>NW_027507903.1:445110148-446443898 GCF_037356315.1 Lithobates pipiens
TTTATTGGATTTTAACAGGTATTACAGATGACGTTGCGGTACAATAGCATCAAAATGTATACAATCTTTGACAAATCAATAACAGAATCGACCTAGAGTGGGTCAGTGACAAAAAAAGAAACGTGAAGTACTGTAGTATACAGGAATTAACAAGTAATAGAGAAGTTGTCTCGTTGCTTGTGTGATCCTAGGGGACTTTGGAGCCCCCTCCCGGGCACCCCTTACGGGAACAATGCTGTGTCCAGGAGGAGACTCCATCCCCCAATGATAAGTAAAATACTAATGTCTAGTACATAAGGTACATATAAGAGTATATTATCATAATACGTATGATTGACAACAAAACCATGGTGCGAATGCTTTGTTTTTGATATACTTCATGGCATACCTTTTACCTTATATTAAGTATGGTATGTAATACATCAGCCAAATGATCACACAAAGTGATATGTTACTTGACGTTTACTAAATGAGTGCAGGGTAAATTGACAGTGCAGATAACATGGTAAAAAAAATGCAATCAGTATTTAACAAAATATACCATTCTATGAAAACAAATACAGTAACTGAGATGCTAGGTGTATTTCCCACACTTAACTACTAGGTGGAAGTAAAATATTACAGAATCCTAGAGAACAGGGAAATTGACTTGCATAACAAACAATGTAATACAGTCAATACAAATGTAGTTACTTGAGGTTCCCCGGGAAAGGGGTGTAACACCTCTCTCACTTTGGAGTTTGGTTGTGCTGGAGTTTGGTTGTGGATGATAGTTCAGGTAGCACTAGCTAGCCCTAGGCAAGCGCCAGAAAAATATTTTTTGTATAGAGCAGGTAAATTGTCAGGCTTGGCTGGCAGCCAAGCCTGTGTGTTTTTCTGGGTCAGGGTTGAGTGACTTAGGGGGGCTGGTATGAATCACAGGCAGCATCTTTGAAACCTCCCCCTACTTCGGAAAACTACCAGATGTTTCCGGAAGGATGGGCGTGGAGAGAAGGAGGAGCTGCCTGGGGTACTCTGAGGGCCCTGACCAATCCCAAACAGATGGGTTGGCAGGGGGCAGGCCCCCTCAAATACTCAGGGTCAGCCCAGCTGGGGCAGTGTGCTTGGGTGGAAGATGGAGATGGAGTTAGGCTGTCTGAGGCCTTTGAGAATAGCTCATTAGTTTGGCGGAGACCCAGGCCTGGGCTCGGGTGTGGAAGGGCCCCCTTCTCATGACACATGGAGGGATCCTGACCAGGAGGCACGGCAGCAAGGAGAGGACAGCAGGAGAACACTGCCGGGCAAATCTTCAAGGAGAAAGACAGCCAGGAGGGTCGGTGGGTGTTACAGTCAGAAGACTGAGTGACATGCCTGAAGGAACTGGGTGCAAGCAGTCTGGGATGGATGCAGAGTCAGTCTGGGAGGACTGTGGAGAAGTAGCCAGGAGGGCTAGTAAAGAAGCAGCTGCAGCCAGGCAGGCTTTCAGTGCCTGAAGAGATGGTACTGGAATCAGTAGCCACAGAAATAGGACAGCTAAACACTAACAACCTCTTATTCTGCTACACTACCAAAGGGGCCCACAGTCTCTGCCTACATTTTCTCTGGATCTGCCTGAGTCTGTGTTGGATCAATTTGTTAGTGCTAGCTGGTCCTAGGAGATGTAGTTCTACAAGCAAAATTGTGCTGGAGATAGAAGAGAAGAAGTGTATATATATATATATGTGTATGTGTATGTGTATGTGTATGTGTATGTGTATGTGTATGTATGTATATATATATATATATATATATATATATACATACATACATACATACATACATACATACATACATACATATATATATATATATATATATATATATATATATATATATATATATATATATATATATATATATATATATATATATATATATATATATGGGATGTACAGTATATTGTTGTGTCCCTGAAAAATTCTTTGTTCATTAAGTGGGCATCCCATATTAACCCAATCACCATCCGAGTTCAATCCCTCTAAGAAGAGACAAAAACAAAGCAGTAAAGATTGATTCCTGTCTTCAGAGTGTGTGGAAAATGTGTGTGCCTGGCTGATACCCATATTCACCAGCAACTCCTATGGGAGGTAGTACTACAGACTGTTATCAGTTAGCAATGTTCTCTGCGAATCTCAGTGAACTACAAAACACCTCCCTGTCATTTGGGTACCACATGTATAGAGTGAAGAGATGGAGTTCTTATGTTGTTCTGAAACGCTGTTATGTAGTCCTAATACGCTCCCTTTCCTAGGGAGAATGGATGAGTTTGAGTTCGACTCGAACATTGCCTGTTCGCCTGTTCAGCGAACAGTGAACAATTTGGGGTGTTCGTGGCAAATTTCGAAAAGCAGCGGAACACCCTGTACAAGTCTATGGGAGAAATCTAAATGCAAATTTTAAAGGCTAATATGCAAGAGCCTGTCCTAAAAAGTGCTTGGGGACTTGGATCCTGCCCGAGGGGACATGGATCAATGCAAAAAAAAAAGTTTTAAAAACGGCTGTTTTTTCAGGAGCAGTGATTTTAATAATGATTAAAGTGAAACAATAAAAGTGTAATATTCCTATAAGATTCGTACCTGGGGGGTGTCTATAGTATGCCTGTGAAGGGGCGCATGTTTCCCGTGCTTAGAACTGTCCCTGCACAAAGTGTCATTTCTGCAGAAAACAAAAATTCATTTAAAATCACTCACAGCTATAATGAATTGTCGGCTCCTGTAATACAGAGAACAGTCATTGAAAGTCATTGACAAAAAAAAAAAAAAAGCGTGGGGTTCCCCCAAATTCAAGTACCAGACCCTCCAGGTCTGGT
The DNA here is from genome assembly GCF_037356315.1 of Lithobates pipiens. Classification (NCBI taxonomy): domain Eukaryota; kingdom Metazoa; phylum Chordata; class Amphibia; order Anura; family Ranidae; genus Lithobates; species Lithobates pipiens. The sequence continues at coordinate 445,112,976 of NW_027507903.1, forward strand.
ATGGATATTAAGGGGAACCCCCGCGTCAAATAAAAAAAAAATGATGTAGGGGTCCCCCTAAAAATCCATACCAGACCCTTTATCTGAGCACGCAACCTGGCAGACCGCAGGAAAAGAGGGGGGATGAGAGAGCGCCCCCCCTCCTGAACCATACCAGGCCACATGCCCTCAACATTGGGAGGATGCTTTGGGGGTCTGTGACCCCTCAAAGCACTATGTCCCCATGTTGATGGGGACAAGGGCCTCATCCCCACAACCCTGGCCGGTGGTTGTGGGGGTCTGCAGGCGGGGGGCTTATCAGAATCTGGAAGCCCCCTTTAACAAGAGGACCTCCAGATCCCGCCCTCCCCTGTTTGAAATGGTAAGGGGATACAAAAGTACCCCTACCATACTATAGACACTCCCCAGGTACGAAAGTTAAAGGAATATTACACTTTTATTGTTTCACTTTAATCATTATTAAAATCACTGCTCCCGGAAGCGCTAATCTAACGGAGACCCACAAACGGTATTGTCCGGGGGGGTTTTTATCGGAAGGGGTGCCAGGGATGTATGAGACTCATGCAGATTATCTGCTTTCCCTCCACAGTGGAGTGGTCGAGTGGGGACATTGTGGTGCTGGTTGTGGGGGGTGTGGGGACCTGTGCGGAGGGGGGAATCTTAAGTTAAACATGTTTAACAGGGGTCGGCTGTTCTCTTGCCCTCCCGATTCTGCTACGGGCCCTGTTGCGGGGGGTGGTCTGCTCCGGGTGGGGGGGGCTGGCTCCGAGCTGGTTCCAGGTGTCCTCCCCTGCCCCCCCTGCCCCCCCTGCCCGGCACTGGTGGAGCTCTGTGTCCCCACCGGATCATCTTCCGGGTCCTCGGGGTGGAGGGATTCTATGGGCTGAGGGGTCCTTGGGGCCCATTTGTGGAATTTCCCCCTAAGTACAGGGTTGGATGTCTAGCAGTTTCCACCAGACCAATCAGAAAAGGCCGTCCCTGTTCTCTCCCCCCCTTCCCCCCTTCCCCCTCCCCCTTCACACTAGCCACGCTCTATGCCCCCAACGACCACCAAGACACTTTCCTCAGACACACTCTTTCCAAACTGATGGAGGTAAAGACGAGCCAGTTAATTCTAGGGGGCGATTTTAATGTTCCTTTGTTCCCTGCTTCAGACACGTCCTCTGGACTTTCGCCACCAACCTGCAGGAAACGTGTAGCACAAACCTTACATGGCACCCAACTAATAGACATATGGAGACTCCAACACCCTGGTGAGAGGGACTATACCTTTTACTGCTCACCCCATAAGGTCTATTCCAGGATAGACCTCTTCTTGATTCCACACGATCAACTGCACTTAGTCCGTTCTACCTCTTTGGGTCAGATCACCTGGTCCGACCATGCTCCCATTTCTTTAATTTACACTCTTAGCTGCCACCTCTCACCCAGGTCCCCATTTTGGCATTTAAACGAAAGCCTCCTACAAGTCCCTGAGGTTCTTACGGACGTTTCCAAAGAACTTAACCTGTATTTTCAGGAGAATGCCACTCAAGATTGCGACCCCGGGATTCTCTGGGAAGCCCACAAAACGGTTATTCGGGGTATTCTCATCAAACATGGAGCCACCATTAAAAAGAAAAGAAATACACACATTGCTCTCTTACTCACCCGGCTGGCCTCTGTGGAATCTAAACATAAACATACCCCCACGCAACCCTTAGAAGTTGAATTGTCAACACTTCGCACACAAATCACGGAAGCTCTTCAATACAAGGCGAAAGCGGCAGTACAGTTCTCACTACGGATGTCATATGAAACGGGAGACAAATGCGGGAAGACGTTAGCCAAGTTGGTCAAAGCGATTAAATCGGCATCCTATATCCCCCAGGTGATAGATACACAGGGCCAGCGTGCCTCCACCCAGCAGCAAATTGCCACGACCTTCTGTGATTTTTACTCAGGTCTCTACAATCTTCCGAGTTCCACTTGTACTCAATCACAGATAGATAGCTATATCACAGACTCCCAACTCCCTTCGCTCCCTCCGGAAGCCCAGGCAGTACTGGAAGCTCCAATTACCCTAGAGGAACTTCAGGTAGCTGTGAATGCCATGAAGGCAGATAAAGCTCCGGGTCCGGACGGCTTCACCGCCCAATATTATAAGGCACTACTCCCAATTTTGGGTCCGTACCTGGTGTCTTTCTTTAATGCCCTGGGTGCAGAAACTGACTTTCCAAGGCACACAATGAGAGCCCATATATCGCTGATCCCTAAAGAGGGGAAAGACCCCAACCAATGCGGCAGCTACAGGCCTATCTCCCTGCTAAACCTAGATTTGAAACTGTTCTCTAAAATACTTGCCTCTAGATTAGCGTACCATCTTCAATCACTCGTACATCTAGATCAGGTGGGGTTCATACCCAACAGAGAAGCAAGAGACAACACTATAAAGGTCTTGAATTTACTTCAAGTAGCAAATACCCGCAAAGTCCCATGCCTTTTGGTCAATACTGATGCTGAGAAGGCATTCGACAGGGTAACTGGCACATGTTTTCTGTTCTTAGACACTCAGTCTAGGGGAGAAAATGATGAGATGGATCACCAACTACTCGGCCCCCTCTGCTCAAGTCAAGGCAAACAGAGTCCTGTCGACCACCTTTCCTATCAGGAATGGGACGAGACAGGGCTGCCCCCTGTCCCCTTTACTCTTTGCTTTGTCCCTAGAACCGTTTCTATGTACCATTAGACTTAATCCAGATATTTCAGGGCTTCAAATTGGTAATTCACACTGTAAAATCTCTGCATACGCAGATGACCTCCTATTCTCCCTGATGAACCCCTACGTCTCCCTACCGAATCTTCTCCAGGAGTTCGGGAACTATGGGATGATCTCCAACCTGAAAAAATGTTTTACTAAATCGGAGGCCATGGGATTGTCAGTCCCCCCCCCCCCCAACCTTATCTGACTCGCAGGCCAGTTTTAGTCTTAAATGGACCGACACAGCCCTCACATATCTAGGCAAGAAAATTCCAGCTGACATTTCCCAGACGTTCAAACTTAACTTCCCACCCCTACTGATAACTGCCCGATTGCTTCTTGAGACATGGAATGGAGGTCTCCACTCCTGGTTCGGGAGGTGCAACATTCTCAAAATGACCATTTTACCCACATTTATCTATCTCATCCAAGCATTGCCCATACATATCCCTCCTCTCTTTTTTAAACAGGTACAGGCTCTCTTTACCAAATTTGTCTGGGCTAATAAGAAACCTAGACTGCGTTATTCTCAAATAACACTTCCCAAGCAGTGGGAAAGCCTTGCACTTCCTGACATATGCTGCTATTACCTGGCATACCATCTCGGACGGATACTCGACTGGAGACGAAATAGGGCCTCCAAACTCTGGATCCTTGTAGAACAATCCCAAATCCGCATACCCCTGTCCGGAGCACTATGGTGCTATAAGGACCTTCTGTCAGCCTTGAAGACGCACCCCCTGATAGGGACGACACTGACGCAGAGTCACTGTGCCGCCACTCAAAAGTCCCTTTTGTCAAATGTATCCCTCTTACTTTCAATCCTGGATCACCCAAAGGTTCGAACCGGGTCTACACCATGCTGAGTACGCACCCCTTAGAGATTCTGGCCATGATCATGCGGCCAAATTCATGGCCGATGGACATTAGCCTTCAATCTCCGAACTTTCAGCATTGACGGGGGTATACCGACTCCCTTTCTGGAAGGCCCTACAACTGCATAATTTCCTTCATTCTTTACCACGACCGCGGGACTTTAGGCAACAATTAACCCCTTTTGAGACCTTATGCTCAAGTACAGAACCGTTGACCCACGTCCTCTCTCAGACTTACGCTTTGTTATCCACACCACGGGACTAGTCACGTTTACCCTGCCTAACCAAATGGGAAAGGGACCTTCAATGCACTTTCTCTGCCACACAGGCACAGCACATTGTCACCTTGGCCCTTAAGTCCTCCCTCTGCACCAGAATCCAGGAGACTAACTTTAAGGTCCTTACCTGTTGATACCTGACCCCCTCTTGATTGAGCAAGTGCTTCGCTTCATCCTCGGACTGGTGCTGGCGCTGCAATGAGGAGTAGGGTACGCTACTCTATGTTTTCTGGTCATGTTCTAGGCTACGGAGGTTGTGGGACGAAGTCCGCCACATTACTCAGAAATTTACGGAATATGAGGTTCCGAATGAGGCGGCCTTCTTTCTGCTTCATCACTCCCCGACTCCCGTCCAAAAATATAGGAGATCCCTTGTCTGCCACCTCCTCAATGCGGCTAAAGCATGCATTCCTCTCTACTGGAAACATTTTTCCCCCCGACTGTGACACATTGGCTGCGGAAAGTGGAAGACGTATGGAAATTGGTGGACTTAACTCTCACGGCGCAACATAAACAAGAGGTCTTTAAAAAGACCTGGGACATCTGGTGTATGTTCATATTCTCGGCGGAGGGTCAACGCCTACTGGCGACCTCATCCTCCCACATCATCTAGGTTGGGAGGGTGGCCTGGGCCACCGTCATGTCCATATCTGTCCTTTTAGCCTTTCTTACGCTCTTTTTTCTACCCTTTTTATTCCCTCTTTCTCTTTCCTGACCCCTCTACCTCACCCCTCTTCTTGTTTGCCCTCTGCTCCCCCTCACCCTGCACCCTTTTTCTCAGTGGCTCGGGGCGTCCCCCCTCTCATTTGAAGGGGGGGCATAGGGGTCGACTCCTGTTCCAGTATTACCCAAATGAGCTTCGACAAGGGCTGTTGTTAATTTTTTTCTTTTTTTACATGTGCACTGACAGATTGTATGTTTATTTCTTACCTCATGACCTGTTTATTGTACTGTTTCTCTTGTAACCATAGCCCTGTATATATGTTTTAATATGTGTACTGGGGAGCTTCGACCCCTCCGGAATTGAATAAAAATTATATTTGAAAAAAAAAAAAAATCACTGCTCCCAAAAAAACTGCCATTTTTAAAACTTTTTTTTGCATTGATCCATGTCCCCTGGGGCAGGACCCAGGTCCCCAAACACTTTTTAGGACAGTAACTTGCATATCAGCCTTTAAAATTAGCACTTTCGATTTTGAACGTTCGAGTCCCATATACTTTAATAGGGTTCTAAAGTTCACACGAAGTTTAGGTCTGTTCGCAGGTTCTGGTGCAAACCGAACCGGGGGGTATTCGGCTCATCCTTACTAGGGAGAAAATGCGTATCAGTACAGTTCTTGCCCTAGAACAGGAAATTAGGTATTGATAGGATTACCAGGTTAAAAAAAAATACAGCAGCACCCATCATATGCAGGGAGAGTAAAATAAAATAAAAGTTTATTAATGCACACAACACCAATCCAACAAACCATTAGCAAAGCAAAAGTGAAAAATAAATGTTACAGTGAAGCAAAACAAAATCAACAAACTAATTATAATACTCAATATATAAATGGATGGGCATGACCAGAACTGGGACTGGAAACAAGGGAAGCAGAGACAGGATAACAAGATACAGGGTACTGGATGTATGGTACAGAATAATGCAGAAATCAGGATAATCAGCGAGCAGATATCTGGCAAAACGCTGAAGCACTGATGCAAATCAAGAGAAGGGTTATATACCTTTCCAGTAGCAGCATCCGGTGGAGATCAATTGGGATCTGCTAACTGCTGGGAGACACTTGAAATTCAGCTTTGGGAACCACAGTGCCTCCAGCAGGTCACCCAGGTCATTACATATTGCCACCTCACTGAAAGGACAGTAGCTTTATTTTATTTAAAAAAAACGTAACCCCCTGGAGGACGTCAGTCAATAAAATGCATAGGGTGGGCCTTTGATGTGACATCACCATGCAGCCAAAGACAAGCTGGTAAACAATAGATTGCATGCTTTTTAAGTTATTACTGTGTAAGTGGATGGGGTTGAGTTTTTTATTAAACATTTAATGGTTTTACACTGTGAGTACTTTTTCCCTCCTCTAAAAAACCCAGGTTGGATGTCTGAGTGCTCGTTGTGGGATAATTGCTTGTGATGGTCCTGAAGGAAGATCACCTGCACCCCTGAGAGATGCATTTTGCAGTCATATGCGCATCTGCTGGTTTGATATGACCAGCCATGACTTCTGGTGAGTCATTTAGCAGATTCTGGTAAAGGATTATTCACTGGAGGTGGAGCATGTCTTGGAGTTGGGATCCATTTTCACTATAATTTTGGAAATTTGAAGATCTTTTGATTACACTCCACTCTGTGAGATTGAAGAAATATATGGATTGTTTTTGGATTTTTTAACATATTAACCACTTCAGCCCCGGAAGAATTTACCCCCTTCCTTACCAGGCCATTTTTTGCAATACGGCACTGCATCACTTTAACTAACAATTGCATGGTCATGTGACATTGTACCCAAACAAAATCTATGTATTTTTTTCGCACAAATAGAGCTTTCTTTTGGAGGTATTTGATTACCTCTGCAATTTTTATTTGTTGTGCTATAAATAAAAAAAGAACAAAGATTTTGAAAAAAACACAATATTTTGAACTTTTTGCTATAATAAATATCCCCCCCCCCAAAAAAAAAAATTTCTTCATCAGTTTCGGCCAATATGTATTCTTCTACATATTTTTGGTTAAAAAAATCAAAATAAGCGTATATTTATTGGTTTGCACAAAAGTTATTGTGTCTACAAAATAGGGGATAGATTTATGGCATTTTTATTATTATTGTTTTTTTTTTACTAGTAATGACAGTGATCTGTGACATTGGGACAGATACATCGGACACTTTTGGCACTTTTTTGGGACCAGTGACATTTATACAGCGATTAGAGCTAAAAATAGCCACTGATTACTGTATGTCACTGGCAGGGAATAGGGTTAACACTAGGGGGTGATCAAGGGGTTCCTTAGATGTGTTCTAACTGTGGGGGGAATGTGGCTGACTAGAGGAGGAGAGAGATTGTTGTTCCTACTTAGTAGGAACACACAATCTTTCTCCTCTCCACGGACAGAAACGGGATTTGTGTGTTTACACTCACAGATCCCGGTTCTCGTTCAGTCACAAGCGATCGCGGGTGCTCGACAGTCATCGCACCCACCTGGCACGCACGTTGGCTCCGGGGACACTCTGCAGCCGTGTGCGTGCGCCTGCTACAGCGTCTTAAAAAGCCAACGTACAGGTAGGACGGCTCGCACAGCCATCCTGCCGCTGTTCGAGAAGGGGTTAAACAAGCACAGGAAACTTTGTATTGCTTTTTCAGCACTATACTTGTTGCCCTGTTGGCACATAAGCACTTTTTTATTACTGTGTACATATTATATTAATTGCTGGATAAAGTGTTGACAGAGCTGTCCTCATATGAGCATATTCACTAGGACATTTCTACGATGAACAAATGGTACCAGGGCACCTGGAATCCATCAATGCTGCCTGACTATTGCTGGACACTGCAGTGAGATGCACTGGAAACTGAGTGCAAACAAAAATCATCAGCAAATCGCTTTAGGCCTTGTTGAACTAATGTAGGGGTCAGAAACATTATGAAATTAAATTATAGTAATTTAAAGTTAATGTTATATTTTAGGATTCATTCATGATACAGTCATTCTAAAATTATGTTTGTGTTCAGTTTGAAGGGGTCTTTCATAACCACAATACATTTTTCAGGAAGCAAAACTTAATAAAACCCAAAGGGTCTTGTAAGTAATAAACCAAACATGTTTTACTGGGCACAGAGCCTACATATTGATTTTTCTGTCAGTACAGTATTTTTAAGGCAAGCTGAAGTCACAGTTTAGTTTTACATGATAATTTTTATTATTTATGTATGCCATTCTGTTGTGTGTACAGCGTGGTGTTTTGCTTTGGTGTCTAGTAAGGTCACACTGCAATAAAGCAAGGAAGCTTATGCCCCATACACACGATCAGAAATTCCATCAGAAAAAACTTGGATGGTTTTTCCGACGGAATTCCACTCAGCCTTGCCTTGCATACACACGGTTACACAAAAGTTCTCTGAAAACGCGGTGGTGTACAACAAGCTGAGAAAATAAAGTCCAATGCTTCTTAGCATGTGTCAAATTGTTTTCGGAGCATGCGTGATTTTTTGCGCGTCCGAATTGCATACAAACACATTTTCGGATAGGAACTTTTTCCGACTGAAAAACAGAGAACCTGCTCTCAATCTTTTGCTGGCTGAAATTCTGCCAGCAAATGTCAGATGGAGCATACACATGGTCAGAATTTCTGACCAAAATCTCACATCTAACTTTTGCTGGCAGAATTTCTGATCATGTGTATGGGGCATTAGACCTTTGCAGTGTATTAATGGACTATTACCACACAAAAATGCTGTACATACAAACTGCTACAATTATAGGAAAAACAATATGAGACTGGTAGATATACATACAACCAACAAAATGCTACTACCTACTTCCTAGCAAATAAGCAGAAACTATGGTCTGTAAACAGTAGAAATACACAATACAATACAAATTTATTTAAATAAGGTTAGAGTGGGTCCACAATCCCCATAGGCAGGGATGACCCAGGCTTACTCTATAAGCTGTTACTAGAGATCAGGCGAAAGCATCTTGGGGTATAGCTTCTTCTGATTGGTACAGACCTTCCTTGCTGTTAAGCCATTATGGAGTCCTCTTGTCAGTTTATGCCGTTGCCCTTTTATTTGGAAAGTTTACCGTCACTACATGGGTGTGGCACCTTTTGCAATTATGTGTTTCAATGGGAGAATAATTCTCCAATTCACACTCTAGATGGCACTGTGTACTATCATACATGCCATAGGTCATATAAGTCAGAAGATCAAGCTATTGTTACCATTGATTACCTTGACTTGTTGACTTCAGTTACATAGTCCAACATACAACAATGCTATCTAAGTTCACTAAACAACCGATTCTTCCATGTACATGTACAGTAAAGTCTGAAAATAAGAATCAGAAAAACATACACCCACACACATACAGTGCCTTGAAAAAGTATTTATACGCCTTAAAATTTTACACATTTTGTCATGTTACAACCAAAAACGTAAATGTATTTTATTTGGATTTTATGTGATAGCCCAACACAAAGTGGCACATAATTATCAAGTGGAAAGAAAATGATAAATGGTTTTCCATTTTTTTACAATTAAATATCTAAAAAGTGTGGCGTGCATTTGTATTCAATACTTTGTAGAACCACCTTTTGCTACAATTACAGCTGCAAGTCCTTTTGGGTATGTCTCTACCAGCTTTACACATCTAGAGAGTGACATTTTTGCTCATTCTTTTTTGCAAAATAGCTCAAGCACTGTCAGATTGGATGGAGAGCATATGTGAAAAGCCATTTTGATGTCTTGCCACAGATTCTCAATTGGATTTAGTTCTGGACTTTGACTGGGCCATCCTAACCCTTGAATATGCTTTGATCTAAACCATTCCGTTGTAGCTCTGGCTGTATGTTTAGGAGCGTTGTCCTGATAGAAGGTGAACCTCCGCCCCAATCTCAAGTCTTTTGCAGACTCTGACAGGTTTTCTTCTAAGATTGCTCTGTATTTGGCTTCATCCATTTCCCATCAGCTCTAACCAGCTTCCCTGTCCCTGCTGAAGAAAAGCATCCCAACAACATGATGCTGCTACCACCATGTTTCATGTAGGGAATGGTGTGTTCAGGGTGATGTGCAGTGCTAGTTTTCTGCTACAAATAGTGTTTTGCTTTTAGGCCAAAAAGTTTAATTTTGGTCTCATCTGACCAGAGCACCTTCTTCCGCATGTTTTCTGTGTCCCATGTTTTCTGTGTCCCCTACATGGCTTCTCTGCAAATGGAACTTCTTATGGCTTTCTTTCAACAATGGCTTTATTCTTGCCACTCTTCCATAAAGGCCAGATTTGGAGAGTGCATGACTAATAGTTATCTTGTGGACAGATTCTTCCACCTGAGCTGTGGCTCTCTTCAGTTAATCCAGAGTTACCATGAGCCTCTTGGCTGCTTCTCTAAATAATGCTCTGCCTGTCAGTTTAGGTGGACGGTCATGTCTTGGTAGGTGTGCAGTTGTGCCATACTCTTTCAATTTTCAGATGATGGATTGAACAGTGCTCCGAGAGATGTTCAAAGCTTGGAATATTTTTTTATAACCTAACACTACTTTAAACTTTTCCACAACCTTGTCCCAGACCTGTCTGGTATGTTCCTTGGCCTTTATGGTGCTGTTTGTTCACTAGGGTTCTCTAACAAACCTTTGAGGGCTTCACAGAACAGCTGTATTTATACTGTAATTAAATTACACACAGGTGGACTTCAGATATTTATTTGTAAAAAAAAGAAATGGAAAACCATTTATCATTTTCCTTCCACTTCACAATTATGTGCCATTTTGTGTTGGTTTATCACATGAAATCCCAATAAATGCATTTACGTTTTTTTTTGTAACACTTGTAAAACTTCAAGGGGTATGAATACTTTTTCAAGGTACTGTATATACATCCATATCAAACGCAACACAAGTGGTTATGTCATTGATACGTTTTTATCCACATGCAGATATAAAACACAAACAGTTTAAGTACCTGAAATGACCTTGTATTACTCTCTTGCAGTCTCTGAATAGCTGGACTCAAGTGTGAGAGGAAGAAGCAACACAAGGAGACACTCAGTTCATGTGCTGACAAAAAGCATGCTGATTGGAAGAAAAAGCTAAGTGACAGAGCTCATCACTGTGACGCTTCTCATTCTAGTGTCCAGTTTGGCTGGAGTTTTGCATTAAGGAAACATGTATGCAGAAATGTGAAGGTTGTGGACCTTCTTTAGAAATTGCTAGTTGACTGGCTGCGGCTAGCTTTAATAATTTAAATAATAATTTACCATCAAAGCTCAAGTGAACTGTTAGGCCGCGTACACACGCGCGGACTGTTTGCCCAACCTTGTTCGTCAAACAGTTTCGGCAAACAGTCCGCTCAAAATTTGCATGAGCGGACTTGCCCACACACGAGCGGACTGTTTCAGCGAACTGTTTGCCAAACAGTCCGCTCAACTTTTGAAATGAACGGACTCGCCCACGTAAGGAGGAGGCAAATCCGCCCATTTCGAGCGCGTGTACAGGTAGGCGGGGCCCGCGAAGGAGACGTCGCGGGCTCCGCCGCCTGGAATGGGCTTAAAGGGGAACCCCAACGCCGAAAAAAATCGGCGTGGGGGTTCCCCCAAAGTCCACACCAGACCCTTGTCCGAGCACGCTACCCGGCCGGCCAGGAAAGGGGGGCGAGCGAGCGCGCCCCCCTCCTGAGCCGTACCAGGCCGCATGCCCTCAACATGGGGGGTGCCTTGGGGAAGGGGGGGCCGCGCGGCCCCCCCACCCCAAAGCACCTTGTCCCCATGTTGATGAGGACAAGGGCCTCTTCCCGACAACCCTGGCCGTTGGTTGTCGGGGTCTGCGGGCGGGGGGCTTATCGGAATCCGGGAGCCCCCTTTAAGAAGGGGGCCCCCGGATACCGGCCCCCCACCCTATGTGAATGAGTATGGGGTAAAATGTACCCCTACCCATTCACCTGTGAAATAAAGTACAAAAAAAAACACAACACAGGGAAAAAATATTTTATTGCACAGCTCCGGGGGTCTTCCGTCTTCGGGGGTCTTCTCGCCGGACTCCTCCGCTATCTGTGTGTAGCTCTTTTACTAGCGGAGGAGTCCGGCTTTCTTCCTCCCCGCCGCCGGCCTCTCCTCCCGACTTCGGGGGTCTTGTCCCCCTCTTCGGTTCTTCTGCCGGGCCACCGCGCCTTCTTGTAGCTCTTTTACAGGCGGTGGCCCGGTCTTCTGTCGCCGCTGCCTTCCGTTCTTCTGTCGCCGCCTTCGGTTCTTCTGCCGGGCCACCGCGCCTTCTTGTAGCTCTTTTACAGGCGGTGGCCCGGTCTTCTGTCGCCGCTGTCGTCGCCGCCGCCTTCCGTTCTTGTTCTTCTTCTTGTTCTTCTTCTTCTTCTCCTGGAGATGTTGACTCGACGAGCTCTCCGGCCGGAATGCCAGGGACACGCTCCGCTGCCACTTATATAGTGACAATGGGGCGGTGTCACATGGTATATGTCACATGGGTTGGTCACATGGTGACCCCGCCCCCTTACGATGTCATAGTCCCCATGTGACATCAACCCATGTGACCAACCCATGTGACATATACCATGTGACACCGCCCCATTGTCACTATATAAGTGACCGCACAGCGCGGCTCTGGCATTCCGGCCGGAGAGAGCGACGTGTCAACATCTCCTGGAGAAGAACAAGAAGAACAAGAAGAAGAACAAGAACGGAAGGCGGCGACAGCGACAGCGGCGACAGAAGACCGGGCCACCGCCTGTAAAAGAGCTACAAGAAGGCGCGGTGGCCCGGCAGAAGAACCGAAGGCGGCGACAGAAGAACGGAAGGCAGCGGCGACAGAAGACCGGGCCACCGCCTGCAAAAGAGCTACAAGAAGGCGCGGTGGCCCGGCAGAAGAACCGAAGAGGGGGACAAGACCCCCGAAGTCGGGAGAAGAGGCCGGCGGCGGGGAGGAAGAAAGCCGGACTCCTCCGCTAGTAAAAGAGCTACACGCAGATAGCGGAGGAGTCCGGCGAGAAGACCCCCGAAGACGGAAGACCCCCGGAGCTGTGCAATAAAATATTTTTTCCCTGTGTTGTGTTTTTTTTTGTACTTTATTTCACAGGTGAATGGGTAGGGGTACATTGTACCCCATACTCATTCACATAGGGTGGGGGGCCGGTATCCGGGGGCCCCCTTCTTAAAGGGGGCTCCCGGATTCCGATAAGCCCCCCGCCCGCAGACCCCGACAACCAACGGCCAGGGTTGTCGGGAAGAGGCCCTTGTCCTCATCAACATGGGGACAAGGTGCTTTGGGGTGGGGGGGCCGCGCGGCCCCCCCTTCCCCAAGGCACCCCCCATGTTGAGGGCACGCGGCCTGGTACGGCTCAGGAGGGGGGGCGCGCTCGCTCGCCCCCCTTTCCTGGCCGGCCGGGTAGCGTGCTCGGACAAGGGTCTGGTGTGGACTTTGGGGGAACCCCCACGCCGATTTTTTTCGGCGTTGGGGTTCCCCTTTAAGCCCATTCCAGGCGGCGGAGCCCGCGACGTCTCCTTCGCGGGCCCCGCCTACCTGTACACGCGCTCGAAATGGGCGGACTTTCCGAGCGGGAACAGTCCGCTCATTTCGAAAGTACAGCGGACAGGCCCACACACGGGCGGACTGTTCGCTCAAACACAGTTTCAGCGGACAGTTTTTCGGAATTTCCGAAAGACTTTGTCCGTCCAACTGTCCGCTGAAACTGTCCGCTGAAAGCCCACACACGAGCGGACTGTCCGCCCAAACACTGTTCAGCGGACAAGGTTGGGCGAACAGTCCGCCCGTGTGTACGCGGCCTTACTCACTTGATCTGTTCCCTATTTTTGGCTGACAATAAAGCCTGTCTCATCCAATACAGGAACAACTCTCTATGAGACACCACATATAGTAGATTTTCTATATATATATATATATATATATATATATATATATATATATATATATATATATATATATACACACATATATATATATATATATTTCTCCTTCTTTGGACTGCTGTAATGGTTGATTTCTAGAGTAAACAAGCGTATACAGCAGGAGTGCTGTATGCTACTTTTTGGGCCTTTCTAGGCATCAGGAAACAACTTCTGTTGTTTCTCCATTTTCAAATCCTGGCAGCAAATTACAAATTTCAGGGAAATGAGGAAAAAAATTGGTTACACTCGGAAATCTATTTTGAATAAGGTAAATTATTTTACATATGGATAATCCAAATCGTCTTTTGATGGATGAAAATGTTCATATATTAAAATACACATACTATGATTTTTATCTATGTATTCCAGAATATCTCTCTTCTTCCTATGGTTGCAACTCGCCCCCTTGACCTAGGCTCTAGAGCAGGGGTCATCAACCCCCCGGTCCCCAGCCCACTACCGGGCCCCGGCCCTTCTGCAGGTGGGCCGCGGGTGCGGGCGGCCGCAAGACACATGCTGGGCTACCGGCATGAGAGCGCTGGGTGGATGGAAGAAGCGAGCGGGCGGGCAAGCAGAGATGATATCATCTCTCTCCGCCCCCTCTGCATCACCGCTCTTCCGCCCTCAAAGCCAGTCTGTGTCGGAGGTGCAGCGGGGTGCAGAGAGATGACATCATCTCATACTGCCTGCCCCGCATCGCCACTCTGCTGCGGCTCCTCGGTGTGTGAAAACTTAGGATTCCTTGTTCAGCGGCGCAGATTGCCTGCCCTCCAGACAGCTAATCAGGGATGCCAGAAGGGTGGAGCCAGAGACTGAGAGCCGAAGGAGTCCCGGACCCTCCCTCTGCCAGATGAGACCAGTTGCAGCATGAGGAGAGAGACACCCTGCAACATCCAGAGGGGCGATCCCACAGAGATGGGACGTCATCAGTGACAGGTGAGCTGTGTGTGGGAGTACAGGTGAGGTGTGCTGGGACTTGTAGTTCATCCCCTCAGCTGTCTGCCTGACATACCACAAGGGGCGCTCCACTCACTCCGCATCTGGTGACAGGCAACGTGGTAGGTGGCAATCCACATCTTGTGGCAGGCAGTGTGGCAGGTGATGTGGCAAGTGGCAGTCCGCTTCTGGTGACAGGCAGCGTGGCAAATTACTATGCACATCTAGTAGCAGGCGACAGTGGTAAGTGACACACTCAGGACTCCCACTGATTCTACAGTATGGCGAGTTGAACTATTTATTCCTCTTATTACATTGCAGTAATAAATTAATGCGCTTCAATCACCCCAACACCATATCAAGCATGGTGCCGTGATGACTGAATCACCAACACCAGCCATTGCCCGTGAAAAATCGTGCCCAACAACCCCCCCGGTCCTTGGCACAATTTTCATCCACACAGCCGGTCCCCAGTGCCAAAAAGGTTGTAGACCACTGCTCTAGAGGAATTGCAATATTCAATTGATTCAAGCATTTGAATTTAAAGCATCTGGTAGGCATTTATTCTCGGTTCAGTTCATTATCCAATAAGTTTATGTAATTATGTTTTATGTGTTTTCTTATGGCGCTATAGTCACAATACAATTTACTGTCTATTATTCACAATTATCTTTTTCTTTCATAGTATCAATGTTATGCAATACTTTTAAGGCTTCTGAGGAAGCTTCTTTGGGTGAAACACGTAGAGCAGACATGCACTGTTGTATGAACTATATGTCTTTTGAATATTTATTGACATTTTAAAGAAATTGATAGTTAATTAAAAAAAAACTATTTTTAAAATAAGTTGTATATTTGTTTTGGCACTTTTAAAGTCCTGCCTCTTGCCATTTGTTCCTATTTAATAATTAAAAGTCATTGTGCTAGAATCAGAATGCAGATCAAGAAAATAAGGCTGATGTTAAGAACACATCATCTGCATACAGTATGTATCCTGGGCTGGTGAATTATAAAGTAATGAAGCCATTGGATCAAAATTGCCAGCCAGTGAACTAGCATTTTAAGAAATAGTGATCAAAAATGGAAGCCTCCATATTTTTAAGTACAGTTTTTTTTTCTACCATGGAAAGCCATTCCTGCTATAAATAGTATTGCTAGATGTAATCACAGCAGCAAATTCATTATGACTTTGAACAATTGTATCTTTGTGTTATGTTTAGCTGAATGCACCAGCACAGATTTAGCTCATGTAATATTCTCTGAGGGCTTTCAATCTCTTTCTTAATATTAACAGATGCTCTCCATTAGCAGAAATATTTCATGTAGAGAGTGATAATTATAGTCTCATTTGCCTAATGGAATGAAGTTGAGTAGGACTGGCACAGCTGGGTGGCATCAATATGGACGTGAGACAGTCTTGGCCTCTATTCATTGATAAAAGCCGTTTTCCCTTTCCTTATCATGCAATTGGCATTTGCTGGATATATAAGACATTTTCTATAGAGTAGCAGAGAAAGAAATAAGATCATAATGCTACTAAATTAATTATTAGCTAAATAGAAATGTCCTAACATACCTATTAATTGTACATGAAAGAAACAATGGATAGATAAACAGGTGCTACCGTCCCTTAAAAGACAGTTCAGCCTAATGATTCCAAAACTTAAAGAACCAAAAAAAAAAGAACCTAGGACTATCCCACCACAGTATATGCAGTGAAAAATGCATTTTTAATAAATGTGGTATTGAGCACAATATACAAAAGAATATTGCTTCAGTACAATGAGTAACACACAGGTGAAGAGAGTAGCTAATATTTATAAAGTGAGCAGAATACCGGTGGGGAAATGGCAATCCAGTAAGGGAGAGGGGAAATTAGGTTTTTACAATGATTTTTCAGCAGTCTTCTCCTCCCCCAAATCCATAACAGACCATTATCTGAGCATGCTAGAACCATGCCAGGCCAAATGCCCTCAAAAAGAGGGTGCTTTAGTGTTGTTGATGGGGCCTCTTACCCACAACCCTGGCCAGTGGTTGTACATGTCTGTGAACAGGGGGTTCCCAGAATCTGGCAGACAGTCACGGATGCGCAAGCACTTTTCATTTTTATTTTTATTTTTTATTGTTTCATTTTACTCATTGTTTTATTCATTGCATTTTTATTTATTGCCTTTATAATTCATTGGATTTACATTTATGTTTATTTTGTATATTTGAATTGACATCACAGTATCTTTGGGATAGGAGCACAAGCACTTTTATTATTACTGTGTTTATCGAATAGATTATAGCATTTTCTGTGATCAGGAGCGCCACACTTGTATATACATGTGCATATGCACAGGTGTATATTATTTATTTATAAAGTGGTATAAATGAATGTATTGCAATAAAGTCCATAAAATATATCCAATTCAATAAAAGTCCATATTTTCATTTTTATTTTTTATTGTATCATTTTTATTCATTGCATTTTTTTATTGCATTTATCATTCATTGGATTTACATTTATGTTGATTCTGTATATTTGAATTGACATCACGGTATTTTTGGGATAGGAGCACAAGCACTTTTATTATTACTGTGTTTATCGATTAGATTATAGCATTTTCTGTGATCAGGAGCGCCACACTTGTATATACATGTGCATATGCACATCTGTATATAATATATACAGGTCTGTGGCTGGAGTGGTTGTTACCAACAGAACAAGCCCCAGACTGTTGCAAGATGCACTTGGCCGCACTGGAGCAAAGGGAAAAGGAAAGCAAGCCATCACTTAGTGCAAAGAGTGAGCAGGTGCGGTTGCCCATGGCAACAAAGCAGAGATCCATACAGCTGACTTCATACATTCTATGTTGTCTTCTGAAAATGTTGAAGACTTTTTGGCTGAATTTGTGATGATTGCTTCTTCCCAAGGGTGGCCCAGAATCCGCTGGGCTGAATTGGTGCAACCTTTTCTGATGCAAGAGTACCAAGAGGTGTACCGCAGGATGTGTTATAACCAAGATGACTACGACAATTTCCTGGGAGCAATCCAATTAGAGAGTGCTGAAAAAATTCAGCAGGGAGGATGTGGTCTCCCATAGCAACCGGAAAAAGTCTGTTTGCAGAAAGGAGGAGCTACAGCTGAGATGTGGCTCAAATTCTGAGTGAAGACTTCTGTGCAAAAGTGTTGTCACCCCTGGCAACCATGAAGGAAATTTTGTTCAGCCTGCAAGGGGTGATGGACAGCACAAGAAACCAGTGGTTTCAAGTTATGGATGCTTCTGTGAAGAGGTCAGCCCAGAGAAGAGGCCACAGTATCCAGCATCCTGTTAGGGGTATGGCCATGTGTGTGTGTCTGCTGTTACTCCTGGCAACAGGAAACCTGTTTGGCCTGCAGGGGATGTTGGAAAATCCAAGAAGGATGCAATATTGCCCTGTGTCCATGTGGGGGCATTAGCTTGTGAGAGCACAGCATAGAAAGGACACCAGCCTCAATTGAAGCTTTCCACACCTGCCAATTGGAATGGTAAGACTGTTACAATGTGAGAGAGACTGGTCATGGGACTATTCCCTGTGAAATGGGAGTAAGTCCAGTTAGAAAATCTGCTTTCAGAAACTTTATGCAAATTAATACCCTGTCTAGTAGCAAAGCACAGTTTAAAGCTGAACCTGCAGCAAGCTTGAGGACTGTTAAGGACTTGTCTCCATGCAATGCTCTTTGTAGCAGAGAGGCAAGGGTTAAAGCTAAACCTAATGATGTGGTGTGTACTAACAATTCTGAAAATGGTGATACTTTTCCCTCTGTGTTGGTGTTTAAAAGGGAAAACGGTTCTGTGCAAAGGACAGGACTGAAGTATATATGTCAGGGATGACCACTGAGAGTTATGTGCCATTGCGCCTAACAACCATGACAGCTGCAACAGGGTTGTCCCTGGAGTCCTCCCAGAAGCTCATGGTGTCTGAGCTTGGGGTTTCCCAGGATGACTATGTAGCCACCCCGGCGGGTGAGAGAGTGTCTTATAAAGCAAAAAGTGATGTAATAAATATTTCACAGGCTCAAGCTGGTAAGGAGGTGGGACAGCCTATGAGAGTGAGGAATGTATTTCTGAAAATGTTGATGAGGAAGGTTTTCCCATGACAACCACAGGTAGTGCCGCAGAGTTGTCCCTGGAAATCTCATGAGGACTTCCTGTGTTGGAGCCGGAGGGGCTCCAGAACAGCTCTGATACTGCTCAAGTGGAACACAATGGGCAAATAGCGCAAATGATGGAGCATGAATTATCACAATCTAATGTGTTTGACAGTGACTGGTGCAGGATGCCTGCTGCTAAACCACTCTGTCCATGGACAGGGGAAGCAGTACTACGGAGTGCTGGTGACTGGAACACAGACAGGATAGACTGGGATAGTCTCGCCATAAAGGTGTTAGCTTGGTAGAAAGAAATTTCTGAAGGTAACAGTAAGGTGGACACTATTGCTGCTGTGACCAATGGAGAGGCTGAAGGGGCCAGTAGACACAGGTG
The DNA here is from genome assembly GCF_037356315.1 of Lithobates pipiens. Lineage (NCBI taxonomy): Eukaryota > Metazoa > Chordata > Amphibia > Anura > Ranidae > Lithobates > Lithobates pipiens. The sequence continues at coordinate 445,131,939 of NW_027507903.1, forward strand.
TGTTGGCTTTTGCAGAAGTTAACCCTCTCCAGTTGGAAAAATCTCAAAAGAGCGCATACATAGCAGAGATTTTGTCCACAGCATAAGGACTTGGAAGGGCTCAGTGTTTCTGAAAACGAGAGGATGAGTGTGACACGTGCGTTTTGCAGTGCTCATGGGGAGCTGCAAGTTTTGTCAGTTGCCTCTGAGCTTTGGGTGTCTCGGCCTTTCAGGCCTTAGGCCGCGTACACACGCGGGGACTGTTCGCCCAACTTTGTCCATCAAACAGTTTCGGCAAACAGTCCGCTCAAAATTAGCATGGACGGACATGGCCACACACGACGTACGAACAGTTTGCTGAAACCGTGCGCGATGACGTGAACGGCACGTACGACGGGACGAAAAATACGACGTCCTATACACTGCATTATAACTTTCGGCGTGAAAATCCTTTCTGAGCATGCGCGCAACTTTGTTTGACGAACAAGCCTACACACGCGGGGACTGTCCGCTGAAACAAGGTTTCAGCGGACAGTTTTTCGGAATTTCCGAAAAACCTTGTTCAGCGGACTGTTCGCTGAAACTGTCCGCTGAAAGCCCACACACGAGCGGGCTGTCCGCTGAAACTTGGTTTCAGCGGACGGTTTCAGCGGACAGTTTCAGCGAACAGTCCCCGCGTGTGTACGCGGCCTTAGGAAATAGGCCCCTCCACATCATTAGTCCCTAGAGCTCTGTGTTTAGATATGGCATGTCTAGAAATAAATGAAATTATGTTGGAATTGGTGAAAATCTTTCCACTGTACACCTGCATGTATCCTTCACAGATGGGTGATCTGGTACTGCGTAGTACCAATCAGTGGAGACAGGTGGTACAGGTGATGTTAAACAATGTTGATAAAAATTGGTTAGTGCAATGTTGGTTACTTTTGTGGAAAGTGGTGTCACAGTTCTCCACGAGAGCACTTCCAGTGGCATTTGTGTGTAGGAGGCGCTCAGGGGAACTGCTAGAGCAGGCATGTCCAAAGTGCGGCCCGCGGGCCGCGATTGGCCTGCGGGCTGGTTTTGAAAGGCCCGCCTGCTTATTTAAACATATACATCTTTTGTAGCCCCAGCGCCAGGGTCACAAAAGATATATAGTCCGGCTACCTTTGAGGGAGGAGGCGGGACGAGTGTCGTGCACACAGGAGGAGAATTTCCTGTTTACACGGCAGCTGTAATAGGAAGTCCCATCTCTGCCAATGGATGACTGTTCTGTCCATCAGAGGAGGCGGGACATTCTCTTAAAGACGCCGATGTGTAAACAGGAAATTCTCCTGTAGGATGTCTTTGGCACTCGTCCTGCCCTCCATGGCTGCACTGATGGTAATGGTGGGTGCATTCCTGGCAATTGCAATTGTAGGGCTGCATTCCTGGCAATGGTGAGTGAATTCCTGGCAATGGTGGCTACATTCCTGGCAATGGTGGGTGAATTCCTGGCAATGTTGGGTGAATTCCTGGCAATGGTGGCTGCATTCCTGGCAATGGTGGGTGAATTCCTGGCAATGGTGGCTGCATTCCTGGCAATGGTGGCTGCATTCCTGGCAATGGTGGGGGTGCATTCCCGGCAATGGTGGGGGTGCATTCCCGGCAACGGTGGGGGTGCATTCCCGGCAATGGTGGGGCTGCATTCCCGGAAATGGTGGGTGCATTCCCGGCAATGGTGGGGCTGAATTCCTGGCAATGGTGAGTGAATTCCTAGCAATGATGGGGCTGCATTCCTGGCAATGGTGGGCGCTGTGTTCCTGGCAATGGTGGGCGCTGCGTTCCTTGCAATGGTGGGCGCTGCGTTCCTGGCAATGGTGGGCGCTGCGTTCCTGGCAATGGTGGGCGCTGCGTTCCTAGCAATGGTGGATGCTGCATTCCTGGCAATTGTGGGTCTGCAGATGGGCACTCACCCTTATTTTGCTTCACAGTTCTTTATTAAATTTTTTTTTTCCTGAAGCTTCCCTCTTAAAGTGAAGGTGCGTGTTATATGCCAATAAATACGGTGTATTCAAATAATACACTTGAGTTCATCTCTTTACCACACACAGCCACAAAGGCAAGAGAATTCTTGTTGGGCAGTGTATTAGTGCTCGGACGAACACACTTAGACCGAATTTTAATGGTTCAAAGAATGTCAGGCAAAATGGTCGGCCCTCGCGCATGTTCAGTTCATCAAATCTGGCCCTCTTTGAAAAAAGTTTGGACATCCCTGTGCTAGAGGAATCAGAAATGATAGACATAGTGGAAGTCTCTCCGTATGCTGGTGTGATGACGTGCATTCCTGCTGGTGCAGACTGAGGTGCAGCTGAGCAGTGGTTGGTACATGGAATTTGTGCTGTCTCGGCCGTTAGACCTCATTTAATGAAAGGGCCTGAAATAGACACAGCAGTCGTGGGAATTCAATCCATCACTCACAGAGAGGTGCAGTTTGAGGTACCCAGAAACACTCTGATAGGAAATAACAGTGTTAGTAACTGTAACCAAAAAGTGGATGAGAAGCACTGTAGAGCATTGTTGGACAGCTCAGAGGTGTTGGTTGAGGTACCAATGGACACAGAAATGGTTAAAGAGATTGGTGTGGGGGGGTGTGGCTTGACAATGGAGCCGTGAGGTCGCACACTCCGTGACACGATCGGGCCGGGAGCTCTCTACAGCGTGCAGACCGGGACTCTTCTTCTATGTCCGCACCGGGACGATACCCCAGCACTCCGCCCGTGACTAAAACCCCAGACATCTCCAGTTATTTTCTCCGCGGCCCCCTATCTCAGCCGAGGGCCGCGGGATCCAAGATGGCGCCGCCGCGCACGAGTGCCTCCGCCTCGGCCCAGGCCAAGAAATCATTGAACGGCCCTCTCCCGGCGCCGCTGGAGCCTTGCACACCAGGACGCAGGTCAGATTCACTGATACCCTCTCCAGACATTCCGCAGGCGGAAGGCTCACAGCTGACCCTGTTACCTGGATCTCTGAGCTGCCCACCGGTGGAGTCATGGCAGGAGATGCTGGCGCTGCTCCCCACAAAGCAGGACTTCGCAGAATCCACTGCCACAATAGTGAGTACCCTGACTAAGGAAATTAACGAACTCAACAACCGCATTGATTTGGTGGACCCACGGGTGGCGACAGTGGGGGCACTTACGGACACATTAGATGCAAGGGTGCTGGCTTTGGAGGAGGCCCAGCAGGGGTACAGATGCCACCTCAGCGCGCTGCAGCTTTCCGTTGACGACGGGGAGAACTGCAGTCGTAGGAACAATGTCCGCCTGCGGGGTCTCCCCGAAGCCACCTCCGGGGTAGACCTCAAAGTAACTGTCACGGCCATTCTTAACAAGCTGTTAGACAAACCCCCCACAGCGGAACTGGAGTTGGACCGGGTCCACAGGATACAGGGCCCCAGGGGCAGGGACACCTCCGCCCCATGGGACGTTTTGGCCAGGGTTCACTTTTACGCCATAAAGGAAGACATCATGCGGCGGGCCTGGACCGCAGGCCCGATTGACTTTGATGGTGCCACTGTGCAGGTGTTCCCTGACGTTTCCCGTCTCACACTGCGGATGCGGGGCATGTTACGCCCTCTGCTGGAGGTAGTGAGAGGCGTCGGGCCACCTATCGCTGGGGACACCCTTTCCACCTGGTAGATCCAAGGGCACTGAGACCTTTGCCTTACGGTGGCCGGACCAGCTCCCAGACCTTTTTGCATTCCTAGAGGTGCAGGAGATCCCCGTTCCAGATTGGTTGGATTTCCCGCTTACAGCAGACCCCGCGAGACCCCCTCCGCCTAGACCTCAAAAATCAGGCAGACGCAGGTACCGTTCCCGGTCCAGAAGGGACCCGAGGAATACCCCCATCTCTCCGGAACCCTAATGCCCAAGATGGAGGCCCTTTCCCCCGCGATGAGCAGTCTGTATACTGTTATCTCTGACGGACTAAAGGAGGCTCTCCTGCCGTTTGTCCAGCAACATGGGACCATTTATTTCCAGCCAGGGCAGTATCCTTCATTTGTTTCTATTTTTTTGGTTTTGTTTTTCTTCCCTCCTTTTTTTTCTTGTGCTGCACCGTAGCTTTTTCTTTTTGTTTTATAAGGGGGAAACAGGAGGAGGATACTATAACATAGCTGACTATAGACTTTGGAATCGATGCCGGGGGCTTGATATTTAGATTTTTTGACACCGCACTGCTCGGGGCATGTGGCCTGGACTTTGGAGAAGGGTGGGGGGGTTGGCATGTGCCTTACCCCTGCAACCTGACCCGGACCCGCATACACCCACAGTATAACCCCACGAGACTAGGTATGGGGATTTGCAGGCGGGGAGAGATGGCCGGCAACGGTTGGGAGACTGGGAGGTGAGCAGACGGTCTCTGATTCTGGGGGGGTCCCGTTGGCCGGCGGTTGACTGCCTCCCCCCCTCCTGGAAGCGGGGGTTGGTGCTCGGGTCCATTGTTAATGATATGGGTTATGTTGTGTTCTGTTTTTCTGTTTATTACTGTTTTTTCAAATGTAATGATGAGCTGTACTAGGAGTTGTTGGGGACAGGTTTTAGCTTGGTATTTTTGACTCCGGTCACAGTTATATATGTACGAACAGTGAAATGGGCTCTATGGCCCGATCACACGGCTCCTCTTGCTCTGACTACATTAGTCTCCCACGTCCCATCCATAGGCTGCGCTTTCTTGCGCTACGCTTGTATTAGCAGTTTAGGGCAGCCACGCAGTTGCCTTTGTAACTGCGCTTCTTTGGTGCCAACTTTTTTTTCTTCTGCTTTTCTCTCTGTCTCTGTTCTACACTCACCCCTCTCTCTCCTTCCAACTTCTCCGTCCCCCTCTGCCGCTCCCTTCCCTATTCCTAGTTTTTGTCCGGCGGCGGGGCTCCCCCATCACCCCCTTTTTTTTTCTCTCCCTCGCTGTGCCCATGCCTCCTCCCGGAGACACTACCCCCGGCTTCCCCGCCAGGGGCATTAAAATCAGGTCCTTGAACACTAGGGACCTCTCCACCCCAGAGAAGCGCTCCCGACTCCTCGCTGACCTCAAAAGCTCTCGCACTCAGATTTTTAGCAGCAGGCAGTGCCCAGGCTGGGTAATAGGAATTTCCCCACTGCATACCATGCTCCCTCCCCCATCCCCAAATCCAAGGGGGTCAGTATATTGATCGCAAAATCAATACCATGGACCTTACTGGAAGAAAGGGATAACCTGCTAGGTCGTTTCCTCCTTCTCAAGGGCAAGATTGGACAGACCATTGTGACCTTGTTGAATGTATATTTCCCCAATTCAGGCCATCTATCATTCCTTAGAGCGTTAACCCCTATCATTCTCGAAGTCAGGGAAGGGGTGTTCCTGATGGGTGGAGACTTCAATTATGCACAAGAGCCTTTGATTGATGTCACCCGTGGAGCGTCGCACCTCTCCTATTCACTCCTCAAGCACCTGAAGGCTGAGCTTCTGGGTTTGAATCTGGTCGATCCCTGGCGGGTTTTGCACCCGGACGGTAGAGACTATACATTCTTCTCCTCGGTCCATCACACATACTCCAGGATTGACTTCTTTCAAATCCAGCATAAAGATCTGCCACTAGTCTCCACTGCACTGATTGACCATGTCTCCCTCTCAGATTACGCTCCGATCCATGTCATCCTGAACTGGGACCTGGGCTCCCATGCACCGCCCACTTGGAAGCTTAATGAATCCCTGCTACAGTCCCCGGAGACCCGCAAGGCGGTAGGGGAAGCTATTGTGCAATACTTCAGGGAAAACGTGAACCCAACCACAAGTCCTTTATGTGTTTGGGAGGCTCACAAGTGTGTGGTGCGGGGTGTGCTGATCCATATTGGGGCCCAGAAAAAACATGAAAAAAATGCAAGGATTGAGTCTCTGATTCGCAGGGTGCGCTCTCTCGAACTCCTCCATAAAAGATTCCTGGCGGAAACTCACCTGGCTGATCTCACTCGATCGAGGACAGAGTTGCACGATTTACTCTATCAGAAAACAATTCAAAGCTTGTCATGGGCAAGACGCTCGTTTTTTGAATTCTCTAACAAGCCCAGTGCTATGCTTGCAAGGGCATTGAGGGGTCAGAGACAGCGCACATTTATCCCGCATATCTCTACTACAACTGGGTCCAAGGTCCACTCCTCTAGGGACGTTGCTCAAGTGTTCCATGACTACTACCAGAAACTCTACAATATTCGAGCGGCGGAATCCGTGGCATCGGCTTCTCTCAAACAGGCAGAGGCGGGGGAGTACATACGGTCGTCCGGCATGCCTACCTTACCTACCGAAGTCTGTTCGTTACTGGAGTCGGTGATTACAGCAGACGAATTCCAGTCGGCGGTGGCCCAAACGAAACCGCGTAAGGCTCCGGGGCCAGGCGGCTTTACCCTGACCTACTATATGACGTACATGGCGCCCCTGACTCAACATTTCGTGAAAGCCTACAATTGCCTAAAAGGAGACACGGTCGTCCCGACAGACTCCTTACGGGCGTTTATATCATTGATTCCCAAGGAAGGGAAAGACTTAGCCCAATGCGGAAATTACTGTCCCATAGAACTCCTGAATGTTGACCTGAAACTTTTCGCGAAAATTTTATCAAACAGATTACTACCGTATATCCCGAATCTGATCCACTTTGACCAGGTAGGGTTTGTGCTGATGCGGGAGGCGAGAGATAATACGGTTCGAGTTCTCAACCTCATCCATGCGGCACGCGTCCAGGGCAGGCCCCTTCTCATGCTGTCCACAGATGCGGAAAAGGCCTTTGACAGGGTGGCCTGGCATTTCATGCGGGCCACCCTGGAACACATTGGCTTGGGCCTTAACATGCTAGGATGGGTTATGTCACTTTATTCAAACCCGTAAGCGGCGGTCCAGGATAAACAAGTGGTGCTCGCAATTGTTTACAATCGCTAACGGGACGAGGCAGGGGGGCCCCCTGTCCCCCCTAATTTTTATTCTGACGCTGGAGCCCCTGATGTGCCACATCAGGAGTGATCCGAATATTGTCGGCAGGCGGAGTCGGACGAGAGGCTTCAGGTATGCTCTAAACCACTTTTCTTTTCCCTTCTTTTTCTCACTTAACTACTTTCTAATACTTTATGACTTGAATAGTTATGGCTGCCTACGGGCAGATGGTTGCTATGTTGAGTGCCAGGTGACGGGTGAGGAATGGAGGACTTGGGTGGCCCAACAAAAATTTGGCGACCTAACGCCATGGGACAACCTGACTTGAGCAGGGAAATGTCACTTTGGTGCCGCTGTTATGCAGGACTGCCCCCCTTCCCCCCGCACGCGGTCGTCTAGGAAGCCGTCGGCCCCACGTGAGTTATCTTGAATGTTAAAGCTGACCAAGCGTATCACGCGTGGGAACCCCTTACAAGAGGACAGACCAGTCCTATACTGTACGAAATAGACTGCAGAATGGAATTACTCGGCCCAACAATCGAGTTGACCTACTGTGCTGACCCGTCACCTGGTAAATACTCTCTCAATAACCTAATCAGTACCAAGTTAATTTATGACTGTTGACTATTCATGTTCTTTTTCCCACTACAAGTGAAAAATGACTGGAGTATTACGTATCAGCATTACCTACAGCAAATGTTTATCCTCTCTGTTCATTTTCATTTTTTTTTCATTCTTTTACTGTATATCAAGCTGTAATACCCTGTCTCCTATAAATAAAGATTGTTTATAAAATCATCTGCACACCATAAAATCGCGGCGTACGCAGATGACTTAATTTTTTTTGTTTCTAATCCACATACCTCGCTCCCTAACATTTTAGAAGCCCTCAGGCGCTATGGTAATTTATCAAACTACAAGATTAACTGCACCAAGTCGCATGTGTTGAACGTCTCGGTCCCTGATAGCGAACTCCAGGGCCTCCGGTAATCATTCCCTTTCCGATGGACTGGCGACTCCATACGTTACTTGGGCGTTGACATCCCTGCAGACTTGTCGCGGTTATATTCAATCAACTTTATCCCCCTACTGCGCAGACTGAAGTCAGACTTAAGAAATTGGCACGCCCTGACCCTGACGTGGTTTGGCTGGTGCAATGCGTTCAAAATGACGGCCCTCCCACAGATCTTATATCTATTCCAAACGCTGCCCATTCGGATTCCCCCTAACTTTTTTCAACAGTTGAAGGTCCTACTCCGGGACTTTATCTGGGCACGGAAACCGCCGAGAGCCCGCCTGCAACTGTTAGCTAAACCAAAAGACAGAGGAGACTTGGGCCTCCCCAATCTCCGTCAATACCACAGAGCAACTCTTCTTGCAAAAGTGGTGGACTGGCATTGCAATCAGCCGCACAAACAATGGGTGGAGATGGAGATCGAGGATGTGTCCATTCCCTTACTGACTTCCCCCTGGCTTCCATTCTCCCCCCCCCAAAGGATCTTTTGGATCACCCCCTGATAGGAGCCACACTTTCTGTAGTACGGAGATTGTTCCGCCACATGCACATTGCCCCCCTACCTTAGCCTATGACTCCCATTATCGGCAATCCTGAATTCCCTCCGGGATTTACCAACAAGAGACTACGGCAGTTGACGGCGGGTGGGAAACATCGTCTAGGGGAAATCTGGCCTTCGGGGGAGCTTCCGTCCACACAAACAATCACAGATCTGACTGACCCTCCGCTTGACTTGTTTAGCACATTCCAACTTTGCCATTTTCTTCGAGCCATCCAAAGAGTTCCCTACACTCCACGTACCCTGACATACTTTGAATCCCTCTGTCATAAGGGTGAACCAGTGCGACATACCCTCTCCCTTTTGTATAACCTTTTGATTAGCATGGAGGGGGAGTCAGACCCCTCGTTTATCCGTCAATGGGAAAAGGACTTGGACACGAAATTTACCCCACTGCAGATAGGAAAAATTTTAACTCTAACACATAAAGCCTCCATTGCCAGACAATATCAGGAATCGGGGTATAAGATAGTCACACGTTGGTATAGGGTCCCGTTTATCCTGCATAAAATGAACAGTACAATCCCAGACACCTGTTGGAGGTGCGATGCGGCTGTAGGGACAATGAGCCACATTTTCTGGACATGCCCAGCTCTACGGAGCTTTTGGACAGGGGTGACTGCGACGATCAAGACATTAACGAACGTTGATGTCACCGATAACCCGGCGGCATGCCTCTTTCACCTCACTGAGAGACCCGTCAGGAAATACAAAAAGACCCTCACCGCGCATACCCGCGCTCTGGAGACGACCCCAGCCCCCTCCAAAGTCTTGTGGTACTCCAAAGTTAATCACATCCTCCGGATGGAGGAACTGTCGGCCACCCTCTACAACACAGAAGAGGCTTTCTGTGATAAATGGAGGCCCTGAAGGTACTTTACTGGTACACGTGAATATGTTTGCGAAGTGAGCAATACCCCCGACCCAGGAAATGATTGAACGCTCCACAGCATGGGCGATGCCCGCTTTGGACGGACCTTCTGCTACTCTCCCCCCACCCCTTTTTTTATAACCCCTTGTGGAACATTGCTATTGAGGTTAAACAGAAGGATGTGGTGTTGATCTCAGATGGTTTGGTTGCCAAGAGTAACCACACAAGGGTTAGTGAACTTGTGAAACGGATGTTGTTGGTCAGTGTTGCGTCAGGTAGTGAGAGGGGTCAGTCCCTGACAGGTTTCATGGAAGTGGGTTCCCAACAGTCCCAGGAGAGTAGGTCTATGGGAGGAAAAAAAGGGGAGGAGCCCGTGGTCAGAAGGTAGAAGGGACAGAGAGATTAGTGGGAGCCGATGGTTCAGGAAGAAGTGCTGATGGAAGCACACTCAAAAGAAGATGTGGGTGGCGTTACCCTTTAGAAAAAGGGTTGGGCAGATTAGGACTCCTGCTGCTGATAGTTGGCACAGAGGTGCCAAGGTGAAGTGCTGGTGGAAACATACCCGGAAAAAGAAATGGGCCTACACAGCTAATGACTGGCACAGAGGTGTCCGATTCTATGGCGACGGATTTAAACAAGGTTTGAAACAAGAAGGGAGGATATGTGGCATTGGGACCCTGTGCTATCTGTAATATTGCTGGTTTACACCAGATGTTGGAGAGAAAGGCATGCCGATTGCACAGCTGTGTGTTGGGCTATTTAGTTGTGACCTCACTATGGCTCAGGGCCCCACCCGACAGAAAGGAAGCTTATGCATGGGAGTCAGGTGGACTCCCATTCCTCTGCATGAGTCAGAGACTGCGTAGGTGCAGCCAGAGCATGCATGTCTGCAGGAAGCAGATGTACTTTGTGACAGAGCAGCAAAGCGCTGATCAGGAGTAAGCTAGGAAAGAGCTTAACTCAAGGAGACCCTTTTGTTATAAGGAGCAGACCTAAGGCTACAGGCCTGAAGTAGCCGTGTGGCAATAATGCAAGCCAGGAAGCTGTAAGAGAGTGTCACCAGAGGTACAGTGTGGGTACCAAACAGGGACACAGTTACAGAGTCAAGAGGACCAAGGTCAACGCCTGAACAGCAGTGCTGACCAGAGAGCCAGGTGGCTCAGTATTTTCAGTTTATTTCATTATTGCTTTGTAAAGAAACCTTTGCGTGGGAATCCTGGTTGGGCTGTTTTTCTTTTACTTCAATAAACATGGGCCAAAAAGCCCTTAAACTGCAGATCTGGCATAAACTCAGCTCACTGTGAAGCTCTACACTGAAGCTAAATAACGTCCAATACCACAATATATAAAAAGTCCCACGATGTAAATACATCATCAATCATATTGTCTAGCAAAGTAGATCCACTTTAATCATAACCTGTCAAAACATACTCTCCTTATGACTGCCTGCTGCAAATTGCCAGCTCTTGGGTCCGACAATTAAATGTAAGCAATGGGAAAGGGTATTCTGGGTGACATCATTAACCAAATGTCATGCTCTTTGCAGTCATCCAGAGTGAACATGAACAAAATCAGTATGTTTTTGTTTGCTGGCCATCGCTCATCATGATTGAAGTGGATTTACATTGATGATATGATTGATGATGCATTTACATCATCAAGCATATGTGTTTTTCTTTTTTGTGAAAGGACTTTCACACAATGTCAATGTGTTTATTTTACAAAATGAGTAACCAGGAATCTATAAACCCCTTACTCATTCACATGAGTGAAAAGCTGGCATCTGCAGGCCCCTCATTTTGTAAGGTCTACTAGATTGTGATAACCACCCCCAGGAAACCACCAGGCCAGGGGGATAAGGTGGTTTGCCAGGGTGGTAGGGAACCCCCTTCATGTTGAGGTCATTTGGCCTCGTATGGTTTAGGGATAAGGTACACACCTTCAAAAAAGGGTCTAATGTGTATTTTAGGGAGGATCCCATGTTTTTTTTTCTTTTATATGTGGTCCCCCCTCAAAATTCATGCTAGGCCCAAAGAGGGAGATTTACTAAAACTAAAGCACTCAGAATCTGGTGCAGCTGGTCATGGTAGCCAATCAGCTTATTCAATTAAGCTTTGACATAGAGATCTTTATACCTACCTCACTTACATGCTTAATGATACATCAAATAAGTGAATACAACCTTGTCTATATAAGAACAGACCCATGCGGTTGCAGCTATAATCAATGAACAATAACAAATGATAACTGTGTGAAAAGGATAACAATCTAATTTATTCAAACTTACTATTGTACATAAAAGAAACTTGTAATATTGTTATAAAGGACGTTAAAGTGCTATCAGTATATTAGGACACATTTTAGGATAGGAAAAGTTACAGAAAAGATGAAGTCACACACTAAGAAAAGTGAAAGAGGTACATATTCAGAGAAACCTTATGTCCCCATGCTTCTTATATCACAAACCAAATAGACTGAACCAGGGGTCTGTATTCTGGTATATACAAACACTTGTAAAACCCCACCCCTCCTCACCCTCCCCTTCCATATGCTAAGGCATTGCCACATTCCTTCAAGGGTGGAGGGTTGCACATAAGCCAGGTGGCCACACTTGGCCAACTGGAGGTCTTTACATGTCATAAACCCCTCTCTGCCCAACCACATTTAAGTAAAACAAGTTTGGTAACATTACTACTCTGTTAGCCTAACAACCCACAAGTGATTCCCTCCAGGCAAGGGACAGTACATCTATAAACCAGGCGGTATAACTGACACTATAAACAGAGCTTAAACCAGAGCTGTTTTATGATGTCAGCTGTTCTCAGAATGTCCTGGCAATTTCCTGACACACTGTTTAAGCCATATTGTATGTCCATTTATTAATGTTGATTATAATTGAAGGTAAAAATCATAGGTCTCACATTTCCGCATCAGTTCCCCCGAAGTTCATTCTTGAACTTATGCACTCCCTCAATGATCTTGCACCCACCCACAACAGCCCAGAAGGTCCAACTCCATAACTACTACCACTGCGGTCTCCTCTTCTTGTCTTGAGCACGACGAAACCCATAAAGTTAGACTTGAGACAGCAACGAAATCCTGGTGCCTTTTGAGACTTCACATTCGACCCATGAGTGCCTGTACTGCAATGTTTCTTCACTCCTCTGCCTTGGAAGAGCGGAACTCCAAGATTGATGGCAGGATCCTGGCATCTTTTAGTCCCATAACTTGGGTATGCTGTGTGCAGGGCCGGCGCTAGCAATAGGCAAGTCAGGCAGCTGCCTAGGGCGCCAGGGTAGTGGGGGCGGTAAAATCCGGATCCCTAGCCACTCGCTGGGGATTCGGTTTTTAAAATACCTGCAGGGCCGGTAATACCATAAAGCAGCAATGTCGCTAGGCTGAGGGGGGGGGGGGGGCGCGGTAAAATGTGCCTGTGATCCCCGCACAAACATATAACCCTCTCCATCCCCCTTCTGTCAGCCTCCTTTTTTTTCTAAGCTCTCCCGGATGCGTCTCTCAATGTGAACGCCGTGGACTCCCCTGCCAGGACTTCACTCTATCCCCAGCCCGAAGTGCGTCCCTGGCAGAGGCAGTAAGAAGAGGAGGGGAGAGAGCCAGGGACAAAGAGCAGCGCCAGCAGGCCCTGAAGTGCTTGCTTAGTTGCAGGGCACATGGAATCGGCCGGGGCGGATGAGATGGAACCCTGCATGTAAGTTTCGAGCTTTCCGCGATTTCCCTGTCCTCCTCCTCCTAGACCATCGGGGATCTTTTGTGGGAAGACAGGCAGCAGCTCCGATCTGCTCGAGGTGAGGCCACCACGCCGTTCGCACAGGTAGTGGAAGAACAAGCACCACACATCCAGTAACTTGAATTAAAAAAAAAAAACATTTTTCTGCTGTATAAGTTAATATTGCATTGTCAAGTTTATATTGCATTGCATGCACAAAGGGGAACAGAGGTGGGGTGGTGGGTGCAGAGGGGAACTGTTGTGCATGGAGGTGGGGGTTAAAGAGGGCAATAGATATATGGGGGGGTTAAAGAGGGGAATACATATATGGGGGGAAAAGAGGGGAACAGATGGGGGGGTAAAGAGAGGAATAGATATATGGGAGGGTAAAGAGGGGAATAGATATGTGGGGGGGGTGCAAAGAGGGGAACAGATATGTGGGGGGGGGTAAAGAGGGGAACAGATATGTGGGGGGGGTAAAGAGGGGAACAGATATGTGTGGGGGGGTAAAGAGGGGAACATATATGTGGGGGATGTAAAGAGGGGAACAGATATGTGAGAGTGTAAAGAGGGGAACAGATATGGTGGTGGGGGGGGGTTAAGAGGGGAACATATATGTGGGGAGGGGGTAAAGAGGGAAACATATATGTGGGGGGATAAAGAGGGGAACAGATATGTGGGGGGGGGGGGGATAAAGAGGGGAACAGATATGTGGGGGGGGGGTAAAGAGGGGAACAGATATGTGGGGGATGTAAAGAGGGGAACAGATATGGTGGGGGGTAAAGAGGGGAACAGATATGGTGGGGGGGTAAAGAGGGGAACAGATATGGTAGGGGGGGTAAAGAGGGGAACAGATATGGTGGGGGGGTAAAGAGGGGAACAGATATGGTGGAGAGGTAAAGAGGGGAACAGATATGGTGGGGGGGGGGGGGGTAAAGAGGGGAACAGATATGGTGGGGGGTAAAGAGGGGAACAGATGTGGGGGAGGGGGTAAAGAGGGGGAACAGATGTGGGGGGGGGGGTAAAGAGGGGGGAACATATATGTGGGGGGTAAAGAGGGGGGAACAGATATGCGTGGGGGGTAAAGAGGGGGGAACCGATATGTGGGGGTAAAGAGGGGAACAGATATATAGGGAAGGGATACAGAGGGGAACAGACATGTGGGGGAGGGTACAGAGGGGAACAGATGTGTGTGAGGTGAACAGATGTGTGGGGCGGGTACAGAGGGAACAGATATGTGTGCGGGGTACAGAGGGAACAGATATGCGGGGGCAAGTGTCCAGAAGTGAATAGGTGTGTGTGTGTGGGGGGGGGGGGGTACAAAGAGGAACTGATGTGCTTGTGGGGGGAGGGGGGTTACAAAGGGGTAAAGGTGGACAAATTGTGGTGATCTTAGGCCTGAGAATACAGGAATTGGGGTGATTTAAGGCGTGGAGGTTCAAGTTCACCTTTGTAAAGAAATAATAAATGCAGATCTTTTTGCAGGTAAAAAAATGTGCATTTATTATTATTTAGGCATTGTTAGTGTAGTAGTTACACAGTTAGCCTGTCCGTATAATACCCTAGGCTGCCCTTATACTACCCTAGCCTGTCCCTATACCTGCAGACAACAGCTGGCATGAGGAAGCAAGCCGGTACCACCACTGTTTGTCTTCAGGCCGGGTCCAGTGATGCAGATGTGGGCCTGTTGATCATGGCCTAAAGAAAAGGTGGCGAGGTGCAGCAAAAATCTACAGGGGCAGAGCTAATTGGGGGGGGGGGGGGCGCCGAAATGAGGTTTCGCCTAGTGTGTCAAAAATTCTTGCACCAGCCCTGGCTGTGTGATATTTGCAAAGATTGGATCGGACCGCGAGACAGCACTGTTCAGCATGGTGAAGGAAAGTTAAGCACAGTCTAGTCATTGTCCCTTGGTCTCAAGATATGGCGTGGTGGTTTTTGTTGCTTCTTCAGGTGGTGGTAGGGCAGGCCTCCAGACAGTCGTGCATGAATAAAAAAAAAAAGGCGAATGTCAGTATACAGTTTTTGGAGGAAAACCAGACAGGAGTAAAAGAGTTACAGAGTCTGAGCCACAGCCGGTATCATCCATGGTAGGGATAGTCAACACTGCCTGCTATTGTCAGGTCCCTGGGTTCACCGCTCCTGTTCATGGGGCTCAGGTTAAAGCAGTAGGCAGACTAGGGGAGGTAGAATTATATTAAAGGGGTGTTCCAGCAGGGAATAATTTTTTTAAAAGTCAGCAGCTAAAAAAAAAGTAGCTGCTGACTTTTAATAATGACACTTACCTTTCCAGGGCGCCCGCGATGTCATCTGCCTGAGGCTCACAGGTTCCAGCGCAGCCATCCTCACTAAGGGAAACAGGCAGTGGAGCCTTGAGGCTTCACTGCCCGTTTCCTACTGCGCATGCGTGAGTCGCGCATCGCTTTGTGAATGGGACGCGTTGTGTTAGGAAACACACAGTTCCCAGAACACAGCGTGCCCCATTACCCAGAAGACAACTCGAGGAGGAGAGAAGACCGAAGATCACAGCAGAGTAGGGAGAGGCAGATTAGGAAGACTGCCTAGCAACAGGGATTTCTGGTAAGGTAAAAATAAAAAAATTTTAAATGTTGTTTTTTTTTTTAAAGAATATTAATGCTGTTTTTTTCTTTTTTTTTTTTAGGGTGGCCCTCCACTTTAAGACATAAGACCTGGATATCCAGGGATACTTTGTGAAATATGGTACTTGTATGTTTCAGGAAACCATTCTATAGGACCCACTGGACTCTTAAAAACGGAGTCAGGCAGAGACGGTATCTTCCCGCCGGACTCGCATTTCGGCGGACAATCCGGCCGTGTGTGTGCCAGTCCACCGTACTTAAATTAACTGACTTTTCCCGCCCGGAGAAAAGTCCGCTCATTTCGAGCGGGTCTCCAGGTAGGCGGGGCCCGCGAAGGATACGTCGCTTGCCCCGCCGCCTGGTATGGACTTAAAGGGGAACCCCAACGCCGAAAAAAATCGGCGTGGGGGTCCCCCCAAAGTCCACAACAGACCCTTGTCCGAGCACACTACCCGGCCGGCCAGGAAAGGAGGGGCGAGCGAGCGCCCCCCCCCCTCCTGAGCCATACCAGGCCGCGTGCCCTCAACATGGGGGGTGCCTTGGGGAAGGGGGGACTAAGGGGGTCTACTGTTACTTAGACTACTAGGTCTAAGTAACAGAAATGTGAAAAACAGTGCAGCGCTTACTATGAATAAATGTAACATATGACTGAATACAATAAAGCAAAAGAAATTTCAGAACTGGTGATTCCAAAATTAAACATCAATAGTAAAAACTATATATATGTATATTGTGCAATAAACAAAAAATTAAAAATTAGTTGGTTGTTAAACCAAAAAAGATGTTACTCAAAATTGGTGTAAAAGCAAAAAATTGTTTGAACCACAACTTGTTGCTGAAAAACTCAAAAGTGGAAAGATGTGAGACACAAAAATATGATTATGTGAAACGAATCAAAAAATCAAAAAAACTAATCAAAACAAGTCCCATGCCTTGGATAAGTGAAGTGATTTACAAGGCCCCATACACGTGAAGATAAATGTTCATTAAGTGAAACATAAAAACATTAAAGTTGATCACAGGTGTCTCTGGTACAGGTGCTTGACCACGTAAATTCTTTCACTACAGCAACTTAAGTGAGTAATAAAGGCTTACCAGAGCAACCATTAGTGTGCGCGGATACGAACTCCCAAACGATTAGGATCGGACAAGATCGCTCCTCCGACACTCCTCATACAAACGGATGATTCGAATCGCCTTTGGGGGCGGGAAGGTAAAACCTAACCCACGCCTTCGGATGTTCCTTGAACGTCGTCCGTTCCGGTCAGTTCGGAAATTTCAAATTGGCGTGTCACCGAATGGATGAAAAAAGGGAAAAAAAACGCCCAATCGTGTGATAAAGTCTAAAACACGTGGATTTTATTTTTCAACCAGATAAGCGTTGGAAGCTACAAATGACTCGATAAAATTGATCGTAGAAAAGAAATGCTAGCATATAGGTTCATATAGGTGCTGCTTCAACCCAGACCATTTATCACACATTTCACTTTATGTCAAAGAACATTGAATCTGCATTCATAAAAACGGTCGAGCAATATATACAGTGAGTGCTCGTTCACACAGGGGCCACGCGACTTGCAGCGCGACTCACAGACGCGACCTGCACACGACTTCAGCGGCGACTTGCAAAATGACTTCTGTATAGAAGTCAATGCAAGTCACCTGAAGTCGCCCCAAAAATAGTACAGGAACCTTTTTCTAAATCGGAGCGACTTGAGTCGCTCCTATTAGAACGGTTCCATAGTACAGAACGGAGCGCGACTTGTTAGGCGGCTAAGTCGCCTGACAAGTCGCGGTAGTGTGAACGGGCACTAACTGTCCTGAAACAGTGCAGCAACTTTGCAAAAAATAAAAAAATAAAGAGGACCAAAAATATTAGACAACTCTGGTACCAAAAAATATTAAAAAGGAGAGAATAAAACAATTTTAGAATTTAGTCAAACCCGACTGCACTTTATTACTCCAAAAACACATTTTTAGAGGCTTTTCCCCAAAACAAACAAAAAGAAAAATATAGTTCTAGGGTCCTCCTTTTTTTTTTTTTTTTTTTTTTTTTTTTTACTAGTGAGGCAGAAGTATCTCCCCAATACAGAAGAGTATCATCCGCATACAATGATATTTTATCCACTGCGGTGCCTCTTATGAATCCAGATATCAATGGCGACTCTCTCACCGTCCCCGCGAGTGGCTTCAGATCCAGGGCAAATAGCAGGGGTGACAATGAGCACCCCTGCCGAGTGCCCCCATATAGACGGAAAGGGTCAGAGAGATCCCCATTAACACACAGCCTGGCAGCCTGTACAATAGTTGGACCCATTAAATAAAGTTCTCTCCCAGGCCGAATCTCTCCATAACCTCACCCAGGTATGGCCACTCTACACTGTCGACCGCTTTGGCAGTGTCGAGAGACAAAACCGCCCTATTACCCGGGTTGTCCACTGGAATCTGCATATTAAGGAACAGACGCCTTAGATCTGGATGGGATGAACCCTGATTGGTCACGGTGGATACGTTTTTGGATGACCGATGTCATCTGAGTGGCCAGCACTCTGGGCAGTAGTTTTACATTCGTTGTTAGTAGAGATATGGGCCTATAAGAGTCTGGCTGAAGGGGATCCTTGCCTGGCTTAAGTATCAGGATGATAGGGGCCTCCGTCATGGATGGAGGTAGCTGACCTAGTTCTAGAGCTTCTGTTAATGTCTGTTTTAATTGTGGTCTGCATATTTTTTGTATACCTCTGCCGGAAGTCTGTCTGCACCCGGAGATTGCCCGAAGGTGAAAGAACTAGTGCCTCTGAGAGTTCATCCGTTGTGAGGGGGGCATTCAGCATGTCTCTATCAGACTGTTCAAGACACGGCAAACTGCACCCCTCAAGGAAGTCTCAAATCTCAGTGGGAGCAGAGGAGACCTTGGATGAATACACCTCTTCATAAAATGTTCGAAATGTTGTGACAAATTCCATGTGAGCTTTTACTACCTGGCCGGTGGAGTCTAGGACTGCCGCTATGAATGAGGGGGTCTCTTCCTGCCTTAGCCATCATGGCCAACATATGTCCAGTGTTCTCCCCTTCCTCAAAGTATTTCTGTTGCAAAAAGAAATGTTTATTTTCTGCCTTTGGCGTTGTCAAAGCATTGGCCAACTTCTGTGCTTCCAACCACCTCCTTTCGGTGTGGTCGGTCGGATTTGCAATAAGCTCCGACTCCGCCTCTCTTAATTCCTGCAATATAGATAGTTCCCACGTCTCAGTCCTGGTCTTTATGAAGGATATTTTTTTTTAACTGGCCCCTAAGAAAAGCTTTGAGGGCATCCCAGCACATGCCAGAGAAAGCTGTGTTTTTGTTAATCACTATAAAGTCCACAAGAGCAGTTGTTATTGGGTCTGGTGTAGGGAATAAGGATAGCCAGAATGGGTTAATTTTGCAGTGATTATGTTTATTAGGACCAGCTATGTTTACTTTAACCCAGTATGGAGAATGGTCCGAGACCATCCTCGGTTCATACTGAGTGTCAATAATGTATGGTAGCATCTCCTCATTGCAAAGACCAAGATCAATCCTGGAAAGGCCTCTGTGTGATGCCAAATGGCAGGAATATGTCTTAGCTTGTGAGTTTTTTAGGCACCAAACATCATGCAGTCCCATCCCAGTCAATAAATAAGCAAATGGTGTTGTGCCGCCCGTCCTAAATTTGCCTGGGTGAGTCATTGAAAATTTATCAAGCTGAGGGTTTAAATAGTTATAAAAATTGCCCACTATGAGGGCTGGAACATTAGGGTGATGGGCCAGAAAGCTTGCTAGGATGCTGAGGACTTCTGCAGAAAAGGAAGGGGATATATACACATTGGCTAAAATGCAGTCTAAACCTTCCAGATTGCCCCTAAGAAAGATATATCTCCCCTTGTCGTCTAACACTGAGAGCGTACATGTAAAGAGGACCCCTTGGGGGATCAGTATGCTTACCCCCCGTGAGAATGTAGAATATGCTGAGTGAAATTGCCGGCCGAACAGATGGGCAGAGAACTGTAAAGTTTGGTCCGGGTGCATGTGCGTTTCTTGTAGACAAATAATTGAGGACCGTAGGCGCTTAGCCACGTGTGTCACCCCAATCACCTCACATTCCAACTGAGTACTACATGCGCTCTAGCCATGACATCTTATTATGCAAGATCTGACAGTTAAATTAAAATCTAATAAGGATATGACATTGACAAGCAAAACTTACATGCGTACCATATCATTGCATGTATATAAATAAATAAAAGATAAAACATTTAAAAGAAAAAGTTTTTTTCTTGAGAGCTCGACAGTTCAGGTTTGACTTTGTGAATATAAAGCTTTAGGAGAGTCATCTCTCTGAATTTCTGCTTACTGTTCCGGTCAGTGAGAAGAAGACACAAACAGGCCAACAGGGCCTTTGTAAATAACCTATATTTTGGATGAGAGTCTCTGTCTGAGTGCCAAGTCTTCCTGAGCCTAGGGGAACATGGCTCTGTGCCTGGTGGTAGTATCATTTGTACACCTAAGTGGCGCGCCAGACAAGCTGGGGTTGGCAGTTTAATGGACCTGGTCTCTGGCCACCACACGGAGATGAGAGGGGTATAGCACGGAGTACTGTATGTTGAAAGCCCTCAATCGTTTCTTCATATCGCTAAATTGCGCTCTTTGTTTCTGCACCGCTGCGGAGAAGTCCGGAAAGAATGATATTTTGGAGTTATCCATTTTTTGTGCGTCCTTGTAGTTTAATAACTTAAACAGGAACTTGCGAGGTGGATTACCCGGTGGTAGTGGTCTCATGGGTACCCTATGGGCCCTTTCAACACAGAACATGGGGGAGAAGGCTTCTTTCCCATATGTCTGGAGAAGCCACTGCTCAATAAATTGTACCAGGTTCTTTCCTTCAATCTTTTCAGGCATGCCGAGCACTTGAACGTTATTTCTCCTCATTCTGTTTCCATATCGTCTATGCAAGCTGCCTGCTTGTCCACCGCCATGGTATTGTAGTGCACCTCCCGTTGTATAGGGGCCCATTCATCCTCCAGTGTGCTCAGCCTGTCCTCTAGTGCTGTGGTGCGGTCTCTTCGTTTTTGCATGTCTTATCTGACAAAAGTAAGTTCCATTTTAACCCCTTTAATTTCTGAGTTAAGTACTGCTATCGACGTACTGCATGTAGGCCTGGACTGACGATGGATCTGTCATGCATACCGGGGTACTCACGCTGTCCAATGGAAGGCAGGATGTAGCTGGATCTTCCAGCAGTATTGTATCGTTCACATCATTGTGGCCGTCAGTTACCTCCGGCTGACTGTGTGCAGGCTGAGGGGAGTCCCTGGGTGCCATTTTCCCTAGGAGTTTCAGCGCTGAAGCCTTGTATGTTCCTGTGCACCATGAGGCAGCCCGCCGCCATCTTGGCCAGCATGATCTGATGCGGAACGGGCCGCTGGTCCCCGCTTGGACATCTAACCCGGTGGAGCCAAGGATATCTCAGTGTAGCCGGTGACCATGGCTGTCTGTGCCTGTCTTCGGGGATGAAAAACAAGCGATACTTCAGGCTGCTGGAAGGATTTTTGTTCGGATGTATGACGCAGCAGTGCTCCCTTGCTGCCTGTTACATCCGCTGCTAAGCCACGCCCCTAGGGTCTCTGGATAGTACCCAGATTGACCATGATATCTGCACAATGTTCCATCCCTGCCATTAGGGATGAGAACAGTGCAAGTTAGATTTTGACAATCCTGGAACTGAGTCATCCACCATTCTATTATGACTCATAGGCAACCTGAATACTACCCCCACCTGCCTGTCCTTGCAAAATGATGCACAAGACCTCCTAATGTGGTCTCGAGTATCTCCAGTTCCATAATGTTTTAAGTTACCCAGTGCCCCACCTCCAGCTCCAATGGCAGTCTCCATTAAGCCTCTCTTTATCCTAAGTATGGGAAATAGTCTGAATACCCAGATTGAAAACCACCTGCCAACAGGTACACTCAATTATTTATAGGGGCTGCATACCTTCTCCCTCTTTTATCAATTTGGTAATCATACCATGTTATCCTTCACCCATACAAAATAAACTGTCTACACTATTCAGACAGGACTCGCATGAATGGCAGGGGCATAGTGCAACAATGGGGCACTGGTCTTCCTGGCATGCAGGACACAGACAACTATTTAAGGTACACAAGGAGTCTAGGACAGGAAGGACACCTATAGGTGTTAACTGAGGAGAATACGGCATTCTCACACATATACCGGAAGTGAAACCCCCAGATATTAGTGACAGATATGCCACAGACACATTAGACAAGTTGTAACAAATAGCCACGTAAAAACAGTGTCACTGGGCAGGAAGCAGGCTGGAACTACACTTGGGGACACACAGATTGCTAGGGACATTAAAGTGGTTGTAAACCCTTACAAACCACTTTGACCTACAGGTAAGCCTAGATTAAGGCTTACCTGTAGGTCCAAGAAATATCTCCTAAACCTATATGGTTTAGGAGATATTTGCCCGAAAACAGGCACCGCTGTCTACGGCGCGCGTGTCGGCTCCCGTGCGGATGCGCGGGAATGACGTCATCGCGTCTTCGCCGAATGACAGCGGCGGAGCTGCGAAACCCCACCAAGAAGATGGATGCGGCGGACTACAGGGGACAGCGGCGACTTCGCTGGCTCCTGTTTCAGGTAAGTGTCACATAATGGACTACTATGCCATGCATAGTAGTCCATTATGCTTTGCCTTTGCAGGGAATGAAAGAGGAAGTAAACTCATCAGGGTTTACTTCCTCTTTAACATACCTTAGCCTAAGGCAAAGAGGAAAGCTGGAACAGCCAAGCATGGCTGGGTGTGTAACTAATTACAATAACAGCATGGGGGGGTGAAGAAGTCTTAAACACAAGTCTGATACCCCAGTAAAATGTGGATTACAGGGAGATTGTGAGGTACAGGAAGAGGAAGGCAGAGTAGCAGGACATGGAGAGGAAATAGCCATGCTGGCATTAAGGGAGCAAGGTCTCCAGGCAGAAGGGATACTTTCAGGAAAGGATTTGAAATTAAATTTCACTGAAAGAAGCTGTAGTAAGTGCACGGGGAAAACGCCGCTAATCTTTGCGGCCAGGTGGTTAGTGAAACAGTATGAACATTTGAAAGTGCAAAACACATCCCTAAAAGAAGCGCTAGAAAAAACCAAAGGTAGCATCCGTACTTTAGAAGCTTCTATGTCAAATTCTAAGGCTATCCACCAGCAATTAGTACTAGAAAACCAATGATTACAGGAAGACGTTCATCGGTTGAGAGAAAAACTGGGGATGCAGAAATAGAAGTGAAACCATTATCTGTCAGCTGCCAGGAGCCATTGACAATAAAACCTGGAAGCTGATTGGTCTCTATGTAGAGGTGTGCTGGATTTTGCACCCTCCAGTTTTAGTAAATCACCCTCAAACGGTCTGTTAGGGAATCAGGAAGGAGCCCTATGCATTTTTTTTTACATGGGCCCCCCTTAAAATCCATACCAGACACTCATCAATAATAATGGTATGGTAGTGATTTCTGAGGGGGACCCCAGGCTTTTTAGTCTTTTTTTTTAAATTATTAATCTGTCAAAGGTTGATATAGTTGCTACAATGCCAGCAGCCAGCCCACACAGGGTCCTAGGTAGGGATGAGCCGAACAGCCCCGGTTCGTACCAGAACATGCGGGGAAAAAAATGTGCGAGAACTTACGAGCACCATTAAAAGTCTATGGGACACAAACGTGAAAAATCAAAAGTGTTAATTTTAAAGGCTTATATGAAAGTTATTGCCATAAAAAGTGTTCAAGGACCCGGGTACTACCCCAGGGGACATGTAACAATGCAAAAAAGTTTTTAAAAAGTTTTATCAGGAGCAGTGATTTTAATAAAGCTTAAAGTGAAACAGTAAAAATGAAATATTCCTTTAAATATCATGCCTGGGGGCGTCCTCTTAATCTGACTGTAATGTAGGGTATCTTTCCCATGTTTATAACAGTACTGCAGAAAAATTTTATTTCTAAAGGAAAAGATGTCATTTAAAATTGCTCGCAGCTGTAATGTATTGACAGATCCCAGCAATATACGAAAAAAATAATTGAAAAAAAAACAGCGTGCCCCTCCCAGTCCATACCAGGCCCTTCAGGTCTGGTATGGTTATTAAGGGGAACTCCCCACCAAAATAAAAAAAATGGCATGGGGGTCCTCCCAAAATCCATAGCAGACCCTTATCTGAGCATGCAACTTGGCAGGCCACAGTAAAAGGGGGGGACTAGAGAGCGCCCCACCTCCTGAACCATACAGGGCCACATGCTCTCAACATGGAAAGGGTGCTTTGGGCGTCCCCCTTGCATGGTGGTTGTGGGGGTCTGCGGGCAGGGGGCTTATCAGAATCTGTAAGCCCCCTTTAACAAGGGGGCCCTCAGATCCCAGCCCCCCCCATGTGAATGGGTATCGGGTACATTGTACCCCTACTCATTCACAAAAATAAGTGTCAAAAAAGTAAAAATGACAGAAGACAGTTTTTGACAATTCCTTTATTAAAAAAAAAAAAAGTTTCCTGCGATGTCCATCCATCTTCAATCACGTCACCGATAGACCCCCCAAAAAAAAACAATACTCCACCTCCATGGGAGACATCCCACTGACTGTTGTCTTTTTTCGCTGTGACAGCTCTTATATAGGCAAGGGCGGGGCAACACGCTGACATATCCGGATGACCTCATCCCCTTCCTCTGACGGCACATGACATCAGAAGGGGCGGTATCATTCAGTTACAATACCAGGTGGCGCCGCCCCTGCCTATATAACACCTGTCACAGCCAAGAGACAGCAGTCGGCGGGATGCCTCCCATCGAGGCAGAGTTTTTTGGTTTTTCTATTTTTCAGGTCCGTTGGCGCCATGAAAATAGATGGACACCGCGGGACATTTTTTTTTTCTTTTTTAATAAAGAACTTTTCAAAAACTGTGGTTTTTACTTTTTCACACTTTTTTGGTGAATGGATAGGGTTACAATGTACCCGTTACCCATTCACATGGGGGGGGGGAATCTGGGGGCCCCTTTGTTAAAGGGGATTCCAGATTCCAACAAGCCCCTACCCACAGATCATAAAGCATCCTCCCCATGTTGAGGGCATGTGGCCTGCTATGGTTCAGAAGGGGCGCTCTCTCATCCCCCCTTTTCCTGGGGCCTGCTAGGTTGCATGTTCGGATAAGGGCCTGGTATGGACTGGGGGGGGACCCATGCCTTTTTTTCTCAATTCTGTCATAGGGTTTCCCTTAACCACTTCAATACACTATATTATATATTGTACACTGCACTATATACCCCGCACTGTATTATATATACTACAATGGCTGCACTATACACTCTGAACTGCAGTATATATACTATAGGGACTGCACTATATACTCTGCAGAAACATTGGGCCTTAGGTGTTGGTGGTGCCAGAACACTGTAACCCCTCAGTTACTCTTGTTGGGCGCAGGAATGGGCCCTGCTGTTAAATATTATTTAAAAAATTGTAATTACATGCTCCACTCAAACAAGGCCGAAAAATTGGGCCTTTGGTATTGGTGGTGCCACAACACTGTAACCCCTTACAGCTACTCTTGGGTGCAGGAACTGGCCCTGCTGTTAAATATTATTTCAAATTTTTTTTTAATTACATGCCCTTGTTAAACAGGGGCAGGAAAAATTGGGCTTTGGGTGGTGGTGGTGCCACAAAACTGTAACCCTTCACAGTTACTCTTGTTGAGTGCAGGAACAGGGCCTGCTGTTAAACATTATTTAAAAAGTTGCAATTGCCTGTCCCAGACAAACAGGGGCAGAAATATTGGGCCTTTGGTTTTGGTGGTGCCACAACACTGAAAGCTGTCACAGTTACTCTTGTTGGGCACTGGAACGAACCCTGCTGTTAAATATTATTTCAAAAATTGTAATTACATGCCCCAGTCAAACAGGGGCAAAATAATTGGGTGCAGGAAACAGGCCCTGCTGTTAAATATTATTTCAAAATAATATTATTTCATAGAACTGGCCCAAAGTCTATGACCCAGCAGAGAACGAGAGACTTGAGGACAAAATTGCATTGGGATAATGTAATGGTGTCTCCATATACATTACATCTCTCCTCCCCATCCTCCCCCTCTTGTTATTGTGTTTAATTATGTTTTAGGTCATGGCACGTACACAAAAGGTGTGGAGACACATCCCAGCAGGGGATGTGTTAGGGGGGGCTGACTGCTTATCATAATCCCTTTGTGTGTTTCAACTGTAGTTCTGTTTGAATGTACAAGTGTCGAGTTCCCATTGGTTCTTCCTTGTCCCCTACCCACTCTATGACAAGGCTAAGGGGAGTGTCCCTAACTGTGTTTAAAGGTGTATGTTTTGTACTTAAAGCGGTTCTTCA
Organism: Lithobates pipiens; assembly: GCF_037356315.1. Taxonomy (NCBI): domain Eukaryota; kingdom Metazoa; phylum Chordata; class Amphibia; order Anura; family Ranidae; genus Lithobates; species Lithobates pipiens. The sequence goes on from NW_027507903.1 coordinate 445,158,022, forward strand.
CCCTAAAGGGGAAGTTCCGCTAATCTGATCCCTCCCCCCCTCCGGTGCCACAATCGGCACTTTTCAGGGAGGGGAGTGCAGTTACCTGGATAATCCAGGTAACTGCACCCACTTCCGGCCAGACCGCCGCAGACCCCCGCAGACGCCCCCCCCCCCCCCCCCCCCCGTTGTGTTCTGGGAAACACACAGTTCCCAGAGACACAGCGGGGGACCATAAGAGACGCGCAGCGCGACTCGCGCATGCGCAGTAGGGAACCGGGCAGTGAAGCCGTCATGCTTCACTTCCCGATTCCCTGACAGAGGATGGCGGCGGTGGCAGCAGCGAGACGAGCGATCGCTCGTCATCTGCCGCCGACATCGCTGGACCCTGGGACAGGTAAGTGTGATTTTATTAAAAGTCAGCAGCTGCAATATTAGTAGCTGCTGGCTTTTAATATTTTTTTTTTTAAGTGCAGCTCCTCTTTAATAAAGAGTTTATGTTCTGCATGTTTAACCCTCAACACCTGTGTGGTTTTCCTCATGATTGGGGGTTAGGGGCTGGTTATTTCGAGTCTGCCAGCTGCGGGTGCATTTGGAGAAAAGGAGACACAGGTCTGGCATAGAGCTGTGGCAGAATCACCACTAGCTTCTTGGAGGCATGATGATGGAACAAGCACCAATAACACTGAACCCAGCATCCTTCCCAGCTGCCGGCAGAGTTACCCAGTGCGCCGTGAAGGAAAGGCAATGTCCCTGCCCATGCCTGCTGGACCATGAGTCAACGGTAATAGGAACCTTACTGCTAACAGCCCTGTCCAACGAGGCCAAGACATTGCCTTCCACATGACGGCAGAGAGCTGAATGGACTTACCTGAAAAGAAATGCTGTTTTTGAACCTGCCACTGTGGTACAGGACATTCCACAAATTCATGAAAGGGGGCGTAGTCTACCAGCTGAAAAGCCAGCAGTTGCATGTGCTAGCAATTTTGCCAAGCTAGCATTAAGATGCTGAGCATGGGAATGGCTAGGACTGAATTTCTTTACACGGTTAAGCAAATGGGATAGGGAAATTTGCCTGCTGAAATCAATTGGTGGTGTACTGCTAGCAGATTGGCTGAAAGGACTTGTGACACCTATTGCTATATCTTCATTCCTCTCAGTGCAGGTTTTAGAGAGGATTGGAGGTATAGTAGGGTTAAAGATTCCAGATGAGGAGTAAGGAGAAGTCTGCCTTTTCTATGAAGTGGGTCTTTCAAGTGCTGTTGCCAACGGACTGCATGGCAGGTCATCATATGTCTGGTCAAGAATGTGGTGCCCAAACAGCTGCTGTTCCGGCCATGCTTCATTCACTTCAGACATAGGTTGCAAACAGCAACAGTGCGATCTGCTGCCCACGTGTCAAAAAAGGCCCACACAGGGGGTGTGGCCTGGACATGGCGGGGTGAAGTCACTTGGTGCCTGAGCTCCTGACACCAGATTCCTCAAACAAAGCTGTTATGCCAGTTTTTCAGCATGTTTCACTCCGGCCATGAGCTATCGGAAAAGAGGCAAATACAGGAGGTTATGCAAAGACTACTCCAGAAGCCCAGATCGACAGATACCTCAAGGAAAAGTCCAAGACTGGTCCGGAGGCCCGCACCGAACCACCATGTGGCGAGGCCCGGACATCACCACCAACAGGAGGTATGGTGTCCTCACAGAAATTGGGCTTGCAACCTCTGACAAGACTCCCGGCTCTGTTGGATCCCACACTAAGCAGCCAAACAGGGGCAGGTCGCCCCATGCAGCCGTCGGGTGATGATTCAGACATCCGAGCACTACTAAGAGCTCTCCTCATCAGGGCGGACATGGAAGCCTTGGTCCTCAGGATTGAAGAGCAACACCGCTGAGACTTACAGGAGATCCGCTCAGAGGTCCATGTGATAGAGGAGCGACTGACCAGAGAGGAAGCATCGGTGGGGGCCCTGGAGACCAGAATAACACAGCTAGAGAGAGCGCACCAGAGGTATCAAGACCAGCTGGCAGAGGTGCAGCTCCACACCGAAGATCTGGAAAACCGAAGCCACCGCCAAAATCTAAGGTTCTGAGGAATACCTGAAGCGACCCGATCGGAGGACCTGTCTGTGATGGTGAGGGCTATTTTACATAAATTGTTGGATGGAGAACCTCCCGCTTCAATGGAATTTGATAGGGTGCACAGAGCGCACGGCCCCAGACAGGCAGATTTGGAAAGGCCCCGCGATATGCAATGCCGCCTGCACTGGTACAGCCACAAAGAGCAAATTAGGCGTGTGGCACGGCTCAAGGGCTTGGTGGAATTTGACGGGGCACAAATCTATATATATCCGGATGTGTCCCGTGCAACCCTGCTGAAAAGAGTAATGTTGAAACCCCTGCTGGAGAGACTCTGCCGGGCAGATTTGACATATAGATGGGCATTTCCCATCCAGCTTACCATCCGGAAAGCAAGCGCATTGTTCACCCACCATCGTACAACGCCACTCCAAACTCCCGGGTCTTCCCCATCACTCATCCAGGCGCAGGCAGAGAGAGCCCACTCCGATCGGGAGGGGCGACCCAGAGCAGTAAGACTAACAACCGTACACACGTAAGTGATGGGCACAGGTGAACTGCGATATGGGACTTTGACTATCTAGTGCCCTCCGGGAGCCCAGGGTTCTAGGCCGAGCATCATCCCTCTCCCACCAGCCATTCAGACTCCCTCTGGGTCCCATCCGTCCGCGGGGACGCCCCCCAGGTGGCCCACACTTATTGTTTCAGCCGGGTGATGCCGGGGTGCGCAGTGAGGTTCTCGGCTACCACCCCCCCCCCCCCCCCCAACTTTGACTCTAAACGCTCCCAGGGGGACTGGACTGTAATCTCATCTTAACAGGACATGCAAACGTGAGGGGGAATGGGACAAATGTTTACTCTAAAGCTATAGTGGTGCGACCCGGCGCCCGGGCCTGGTGGGTGGGGGCGGGGGCAGCCAAACATTTTGGGTGGTCTCCTCGTCCCCGCCGCTGTAGATAGTGGATCTTCCCAGTGGGAGTCTGCCAGGGTGGTTGGCGGGTGCCGCGGGGGGTGGGTCCTGGCTCCGGGTTGTGCGGAGGGAAACTCATCCAAACCAGGTTATATGGAATGGGTTGCCCGAAAAGAGGGTTTTGCTAAAAGTGAGTTTTTCTCTGATCCCTAATATGCAGATATGCCTGTAGCCCTGATCGATGCAGTATTGTTTTCTTCACAGTCGATAGTTAGAGAGACACCTACAGCCTGCTGAACGCCCACAAAGCTAAACAGATACAGGGAGCCCTTATTGGGTCCCCCTGGATCATGGCCATTTGTACACGGCAGTGGGTGTTCGGCGAATGGAGCAGGTCCTCTGGGAACCTTACCAGTTACAACCTCTGATTTGCCTGTTAGTTACACCCGTCAATGTGTTTAATTCTGATGTTTTTATTTCCTCCTTATTCATAGTTTGGGTCTGGTTAGGGAGCTCCTGACCACCGTTGTGTCTAGCCACTTCCCCACATAGGACATCACCCCTCTGGGGCCCAAGGGTGTTTTGAGACCTGGTCTCACAAACGTCATTGGTGTTTTAGCAATCTGGGTTTTCTGATTTACCAGTGCTCAACAGTACTCTCTGTTTCTATCTAACATCCCTCCCTCCTTCTACCTTCTTTCTGTTCTCCACTAACACCTGACTCTTCCAACCACCCTTTTTCCTCCCCCTTTTTTTCTCTTTCCCCCTTACTCCAGCTTGTCTCACTTTCCATGAGCTCCATGGAAACTCTCAGACTTATGTCTCTTAACGTAAAGGGCCTTAACACCCCAGAGAAATGGTCCATGGTGCTATCCAACTTGAGACATATGAAAGCCCATATATGCTTCATCTATGAAACACATTTTGAGCTGATAGAATACCGAAACTCCATGACCACTGCTTCCCGATGGCCTACTGCGGATGCTCCTCTGAGTCTAAGTCCAAAGGGGTCTGTGTATTGATACATAATTCAACGCCATGGACGCTGTGTGACCAGTATAGTGACAATGAGGGAAGGGCAGTTTGTAAAAGGGATACTGGGTAACACCATGGTGACCCTGGTGAACCTGTACCTTCCTAACACAGGCCAGATTGGATTCCTCAAATCCACGCTGACAAAACTACAAGAATTTGCCGAGGGGGTAGTGATCCTGGGAGGAGACCTCAACTTTACCATGGATCCCTCCATAGATACATCCAGGCAAGCATCCTAGATTTCCTATGCAGCACTCAAACGCCTAAAGAAGAAGTTCTATGCTTTCCACTTGGTAGACGTATGGAGGGTTTTGAACCCAACCCAAAGGGATTATACGTTCTACTCGCACCCTCATGATTCCTATAACAGAATCGATCTTCTCTTGCTGCCCAATCTCTACTCTCGAGTAAAATCCGGACCATGCTCCGGTCTTTGTGGACATAGATATCCTGGATCCAGTGCCAAAACAATGGCAGTGGAAGCTAAATGACACACTGATTCAGACACCTGAGGTGATGGAGGAGCTCTCCAGGGAATTGAGAATTTTTTTCTCTTCTAATACGGACATGGGCAGCGCTCCATTGATGGTGTGTGATGCCCATAAATGTACTAATTTTAGACCTCCTGGGGAAAATCAGGGTTTTAGAGTCCATCCACAAGCAATCCCTAGCCACCCAGGCGTTGCACGAATTAACAAACATGCAAAACCAACTTAGATCGCTGGCCTTGGATAGGGCTAAGGCAGCTATTGCAAAATGCAAATGTACCTTCTATGAACACAGTAACACATGTGGTAAGGTATTTGCTTGGGCCTTGAGAACCCAACGGGCACAAGTTTTCATTCCTGAGCTTACGAAGGAAGGTGGCTCTAAGGTGCAGACTACTGAGGAGATTGCAGACCAGTTCTGTAAATACTACACCTCATTGTACAATCTGCCACATCGACTATCAGACAGACAGAAGTCCCAAGAAAAAACTGATGAGGCATTGGTGGTACTGGAGGAGCCGCTTTCAGGTGAAGAGGTGAAGCTAGCCATGGCCAGAATGCAAACTGGCAATGCCCCGGGCCCAGACGGGTACTCGCTAACATACTACAGGATGTTCGGTGATATTCTGACACCACATTTTCTGGCGGCCTATAACGAGGCTGGGGAGGGAGCAATCCCTCCAGTGGACTCATTGTGAGCCTTTATTTCAGTAATACCCACAGAGGGCAAGGACCCCTTATTATGCCAAAACTATAGCCCAATCTCCCTCCTCAACGTGGACCTGAAAATCTTTACTAAGGCCCTATCAATGCGGCTGTCGAAGTGGATGCCTTCACTTGTCCACTCAGACCAGGTCGGTTTTTTGCCCTCCAGAGAGGGATAACACCACAAAAGCAATTAATCTTATCCATGCAGCCAAAACACAAGGGATCCCGATGTTGTTACTGTCGACTGTCACTGAAAAGGTGTTTGACAGGGTACACTGGCCCTTTCTACTAGAGACCTTTCGCCACGTAGGATTAGAATGGAGAATGATGAACTTTATACAAGCCATCTACTCCAGGCCATCTGTCCAAGTAAAAGTTAATGGTCAGCTTCCCTCCCCCTTTGGTATAGCCAAAGGTACGAGGCAGGGCTGCTCTCTGCCTCCACTGATATTTATCCTGTCTCTGGAGCCCTTCCTATGCATTGTGAGAGATAATCCCAACATATCGGGAATCCATTTAAGTGACTCCCTATCGCCTAAAATAGCAGCTTTTGCTAACGACCTATTCCTATCCCATTTTTCATTTCCAATCCCCTAGTCTTGGTGCCAAACTTGCTGTTAGAACTGGAGAAATATGGTGCGCTGTCCTTCTTTAAGGTCAATTTTCAGAAATCGGAGGCTCTGAAGATCTCCATGCTGACCTCTTTGTGTGATCTGTTGGGACCTGACTTCCCCTTTAAATGGGTGAGCTCCTACATTAAATATCTAGGGATCTGCCTTCCTAACAAGATAGAAGATATTTTCTCCCTCAACTTTCCTCCACTTCTGGTAGACATCAAAAAGGACTTGCAGAGGTGGCAGACGAGATTGTTCTCGTGGTTTGGGTGGTGCAGCATAATAAAAATGAACATTATGCCCCGACTGCTATACCAACTACAGGCTCTCCCAGTTAGGATCCATCTTCCTTCGAGCGGTGAATCGAGTACTGAACATGTTCATCTGGGCAGGGAAACCCCCCGCGGCTAGCTCAGTCCATCCTACGTCTACCAAAAGCGCAAGGAGGAAAGGCCTTACCGAATGTGATATTGAACCACATGGCCTGCCACTTGACAAGGATCATTGATTGGTGTCGCCAAGGGACACTAAAACAATGGATACAAATAGAGCAGCTCTTAGAGGCATTGCCTTGGTGCCAGAAAGGCCTGTCAGAAGGGTAACAAAGCACCCTACGGTAGGGGAGACCTGGCGACTGGCTCAAAAAACTTTCTGCGAGCATTCTGTCGCACCCGGGCCCTCGCCGCTCACCCCCAGAGTGGGGAACCCAGATTTTGCACCGGGGCTGAACAACACCAGATTTCATGTCCTGAAGGGTAAGGACAGATATCAACTTTGCCACTTCGCCAGAAATGGACAGTAGATGTCCAGAGACAACATAATGGAAGATCCTCTCTTGGTAAGCCTTCCATTCGGGCAAAAAATCCAACTAGCTCATTTTCGTTCGTTCACAGTCCTCTCCCAGGCCTTTTTCAAGAGCCCTGACACCCTTTGAGCTTCTGTGCTCAGAGCAAGAGCCAATACGTCATAATATCTCGTTAAAATACCAACTTCTTATCACACCCCCTAAGGGATCTAGACCTCCTTACATAGCTAAATGGGAACGAGACCTGGGAATACAGTTCACTGAGAGACAAGTGGAGAGAATAATTCTCTTCATGTATAAAACATCAATATGCTCTAACCAACAAGAAGCAGGATTCAAAGTATTGACACAATGGTACTACACCCCAGTTAGACTACACAGGATGTTCCCTCATAGCTCTGACCTATGTTGGAGATGTGGGGAGGAGAAGGGCACTCTTCTCCATGTCTTCTGGTCATGCAGGCTCCTGACGCCTTACTAGACGCCTTACTAGATGGAGGTCCACCGTATCATTCAGATGTTCACAGATAGGAATCTGCCAAGACTCCCGAATTCTTCCTATTGCATCATCACGACATACCAAGTAAAGCTTACAGGAAGTCACTTGTACCCCTACTGGTCATGGCAGCGAAAAGCATTCCCCTGTTTTGGAAGCAGACAGAGCCTCCGGGAGTGGTGTTGCGGCTGAAGACAGCGGAAATACATAGAATGGAAGACCTGGTGGCAACTGACAGGGGACTCAGAGAACAGTTCCTCAACAAGTGGTTCTACTGGCTTGAATTATTCTACTCCGAGGAGTATGTTAGGCTGATGACATAAGTGTATAGTGACTAAGCAGCCTGGTATAATTATGGAGAAACTGATGGTGGGCTTGGAGGAAGGGCTTCCTCCCCCCGCTCCTTCTCTCCCCCTCCCCCTCCCTCCATGTAGGATTCCTCCCCTTCCTGTCCTTTCTTCTTTTTTCTCCTTTTCTCTCTTACTCTCATTAAACTTACTAATCTCTCTTAACTTCTCCAAAGGATTGACGACCTACAGATCACATTCAATCCCACATTACATACTTTCAAAATGGAATTAGCCACTACACGGACCATAACGAGCTCCTTAAGCATGGGAACGGCACCTTAGAACGGGAATATAGAGGTCTTGACAAGTAGTTATGGCCTATTGTTTGGATCACATAGTTGGTCTGGTCAAGACAGGTTGGCAGCACAAACAAGAATCATTTGGCCCCTTGTATCAAAATAAATTTGCAGTTAATGTATTTTTTCTTCATAAACAAAGAATTTAAAAAGAGTACGGTGGGACTAATCTACCTTTCTTTCTCCAATCTGTGCCCTCAGTGAAACATTCATTTACCAAAGCTATTCTGTTTTGGGTTTTATTGTGGTTTCTTGTTTTTCTTTCCTCAAGCCTAGATATGTCCAATAGGCTTTGTATTGTATAACTACATTTTTGAATTGAATAAAAAATTGAATAAAAAAAAATAAATAAATAAAAAAAGGCCCACACCAAGGAACTTTTAAAAGTCAGCAGGGAGTCAGCAGCGCCCTAACATCAGGCAAAACATTTGTGTTTAAACAGGGGTCCTGGGGAAAAAGTATGGGAACTCCCACCCAAGATCCACCTCCCCACTAAAAAAAAAACGATACGCTCATATGCACGAACAATTCAAAAGTGTGGTATTTTTCAACCATTTTGTATTGTGTGTATGAAGCTTAACTGTTAGTACGTAAAAAAAAAATAATCCTCAATAAACATAAATACGATAATTCTCTGCATAATCAGCATTCATTCAATTGTGCTTCCATGCAAATGTGAACATGGTGTTCTGATCTTTATTGGGGAATGTTATTTTGTATATAGAGTGTTTATGTGGTGAGTTCACACTTTTCATTGAACAGAGTTTGGATAACAAAGGGTTAAATGGAAAGGTCATTATTAACTGCACATTATCTGGACAGAATGCTTGGGGAGATAGTGATGTGCTCCTGCTTAGGAGATGTATGTTACGTTGGGGGGCTGCAAGCTCTGCAGGGCTCCAACACACACTCGCTGCTATTCCAAACCCTTCATATATTTCCACATAAACTTCCCTCCTGGCATTAAACTTTGCCAGGTATTGTGCTCAGCTTACCACCCCAAACTGATGTACCTCCCTCAGCACACCTCTCTCCCTGCATGTCCTGTGAGTAGAATAGCTGTGCTCCTCCTCTGGGTTCTCTCATCCTATGGCACTGACGATAGAGGAGGGGGGGATTCAGTGGGACACACAGAGCAAGTATGCAGGAGTCTGGGGGGGAGGGGGGGTGAGGAGACAGAAAATCAGGAGGGGCCGGCGGGGAGGAGTGCATCACGAGAGGTCTGACTAAATACAACCTCTTAGCAGCAGGGACCCGATCTACCCGTCAGATCGAAGAGGAAACTGTCATGGGGCCCCCTATTGGCAATGCCTGAATGGTCAGTCCACCCCTGGTGTGCGGCACTTACTATTGTGAGCTGAGTCGGCGGCTGCTGGTGTAGCACCTACCACACAGCTCGCATACTTCAAACTCTTGCAGGACACGGCTGCTAACGGGAACTGAGTTCCTGTTGTGGAAAAAGTACAGGAACTCCGTTCCCATGCGTTCCCGCAGGACTTGAGCCATGTGTTTAAATATAAATATAAAAATATGATAAATATAACATTCCCTCTGTTTTCAGCTTTATAACGGGTGTGGGGGGGGGGGGGGCAGCAACACTTCCCAATGAAGGGCTGTGCAGGGGAAGGGGGGGCGCGTGTCAGGAAAAGTCTTTTCATTGGAGACCAGCAGGCTAAGTTCCCAGCATAGCTAGAGAACTGACTATTGTGTGTTCCTCTGCTTAGTGTGGTTAGTTTGTAATAGGAGATCAGAGAGACTGGTTGGAACACAAGGATTCTATACAAAGGAAGCAATACTTTTTCATACTTGGTGCAGCAGGCACATATGAGGAATATAAAATGTTGGGTTTACATACTCTTTGAATTTTAACATAGAAAAAAATAAATAAATAAACTACAATTTCTTTTTTTGTTTTGTTTTTGTAAGTCTCAGAACTCCCCCACTCCAATTGAGTGCTTCCGTCAGTACACTGCTTCCTCCAATCTGGATCTTCAGATATCAGATTTTACAGCCAAATATTGTAACCAAGAACCAGATGAGACTAGCTCAGTTACAAAGCTGGAACATGAACTGTTTTATTTGAGATATCATACAAATACCAAACAACAGAATGGCATACAAACTGTAACCAGAAACCTAATTAACATATCATTTAGCCAGACTAGGTGACTCAGATATATGACCTTTCAGGTCAGCCTTGACTTTTTTAAAAAAAATGCCCCGCTGGAACATCCCTTTAATTAGCACAATTAACAATGGGTGAAAGACCCTTAGAGCCCACACTAGACTTATTTACAATAAACACATTATAGCAGACCACAGACAGACAGGTGGCTGGAGTTGATGACATTTGCATCTACTATGAGTCCCAACAGTATGAAACAGTCATTATTTCTATTATGGCATATAGGCCATATACAGGGAACCCAGAGACATGGACTTGAATCCAAAGTAACATTACTTCAAGGGTCCCCAGGCATACACCTCACAAAGAGTAAAATCCAGGGACCATAATCAGTAGGCAATAGGCTAGCATTCAGTTCCCTCCAAATTACTCTGCCCCAGGTGAGTCTATCACAGTCTCCATCTGAGACTGACCCTTTAAAGGAGAGAAGGAGTCTGGTGCTGGTATTTGGACATTTGACTTTAATCTCCATCATGGGACCTAGACACAGTGCTTACATATATCTAATAGGGAGTCCAACCCTGGCTTCTTAGTTTGGAACCAGAGACTGCTTTGCCACCAACTGCGCAGGTTTTAATTCAGGACTATGCTGAAATGGGGGATAGGAGCAGCCATTGAAAGGACTATGCTGAGATGGGGATAGGGGCAGCCACTGAAATTAACAACAAAACTCCAGTGGAAAAAACACAGTTGCCTTCTGGGAAACCATTAGAATGATTTTAGTACACTTTATTGCAGAATATTATCTGCTCTGAAGTGATATTTGCCTTAGTATGGCCTTTCTCAAACGGACTACTAGAAGGGAGTGAAAAATAGACATACAAATCATTTCAAATTTGCAGATTTACAATAATACAGAGAAATCCATTTATGCAAAAATTTGGTCTAATGGGTGCTGGGAACATTCCCCTCCATAACTGTCATGTAGGCCTTGTCATGGCTCACTTTTATGTATCTGTAAATTGATACACAGAGGATACATGCTTTTACTTCAGTAGTAGTTATTACCTGCTCTCTGCTCCTGTACTTTTTTTGGAGATGACTTTTGTGTGTTTTTGACATCATTAGCGACATATTTAGTGGCATCTTCTTTCTCTCAAGTGTGTTTTTGGAAAGTGCGGTTTTGACCTTTTTTGTGTGCATTTTGTCGTGCAACAAAACGCCTTTTTCTTTTGCATGTTTGGAATGTCTTTCCTTTTTTTTTTCCTTTTTTTTATATTTAAGTATTTTTTATTTCGTTTTCCACATTGACAAAAAACAGTAAAAAAGATATTTCTTATACATACTATTACAAATCACTTTGTTTAGAATTCATGTTATTTCCACATTATCAACATTCATAAAGAAATAAGGGATAAGAAATAAGGGATAAGAAATAAGGGATAAGAAAGTTCACCGGCCGGATCGATCCTTAATAAAAAAGGGGTGTATCCAGCAACAGACCCCTAGACGCTCCCCCCATTCCCCATAATTCCCAGATAAGTTGAGGACTTTTTAAATTCCAGCCAATTCCTTCAAGTATCCTGGAATCTTGTTCCTACCCCCCTTTGAAGATGTATTAGTTCTTCCATAATCCTCATTCTATCTATTTCCCTGAACCATTCTCCTACCCCTGGTATTTCCTTAACTTTCCAATGTCTCGGAACCAATGCTTTCGCTGCATTCAGTAAAAATGGGGTAAGTGCTGTCCTATATTTTTCCCTAGGACCCTCAGTCGCATGGAACAAGCATTTCCAGGGATCCAGTTCTATTTCCGTCCCATCAATCTCTTTAATTAGGCCCAGCACTTCTTGCCAGTATGACTGAATTAAGCTACATTGCCACCATATATGGGCATGAGTTCCCTCCTTCCCACATTCTCTCCAACATAAGGGTGATAGGTCATGATTCATTTTATGCATTTTAAATGGAACATAATACCACTTAACCATTAATTTATAATTCATTTCTTTTGTCCTTGTGTCCATTGAAGTGGAATGGATATAGTCCATGACTTTCCCTTTCAATTTTTCCGAAATTGATTGATTCAGTTCGCCTTCCCATCTCCCCAGAGGGGACATAGCCTCATCCTCCATCAAAGTTATTAAGATCCTATATATTTTAGAGATCCCCTGTCTACCCAATCCCCCTCGATCCATCAGTTTTTCCCAGGGATTTAGACTATCTCCTGAGCGGAGAGGTTTAGGGAGGGACTCTACAAAGTGTTGGAGTTGTCTATACCTCCATCCGTCCCACGGTGTTCTACCATATTTCTCTCGTAACTCTGCTAGAGAAGTCAAGCTATTTACTTTTACCACGCCCCTTAATCTCAGTTGGTCCCTATGGGTCCATTTTAAGAACATTTTATTTTCTTTCCCCGGGGGAAAATAATTATTTCCTGACAGGGGCATTAAGGGGCTATTATTTTGTCCTACTGTACCTTTAAGTACCCCATCCCATGTTCTTAATGTTTCCATTGTAATCGGGGATATTCCTCTAGGGAGACCTCTGAACTTCATTGGAATCCAGATGGTCTGATTCAGGACAACTTTACTCATGTTATCTTCCAATAATACCCATTTTTTATATGGGGCATTATAAACCCAATCCAAAATTTTCCTCACTACCGCTGCTATATGGTATTTTTGTAAGTCTGGAAGGGATATCCCTCCCTTTTCCTTAGGTCTACTAATTGTCTTATAGGAAATACGACTTCCTCTTTTATTCCATATAAATTTCTGGATCAAGGATTTAATCATTTTAAAGTAAGCCTTTGGGACATTAATCGGGAGACTTTGGAAGATATATAAGGCTTTTGGAAGGATCATCATCTTAATTACACTTATCCTACCGAACCATGTCAGTCTATGTGCGGGGTATCCTTTAAGATCTTGTTTAATTCTATTTAAGAGAGGGAGATAGTTATCCTGATATAAATCTGCTACTGATGTCGATAAGTATACTCCCAAATACTTTAGGCCCCTCTCTTTCCACACAAAGGGGAAGAGAGCTCTAAGTTCTCTTCTCTCCTTTGGGGAAGTATAGACATTTAGTATCTCAGTTTTCTCCCTATTTATCTTAAAATTCGAGACACTCCCATATTCGTCTAACTCCTGCAGGATCCTAGGGAGAGACTGCTTAGGATTCGTTATATAAAGCATAATATCATCTGCAAATGCAGATATCTTATGCTCGTTCCCTAAGACCTTTATTCCTTCAATTTCATAATTCGCTCTTATAGATGCCAAAAGAGGTTCTAAAGAGAATATGAAAAGCAAAGGGGAAAGTGGGCATCCCTGACGTGTCCCATTATAGAGCCCAAAAGGATTTGACAGAGTTCCGTTCACCTGAATCTGAGCTGTGGGGTTGGCGTATAGAGCCTCTATCCACCTTAACATTCTTAGGCCAAAGCCAAATTTATGTAGTGTCTGCAGCATATATTTCCACTCTAACCTATCAAAGGCCTTTTCAGCGTCTACCGATAGAAAAAGGGAAGACTGCTTCCTCTTTTTAGCTTCATGCATTAAAAGGGTTGTCCTCAAAATATTGTCCCTCGCCTCCCTCCCTGGTACGAAACCTGCCTGATTTCCTTCTATGCCGTCTGGCATATATTGTTTCAGTCTCTCCGCCAGGATCCTTGCATACATTTTTACATCCTCATTAATCAGAGAGATGGGTCTAAAGCTGGAACATAATGTTGGGTCTTTCCCTTCCTTTGCTAGTATAGTTATAAAGGCCCCCAGAGCTTCCTTACGTATCTCTCTTCCTCCCCCGATTGAATTCATATACTGATAGAAAAAGGGTGTCAAAGGTCCCATAAACTTTTTAAAGTATAGTGACGTGTACCCATCGGGCCCTGGACTTTTCCCATTCTTGCTATCCTTAATTGCCCTCTCTATTTCCTCCTTAGAAATGTCCCTATCGAGTATACCAGCATCTTCCTCGTTTATCCTCGGTAGCTTTACCTTCCGAAGATATTGCTCGATTTTTCCCCTTCTATTTTGTTTATCCTTGGGGTCCTGACTGTCATTCACCTTATATAATAGCTGATAGTATTCTGAGAAGATGTTACTAATATCTCTTGTTGAATATTTCATTACTCCCTTCTTGTCTTTAATTTTTGCAATATAATTATAGTTTCTTCTCGGTTTAATAACCCCTGCTAGAACTCTCCCCGGTTTGTTACCAAATTCATATTGCCTTTTGGCAGACTTCAGAAAGACCTGCCTAGTTTCCTGCTCTAATAGCTCTCTCAATACTTCCCTTTTTCCTGTTAATTTGACCATTATTTTATGGTCGTTTAATCCTTTATGTAACTCTTCCAACTCCTGGATTTCCTGTAGGATCAATAGTTTTCGCGCTATCCATATTTTCCTTCTTTTGGCTGCTTCCGCTATCAATCTCCCTCTCATATATACCTTATGAGTCTCCCACAAGACCGTTGGTGTAATATTCTCTACATTGTTTTCTTTAAAAAATAAATTCAGATCCTTTTCCAAAGCCTCAAATACTTTATGATCATGTAAGAGAGACTCATTCAACCTCCATAATCTTTGCCTATCCGGTATATCTTCTAAGTCCAGTGTGGCCATGACAGGAGCATGATCCGATAGGGTTATTGACTTCACTTCTACTTCCCTTAACCCCTCTAGGAGTTGATGATCTAAAAAAATATAATCAATTCTTGAATAAGAACAATGCACCTGAGAGTAATAAGTGAAGTCCTTCCCCCTTGGATGCACTATTCTCCATACCTCAACCAATTGCTGCTGGTGCAATTTTTGTTTCATTACCTTAAAATATTTCCCTTCTGACCGTGAAGATGGAGGTTGGGCGTCCAGGGCCGGGTCAAATGCAAAATTAAGATCCCCTGCCATGATCACCCCTCCCTCCTTAAAACGTTCTAATTTATTCAATACTTTCCCATAAAACGGGCAGGGAAGAGAATTAGGACAGTAAATATTAACCAATGTGTACATTTTGTTAAAGATAGAGCCTTTAATAGATAAGTACCTCCCTTCAAAATCCGATTCCATTGCTTTTAGAATGAAGGGAGTATTTCTATCAAATCCGATGGCAACTCCTCTAGACCTCTTACTAGAGGAATACCCATGGAACCAAGTTGGGTAATTTTTAGAATTCAAACCACTACTATGTGACCATTTAAGGTGAGTCTCTTGTAAAAAAGCAATATTTGAAGACCACTTTTTCAATTCCTGTGAGATCTGGTATCTCTTGTTAGGGCTGTTTAGTCCTCTTACATTATACGTAACAATCTTCAGGGGGGCCATTTTTCACAGGAATTAAATGTAACCATCCGTAAACATTCCATCATGATGCCAAAATCAAGAAGAAAAATATTTTTTTTTACCAGGATCGATCCAGTCAATCCAGTACAGTAACCAATGTGAAAAAATATATTTTTCCCCACCCATATTATCTCCCCTCCCTCCCTGCCCCCCCACCCCTCCCTCCTCCCTACCCTCTGTACATTGAATATCAATGTTATCGTCCTCCAGGCTAGCACCTATTACAAGATCCCAGCCCTGGTTGGACCTTCCTTGAGGGATTATAAATGCCCGTACGGGCCCCCGGGCTGTTTGGAATGTCTTAACAATATTGAGTCTTGAAGTATCTTAAAGCAGTAGTAAACTGCATAATTAATAAAAAAATAATAATCTCCTGCAAGGCAATGGCATAATAGGCTAGTATGCATGGCATACTAGCCCCCCTGTGAAATACCTTAGAACAAACCCTCCAGTGGTGCACTGTCAGGGCTTCCATCTTCCCCTGGTCTTCCTTCCAGGTTCACTGGCTTCGGTCCTGTGGATGGCTGCAATGACATAACTCCCAAGCATGCATACTAGAGGCGACTTACCTGTAGGTGCAAGTTCAAAATCAGAGTTTACTATCACCAGGGGCGGACTGACATCATGGGGACCCCCGGGCAATAGGAGATTTTGGGGCCCCCAGGCAATCAGACATTATGGGGCCACACAGTATACAAAAACACACACACAGTATACAATCACACAGTATACACAGACATGTTTCTATTGGCTGAGAAGGTACTGGAGAGGTGGGGCAGCTATAAACTTGGGATTTTTAGACCAAAAGGGGGTCATAAGGGACATTTCAGATACAGATGTAAAAAAAAAACACAGATTTTTACATACTTTCTCTGGTTTTACTGAGGCTGGCAACCCTGATGGGGCCCTCTAGTGGCACGGGGCCCTCGGGCAGTGCCGGAGTGGCCCAATGGTCAGTCCGCCCCTGACTATCACTTTAACAAAATGTAGCTACATTTCCAAGTGGATGCCTGTAACTTACCTTCCAATGCTTTGCAGACTTCTTCGAAATGAAAGTAGGCAAACTCTTAAGCAAGGAATGAGAACTCTGGCTTCTCTCAGTACACAATGGTGCACTGAATGCCCTGAAATTTCCAGCAATGTAAGCAGCATTTGACTTTTTTGGATGTTTTCAGAAATCATAGTGAATGTAGATTAAGATGGAAAGGTAATCTTTAATGACATTAAATTACAATGTGGCCTGCATCCCAATTATCTGTTGTATCATTTCTAATTAGCGAGGTAGCCAGCTGCACAGGATGAATGCCACGAATGAAAATTAGAGCCTCTTAACAGGTACTCTGTGTCTCCTGAGCTCCAATAACACTCATGTGTTTAGAAAAATGAAACTGCTTTACCTGTGCTTATAAACCTTTTTTTTTTTAATTATATGCACTGCAATATTGTTTAGATTTAGTATATGTTTTCATGTGTACTGTATATACTAAATAATAGATTAAAACACAGGCAAAGCCAACTTACACATAAACCAAAAAGCATGTTAGAATGCATTGCAATACCGCAAAACAAATATAATAAGTCACAAAATGTTTAATGCTTAACTCCAGACTTACCAGCTCCCCCACCTTCCCCGTGTGCCTGGTCTGGTGGCGGTGAGCAGATCCAGCCCCTGCCCTGGACTCACTGGAGAATTCTGTAAAGTGCAGTGATTTGTGACTAGGGATGGGCCGAACACCCCCCTGTTTAGTTCGCACCAGAACATACCGAACAGGAAAAAATTTGGCAGAACACACAAACACTGTTAAAGTCTATGGGACACAAAAATGAATAATCAAAAGTGCTAATTTTAAAGGCTTATATGCAACTGTACTTCTGTCTCAGTCTGATTTCATAGTTTCTGACAATTGGTTGCTATGTAGTAGTGTCCATTTCTGAGGAGGTGCTTGGCTTTTTGGCTTTATATGTGAGTTTGCATGATGAGCGCTAGGGATGAGCTTCGAGTTCTAGTCAAACTCATGTTCGACTCGAACATTGCCTGTTCGGCGAATAGTGAACAATTTGGGGTGTTCGGGGCAAATTCGAAAAAGCCGTGGAACACCCTGTACAAGTCTATGGGAGAAATCTAAAGTGCTCATTTTAAAGGCAAATATGCAAGTCATTGTCCTAAAAAGTGTTTGGGGACCTGGGTCCTGCCACAGGGGACATGTATCAATGCTAAAAAAAAGTTTTAAAAATGGCTGTTTTTTTGGGAGCACTGATTTTAGTAATGTTTAAAGTCAAACAATAAAAGTGTAATATTCCTTTAAATTTTGTACCTGGGGGGTGTCTATAGTATGCCCAGTGGCGTCACTAGGGTTGGTGTCACCTGGTGCAGTAAAATATGGTGTCACCCCCCCCCCCCTGCCTAGGCTGCCCACACCTTGCAGACAGCGCAAGGTCACGGGGCGCACCCAAAACCAGCCACTGTAAATGATAGTTTAGGGTGGTATAGTGACAGGTTAGGGTAGTATAGAGTGGCATAGTGGCAGGTTGGGGTGGTATGGGGTAGGTTGAATTGGTATATTGGCAGGTTGGGCTGGTACAGGGCAGTTTGGGGTGGTACAGGGTAGTTTGGGGGTGGTACAGGGCAGGTGGGGGTGGCACAGGGCAGGTTGGGGTGATGCAGGTTAGGGTATTATAGAGTGGCATAGTGGCAGGTTGGGGTGGTATGAGGTAGGTTGGATTGGTATATTGGCAGGTTGGGGTGGTACAGGGCAGTTTGGGGTGGTACAGAGCAGGTTGGGGTGGTACAGGGCAGGTTGGGGTGGCACAGGGCAGTTTTGGGGTGGTACAGAGCAGGTTGGGGTGGTACAGGGCAGGTTGGGGAGGCACAGGGCAGTTTTGGGGTGGTACAGGGCAGGTTGGGGTGGTACAGTGTAAGTTGGGGGTGGTACAGGGCATGTTTGGGGTGGTGCAGGGCAGATTGGAGGTGGTACAGGGCAGGTTGGAGGTGGTACAGGGCAGTTTGGGGGTGGTACAGGGCAGTTTGGGATGGTACAGGGCAGTTTGGGGTGGTACAGGGCAGGTTGGGGTGGCACAGGGCAGTTTGGAGTGGCACAGGGCAGGTTGGGATGGCACAGGGCAGATTGAGGGTGGCACAGGGAAGTTTGCGGTGGTACAGGGCAGGTTGGGGTGGCACAGGGCAGTTTGGAGGTGGTACAGGGCATTTTGGGATGGTACAGGGCAGGTTGGGGTGGCACAGGGCAGTTTGGGGGTGGTACAGGGCAGGTTTGGGTGGTACAGGGCAGTTTGGGGTGGTACAGGGCAGTTTGGGGTGGCACAGGGCAGGTTGGGGTGGCACCCAGCAGTTTGGAGGTGGTACAGGGCAGGTTGGAGGTGGCACAGGGCAAGTTGGGGGTGGCACAGGGCAGTTTGGGGTGAAACAGGGCA
This sequence comes from Lithobates pipiens, assembly GCF_037356315.1. Taxonomy (NCBI): domain Eukaryota; kingdom Metazoa; phylum Chordata; class Amphibia; order Anura; family Ranidae; genus Lithobates; species Lithobates pipiens. The sequence continues at coordinate 445,176,678 of NW_027507903.1, forward strand.
GGTTGTGGTGGTACAGGGCAGGTTGTGGTGGTACAGGGCAGTTTTAGGGTGGTACAGGGCAGGTTGTAAGGGGCACGGGGCAGCTTGGGGTGGTACCGGGCAGGTTGGGGTGGTACATGGCAGGTTATGGTGGTACAGGACAAGTTGGGGGTGGTACAGGGCAGGTTGGGGTTGGAACAGGGCAGTTTAGGGTCGCACAGGGCCGGTTGGGTGTGGCACAGGGCAGGTTTGGGGTGGTACAAGGCAGGTAAGGATGTGTGACAATGTGCTGTGCAGTAACTTACAGCATACCTCTGATTACCTCATGCTTGCAGATGAAGACCCGGGCGGGTGGGGCTGCTGGGTCCTCAGGTCTAACTCCTTCAGTTGTGGTATTCGCAAGAAGGGGTCTGTGGGAGGATTGGAGGAGGAAGCCACACCCCCAGCTCCGCCCAGCTAATCCGACTGCCATGGGAGCTATAGGAGATCCTGGCCTGAGTAACAGCCGGCAGTGTTATAGGCAGCTTCCCCCCTGTCCCCCACACGGCTGAATGCCCTGCTCGCACCACTCCAAGCTATAGTGTTTAGTGGCTGCCCTGGTGTCACCCATCCGGTGGGTGTCACCCGGTGCGGGCCGCACCCCCCGCACCGCTATAGCAACGCCACTGAGTATGCCTGTAAAGGGGTACATGTTTCCCGTGCTTAGAACTGTCCTGCACAAAGTGTCATTTCTGCAGGAAAAAAAGTCATTTAAAATAACTTGTGGCTATAATGAATTGTCAGCTCCCCATAATACAGAGAACAGTGATTGAAAGTCATTGATAAAAAAGAAAAAAAAATAGCGTGGGGTTCCCCCAAATTCAATTGCCAGGCCCTTGAGGTTTGGTATGGATATTAAGGGGAACTCCACGCCAATTTTTTTTAAAAATGGCGTGGAGTTCCCCCTAAAAATCCAGACCCTTTATCCGAGCACGCAACATGGCAGGCCGCAGGAAAAGAGGGGGGACAAGAGAGCACCCCCCTTCCTCCTGAACCATACCAGGCCACATGTCCTCAACATTGGGAGGACCTGAAGGTCCTGGTATGGAATTTGGGGGGACCCCCACGCCATTTAAAAAAAAAAAATTGGCACAGGGTTCCCCTTAAAGCGGGAGTTCTGCCTTTTTTTTTAAGTCAGCAGCTACAAATACTGCAGCTGCTGACTTTTAAAATATGGACACTCACCTGTCCAGCGTGCCCGCAATGTCTTCACTTCCCAGTTCCCTACTGCACATGCGTAGGTCGCTATGTGCAATACGGATGGTCCCTGCTGTCTCTGGGTCCCATGTGTTTCCCAGCAGGACAGTGGGGAAGGGACAGGAAGTGGCATAAATACCTGCAGATTCTGTGGCTATCTATGCCCGGAAGTGAGTGCAAATACCTGTATTTTACAGGTATCTGCACCCCCCTCCCCCCTGAAAGGTGCCAATTTTGGATACTATACTATAGACACCCCCCAGGTACAAATTTAAAGGAATATTTCACTTTGCTCCACTTTAAGCATTATTCGGGAGCATCACTGCTCCCGAAAAAAAAAGTTTTTACATTTTTTTTGGATTGATACATGTCTCCTGGGACAGGACCCGGGTCCCCTAAACCCATTTTATGACAATAACTTGCATATAAGTAGGGATGAGCCAAACACCCCCCGGTTCGGTTCGCACCAGAACTTTCGAACGGACCCCAAATTCGTACGAACGTTAGAACCCCATTGAAGTCTATGGGACTCGAACGTTCGAAATTAAAAGTGCTAATTTTAACGGCTAATATGCAAGATACTGTCCTAAAAAGGGTTTGGGGACCTGGCTCCTGCCCCAGGGGACATGGGTCAATGCAAAAAAAAGTTTTAAAAACGGCCGTTTTGGCGGGAGCACTGATTTTAATGACGATTAAAGTGGAAAAAAAAGTGAAATATTCCTTTAAATATGGTGCCTGGGGGGTGTCTGTAGTATGCCTGTGAAGTGCCACGTATTTCCCGTGTTTAGAACAGTCCCTGCACAAAATGACATTTAACGGAAATAACGTCATTTAAAGCTGCTTGCGGTTTTAATGTTATATCTGGTTCCTGCAATATGGTTGAAAATCATTGAGAAAAATGGCATGGGTAGCCCTCCCTGCCCATTACCAGCCCCTTCGGGTCTTGTACGGATATTAAGGGGAACCCCGTACCCATATTAAAAAAAGGAAATGCGTGTGGCCCCCAGGCCCTATATACTCAGAACAGCAGTATACAGGCAGTACAAACAAGACAGGGACTGTGTAGGTTTGTTGTGTTAAGTTGAATCTGTTTGTAATTTTCAACTGGTACATTTTTTTAGTGTAGCTCCAGTCAAAAAAAAAAATGTTAAGCTTTTTGGAAAACATAGGGAAGGGTTATCACCCCTGTATAATTTGTTTTGTCGTCCATCTTTTTTCATCTCACTTGCTGTTGTCTCCTTCTGTTTGCAAGTAGGAGATGTTTGTAAGTTGGATGTTTGAAAGTAGGGGCCTGCCCTATATGCTCTGCAGAAATGGCGGAACAAGGTGTTGGTTTTGCCACAACATTGTAAGCCCTCAAAGTGACTCTTGCTGGGCGCTGGAGCGCTCTGCTGTGAACGATTATATCAAGAATTGTAATTACATGCCATTGTTGAACAGTGGTAGAAAAATTGACCTTTGGTGGTTGTGGTGCTTGTGCCACAACACTATAAGTCCTCACAGTTACTCTGGGTGGGCACAGGAACGGGCCCTCCTGTGAAATATTATATCAAGAATTGTAAATACATGTCCCTGTTAAACAGGGGCAGAAAAATTGGACCTTTGGTGCTGGTGCCATGACACTGCAACCTCTCCCATATACTCTAGTTTTATTGCAGGAATTAGCCCTGCTGCAAAGCATTGCATCAAAAATTGTAATTAAACGCCCCTGTTAAACAGGGGCAGAAAAATTGGGCCTTAGGCACTGGTGCTGGTGCCACGACACTGCAACCTCTCCCATATACTCTTGTTTTATTGCAGGAATTAGCCCTGCTGCAAAGCATTGCATCAAAAATTTTAATTAAACGCCCCTGTTAAACAGGGGCAGAAAAATTGGGCTGATGGCACTGGTGCTGGTGCCACGACACTGCAACCTCTCCCATATACTCTAGTTTTATTGCAGGAATTAGCCCTGCTGCAAAGCATTGCATCAAAAATTGTACTTAAACGCCCCTGTTAAACAGGGGCAGAAAAATTGGGCCTTAGGCACTGGTGCTGGTGCCACGACACTGCAACCTCTCCCATATACTCTTGTTTTATTGCAGGAATTAGCCCTGCTGCAAAGCATTGCATCAAAAATTGTAATTAAACGCCCCTGTTAAACAGGGGCAGAAAAATTGGGCTTTAGGCACTGGTGCTGGTGCCACGACACTGCAACCTCTCCCATATACTCTTGTTTTATTGCAGGAATTAGACCTGCTGCAAAGCATTGCATCAAAAATTGTACTTAAACGCCCCTGTTAAACAGGGGCAGAAAAATTGGGCCTTAGGCACTGGTGCTGGTGCCACGACACTGCAACCTCTCCCATATACTCTTGTTTTATTGCAGGAATTAGCCCTGCTGCAAAGCATTGCATCAAAAATTGTAATTAAACGCCCCTGTTAAACAGGGGCAGAAAAATTGGGCTTTAGGCACTGGTGCTGGTGCCACGACACTGCAACCTCTCCCATATACTCTTGTTTTATTGCAGGAATTAGCCCTGCTGCAAAGCATTGCATCAACAATTGTAATTAAACGCCCCTGTTAAACAGGGGCAGAAAAATTGGGCTTTAGGCACTGGTGCTGGTGCCACGACACTGCAACCTCTCCCATATACTCTAGTTTTATTGCAGGAATTAGCCCTGCTGCAAAGCATTGCATCAAAAATTGTGATTAAACGCCCCTGTTAAACAGGGGCAGAAAAATTGGGCTGATGGCATCACCCAGAAACAGAAATGTTCTTCCAACATATCATCGGAGGAGGAAGAGGATAGACAATCAACATAACAGGACAGTCACTCAGCATCAGCATAGGCAGTCTTGAAGGGATGTGATATTTCAAAAAAAATGATTCGGTTACATCAGCGTCAGGTGCTTGGTAGCTGTGGGTGATCCAAGACTGATTCATCTTGATGAAGGTCAGTCGATCAACTGATTCGGTAGACAGCCACACCCTGTGATCGGTAACAAAGCCACCAGCAGCACTGAAGGTGCGTTCCGAAAGAACGCTGGATGCAGGACAGGCCAGTAGCTCAATTGCATACTGTGCAAGCTCTGGCCAGTGATCCATCCTCAAGACCCAGTAAGCCAGAGGATTTTCGGTGGGAAAGGTGTCCAAGTCTGACCTTGCCCCTAGGTATTCCTGCACCATGTAAATCAGACGCTGGCGATGGTTGCTGGAACCGATCATACCTTGGGGCTGCGGACTAAAAAATTGTCTGAAAGCATCAGTCAGACGGCCACCTTCTCCACCGCTCCTTCTGACCGATGCCTCAGCAACACGTTGTCCAGGACCAGGAGTTTGTAACCTCCCAGTCTCTGGGAACGCGTTGCACAGACCTTTCTGCAAGGCCTTTCGGAGATGTCTCATCCTCTGCTCCCTCTGCGATGGCAAGATAAGGTCGACAACCTTACCCTTGTACTGTGGATCAAGGAGAGTGGCCAGTCAGTAATGGTCCCTCTCCTTGATCCGAAGAATACGAGGATCCTTCCGCAGGCTTTGCAGGATCAGGGAGGCCATGCAGCGTAGGTTAGCTGAGGCATTCAGTCCGGAGTCCTCTGGGTCACTAAGGACAACATGATCCGCAGCTACCTCCTCCCAGCCACGTACAAGTCCACGTGTTTCTTGGGACTGTAAATCATCCCTACAAGACTGCTGCTGCTGATGCAGAGTGCCAGCCTCCACCTCCATGCTGACACAATCATCCTCCTCCTCCTCTTCCTCCTCCTCATCCTCATCCTGTGTGATGGGTGGCACAGCAGGAACACTGTCTGGATAAAGGGGGCCTTGAGAGGCAAGGAAGTCCTCCTCTTCCTGCCTCTGTTCTGCCTCAAGTGCCCTGTCCATTATTCCACGCAGCGTATGCTCCAAGAGGTGGACAAGAGGTACAGTGTCACTGATGCATGCACTGTCACTGCTCACCATCCTTGTGGCCTCCTCAAACGGTGACAGGACAGTGCATGCATCCCTGATCATGCCCCACTGGCGTGGTGAGAAAAATCCGAGCTCCCCTGACCCTGTCCTGGTGCCGTAGTCGCACAGGTACTCATTGATGGCCCTCTGCTGCATGTGCAGCCGCTGCAGCATGGCCAACGCTGATTTCCACCTGGTGGGCATGTCACATATAAGGCGGTTCTTGGGCAGGTTCAACTCCTTTTGGAGCTCAGCCAGCCGAGCACAGGCATTAAATGATCGGCGGAAATGCACACAGACTTTCCTGGCCTGCTTCAGGACATCCTGTAAGCCGGGGTACCTGCCCAAGAACCGCTGCACCACCAGGTTAAGGACGTGAGCTACACAGGGCACATGGGTCAGTTGTCCCTGTCGGAGGGTGGAGAGGAGGTTGGTGCCATTGTCGCAAACCACCATTCCTGGCTTAAGCTGGCGTGGCGTCAACCACCTCTCGGCCTGCCCCTGCAGAGCTGACAATACATCCGCCCCAGTGTGGCTCCTGTCCCCCAAACAAACCAGCGCAAGCACGGCATGGCATCGTTTTGCCTGCGTACTTGCGTAGCCCATGGAACGCCTACGGAGCAACGCTGGTTCTAAAGGACAGAGCACTGGAAGAGGCCATGGAGGAAGAAGAAGAGGAGGGGGTGGAGGAGAGAGGTGTGTCACAACCAATAGTAGCATTTTGGAGGCGTGGTGGCGGAACAACCTCCAACACTACTACACCTTGTCCTGCATCCTTCCCAGCTGCCAGAAGAGTGACCCAATGGGCCGTGAAAGACAGGTAACATCCCTGTCCATACCTGCTGGACCATGAGTCAGCGGTAATATGCACCATACCGCTGACCGCCCTGTCCAGCAAGGCAAGGACATTGCCTTCCACATGCCGGTAGAGAGCCGGAATCACCTTCCGTGAGAAAATGTGGCGTTTGGGGACCTGCCACTGAGGAACCGCACATTGTACAAACTCACGGAAGGGGGCCGAGTCTACCAACTGAAAAGGCAGCAGTTGAAGTGCTAGCAATTTAGCCAAGCTAGCATTCAACCGCTGGGCATGTGGATGGCTGGGAGTGAACTTCTTTCGCCGGTCCAGCAGCTGGGGCAGGGACATTTGCCTGCTATAATCGGACGTGGGTGTACTGCTAGCAGAGTGCCCGGAAGCACTTGGCTGTGACACACCTAATTCTACACCTTCATTCCTCTCAGAGCAGGTTTCAGAGAGGACTGAAGGTCTAGTGGGGTTGGAGATGCCAGCTGATGAGGAGCAAGGAGAGGGCCGCTTTGTTCTTTGGTGTGGGTCTTTGAGGTACGCTTGCCAACGAGCTGCATGGCAGGTCAACATATGTCTGGTCAAGCATGTGGTGCCCAAGCGGCTGATGTTTTGGCCACGCGAGATACGCTTGAGACATATGTTGCAAATAGCAGCGGTGCGATCTGATGCACTCGTCTCAAAAAAGGCCCACACCAAAGAACTTTTAGCATAACGTGCAGAGGCAGCGCCCTGCACAGGCGGAGCTCTGCGGTGTGATTCAGTCAGTGTGCTGCCCCTAAGCTGGCCCCCGGAGGGCATCCTGCCTCGTTGGACATGTGCCTCCTCCTCCTCCTCTCTCCTACCAGGCACCCACGTGGAGTCAGTGCCCTCATCATCCCCTCCCTCTTCATCGCTGTAGCAAACCTGGCAATATGCTGCAGCTTGTGGAACATGACTGCCAGATTGCTGTCCTTCTTGAGCATCCCCTCTCTCTGCATTCACGCTAGCTGAGTGTCATCATCAGAGCCTACAAAACACTGGGCATCCTCCTGGAGCATGTACCCAACACTGTGCTCAAAGAGTTCAGGAGACTCCTCAGGAGGACGTGGTGGGTCTAGGGAAGGAGTCACTGATGATGACATTGAGAGGAGGGAAGTACCCGGAGACTGGGTGAGAGAGGATGAGGAGGATGAAGAGGGCTTGGTCATCCACTCTACCAAGTCGTTGGCATGTTGCGGCTCAACATGTCCAGCTGCCGAAAAGAAGGACAAGCGTGTCCCATGGCCACGTGCTGATGACAATGCACCGCGTCCACGACCAGCACTGTTGTCTCTAGACACAGAGCCTGCTTGCCCTCTTTTATCGGCTCGCGCCTGTCTGCCTCTCCTTGCTGGCCTTCCAGACATGGTAATGGCCTGAAGGGAGTTGGGTAAAAAAGCAGTTGGGTAGTGTATATTGTGCTAGAGGCACACAACACCCACTAACTCCTGCAGATGCCTTTATTATAGAACACCAGAGATAAAGGGGTATATACAGATGTATACTGTGCTGTGCTGGAGGCACACACAACTTCCAATAACTCCTGCAGATGGCAAGTGGGCTCAAATAGAGAAGAGCTATGTAGGTGGATATAGCGGCATGTACTGGGTACAGAGCACGCAGACAGCACGCACTAGCTCCTAACACTACTGACTGCAAGCTCTATTATAAAAGATAGATCACTAGCTATATAGGTGAGGTGAATATAGCGGTGTATACTGCGGTCAGGGCACGCAGACAATAACCACTACACAACAGCAAGATCGAAAATCGTCCGAAAACGATCAGTGTGTACTGTGTTGAAGGTACACAGAACACGCACTAACTCCTGCAGATGCCTTTATTATAGAACACCAGAGATAAAGGGGTATATACAGATGTATACTGTGCTGTGCTGGAGGCACACACAACTTCCAATAACTCCTGCAGATGGCAAGTGGGCTCAAATAGAGAAGAGCTATGTAGGTGGATATAGCGGTATGTTACTGGGTACAGAGCACGCAGACAGCACGCACTAGCTCCTAACACTACTGACTGCAAGCTCTATTATAAAAGATAGATCACTAGCTATATAGGTGAGGTGAATATAGCGGTGTATACTGCGGTCAGGGCATGCAGACAACAACCACTACACAACAGCAAGATCGAAAATTGGCCGAAAACGATCGATGTGTACTGTGTTGAAGGTACACAGAACACCCACTGCTTCAGACGCCAACACACTACACAAGGCTGCCGCGCTGGCGGCCTTATATAGTGTGGGGCGTGCACTACACAGCCTGAGCTATGATTGGCCACAGGCATCCTGCCTGTGGCCAATCATGGCTCTCCTCGCTGCTGGCGCTGCAATTGGCCAAGCATGCGGGGTCACAGTGCATGCTTGGCCAATAATGAGCCAGCAATGCACTGCGCCATCGCAGTGCATTGTGGGCCGTGAGCGCCACACGAATTTGGCACGAACGGACCAAAACGTTCGGACTTCGCCGAACAGGCGAACAGCCGATGTTCAAGTCGAACGTATGTTCGACTCGAACACGAAGCTCATCCCTACATATAAGCCTTTAAAATTAACACTTTTGATTTTTTATGTTAATTTACCATAGACTTTAACGGTGTACCGGCGACTTTTGAATTTGCCCTGAACACTGCATATTGTTTGGTGTTCTGCAGAACACCCGAACAACCAAAGCTCGGCCTGAACTTATGCTCAGGCCGAACTGTTCGCCCATCCCTACTTATGACCATAAAAAAGACATAAGCTGGATTAGTGAATAAATGAGTATGTAGGGCACAGTGCTGGAGACAGGGTGAGTAAAGAAGCTGGAGCTGTTGGGGGATCCAGTTTTTGTATTTGTCCCAAGCTGGAATTGCACTTTAAAAAGGTGCTTGGACAAACTGGTAATTTAATTTTTAATTGGACTGTGTGCTTTTACCTTTCTTGTGCGCATACATAAAGTCACTTACTGTCTGTCTGTCTGATAACCTTCATTAAAAAGCAATATCCCACCATCACAAGGCAATGGGATTAAATAATTCTTACAAATTTACAGTCCTCTTTTGAGAAAATAATTAACAAATTTAAATTGTTCGCATGTACAGAGGGCTGCATCAGCTTTAAGGGGCATTTATAGGTCATTTTCTTTTATTATAAAGCATTTCAAATCTTAAAACGGACAACTTTGTCAATTTGGTAAGTGGAGATATAAAAAGGAGGCTTTAATACAAAATTGTATTCCATTAATGAATGGTGTGACCACAATCTGCTCTTTTTACAAGAAAGTACAAGGATTATGTCATGTTTTGTGTGAAACAAGATCACAGCAGTGCAGTGCAGAATTAAACACTCTGTAATAATTTTTACTTTAGTGAACTTGTAATCCCACTGATGAATCATCAAGAGTGGAAAATGAAAGTGGTTCTAAAGGCAGAAGTTTTTTTTTTAACCTTAATGAGTATGTATTAAGGTACAAAACCTTCCGGGTGCAACCCCCCCCTTCCCTTATGCTTACCTGAGACCCATCTCAAGCCAGCGATGTGCATGATAGTCACATCTTCCCCAAGTCATCTCCCCCAAGTCTCTCTCTCCTCATTTGCTCACACAGCAACTGGAGCCATTGGCTCCTGCTACTATCAATCACAGCTAGTGAGCCAATGAGGAGAGAGCAGGTGGGGGACAGGACAATGTCCATTCACAGGAGCGTGGCTCAGGAGCATGCCTGCTCGAGTGACCCCCAAAGCAAGAGGCTTGCTATTACAGCCACTCAGCAGGGGGGATGAGCCAGGGCCGCTGGTGGGGGACCCAAAAAGAATAGGATCAGGGCTGCTGTGTGGAAAACCATTCCATATAAATAACATATTTGTTATTTAAAAAAAAAAAAAATTACAACCTTTACAATCACTTTAAAGTGGAGGTCCACCCTAAAGTGGACCTTCCGCTCATTGGAATCCTCCTCCCCTCCGGCGCCACAATTGGCACCTTTCAGGGGGGAGGGGGGTGCAGGTACCTGTACAGTACAGGTATCTGCACCCACTTCCGGCGTAGATTCTGCAGAAGGTACGCCCCTTTCCGCAGAATCGACGCCCCTTTCCGAAAGTCCCCTGCTGCCTGCTGGGAAACACACGGATCCCAGAGACAGCGGGGACCATCCTTATTGCGCAGTGCGACTCGCGCATGCGCAGTAGGGAACTGGGAAATGAAGCCGGAAGGCTCCACTTCCTGATTCCCATAGTCAGCAGCTGCAGTATTTGTAGCTGCTGGCTTTTAAAAAAAAAAAAACGGCGGACCCCCGCTTTAAAGGCCTGGCCTTGGCCATGTTTGAACCAACTCCCATCATTTATTTAAGTATTTGGAAGTTTTCCTATGGTGTACAGTTGGTACAGAATAAGGAACATTTACCATATTTTCCGGCGGATAAGACAACCTTTTACACTTAAAAAAAACAGCAAAAAGAGGGTCGTCTTAAATGCCTGGTACAAAATGCCACCTGGCAGATGGTGGATGTGTGGTAATACTGCTTCGGCTACATACAGTACACACTGCTGAGCCAATCCCGGTGAGTGATGTATTCTATTAATGAATACAGAGCCTGCTTGGTTTGGAGTAACAACCTTTACCAATCCAAGTAGGCTACATACTGTAGCCTGCTCTGATTGGCTTTGAGAGTTAGAGAGGCGCAGGCTGATCATGTTACAGCCTCTGCCAATCTGAGCAGGCTTTGTATTCAATAATAGACTACATCACTTGCTGTGATTGGCTCAGTGCGGTATGGCTCCAGCTCCAGTAAGAAGAAGGAAATATAAAGCCTCGGAAGGGGGCCCATCTTATATGGTGAGCATAGGCAAAAACTGGGAAAAAAATTGAAAATTAGGGGGGCTCGTCTTATACTCCAGAAAATATTGTACTAAGACTGTAGCAGCCAGACTCTGGTACAGCTGTGCATTGTAATCAACTTGTAACTTGCTCAGTTAAGCTTTAAAAAATATAGATAGAAGCTGATTTTTTGCCATGTATATCTGCTCCAGACTCTGCTCCATTCGTAGTAAATTTCCCTCACTGTAAAATAAGACTCCACTCTTACTATAAAGCTATAGACTGAATATTGTATTTACAGAAATATAGCATAACATAATTTTTCCTTTACATAATCACTTGTAATGTGTCTTTAAATTTTCTAGAAAATTTGACTTCTTCAGAGTAGTCAATTACCTAGTACAGCTTCCTCCCTGCATTCAGGTCACACACCTCTCCTCTTCTGGAAATGTCTAATTACTGTGTGTACTGTCCCAGTTCCTCCAACACACCCTACATAACCTTTCATGTAGCTTCCAAGGATGGGGTGATGGGGAATACTACAGGGTGAAAACTGAGTGTTAGGTCTGCTGTTATGGCTGCTGACATCACATCCAAGATGGGGGCAGCCAGCAGTAGTCTTAGGTCTTTCGGATGTCCACTGCTTAGAACGCATTAACCCCTTCAGCCTCGGAAGGTTTTACTCACTTCCTGACCAGGTAAATTTTTGCGATATGGCACTGCGCCGCTTTAACTGAAAATTCTGCGGTCGTCGGAGCTGTGCCCAAATGAAATTGATGTCATTTTTTTTTTCAAAAATAGAGATTCCTTTTGGTGATATTTGATAGCCCCTGCACTTTTTCTTTTTTTTTTTTTTTTATATTTTTTATTGAAAGGATAAGACATTACAGTAAATATCTCGAAACAATCGGTATAAACGAGAAAGATTTTGTACAAATGAGACCCACAACAAATCAGTCTTGAAACCCAAGTGCAAATTCTATCATGGAAAGAGATATTTATCCTCTCAAGATTTATCATTATACTGAAACTGTTTACCATTCCTTCAGTATAACACGTTGTAAAACAAAAGAAATACAGAAAGATTCTAGAAAAACAGTTACATAAACTTATACGATTTTCCTGGCTTCAATCCAAGGTGACCACTGAGAATACAATCTATAAGGTTTCCCTTCCGTTGAGGCAAGAATCTGTTCATATTTAAAAGTTTCATCTATTTTTTTAGTGAGCTCACTAACATTAGGAGAGGTAGGAGTTTTCCAGTTTCTAGCGATTAGGAGCCTTGCTGTGGATAGAATTTGAACCGTTATCATTCTAAGAGGTGGAGGAAATTGATCTATATTCAGATTCAAAATTGCTAATTCTGGAGTTGCTGTTCTGATAATGCCTGTAATTTTGGAGATTAATGAAAATACCCCCCTCCAAAAACTTCTTAGATGGGGGCAGTCCCATATCATATGTATCAGTGTACCAATCCTCCCACAGCCTCGCCAGCAATCATGCGAGGCACCCTTTGTGAACTTTGCCGTAATGTAGGGGGTGTAATACCATCTAAGCAGAATTTTCTGTGTAGTCTCCCAGTGAGAGATGGACCTGATGAATCGACAGTTACTTTGTATCGCCACCTTCCACTGGTCTGCTGAAAAGGATAAAGCAAGATCTCTCTCCCACTTCTGGACGGGAGGCATCCTGCTAAAACGACCCTTCTCTTGTAACAAGTTATAGAAAAGGGAAATCCCCCCTTTGAATGTTGCTTCATCAGACCAAAACGACCATGCCTGATGTGGTATTTTAATGGAGGAACCCCTATGTTGGTTTAAAAAGGAAGCAATTCGTAAATAGGTGAACGAAGCTGATGATGGCAATGAATATTTGCATACCAGGGTTTCAAAACCTGATGATCTGTAACGCTTTGGATAAAATTATTCCATATGTCCAGTACCAAGTGGATAATGGGATGTTCTGATTTAAATGGTGTGCCGGCAAAAGAGGAGGCCAACAATGTAGTGTGTAAGGAGTTGGGGCCTAGCCATGATTGCTCTATCGCTACCCATTGTTTCCCTGCCTGACGTTGAAACCAAAACTTCAGTTGATCTAACAGACATGCCATGTAGTAATCTTTTAAAATAGGAAACCCCATGCCGCCCATCTCCCATTTCCTGCAGAGAATAGTCTTGGGGCATCTAGGCTTCCTCCCCTGCCAGACAAAGGAGGAAAGTTGAGCTTGGGCTGACGAGAAGAACGACAAGGGAATCTTTATAGGTAGGGCCCTAAACAAATATAATAGTTTTGGAAGGATTAGCATTTTGTATGCTGCCAATCTGCCCATCCAGGTAAGATGAAATTTCCCAAGTCTATCCAATTCCTGATGGAGGGAGGACAGGAGTGGCACAAAATTCGCTCTAAATAATCCAGAACTAGGAGACATAATTTTAACCCCCAGATATTGAATTGGTTGGTTTGTCCACGGATACGGAAAATGTGTAGCTAAAAGTAGTAGAGTTTTATCTTTAACGTTGATCGCAAGCATATTAGATTTGGATGCATTCACTTTATAATATGAAATTCTATTAAATTGTTCCAAAATATCATGAACTGCTGGCAGTGAAGTGGTTGGACGGGACAGGGACAAAATGACATTGTCCGCAAATAGAGTGATAGAATGCGATTGCTTTAAGATAGGGATACCTGAGACGCATGGGTGTGTACGAATTGTCTCAGCTAAGGGTTCCATTAAAAGTGCAAATATTAGGGGGTATAACGGGCACCCCTGCCGGGTCCCGTTGGTGATATTAAAACTGTCAGAAAACATGCCTTCTGTATAAACCATAGCTGAAGGAGAAGTATAAAGGGCTGTGATGGCTGATTTGATATTCCCCTCCATCCCAAATTTGTCAAGTACTCGACTCAGGTATGCCCAATGGACCCTATCGAAGGCCTTCTCCGCGTCTAGAGTTAGAAGCAGAGAAGGATCCCCCGAGACCTCCGCCGCATGAATCGAATTCACAATTCTCCTAGTTGCGTCTGGTGCCTGGCGGCCCTGAATAAATCCCACCTGATCATTTTTAATTAAAGTTGGTAAAATTTTTGACAATCTGTTGGCTAATATTTTTGCATAAATCTTCATGTCTACGTTTAATAGGGAAATAGGCCTAAAATTCTGAGGGGCATCTGTTGATTTTCCTGGTTTGGGTAGGGTTATGACCGTGGCAGCCAGCATTTCTGGGGGGAACGAAGAGTTCGATGAGGCTTTCTCGAAAGTGTTTAATAAATGTTGACCTAAAATGGGGTAAAAGTTACGGTAATACTCAGATGAAAACCCATCCGGACCTGGAGATTTATTTAATGGTAGTGCTAAAATCGTTTTTTGAAGTTCAGTTAGCGTTATGGGATCGTGTAGCGCCTTCAATTGGTCTTGATCAAGTGTAGGGAGTGCTATTTTATTTAGAAAACTATCAATCGTTTCCGTAGTTGGCTGAGGGATAGACTTATCATCCTTCAAATTATATAAAACACTATAGTAATCCCTAAAAGCGCTGGCTATATCTTTCGGATTGGCCAATCTAGCTCCGCTGATCGGGTGGTGGATGAAGGGAATTCTCTGTTTAATGATTTTCTCCTTCGTTTGCCTAGCTAAAAGTTTCCCCGCCCTATTCCCTTGGTGATAGAAACGAGCTTTCCATTTCTTTAATGTATAATCATGATTGGAAATCAGAAGTAGTCTAAGTTCATGCCTGAGGCCATCTAATTGTGAACCATAATTTTACCAGGGACCTGTTTATTGAGAGATTCCAGTTTACCAATTTGGGCAAGAAGGCAATCTATTTTGTGGGTTTTCTGTTTTTTGGCTATGCATCCTAGCTTTATGAGAACCCCTCTCATAAAAGCCTTGTGTGTGTTCCATACTATAAAAGGATCTGAAACAGACCCAGCATTGCGGACAAAAAACTCTCGAAGCTCGGAAGTAATCTCCTGCGAAAATTTAGGATGTGAGAACAAAGATGCATAATTTCTCCATCTGTTTGCTCTAGTCTCAGCCTGTCTCCCCTCCACCATCACAGATATTGGAGCATGATCTGACCATGAAATATTGTGAATGCAGGACATGCTAATTTTTTGTAAAATAAATTTGTCTACTAGAAACAGATCGATTCTTTAGTATGAGTTATGTACACTAGAGAAGTAGGAATAGTCACGTTCTGTGGAATGTTGGCATCGCCACACATCAAACAAACCTTCGAAGCCATAAAAGCCATAGGGTGACTCTATCTCTGGGTTTGTTGGGACGAAAGGAGACGTCCAAGGTTTGATTTGGAATTGTGTTGAAGTCACCGCAGAGTAGAAGGAAACCCCTGCGCATTGCTGCCACTTTTTTTTTCACTTTGTTAAGGAAGGACAATTGTTTAGCATTCGGAACATATACGTTCACTATGGTATAGACTGTACCATTAATCTCACCTACTAAAATAATATACCTGCCCGCATTATCCACTTCAACCTGTATACAGTTAAACTGTAATGTATCTCTAAGCAGGATTGCCACACCTCTATGTTTTTTCTGGGCATTCGAGAAGAAGGTAGTTGGGAAATGCCTATTACTCAGTTGCGGGTGTTTAGAGTCCACAAAATGGGTTTCTTGTAGACATAAAATGTCACTATGTAATTTCGTAGCTTCTCTCCAAAGTAGGCTCCTCTTGTGAGGACTGTTAAGGCCTCTCACATTAAATGAAGTTACCTTGAAACCCATGTTGTGGTGTATGTAAAACCTTGAAACAAAACCAGGTGTACAGTATGAACTATTACACCGCTATAGGATTACAGTAGTTAGCAAAGTATTGAAAATGAAGAAAACAACAAAAAAAATAAAAATAATGAATCGAAAAAAAATGAAAAAAACAAAAGATCACTCACATATCAATGACTGTAAAATAGGGGCTGAAATAAAGTCTGCCACCCAATGGGAGAAACCCTAATTTGTAATCGAACTGTCCCCGTATCCTGGAGATTGTAGTGCTCTAAGTTGAAGTTATTCGAAGTGAACCTTAAAAGTTCTTAAAACACAAAAACAATTAAAAAAAAGGTGATTCAATGGAATCAGTAGGGAAAACAACCCCTAAACAGTAGAGGGCAAAAGAGAACTTTTCAATAGTCCGCCGTGTACCGGAGCTCTAAGGGCGATGATGAATATGTATACCTGGGTGGTCAGTCTGATAGTCGCCTCAGCCAGGCAGGAGATCCCGTCCGGGGAGAAGGTGTACCTGAGTGTGAACTGTCATCTGCATCCAATATACGCCATTCGCGTAGGAGTCTAATTCCTTCCTCCACGGATTTGATAGCAATTGTTGCACCGTCCTTGGAGACGAGGAGTTTCGCTGGATAGGCCCATTTATATGGAATACGGTGATTCCTCAGTGGCTTCGTTATAGTCGCCATATTCCTGCGTCTTTGCATCGTAAAGGCTGAAAAATCTGGAAAAAAGGATAGGCCCAGAGCAGATGGAGGCATATCATCTGGGTTGCGAACACACAGGAGAAATTTCTCTTTCGTTTGATAGAAGTGGATCCTAGCAATCGTGTCTCTCGGTAGATGTTCCGGTATGTGTCTAGGTTTAGGAAGCCTATGGATTCTGTCTACAGTAAGATCTGTCAATGACGCTTCTGGTAATGCTTCCTGCAGGATCTTTTGAAAATATGGAAGGAGATCTGGTGATTTGACCGATTCTGGTATGCCTCTGACTTTGATATTATTTCTCCTCGAGCGGTCCTCGAGGTCGGCCATTTTTTCCTTCATCGAAAGCAGGTCATCCTCCCTATCGTTATGGGCATCAATCACTTTGTTGATAGTACCCGCAAATTCTCCCATCTTATGTTCAATATGAGACACTCTAGTATCTACTGCCTTCACTTCTTCTTTAAAGTGGTTAGTAAGAGATAAAATGTCCGCATGTAGCGTGCTGCGAAGAGATACTAACATATCTTTGAGTGTGGTATCAATAACCGGTTGATTATTTGTGGGGAATTCTAAGATGGAGTCCTGCAATTCTCTTGTATCGTTTAAAGATGCATTGCACAGTCCTTCCTCCTCCTCCCTTTGAACGTGCGGCTGCTTAGCTTTAATAGGGCTAGATGTGGAAGAGGCTGTTGGGGAGTGCTATTTACCTCTCAGTGAAAGATCAGCCTGGGGTTGTGAATGATTAGGCATCTGAGATCCATCAGTAGCGCGTCTGCCTCCCTCCCTGTCCTCCAGCTTTCGGGCGCCATCTTGGGCCTGCACATCGCGGGGCTGACGGTAGAAATCCGTCATGCGGCTGAGTCTTTTAGCCTCCTTCCTTTGCTGGGACATGATCTACGCCTCTGCCCGACCTCAGGGGAACCAAAACCGCCGTGAAAAACCGCTCAGGAATGCTGTAGATAGCTCCGGTATTTGGGCGGCGGACGGGGCTCTCTCACACTGTGGCCATACTCCTCGGCTGCCGGCCACGCCCCCTTCCTTTTTCTTTTTTTTAGCTGTAACCAAAAAATGACCGACAATTTCAAATAAAAACAATATTTTTTACTTTCTGCTATAAAACATTCTCAATAAAAAATAAAATAATAAATGTCTTCATAAATTTAGGTCAATGGGTATTCTGCTATACTTATTTTTTGTAAAAAAAAATCCCAATAAGCGTATATTGATTTGTTTGCGGAAAAGTTATAGAATCTACAAAATAGGGGATAGATTTACTAGTAATGACGGCGATCTGAGATTTTTAGCGGGACTACAACATTGCGGTGGACAAATCTGACACTGAGCGATACTATTTGGGGACTGGTGACACCAATACTGTGATTGGTGCTATAACAGTTAAGGGAAGATTGCTGTTGAAATAAATGGTCTGGTGACTCCATTCACAAAGCAATGTTTTCCTCTTTAAAATTTGTGGTAAATAGCTCATAGCATTTTTCAAAATGTTTTTTGCAAATTAAAAAAAAAAATGCTACTAAAATACCGCAATCAAAATATGCTGTATTTATCTTTACAGGCATACTATAGACACCCCCTAGGTATGAAATCAAAAGGAACATTACACTTTTATTGTTTCACGTTAAGCATTATTAAAATCACTGCTCCCGGAAAAACTGCCATTTTTAAAACTTTTTTTTGCATTGATACATTTCCCCTGGGGCAGGACCCAGGTCCCCAAACACTTTTTATGACAATACCATGCATGCAAGCCTTTAAATCTCTCCCATAGACTTTAAAGGGTGTTCTGCGTCTTTAGAATTTGCCGCGAACACCCAAAATTGTTCGCTGTTCGTGAACTGGCAAATAGCCAATGTTCGAGTCAAACTCATGTTCGACTCGAACATAAAGCCCATCCCTAATCATGAACAAATAAGTTCAATTAAGTAATACAAAATATCTTTAAAAATGTCAAATATTGAATGAAAATACTAAACAAAAATTACGCACATATATAAATACCCTTTTTTCCACCAATAAAAAAAAACCTTGTCTTTTTTTATTGGTGTAAGAAGGGTATTTATATGTGTGTGCAGTTTTTCATACAATTTTCCCCTGGTAACCTCTGGAGGAACCCTAGTTAAGAATCCCTGCTTAATTACCGCATGGATTTAATTATTTATTTGCTTCTGTGAATTGACTTTAACTCCTTTTCATGCCATATTTACTGACAGTTTTGAGTGTTTTGTGGTAAATACTGCAGAACTGCACAGTGAATTGACAGTTTTAGGATTACATGCAATGTTTAGGAAAAATGTGTCTAGAAACCTAAAAAACTGTTATGTCAGGGAATACCACAATGATTAATTTAGTCAGCTAAATCACAGTGTCTCCAATGTAAGAATGATTGTTGTAAGGAATTGTAAAGGCAGGTTTTTTATCTTAATGCATTCTATGCATTAAGATGAAAAACCTTCTGTGTGCAGCAGCCCCCCAGCACCCCCCTAATTACCTACTTGAGCCCCTTCTCTCTTCAGTGATGTCCACGATCCCCTCAGCCATCCACGACGCGCCTCCTGATTGGCTGATACAGAACAGCAGCGCTACTGGCTCCCACGGCTGTCAATCAAAGTCAGTCAGACAATCAGGGGAGAGAAGGGGGGGCAGGTAAGGGCTCCATGCCTGAATGGATACATGGAGTTCATTTTAGCCAAGCAGAATTCTTTAAGAAAACACAAAAAAATCAAAGCAAGTACAGACTGAACTATAGAAAAATAAATGTATATTTATTACAATACGTCATATGCAAATACCATAAATAATAACCTGATTGTGATATACTGTACATACTGTAGATACTAAGCTAATTGCATAAATTAAATTCAATAATAAATTTCTCCCTGTAAATAACATAGCCATTGATACTAACTGGCAGACAATAATCTGTGTTTTACGGAATTCAACTGTTATTTCCCAGCAGAAGGAATAAGCGTAAAATGATGCAAAACTGTACGCCAATACAGCCCAAGAACAGAAAAATTATTTTAAAAAAATTACCAAACTTGAGTAGTTATGTTATCATGAGGAGAATTATTAGGTTACAAAAAAGAATATTCCTATTGGTGGATCTGTTTAACCACTAGAAGATCAGCGCCACAGTTATACTGCGGCAGGTTGGCTCCCCTTTTTCAAATTGCCGTAGGTATACGTTAAGACCACTAGGGGGCATGCCCACACCTGTGATCCCTCCTGAGAGACACAGAGCGTAAGTCTGTCAATGTAAACAGACAGATCTCTGTTCTGTCAGGGGTGAGGAGACGCATCTGTTGTTCATACTAAATATGAACAGCGATATATCTTCTCCTTCAGGCAGTCCCATCCCCCCACAGTTAGAATCACTCTCTAGGACACACATTTAACCCCTTGTCCACCCCCTAGTGTTAACCCCTTCCCTGCCCATGACATTTATACAGTAATCAGTGGCTATATTGCTCTGATTGCTGTATAAATGTCAATAGTCTCAAAAAAGAGTCAAAAGTGTCCGATCAGTCTGCCGCAATGTCACAGTCCCAATAAAAATCACAGATTGCTACCATTACTAGTAAAAAAAAATTATAATAAAAATGCCATAAAAAGCGCACATGCAGTAGGTTGTAAACATCATACAGATGCACTACTTCACAGCTGGTTAAGGGCACATCCTCTAGGCATTTTATGTAATGGAATTTTGCATTTTACTGTTTCACTTTAAGTACTTTTAAAATTGCTGTTCCCTGCCATACAAAATTAAGAAAAACAATGCCATTTGTTCAACAATTCCTTGCCTGTCAGCCAGAAGAAAATGTCTCTTAGTGATTTTAGCAGGGTTCAGATTTGGCACCCAAACCTGCCTCGAACTAAACCTTAGTGTTCAATTAATGTGACAAGTGAATGTGCTTCAAAGGTATCATTTAACTTTTTTTTAAATAGAACGAATGTTACATTTGTAAAAAGACAAAAAAAGAGAGACACTGCATAGCGCACACCTGGTGTAGTTAAACCTGCAGTTAAACATTGGGTTTCTCTGCCTGCCTACCTTCAGCCTGTCAGCCGGCAGTGAGACGTTCGATCTTCATGATGAGCAGTCATTGGTCATCAATAACCATGCTGTGAGCGGTTCTCCCACCTTAGCAAGACGGAGCAGCATTCAAATTTTTGATTTTGTACTCTAATCCTTTAAAGATTTAACTGCAGTAGATGATCACTACATTGTTTTTCTGTTTTAGACATGTACCCCGCTGCATTGAAAAGTAGGCGTAGTACAGCATGAGTGGGTGCAAGTAGTTACGTGAGGAAAGAGTTAATATAGGAGGGGTAAGAAAGTTACTGGGCTTACCCGTTTGGTGTATTGATGAGAGGGGTGGAGAGAAGTATGCAGTACAGAGTTTGGGGTGAAGTTGAGACAGCAGTCCGGAGTCAGCAAGAGAGGAGGAACATTCCCTCCCGCCCTACAGACAATTTTGAGGTGTGAACTTGGAAGGAGTGTCCTTGCGGTTGGGTCCTTGACGACAGAGATACGGATTCAGAGTTAGAGCGGGAGGTATTAGACAATGTTAGGACCCATCACAGGTATTGAGTCCTCCCGGGTGGTCTGGCGTCAGGCCGGACTAATGAGTGATAAGTTGTGGGGGTCTGTGGTCAGTTAGTGAGTCTCTGAAGCAAGTTGGCGGCTGGGGACGGATGCTAACTAAAAAGGATTACAGGCTCAAAAGTAAAAGGGGGGTCGTCAGGGATCAGCAACCAATTACTTGGAGTTGAACTGGAATACATTTGAAATATTTAAAATGGTTAAATATTGAAATAAAGATTATATTTTTTATTGGTTTATTGTTAATAAAGGCTGAACAGGCCATTTACCTCAGTGTCCGAGTCATTATTAGTTACCGTAGTTGTAGTAGTAATAAATAGTATACATGGGTGGTTGGGGTAGTAAGCTATCTGGCTACCCTAGTAATGTTTTTTTTGCTCTTAAGTGCATTCCTTGTGTGAGGACAGCTGCAGAAGACCTTGCTTTTTGTTTTTTTCAAAGACTTGGGACTATATTCATTATTTTTTATCAGTTCACCCTCTTGGTGATCTTGTTTTATCTTGTATGTAGCATAAATAGTATTATTTTATAACAGCTAAATGTTATAGTAGGATCTTTTTTTAAACTGAGGAACAGATGCTGCCAAATGTCATGGAATTTATTGTACACTAATGTTGGGTGAATGTGCTTTATAAATAGAGTTGTCTAGTGAATGTTGAGTGATGTGCCAGTCAACTTATACAGTAAATATACCCCCTTAGATTTAAACAGTTTTCTGCTGAATGCATTTATAAAATTCATAGTTCTGTATACTTTATTAATCCCAAAGGGAAATAACTAGGATACAGTTACATTCTACAAGACCGATGCCAGTATAATAATGATGACCGCACGAAAAAAAGTGAAAATGTGCAAAATGTGTTGTATATCCTAAATTTACCTAATCAAATTACCATATTTATCGGCATATAACACGCACTTTTTTCCCCTTAAAATAAGGGGAAAATTGAAGATGCGTGTTATACGCCGATCCCCGTCGTTCCTAACCTTCTCTGCTGCGCTCGGCGGCTTTTGGGCATTTTGGGCCGTTCTCAGCAATTTTCGCCCAAACTCGGCCATTCTCGGCGGCTTTAGGTATGGCCGAAAATAGGAGAGAAGGGCAGAAAATAGCCGAGAATGGCCGAGTGCGGCCGAAAATACCCGAAAGCCGTCGAGAACGGCCGAGAACTACCGAGCGCCGCCGAGATACACAGGACATCCACTCTGTATCTCGGCGGCGCCATTTTTAGAATAGTAAAGACACTGACAAGCCTGAAAATAGTTGACAAGGCTGCAAATGACTGACAAGCCTGAAAATAGTTGACAAGGCTGCAAATGACTGACAAGGCTGCAATTGCAAGGCTGCAAATGACTGACAATGCTGCAATGGAAGGCTGCAATGGAAGGCTGCAATGCAAGGCTGCAAATGACTGACAAGGCTGCAATGGAAGGCTGCTATGCAAGGCTGCAATGCAAGGCTGCAAATGACTGACAAGGCTGCAATGCAAGGCTGCAAATGACTAACAAGGCTGTAAATGACTGGCAAGGCTGCAAATGACTGACAAGGCTGCATTAATGGGCATTTAAATGTAATTTTTTTTTCCTTAAACTTCCCTCCTAAAAGTTTTTTTCTTTTAAATTCCCTCCTAAACTTGGGGTGTGTGTTTTATACGCCGGCAAGTGTCATATGCCGAAAAATACAGTATGTGAAATCTTCCAACTTTTAAATAAAGTGACAGTGCAAACACAAAATCAATAACTCTCCATTATTGAATGAAGCTAAAAAATGTTAATGAAAAATATGTGCACAAGTATACCCCAAAATGTCTACATCTAATGCAATACTTCAACATGTAAAGTTTCACCAAGAGAGGACATTCCAGTGATCATTATCTGCACAGGAATTAAGCTAATTCCTAAGTACCAGATTTTGGGAGATGAAAGAAATACATTTTCGATGGAGGACACTCTTTGTGATTTACTTGCACGTTTGCACTTTGTGGTGTTTTGAACATTTACTGAACTTTAGAAATTTTTTGACTTTTTTATTTTTTTTATTTTTTGGTTTTGTATTTTTGAATTGTCACATTACTTATTTTTGAAGGTCCATGTAGTATCACTATTGCATTAGATATATACATTTTGGGGTATCCTTTTGCACATATTTTTCATTAAAATAAGTCACAATTTTGTAGGTTCATTCAATAATTGAGAGTTATTGATTTTGTGTTTGCACTGTCACTTTATTTAAAAGTTTGAGGGTTTCACATGATTTGATTTGGTAAATTTAAGATTCACAAGACATTTTGCACATATACACTTTTTTTTTAGCACAGCCATTATTATACTGATATAGGTTTTCACATACAGTACACTGTGATATGGCACCTGCTGATGAGCCAAGTTAATTAGATCTTATATATGTAGCCTGGATTTTTCATATATACATTCTACAAGACAACACAAAATCACTATAACAAACAGAAACAAGACAAAATAACAACATTAAAAATACCAATAACCGCAAGCAATATATACAACAACCATGAATTCAAATAAATAGATGAAAACGAATTTAGCACTGTACTGTAATAAACCATACCATCCTGTTAAAACATTACAAAGAATAATAACACCAACTGAAACATAGCAGAAAATCAAACTACAAAATGCAACTATTGCACCACTTTCTCTAAACATTACCCTGACAATTATTACATATACAGTATCTCACAAAAGCGAGTACAGCCCTCACATTTTTGTAAATATTTTATTCTATCTTTTCATGTGACAACACTGAAGAAATTATACTTTGCTACAATGTAAAGTAGTGAGTGTACAGTTTGTATAACTTTTGCTGTCCCCTCAAAATAACTCAACACGCAGCCATTAATGTCTAAACCGCTGGCAACAAAAGTGAGTACACCCCTAAGTGAAAATGTCCAAATTGGGCCCAATTAGCCATTTTCCCTCCCTAATGTCATGTGACACGTTAGTGCTACAAGATCTCAGGTGTGAATGAGGAACAGGTGTGTTAAATTTGGTGTTATCACTCTCACTCTCTCATACTGGTCACTGGAAGTTCAACATGGCACCTCATGGCAAAGAACTCTCTGAGGACCTGAAAAAAAAAAAATTCTTGCTCTACATAAAGATGGCCTAGGCTACAAGATCATTGTCAAGACCCTGAAACTGAGCTGCAGCATAGTGGCCAAGACCATACAGCAGTTTAACAGGACAGGTTCCACTCAGAACAGGCCTCGCCATGGTCGACCAAAGAAGTTGAGTGCACATGCTCAGGGTCATATCCAGAGGTTCTCTTTGGTTAATAGACATATGAGTGCTGTTAGCATTGCTGCAGAGGTTGAAGGGGTGGGGGGTCAGCCTGTCAGTGCTCAGACCGTACGCTGCACACTGCATCAAATTGGCCTGCGTGGCTGTCATCCCAGAAGGAAACCTCTTCTAAAGAATATGCACAAGAAAACCCGCAAACAGTTTGCTGAAGACAAGCAGACTAAGGACATGGAATACTGGAACCATGTCCTGTCACCTGGTGAGACCAAGATAAACTTATTTGGTTCAGATGGTGTCTAGCGTGTGTGGCGGCAACCAGGTGAGGAGCACAAAGACAAGTGTGTCTTGCCTACAGTCAAGCATGGTGGTGGGAGTGTCATGGTCTGAGGCTGCAAGAGTGCTGTCGGCACTGGGGAGCTACAGTTCATTGAGGGAACCATAAATGCCAACATGTACTGTGACATACTGAATCAGAGCATGATACCCTCCCTTCAGAGACTGGGCAGCAGGGCAATATTCCAACGACCCAAAACACACCTCCAAGATGACCACTGCCTTGCTAAAGAAGCTGAGGGTAAAGGTGATGGACTGGCCAAGCATGTCTTCAGACCTAAACCTTATTGAGCATCTGTAGGGTATCTTCAAAAGGAATATGGAGGAGCACAAGATCTCTAACATCTCCCAGCTCCATGATGTCATCATGGAGGAGTGGAAGAGGACTCCAGTGGCAACCTGTGAAGTTCTGGTGAACTCAATGCCCAAGAGGGTTAAGGCAATGCTGGAAAATAATGGTGGGCACACAAAATATTGACACTTTGGGCCCAATTTGAACATTTTCACTTAGGGTTGTACTCACTTTTGTTGCCAGCAGTTTAGACATTAATGGCCATGTGTTGAGTTATTTTGAGGGGACAGCAAAATTACATTGTAGCAAAGTGTCATTTCTTCAGTGTTGTCACATGAAAAGATATAATAAAATATTTACAAAAATGTGAGGGGTGTACTCACTTTTCTGAGATATTGTATTTTACCAATAAAACTCCATACAAATCTGGATTATAAACCAGATTAAATCCTCACATCCAATGCTCACAGAGAGGAATTATATAATTTGATGGCCACAGGCAAAAATTATTTCCTGTGCCTATCTGTGGTGCATTGTGATTGTAGCACTCTATCACTGAAGCCACACCATCATGCCAAGGTACCCCTGGAATATGGGATCCTTATTCTGAAAGGCTATGCTTCCTATGTGATTTTAAGGTTTATTTTTCATTTTTAACCTAGCTGTGTTTTTAAGTCCTTGAAATCCATCATACTACTGTAATAACACACTTAATATTGGCTTTCCTACAATCCATACCTTCTGGTAATACCTCTAGAAAGGTCCATAACTGTGTATTTTTCATACTGTTTCCTTTAATGTCTTTTAGAAGGTATCATGAAAGGATAGCTAGGAAACTGTTATCTTGCCTCTGGGGCTTTTGTGTGTAAGTGTTATAATGATTTCTTTTTTTACATGACCTTTTAATTATTCAGATGAAGTTTCTTTTTAAACCAAGCAGATGTTTGCTGCAATAATTACCTCTCTTTGATGCTGCGCTCTCTCCCCCTTATGGACAAAAGATAAATTACACATTCCATTTTAGGAGTCAAAAACAGCTCTTCTGTTTGTACCACACAAACCATATGTTTTTAATATAGAAAGGAAAAACCTTGGAGCCTTGGGTTTAAGTGTGTACCTATGTAACTAAATATAGAGATTAAAATGAATATATACAGCTGAGCTTAAGTAAAAAAGGGTGCTAAGTGCAAACACTCAATAAACAAATATTTAAAACAAAGTGGATCAATACATAATACATCTCATCAGTGGTGGAACTGGCAGGGTCACAGCAGTTGCACTTGCGACTGGGCCCTGGCATTCTGCCGCTGCGGGGGGGCCTCAAGACCCGGCATCTCCCTCTGCACCATTGACTATCAGAGGTGCAGGGGGAGACTCTTGCTGATACATGCCTGGGTCAGAGGCCCCTCCCCTCTCCACTGTATACACTCGGGAAGAGAACCAATAGCCCCAGGGAGATCCCACCACCCGCGGACACCATCGAGCTGTCGATCGCCCCCTCCCACCTCCCGCCAGGTGGGGGGTAAAGAGATGTGCTGGGGGTTGGAGGTGCACAGAGGGGGGGGGGCTGTCTGGGGACTCTGATGTAAGGGGGGTTATCTGGGGGCCCTGATGTAAGGGGGGTCTCTGGAGACTCTGATGTAATGAGGGGAACTCTGGGGACCCTGATGTAAGGGGGAAGCTCTCTGGGGACCCTGATGTAAGGAGGGGCTCTCTGAGGAGATGTAAATAGGGAGACTCTCTTGGAACCCTGACGTAAGAGGGGAGGCTCTTGGGACCCTGATGTTAGTAGGAAGGCTCTCTGTGGACTCTGATGTAATAAGGGGGGCTCTTGGAACCCTGATGTAAGGGGGAGGCTCTTTGGGGACCCTGCTGTAAGGAAGGGGCTCTCTGGGGACCCTGATGTAAGGAAGGGGCTCTCTGGGGACCCTCATGTAAGGAAGGAGCTCTCTGGGGACCCTGATGAAAGGAGGGGCTCTCTGGGGACCCTCATGTAAGTAGGGAGGCTCTCTGGGAACTCTGATGTAAGGGGGAGGCTCTTTGGGGACCCTGATGTAATGAGGCTGCTCTGGTGACCCTGATGTCATGAGGGGGCTCTGGGGACCCTGATGTAAGGGAAGGCTCTTTGGGGACCCTGATGTAAGGGGAGGCTTTTGGGGAACCTGATGTAAGGGGGGTCTCTGGGGATCCTGATGAAATGAGGGGGCTCTCTGGAGACCCTTATGTAAGGGGGGCTTTCTGGGGACCCTGGTGAAATGAGGGGTGCTGTCTGGGGACCCTGATGTAATGAAGGGGGCTCTCTGTGGGCCCTAATGTTAGGAAGGGGCTCTCTGAGGACCCTGATGTAAGGAAGAGGCTCTCTGAGGACCCTGATGTAATGAAGGGGGCTCTCTGGGGACCATGATGTAGGGAAGGGGCTCTCTGAGGACCAAGATTTAAGGAAGGGGCTCTCTGGGGACCCTGATGTAAGGAAGAGGCTATCTGTGAACCCTTATGTAATGAAGGGGGCTCTCTGGGGACACTGATGTAAGGGGGGCTCTCTGGGGACACTGATGTAAGGATAGGGCTCTCTGGGGACCCTGATGTAAGGGGGGCTCTCTGGGGACCCTGATGTAAGGAGGGGCTCTCTGGGTACCCTGATGTAATGAGAGGGGCTCTCTGGAGCCCCTGAAGTAATGAGTGGGGCTCTCTGTGGACCCTGATGTTAGGAAAGGGTTCTCTGAGGACTCTGATGTAAGGAAGGGTTTCTCTGGGTACCCTGATGTAAGGAGGGGCTCTCTGTGGACCCTGATGCAATGAGGGGACTCTGGGGACCCTGATGTAAGTAGGGAGGCTCTCTTGGGACCCTGATGTAAGAGGGCAGGCTCTGGGGACCCTGATGTAAGTAGGGAGGCTCTCTGTGGACCCTGATGTAATGAGGGGGGCTCTTGGGAGGAAGAGACTCTCTGGAGAACCTGACATAAGGAAGGGGCTCACTGGGGACCCTGATGTAATGAGGGGGTTTTGGGGACCCTGCTGCAAGTAAGTAGGCTCTCTGGGGACCCTGATGTAAGCAAGGGGCTCTCTGGGTACCCTGATGTAATGAGGGGCTTTGGATATCCTGATGCAAGTAAGGAGGCTCTTTGGGAACCCTGATGTAAGGATGGGGCTCTCTTGGGACCCTAATGTAAGAGGGGGGCTCTGGGGACCCTGATATAAGGAGGAAGCTCTCTGTTTTTTATATAAAAAAAATAATATATATATATATATATATATATATATATATATATATATATATATATGTATGTCCCCAACGTTATATGTAGATTGGGTTACCACCACCCCTGTGGCGGGGTATATTGGTCATGTATATACAATTCATGTATATACAAAGTCATCGTTCCTATTTAGATGAAACCCCTGGCAATGCATACATTTCTATCCCCTAGGAAAGACATGCATGCATATTAGGGTCCAACAGGATCTCTACTACTAGTGGTGATATATACTGTAATCGTCCATCTACATCATTCACTAGCCCCAACTCATATTGGGTACCATAGTGGATCAGAGACACTTATGGGTTTGATATAAAGCAATTCAGATCTATATCCAGGCTGAGGCCCCTGGGCGCCAGGGACCCCAACCTGTATATCCATCTGGTTTCGTTCTGTGAGACCCGAATCTTCTTGTTGTCCCCTCTCCAATGATCCTTAATAAGATCCATGCCATAGAAGATCAGTCCTGAAGTGTCTCTATTATGTATTTCATTGAAGTGTTCTGACAAGTTGTGTTTGGGAAATCATTTTATGATGTTATTAATATGCTCCCTGATCCTCACAAACAAGTGTCGGGTAGTTCTACCCACGTACTGGAGATGGCAAGGACATTCAATGATAAATGTAACATGAGTACTATTACATGTGATTCATTATTTTATTTGATACTCTTTGTGACCAAATCTGTATTTAAAACGTTTTTCTTTTTCGTGGCTGTTTTCTGCTCGCCCTGCATGGCAGACATCTTTGACACTTATAGAAGCCCTTCATTTGTAAAAAAAAATCTTCCTTCAGAGTGTGCCAGTATTTTTTAATAATATGTTCTAAGGTTTGATATTGTGTGTTATATCCTGTAATAAAAGCTAAATCCATTTGGTTATCCTTTTTCTTTACTTTCTGGGCCCAATTAGCCACAAAGTCTCAGATGTGAATGGGGAGCAGGTGTATTAAATTTGGTGTTATCGCTCTCACTATCTCATACTGGTCACTGGAAGTTCAACATGGCACCTCATGGCAAAGAATACTCTGAGGATCTGAAAAAAAGAATTGTTGCTCTACATAAAGATGGTCTAGGCCAGTGATGGCGAACCTTGGCACCCCAGATGTTTTGGAACTACATTTCCCATGATGCTCATGCACTCTACAGTGTACTTGAGCATCATGGGAAATGTAGTTCCAAAACATCTGGGGTGCCAAGGTTCGCCATCACTGGTCTAGGCTGTAAGAAGATTGCCAAGACCTGAAATTGAGCTGCAACTCGGTGGCCAAGATAGGATAGGAGGCCTTCCCAAACTAAAATCGAAGCAGATAAGAAGCAGGGAGAGATGAAACTGAATGTTTTAGGTAAGTCATTGCTGTTATTAGACAGATTTAGGAAAACAAAATATATAGATCAAGGTGAGATTTTTTGTTATGAGCTTTAAAGCGGAGGTCCACCCTAAAGTGGACCTCCGCTCATCGGAACCCTCCCCCCCCTCCGGCGCCACAATTGGCACCTTTCAGGGGGGAGGGGGGTGCAGATACCTGTACAGTACAGGTATTCTGCACCCACTTCCGGGATAGCTCTCTGCGGAAAGGGGCGTAGATTACGCCCCTTTCCGCAAGTGCCCGCCCCTTTCCGCAAGTGCCCCGCTGCCTGCTGGGAAACACACAGATCCCAGAGGCAGCGGGGACCGTCCTTATTGCGCAGCGCGATTCGCGCATGCGCAGTAGGGAACCGGGAAATGAAGCCGAAAGGCTCCATTTCCTGATTCCCATACCTAAGATGGCGGCGGCAGCACCCGACAGATGATCTAGAGATCGGCTTCGGGTGCCGACATCGCGGGCGCACTGGACAGGTAAGTGTCACTATTTTAAAAGTCAGCAGCTGCAATATTTGTAGCTGCTGGCTTTAAAAAAAAAAAAAAACGCGGAGTCCCGGCGGACTCCCGCTTTAAGGGGATGCCGAACAAAAATGTAAAAAAAAAATTGTGCGTGGGGGTCCCCCCAAAATACATACTGGGCTCTTCAGGTCTGGTAGAATATTAAGGGGAACCCTGGGCCAACATTAAAAAAAAATGGCGTAGGGGTCCCCCCAAAATCCATACCAGACACTTATCCGAGTAAGCATCCTGGCAGTCCACAAGAAAAGAGGGGGAGATAAGAGAGAGCGCCCCCCGCCTCCTGAATCGTACCAGGCCACATGCCCTCAACATGGGGAGGGTGCTTTGGAGTAGCCCCCCAAAGCACCTTGTCCGTATGTTGATGGGAACAAGGGCCTCTTCCTCACAACTCTTGATCAGTGGTTATGGAAGTCTGCGGGGGGTTACCGGAATCTGTAAGCCCCCTTTAACAAAGGGACCCCCAGATCCTGGTATCCCTCCCTATGTGAATTGGTAATGGGTACATTGTACCCCTACCATTTCACAAAAAAGTCATAAATAGTAAAAAGTACAGGAGACACTTTGGGACAAGTCCTTTATTAAAAAAAAAATAATTGAGTGCGCATGCGCGAGGGGTCTGTGATGGCGGCTTAGTCGCGGAGCTCTGCGTCACCTCAGACAGAATACACCCACAATACCAGCCTGAACCGAAATTTCACCGCAATTTAGCAGTGTTTAGCTACCGGAACCCACAGGGAACACCCCCGTATGACAAATCAGGCCCTGAGGCATAATCTGGAGCGAGCCTTCACAGCCTCCACCCGGCCGGGGTGTGCCAAGATGGCCGCCGCGGCAGATTCTGTAAACTCACCGCATGTCTCCCTCACTGAGGCCCAGATGGATCACAGGCAAGTCGTATCCCCAACGCACCTGATCTATGCCCCAGGGACTCAGGCACTCTGCCAACAGGAGCTGATGCTCTCCCCAGCCTCCACGGAGTCGCTTCTGCGCCATTCATTCGGGGATCAGCCCTTCTCCCCCACAGGGCCTGCTTTAGCAGCTCTCGCTGACTCTTTACAGTATGACACCCCCGCCAGGGACCATTCGTTTAACATGGAAGACCTTTACCTTAGATTTTCGACCCTCCTTGATAGGGGTCTGGCCTCCACTGCTGCCAAAATTACTGGGTAGATCAAGGCAGACCTCCAGAACATTGGGGCAAGGATGGGCGCCATTGAAACCAAAGTGGATCAGACTGCGACAACCGCACATCAAAACTCTGATCTCATCTCCACCCTCCACGATCAATTGAACACCGCTATGTCCCGTATTGACGACTTGGAGAACAGATCCAGAAGGTATAACTTCAGGATCAGAGGCCTACCTGAGTCTATCCAAGATGTCACCTCAGCGACTCAAGATCTTATAAAAACACTGATCTCCAATATACCTCCCCACCGCCTGGAACTGGATAGGGTTCACAGGTCTCTTGGGCCCCCTAGGAAGGATGGTGCACCCAGGGATGTCATTGCCAAACCACATTTCTACACCGCGAAAGAAGCGATAATGCAGCAGGCACACGCTTCACCTCAGGTGACATGCCAGGGTCACCCGGTGCAAATCTTTGCTGACCTTACTCCTACTACTATACAACGCAGAAGAACCCTGAGAACCCTCCTACAAGCTCTTGCAAAGAAGGACATTAAGTACAGATGGGCCTTCCCGTTCGCATTTAAATTTTCTCTGAAAGGACAGGATTATTCCTTCTCCACATTCACCACGGGGGAACAGCTGCTTCTCAAGTTGAAAATCATCTCCCAGAAAGCAGACATGGAAATCTCGGCTCCCCCCGCAAGTTCTCACAAACGCCCTCCACCAATTAGCCCACAACATCTGCTGTGGAACAAACCCAAAACGTGCCGATCGACCCCAAACAGTCCTCCCTGAACATAAAGCATTTGCAGATCTTTCTTCCTATTGGAATTAGACGACTACATAAGTTGACCGATTCTTCTATGGACTGACCCAGCCTCGTAATTTTTCCCCAGATGCAGTTTCCCGATCTACCGGTGGGTCCTCTACCTTTACAAACACTCGTGTGCCTCAGGCAAACAACACAACTAGACTGCTAGGACGAAAGCTTCAATCAAGAGCTCAGAGGCCACACTAGCAGTTCCTTTGCAGTGCCCTTTCTTTTTGACTCCAGCTGGCTCTGGCTGAACATTTGTCTTGGTGCCTTTTTCAGCTCTTCCCCCTAGTCTTCCCCTTCAGGGTGGGGAGTGGGGCTGAAAACGGACATGTGTCTCTAGAAGCTTCTCATTCCCCTTGCAACTATAATCAATTGTTACTGGTTTTGGCTGTTTTGTTGCCTTGTCCCTGCCTAACTGGTCTCCACAGTTCGGGACTGTTTGAAGTTAATGTGCTTCGGTTTCATCAGTTTTGTTCTTTTTTTTTACCCGGGGTGCCCAGGTATGGGGTGGTACCCATGTGCCTCCTCCTATCCTCTTGACTCCTCGGGACTCGGGGGATAGGACCTCCAGGCATTTTTTGGTATGGAGCTTTTTGTTTTTGTTTTTCCCCTCCGCACTTTTAAGTGCGGGTGGTTCTCTAGGTCTGCTTTCTCTGCCCTGGGCCCCTTTCTACCCAAGGGGAGAATATCAGGCCTCCCTCTACTACTTTCTCTCATTCTATCTACTTTCCTTCCCTCCCCGGAACACCAACTGACCCTTCTTTACTTTTCAAAGAGGACATCCAGAGGCTCCCCGATCTCAGGGACACTGCAACACCGCACTCCAACAACGACACTCCCCAGTTTCTACAAGGAAGACCTTCTGAAGGTAAGTGACGGGGTACACTCATCAGCGCCTCTCACTGGGCCCCATGGCTGACCACACTCAAAATGTTTTAAAAATAGCCACCCACAATGTCCAGGGGATGAACTCCCCAGTCAAAAGAAGGAAGCTTTTTAACCTTTACAAGGCCTCTAAGCTTGACATTATCATGCTGCAGGAAACTCACCTTCCGATTCAGTATAGCCCCAAATTTCTCCATGCTCACTTCTCCAACTTCTTTCTAGCAAGTGCCGAAAATAAGACTAAGGGGGTGGCCATCGCCTTTGCCAAATCTTGCGATTTTTCCTTAACCAGTTGCCGACCGCCGCACGACGATGTACGTCGACAGCATGGCACGGGCAGGCATATTGGCGTACATGTACGTCCCTTGCCTCCCGCGGGTCGGGGGCCCGATCGGGCCCCCGCCCGGTGCCTGCGGCGGTCGGTTTTCGTCCGGGAGCGATCCGGGACGAGGGGGCGGCCATTCATTCATGGCCACCCCCTCGCGATCGCTCCCGACGAATAGGAATCCCCCGTGACATCACTTCCTCTCCTGTAATGTAAACACAGGAGAGGAAGTGATGTATTCTCTCCTCCGTGTCGGTATTTTTCGTTCCGACACGGAGGAGAGCGGATCGGTGAGTTGCATCAACACTCTACACACACAGTAGAACATGCCAGGCACACTCACACCCCCCCTTTACCCCCCGATCACCCCCCCAATTACCCCTGCCCCCCAGTCACAGTGACACCAATGTCATTTTTTTTTTTTTTTTTTTGCATTGGTGTCATTTGTGACTGTAATAACTGTTAGGGCAGTTAGAGTTAGCCCCCTTTAGTTCTAATGTACCCCCCTAACCCCCCCAATAAAGGTTTAACCCCGTGATCACCCCCCGTCGCAAGTGTCACTAAGGCTGGGTTCACATTGCAGCGGTTTATGAGAACGAATGTGATTCGCACCGCACTGCAGTGCAAATCACATCCGATCTCTGTGCGATTCGAGTTCAGCCATTCGCCGCACCCGCCGCACCCGCCACACCCGCCGCACCCGCCGCAAATTCGCACGGGACCCTTTTTTTGGCCCGCAGCAGAATCGGATCGCATGGGTGTTCACACCATGCGATCCGAGTTTGCAGATCGCACTGCGATATGCGAACTGATCTGGGGTTGTCAGTAACATTTCACTGACACTCCCAGCAGTTCGCATAGGGCAGTGTGAACTGCCGCCGGGAGGCATGCGATGCGGGAACCCGCCGCGGATTTGCGGCGTTTCCGCATCGCTCCAGTGTGAACCCAGCCTAATAAGCGATCATTTTTCTGATCGCCGTATTAGTGTCACAGGTGACGCTAGTTAGGCAGGTAGGTATTTAGGTTCGCCGCAGCTTTTTATAGCGCCAGGGACCCCCATATACTACCGCATAAAGCCCCCTGATTGCCCCCTAGTTAACCCTTTCACCAGTGATCACCATATAACTGTTACAGGTGACGCTGGTTGGTTAGTTCTTTTTTATAGTTTCAGGGCACCCGCCATTTATTACCTAATAAAGGTTTAACCCCCTGATCACCCGGCGGGTGTCATTTGTGACTAATAACTGTTAGGGCAGTTAGGGTTAGCCCCCTTTAGTTCTAAGGTACCCCCCTAACCCCCCCAATAAAGGTTTAACCCCGTGATCACCCCCCGTCGCCAGTGTCACTAAGGCTGGGTTCACATTGCAGCGGTTTATGAGAACGGATGTGATTCGCACCGCACTGCAGTGCAAATCACATCCGATCTCTGTGCGATTCGAGTTCAGCCATTCGCCGCACCCGCCGCACCCGCCGCAAATTCGCACGGGACCCTTTTTTTGGCCCGCAGCAGAATCGGATCGCATGGGTGTTCACACCATGCGATCCGAGTTTGCAGATCGCACTGCGATATGCGAACTGATCTGGGGGTGTCAGTAACATTTCACTGACACTCCCAGCAGTTCGCATAGGGCAGTGTGAACTGCCGCCGGGAGGCATGCGATGCGGGAACCTGCCGCGCATTCGTGGCGTTCCCGCATCGCTCCAGTGTGAACCCAGCCTAATAAGCGATCGTTTTTCTGATCGCTGTATTAGTGTCACAGGTGACGCTAGTTAGGCAGGTAGGTATTTAGGTTCGCTGCAGCTTTTTATAGCGCCAGGGACCCCCATATACTACTGCATAAAGCCCCCTGATTGCCCCCTAGTTAACCCTTTCACCAGTGATCACCATATAACTGTTACAGGTGACGCTGGTTGGTTAGTTATTTTTTTATAGTTTCAGGGCACCCGCCATTTATTACCTAGTCTCACTAGTGTACCCCTAAATTTAGGGGTGTCTACTTTCCAAAATGGGGTCATTTGGGGGGGGTTTGTGCCATCTTGGCATTTTATGGCCTTCAAAACTGTAACGCCCTTAGAAAGCCTGAAGGCGGTGCTTGGTTTTCGGGGCCCCGTACGCGGCTAGGCTCCCAAAAAGTCCCACATATGTGGTATCCCCGTACTCAGGAGAAGCAGCAGAATTTATTTTGGGGTGTCATTTCACATATGCCCATGGCATGCGTGAGCAATATATAATTTAGTGACAACTTTGTGAAAAAAAAAAAAAAAAAAAAAAAAAGTTTGTAATTTTCCCGCAACTTGTGGCAAAATATAAAATATTCCATGGACTCAACATGCCTCTCAGCAAATAGCTTGGGGTGTCTACTTTCTAAAATGGGGTCATTTGTGGGGGTTTTGTGCCATCTTGGCATTTTATGGCCTTCAAAACTGTAATAGGTAGTGAGAAGTGAACTCAAAAATTTACGCCCTTAGAAAGCCTGAAGGCGGTGCTTGGTTTTCGGGGCCCCGTACGCGGCTAGGCTCCCAAAAAGTCCCACATATGTGGTATCCCCGTACTCAGGAGAAGCAGCAGAATTTATTTTGGGGTGTCATTTCACATATGCCCATGGCATGCATGAGCAATATATCATTTAGTGACAACTTTGTGAAAAGAAAAAAAAAAAAAAAAGTTTGTAATTTTTCCGCAACTTGTGGCAAAATATAAAATATTCCATGAACTCAACATGCCTCTCAGCAAATAGCTTGGGGTGTCTACTTTCTAAAATGGGGTCATTTGTGGGGGTTTTGTGCCATCTTGGCATTTTATGGCCTTCAAAACTGTAATAGGTA
Organism: Lithobates pipiens; assembly: GCF_037356315.1. Lineage (NCBI taxonomy): Eukaryota > Metazoa > Chordata > Amphibia > Anura > Ranidae > Lithobates > Lithobates pipiens. Next base: position 445,212,555 of record NW_027507903.1, read on the forward strand.
GTGAGAAGTGAACTCAAAAATTTACGCCCTTAGAAAGCCTGAAGGCGGTGCTTGGATTTCGGGGCCCCGTACGCGGCTAGGCTCCCAAAAAGTCCCACATATGTGGTATCCCCGTACTCAGGAGAAGCAGCAGAATTTATTTTGGGGTGTCATTTCACATACGCCCATAGCATGTGTGAGCAATATATCATTTAGTGACAACTTTGTGTAAAAAAAAAAAGAAATTTATTTTTTTGTCATTATTCAATCGCTTGAGGCAAAAAAATAAAATATTCAATGGGCTCAACATGCCTCTTATCAATTTCCTTAGGGGGTCTACTTTCCAAAATGGGGTCATTTGGGGGGGTTTTGTACTGCCCTGCCATTTTAGCACCTCAAGAAATGAGATAGGCAGTCGTAAACTAAAAGCTGCGTAAATTCCAGAAAACGTACCTTAGTTTGTAGATGTGACAACTTTTGCGCAAACCAATAAATATACAATTATTGACTTTTTTTTTACCAAAGACATGTGGCTGAATACATTTTGGCCTAAATGTATGACTAAAATTGAGTTTATTGGATTTTTCTAATAACAAAAAGTAGAAAATATCATTTTTTTTTCAAAATTTGCGGTCTTTTTACGTTTATATCGCAAAAAATAAAAATCGCAGAGGCAATCAAATACCATCAAAAGAAAGCTCTATTTGTGGGAAGAAAAGGACGTAAATTTTGTTTGGGTACAACATTGCATGACCGCGCAATTACCAGTTAAAGCAGCGCAGTGCCAAAGTGTAAAAAGACCTCTGGTCATTTACCAGCAAAATGGTCCGGTCTGAAAGTGGTTAACCTCGGAAGTGAGGGACCCAGAGGGTAGGTACATCTTGGTTAAGGGTACGATTGAGGGAAACCTTTACTCCCTCATTTCCTACTACTCACCTAATAAAGGCCAAGCCATCTTTTTCAAACATCTACTTGACTCCCTCTCCCCAAGCCTGGAGGGCAAAGTCATCTTTGGGGGGGACTCCAACTCCACCTTTGATCAGACCCTGGACAGATCCAAACCCCCAGCTTCTCAACTTACCAGACCCACCAGAGAGACCCTCACAATCGCCAGACTCATTCATGCCCACGGCATGGCTGATGTCTGGAGAGAACTTAGCCCAGGGAAACACGACTTTTCTCATTTCTCTAGTCCACATAACTTATACGCTAGGATTGACCACTTTTTAGTCCAGACCCGCTTCATTCCCCTTGTCATTTCATCGAGAATCTAGGACACGGTTTTATCAGACCATTCATTGGTATCTATGAATCTGCACAGGCGATATCCGAAACCCGGCATGGGTCACTGGAGATTGAATGATTCCATCCTATCAGACCCTGTAAGGGTACAGATGTTAGAACAATCCCTTAATGAGTATTTCACCCTTAACAAGACAGAGGGGATTTCAGACGAAACCCTGTGGGCTGCGCACAAAACCTTCATACGAGGGGAAATTATCAAAATGACCTCTCGACTAAAACGGGAAAGAGAAGCTGATATTAAGAGACTCGACGATGAATACTCCTCCCTGCGTTCACGGCACAAACGACATCCCTCTCCATCCTTGAGACTTCTCCTTGACAAGACCAGACTGGAACTCAATCTTGCCCTCAGGGCTAAGGCCAAAAAACAGATTAGATGGAGCAAAAACATATTCTATACCCAGGGTGATAGATTGGGTTCCATGCTGGCCCACAGGTTGTCTCCAAACCTTCACTCATACGCCTTGCCCAAAATTAGAATCCCAGGGCAAGGCACTTCGGCTAACCCAACCAAAATCCTTGGGACCTTTCATGACTTTTATTCCAAGCTCTATAGTTCAAATGACAACAACGACACCACGCTTATCTCTGAGTATCTTGATACGCTCCCTATCCCCTCTCTATCCACTGACCATAGGGACATTCTGGAAGCCCCCTTCTCTGAAGAAGAGGTTCAGGATGTTATAAAGGCCCTGAAGTCGAACTCAGCTCCAGGCCCAGATGGGCTTTCTAATACCTATTATAAGACGTTCTCCGCTATACTTTCCCCTCATCTGACGAAATTTCTCAACAAAATGACACAGGGAACCCCACTTGATCCTCATCTAAATACTGCCTTTATAGCAGTTATACCAAAACCGGACAAAAATCCAGAAGAAGTGTGTAACTACAGACCTATCTCTCTCATCATAGCGACCTTAAAATCCTTACCAAAATCCTGGCGAATCGCTTGGCTTCGTTCATCAACCGATATATCCATAAGGATCAAGTGGGGTTCATTCTGGGCAGACAGGGCCCTGATCAGATCAGGAGAGCCATTGACATAGTCTCCATTCTCCAAACGGGATGGGATGGGGGCCCTAAACAAGCAGGCATGTTACTTTCCATGGACCTTCATAAGGCCTTTGATTCGGTCTCTTGGCCATATATCTTTGGAACGCTGGGGTTTTGGAGCCAAGTTTATGGGCCTGATGCGATCCCTCTATTCCAATCCAAAAGCCTATACTCCAAGGATTCTATTCTAAACCAATTTCCATAGCTAAAGGTACCAGGCAGGGCTGTCCCTTATCCCTCCTCATTTTCGCAATTGCTATCGAAACCCTCGCCATTTCCATTAGAAAGAACCCCAGTGTTCAGGGCGTTAAATGTGGGTCTCAGGTCCATAAATGTGGTCTATTTGCGGATGACATTCTCCTTTTCCTCACCTCTCCAATTACTTCCCTCCCTAACCTTTGTCATTGCCTTGATGCCTTTTCCAAGATTTCAGGTCTACAGGTAAATTATGCCAAGTCACAAGCTCTTAACATCTCCCTTCACCCTGACACACTCGACACCTTGGTGGAGGATTTTAAATTCCACTGGTGCCCTTCCTTCATTAAATAACTAGGGATCAACCTCACAGCTAAAACCGAAAACCTTTACAATTGCAACTATCCTCCCATGTATAGGAAACTGGAGTTGGATCTTATCACATGGTCCAAATTCAATTTATCATGGCTTGGGAGAATCAATTCAATAAAGATGACGCTGCTCCCCAGAATCCTTTACCTGTTCTGATCTCTACCAATCCCTATTAAGCTAGCTCACATTAAGTCATTCCAAAGTAAAATCCTCAAGTTTACTTGGAATGTGGCAGGATACAGGATTCCGCAACAAACACTTTACCTACACAGAAAGAAAGGGGGTCTAGGGCTTCCCCATCTTCACAAATATTACGTGGCTGCTAGAATAGCACAACTCTCTGTGATTTATTTGAGATTTGAAAAACCGGACTGTATCCACATAGAAAGGCAGGCAGTACCTCACTTCACCCATGACTATCTCCTCTGGTCAAAACCGAAAACTCGCCCCTCGATCTTAGCCCCTACCCTCTCCCACATGTTCGCCCTCTGGGACAAGTGGCGTTCACATGCAACCTTAATCTCAGCATACAAACCATTGACTCATCTATTCCACAACCCAAACTTTCCCCCAGGACAAAATATCCAAGCATTTAAATGGTGGTTGGATATGGGGCTATACTGAATCTGACATTTTTTCACAGCAACTGGCCCGATCACCCCTGCCTATTGTGCCAAGAAGCTGGATATGCCAAGCACTGAAAAATTCAGATTCGGTCAGATCTCTCACTTTCTTCAAACACTCTGGAAAGACAAGCCTCTCCCACCAAGATTTACAGAATACGAACTATGGTGTGGTCAAGCCATGGACCAAAGGGGAGGTGTCTCTTTGGTTTACTCGTCACTTACCTCTCCTTCTCATAAGTCTCCTCACATGTTGCAATGGGAGTCGGAATTCCGGTTCCACTGGGATCTGGAGGTCTGGCAGAAAGCAAGTTTCATCTCCTTCAAGGGCATCCTTAACACCACTCTAATAGAGGCTAGCCTCAAAATCATCGAGATGGTACTACACCCCCTCACATCTTGCTTCAATGTATTCAGGGGATGACCCCCTATGTTTTAGGGGATGTAAACTAACTGGAACTATGTCGCACATCTGGTGGGAGTGCCCCAGAATACGCTCCTTCTGGAGAAAGGTATTCAATTTGATTGAGAGGCTTGTGGGCAGCCGGATCCCCAGGTCCCCTTTAGTAGCCCTTCTCAATGATCATATCCCAAACATCTCCAAAGTTTCCAGGAGACTGATCCGTTTCATACTTCTGGGGGCCAAACTCACAGTTGCTAAAGCCTGGAAAAATCCCAAGATCTCCTTTCTAGCAGCCGTTATAAAAGTCTCCTGGATAATGTCCCAGGAAAAGCTAGCCAGCATACTCTTAAGCCCATACACACTATCAGATTTTCTGCTGATTTGTGTCTTCAGATTTACCAAAACCATGTAGTGCAAGGGCCTGCCTGATTGCATACATATTGAAACTCCTAAGGTTTGACCTCATATTATATGGTTTTGGTGAATCTGAAGGAACAAATCAGCAGAAAATCTGATAGTGTGTATGGGGCTTTAGACACAGAAAACAGATTTGAATCGACCTTGGAGCCCTGGGCTATTTATGTAGGATCTCCTTTGATCACAAACTCGATGCCTCCCTGAGCTCTACCGCTCTCTTCAGTTGATGTTCCACCCTCTCTCCCCTCTGTCCCTTACCCTGATTATGCTCCAAACCCATTCTTTTCCCCTTTCCTGTCTCCTGCCTCTTCTCTACCTATGCTTCTTTTACTCTGCTTGTAATTTTTGGGAAAATGACAGGCTTATATTCATGGCAGCCTTCCTGATTTGTAGTTTCCCATAGGGAATGGTTTTTGGTAGAATTCTGCTAATAAAAGCATTTTGGTGGGTTGGGGGGGTTCTTCCTTTTGGGCGCAGTTTGATCCCAGTTGGGTCACCCGATGGGGGGACGTCCTACTGATGGACCACAGATCTGTTGGGCTTATGTTCTGCACCCCTTGTTATACTCGATATTCAGTCTGACACTTTTTCCTTTTTAGCCATCTGCACAGTCAGGGATAGGCTGTTCTTGAGTAACTTCTCATACTGATGTCTGTTTGTTATATCTATTCCATTTTATGCACTAGTTTATATTTAATAAAATACTTTGAAATAAAAAAATAAAAAAATTAAAAATGTGCTGTGATATAGATCCACCTCACGCCGCCCGACAACCCGAAAAAAGAAAAAAAAAATCTGCAATAGCTCCGCATCCATGGGAAGCTCCCTCTGAGTGATGCTTCTTCTCGATGAAACCTGTAAATGTGGCATCAGAGGGGGGGCATGGTCACCGGGTGGCCCCGCACCTGAGCTATATAACAGATCACCGAAAAGAAGTGTCACTCAGCGGGAGCCTCCCATGGAGGCAGAGCTGTTGCGACTTTTTCTTTTTTAGGTCTGTCGGGTGATGTGAGATGGATCTACATTGCAGTACATTTTTATTGCAAGGGTTGTGGGGGTGAGGCCCCAAAGCATCCTCCCCACGTTGAGGGCATGTGGCCTGGTACGGTTCAGGAGGGGGGGCGCTCTCTCATCCTCCCTCTGCCAGGTTGGGTGCTCGGATAAGGGTCTGATATGGATTTTGAGGGGGACACCTACGCCATTTTTTAAATAATGGTATAGGGTTCCCCTTAAAATCCATAACAGACCTGAAGGGCCTGGTATGCATTTTGGGGGGGACCCCTACGCAATTTTATTTTTTATTTAATTCCTTTTTATTGAAGAAAGTTTAAATTCAATACAGTAAAATTTGGCACAGCCATAGAACAAAGAAGCAAGTATGCAGCCATCACATATTACAGTAGGGATCATTTCTCATTACAGAGGACCATAGCCCCTTCCCCCATCAGTGACTCCCACCTCAACCCAAAGTTGCTTAGTGTTTGCATAATAGAAGGTTGATGGTACTTATCCGCTATTCCATAGGCTACACCTCAGAAAATGGTGCGTCACTGTTGTGGTGCGACCAAGATAGAAAAAGTTAAAAGTGTAAACATAAACAACAAATTAACAATAACAAAAACAATACCGGTATGGTCTGTTCCCAGTCCCAGATCAGGTAGGCCTGGCTGTGTAGCAGATCCACAGTTCCAATTCTCTGTATAGGTCAGAGAAAATAAATATTTGCTAGTCAACTATTCTTCTTATACCAGTTGTTCTATATTTGCCAATTCATATCAAACTTTTTCCTAGAGCAGTCACTGCTAGCTATAAGTCTTTCATAGGTGTAGTGAAGTTGGGTGTTCACCATTACCTCCGAGGCACTAGGTGCTTCGTTACTCTTCCAATACCTCACAATTGAAGTTCTGGCGACAAATAGGATATGGGAAACCACCACACGAAAATTAGGGGGAAACTTTTCTATGCCCAAGTTGAGTATAGCTAGCCCTGGGTTTGGGCTAGTCAAAATCCCCGTGAGAGATGGTAAGTTACGAAATATGGAGTTCCAGAAACTTTTCAGATGCCTGCAGGTCCAGAACATGTGAAGAAGGTTACCCACTTCCCCACAGTTCCTCCAGCAGAGCGACGAAGTGCCCCGACCAAATTTGGAGATCTTATACAGTGTAAGATACCACCTAAGGGCTATCTTCTCTGCTATTTCCCAATGGCCCACGCACCTGGAAGCTTTGTAGTTAGCCTTAAGCGCATGTCAACATTGATCATCAGAGACAGAGATCCCTAAGTCGGACTCCCATCTCCGATATGGGTGGGACTTAGCAAAAGTGAGTTTCTGTTATAGAAAAGGGCAATTCCCTTCTAGGGGTGGGTTGCGCAGTGAAAAACCACCATACTTCGTCCGCTAGCTGAATACTATGGTGTTTGTACTTTCTAAAGTGATGAGAGATTTGGTTGTATTTATAGAGATCATTAAGCTCTAGGCCAAATCTACTCTGCAGTTCAGGGAATGGGATCAAAGCTTGTTCCTGGAATAAGTCTGCCAACCACTCTATGCCTCTATTTATCCACCCTTTTAAGGAGAAGTTAGGAATCATATGTTCTAAGATGCTGATAGGAATGGGGACTACTGTCTTGTTTGCAGAATGGGGCGTTAACTGATGGAGATCCCTCCACACCAGCAGGGAAGCCTGCAAAGTATCTGGGAGCTGCCGAAGAGGGAGGGGGTCAATTATGTCTATAAAGAGGAGGAGTTTTACGTTTTTCGTAGGGCTCAAGGATCGCTCAATGTCACTCCACAGGTGGGGAAGGGGTTGAACCAGTGTTTTAGTTGGGTGATGATGGCTGCACGGTAGTAATCACGGAGATCAACCAAGCTCATACCCCCAGCCAGCTTGTGTTTAACTAATAAAACTTTAAAGCGTTTTGATCTCCAGATGAATAGGGACATCAGTGCATTGAGAGCTTTAAAGTGGTTGGGGGGGAGGGTGTGCATGCGCGGCACCCTGTGATGGACGCTTAACACAGGGCTCCGCACCATTCCGTCCCTTCCGAGCTCCTGGCAGCAGAGCCCTGCCCCCCACAGCCGACACACTGGGACAGGAGGCTCCGGCAGATACCAGGACACAATTATATAAAAGCAGGGACTGCACAGAGAGGCCTGGGACCCCAGCTATCAGCAATCCCGGGAGCGCCTGAGAATCCGAAGATGGTGGCAGGGCGGCCACCTCATGAGGCATACAGCAGCTTTCCATGACAGGACAGGCTGCAGGATGAGGTATGTGGAGGGGCTCCTTCACCCACTGCCAGCGGAGGTCCTTTATCCCTAGCCACCACAGTCTCCCGGCTTGAACAGACTCTGGAGGAGATCCAGGGACTTTCCCCCTCAGGGGCTCACACACCCAGGCAAAATGCCTAGTCTCAGGAAGCAGCCCAGCATTTCTCACAGCCCCTACACAACTCTCCACCTCAGGACATTTCTCTCCTATTCACTAAGTTTGCAGAAATGTTAGATAAAGGATTGGCCCAAACTGCTTCCAGAATCACCTCATATATAAAGGCTGACCTCCAACTCTTAGGCTCCCGCATTGAAAGTATTGAAAATAAAGTTGATGCCACAATCGATCGAGTAAACCAAAATTCCGATCGCTTTTAGGAATTACACGATCAACTAGAAGGGGCCATGGCTAAAATCGATGATTTGGAGAATAGGTCCAGAAGACTAAATTTCCGGATTAGAGGCCTCCCTGAGTCTGTTAGAGACATTCCAGAGGCAGTGCATTCCCTCATCAAATCCCTCATCCCTGACATCAGGGCTCACAGGTTAGAGTTGGATCGAGCACATAGGGCCCTGGGTCCCCCACGTCAGGATGACCTTCCGTGTGATATCGTGGTTAAGTCGCACTACTATAATGTGAAGGAGGAGATCATAAGAAGGGAGCCCGTACAGCCCCACAGATTCAATTACTGGGCCACCAGGTCCAAATCTACGCAGATATTTCGCCCTTCACTATCCAGAAAAGAAGGTCTCTTAAGCCGCTCCTGACGGTGCTGACACAAAAGAATATCAAGTACTGGTGGCTTTTCCCTTTCAGCTTGAAATTTGACTTTAATGGCAAACCATTACCATTATTTCATCTTTCCAAGGAGAACTTTTACTACGGAAGCTAGGACTACTCCCTAAGGATGTTCCATTGCCCATGCAGACCTCAACGTCTGGAATGTCCAAACGCCCTCCACTTTCTAGCCCACTCACCCCCCTCTGGAACACTCCCAGGAACAAGAGAGCTAAGGATGGACTACCTCCATGACTTGGCAGGGAACCTCCCGCCCTCACCACTATTTTGGACTCACTTATTTGGGTCAAAACTCCCACTTGACCTTTTGCACCCCTGCTACGTTGAACTACTTTTCCCACTTTTTAGGTCAAGATGGGCCTGTCTCCCGGACTTTGCCTATGACCAGATTCCCTTCCCGGCCCCCGGGATTTCACTGTCGTAGCCCTGAACTGCTTTTCGTCTGTCCAGCGGGATTTCTTCCCCCCCCTTTTTTTTGTGGACTTATGTACGCAACAGAAGGCACGGGCCTTGTACTAGTAATGTCAACTACTGATAAATCTCAACCTCCAGGCAAAAACCTGATACGCCCATCCAGACAGAGTCTAAAGGTGGCTAGGCAAGTATTCCACTACAGTTTGGTGGATGTATGGAGGGAACTGAACCCCAGGGCTCGAGATTACACTTACTTCTCCAGCCCCCACCAAACCTTTGCGAGGATTAATCACTTTTTTATTCTCCAACAACATGTTCTGATGGCTTAGCGCTCGGTCATTAGGGACTCTGTTTGGTCGGACCATTCTCTTGTCCTCATGTCTTTATGTGGCGGTCCAATGCCATGCTCTGGGTTTCACTGGAGACTGAATGCCTCAATTCTCAGCAACCCCACCCAGGCTAGAGAAATAGAAAATCACATTCGGGAGTACTTCCTACTAAATTATACGGATGAGGTCTCCCCCTCCTCTCTGTGGGCTGCTCATAGAGCTACGATTAGAGGTCACCTCATCCAAATCTCAACTAGTCTGTGCAAGGCTCGTAAGGCAGACATCGAGAGGTTGGAGAGGGATTTTACCTCTTTAAGCAAACTACATAAATCCAAACCCTCTTCGGGCTCGGCAGCAAGACTGGATGCTGCTTGCACAAAGTTAAACTTGGCCATAACAGCCCTGGCAGAAAAGGAACTCAGATGGGAGGGAGGATGCTTCTATCACCAATCTGACAAACTCGGAACGTTGTTTGGCGAGACGGTTAACCCCTAGAACCAGGTCCTATATTCTACCCAAAATAAAATTGAGGGATGGCTCCCTCACCCAGAATCCCCAAAAAATTGTGGAGGCCCTCTCTCTCTTTAGCAAATCTGGGTCGGAACCCTCTTCTGCAACCATTCATTCCTTTTTGCAGTCGGTAAAACTACCCAGGCTGAAAGAACAGCATAGGAAGGAGGTTGATGCTCCGATATCTGCAGAGGAAGTAGAGCAGGTCATTAAAAAAATAAAAACTAATTCCGCTCCGAGCCTAGATGGTTTCTCAGTTCCGTATTACAAACACTTTTCCCAGATTCTCGCTCCATACCTGGCACACTTCTTTAATCATCTTAGGTCGGGAACACCCCTTGATACATCCCTGAACTCTGCATTTGTAACCGAAATACCTAAGCCAGGAAAGGACCCCAGCTGCACCTCTAATTATAAATACAAAGCAGTGCAGCGCAAAACACTTAAACAAAAAAAGACATAATGTATAATAATTGCAAGAAAAGAAAGTCCATAAAAACACCAACAAGTGTCCATTAGGGATGAGCTTGGTTTTCGTGTCGAACGCATGTTCGACTCGAACACCGGCTGTTCGCCCGTTCGGCGAAGCCAGAACTCTGTGGGCCGCTGGCGCCAAATTCGCGTGGTGCTCACGGCCCACAATGCACTGCGCCATCTTAGTGCATTGCTGGCTCATGATTGGCCAAGCATGCACTGTGACCCCTCATGCTTGGTCAATCACAGCTCCGGCAGCGAGGAGAGCCACGATTGGCCACAGGCAGGATGCCTGTGGCCAATTATAGCTCAGGCTGTGTAGTAAACGCCCCACACTATATAAGGCCGCCTGCGCGGCGGCCTTGTGTAGTGTTCCGACTTCTTCAGGAGTTAGTGGATGTTGTCTGTGTGCCTTCACCGCACAATACATCTGTATCTACCCTTCATTGCTGTTCTGAGTGCTCTCTAATTGAGCCATCTGCCATCTGCAGGAGTTAGTGGGCAACTGGGTGTTGTCTGTGTGCCTGCACCGCAGAATACACCTGTATCTACCCTTCATTGCTGTTCTCTAATTGAGCCATCTGCCATCTGCAGGAGTTAGTTTGTGTTGTGTGCCTCCAGCGCAGTATACACCTGTAGCTACCTATATTGCTCTTCTCTAATTGAGCCATCTGCAGGAGTTAGTTGGTGTTGTGTGCCTCCAGCACAGCACAGTATACACCTGTATCTGCCCTTTATTGCTGGTGTTTTATAATAAAGGCATCTGCAGGAGTTAATGGGTGTTTTGTGCCTCCAGCACAATATACACTACCCAATTGCTGGTTTTCCCATCTCCCTGCAGGCCATTACCATGTCTGGAAGGCCAACAAGGAGAGGCAGACAGGCACGGGCCAATAAAAGAGGGCAAGCAGGCTCTGTGTCTAGAGACAAAAGTGCTGGTCGTGGACACGGTGCATCGTCATCAGCACGTGGCCATGGGACACGCTTGTCCTTATTTTCAGCAGCTGGATGTGTTGAGCCACTTCATGCTGAAGACTTGGTAGAGTGGATGACCAAGCCCTCTTCATCCTCCTCATCCTCTCTCACCCAGGCTCAGGGTACAAGAAAAGCAGCTGCCAATGCATCATCTTCCCTCGTCTCAATGTCATCATCAGTGATTCCTTCCCTAGACCCACCACGTCCTCCTGAGGAGTCCCCCAAACTGTTTGAGCACAGTGTTGGGTACATGCTCCAGGAGGATGCCCAGTGTTTTATAGTCTCTGATGATGATACTCAGCTAGAGGAAGGCAGTAGCGTGAGCGCAGAGAGAGGGGATGCTCAAGAAGGACAGCAATCTAGCAGTCATGTTCCACAAGTTGCAGCATACTGCCATGTTTGCTCCAGTGATGAAGAAGTCGGGGATGATGAGGGCACTGACTCCACGTGGGTGCCTGGTAGGAGAAAGGAGGAGTAGGAGGAGGAACATCTCCAACGAGGCAGGATGTCCCCCAGGGGCCAGCTTAGGGGCAGCACACCGACTGAATCATACTGCAGAGCTCCACCTGTGCAGGGCGCTGCCTCTGGGCGTTATTCTAAAAGTTCTTTGGTGTGGGCCTTTTTTGAGATGAGTGCATCAGATCGCACCACTGCTATTTGCAACATATGTCTCAAGCATATCTCGCGTGGCTAAAACATCAGCCGCTTGGGCACCACATGCTTGACCAGACATATGTTGACCTGCCATGCAGCTCGTTGGCAAGCTTACCTCAAAGACCCACACCAAAGAACAATGCAGACCTCTCCTTGCTCCTCATCAGCTGGGATCTCCAACCTCACTAGACCTTCAGTCCTCTCTGAAACCTGTGCTGAGAGGAATGAAGGTGTAGAATTAGGTGTGTCACAGCCAAGTGCTTGCTGGCACTCTGCTAGCAGTACACCCACGTCTGATTGTAGCAGGCAAATTTCCCTGCCCCAGTTGCTGGACCGTCAAAAGAAGTTCACTCCCAGCCATCCACATGCCCAGTAGTTGAATGCTAGCTTGGCTAAATTGCTAGCACTTCAACTGCTACCTTTTCAGTTGGTAGACTCGGCCCCCTTCCGTGAGTTTGTGCAATGTGAAGTTCCTCAGTGGCAGGTCCCCAAACGCCATTTTTTCTCATGGAAGGAGATTTCGGCTCTCTACCCGCATGTGAAAGGCCATGTCCTTGCCTCGCTGGACAGGGCGGTCAGCGGTAAGGTGCATATTAGCGCTGACTCACCTCCAAAATTAGGAATCTGTGGAACAAGGTCTTCCACATTATTAGGAAGATTTCAATCATAACCGTTCCCCAATCACCTCAATATGCCTTACTTAATTTCCCTCAACCAGGAATTCCCGAAATTAACGCAAAATCTCATTAGGTTTATACTAACTGACAATTGCGCGGGCTTGGAAGCAACCCACGGTGTCCTTGCAGCAGGTCAAGCGAAAGATATCCTGAATTATGGCCCAGGAAAAGTCAGTATCTTCTTGGACACAGTGGAAAGACATGAAGCAGTATGGGCTCGCTGGTCTAGCTACACTACTGGATCTACACATGCTTCCGTGCCACCAGTCTGATTGCGGATGAGTGAGAACAACTTCATCAGAAGCTTTCGGTCCAGCTCCTCTCCTTTTCTTCTTCTTTCTCTATCATGTATTCTTCCTATTCTCTGTTGTTTACCTACTCTAGGTCTCTTTTACTGCCTCAACATTGCTCGCCTGAGGCTCACTATGTTACCACACAGGTCATGAGAGGTTTGGTGTGACAAAATCTTGTGTATAACGACAAGTAAATGGCTCTCCCTCTCCTCTACAAGTCATTCTAAATCCTAACACTAGCCACATCTGAAGCTCCGAGCGCTGATACTCTTTCCAGATGTAGACGGTTTATGGTATTTTATTAGGGTTTCTGACGTGGGGGGGGGTTGGGTTTTCGGGTTACCGGCACAGTTAGCTCCCTTTGGTGTGCCAGGACTTGGGAACATGCCCCCTACCTGGATTCAGATTTGTTCGGGGAGGGAATGTACAGATGTTAAGTGCATTTATTTGCAGTTTTATTGTTAGTAAGATGACTAGACCAATGGAAAAAAATTGTGGGTTCTACTATTGGTCTCTGGGTCAGCAAATGTTCTTGGGTGACATTATACTACTGTCTGTAACTCTGAGCAATGCTCTTGTTACTTTGTTTGCTTCTGTGTGAAAGGGGCAATTGAACCTCCGAATTCCGCGCCATATAAAAAAGAAGAAAAAGAAAAAAAAAAACAAACAAAAGCTGCTCCCTAGAAAAGTGAAAAAAAACACCTTAATAGATAGTGACAGTAATTTAGGGGCGCTCTAAATAAATATACTAAAAGTGAAAAAATATATCAAACAATATCACTAACCAAAATGACATTGATACAAAGTAATAGAACCGTGATCTAATCACCATACAAATAGAGCATAGTGAAAACACATAAAATACAATAGGGACTAGTAAACAACCAATCCCGTGAAAAATCCCAATAGACGTGTCTCTAAATGGAAAATTCTTGAATGATCCAAGTGCAGAAACAAATGTTATAAATTGTGGTATAGCAGCAGATCCAAAGGGCTTGCGACTCCCTCCACCAGGAAAAAACAGCAATACACCACTCGTGAGGATAAAGTCCAAACTGCTTACCAGATTTGTTTGACCACTTTAAGTAAAAAGTAAGTCAAACAGCGCCTGTACAGGTAATACCTGCTCATATGGATGCTGGTGGAAATAACAATGGATAATACGTCCCCCTTCACAGACTCGGGCGGAATATATGAAAAAATACAAAAGGATCCATAGTGTAATACTGATTTTAATAAAAAATGTAAAAACAGACAGCCAAATGGCTCCTTACGTGGTCGTGTGCCTGACCCAGCACTGGGGCTGCCCGCCTTGAAAGAAAAACTCTCGTTCCAAACGATCAGCGCGTTCCTTCCACAATCGCTAGTGTAGCGTGCGTTCCAGGCCTTCAGATCGACAACCAGGGGGCCGGAAGTGGCGTCAGAAATGTGACCAGGCCATTTAGCTGTCTGAAAAATAAGATAATATTGTCTGCAAAGAGATTTATGTGGTGGGGCCTCCCTTGTATGGAAAAGCCTGCAATTTGTGAGTGATTTCTGATCCTGTCCGCTAAAAGCTCAATAAAAAGGTTATAAATCGTTGGGGAGAGAGGGCACCCATGCCTCGTCCCATTGGATATGGAAAAGGGTAAAGACAGGGTGTTCGAGGTATACACCTGCGCTGAGGGTGCTGAGTAGAGGGCCAAAATAGCGGAGAGGATCGGTCCTGAAAAGCCAAATCTGCGTAGTGTAAGGGTCATATACCCCCAATGGATCCTGTCTAACGCCTTCTCTGCATCCAAAGATAAGAGCAGAAAAGGCGTCCGACAGGCTTTAGCGTATTGGATGATGTCAATGACACGTTTTGTGGCATCTGAGGCCTGCCTGCCTGGCGTGAAGATGGCCTGATCTGGTCGGATAAGAGTGGGCAGCATAGGAAGCAATCTGTGTACTAAAATTTTCGTATAGCTTAACATCTGAATTTAGTAGGGAGATAGGCCTAAAATTAGCAGGGGCATTGGGCTCTTTGCCTGGCTTGGGGATAGTGACCACGTATGCTCTCAGCATTTCTGGGGGAAAAGAGGTGGAGGACATTGCTTCAGCATAAACCGCAACTAGCTTAGGAGAGAGTATTTTAAAAAAGATGTGATAATAATCATTGATGAGTCCATCTGGACCCGGTGATTTCCCTAGTGGGAGCGTTTTAATAGCTTTTTTGATTTCCAATTCACTGATGGGAGAGTTGAGTGAGGCTAACTGGTCATGAGAAAGAGAGGGAAGATTAACGCTGGCCAAGAAAGCGAGGATGATTTCATTTGTTGGCTGTGGTGTTTTTGGGTCGGACTGAAGATTGTAAAGGGAGGAATAATACTCTGCAAAGGCGTCAGCTATGTCCTTTGGGTTGAATCTTTTGTTTTGATCTACAGGGTAATATATATGGGGAATCTTGGCTTTGGTTCTAGCTGTTCTTAATCTGAGAGCTAAATGCTTGCCTGCTCGGTTACCCGACGAATAGTGGGCTATTTTAAGTGCTCGAACATGTTTGTCGTATTGATCGACAAGCAGGCATCTAAGATCTAGGCGCAGTTGGGACAATTTGCCGGCTATTTTTTGGATCAGTATTATTCTTGTTCAGGGATTCAAGGGATATAATCTCTCCAAGAATGTGGCCCACCTTCTGCGTCCTCAGTCTCTTCTTCCTTGAACATAGTTGTAAAATAATCCCCCTAATAAAGGCCTTATAGGCACACCAAAGGGTAGAAGGGCTATCTACCGAACAATCATTTAGTGCAAAGAATTCAACTAACTTTTTAGAAATGGTGTCAGCATGCGACGAGTTCTGGAGAATGTGAGGATTAGCTCACCACAGGTAAGCTGGACTTGGGGTGTGTTCCTCCTCCACCATTATCGAGACAGGAGCGTGGTCTGACCATGATATGTCATAAATGGCAGAGGAGGACACTGCTTGTAGTAACCTTTCATCAACTAGAATAAGGTAAATCCTGGAATATGAGTTGTGCCTAGCTGAATGAAACAAATAGTCTTTCTCACTCGCATGCTGACACCTCCACACATCATACACGTCCTCAGCATTCAAGATTAGTTGTATCCCCGTAGCTGGTCTTTTAGGCTTGATGGTATTGTCCATTAGGTGGTCCACGGTTAAGTTGTAGTCTCCACACACGACCAATGAACCTACTTGCGTTTTGTGGATTCTGCAGAATAATTTGTATAGAAAGCGTAGTTGATGCGAGTTCGGTGCGTATAGGTTCACAATCATGAAGAGTTTATTATTGAGCTCTCCTGTCAAGATCAAAAATCGCCCTTCAGGGTCAGTCTGTGAGGTGTGCAAAGTAAAAGCTACCATGTCTCTTATGGCTATGATTACCCCCTTCTGTTTTTCTTCGGGGCGGATGCAAGAAAAATATGTGGGAATTTAGGGTGGCGAAAGTAGGGCGTCTCGGTAGCGGAGAAATGAGATTCCTGAATACACTGAACATCCGCCATGAGTTTGAGAACCTCTCTCCACACCAAGGCCCTTTTGGCCGGGTGATTTAGGTTGTTCACATTGAAGGAAACAAAATTAAGCACCATAAGTATAAGGATAAGAAAATTATTAATAGTACCTTCTGTGCATCCTGCAAAGTTCCGGAAACCGCTGGACTATTTGAAAGGTGCATTGTGGGGCGCTTGCGACACCACACTCAACAGAGTAGGGTTCTTCGGACCGGGAACAGACCATGCTATACGGAAAGAAAGTCACCTGAAGAAAAAAAGAAAACAACAAATTGCCAATTGAGGCAGTAAAAAGGTAAGACCCTTCTTGGGTCTAGGGGCAGAGTCACTGCCCATTTCTTGGGGGAAAAGTGAAACTAGGATTGACATCTAGCTCCAAGGGTGGCAAGGATCCCTTAGCAGGTTGGTAATTCTATTAGGGGGGCACATCAAGCTTTACGTTTTTTTGTTCTTTTTCTTCAGTGATACTGTTTTCCACTCTTCCTGGGTGTCTAACCGCCTAGGCGGGGGAGAGCTTCCAGCCGGTTGTTCTGGGAGAATATCCACAGAGCGAAGAAATGCCAGACCCTCCTCCAGAGTGGTGATCACTTCGGTATTCCCTTCATGAGTGATTGACAACTTTAGCGGGTAGCCCTATCTGTAGGGGATGTTGTGGTTACGTAACACCTTTGTAATTGGTAGAAGTGCCTTCCGCCTTTGCATTGTATACTGGGAAAGATCAGCATACATTTGGATATGAAAAAAATTGTCAGGGAGAATGCTTGTTTTGTGAAAGGCCCACATAAGTTATTCCTTTGCATGGAAGAAGTGTACACGCATTAGCACATCTCTTGGGATATTAACCGGGAGATGGGATGGTTCCGAAAGAGCGGGGAAAAGGACCTTCATCAGGTCCTGGGCGTATTGAGTAAGCTGTGCGGGTAATTCGGATTCCGAAATTCCCTGCAGTTTAACATTGTTACGCCTGGACCTGTCTTCCAGGTCCCCCATCTTGGATTTGAGCCAGGAGATGTCCTCCGCCTGCTCATTATGGGCATCTACCAGCGAGTTATGTGCAGCAGCAAAGTCACCCATTTTACTTTCCACATGGTCCAATCTGCCCCCCATTGCACTAACTTCTTTTTTAAAATTGCTTATGCACTGCATCATGTCTGCGTGGAGGGATGCTCTTAATGAGATGAGCATGTCTTTCAGAGTTGTGTCAGAAAGCGGTTTGTCATTTATTTGGGAGGAGTCAGGTGATTGTGGTTCTTCCTGCCTGAGGCTGCGACTTGGGTGGGCATGTGTTGATAAGCTCCTGGTTGATAGGCCTGAAGCCTGAGACCTATCCAGGAGGCATACTGGCTGCTAGGCCCAATTAAGGCCTATTCAGTAGTTCAGGGTTCCACAAAAGGGGAAACAACCAAGGTTATGCCCGAAGCTTTGGGCGGAACAGCTTGTGTTAGAGGCTTGGCCTGAAGGGAGCCTGTTTGTTGTCGGAGGTAAAAGAAAAGCAGTTGCCATAAAGGGATGACCACTCCTGTAACCGGAGGCAAGTTTGGAAAGGATGAAGTTCAAAAGGAGTACCAGAGCAGACTCTTCACTAGTCGGGGACACTGAAGTGGTGGAAAAGGTTCAGTGGAGACTCATCCAGGAAGGCAGTGGGTAGCTGTGAGTAAAGCTTGAAGGAGTACAGCGGGTAGCTGTAAGTAAAGCTTGAAGATAAAGTACAGAGGTTAGGTGTGGGTGAAGCTCGGGAATCCAGTGGGTGGGCTTAAAGATTTATAGTGGGTTACTGCGAGTTAAACTGGAAGATCTACCATAGGATACTGTGAGAGAATTTGTTGACATAGGAGACAGCGGTACTACAATATACAGATTGCTGCATTCAGCTTAAAGACCTCATTCAGTGTTGATGTCTCCCTTGTTCTATTTTTGTCTGCGGAGTTTGCCTTAATTGCTATTGCATAAGGGTGTCATGTGCCCTAAACCCTCTCTCCCCAATGTTCCTGTTAAGAGATATACAACTCTCTCTTTATTAATTTTTACAAAAAGTGATTGGTGCCCAATCTTTTCACCTTGCACCACACCCACTATGGGATACTGCTACATAACTATGCAATTCTATTTGTTATGCTATTATGCAATTCTATTTGTTATGTTATTTATACTAGTTTACAATTATTATATTATTTGTTTAAAAAAATGGCTACTCTGGGCAGTTCAACTCAATGTCACCTACTTTAGTTTCTTCAATTGTTAAATGTTTGGTGGAGTAAACATTGTGCTACATTAGCTGTAACAAACACTCTTTTTCCCCTATATGTGAAAACTAAGCAGTCTAATCAGCACAGCAGATATTATGAAAATGTATATTTTTATTAAAAGTTGATAGCTAAGCCCCCACCTCCATCTTTAGCCATTCCCCTAAGCCGCTGATGTATGCATGGAGCAGAGACGCACAAGAAGAGCAGAGGTTTCTTTTACATATGGGCTGTGATTGACACTCTGGCTTTACCTTCTTTATACTATATACAGACAAGATGGTGGCACCTAGTAAGGGAATAACTAGGTCTCTGCGGACAGACTTGAGTTTTTGTTCCCTGATGTTGCACCAGTAAAGTTGTAAATAAAATAAATAATGAATTGGAATACCTAGACAAAAAATTATTTAGTGTAAATATTCCTGATTTATACAGTTTTGCCCCCACCCATCCACAGTTTGTGCACTTTAGGGGTGGATGGGTGGTCTGGAAGCATGTTTCATTAAATACACTGACATTTTTGGGGTTCTAATGTTGGCTATTTAAGTGAATCTATAGTATTATAAGTCTTATTTTCAGATATAATTCCTGTTGAATACACAGTGACTTATATACTCATTTTTAATTATTCATGATTTGACTATTTCCCAGGTATAAGCTTACAGATTGTTATGTATTTCTCATGTAAACCTTAATAAAAAATATTGAACGATAAAAAAAATAAAGAATTATTATTTTCCAGCAAATTATGTATAAATTATGTATAAATTTCATAAAATAAAAGTTTTCTTAAAAAACAAATAAAAAACAAACAAAATGGAATTGCAAACAGTGTATTTTCCACTAGAGAGCAGCATCTTCACATCAAAGAAACAACCACAGCTGTACATACACAAAGTAAATTTTATTCTGTTTAGCTCATGCTCCAGAGTCAGCAAATTCATCGAAGGAAATATCAAAACGTTATATTAAAAATGCATTACTCGTACTCCTATGTCATTTAAAAATGCATGTGTACAAGTGACTGTGAAAAGCAATTCATGTTGCTTTTCCTTACTAAAGGAAAATGTATGTTTGTCATTTATCATAATTTCTGATTATTGGTATCTGTCAGGCAGGTTTATATCACACTGATACATTCGCTGGTAATAACATATTAATCATTAAAGTATTTTTGCGCAAATGTATGTGTATATAGGGATAACATATTAATGTTCATATAAAACTTAGTTAGCCCCATATTCCTACATAATTGGTTAGAATGAGTTACTGTAAAGTCATGTTGAAACGTTTTCTCACTTTCAAAGATTGGTAAAGATTTTAAAAGGACTTTTTCAAAGTGTATCCAAACCCAAGAACAAAAATGCAATATATTGCCCCTGACCGGAAAGGTTCACTCCCCATGTTGCATCTATGGAAAAGCTTTGTTGACAGTTTAGGATGGAAAGGCAGAGATCACAGGAAGCTATCAGGTTTCTGCATGTGGAAAGGCTTCTTCACAGTAATAGCAGTGAACATGGGGTTTAGGCTCCTTCAAGAACTAGTTCTAGCCAGCTCAGCTGTCTTTTTCTCTCTTTTTTTTTTTTTAAGCTGGACGCATTTTTAACTATAGCTGGCTATTAACATTTATAGGTAATGATGCCAGGGATTGTTGATCCTGGGAATGTTGGACTGCTTAAGAAAATGTTCTTCCCTTGTATGAGCAAACTGGACTAAAGGTTTTTAGACTGTGGGCATTGGCTTCTGCATGCAGAGGTTTTCAACTCAATGGAGTTTATATTCCATCCCCCACCTTTTCCCCCCACCACCAAAACATTTAGACATATTTCTCTGCATGAGAGCCATAGTTGCCTAGAAAAATCAGTGGCAGTGTGTGGGTAAATACTTGCATTAACATGCACATCCCAATGGGCTTTCGATCCTAAATCTAGACATTCAGACATCAGTACAATGCACAAAAACTGGTGTATACCTATATACCTGCGTACAGCTGCATATAACCATTGATTTCTGCAGGAGGTTGTATGCAGCACCTGTGGCTCCTGGGCTGACAAATTTGCTCATATGTTGAACAGCCAAAGGTGCACATGTGCAGGAGACCTAAATATATAAATATAACAAGATGTCTGGCATGATCAGGTGTTTTGCAGCTGCTAAACAGATATAACAAATCACTTTCAATGGCCTATATAAAGGCAAACAGAACTCTTAATTTTAACCAGCCAACTACTTAGCATAAGCATTTAAATAACTTTAAAGTAAACCATTATCTCTTAACCTCCTTCAGAGAATCCTAGTTGCCTGGCTTTAAAATTTTCTGAGAAAGGATAAGGTTTGAGTTCGCTACAACTGAGATTCACAAAGCTCAGGAATCATGGACCTTTGCCTATAAACATTGCAGGTTTGCTGACAGCGGCACGGCGAGGAAAAGTACACCTGTCCCTTGTCGGAGGACAGTATCCGAAGCACTGAGAAATTAAACTTAAAACAAAATGTAAAAATGTACACCTTTTAAAAATAAATGTAAATATTGAGTTGATCTTCATGTTTTAAAATCCTTGCTGTTTGATATTTTCAGAATGTTTCTGCTATATATAACAACAAACATTGTTCAACAAATTTGTCAAATGAGAAACCCCAATGCATTTCAACATATGATGCCTATCAGTGCCCATAAGTGCGGAATATTAGTGGCACCTCATCACTGCACACCAGTTCAGCCTATCAGTGCCCATCGGTGCCGCCTCATCAGCGCACATTAGTGAAGGCGAAAAATCACTCAGTTACAAAATTTACTGACAGAAAAAAAGTAAAAACATTTTTTTCACAGTTTCGATGGACACAGATTGCTATTGTCATGTCGAATCTCCTATCTATATTGAACTGTTGTCACAATGAAAATGAAAATAAAGCATTTGTTTATGTCAGATCTTTCGGTTTTCCGATTCTGTGTGTTCATTATCGTTTGTTAAAATGACAACGAAAATACCCGAAATTGGGACGAAAATGCACTCGAAAACTATTGAACATGTCTAAAAAATATATTGATGAGGGGGCGCATGCGCGCAGCTCGACGTGATGGACGTCTGCCACTAGAGCTCCGCACTCCTCGCAACGGTTCCGGGACTTTATTGAGCTATCGCCAGCACAATTACCAGGCATCCCGCCGGTACGGTTCGCCGATACCCCCGAGCACCCCCCGGGATGGTCCTGACGGGACACCGAGGTAAATCGAAGCCGAAACCGCAAGCTGACCTTCTTGCCCATTTTGAAAAAATGCTCCATAAGGCCCTGAAGGCGACCTCCGAGCAAATAACTACTAAACTGACACGTGAGATACGTGAATTAGGACAGCGCACTGCTGACCTTGAGACCCGGGCAGATGATATGGAACTGACCCTTAAAGACCATGCTCAGGAGCATCTCACCCTTCGTGAGGAAAACGCAATGCTTATTTCTCGGCTTGAAGACGCCGAAAATCGCTCCAGGAGAGCGAATCTGCGCCTCCGTGGCATACCAGAAACAGTGCAAGACATACAATCTTTTACTACAGCTCTATTCCAGGAGCTCTCCCCATCAATTCCGATTGAACGCCTGGAATTTGATAGGATACACAGAGCCCTGACACGCCGTCAGCCTGATGGGCCTCCGCGTGATATCATTGTAAAACTTCACTTTTTCAGGTCTAAAGAGCAACTACTCGCAGCTGCCCGCAGCAAAGAAGAGACCCTTACTTTTCAAGGCCACACATACCAGTTATTTACTGACTTAGCCCCTCTTACAATCGCGAAACGTAGGGCCATGAAGCCACAGCTACAGGTGCTCATTCACCATCAAATCAAATACATGTGGCGTTTTCCTTTTGCTCTCCATTTCACCTATAATGGTCAACAGTACACTTGTGCCTCCCCAGATGCTCTCCAACGCCTCCTTGAGTCTCTCCGTCTAACAACGCCAGAGCAACAATCTGAGACTTCACTTCCACGCACCCCTGCTCGTCTCACCCCTTATCCTCACACAGCAACCCCTAAACGAGATCCCAGGGACATGCGCTCTCCAAGATCCATCCGGAAGGGTACGCCAGCGAAAGCCTCTACCACACACCCCTTTAGTCCTAGAGTATTTGTGCCCCGCTGAACGGCTTCTTCCACCTCATCGGTTACTTTCTTATTTACACCTGTGCTGCGGGTGCTCTGAGCCTTAGCCCAATGGCTTGAATAGCTTGTTACGGTTATCGGACACCTGTGTGTTGGGTGAACATTTGACTTTGTTTTTGGTTTTTGATTTTTGATTTGCGATTTTTGATTTTTGATATTTTGAATCTTGATTTTTGACTCTCGATTTTTGCTTTTGACCTGGGGTTTTTATTGCTACACAATACAGCAGGTTCTCTCTCCTCCTTTTGTATTGCACCCATGGACCCCCTTGTCTAGTATGTTGATCTTTTGCTTATCAGTAAGGTCCATGGATCATGAGCTTTCGCTAGCTAAGGAGAATGCACTTGCTATGCCTAATACCCCTTTTTCAATGTTATCCTTATAAGTCAATTATCCCTTCCCCTTCCTTCCCTTCCCCCCCTTCTCTCTCCCCTCCCCCTTCCTTAACCCCCCCCCTCATCCCCCCTCTCTTTTTTCCCTTCCCCCCCCCCATCCCTCATCTCCCCCCTGCACACAGGATTTGATATTAATATTGTTATCTATATTCCTTTGTTACACTATGTTCTTTGTAGTTCATTGTACATGTATGCTTTATGCCTTTATTTGAATGGTTTTAAGCCGTCTTGGCCAGTTTTATGTTACTACTAATATTACTTTCTTCTGTCCCGGTATGTTGCGAGGGACAGCCACTGCTTCCCCCTCACCTAGTGCACCCTCCCCATGGCGGATACGTCTGCCCTCGGGACCGCGCACGTAAGAGTCGGGCGATCCGGATTTTTCCGACTCGCACCAGCTTACTTATTACTCGCCTTACATACTTGCTCTGATGTTTTCCTATCTTTTTCCTCCTACACTCTTTTTGCTCCTAATGCTCTCTCTTTTCTTGTCTTTCTTACTACTTCTTGTCGGTTGGCCTGGGGGGACCCCGGGTTCCACTATAGGATCCATCTATGTTTTGACCCATGGCCCCCCTGAATATATTGTCACTTAATGCAAAAGGTCTTAATTCCCCTAATAAACGGGTCAAGGCATTCCGCTCTTTCGTATCTTTAAAAGCGGGGATAGTAGCACTACAAGAAACGCACTTTTCCACGCGTAGTACCCCTAAATTCTTCAGTAGCAGTTACCCTTTGGTGTATACGGCCTCTGCGGCTACAAAGCAACGAGGGGTCCTCCTGGCTCTCCATCGTTCCCTCCCGTTTACTTTTGCCTCAGTTATCCAAGACCCTGAGGGGCGATACATCATCCTGTCGGGCTCTCTTCAAGAATCTGAAGTAACCTTAGTTTCCTACTATGCCCCCAACTCTAATCCCATCCCCTTCTTTTCTCACCTTTTTCAGGTAATTAAAACCCACCTTAAAGGTACCCTGATTATGTGTGGAGACTCAAACCTAGTTATACACCCCTCTATGGATAAATCTCCCTATGCACCAGACCACCTTTCTTTATCGGTTAAGTTCCGATCTTTACTCCAACAATACTACTTATTAGATACGTGGAGGGAATGTAATCCCACAAAGAAAAATTATTCTTTCTACTCTTATCCTCATAATTCATTTTCCAGGATAGATCACATATTAATCCCTGTAGCATCCTCCCCTGTTTTGCTTCAATCCCTTATCCACCCTATCACCTGGTCCGACCATTGTGCAGTGATTACCACTATATCTTCGCTCATACTGCAATCTAACGAAAGGGTATGGCGCATGAACGATAAATATCTCACGAACGAATCTTTTCGGCTCGATATCGAAGTAGCTCTACGTGATTATCTCGTGCACAATGCCGTACCAGGCACCTCCCCTGTTCTTTTATGGGAAGCGCATAAGCCTGTTATACGGGGTAAATGCATTTCTACCGCCTCTTTCCTCAAAAAAGATAGACTTGAACGTATACAGCGCCTAGAATCCGAATATCAACGCCAGTTCCTGCTGTTTCAGGCTACACCTTCAGGGGCGAACAAGTCTAACTTAGACAACATCCGTCTCGAATTGGACTTGCTCTTTTCTGAAGCAGCTGACAAATCCTTGCGCAGGGCCTATCACTCTATTTACACAAAATCTAACAAGCCTGACACATTTTTAGCCCTTCGCCTCAGACAACCGGAGCGTACTCATAAACCAATTAGGCTTAAACTCCACAATGGGACCCATACTAGCAACCCGGCCAGAATAGTAAACGAATTCTCCAAACGCCTCGCTAAATTATACGAATCTCCTGCCCCCTTTCCTCTAGATAAAGCCGAGGCTTTATTTGGTAATTTACCGATTCCTACCCTCTCTACCCCCATTCGCAATGCCTTTGAGGAAGAAATTTTGCCTTCCGAGGTACTTCAAGCCATAAAACTACTTAAACCTAATAAACAACCTGGTCCTGATGGATTCACAGGGTTATATTATAAAAAATTTATGGAAGTCCTGGCCCCTCTCCTGGCGAACTCCTTTAATGCCTTGCTGAAAGGGGGACTATTCGGTAACGAGACGCTTACTGCTTCGGTCTCTATGATACCCAAACCTGATGCTGACCACTCTGTATGGTCCAACTACAGACCGATATCACTCTTGAATCTAGATGTTAAACTTCTAGCAAAAATCTTATCCACGCGCCTGAACCCATATATTGGTGGGATGATTCATAGAGACCAGGTAGGATTCATTCCCAAACGTCAAGCCAGTGATAACGTGCGCCGGGTTATTCTATTACAATATTTAGCGAGAGCTCGGGGTGTCCCTATGCATCTTCTATCTCTCGACATTCGAAAAGCGTTCGACACCGTCTCCTGGCCCTATCTTATGTATATTTTGTCTAAATGGGGCTTTGGCCCTCACTTTCTTCGCTGGATTGAGACCCTATATGCCAATCCCCAAGCATTCGTTCGATACTCCGGCTTTAACTCTAACAGATTTCCGATCCAACGTGGCACTCGGCAGGGGTGCCCTTTGTCGCCCCTGCTTTTTGCC
The DNA here is from genome assembly GCF_037356315.1 of Lithobates pipiens. Taxonomy (NCBI): domain Eukaryota; kingdom Metazoa; phylum Chordata; class Amphibia; order Anura; family Ranidae; genus Lithobates; species Lithobates pipiens. Next base: position 445,238,153 of record NW_027507903.1, read on the forward strand.
CTTGCCATTGAGCCCCTGGCAGCTCTGATTAGATCTAACCCCCGATATCAGGGGATTAGAAATAGCCTCCACAACCCATAAATTATGTCTCTTTGCGGATGACGCCCTCTTATTTATAACTTCACCCCATACTACTTTACCTAATTTGTTTAAACTCCTTGACTTGTTTGCGCAAATCTCAGGCCTCGAAGTGAACCAGGCTAAGGCCGCGTACACACGGGCGGACTGTTCGCCCAACCTTGTCCGCTGAACAGTGTTTGGGCGGACAGTCCGCCCGTGTGTGGGCTTTCAGCGGACAGTTTCAGCGGACAGTTGGACGGACAAAGTCTTTCGGAAATTCCGAAAAACTGTCCGCTGAAACTGTGTTTGAGCGAACAGTCCGCCCGTGTGTAGGCTACTTTCGAAATGAGCAAACTGTTCCCGCTCGGAAAGTCCGCCCATTTCGAGCGCGTGTACAGGTAGGCGGGGCCCGCGAAGGAGACGTTGCGGGCTCCGCCGCCTGGAATGGGCTTAAAGGGGAACCCCAACGCCGAAAAAAATCGGCGTGGGGGTTCCCCCAAAGTCCACACCAGACCCTTGTCCGAGCACGCTACCCGGCCGGCCAGGAAAGGGGGGCGAGCGAGCGCGCCCCCCTCCTGAGCCGTACCAGGCCGCGTGCCCTCAACATGGGGGGTGCCTTGGGGAAGGGGGGGCCGCGCGGCCCCCCCACCCCAAAGCACCTTGTCCCCATGTTGATGAGCACAAGGGCCTCTTCCCGACAACCCTGGCCGTTGGTTGTCGGGGTCTGCGGGCGGGGGGCTTATCGGAATCCGGGAGCCCCCTTTAAGAAGGGGGCCCCCGGATACCGGCCCTCCCACCCTATGTGAATGAGTATGGGGTACAATGTACCCCTACCCATTCACCTGTGAAATAAAGTACAAAAAAAAACACAACACAGGGAAAAAATATTTTATTGCACAGCTCCGGGGGTCTTCCGTCTTCGGGGGTCTTCTCGCCGGACTCCTCCGCTATCTGTGTGTAGCTCTTTTACTAGCGGAGGAGTCCGGCTTTCTTCCTCCCCGCCGCCGGCCTCTCCTCCCGACTTCGGGGGTCTTGTCCCCCTCTTCGGTTCTTCTGCCGGGCCACCGCGCCTTCTTCTAGCTCTTTTACAGGCGGTGGCCCGGTCTTCTGTCGCCGCTGCCTTCCGTTCTTCTGTCGCCGCCTTCGGTTCTTCTGCCGGGCCACCGCGCCTTCTTGCAGCTCTTTTACAGGCGGTGGCCCGGTCTTCTGTCGCCGCTGTCGTCGCCGCCGCCTTCCGTTCTTGTTCTTCTTCTTGTTCTTCTTCTTCTTCTCCTGGCGATGTTGACTCGACGAGCTCTCCGGCCGGAATGCCAGAGCAGCGCTGTGCGGTCACTTATATAGTGACAATGGGGCGGTGTCACATGGTATATGTCACATGGGTTGGTCACATGGGTTGATGTCACATGGGGACTATGACATCGTAAGGGGGCGGGGTCACCATGTGACCAACCCATGTGACATATACCATGTGACACCGCCCCATTGTCACTATATAAGTGACCGCACAGCGCGGCTCTGGCATTCCGGCCGGAGAGCTCGTCGAGTCAACATCTCCAGGAGAAGAAGAAGAAGAACAAGAAGAAGAACAAGAACGGAAGGCGGCGGCGACGACAGCGGCGACAGAAGACCGGGCTACCGCCTGTAAAAGAGCTACAAGAAGGCGCGGTGGCCCGGCAGAAGAACCGAAGGCGGCGACAGAAGAACGGAAGGCAGCGGCGACAGAAGACCGGGCCACCGCCTGTAAAAGAGCTAGAAGAAGGCGCGGTGGCCCGGCAGAAGAACCGAAGAGGGGGACAAGACCCCCGAAGTCGGGAGAAGAGGCCGGCGGCGGGGAGGAAGAAAGCCGGACTCCTCCGCTAGTAAAAGAGCTACACACAGATAGCGGAGGAGTCCGGCGAGAAGACCCCCGAAGACGGAAGACCCCCGGAGCTGTGCAATAAAATATTTTTTCCCTGTGTTGTGTTTTTTTTTGTACTTTATTTCACAGCTGAATGGGTAGGGGTACATTGTACCCCATACTCATTCACATAGGGTGGGGGGCCGGTATCCGGGGGCCCCCTTCTTAAAGGGGGCTCCCGGATTCCGATAAGCCCCCCGCCCGCAGACCCCGACAACCAACGGCCAGGGTTGTCGGGAAGAGGCCCTTGTCCTCATCAACATGGGGACAAGGTGCTTTGGGGTGGGGGGGCCGCGCGGCCCCCCCTTTCCCAAGGCACCCCCCATGTTGAGGGCACGCGGCCTGGTACGGCTCAGGAGGGGGGCGCGCTCGCTCGCCCCCCTTTCCTGGCCGGCCGGGTAGCGTGCTCGGACAAGGGTCTGGTGTGGACTTTGGGGGAACCCCCACGCCGATTTTTTTCGGCGTTGGGGTTCCCCTTTAAGCCCATTCCAGGCGGCGGAGCCCGCGACGTCTCCTTCGCGGGCCCCGCCTACCTGTACACGCGCTCGAAATGGGCGGATTTGCCTCCTCCTTACGTGGGCGAGTCCGTTCATTTCAAAAGTTGAGTGGACTGTTTGGCAAACAGTTCGCTGAAACAGTCCGCTCGTGTGTGGGCAAGTCCGCTCATGCAAATTTTGAGCGGACTGTTTGCCGAAACTGTTTGACGAACAAGGTTGGGCAAACAGTCCGCGCGTGTGTACGCGGCCTAAGTCTAAGGCTTTAGCGGTATCCCTTCCTCTTGAGACGCTTCAAATTTTACGCACAAATTACACATTTCAATGTTAAAAGGAAGAGAGGAAATTATTTGGGACTTTAAATGAGGTAATAGGGGCCGTTCACATCCCCTCCTCCATCCCGATTTAATATTTAAAAAAAAAAAAAGACGAAAGCAGCAGGCGGGACTTTGTATGAGGCACACGGGAGCAGAAGCATAAAATTTGGTAAAAAGCAAGTTTTTAATAAATACAAGTGATCATATATTTACATGTTATTGCACAGTTATACATTAATGTTTTCTATTTCATCAATGTTTACACATTCCAACATGGACTTGATTGCAAACATGCGAAGAACTGAGTAATCAATAAGCATAGATTATATATAAATACATGACTCATTAGAGGCGTCATTTTAAAAAAACCATAAAAGGAACGTTCATGCTTTGTTGACAATTGTATACACAAAACGGCAGTTGAAAGCTCTACGCGTTTCGTGACCTTGTAGCCACTCGTCAGGAGCAACACCGTAGTGGTAGCCTAGGAATAAAGTAAAAATAAAATAAAATAAAATAAAATAAACAGCCAATTTTTTGGAGAAAAAATAAAAAAAAAATAAAATAAAATATAAAATAAAAAAATAAAAAAAAAATAAAAATACAAATAAAAAAATGAGAAATGTAAAGAAAAATAAACAAATGTACAGACATGGAGAACCCGCCACATATGCACATTCGACCCACAGACTTACATATATATCTGCGTAGATGCGGCACAGTGCACCGAGAGTCGAGCCGACCCAAAAACTGCACGGGTCCGGGGCTGAGGGAGCAGGCCAAGGGCGACAACCAGAACGCACAAACCACCCCCATAGCAGGTTGGGATAGGGGATGTGGCAAAAGATGAGTGTGGGAAGTGAGGTGACCTCATATGAGAACCTGTAAAAAGTAAGCAAGTAAAATAAGTGTATGTTGAGATATATGTGAAAGGTATGTGTAAGGGTGTAAACTGGGAAAGTTGAGTTTTTGGGTCGGCTCGACTCTCGGTGCACTGTGCCGCCTCTACGCAGATATATATGTAAGTCTGTGGGTCGAATGTGCATATGTGGGGGGTTCTCCATGTCTGTACATTTGTTTATTTTTCTTTACATTTCTCATTTTTTTATTTTTATTTTTATTATTTTTTTATTTTTTTATTTTATATTTTATTTTATTTATTTTTTATTTTTTCTCCAAAAAATTGGCTGTTTATTTTATTTTATTTTATTTTATTTTTACTTTATTCCTAGGCTACCACTACGGTGTTGCTCCTGACGAGTGGCTACAAGGTCACGAAACGCGTAGAGCTTTCAACTGCCGTTTTGTGTATACAATTGTCAACAAAGCATGAACGTTCCTTTTATGGTTTTTTTAAAATGACGCCTCTAATGAGTCATGTATTTATATATAATCTATGCTTATTGATTACTCAGTTCTTCGCATGTTTGCAATCAAGTCCATGTTGGAATGTGTAAACATTGATGAAATAGAAAACATTAATGTATAACTGTGCAATAACATGTAAATATATGATCACTTGTATTTATTAAAAACTTGCTTTTTACCAAATTTTATGCTTCTGCTCCCGTGTGCCTCATACAAAGTCCCGCCTGCTGCTTTCGTCTTTTTTTTTTTTTACACATTTCAATGGTCCACCTCCTATATTCCCTATCTAGGTGTGAAATTAACCAGTAATCCAGCAGATTTATACAAAATCAATTATTTACCCATGCTTCGTAAATTATCTTCCCTCCTTAACTCCTGGCAACCCCTATGTGTATCCTGGCTTGGTCGCATTGCGGCTGTTAAAATGTCCCTACTACCCAAGTTGTTGTATTTATATAGAGTACTCCCGGTTATGGTTCCATTATACTTTCACAAGGCCATTCAAAGTCGAGCCTTCAAATATATATGGGGTGACATCAGACCCAGGGTTTCTAAGGCTGTTCTTTTCCGACATAAACTCCGTGGGGGCCTGGGTATTCCACATTTTAGGAATTATTATTATGCAGCTCAGATATCACAATTGACCTTATATCACGCCGTGTCCGAAATCCCTCTGTGGGTCAGTTTGGAAGCAGTGGAGGCACATCCCATCTCTGTTTCCAATCTACTTTGGCTTCCCCCACAGACCTGTAGATCACTTACAAACCCCGTGACGAGTCATTCCCTTAAAATTTGGCATAAGGTATGTACTCCTTTCAAATTGCTGTCTCCACATTTTCCTCTGCTTTCATTTATAGGTCACCCGAATTTTTATCCGGCTTTTGCAGAACCGCTTACTTTTACAGCTTGGTCCCGAGCAAATCTTACAAGAGTTTGTGACTTTTCCTCGAGAAGGACCTTTGTAACATTTTCTGATCTACAGGCTCGGGCCCATCTGCCCCCCGAAGAGTGTTTTCGCTACCTACAGATAATTCACTTTTTCCGAGCGCATATTACCCCTCACCCTAATCTTAACTCCATGTCCTTATTTGAATCCATATGCTCCTCTGACCCCCATGCCCCAGGCATTATCTCCTGTCTATATTCTTGCCTTTCCGATACAGCTGAAGACCTCCCACCTTATGCCACCGCATGGGCCAAGGATTTATCACTCAACCTTGACTTAGAGTCATGGACCGATATATGGACTAATAATAAAAATTCATCGCAAAATGTTGTGGCATCTGAAGCAAATTACAAGGTTCTGATGCGGTGGTATCTGGTCCCCTCTAGAATCTCCAAATTTGTACCTGGCTATTCGCCTGATTGCTTTAGGGGCTGTAAGGAACGGGGCACCCACCTCAACATTTGGTGGACATGTCCCGTCGTGATAAATTTCTGGTCTTCGGTCTTCCACCTGCTAACTACATTGTTACAATTCCCTGTGATCCCAGACCCAGCTTCAGCATTGTTAAACTGTTTGCCCCAAGATCTCAATAAAGCCCAAAATCGACTTTTCCTTCAAGTGATAACTGCAGCTAAACAAACGATCGCGAGAGCCTGGAGGACACCATCCCTGAATATAACTGAAACTAAACATAGAATCACACAGGCGATGATACACGCTAAAATAGAAGCAGTTGTGCTAGATAAGATCCCATTATTTAACAAAATATGGCAGCCATGGGTAGATCATTTTCTACCAAAAGATTTTGATTCACGTCTCTTGGCCCCTTAGCCCTTGTATTTTAGTATCCTGAGAGTTGGGGCTCCCTCAGACCTCCCGACCATATCTCTTTCTCCTTTTTTCTTTGCTTCCTTTTCCACCTTGAACCTCTTTTCTTGTTCTTATTCTTTCCTCTCATCCTGTCTTCTTCTCTCTTCTCTTTCTCTCTCCCTACTACATAGACAATATTCACCCAGCGGAACTTTATGCTATGATATCATCTGTAGTAATAGCTGCCACTACAGCACTGTTCGTTACATGTTTTTTCTCTTATGGTAACTATTAGTTTCTTTTTTTTATATTTTCCCTTGACCTTCTTCCTGGATGCTTTTTGTTTGTTAGCTTTCTTGCGCGAAGGGCACGCGAACGTGCTTTAGCACTCTTTGGACTATTTGCATTTGCGAATTTTAGTAGCAGCTCATTTAACTATAATCCGTTACAGATACTAATGTAAACTGTTCTGCTTATTTCTATGTGTCTTACTTGACTTTTCAATAAAATATTTGAAACGAAAAATATATTGATGAGTTTTTACAACTTTTAGTTTGCACTACCCTATCTTATCTGAAGGATACATCCAATGTTATTAACATCTTGAATAAGATGGAATGGAGAGAGGGTTATGTACTGGCCACTGCAGACGTTACATCATTATACACTATCATTTCCCATGACCTGGGTTTGCAGGCAATTGAATACATTTTAGCAGAGACAGTGGCTTATCTTCTCGATAGATTAGGTTTATCTTGGGTTTATTCAAAATTTCCATGACTTATAATTTTTGGTTTGGAGAAAATTACTGTCCAAAAAAGTGGCGTATAGGCATGAGCCGAACACCCACCTGTTCAGTTTGCATCCAGAACATGCGAACACGCTAACTGTCTATGGGACACGAACATGAATAATCAAAAGTGCTCATTTTAAAGGCTTATATGCATGGTATTGTCATAAAAAGCGTTTGGGTACCTGGGTTCTGCCCCAGGGGACATGTATCAATGCAAAAAAAAGTTTTAAAAATGGCTGTTTTTCCGGGAGCAGTGATTTTAATAATGCTTAAAGTGAAAAAATAAAAGTGTTTAGAACAGTCTGAAAGCAAAATTACATTTCTAAAGGAAAAAAAAGTAATTTAAAACTACTCAGATGTTCGGTCCGACTATACACATAAAAGTTCATTGATAAAAACGGCATGGAATTTACACTAGCTACACTAGAAGTGTCACCAGCGGTCATATCTAAAGGATATGAGAGGATGTTGTACTTGATTTTCGTTATATGCAACATTTTAAGTGATTGTGCCCATTTACTTGTATGTTTGGTTTATATTTTTTAATAAATGTAGTTTTTACATACTTCACTATGGGCATGAATCATTTTTATTTTTTGGCATACATCTAATGTTGGTGGAGAGATCTGGATGGCGAATACATCCTATGCCTAGAGGATTGTACATTATGAAAAGTGTTTGAGCACTGTCTGACCCTATATAAGTTTATGATCTTCACTGTCTGGTACAAGGCCTTTATATATGTTGTTACTTCGAGGGAGATGCACATCTTTTTCAAACAAGAAGTAGGAGTGTGGCGACCCATCACATTTAGCTACCCGCTGGACTACGCATGCACGGCGCCGCCATATGCGTTCCAACACTGTGGCAATCTGCACTTGCACAGTATTTTGATTTTGGGCCCACACCCCTGAGTCCAGGTTCAAGCCCCACCATCCAAGTGGACAGAAGAGCAAAGTGAGGCCATGCCCAAAATGTGGCAAGCGAAGCGAGCCCGCGAGGGCCCTGCGTTGCAACGCATATGGCGGCGTCATGCATGCACACTCCAGTGGGTAGCAAAATGTGATGGGTAGCCGAATGTGACGTGACACCTTTTTGGATTCAGTACTGCTTTATGACATTTCCTATATTGGCTAGTGGTATCACAATTACATACAGGCATAACCCACTTTTAAGTACACAATGGGGATTATTTACTAAAGCTGGAAAGTGCAAAATCAGGCTCACTTCTGCATAGAAACCAATGAGTTTCCAGGTTTTATTACCAAAGCTTAATTGAACAAGCTGGGGTTAGAAGCTCATTGGTTTCTATGCAGAACGGAGCCTGATTTTGCACTTTCCAGCTTTCGTAAATAAGCCCCATTGTGTACTTAAAAGTGGGATATGCCTGTACCTGCTTTATTTTGGCAGATGCACATACCCCAGCGATCTCTATATTATTTTATTTTCAAATAAATAACGTGCAATAAACACAGCAATAGATCGTATACTTGTGCATACACTATACAATTAAAATCGATCTCCAATTAAAGTGCATATAAACCATATACAAAATTCATGTATGATTACAAAATAAATTTAACAGTTAATTAAAAAGTACATAAAGTGGCAATGCCTTTAAAGTGAACATCCAATTAGACCATGCTTAGAAAACATACACTACCCTCTTACCAGAAGCATTTGACCATCAAATAAAAAATGGTCAAACAGCATCCTTTTTGAACTCACAACAGCTCTTCACATAACAGTGAGCTCTTACAGCCGTGCCTGAAAAAACATCAAGTCTCTTACCGGAGGTGTTGACCATTAAGAATAAAATGATCAAAATGGTGCTCTATAAAGGAGTTATCCCCACTGGCTAGCAAAAGGCAGTTTCTACTCAATAATCAATGTTCCCAATACATCAAAGTAAAAAGAAAAGGTAGCAAACCATAGTGTAGTATTTTATATTATACTGCTTTTATTTGAAAAAAAAAAATTGAAATAACTTCCAACCAGCCAGACTTGCCGACTCCAGTCCAATCATTGATACTGTGCATAATGATGTTACATTGCAGGCAACACCCAATGTGTTTGGTCATTGATCTCAGAACAAAGAATTAAAAATGCCAAATAACTTCCAACCAGCCAGACTTGTCGACTCCGGTCCAGTCACCAATACTATACGTAATGATGTCACGTCAAAGGTAACACCCACAACACATTTTGCCATTGATCTCAGAAATGCATACCAGTTGTTATACAGACTTTTTAGAAAAATATATATTTTCGAAAAAATGGTCCCTCACAGCTTGAGATGGGAAGTATGCCACAAAAAGAAGAAGCAGATTTGGAAAACTGGTTTCAATATTTTAACAAAGGTGGCTTAAAATTCCTCCAATGTCTTGTAGGAAGAAAGAAAAGTAAGATGAGTAAACTTGATAAGGGGATAAACTCCTTGAAGGAGAAACTATATATAACCTTATAAATGTCTGCTATAGATCTCCACAGAGAGATAAGAAATGGGTTAGGTGAGGACCACAGTTTAAACGCCATATTTTTATCCATAAAACAAAGGCTAACCAGTTTTGTGTTTACCAACATGCAATAGACCCTTGCTTAAAGTGGGGGTCCACTCAAAAAAAAAATATTAAAAGCCAGCAGCTACAAATACTGCAGCTGCTGACTTTTAATAAATGGACACTTACCTGTCCAGGGTGCCCATGCCGTCATCCTCGGTGAGGGAATCAAGAAGTGAAGCATTGCAGCCTCACTTCCTGGTTCCCTACTGCACATGCACAAGTCCCGCTCTGCATCCTCACTGGTCCCAGCTGTATTCTGGGACCTGTGTGTTTCCCAGAACACAGCGGGGGGTGACGCAAAGGGCCGTGACTCCCGAGGGAGTCTATTCCTGGAAGTGGGTGCAAATACCTGTATTATAAAGGTATCTACACCCCCTCCCCCCTGAAATGTGCCAAATGTGACACTGGAGGGGGGGAGGGTTCCAAAAAGCAGAAGTTTACTTTTTGTGTAAACCTCCGCTTTAAGACTCAGAAACCAAGTTATAATAGAAGGTTTCCCAAAGGAGTGCTCGATTAGGTTCTACATTGTGTATAATGACTAGGGATGAGCCGAACACCCCCCTGTTCGGTTCGCACCAGAACCTGCGAACAGACCTAAACTTCGTGTGAACTTTAGAACCCTATTAAAGTCTATGGGACTCGAACGTTCACAATCTAAAGTGCTCATTTTAAAGGGTAATATGAAAGTTACTGTCCTAAAAAGTGTTTGGGGACCCAGGTCCTGCCCCAGGGGACATGGATCAATGCAAAAAAAAAGTTTTAAAAACGGCCGTTTTTTCAGGAGCAGTGATTTTAATAATGATTAAAGTGAAACAGTAAAAGTGTAATATTCCTTTAAATTTCGAAGCTGGGGGGTATCTATAGTATGCCTGTAAAGGGGCGCATGTTTCTGGTGCTTAGAAAAAGTCTTTTAAAATCACTTGCGGCTAAATTGTCGGCTCCCCGTAATACAGAGAACACTCAATGTGTATTAGCCGACAATTCATTCATTCATTGATTAAAAAAAAAAAAAAAAAAAAAAAAAGCATGGGGGTCCCCCTAAATTCAATTACCAGGCCCTTCAGGTCTGACATGAATATTAAGGGGAACCCTGCATCAAATTAAAAAAAAAAATTGACGTGGGGGTCCCCCTAAAAATCCATACCAGACCCTTTAACCGAGCATGCAACCTGGCAGGCCGCAGGAAAAGAAGGGGGGACAAGAGAGCGGACCCCCTCCCTCCTGAACCGTACCAGGCCACATACCCTCAACATTGGGAGGATGCTTTGGGGGTCTGTGACCCCTCAAAGCACCTTGTCCCCATGTTGATCAGGACAAGGGCCTCATCCTCACAAACCTGGCCGGTGGTTGTGAGGGTCTGCGGGTGGGGGGCTTATCAGAATCTGGAAGCCCCCTTTAACAAGGGGACCCCCAGATCCCACCCCCCCGTTTGAAATGGTAAGGGGGTACAAAAGTACCCCTACCATTTCACAAAGAAAGTGTAAAAATGGTTAAATAAGACAAACACACTTTTGAAAAATTCCTTTATTAAAAATAAAAAAAATAAAAAAAAGATTCCAGCGGTGCTAATCCACTCTTGCTATCCAGCGACGGATCTCCGGGGTCCAGCGATGGATTATCATATCCAGCGACGGGGGATCTCTCAGTCCAGCGCTGTCCATACATCCATCTTCTGTCTCCACTCTGGAGACACTGCAGAGATCCCAGCGCTGACGTTTCTTGTATTAGGAGGGCGGGGTCACTCATCACCTGACCCCGCCCCTCTGACGCTGGAGAGGAAAGCCAGGGGTTTCCCAGTGACGTGTGGGTGACCCCGCCCCCTCTGATGTAACGCAGGTTTCCGTTACATCAGAGGGGGCGGGGTCACCCACACGTCACTGGGGAACCCCTGGCTCCCTTCAAGAGCGTCAGAGGGGGCGGGGTCAGGTGATGGGTGGCCCCGCCCTCCTAATATAAGAAACGTCAGCGCTGGGATCCCCGCAGTGCCTCCGGAGTGGAGACAGAAGACGGATGTATGGACAGCGCTGGACTGAGAGATCCCTCGTCGCTGGATATGATCATCCATCGCTGGACCCCGGAGATTCGTCACTGGATAGCAAGAGTGGATCAATCAATGAATGAATGAATTGTCGGCTAATACAGAGAACACTCATTGAGTGTTCTCTGTATTACGGGGAGCCGACAATTTAGCCGCAAGTGATTTTAAAATACTTTTTTTCCTGCACAAATGACACTTTGTGCAGGGACAGTTCTAAGCACCAGAAATATGCGCCCCTTCACAGGCATACTATAGATACCCCCCAGCTACGAAATTTAAAGCAATATTACACTTTTATTGTTTCACTTTAATCATTATTAAAATCACTGCTCCTGAAAAAACGTCCGTTTTTAAAACTTTTTTTTGCATTGATCCATGTCCCCTGGGGCAGGACCCGGGTCCCCAAACACTTTTTAGGACAGTAACTTGCATATTACCCTTTAAAATGAGCACTTTAGATTTCTCCCATAGACTTGTATAGGGTGTTCTGGCTTTTCGAATTTGCTGCGAACAGCCCAAATTGTTCACTGTTCGCTGAACAGGCTAACAGGCCATGTTCGAGTCGAACATGAGTTCGACTCGAACTCGAAGCTCATCCCTAATAATGACCCTGTTTGGAAGTCTGAAATATAGTGGTGTCATTGCTAACCACAAAGGAATTTGTGGGTATTATTCCTGTGATGTTGATGCTTGGAGGTCTCCTGTGAGGATTAATGCATAACCCGGGATGCCGGCCTTATTATAAACAAAGCGTATATGGACCACACTTATTAGGGGGTCACATACATTCTGGTAAGCCTAGCATGAGAGTGGACAGTGACACCTTGGATATCTTATGTTTTCCATCTTTCATCACGGCATGTGGGGCTGCAAATCATGACTGAATGTTCAAATCTGGCACTGTTATGTGAAGTGGTGTTTCAAATTCAAATAGAGTGTTGTTTGACCATTTTTTATTTAATAGTCAAATGCTTCTGGTAAGAGGCTAGCGTTCGGTTTTCTTGGCACCTCTAACCTGAGGTACACTTTAAAGGCATTGTGGCATTTTAACACTTTATGGACTTATTTATTTATTATTTATTTTAAATGTTTAATTTATTTTTAATCCCACATGAATTTTGCATATGATTTATATGTACTTTATTATTTGCACTTAGGCATTTTAATTGGAGATTGATTTTGATTGTATAGTGTATGCACTATCATTTGATTTATTACTGTGTTTACACATTTTGTTTATTGTACTATATTTATTTGCACTTTATCTATCCTTGACTGATAAGAAATGTTGATTGTATAGTGTGTGGGCAACCATACATCTTTATAGTTCTCAGTTGCATTTTTTGTGTTTTGATCAGGTTGATTGTATGCATAATTATATTTTTCAAGTCGATGAGATAACTTATTGAGTTTTTTTTTAAGGGTTTAGTGCTATACATTCGTTTCTTTCATTTTTAGGTTTGGTATCACAAATTTGGGTGTTAGCTGTTTAACCCATTAACCATAACATTGCCCTATTGTGGATTTTCTTTATAGTTTTGCACTTATCTTAGAACCTAGAATTGTTCAGTGCTCAAGAATCCATTAGCATCCTCAAGAGGAACCCTAGGGTTTTGTGGATTTCTGATTGGGAAAGACTGCCTTAGACACACATTAAGTATACTTAAGTATGTTGCAACAACATAAGCTACTGCACTGAGTTTCTTGCAACAGTTCTAAAGAGATGCAGTACTTTACTGAGTGATCCAACATCTCAGACTATTTATTTACTTCTACCCTGAGATTAAGGATACTGATTACCTGCTAAATATAGTTAGTAAAGCCCAAGGCACAAAAGCAAGTGTTCTCAGATAATCTATTTGTATCGTTTTGTAATTGTATCAGAGTAGGGATGAGCTTCATGTTCGAGTCGAACATACGTTCGACTCGAACATCAGGTGTTCGCTCGTTCGGCGAATTCCGAACGTTATGGGCCGTTCGCGACAAATTCGTGTGGCGCTCACGGCCCACAATGCACTGCGATGGCGCAGTGCATTGCTGGCTCATGATTGGCCAAGCATGCACTGTTACCCCGCATGCTTGGCCAATCACAGCGCTGGCAGTGAGGAGAGCCATGATTGGCCACAGGCAGGATGCCTGTGGCCAATCATAGCTCAGGCTGTGTAGTACACGCCCCACACTATATAAGGCCACCAGCGCGGCGGCCTTGTGTAGTGTGTTGGCGTCTGTAGCAGTTAGTGGGTGTTCTGTGTACCTTCAACACAGTATACACCGATCGTTATCGGCCGATTTTTCGTTCTTGCTCTTCTATAGTGGTTGTTGTCTGCATGCCCTGACCGCAGTATACACCGCTATATTCACCTATATAGCTAACTATCTTATAACTATCTTATACTACAGACACCCCCCCCAGGCACGATATTTAAAGGAATATTTCACTTTTTTTTCACTTTAATCGTCATTAAAATCAGTGCTCCCGCCAAAACGGCCATTTTTAAAAGTTTTTTTTCCATTGACCCATGTCCCCTGGGGCAGGAGCCAGGTCCCCAAACCCTTTTTAGGACAGTATCTTGCATATTAGCCGTTAAAATTAGCACTTTTAATTTCGAACGTTCGAGTCCCATAGACTTCAATGGGGTTCTAACGTTCGTACGAATTTGGGGTCTGTTCGAAAGTTCTGGTGCTAACCGAACCGGGGGGTGTTCGGCTCATCCCTATATCAGAGTATATCTGTGACAGCATACTGTCATCTGAAGACCGAAGCATAAGAAGAAAACAACACTATTTAGGGGCATATTCAATAACAATGACATTATCTAAATATTCACTTCCTGGTGTGTATATCTGTAGATATTCCTAATATAGCACAGAAGATTTTGGGGATTTCCCCACTCAGTATCAAAATATTGCCAATGATATAATGTGTGGAAACATTTGGTACCATTGGTCCCACATCCTCTTAGTTGATCTATGTCATTATCTTGACCGCCATTTAGTGACCATTATCATTTTATTTCTTCTCTGCATCACTATTGGGATGACTTTATATTCCATGTGTTAATGAGTCAAATGGGACAGTCTGATACAGTATGTGCTACTTTTCTGCAGCCATAGAGACAATTGACTGCCTTTGTTTTTATTGATTTTCATTTTTGGCATCATTCAACATGATTTTTCAATGTTATACCTAAATGGAGGTGTTGTTCTTATGTGTAAATTATACTTGCAAGAATATATTGTCTGTTCTCTTGTTCCATGCCTCCTTAATATTTACTGTCTAAGGAAGTTAGATTGACAGTACTGTCAAAAATTATATATAGGGGAGGAATTGCAATTCCACTGGAGACATGTTCCACATCTGGTGGAGCTGCCCGGTTATCGTGTCCTTTTGGTACCAAGTCTCCTCTCTGGTTCAGACCTTGACCAATTCTCTCCAACAGCTGACCTCACGAATGGCTCTATTTGGTCTGGACTCCCAACATTGGCCCTCCACCAGTTTACCTTTAGTACACCACATACTAATCTCAGCACGCCTGCTCATAGCTCGTGCGTGGAAAAATCCCCTCTCTCCAACACTTACTGAGCTTATAAATACCCTTAATGTTCATTGTCGCATGGAATATCTTTTCTCTAAAATAAACATGACAGAACCTAGATTCAACAAACAGTGGTCCTCCTGGTTAACACACCCAAGCTGTATAAAGCTTGTGTAACCTCATTGTGCATCTCACCCAGACCAGATGGAGCCGGCAGTGAAAGTCACTGGTTTAATGTACTATTTCTTATATATCATATGTAAGTTAGCTGTGATTCTCCTGAAGCTCTGACTATTTGACTCAGTTATCTCTTTTCTTCTTGCCTTTTTCTTTTTCACATTATGGGACTAAGTTTCACCCATACTCTGCCTTACCTCTCCATTGTTCTTCGGTATTGCGTCCCCACTGGACACAGCCCATTGGGGTGTCAGGGGGGGGCGGGATGCCTCCGGAACTACCGGACCTAACCACGCGGAATGCGTAGTATACAGCAGACGGGCACCAGGCCCATGATCTCTTGTGCTAGCAACCTATGCTGTTCAGTGAATTTGGGCACAATTTGCTCATCCACTTCATGTCACCTTACAACTTATGTACAATTTGTTGATGTCATATACTTGTTATTGTGATATAATTCAATAAAACTCTTTTGAAACAAAAATGATATATAGGAGAGCTCTCATTTATAGTGGGTGATCTGGTGGGTGGGCTTTAAAAAAAAAAAAAAAGTTTTATTGAATTTTCAGAAATTAAGTAACAGAATCACATTATGCTTACATATTCTCAAGAACTACACAAACAATCGCAATGAAAATTTCTAAGTACTTCACATAATAAGACATTACCCACGCCTCAGCACTAACTTATCAGATTATTGTTCTATGGAAGAATCCACTAGCCAATCTGAGTCTAGGCTGGGGATGGAAGCCACTCTCTCCATCTGATATAGTGAGTGCATCAAACAGCAAACAAACTAGTGAGGACATAGTGTGGAAAACTGAGAACAATAAGAACAGAAGATACCTGAGATGGGGTCAGAGAGAACTGAGAGGGGAAAAGGGAAGAAGAAGAAGGAGGGGCCAGCCAGCTGGAAAACCAATTGCATTATCTTACAGTGTAATACAGAGTCACTACAAAGATTACAAAAAGGGTTTAATTTAGGGGAGGACAAGAAGTCGATCTAGGTATACCATGGGGCCATGAACCTGGCAAGCAGACAAATCTTCTAATCTCATTATGGTGTTCAGCTCTGCCACCCATTCCCTTATTGTAGGTAGGGAGATATGGTGATTTCCTGTGTCGGGATATCAATGTCCAGGTTGCAGACAAAATAAAACGTAATTTATTCTTTATCTGTGCACTTGATCCTGGAATGATCGATAAATGGGCAACTTCAGGGGTTTACGGGCAGACGTGGCCAGTAAAGAGATTGCAGAGCTAAAAGACAAAGCAACAGAATGGTCAAATGCGAGAGCATGCTTACCACAAGTCTCTTGAGTATGAAAGGAGATGCTAGATTTTAAAGTGGTAGAGAAAAACTTTATCCCAATCGGAAGTATGGGATGCCATTGTCCAGTTCTTTTTCCCAATCTTGAGTATAAAATGGACGCTGGGGGAATGCACCAGAGAGGAGGATGTTGTATAGTTAAGAACAAGTACATGGACAGATCATTCAAACATAAGAATTCAAAAGGTTTCAGAGTTCTACAAAATTGTCCCAGCCTCTGGCTTTCATTGAGGAAATTGTATAGTTGGAGATCTTCTCTTGCAGGGGGTATCTGGGGTCAAAAGCTCACTGAGTGTTTTAATCATCAAAGCAACAAAAACCTGTGAGTGGGATTGTTAATGGTGGTTGGTATTCCTTAGTAGTTTTTGTACAGTAGTCGATCTTATAATGGTAACATGACTATTGTGTTATTTTTTTTTAGTTGACTGTATTATTGACTTACTTACCAACTTTCTGAAATAGGAAAGAGGGACACTTTTTAGCACATGTATTTCGGCAAATGAAACATACTTGCCTTGCATTCAGGTATTAAGACCATTGAGAATGCATAAGCCAAAAATTATTGATTATTCTTTCTACCATTACTTTTCCTTTATAATGACTTTTCTACAGCAAACAAAATAATTAAGAGATGGTATGAAGGATCAGGGCAGATTATAATACTTTTGGTAGATGAATAGTACATTTCCATAGATATCTGTACATCAGGCTAAAAAAAGAGACAGAGATGTGGCTCCAAATGAGGGACGGTTGGGATATACAGTATGTCATTGATGTAGCACTATATGGGAAATGTTGGATTAAATCTAGTAAAGGTGTCCTTTGTTTTTTGTTTTTGTTTTTTATGTAAAGTCACTTTAGACTTCAGCTGGGTAAGGGGTTTGTAAATGTCTGGTAAATTCCTTTATAAATATTCCCCTATGAATACATCAGGTCATATATCAATGTGCAGATTTTTGCCATTAAAGAGTGAAAAATGTATCAGATTGATGTAAAAATTTTTATCAGCATTTTATTTTTTTATTTTTAATGTAGAGTTTGTTATATAACCATTGTTACCAAAATACCCATTACTCGCTGGAAGGAGGTAACAATAGGTGGACTGGGATGGGGGAGCCCTTTTACAGATACTTTCATTTTGCCATAAAGAGGAAAAGGGACAATTGTCCCTTTTAAAGTTCAATAAAACTAATCCTAGTACTAATCCTAATAACTAACAAATCCAAGACTACCCTGTCCTCAACACTGCTGTCTGAATTCACTGCAGAACAAACAGCACTGTCTCCCTTTACGGAAGTCTAAAGTTTAAATCATACTAACATACCATTAATGAAGTAAATAGAAATATAGACTTTTTTTATTTTTTGGTCCTTTTGGATAGAGTAAGTGATGTTGCTAGGCACTTCTGCCTACTAGCACTAGAGTTGTTGGTCTGAATCCCAAGCATAGCACTACCTGCACTGAGTTTGCATATTCTCCCTGTGCCTGTGTGGGCTTCCTCTGATTATTTCAGTTTCCTCCTACACTCAAAAGACACGCTGGTAATTTAATTGGCTCCTGTCTTAATTGGCCCTAGTATATGTATGAATGTGAGCTAGGTACTTTAGATTGCAAGCTTCTTGAAGGCAGGGACTGATGTGATGCACAATATACTGTATGTATAAAGTGATGCATAAATTGATGGCATTATAGGTACCTGTAATAAGTAAAAATTAAATAAATCAAATGTTTATTTGAGAAAAAATGTTTATAACTCTGACATTTTTTTTTTTTTTTCATCTGTGTCTCATTGGGGGGGAAATTCTCTTCACTTCCTGCCCCATAGCCATAACAGGAATTGAGAAAAACCTTGGATTGCAAGCATAATTAATTCCGAAAACGCACTAGCATATCGAATTTCCCCATAAGAAATAATGGTAACTCAGATGATTCATTCCACAACCATTTATTCAGAAGTCATTCAGTCTATAGTCCATATGAAAAAATGTCCATCTACAAATGGCAGCCTCCACAAGGTGATTAGAAGCAAAATACAGCAGGAGCTACAGAGTATACAAGAGAAGAGAGGTGCCTCTAAGTGTAGCAATATGGTTACATTTAATGAAGGTACAACATTTAGCAACTCACATGGTGGTTGATTAAAATAAGCACATCTTAGTATGCAGGGATCCAGGGTAAAGCTAAACCATCCTCCGCATCGCCATCGCTGTCATCCCTTCCAGGCTGCACTCCCTGAGTGGTTCAAGCCTCACTTTCAGATCGCTCTACTGCAGGGTAGTCTTCCTGGTCACAATCGGAGACTGACAGTGGTGAGAGCCGGTGGTGCAGAGGATGGTCTATATGGACAACTTTACCCTGGATGCCTGCATACTTACATGTGCCTGTTTTAATCATTAACCATGTGAGTTGCTAAATAGATCATGCTCTGCACCGCCGGCTCTCACCAATGTCAGTCTGCAATCGTGACCGGGAAGACTACACTGCAGTAGAGCGATCTGAAAGTGAGGCTTGAATCGCTCGTGGAGCGCAGTGTGGAAGGGATGATGTTGATGGTGGTGCTGAGGACAGTCTATGTGGACAGCTGTACCCTGGATGCCTGCATACTTAAAAGTGTTGTAAAGGTTCGGTTTTTATTTTCTAAATAGGTTCCTTTAAGCTAGTGCATTGTTGGTTCACTTACCTTTTCCTTCAATTTCCAGTCTAAATGTTTTTTTGTCTGAATTTCTCACTTCCTGTTTCTCCTCAGTAAACTTCACACCATCATCTGAGCGGTGTTTAGTCATCCAGAACAGCTTACTGAGGAGGAACAGGAAGTGAGAAATTCAGACAAAGAGAACAAAGAAAAAAAACATTTAGAAGGGAAATCGAAGGAAAAGGTAAGTGAACCAACAATGCACTAGCTTAAAGGAACCTATTTAGAAAATAAAAAAACAAACCTTTACAACCCCTTTCAATGTGCCTGTTTTAATCATCAACCATGTGAGTTTGGTAAATGTTGTACCTTCATTAAATGTAATCATATTGCTATACTAAGAGGTGTCTCTCTTCTCTTTTATACTCAGTTGTGACATGATGTTACTGTATATCAAGACATCGCTCATTTATCAAGTCAAAATTTATATATATATATATATATAAAAAAAATTATTGTATTGCAAAACGCTCGTAGATCAAATTACTCGCAATGCAAGGTTTTATTGGAATAGCTAATATTCTGGTAGTCCAAGATGAGAATTAGGGGGGCTCTTTGACATAACACAGGAAGTGTAGAGAAACAGGGCAGCTCTGAATTTCTTACAAGATCAACAGGCTTTTTTTTTTGATCATCAAACAGATTTAACAAAATTCTTCCAATAGTGCATTAAACGGACCAAAAGGAAGCAAATAAAATAAGTTCACATGCACAAAATAAATTGTGGATGGGCCGTGTCCTTTGATGTATGCATCTTTTGCCTTGATGTCATCCTGATAACAAATTTATTAAAATAGCTCACATAAATCTTTAGCGTATCTGTAGTATGTGTTTGAGAACAAGGTGGTTGTACTTGGCTGCCTTGAAAAGGTGTGACATCATGTTTAGTCACCATCTCCTTGACATTACAAGACATTTCTGCTGATAGACGGCAATTGTATTACAGTATGGCCATGACGATGATGATGTTGCAGCCTTGATGGTCACAGACATTTTTTTCTCTAACAGTTATAAATCAAAATCATGAATTTCCTCACTTGCAAGCTGTGGGTTGCTTTTCTCTAAACATCCTGCTGGAGGAGCTCACTTTACATTTTTGAGTTTATGCGGATTCTGGAAAAAAATATAAAAGCTATTACTTGAGAAAACTAGGTATTCTTATCTATTAACTGAGCCTCGGTCTTTCCCAGCATACAGTCATTTTACTTACGTATCTCTGCGCAGATTAAACACCTTGGGTCAGTTAAACACATAACAGTACGTTGAGTGATGTCATGTGACTTCATACAGTATGTTGCATTGAGATGTGATATGTATTTTAATAGCAAGGAAAGAGAAACCCATGGCAAAGTGCAGAAAGCATAATGATATGTATTGGCATTTAACAGACAGAAAATGAGATATAACAGAACTATTGAGGCATTGTTTTACTTGGAAATCAGCATAACGGCTAAATGATTAGTACTTTTGTCTGGCAGCTCCAGGCCCTAAATGAGTGGGATGCTAACTGCATGGAGTTTGCATGCTCCTCTTTTTTAGTAGGTGATCCTGTGGCTTTTTGTTACTAAAATCCATTAATTAATTGGTAGATTAGGTTATCACTCGGCACAACGTTTAGTGAAATACATGTGGCACAGAATATTTGGCATTTATGTATGGCAAGAACACATTAAACAGGTTACTTCTGATGCCATTTCCTGATGTAGCCATCATGATCACAGGTGCATTCTACTTTCTCCAATGCAGGGGGCACTCGCCCACAGCAGCATTGCAGATGGGGGGAAAGTCAATAGAACCATGGAACGTGGGTCACTAGGGGGAGATATGAGATTGGATGCTGCTGCCCAATGTGACTCTGGTGGCCATCTTGTGTCAGGTAGTGTCTATTTAAGACTCTGGCTCCTGGGCTTGGCACGCATTTTGTGTGTTGGCAGTGTAAGGACAGGTCACCCAGGGCCGGTGCTACCACTAGGCAAACTAGGCAGCTTCCTAGGGTGCACTGCCACCTAGGGTACAGCCACCGCCCTGATGTTTCCTCTCTCCCAGCCCCGATGTTTCCACTTTCCATGCACCGCTGTTTCCTCTCTCCCCGTCCCATCATTTCCTCTCTCATGGCCCCGCATTGATCTCTCCTGGTCCCTCCACATCTCCACAGTTTACTTTACCTCAGTTATGAATGAAAAAAGTCAGTGATTGGTACTGAACTGTCATTTCATAGAAGGAAGAGGCCAGTAAATGGCACATTTACCTGCCTCTTCCCCACTCTCCACCCTGACACATCCACCACAGCAGCTGGCAGAAGAGGAGAGGAGAGGAGAGGAGGGAAGCTGGCAGAGCTGCGGGGGATGTATCAGGATAGAGAGTAGAGAAGAGGCCGGTAAATGTGTTTACTATGCCTCAGTATATGAATGAACAGGAAGCCTCTGTACAGAGTTATTCCTGTTCATTCATTCTGCACAGCTGTGGGCTGTGTCCTCAATCTCCTTTCTCTGTCTCAAAGGTGAAACATCAGAGGTCTGTTTAGACCCCTGATATCTCACCAAAGTCCCCATGGGGATCCTAAAAACAACTAAAAAATGAAATTGGAAAAAAAATAAAAAATAAAATATAACATTTAAAAACAAAAAAATATTGACACAAATGAAGTGAAGCAGGCTAAATATAACTAAAAGACATAGAGAAACGGGTAGTTATCATAATTTGTAAATTGGTTTGAAAAAAAAATAATAATGAGATGCTCAGTCTAAAATGCCCAGTCCTATTTTTGGTCCCAATCTGGGCCTGCTTTCCACTGCACCAAAGTTCCACATACCACTGCAAGAATACAATTCATACAACACTGCCGCTGAATTTTAGTGAAGGAAAGAGTAGGTCTGGACCAGCTTTGTCCAAACAAACTATTGAAACTCAAAAAAAAAAACATGGAGATCAGTTTTAAAGAGAGACTTGCATTTATTTCTATACACGTTGATTCTATACATGGAGCAGATTGTTGTTCTATTTTAGAGATACATTGGATAAAGGAAGTAGAATGTCTGCTATGATGTTAAAAGACTTTGTCAAAGCAAGAGAATATAAGAGCACATTTAGCAGATTATCTAACAATATCCTGGGAATACAATTTGCATTATATGTACTTTTATGCCAGTTCACCCTATTCATCTAGCAGACCCCTTCTTACCCTATTACTTTTGGAGAGATATTATGGATGTAAAATTTTGAATGCCTACCATGTAGTATATAGTTGATTGATGTAATAAAGCAGTGTTTCTCAACCTTTTTTCAATCACGGCGCCCCTTGAGTCACCCCATTTAAAAAAAAAACTAAAAAAAAAAACTAATAGTTTTGCTTAATGTAGCAACATCCACATGCATAGGGTATTAACAGTGATTTATTCTTCCAAAGCAAATACATCTTTGCACACTGGTACTGATTAGTATTCTAATGTTTCTCTTCTCCCTCAGTTTCTCTGAAGTGCTGAAGGAGAGGGGCATGAGCTTCATGTCCTCCTTGTTAAACTGATGACATCATTGGTTGTTAGGACACTGTCGGCTGGAAGGCTATATTGGTGCACAATGAAAACTAAAAGGCAGGCTTGATCCACCCACTGGCTTGTATACAGTTTTTGGCCAATTTCCAGATATTTTGCCAAGGCACCCCTGAAGACACTTGAAGGAACCCCAGCGTGCCTGTGCACCCTAGTTAAAAAGAGCTGTAATAAAGCACCACTAGGAAGATTCCAGTCCTATAGACAGACTTCCATGTAGACTGTTATGCATTACTAGGATTTGGAAATACAATTTTTTCTACATTTTTTTAAGTACCATTCCAGGTAAAACTACACTCTACATTCCGCAGCATGCCTCGGATGTTTTTTTCTTACCCCCCAGTTTGATTTACAGGCTTGTAAAGGGATATAGCACATCAGGGTGCTATGATTATTTCTCTTTCCTTTTATTAAATACATACTTGGGGCATCCTAGTATGTAGTATTTCTTCACATGTGAGCCTTTGACACTTTCTTCAGTCACTTGGAACATACACACCCTCTATTTCAATTAGACCATATTAGAAATATTTTAAGGACTACCATTACCCTTGATAGAGTTAATAAAGTCTGGGAGTTTCCACTTTTTCTTTAGGCTTAAAAAGTTGCTTTATGTACATAAGCATAATAAGCATGTGTAGATAACGATCTGTAGTAGCTTATGACACACTTGGGTAAATTATTTATATACAGAAAATTTGTATAGCTATATCTTCCAGGTTTGGTAGTGAACCCAACAGACGTTTGAGATTTGTGGTTATGCAACATGAGACTTTACAGTGATGCATGTGGTTTTAGGCTAGGTTCACACTGCTGCGATGTATGAGATCGGATGTGATTCGCACCGCACTGCAGTGCAAATCACATTTGATCTCTGTGCGATGCGATTTCAGCCATTCAGATAGTATGGCTGAATTCGCATCGCATCCAGCCCAAACTCGTACAGGACCCTTTTTTGGTCCACAGCAGAATCGGATCGCCTGAGTGTTCACACCATGCGATCCGATTCCTGTCCGAGTTTGCAGATCGCACTGTGATATGCAAACTGATTTGGAGGTGTCATTAACTTTTCACTGACACTCCCAGCAGTTCACATAGGGCAGTGTGAACTGCCGCCGGGAGACATGTGATGCGGTAACCCGCAGTGGATTCGCAGCGTTCCCGCATCGCAGCAGTGTGAACCTAGCCTTAAAAAGGAGAGGTGAATAAAGATTTTACCTACAACCCGCATTGTTAGAGGTTTGTGAATTGCCTGCAGCTGTTGTAGTTTATATTGGTCTAGTAATTGTTAAGCAATACTGCAGTACCGAAACTCCAGCAATGACTTATTAATATTTTTGAGTTTTTGTCTTAACCACTTCCCACCCGGCCAATGCATATATACGGCCGGGTGGGAGCCGTCTACTCCTGATAGGCCGTTCAGGAACGTCCTTCAGAAGTAGCGGGATCGCGCGCGCGCGTGCCCGCGCAGCGGCGCGATCCCGATGTGCTCGTGTCACCCGGACACGGCACATCTCAGATCGGCAGGAGGGCTCTGTGATTGGCCCTCCTGATCACATGACGGCCGTGTCCAATCACGGCCGTCATGTGATGTAAACAAACAGCCGGTTGCTAGGCAATCGGCTCTCCTCTCCTCACACGGAAGTCATCGCTGAGGAGAGGAGAGCAGAACGCTGCAGCCGGCTGATGATCAGTGAGTATGAGCTGTTTTTTACAGCTTTTTACTCACTGATCATCAGTCTAGTGTCAACACACAACACAACACACAGTACAAACACAGTCCCCACACATGTCCCCAAAACACACATGTCCCCAAAACATACATGTCCCCAAATAATAAAAACACATGTCCCCAATAATAAAAACATGTCCCCCACATATGTCCCACTAAAATCACATGTCCCAATGATTATCTGCACACATATGTACGTGATCACCTGCACACATATGTACATGATCATTTGCGTACATATGTCCCTGATCACACAAACCAATTATTATACACTTAACGGAATTTTTTTTACCAAAAACATGTAGCAGAATACATTTTGGCTTAAATTTATGACAAAATTTGATTTTATTGGATTTCTTTTCAAATAGAAAAAAGAAAATATTGTTTTTTTTTCAAATTTCCGCTTTTTT
This sequence comes from Lithobates pipiens, assembly GCF_037356315.1. Lineage (NCBI taxonomy): Eukaryota > Metazoa > Chordata > Amphibia > Anura > Ranidae > Lithobates > Lithobates pipiens. Next base: position 445,262,862 of record NW_027507903.1, read on the forward strand.
TGCGCTTATATCGCAAAAAATAAAAAACGGAGTCGTGAATAAATAACACCAAAATAAAGCTCTATTTATGCGAACAAAATGATAACCATTTCATTTGGGTACAGTGTAGCATGACCGCGCAATTGTTATTGAAAGCGCTAGAGCGATGAAAGCTGAAAATTGGGCTGGGAAGGAAGGGGGTGAAAGTGCCCTGTATTGTAGTGGTTAACCACTTGCCTGCTGGGCACTTAAACACCCCTCCTGCCCAGACCAATTTTCAGCTTTCAGTGCTCTCACATTTTAACTGACAATTACTCAGTCATGCAACACTGTACCCAAATTAATTTTTTGTCCTTTTTTTCCCCCCACAAATAGAGCTTTCTTTTGGTGGTATTTGATCACCTTTTTGATAAATGAAAAAAGAAAAAAAAAAAAAAAAACAACGCATTTTTCTTTGTTTCTGTGATAACATTTTTCAAATTATTATTTTTTCTTCATAAATTTTGGCCACAATTTATACTGCTACATATTTTTGGTAAAAATAACCCAAATTAGTGGATATTATTTGGTCTTTGTGAAAGTTAGAGAGTCCACAAGCTGGGGTGCGAATCATACAAAATTGATCACATCTGATGTACTGGTGGCCGATCTCATTTCTTGCGACCCGAACAAGCCAGGAAAGTACAAATACCCCCCAAATGACCCCTTTTTTTGAAAATAGACATTCCAAGGTATTTAGTAAGAGGAATAGCGAGCTTTTTGAAGTTGTCATTTTTTCCCACAATTCTTTGCAAAATGAAGATTTTTTATTTAATTTAATTTTTTTCCACAAAATTGTCATTGTAATAGGTTATTTCTCTCACGTGGCATGTGTATACTACAAATAATGCCCCAAAATAAATTTTGCTACTCCTCCTGAGTATTACGATACCACATGTGTGGGACTTTTCCACAGCGTGGCCACATAGAGAGGCCCAAAATGCAGGGAGCACCATAGGAGCATAAATTACACATCTAACTTGTTGACTACCCATTACACTTTTGAAGGCCCTGGAGCACCAGGAGGACAATGACACGTGACACCAACGTGGCACTGATGACATATGGCACTGATACGTGGCACTAATACATGGCACTGATGTGGCATTGATTACAGATGCCACTAATACGTGGCACTGATGACACGTGACACTGACAGATGGCACTAATATGTGGCACTGATGACAGATGGCACTTATACGTGGCACTGACACATGGCACTGATGACACATGGCACTAATACGTGGCACTGATGACACGTGACACTGATGACAGATGGCACTGATACCTGGCATTAATGACACGTGACACTGATAACAGATGGCACGTGACACTGACAGGTGTCACTGATGACAGATGGCACTGATATGTGGCACTGATGACAGATGGCACTAATATGTGGCACTGATGACACGTGGCACTGATATGGCACTGATGACAGATGGCACTATGTGACACTGATGATACGTGGCACTGATGTGGCACTGATGACAGATGGCACTATGTGGCACTGATGACATGTGGCACTGATGACAGGTGGCACTGATGACAGAGGGCACTGATGACAGGTGGCACTGGGGACAGATGGCACTGATGACAGGTGGCAGTGGGGGCAGATGGCCCTGACAGGTGGCAGTGGGGGCAGATGACAGTGGGGGCAGTGGGGACAGGTGGCATTGGGGACAGATGGGCACTTTCCTTTCTTTTTTTATTATTATTATTTTTTTTACACTAACCGCTGTGAGATCTCACAGCGGTTCATCTCTCCCTCCTCACACACTGTCATATGTAAGCATATGAGATCATCTCTCATTGGGCACACCGGTCGTGTTGTAAACGGCCGCTGTGATTGGCCGTTTACAGCGATCTGTGACTGGCTGTGCAGTCCAGCACAGAACTTCCCCGATGCGCGCCCGCCGCGGCGCGCAGAGGGGAAGTAAACAGGAGGATTTCCAGAGATGCCTTCCCGGCAGATAGCGTCCACGCTTTTGCCGTCTTTTGGCTATAACGCGAGCGCGAAGTGGTTAAATAACTGTCAGATTAAGTGCCTTCTTCCAAAATTGTGGTAGGAACACTAGATTGTGAGTTCACGTAGGAGGTTTGGGAATGATGTGAATGGCTTTTTACCTATTTTGTTACATTACAGCCTTTAGTTCAATGTTTTTTTTAAGTCGGTGAAGTAAAATTAGAAAATAATAAACATAAAACAATTTTTCAGAAATAAAAAACTGATATTTGGCATGTGTGTATGTATTCACCTCCTTTGTTATGAAGCCCATAAAAAGCTCTGATACAACCAATTAAGCCGCATACACACGTAGCCGTCTGTCCGACGTACTTAGTCTGGCGGACGTCCGCCAAACTGTCCGTCGGAATTTTCGAACGGGCTACTTGCCCACACACGGCACTTTTTCAGCGGACTAATACGGCATACTAAGTCCGCCGTACTAAGTCCGCCGTACTTTCGAAATGAACGGACTCGCCCACACATGCGGAGGAAAGTCCGCTCATTTCGAGCGCGTCTCCAGGTAGGCGGGGCCCGCGAAGGAGACGTCGCTGGCCCTGCCGTCTGGTATGGACTTAAAGGGGAACCCCCAACGCCAGAAAAAATCGGCGTGGGGGTTCCCCCCAAGTCCACAACAGACCCTTGTCCGAGCACGCTACCCGGCCGGCCAGGAAAGGGGGGCGAGCGAGCGCCCCCCCTCCTGAGCCATACCAGGCCGCGTGCCCTCAACATGGGGGGTGCCTTGGGGAAGGGGGGGCCGCGCGGCCCCCCCACCCCAAAGCACCTTGTCCCCATGTTGATGAGGACAAGGGCCTCTTCCCGACAACCCTGGCCGTTGGTTTCGGGGTCTGCAGGCGGGGGGCTTATCGGAATCCGGGAGCCCCCTTTAATAAGGGGGCCCCCGGATACCGGTCCCCCACCCTATGTAAATGAGTATGGGGTACAATGTACCCCTGCCCATTCACCTGTAAAAAAAAGTACAAAAAAAAACACAACACACGAGATAAAATACTTTATTGCACAGCTCCGGGGGTCTTCCGTCTTCGGGGGTCTTCTCGCCGGACTCCTCCGCTATCTTCTTGTAGCTCTTTTGCTAGCGGAGGAGTCCGGCTTTCTTCCTCGCCGCCGGCCTCTTCTCCCGACTTCGGGGGTCTTGTCCCCCTCTTCGGTTCTTCTGCCGGGCCACCGCGCCTTCTTCTAGCTCTTTTACAGGCGGTGTCCCGGTCTTCTGTCACCGCTGTCGCCGCTGCCGCCTTCCGTTCTTCTTCTTCTTCTTCTTCTTCTCCTTCTTCTCCTGGAGATGTTGACTCGAAGCTCTCTCCGGCCACAATGCCAGGGACGCGCTGCGCGGCCACTTATATAGGGACAAGGGGCGGTGTCACATGGCTTTATGTCACATGGGTTGGTGTCACATGGTGACCCCGCCCCCTTACGATGTCACAGTCCCCATGTGACATCAACCCATGTGACCAACCCATGTGACATAAAGCCATGTGGCACCGCCCCTTGTCCCTATATAAGTGGCCGCGCAGCGCGTCCCTGGCATTGTGGCCGGAGAGAGCGTCGAGTCAACATCTCCAGGAGAAGAAGGAGAAGAAGAAGAAGAAGAAGAACGGAAGGCGGCAGCGGCGACAGCGGCGACAGAAGACTGAGCCACCGCCTGTAAAAGAGCTAGAAGTAGGCGCGGTGGCCCGGCAGAAGAACCGAAGAGGGGGACAAGACCCCCGAAGTCGGGATAAGAGGCCGGCGGCGAGGAAGAAAGCCGGACTCCTCCGCTAGCAAAAGAGCTACAAGAAGATAGCGGAGGAGTCCGGCGAGAAGACCCCCGAAGACGCTGTGCAATAAAGTATTTTATCTCGTGTGTTGTGTTTTTTTTTGTACTTTTTTTTTACAGGTGAATGGGTAGGGGTACATTGTACCCCATACTCATTCACATAGGGTGGGGGACCGGTATCCGGGGGCCCCCGGGGCTCCCGGAATCCGATAAGCCCCCCGCCCGCAGACCCCGACAACCAACGGCCAGGGTTGTCGGGAAGAGGCCCTTGTCCTCATCAACATGGGGACAAGGTGCTTTGGGGTGGGCGCTCGGCCTGGTACGGCTCAGGAGGGGGGGGCGCTTGCTCGCCCCCCTTTCCTGGCCGGCCGGGTAGCGTGCTCGGACAAGGGTCTGTTGTGGACTTGGGGGGGACCCCCACGCCGATTTTTTTCGGCGTTGGGGTTCCCCTTTAAGTCCATACCAGGAGGCGGGGCCAGCGACGTCTCCTTGGCGGCGCCCCGCCTACCTGGAGACCCGCTCGAAATGAGCGGACTTTTCTCCGGGCGGGAAAAGTCCGCTCATTTCAAAAGTACGGCGGACTTGCATACACACGGCCGGATTGTCCGCTGAAATGCGAGTATGGCGTGCAAATTTTTGTGCAAACCGAAATTCTAAGTCCGCCGTACTGTCGGGTCAAAAAAGTATGCCGGAGGCTACACACGGGGGGATTGTTTGGCGGACTTGAGTTTGCCGGACTTTTCCACCGGATTGTTTGATCGTGTGTACGTGGCATTACCTTCAGAAGTCACATAATTAGTGAAATGATGTCCACCTGTGTGCAATCTAAGTGTCACATGAGCTGTCATTACATATACACACCTTTTTGTATTTCAATGTTCTTATTAAGTTTTACAAAAGCATATTACATGTAGAGAAATTCAATACGAAAATATTGTTAACAATACAGCATGTGATAACAGTACAGCAGTCTGAAGAGTACAGCCATGAAGTTACAATCCAATGCAGATAAGGCTACAAAGTCATAACAATAAAATCCAGAGGTCAAGTGGACGCTCCTCCGCCCCAGGTACCCCGATTGGTAACACACTGTACCCGAGAGCGAGGAGACCACCCCTCAACCTGAGTATTGATGGCTGCTACCACTGTAATATCTCTGGTATTTTCTACACGCTTTCAAGACATGAAGCGATGCATAAGAAGATAACGTGAGGCAATGATATCAGAACTAGTGGGGTACTGTAAAACTGGGTGATCGGTAACACGTAATAAACCTTCAGCTAAAATGTGGGCTTCATAGGTAAAAGAGAGAGAAAGAGAAAAAAAAAAAAAGAAGGGGGGGAGGGGGAAGATAGGTGAGGACACATGCGATATGTTCCTTTCTTGGATTAGAGTGAATGTTCAGAGAAATATGGGTTTGGCTGTTGTGAACCATTCTAGCCAAGCTTCCCAGCGGTGTGTCAATTTGGGCAGAGAGCCTTCCTGTCACGTACCTGGTATGAGAGCCCAGAATGCAGGGAGCGGCTCCTCGTAAGCCTCCGGCTCGAGAACCCCTGGAAGTGGGAACAGGAATTCAAGAGTTCGGAGGGCACAAGTGCCAAGCTGGAGTAAGGTAGGTTCGGACCCGCAGCAGCAAGGGATCCACAGAGGCACTGGATGGTAGACACCCGGTAGGCAGCCAGGGGTGTGGTCAAGCAGTAGGCACAGGTGGATGACTGGAACAGCTGGTGGCGGCCCGTGGGTAACAGCAGGCACTAGCAATCAGGCTGGAACAGTAGGTGGCAGTCAGCGGGTATCAGCAGGCACTAGCAATCAGGCTGGAACAACAGGCGGCAGATAGCAGAGTCGGGAACAAGCCGGGTCGGTATCAGGCTGGCAGCAGAGGTACACGGGAAGAGACGGAGACGTAGTCAGACAGGCAGGAGGTCGGAGGCAGGCAGCAAACAAACTAAGTCAGGAACAGGCCGGGTAACGGGAATCAGGAACAACAGAAAACAGATAGCAGAATCACCGGACACGCTGTAGACTGGACAGCAAGGAGGAACAGGGGCAGGCTCCTTAAGTAGCCCTTTGGGCGCCAAGAACGGTCGCACGGCGAGTCCGCGTGCCCCCGCGGGTAACCGTGCGCCCGTTCGTGTCCCCGCGCACCCGCGTGCGCCCGTTCGCACCATCGCGCACGTTCGTGCCGTCGCGCACCTGCGTGCGCCCATTCGTATCTACGTGCACTCGCGTGCGTCCGTTCGCGCCAACACGCGCCCAAGGATACCAACAAGTTCTCAGCAAAGGAATCCTGCGGGCAGGTCTCCTATGTGCGATCGGGACACCAGGTCGACCATGACACTTCCCCTGAAGAATACATGCGCTCATATAATCCATGTAGGTGTGTCACTCGTATGACTTCTGTGTATGATAAATGATCTGGGGATTTCCAACTAGGTACTATGGTCAGCCTGGCTGCCAGACATATATGTGTGACTATGCATTGGAGATTATGTGGGTAGTTCTCAATTCCAATGTTGAGGAGTGCTAGTTCTGGGGCTGGTGAGGAGGCAATGTGCGTGACCTCTGTTATGAGGTGAAAGATATCTTTTAGGGCAGGCACATAGAATGTGATATAGGGTACCTGGGAGGCCGCAAAGTCTCCAACAGGTGGTATCTGTAGTGGGGCTATATCTGTGGATCTGTGTTGGGGTAATGTACCATCGAAGGGTCAGTTTGTACGTAAGTTCCCAAAGATTAGCCGATTTGGTTGTCATGTGAGTGGCTCTTAGTGCATTGTGCCATTGTTGTGGAGAGTGCGAGGTGCCTATATCTTTTTCCCATTTTAACATAGGGGGTAGTTTCTCAAAGGTGGTTTTACCTTTTAGCAAGGCGTAGAAGAGTGAGATACCTTTGGCTGATATCGTACCGCCTGATAAGTATTGCCAAGCTGCCGTTGGGATTTTGCGGCGGAGAGATGGAGTACGTATTAGGCAATGAGATATTTGAACATATTTAAAGTAGTCTGTAGTAGGGAGCGAAAATTTGCTCTGCAGGGAGGTGAAAGGAAGTATATACAGTGGTGTGAAAAAGTGTTTCCCCTCATTTCCTGTTCCTTTGCATGTTTGTCACACTTAAGTGTTTCGGAACATCAAACCAATTTAAACAATAGTCAAGGACAACACAAGTAAACACAAAATGCAATTTGTAAATGAAGGTGTTTATTATTAAAGGTGAAAAAAAATCCAAAACATCATGACCCTGTGTGAAAAAGTGATTGCCCCCTAAACCTAATAACTGGTTGGGCCACCCTTAGCAGCAACAACTGCAACCAAGCGTTTGCGATAACGTGCAATGAGGCTTTTACAGCGCCCTGGAGGAATTTTGGCCCACTCATCTTTGCAGAATTGTCCTAATTCAGTTACATTAGAGGGTTTTCGAGCATGAACGGCCTTTTTTTTATTTTTTTTATTTTTTTTCTTTCAAAGTTTTTATTGGTAACAAAAGTATACAATCAAGAAAGAAGTACCAGTAATATCTCAAGATAGACATCAAAGACTGATCGACCTTCAGTGAAACAAATATTATGAACAATGAAGCAAGGCCGTGACCCCAGGGGGTCCCAACTCAATACAAATAGAAAGAGGGAACATAACATTAACAGTACATGCTGTATGACTATAAAAGTCCCTGGCTATCCCAAGGTCAGGAAGACCAGAGGCCCTAGGGGCCAGCCCAGCACCCCTTACGGGAACTTGCTGTGCAAGGCAAGCCCAACCCAGGCCCCCCCGCCCCCCCATATCCAAAAAAATACCAGAAGGGTCTGAGGGATTAGTGAGGTTATAAAACCGGATTAAGACCTACATAGATAAGGCCAATACACTCTTGAGACCAGTCAAAAAAAGAAAAAAAAATACCGTTATCTTCAGAATCTATCATGAGATTAAAATGTTATGGGTCTGAAAGAAGACGAAGACAGGGGAACAGTGGGGTGAAGGGACCCAGAAGAGAGTAGAAAAGACAACGAAGGAAAGATAGAGATAGCTGATAAACACCCAGTGGGTGTCAACAGATAAGAATCGCCTGGTATATTTGACAGGAGGAGGTGTTCATCATGTAGAGGGGGTAAAGCCGAGGTAGGGGAAGGAGAAGAGAGCCGGTCAACAGAGCCAGTGCCAGGACCTAGGCGCCCAAAAATCCAGATTACATCATATGCCAGTGATGAGGGAGATGCCCACATGTTGGGCCCATGGTTCCCAGACTGATTCGAATTTGTCTTTATAGTCTAATAAAATGCTAGTCAATTTCTCCTGGGTCATAATCCAAGATATTTTATGTTTGACTGCCCGAAGGGAAACCCTGGGCTGTTTCCAGGATTTGGCTATGGTGATCTTGGCTCCAAGCAGCATAAAGTGGATCAAGATGCTAGTATACTTGCCCGTTTGTGGGATGGGGCCATTCAGAAGAGCCACTGAAGGGGTTCTAGGAATCTGAGTTTTTGTTACCTGGTAGATTAGGTTGAACATCTTCCGCCAGAATGGCCTGAGTTTGATGCATTCCCACCAAGTGTGGGCCATTGTTCCTACCATGTCACAACCTCTAAAGCATAAGGGGCTGGTCGAGGGAAACATTCGGGCCAATTTGTTCGGGGTCAAATACCATCTGGTCAACACTTTGATGTTAGCTTCTATCAGGGAAACATTCTTAATTCCCCTATAGGCTCTGGAGTAGGAGGAGAACCAGGACTCCGGTTTCCATTGGATGAGAAGATCCTTTTCCCAGGCTATCATGAAGGGTGATTTACTACCATTCTGGGCAAGAGCTTGGTAAATAATCGAGATCCCTCCTCTCTGATCTGTGGCTTGACCACACCAAATTTCATAATCAGAAAAGCGCGGAGGACCCGGCTTCTCCCTCCAGAGCCCATGAAGGTAATGTTGAATCTGAGAAAATCTAAATAGTTCCTTATTGGGGAGTTCTAGCTTCTTTTTACAAAACTGCAGGGAGATCGGGCCCGAGGGAGTAAAGAAATGACCAATTCGGTACAGCCCCTTATCCAACCACCACTTGAATGACTTAATATCCATTCCCGGAGGGAAGTCCCGATTATTAAAAATATGCGCAAGCGGGTGGGAGTCTGACACTAAGGATTTGTTTGTTTTAAGTTTATCCCAAAGGGAGAGGGATTGTGATAGGGTGGGCGAGAGAATGGGGGGTCTCTCCTTGGCGGGGACCCAGAGCAGGAAGTCTAAGGTATGTAATGGGGCGGCCTGTCGCTCTATATTCACCCATTCCGGTTTTTCAAGCCGGGAGTAAACAGTGGATAATTGTGCAATTCTGGCCGCTTGGTAATACCAAAGCAGCCGCGGGACTCCGATCCCACCTTGTTTTCGCAGCCTAAAAAGCGCGCTACAGGGCAGTCTGTGACCTTTTTTCCCCCATATAAACTGAGTTACCTTCCTCTGAAAAGATTTAAGGTGATCAGTCCTGATGGCAATTGGCATTGCTCTGAATAGATAGAGAAGTCTGGGAAGGAGAGTCATTTTAAGGGAATGAACCCTGCCCAGCCATGAAAGACCATGCTTAGCCCAATTTCGTAAGTCTAGTTCTAGCTTCTTGTAGGTGGGAGGGAAGTTGGCCGAATATAATTGTTCTATTTTAGGAGTGAGTTTAATTCCTAGATAATCCAGGGACGTGTCCTTCCATGCAAATTCAAAGTTGTCCCGAAGGCTGCTTACAATCCGCCCTGGGAGTGAAATATTAAGGGCATGAGATTTGGCGAAATTGACCTTGAGGCTAATGAAAAGGTCTTTAGGGTTTTATAGAGGACGGGCAGCGAGGTGAGTGGAGAGGTGAGAAAGAGCAGTAGGTCGTCTGCGAACAGACCGCATTTATGAGATTGGGCGCCACAGGAGACCCCTTGTATATCAGGATTCATGCGGATGGCAATGGCTAGAGTTTCGATAGCTAGGGCAAAGATCAAGGGGGATAAGGGGCACCCCTGCCTAGTGCCTCTGGCTATGGTGAGAGGTTGGGAGTAGTGGCCCAACAATCGAATAGATGCGGTCGGATTCGAGTAGAGGGCATGAAGGATGCCCATAAATCTGTTGCCAAATCCCCATTGTGTCATGAGTGAGAAGATATAAGGCCATTCGATGGAGTCAAAAGCTTTGTGTAGGTCAATGGACAGCAGCATACCCTCTTGTTTAGGACCTCCTATCCAGTTAGATTGAAGAACAGAAATGATGTCTACTGCCCTCCTAGTCAGATCCAGCCCTTGTCTTCCAGGGATAAATCCCACTTGGTCCTTATGGACATATCGTCCAATAAAGGATGCTAGCCGGTTGGCCAAGATCTTTGTAAGTATCTTAAGGTCATTATTTATTAGAGAAATGGGTCTGTAATTTTCGACCTCTTCCGGGCTTTTATTCGGCTTTGGGATAACCGTAATGAATGCGGAATTCAGCTGAGGATCTAATGGGGCACCTTTAGCGATTGAGTTGAAGAATTTTGCCATGTAAGGAGCTAAGGGGTCTATGAATGTCTTATAATATATGGCAGAAAGACCATCAGGCCCCAGAGCCGAACCCGTTTTGAGGGATTTCACTACCTCCCTTATCTCCTCAGTCGAGAATTCCGCTTCCATTACATCTCTATGGTCAGCCGACAGTTTAGGCATGGGCAAATCCCGGAAGAGGGCATTGCAGGCTTGGCGGTCTCTTGCTTGGTTTGAACTGTAAAGTTTGGCATAGAAGTCTCGGAAGGCCCTCAGTATTTTGTCAGGATTAGCTGAAAGCGTTTGCCCTGCCACCCTAATTTTGGGGAAGTAGTGAGAACGAGACTTAGGGGTCAATTTGGTCGCTAGCATGGATCCTATTTTGTCTTTCTGGTGATAAAATCTTGCACTGCTCCAACGGGTCTCTTTCTCTGTCCTAACCGTTAGGGCCAAGTTTAGTTCTAATCTGGTCGCATCCACCTGCTCGGCTATTGCCCGAGAGGGATGTTTCTTATGCTGGGACTTTAGGGTTTTAAATTCAGTTTCAAGTTTCTGCATGGCGAACTGCCTAGCTTTCTTGTTTCGCGAGGCTATACCTATTATTTTACCTCTAACCACAGCTTTATGAGCCGCCCAAAGGGTCTCCGGAGAGATCCCCCCCACCTCATTAAGGCTAAAATATTCTTTCAGGGAGCTCTCAATTTCTTTGGTAATCAGAGAATCTTTTAGGAGAGATTCGTTGAGTCTCCAGTGTGTCCCTGACCTTTTTGTAATGGTATTGTCCATGGAAATGCTAACTATTGAATGATCCGACCAGGGCACATCGATAATGGAGGCCTTACGGGTGGGTGGGATCAGCTCCGGATGAACCAAAATATGGTCTATCCTAGAGTAGGATTGGTGTGGTGAAGAGTAGTGTGTAAAATCCCGTTTGGTAGGGTTCAATTCCCTCCATATGTCCACTAAGTTGTGCTTGTGGAGGTACCTCGCAATAGATAAGCTGAGTTTGGTGGGGCGCGTTAATTGAGAACTAGGAGGTTTGGATCTGTCTAGGCCCTGATCAAAGGCAACATTCGAATCTCCTCCGAAAATCACCTTCCCCTCCGTCAGGGGGAGCAAGGTTTTGAGGAGGTCTTGAAAAAATGTCAATTGTCCTGTATTAGGGGCGTAATACGATATTATGGAGTACATGTTGCCCTCAATCAGTCCCCTGACCAGTATAAACCTACCCCCGGGGTCGCTATATGTAAAAGAGTGTTCAAACTTGCACGTTTTAGAAAAGAGGATGGCTACCCCTTTAGTCTTGTTCTCAGCATTTGCTAAGAAGAAATTGGGGTAGTGTGGATGGAGGAAGTTAGGGCTGTACCGAATTGGGAAGTGTGTTTCTTGAAGAAGAACTATATCGAGTTTGAGGGAGCGATAGTGGTCAAAGGCTAATCTCCTTTTTCTGGGGGAGTTTAGTCCCTGAGTGTTGTGAGAGGCAAAACGGAGAGCCCCTGAAAGACAATTGGAATCAGTCATGGAAACCTGTGGATGGTGAGATGTGTAAGCAGGCTGCTCTTACCCGAGGTCGATCCCATACCCTGAGGACTGGCTGAAGTCGAGGAGGTAGACCAATGCAGAATTGGCTCCGTGGTCCCTGCATGACCTGGCGGCTGGCTCCGGGGAAAAAGGAAGAAGGGAGGAAAGGTAAAGAGAGAAAAAAAACATACATGAGAAGACAACGACAAATAAGTACAGTAAAGGTCGGGGGAATTACCCCCCATAGACCAACGGTCAAAGGAGCCGGCTCCCTAACTGAGGGCCGGCTGTCCGTCCCGCAAATACAAAAACTTGTCTTCGCGGGAAGGATGGAGGCGCAAGGGGATCACCCCTGCCCCTGACTGAAAAATCATTAGAAAAAAAAAAATCAAACAAATATGCTTAAGGCACCACTTATGAGAGGTCGTATAAAACAGAAAGTAAACCTGAACAACCTGCGATAAAAAGGGCAAAACTAGCAAAATGTACCAGTCACAGTTCAGTCCTGCCCAAAGGAAAAAACGTTCGATGGGTAGATCAAAATGTGGAGGAACCAAGAAGGAGGGGCTATGAAGAGAACGATTGTGTGCAGTTGAACAGATCCTCCACACCTCCCCTGTGAAGGGGAAAAGAAAAGGGAAAAAACACCCGACATGGCCGTCGAGAGAAAAAAAAAAAAAAAAACTGAGATGAAAAACAGGTGAGTTAAAAAATGAAAAAAAGGGGAAGGGGGGAAAACCTAATCTGGAGGAGCCAGAAGAGGTCCTGTAGGGGGACAAGGCGTAATAGGAGCCTAAGGCTCACAACAACAGAGGGAAACCTGTCCCGAAGTAGATTCCAAACATGGAGGAAACAAGTGTGGGGTTCCTGAAGTCCTTGTTAGGGGGGTCTGCCATCCCTTGATTTCTTGTGCTTTCCGGATGCCCAAAGGGGGGAGACTGGGCTCGTTGGTTGTGGACGCTTGGCTGAAGCTGCTGCGTTGGCCGACACTTCCATGGGAGCCTCCTGGGAGATAATCTTCAGGTGGAGGAGAAGCTTTTCACCTTCCTGCAGACTGGAAAACGAGTAGGTGCGTTCCTTGTGAGAAAATTTGACTGCGAAGGGAAAAGCCCAGCGATACTTGATCTCCTGGTTGGAGAGGGCCATGAGAAGTGGTTTCAGGGCTCGTCTCTTCTGAATGGTTGAAGGGGACAGGTCAGCAAAGATTTGGAGCTGGTGACCGTGGCAGGAGACCTGTTGCCTCAGTCTCGACTGCTTCAGGACCTCTTCCTTAACAGCATAAAAGTGTGGCTTCACTATGATGTCTCTGGGGGAGCCATCTTTTCTCAGGGGTCCAAGGGCTCTGTGGGCCCTGTCTAGTTCCAGTCTATGTGAGGGAATATTTGGGATCAATTCTTTAATCAGTTCCTGGACAACTGTCGATACATCCAAAAAGGATTCAGGAAGGCCCCGGATCCGAATATTATAACGCCTGGACCTATTTTCGAGGTCATCGATCCTAGATAGGGCCATATCTAGTTGCTCCTGAAGGGTTTGAATATGCGCTGCGTTTTGATTCGTGCGTGAGACAGTAATGTCCAGTTTACTTTCAATCGCTTCCATCCTAGAACCTAGGTTGGCAAAATCAGACCTCATGTCATTAGTAATCTGTGCTGCTGTGTTCGCCAGGCCCCTTTCCAGGAGGGCTGACAATTTAAGAAAAAGGTCTTCCTGTGGGGAGACAGAGTCCTGTGTAGGCCTGGGAGGGGGAGGTGTAGCCTTGAGGCACGGAGATAAAGGCCCTAATGGAGACAGGGCATTATCCTCAATGTGACGGCTCAGGAGGGATTCTGTGGAGGCTGGGGACGGAGTCTGGGGATAGTGGTGACTGCCCTGGGCCACTTGTGAATATGACAGAGTTGCAGGGGTTAACACTTGCCTGTGTTCAGTTTGCTTGTCCCCTGTGGCTGTGTGAGGCTGTGAGGTAATCTGGACGGCGGCCATCTTGGTACACCCTCTCCGTTTTTCTTTGCTGAAATCCGGTCCCAGATCTCGTCTGGCCGCCGGACCGGGCATCTGCGGGTGTTCCCGTCGGGTTCCCCGAAGCGAACGGGGTAAAAAGGAGCCGTTCGGGCTGGTGCTGTGGTGCCACGAGCGATAATGGAGCAGATGTGATGTGGAGCTCCCGGCTTAAGCGGCCATCACGGAGCGCTCGCATGAACGGCCTTTTTAAGGTCATACCACAACATCTCAATAGGATTCAGGTCAGGACTTTGGCTAGGCCACTCCAAAGTCTTCATTTTGTTTTTCTTCAGCCATTCGGTGGTGGACTTGCTGGTGTGTTTAGGATCATTGTCCTGCTGCAGAACCCAAGTTCGTTTCAGCTTGAGTACACGAACAGATGGTCGGACATTCTCCTTCAGGATCTCTTGGTAGACAGCAGAATTCATAGTTCCTTTTATCACGGCAAGTCTTCCAGGTCCTGAAGCAGCAAAACAGCCCCAGACCATCACACTACCACCACCATATTTTACTGTTGGTATAATGTTCTTTTTATAAAAAGCAGTGTTCCTTCTACGCCAGATATACTTGGACACACACCTTCCAAAGAGTTCCACTTTTGTCTCATCGGTCCACAGAATGTTGTCCCAAAAGTCTTGGGGATCATCAAGATGTGTTGTGGAGAAATTGAGACGAGCTTTGATGTTCTTTTTGCTCAGCAGTGGTTTTCTCCTTGGAACTCTGCCATGCAGGCCATTTTTGCCCAGTCTTTTCCTGATGGTGGAGGCATGAACGCTGACCTTAACTGAGGCAAGTGAGGCCTGCAGTTCCTTGGACGTTGTTGTGGGGTCTTTTGTGACCTCTTGGATGAGTCGTCGCTGCGCTCTTGGGGTAATTTTGGGCGGCCGGCCACTCCTGGGAAGGTTCACCACTGTTCCATGTCTTCGCCATTTGTGGATAATGGCTCTCACTGTGGTTTGCTGGATTCCCAAAGCTTTGGAAATGGCTTTATAACCCTTTCCAGACTGATAGATCTCAATTACTTTCTTTCTCAATTGTTCCTGAATTTCTTTGGGTCTCGGCATGATGTGTAGCTTTTAAGGATCTTCTGGTGGACCTTACTGTGTCAAGCAGCTCCTATTTAAGTGATGCCTTGATTGTGAACAGGTGTGGCAATAATCAGTCCTGGGTGTGGCTAGAGAAATTGAACTCAGGTGTGGACAACCACAGTTATAGTATGTTTTAACAAGGGGGCAATCACTTTTTCACACAGGGCCATGATGGTTTGGATTTTTTTTCACCTTTAATAATAAACACCTTAATTTACAAATTGCATTTTGTGTTTACTTGTGTTGTCCTTGACTATTGTTTAAATTGGTTTGATATTCCGAAACACTTAGGTGTGACAAACATGCAAAGGAACAGGAAATGAGGAAGGGGGCAAACACTTTTTCACACCACTGTACTCATTAGTACACATGTCTGCAATGTGAGTTATGCCTTTGTCTTTCCAAGAGGAAAGCTGTATGTCCCGAATCAGTAGAGTAAGTGCTTCTATGAGGAGGGGGATTTCACTGGTAATAGTTGTGGCATGTGAGTGTGTGAACAGGTAAGCAAAGGCTGCCGATGTTGCTTTTATGGTTGGGGACAGGTGCTGATCTTCGTAATTTTGGGTGTAGACAGTAGCCAATTTTTTAGGTTTTTGCCTAGGACCTGGGAGGCTTCCATATAGCTCAATTTTTCTAGGGTCTGCTTTAGATACTGCCAGTGAACCCTCACTTCTCTGCATCCAAAGATAGAAACCCTTCTCTGCATCCAAAGATAGAAGCAGAGAAGGCATTCGATGGGTCACCGCGTAATGAATGATGTTAATCATTCTTCGAGTCGCATCAGATGTTTGGCGTCCCTTAACAAAGCCTGACTGGTCAGGGTGGATCAGTGTCGGCATCAAGTCAGTCAGTCTATTTTAGACTACTTTGGCATACAGTTTTACATCATGATTGAGTAATGAGATAGGGCGGAAATTTTGCTTTAGGGTGGGCTCCTTCCCTAGCTTCGGTATTGTAATAATTAAGGCCTTCAACATTTCTTGGGGAAAGAGGCAGAGGAGGCAGCAGAAATGAACACTGGGGTAATATGTTTGGTGAGTATGTGGCTAAATTGTTTATAATATTCTCCCACAAAACCATCAGGTTCTGGTGCTTTGTTGTTAGGTAATGTTTGTATGGCACGTATAATTTCCTCCTCCATGAATGGTGCATTAGTTTGTCTAATTGAAAAATTGAAGGGGAGTTATGCTAGGTAGGCTGATCGAGTCCAAGAATTTCTTTATTTGCATGGGCGTGGGTTGGGGCTGAGCTGGGTCTTCTTTCAGATTGTAAAGATTACTATAATAAGCACTAGACATGTGCAGAGTAAAATATTTAGTTTCGTTTCCGTCCGAAAAATTTATTAATTTAGTTACTCCCGAAATTCGTTTTTATTTATTTAGTTTTTCATTCAAAAATTGCATTCGTCCGAAAATCCACATGAATTACGGTCGAATCTGTCTTTGAAGGCTTATGGTGTCTGTCGAATGTATAAAGAAGATTCAATGGAGCTAGTATATAGCATACTTCGTGTGAACTTTAGAACCCTATTAAAGTCTATGGGACTCCAACGTTCAAAATCTAAAGTGCTAATTTTAAAGGCTAATATGCAAGTTACTGTCCTAAAAAGTGTTCGGGGACCTGGGTCCTGCCCTAGGGGACATGTATCAATGCAAAAAAAAGTTTTAAAAACGTCAGTTTTTTGGGTGCAGTGATTTTAATAATGATTAAAGTGAAACAATAAAAGTGTAATATTCCTTTAAATTTCGTACGGGGGGGGGGGGTGTCTATAGTATGCCTGTGAAGGGGCACATGTTTCTGGTACTTAGAACTGTCCCTGCACAAAGTGTCATTTATGCAGGAAAAAAAGTCCTTTAAAATCACTCGCAGCTATTATGAATTGTCGGCTCCGTAATACAGAGAACAGTCATTGATAAAAATAAATAAAAAAGCGTTGGGGTCCCCCAAATTCAATTACCAGGCCCTTCAGGTCTGGTATGGATATTAAGGGGAACCCTGCATCAAATTGAAAAAAAAATATTATTTTAACAACGAAAACGAAAATAAAGCATTTATTTATGTTGGATCTTTCTTTTTTCGGATTCTGTGCTTTCGTTATCGTTTGTCAAAACGAAAACGAAGATATCAGAAATTCGGAGGAAAATGCATTCGGACGAAAACGAATGCACATGTCTAATAAGCACTAAATGCATTGGCAATGTCTTGTGGGTTAGTCAATTTAGTATTAGTATGTGGATGATATATGTAGGGAATGGGGGATTTGGTGACATGACCTTTGATTCGGTGGGAGAGTAATTTACCTGGTTTATTGTCCTCAGCGTAGAATCTCATTTTCAGCCGTCTCTGATATTTGTCATGGGTTTCCAATAACAAAGCTCTAAGGTCTAGTCTGAGCGCTATTAATTGTGATTTACGCGCTTGTGTAGGATGTTGTTTGTTAAGTGTGTCAGTAGATTGAATGTCTGCTAGGAGCTTGTTAATTCGCTGCCTCCTTTGCCTCTTATCTCTGGCCCCCATTTGAATAAAGAGCCAGCACATAAAGGCTTTATGCGCAGAACATAAAACATGCAGGTCTTCAACTAAGTCCTTGTTTTGCTCGAAGAATGACATTAGATTGTCCTGTAGGGTTTGGGCATATGGTAAGGATTGTAGTATCCTGGTGTTTAGTAGCCAGAGGTAGGTCAGGGCATTGTTAGTAGCTTCTTCTAAAGTTATACTCACAGGAGAGTGATCCGACCAAGAGGTTAGATGGATAGTAGAAGAGGAGACTTTTTTCAAAGTCCACAGGTCTGTTAGGAAGAGGTCGATATGTGAATATGAATTATGACATGGGGAAAAAAAAGTAAAGTCCTTTTCATCTGCATGTGTACACCTCCAAACATCATACAGACCTAAATCGTGCAGGAGAGAGTTTAACTCTGGACGTCCGCGTTTGGTACGGGAAGTTGAGTCTATCTCTGGGTCAGGGGTGCAGTTGAAGTCGCCACACCAGATAACTGCACCATGTTGTATTGCCGCAGTTTTCTTGTGCAGTTTCCGAAGAAATCGGATTTGGTGGGTGTTCGGGACATACACATTGATAATGGTATAAGGGGCGTTGTTGATATGACATTTTAAGATTATATAGCGCCCTTCCGGATCCGAAGAGCATTGATCGAGTTGGAAGGCCAAAGAGTTATTAAGAGCAATTAGGACCACATAAAAGGTTTCCAGATTAAGGATCGCAATTTTAAACTAGCGGCCTATGCAGATGATCTTCTGTTTTTTCTTACGCAGCCACATATCTCCATCCCAAACCTGATTAAAGCCTTCCAACTTTTTGGATACATATCCAATCTGAAGATCAACTATGAGAAATCAGAGGCCCTCAACCTTACCCTATCCACCGAGTCCCTAGCTAGAGCGCAGGCCGCTTCCTCATTTAGATGGGTGTCCTCTTTTATCACATATCTCGGTGTTAATATTACAAGAAATTTGGTGGCCATAGTCAAAATGGTGGTGTTACCTAGAGTCTTATACTACTTTCATACCCTCCCGGTGTCGCTCCCCTGCCAATTCTTTAAATGCTTAAGGGCCATGATTCACACTTTTATCTGGATGGGGAAAAGATCACGGATAAAATTTGACACCCTCACCAAACCCAAACTGGCAGGAGGCATAGGCCTCCCAGACTTCACACTTTACCATTACGGGGTCCACTTAACTAGAATTCTGGACTGGAGTTGTCACCAGGTGCAAAAGGACTGGATCTTCTTAGAGGAGGCGATTACTGGCCTGCCTTTGAGGTTCCCTCCCTGGATCCCTTGGGGAAGCTACCGCAGGAAGTACAAAATCACCCCCTTATAGGGACGACGTTAAAAACTTTCCACAAGATAGTAAAACACCACAAACTGTCCTCCGTGCCGGGACCTCTCACGCCTATCGCCCGCAACCCGGATTTCCTTCCCGGGCACAATTTGCAACTGACTTCCCCTCAGAACGCACAAGAGCCCCTATTAGTGACACATTGTGTAGAGGCCAACAAGATTAAACCTTATGGAGTGCTGAATCAAGATTTGGGCGCTCCACCACATTTTTCATACTGGACCTTTCACCAGATACATAACTACATTTATACTTCCAGAGAGAAGCAACAGCTAATTAGGCCTCTGACTCCTTTTGAAAATCTGTGCTTATCGGGTTCTCCAATCTCTAAATCTACATCTTTGATGTACGCCACACTGCACAATGATAGGGGCACTGAGCACTCAGGTGCTAGAACACTATGGGCCAAAGCTCTTGATGTGGCCATTACTGATAAACCATCTTTGCACATAAATGTTCTATTGGTACTAAGTTCCAGGAAATGTCCTATAAAGTCCTTATGCAATGGTATGCCACACCTGTAAAAGTGAGAAAATGGTTCCCGATGTCCTCCGATTTATGTTGGAGGTGCGAACAAGATAAAGGCACAGTGTTCCATGTGTGGTGGGATTGTTCCACATTGAGACCTTTCCACAATAGTTTTTATTGAGGGTTTTCAGAAAACAGAGAAGAGAAATCTGTACATACATTAGAAAGTGCCGTTTCAAGAATACAACATACAGCATTCAAATAGACATCTTTAACAGTAAAATTAGTGTTGACATAATGAGAATCGCTCATTGGGATTGTATAATATCGTGTTCTCAGTAATAACATTAGTATCAGATTATATAGTCACATCTACACATTTCAAAGATACGTTAAAGCGGATTACCTCTAAGAGCGTAGCTATTTCAATGTATGTAAAAGGAGAAAAGAAAACATAATAATGAAAAGAGGGCAGGGAGAGGATAGGGGAAACTAACAGGGTACTATAGGAGTGGGTTTCGGATGGACTTTTATCTTATCATGGCGTGCAGCAGAGAAGTATATATCGCCAATATGTTAAATTGAAAAAGAAGGAGATCACTAAGTTACAATAAGTAGTCATCATTAGGCTTATACAGGGAACTTATACAGGGAACTGTTCCGTCCAAATTTTTCACTGGCGTGTGGCCTTCCCCCCCCATCCCCGCCTCCGGGCCAAAAGGATTTCATACACAGAGGGAGTCTATATGGTTGGGTAGATTTCAGATATGTTTGGTGCTGCATCGCTTCTCCATTTTCTGGTTATAAGCAGTCTAGAGGCCAAAAGCACATGAATAACCACAGTGCGGAGATCCGGGGGAAAAACCTCAATACCCAAATTCAGAAGAGCTAGGCTTACATTTGGACGGGTAATCATCCCCGTAACTGAAGAAATCAAACAAAACACTGAATTCCAAAAACTATTCAGGTTCTTACAGGACCATAGAATATGCATAAGTTTTCCAATTTCTCCACATCCCCTCCAGCATAGCTGTGAGTGACTATGAGAGAATTTATTCATACGGTAAGATGTTAGGTACCACCTCAAGGCTACCTTTTGGTGAAGCTCCCAATGGTTAATATACTTAGTTGCTTTATACAGAGTTGTAAAGGCGGACTGCCACTGTTAAGTGGTATATGTGGTCCCCACCTCTTTTTCCCATTTTAGATATGGCTATGTTTTAGCAAACACAGTCTTGTGTTGGAAGAGCAAGTAGAATATGGATATTCCCCTCTTTTGGGTCTGCGGTGAAGTAAGATATTTCCACGCGGTCTCGTGGACAAACAATTTGTGGGATTGAAGAGACCCAAAAAAATTTGAAATTTGACCATATGCGTACCTGTCGTAAGTTTGAAGCCCATATTCTTTTTGGAGAGTGTCAAAGGAACGTAAGTAGTCGTTATGAAACAAGTCAGTAATAGTCTTAATCCCCTTGGACCGCCATCTCCCGAGCGGCACATTTGGGATGATATCTGCTATTATTTCTAGGGGTATTGGAACGTCAGTTTTGTTATCTCTTGGTGACAGGGTATTACAGAGTGCTCTCCATGCCTGTAAAGAGGCCTGGATAGTCAAAGGCAGCGCCTTAAGTGGAAATGGTTTCCACATGTCCACCAAAAGCATAGACGATAGATCTTTAGTAGGGCCCATTTCCCATTCAATAGCACCCCACGGAGAGGCTTCTGTGTTATGAAGCCACGCTCTAAGTTGGACAAGGATTGATGCTCTGTAATAGTCTAAAAGGATTGGGTATCCCATCCCCCCTGCATTCCTGTGTTTCGTTAGTTGAGCTTTAGAGCATCTAGGTTTTTTAGATTGCCAGACATATTTGGTCAATATAGAGTCCAACTTCCTTAAGTGTGTGGTTGAAAGAGGAAATGGCAAAGTTCTAAAGACATATAAGATCCGTGGGAGGAGGAGCATCTTAAATGATGCCAGTCTCCCCGACCACGTAAGCTCCACTTTAGTTAATCGGTTGGTTTCTTTAAGCAATTGGTCTGAGAGTAGGTGGTAGTTTACTTTGGCCAGTCTAGTTGGGTCTGCAACTAACTGGAGGCCTAAATAGGTTATACATCCTGTACTCCAGGTGTAAGGGAATAATCTTTGTAATCTAGCCTGAAGGTCAGAGGGGACATTGATAGGTAAGATTAATGATTTGGAAAAATTAATTTTGTAATATGAAATTTGGCTAAAACTTTGCAAGATGGTGTGGGCATGAGATAGGGAATGTGTGGGAGAGTTCAGGAATAGGATGACATCATCAGCAAATAAATTTATTTTATGGGAGGTGTTACGAAATGAGAAGCCAATAATATCTGGGTGCGATCTAATTTTTTCCGCAAGGGGTTCTATAAGTAAATTAAAGATGGAAGGTGAGAGGGGACACCCTTGTCTCATGCCATTTGTAATCATGAAAGTCCGAGATAGGGTGTTTGATGTATATACCTGGGCAGAGGGCGACGAATACAGGGCCAAAATAGCTGACAATATGGGTCCATTAAAACTAAATTTTTTAAGAACGTGAACCATGTACCCCCAGTGTATCCTGTCGAACGCCTTCTCCGCATCCAAGGAAAGGAGCAAAGAAGGCGTCCGACAGGATTTTGTATGTTGGATTATGTTAATAACTCTGCGAGTTGCGTCCGAAGGTTGTCTACCTGCTGTAAAGCCTGATTGGTCAGGATTAATCAACGAGGGGAGAATGTCTAGAAGTCTAAGGGCTAGGATTTTCAGCATATAATTTGATATCCGTATTCAAAAGGGAGATTGGGCGAAAATTTGGGGGGGTATCCGGAGTTTTACCGGGCTTTGGGATGGTAACAACGTACGCTTTAAGCATTTCCGGAGGGAAGGAGGAGGCCAGAATTGCTTTGGAAAAGACGTCTCGTAGTGTAGGGGATAGAACTGTTGTAAATGTCTTGTAATAGTCATTTGGAAGACCGCCAGGGCCAGGAGATTTGCCCAAAGGTAGCGTGTGAATGGCTGTTTGAATTTCTTCGTCTGATATAGGAGCATTAATGGTCATCAATTGTGAGTGGGAAAGAGTCGGGAGTTTTCAATTTTGTAAAAAGGCCTGAATATCCTCATCTATTGGTTGGTATGTAGCTGGGTCATTTTCAGTATTATAAAAGGAGTAATATGTGGCAAAGGTATCGGCTATACCCTTGGGATCTAATATTTTAGTACCATCTTATGTATTTTTAATGAAGGGGATTCTAGCACGGGCTTTGTATTCTTTCAATTTATCAGCTAGTATTTTGCCAGCTCTATTGCCGGAGGCATAGTGGTTTAGTCTTAAAGCTTTTACATATTTATCATGACTATCCAGAAGCAGTCCCCGGAGTTCGTATCGGAGATTTGTCAACTTGTCCGCCAGAGCAGCCCCAGGAGTGACCTTATTTTGAGTTTCAATGGTTTTAATCTCTTGAAGCAGAGAATCTAATTTAGCAGTTCTTTGATTTTTTAGTTTTGAACTAAGTTGTAGCAGTATACCTCTTATATAAGCCTTGTGGGCACACCACAAGGTCATAGGGTTTGAGACAGAATTAGTATTAAAAAAAAAAATTCCTGTATTGTGTTTGTCAGGGAGGTCACATAACTGGGTACTCGGAGCAGACTTGAGTTGGCTCTCCAAACAAAGTCCCCAGTAGGGGTATCCTTCTCCGCCACCACAACTGAGACCGGTGCATGGTCTGACCATGAGATATTGTGGATGGTGGAGGAGGATGTTGCTCTTAACAAACTTCTATCAACTATGATCATGTCTATACGAGAATATGAGTTATGTCTAGCTGAATGGAATGAGAAATCCCTTTCTCCTGGGTGCTGGCATCTCCAAACGTCATAGAGTTATTCAGAGTGGAGAAAAGATTGGAGTGTGGGTAAAGGTCTCTTGGATTTGGTAGTGGTATCAATGGAGTAGTCCGCAGTAAGGTTGAAATCTCCACATAATAATAGGGCACCTTGTTTAATTTCAGCAACTTTCTTCAGCAGCCTTTTTAAAAACCTTAACTGATGAGAGTTGGGGGCATAAAGACTGACCATCTTATAAAGTTTGTTGTTGATTTCTCCTATGACAATGACATATCGCCCAGCTGGATCTACTATAGAAGTTTTAAGTGAAAAGGTCACCGAGTCACTGATTGCGATAGCAACGCCCTTACATTTATGAGCGACAGAGGCTTGAAAGACATGTGGGTACTTCTTATGTTTGAGTCTATGTTGGTCTTGCAGGGTAAGATGGGATTCCTGTATACACAAAACATCGGCCTTTAGTTTACTGGCTTCTCTCCAGAGAGCGGCTTTTTTGGCCTGATGGTTGAGCCCATGGGCGTTAAAGGAAACTACCTGTACCATTTGTGTGAATCACAGGCGAGAGATAGGAGGTGACATACCTAAAGTCAGTAGTGCATGCAGGCTCCATCCAATGTCCACTGGTAGAAGTGATCCTAGAGGGTAGCGTAGGAACTGTGGGCAGTGCAACAAGGTCCATCCTGGGAAGGAGAAGGGGAGGGGGCAAGACAAAAAAGAAGAGGAAAGGGGGAACAAAACCAATATAAACGTAAAAAGAAAAAAGAGAAGAGTTTAGAACCATAACTTGTTCAGTAAAAAAAAAAAAGGGTTCCTCATGGGATCCCGTGGCAGATTTACTGCGCAGTATGCAACGGGGTGTGTAATCACTCAGTGGCTTATGTGCTTGGGGAGTCGGGTGTACATGTCTCTAGTAGATTCGTATAGGGGAGTGTTCAAGTATTTATTTTGGAGGAGGCAGCTTTATGTTTTCTAGAAACAACCTGCCAGGTGTTATGGGCATCCATTTTAGATGTTGGAGATGTATGGGCCATAGACTGATCCGGCAGGATGTCCCAAGTGCGGAGTAGTGCTAGACCCTCTTCCAATGAGTTCACTACAGTTACGTGCTCATCTTTAGTTATATGCAGTTTAGCTGGATATCCCCAGCGATAAATAATGGCGTGGTTGCGCAGAGCCTTGGTGATGGGTAACAAGGCCTTGCATTTTTGCATAGTGTACTGGGACAAGTCCGCAAAAAGTTGAATGTTTGCATAGCGTTCAGGCGGTTGTTTATTTTTGCGGTAGGCAGACATGAAATTTTCCTTGACATGATAGAAGTGTACCCGCATGAGAATATCCCTGGGGATGTTGTCTGGTAAATGAGAAGGTTTTGGGATACGGTGTATCCGATCGATCACCAAGTCAGTCTCAGCTAAATCCGGTAGAAAGGATTTCATCATGTCCTGGGTATATTTTAGTAGTTGCCCCGCAGTAACTGCCTCAGGGACCCCTCTAATTTTGAGGTTGTTACGGCGTGACCTGTCTTCCAAGTCCGCGACCTTTGACCTAAGCCAGGTCACCTCATCGGCCTGCTCGTTATGGGCATCTACCAGGGAATTATATGAGGTTGCAAATTCCCCCATTTTGTCCTCCACGTGGGTCACTCTCTCACCCAGTTCCCCCATGTCAGATCTGAAACTCCTCATACAGTCCATCAAGTCTGCATGGAGGGAGCTGTGAAGGGACACGAGCATGTCCTTCAGCGTGGTGTCGGACACCAGCTGATTGGTAGTAAGGAAGGATTGGAGCGTTTCAGCCAGCTCCCTGGTATCATCTAGCCCGTCATGGTCTCCACTCACCTTGTCGCCGTCTGAGTCCGTCGTCAGCCGTGGTTTTGATTTCGCCGGGCTACGGGACAGTGGAGTGGAGACCTCCGGAGGTACGTGGTGTGAGGCCTTCCGGGAGCTCAGGCTGGGCGTTGATGCTCCAGATCCGCTGGATGTGGCCAGCGAGGCGTCGCCGGCGCCATCTTTAAGTAGGGTGAGATCTTTCTGTGGAAAGAAATGTTGAAGTTTCTGCAATTGAGAGGCTCCTTTCCTCTTCTTAGCCATGGCGAAGGAGTGAGGAGTGTCTCCTGAAGGGATGGAGAGAGGTTGAGCTGGGATGATCCCCTTAAAACGATGCTTTCCCCGACTCTAGCACGGAGCTAGCTGCCTACACGTCCATGCAGTAGCTCGGTAGCCACGCCCCCCCCCCCACATTGAGACCTTTCTGGGATGAGGTGCGCAAACTAATCAAATCAATTACTGAAACATCCCTCTCTCTGAGTCCCCAATGCTGCCTATTACACATCACTGATATCTCTATCAAACGTTACAAAAAGTCATTGGTGAGACATTTATTGAACATTTATTGAACGCTGCCAAAATTCTGATCCCTCGTCATTGGAAATCAAAAAATGCCCCAACCATATCTGAGTGTCTCAATTCAGTGACAGCCGTATACCACATGGAGGAAACGGTTGCCATTGCGAATGACTCCATAGAAAAATGTAACTCCATTTGGTCTCCATGGGTGGTATTTCACTACTCGAACCAATTTAAAGCACTGGACACAGGTTGAGATCGGGTAATGGTTCCTGGACCTACGGGTTACATTTCCTGTCTACTGCGCCCAGAAGGGTTGATCACTTCCTTACTGTATAAGAAGTCTCTCATGCACTAGTCTGTGTGATATGTATGTACGGTATAATGATACACTTTAACTGGGACCTTTCTGTTCCTGAAGGTCCCCTACTCATTTCCCCCTCCCTCTTCCTCCTCCCCCCCTCCCCCTATCTTACCGTCCCCTTCACTTTAACATTTGGGTTGGGCAGATTTCACCTGTCACATGGATTTAATTAAGGCCAACCTGTTTGTGACGAATAATTTACAGTGAGCTGCTGTTGCACCTAGTATTTGATATTGGTCACTACGGTTTATATTTTGTTACACTAACTACTGAGTTAATTGTTGACTTATATCATCTGTATTCTGTGATTTCTTAATAAAAAATTATTGAACCAAAAAAAGAGCAATTAGGACCCCCTTCTTCTTCTGGGCTGCGTTAGCTGTATAAACAGTGCTAAAGTTCTTATTAGTGCAAGAAGGTGGATTGCTAGCAAGGAAGTGTGTTTCCTACGCGCAGATGATGTCGCATTTAGTTTGTTTGGCCAAAGCCCATAGAGAGGCTCTTTTCGTTGGGTGATTCAGGCCCTTGGCATCGATAGTAACAATTTTATAGTCATATTGGAAGTTTGAGTGAGAACAGAAGCAGAATTAGGTACCTTTGGTCCCATCGAGGAGGCAGGTGACAGTGGCTTTCTTTATAGCTTGGTGAGCGTCGTGATAGTAGGAGGAGGGTGTCCTCTGTTCTTCGCACGGTGTCACCGTGGGTGTTGAGGGATCAGGTTCTGGTTGAGAAGTGAGAAACAGGTGCAGGTACCTGTATGAGAGAGAGGGGAGAAAAAAAAAGGGAGGGGGAGGAGGGGGTAAGCAGGGGAGGTAGGCAGTAGTAGTACGATGCTCTCAGGTAGTAATTCGCCAAAGGTTGGGCAAGCAAAGTCCACAATTAGCTGAGGAAAAAAAGGGGTGCTTCCAAGTCGTGGCTACTATTCCAACAGGGAAATAGCGACTCAGGAGAGTAGAGAAAAAAAAAAATAGAACAGAACGGAATCGATTCTTAGGGCATGTCCACGACACAATAGTGTCTAGAAACCCTAGACGGGCTAAAGAGTCTAGTCAGACCGAGTGTGAGCTAGAGACACATTCACATGGCCTGTAATATGGGTTTTCCCCAGCCATTCAGGTATTTGGGGTGATCCTGTGGCTTCTTGGGGGGAGTGGACATGTCGATATGGTGCCAGTGTTGCTTTGGTCCATAGGTGACACTTCGTTGTTGGTCAGAATAATATTCCAATCCTGCAGCAACCGCAGGCCCTGCTGTATGGACAACAACACTTTTTTTTTCGATCCAGCATGGCTGATGGAAATTTTGGCGGGTGCAATCCACTGATATTGAATTTGGTTATTGCGTAAGGTCTTGGTTATGTTATTGAGCTGTCTGCGTCCGCTCAGGGTGTGCTGAGATAAATCAGCAAAAAAGCAGGTTTTGGCAATCTGTGTATGCGATCCACAAGTAGTTCCATGTTTTTCGCTTCAGGGAGCACTGATTTGATTAGGCCCTTCGCAAATGCGGGTAGTTCATTATTTTGAAACGTTTCTGGCACCCCTTGGATTTTAAAATTGTTGCGTGTAGCTCTGTCCTCCAAATTTGCCAATTTGTCAGTAAGCCATTTAGTTTCCTGAGCCTGTGCTTCTTGTGTGTCAATTATGTCATTGATAGTGCCAGCCATAGCTCCCACATTTGTTTCCAAGTGAGTGATTATGTCACCCATTACTCCTAGTTTGTTGCCAAAGCCTTGCACAAAGGAAGGCATGTCTGATTGCAAGGAGTTCCTGAGTGACATGAGCATTTTCTTGAGCGTAGTATCCATAACAGCCTGACCTATGGTGGGGAAAGAAGCTATGGTGTCTGGCTGAGGGCTCTGTTGTGGGAAGACATAGGGCATCCCCCCTGTGTTGTCTCGCTCCCAGGCTGTCCCTATGTCATCAAGTCTCATTTTACTCTTCGCTGGGCTGTGAGTTGTCGGAGTCCCGGGAGGAGAATGTACAGGATCCCCAGTGTCATAGGCACTTACAACAAGTGCAGTGTCCGGCGAGCAGGAGTCACCCTCTCTGTGTGGAGAAGCTGCGGCCTCCGCCTGTGTGTTCCGCTCGTTAGTTGCGGCGGATGGCTGATACATGAAAGCCGTTAGCTTGCGGGGCAGCCTGGTCTCTTTTCTCTTCAGCGACATCACCCTGGAGTGGTACGGGTGATAGCGATGATCGGCAACAGTCCGTTGGCGGCTGGGGTGTGCTGTTAGTCGCTGAAGTGTGCCGTGGATGTGGAGAGCTCAGTTCCTAAGCGGCCATTCCAGTCATGCACCAGCCACGCCCCCATATACACACCTTTTTGAAAGGCCCCAGGAGCTGCAACACCTAAGCAAGAGGCACCACCAACCAAACACTGCCATAAAGACCAAGGAACTCTCCAAACAAGTAAGGGACAATGTTGTTAAGAAGTACAAGTCAGGGTTAGGTTATTAAAAAAAAAAAAAAAATCTTTGATGAGTCCTAGCAGCACCATCAAATCTATCATAACCAAATGGAAAGAACATGGCACAACAGCAAACCTGCCAAGAGACAAAAAACAAAGTCTGGAGAAATGTATAATTATGTTATTGCTGCCAACATCCTAATAGCATTATGTAAAGAGACATGCACATCAGTACATTAGGATACACCCCCTTGGATTTTATATGGCAGCAATAAGTATCAAAAATTGAAGCTCAATGTAATAAATGTAAAAGATAAGGGCACACAGGTGCCAACTTTATTGAAGTAATCAAAAGGGGAAAAATAGATTACATTAAACACATTAGGTAAAAAACATAGAATCGTACATCGATGAATATATTAAATATATGTAGAATAATAAATACAATGACCCAAACTCTTTGTCA
Organism: Lithobates pipiens; assembly: GCF_037356315.1. Taxonomy (NCBI): domain Eukaryota; kingdom Metazoa; phylum Chordata; class Amphibia; order Anura; family Ranidae; genus Lithobates; species Lithobates pipiens. The sequence continues at coordinate 445,291,510 of NW_027507903.1, forward strand.
AGAAAAAGCAGTGACCAAACCGTGCAAGGGTTGGCAGGCTAATTCAGACAGGATGGACCCAACATGTTTCGGAAACCAACTATATATTCCTTCTTCAGTGGTAATATGAAGTTTAGGTAATTAGATTCAAATCTGTAAATATAAAAAATGTACATAGTAGGACCCATCTAACAACATCAGGCAAGATATACATCCGTGGTCAAAGAGTGTTTTTTAGTAGAAAAAAATTATATGTAAACAGAGCCACATATGCTTACATATCATAGATTCAAATGTAACTTGACCAGAATAAAAAACAGCACTACAGATGAGAGGTACACGCTGGCTGAGCACATATCCATACATAGGACAGATGGTGAGGCATAAGTCCACAAATGCATGCACACAAAATTACTGCCACAGCAGCAGAAGTATGTACTGTGGAAGAGATGGCAAAAGGGGACAAGCAAATCCTATGTGCCGGTAAAGGTACATATAAGCGCTTGTATATGACAAAAAGATATATAAATTGTAATAAATGAGTGAGGCAAAGATCAATGGCACAGAGCCAGTCCAAAACTCATACACTTGTGGAGAAAATTGGAGGCCAAGAGACGGGCGCACACCAAAACTCACGGAGCGGACAAGAAGGGCATTAATCAGAGAGGCAGCGCAGATACCTAAGGTAGCCCTGGAGGAGCTTCAGAGTTCCATAGCAGAGACTGGAGTATCTGTACATAGATAGGATGGCAATAAGTCGTACGCTCCATAGGAGTTGGGTTTTATGGCAGAGTGGCCAGAAGAAAGCCATTACTTTCAGCAAAAAACAAAATGGCACGTTCTGAGTTTCCGAAAAGGCACGTGGGAGACTCCCAAAATATATGGAGGAAGGTGCTCTGGTCTGATGAGCCTAAAATTGAACTTTTTGGCCATCAAAGAAAACGTTATGTATGGAGCAAACCCGACACATCACAGCACCCAAAGAACATCATCACCAAAGTGAAACATGGTGGTGGCAGAATCATGCTGTGGGGATTTTATTTCAGCAGTCAGGACTGAGAAACTAGTCAGAGTTGAGGGAAAGATGGATGGTGCTAAATACAGGGATATTCTTGAGCAAAACCTGTACCACTCTGTGTGTGTGATTTGAGGCTAGGACAGAGATTCACCTTCCAGCAGGACAATGACCCCAAACACACTGCTAAAGCAACACTTGAGTGGTTTAGTCAAAGCCCAGACCTCAATCCAATAGAAAATATGTGGTCAGATTTAAAGATTGCTGTTCACAAGCAAAGGCCATCCAACTTGAAGGAGTTGGAGCAGTTTTGCAAGGAGGAGCTGGCAAAAATCCCAGTGGTAAGATGTGGCAAGCTCATAGAGACTTATCCAAAGCAACTTGGAGCTGTGCTAGCCGCAAAAGGTGTCTCTACAAAGTATTGACTTTGGGGGGGGGGGGGGGGGGGTGAATAGTTATGCACATTGACTTTTTCTGTTATTTTGTCCTATTTGTTGTTTGCTTCACAATAAAAAAATTTTAAAAATTCAACGTTGTGGGCATGTTCTGTAAATTAAATGATTCAAATCTTCAAACAATCCATGTTAATTCCAGGTTATGAGGCAGCAAATCACGAAAATGCCAGGGGGGGGGGGGGGGGGGTGAATACTTTTGCAAGGCACTGTATGGCTGATTTGTAATTATGCCCAGCTAGTCTTGTAATTCATACATCTCTGCTGTACAGTGTTTTCAGGCAGATGACACTCCTATTTCTTCTTTCCTTGGTCATCAACATGTGATAAAGCCAATGTGTTATGCAGTGCAACGAAATATGCAAATTGCTAGACTGGCTGAACAGAACAAAAATTATTTTGACAAGCAAAATAGTTGAGACTATCTGCCTCAAAGAGGACAGGAAATAGTTTAGAAAATAGTATTTTTTAACTGAGTCTCTTGTTCATAATAAGAAGTGTTTAACAGTGCTGGTTTCCATTGAGCGATTGTAGACACAATGAAGTTCTGTGTCAATTGAAGTATTCCATATCCATATATTAGTGTGGCTTGGCATCTATCAAACTGTGACCGAAAGTTGTGGTACATCATTGATCTCAGACTTCCAAAGTCTCTGACTCTGCTGTTGCCCTGGAGTCACATATTTACATCGTCCTTTGTACAATGTACTACAAGTTTACCATTCTACAAACCCCAAAATAAATTAGACATTTGGCTGTATTTAAAGTTTTGCAATGAAGGCAAGCACATCAAAAACATTTCCTACTTTGCCCAATCAATAGACACAATTCTAAGGATTAAAATGATTCCATATGTAGCATCCAGGACTTTGTAATAGTGGTAAGAACACACTTTGTACAGGTAAAAGACAATATTTTATTACAATATGAAACAATTAAAAATGTTTGTGTACACAATCACCACCATTAACAGATGTGCATACTGTAAGGAGCGCCCCTCTTCTTGATTAGCCCGGGCTGGACTTTAGTGACCACTGGAAAGCCCTTTCAATCGATTGGGTAAAATCAGACAATCACACGAGTTGAGGATTATCATGACTACGAGTTCTTTATTTCCTGTATACTACTTTTTATGTGCTTCAAATTGCATTGTCAGCCAATCAGGTTTAGGCAAGACATTCAAGACATTTGACCAATCATGAAACATTAACATCTAGTGCGTCATACAGTTAGGGGACTTTTTTAGGGGAATTCTGATCAAGTCTCCAGACATACAGACATATATTTATATAAATGACCTTAAGAAATCATCTATAATTAAACCACATAGCGTCATTTCACCTTATGAATATTTCCTACTTCCTATAAATTCTAACAGCTAGCTCTGACCACAAATGCATCCTGTTTCTTGCAGACTTCAGAAGTAACTTGCAAAGCATGGTGTTTCACTAAATATCTGTTTAAGCAGCTAAATGTAATAAGACGAGTTTAAACTTAAAGGGTGACTCTCCCTACCCTTACAATCCCTCCTCTGATCATGAAGGACGAAGTCCTTTCTTGATCATTCTCAGAACCACCTATGTTCTGTGTAGAACATGGCCATGGCTGTGTCTGGGTCTGAAGTGGAAGGTTTGATTTTGGCAATTCTACCCATTTAGACAAAATACAATCTTAATGGTGGCATAAATTGCAATTCCCAGGATAAGTATGATGATGAGGATCATTCCTACTTTCTTAAAGAAATTCATGATACTATCCCAGAACGAACCAAACCAACCTCCCACACCAGAGAATGGATTCCAGGAGTCTCCCAGACGTCTCATTCGGTCCTGCAATTTCACCCTTTCATCATTGTGTCCCTTTATATGTTGCTAACAATATGATTGCTGTTATATTACATGTCCCATCCCTCCTCTGGATGTGATACTCAGTTGTTGCTGCAATTTGTGCTTTTGACATTATATCTCCTGTCTGTATACAGCAGGGATAATTATACCGTAACTCATTTCTGTAAATGTTGCTCTACCCATGACCCCTATACTGTTATTCCTACTCATTCCGCATGAAGATGTAAGCCAGCACCCAAAAACAGTTAATAAGAATACCTTCATGGTTAATGCAATTGACAAAATAAGAATAATTTTAACATTGCACCTTCTGGGCTTTGTGAATTGGGGCTTGGGGGACCCTAGAAGGAAGGCAGCTTGGCTGTGGGACAAAGGGGCTGTAGGGGAGAGGGGCAGGGAGCGATGGGATCAGAGTCTCTTCGAATACGAGGGAGAGGGTGGCAGGGAGTGGTTGGGTCAGTGTCTCTTCGGATCCGTTTGGTCCTGGCTTTCCTCTGGTTCTGGGACCATCTCTGGTTCTTGCTGCTGTGGCACTTTCTTTATCCTTGATGCGTGGATCCATTGCGGGCTTTGCTCGGTCAGAATTGCTGTCCTGGAGACCTTGAGGACTTCAAATGGACCTTGGAAGACGGGACCTGGTTGCTTGCGGACTGCAAGTTGTTTGATCAACACTTTGTCTCCTGGTACGAAGGGGTGTGTTGATTCTGTGAAAAGAGGAGAGAAAGTGCCAGCAACCTTATCATAGTTTTCAGTAAGGCTACCTACCAAATGTTTCACATGCTCTTCCTGTAAGGAAAATAAGTTAGACTCCTCACCTATTTTAGGGCTTTTGTGCTGGCCTACCCATTAGGTTTTCAAAGGGAGAGAGACCTGTCCTGGCATGAGGGGTGGTCCTTATCTGGAAGAGTACCCCTGGCAATAAATGAAGCCAGTTCTTCATAGTACCCTGTGTGGCCTTCCTTAGCTTGTCCTTAATGTTCCTGTTCATCCTTTCCACTACTCCTGCACTCTGTGAATGGTAAGGAATGTGGAACTTCCATATCCCCAAAACTTTCATTAACTGTTGGGTGAGTTTTGCTGTGAAAGCGGGCCCCTGGTCAGAGTAGCAGGTAAACCAAACCTACTGATCCAATGATCTTCTGGGATCCCTATGACTCCCTCCTTGTTTGACCACAATCCATCCGGATTGCGTGTCAAACCTGCATGAACCCAGCAATCCATGTGTTTGGGTTGTGCTTTTCTTTGTACAAGGTATCTTGTTGGCTGCTCTGTCAGCTAAATTGTTACCTTTAGTAGTTTCTGTTTTGTCAAAAGAATTGCCTTTCACTCTTATAATATTAACTTTGGATGGTAAATGGAGTGCTTGCAGGAGGTTTTCCACCCATTTTTAGTTGGCAATTTGTTTGTTGTCTGCAGTTTTAAACCCCCCGATTAGTCTAGATCATTGCATAATCATGGGCCACGTTGAAAGCGTATTTGCTGTCAGTGTAAATGTGTAAATGTTCACTTCCTGTCCCTGAAATAACTGACATGTTCTAGTTAAGGCATGTAGCTCAGCTTGTTGTGCTTAACTGGTCAGGCAAAGTAACTACTGCATACCCTGTTTTGTACGTGCTATCTGAGGGCCTGGAACAACTTCCGTCAACAAAAATGTCTTAAAATTCAGGGTTGAGAGTGTCAGTCTTGGTGAAGTTGTATTAGTCAATTCTTTAGAACAGTCATGGGTGGGAGTGATTGCACTGGATCTCTGAGCTGTCATGTGTTGAGTTGACATGTTTTGTAGAAGATGCACTACAGTGTGTGTGGTATACAGAGTTGTGTCAGTGCCGAGAGTAATTTTACATGCCTCCTTTACAGTCATTGCAAAGCAGCCACAGCTTGTAGACAGGCAGGCAGGCCCTGGACTTGAATTGGTAGTTTTTTTTTTTTTTTTTTTTTGAAAGGTAGGCCACAGGGCGGTAGTGAGTACCGTGCATTTGCGCTAGAACCGCAGCGAATGCGGGGTCCCTGACTACAAAGGATTTTCTGTAATCTGGCAAGCCCAGTGCTGGGGCACTGGCCAAGGACTGAAACAAAGAGTTAAAAGCTTGTGTCATTTCCTCAGTATATGTGACCTGTTTTGGGGCAGTCAATGCAGTGGCAGGGCGTAGGACTGAGTCATAAAAAGAACAGTCTGGGATCCATTGCCTACAGTAGATGATAAAGCTGAAGAAGGAAAAGAACGCTGCCTTATCCTTCAGGGGACTGAGACAGGTCAGGGTTGTGACTTGTTCAGAGGACACTTATGTCCCGCCTGAGATAATACATCCTAGGTATTCCACCTTGTCCCTGCACCACTGGATCTTTTTCCAAGACGCCAAGTGGTCCTTGAGAAACAGGTGATTCATCAGGCTTTTCAAAGTCTGCTGCACACTGCGTCCCGCTCTCACTACACAACAGTAGGTCATCTACATATTGTAGTAGGACAGATCCCTGGGGTGATACCCATCCAAGGTGACTTTCAAAACCATTGAAAAGGCTGCCAGACTGTCCACACATCCCTGAGGGAGACAACGTGTCCAGGTCAGTTGTTGGCCAGGGACCCCAGGTAAAAAGGGAAGATTTCCTGAAAATCCTCATGTACATCAATGCTAAAGAAAAAACATTGGATAAGTCTAGTACCGTGTAAGTGGTGGATGTGGCAGAAATTTTTAAGATCCTGGTAATGTCTGAAACTATTTGTTTAATCCCTGCAGTTCCTGCACCATCCTCCACTCCCCACTGGCCTTTCTGACAGGATTTATGGGGGTATTCCAGGGACTAATGATGGGTTTAAGGATTCCCCTTTGTAAATACTCTTCAATTTGTGGCTGTATACTCTGTAGTTTTTAGTGTTTAGTGTGTATTGTTTCTGAAAGATGCAAGAGGTGCCGGGCTTGAAAGTAGGGACATATGAAGTGCATTTGATATGTCCTACATCTGTCTTGGACTTCGCCCAAATTGGGTGAGTCTCCAGGGGGGGGGGGGGGGGGCTGGTATGGACATGAAGTAAAATGTCAGGTCCCTTCGCTTAGGCATAGTTAAGTCACAGTTAACTGCTTTAGCTGTCATACCCCCTTGTAAGTCAAATTTAATGGCTATCGCCATCCTCAATGAGGACATAAGGTCCCGTCCCATTAGACATAAAGGGCAATCAGTGAGGATGGCAAAACTTTGCTTGGTTAAGGGTCTATCCTGCAAGTCTGACACCTGAAGTGGTTCTGCGGGGTGTTTGTCATTAGGTTGATTTGGAGAACGACCGGGAGTTCTACTTTCACTTTGTATGTGAGGAGGTTTCCGTTCTTGCGGATATCCCTGTTGATGTTGTTGACCCCTTCCCTGATATCTGCCTCTGAAATCAGCTCTCCTTGGACACCTCACCGTGGTCTATAGCCCTTCCTTTGAGGACAATCAGATTTCCAGTGGGAAGAATCCCCACAGTTAAAACATCCTTGATTGTCATAGGGCTGAGGATATGACCCTCGTGGTCAGTCATTGAGAGCAGGAAACGTGGCAGAAATATCAGGGGAGATTTCAGGTGTGGTTTGCGTGAATAATCCCCCTTTTGTATGAAAAACCCCGGAGGATGCTCGTTTTTTTTTTAACGTCCTCCATAAAATATTTAGGACTCTGTGTAGCCCAATCAGAATTAACAAATTTTATAATTTGTGTGACTTTAGGGTCTCCATTATTCATGGCTGTACTGACAAACAATAGTGGGCTATCAATTTCACAGGATGTGTAAATTTTAAACAACTGTGACACAAAGGAATAAAAATCTTCCCCTGTTACATCTTCTGACACTAATTCTGTTTCATTTACAGACTTTTGAAGAGGCATTTTAAGGTGACTCATTTTTAAAGAGAGGTCATCATCTTGTGACTCCTCTATTTCTTCTTCCTTGCTCTCTGACAAGAGAGCGAGAACGACTTCTAGAACTATGTATGTATGTATTTCTGTAACATCTGTCCCATTTATTCCCATAGAGCAGCCCTCGGTATAGTTCTCAATGATAAAATGGGGGTCATTACGTAAGGGACAGGGGGCATACATCTAGGGGATGAGGGAACCGTTTTCTATATTCCTTCAATGTTTTAGACCATACTTTATAACATTCAATCACGTAATCATTATTATGGGGAAATGGTGGATAATTGTACTGTTTGTGTTGCCCACAAAATTTAGTAACCTCCTCCCAATTCTCTTGGCAACAAGGGCCGTCAGTAGTTAAACCTGAAACTTGAAGAATATGAGCTCTGGATAGTATGTTTGCCCAAAAGGGTTCAGTACAATGTTTTCCATAATTTCCCAACACAAAATCAAATGGGGTAGGCTGTTCCAGCTTACCTCCTGGACCTCCCTTACCCAGCTGATTTCCCATGTTCAATTCTTATACTTTAACTTATAATATGACTTCTATTTATATACATTAGTTGCAGAACACACTCTTAATGATTTTGGACAGACTATAAATTGTTCACTTGTTCTGAATTCAATAATATTCCTGACACCTTTTAACAGTTATATGGACGTATGTCCGCGTGGGTTCGAACCCCACTTCTGGTACCATCTGTAAGGAGCGCCCCTCTTCTTGATTAGCCCGGGCTGGACTTTAGTGACCACTGGAAAGCCCTTTCAATCGATTGGGTAAAATCAGACAATCACACGAGTTGAGGATTATCATGACTACGAGTTCTTTATTTCCTGTATACTACTTTTTATGTGCTTCAAATTGCATTGTCAGCCAATCAGGTTTAGGCAAGACATTCAAGACATTTGACCAATCATGAAACATTAACATCTAGTGCGTCATACAGTTAGGGGACTTTTTTAGGGGAATTCTGATCAAGTCTCCAAACATACAGACATATATTTATATAAATGACCTTAAGAAATCATCTATAATTAAACCACATAGCGTCATTTCACCTTATGAATATTTCCTACTTCCTATAAATTCTAACAGCTAGCTCTGACCACAAATGCATCCTGTTTCTTGCAGACTTCAGAAGTAACTTGCAAAGCATGGTGTTTCACTAAATATCTGTTTAAGCAGCTAAATGTAATAAGACGAGTTTAAACTTAAAGGGTGACTCTCCCTACCCTTACACATACAGTAGAACACAAAAAGATAAAGGACAATGCAAGAATATAACATTGGGTGCTTGTGTATTTCCTGTAGCTGTAGTCCAACATGTTTTGCAGTAATACACATTGTTGACTCCACATGAGCATCTACAAAGATGGAGAATATCATACTACATAATATTCATAACAACTGTATATCTTAATAATTGCTATGACTGTTATCCAGCTTACCACCCTAGATTCATATTATGGACCGCATAAATCCCATATCCTCCAACCGGCTGCCACCTGAAGCACCGTACAGGCCTAACCCCCACCACAAAGGCAGTGGAAAGGTGGTGGCAAGAGAGGCACTGGACCACACAAGGAGAAGATGGTGACCACACCCACTTCTGGCACTGGTGTTTTGCCTGTCAGGACCACATATATAGGTGGGGATGGTGGCCGTGCGAGTGCCACATTGAAAAATGTTGTGCTTTGAAGCACGCAGACGACAGGTAAGACACATTACCTTATGGATCACTATGTCCTTTTATTTGCTTTGGGAATTGGTTCTTTTGAACTGTTATAAATACATGATGCAATTGTGATGGGATAACTTATTGACTTTTTGATGTTAACTTAAATGTAATGGTCTTACTCCAGTCATAGGTATTGTTGTGTGTATTTTTTGGGGTTATTCTATAGATTATAGGGATGGATGGTCCAGTAGATCAATGTGAAGCAGATGAGATGAATGAATAGATAGTGGGGAGATTGAAAGATACTCTTTTGTGTGTTGTATGTCCTAGAGTAATGGATGGTGAATGCTGGTAGTATAAATGTGTTATTAGGTTATACGTTTATATGTGTATGCCAGTAAGTGTATTCGTTTTTCTGGTTATGAATGTGGAATTGTTCCTTCCTGGATGTGGATTGATTTAATTGGTCTGTATATAGGTATGATGGGTAATCTATGTAGGATTCTATCTATGTAGCGTTTGTAGAATTGTTTGATGGGCAAATTCTTGAACGTTGCTCATTATGATTTGGTTTTCAATCACATACTTAGGTCTATACCAGTGTATGGTCATTACATCTATAATATCTCCTTTTCTTCACAGCAGCAGTTTGTGGGTGGTGTCCCCATCCTTCCTCTTGTGTGGTCCTGTGCCTATGTTGCCACCCTCCTTCCACTGCCTTTGTGGTGCGGGGTTGGGCTTGTGCAGTGCTTCAGGTGGTGACCGCCTGCAAGCCAGAAGGATATGGGATTTATTCAGGTCCATCATATAAATCTGGTGTGGTAAGCTGGATAACAGTCATATCAATTTTTTAAGATATACAGTTATGATTACTATATAGTATGATATTCTCCATTTTTGTAGATGTTCCTGTGGAGACCCTTAAGAAGTGGGTTATTGCAAAACATGCTGAACTACAGCTACTGTGAATACTCAAGCATGCATTCTCTCCTTTACATTAGCCTTTATGTTTTTATGCTCTACTGCATGTCTGTTGATGGTGGTGATTGTGCACACAAACATTTTTTATTTATCCATATTGTAATAAAATATTGTTTTCTTTACCTGTAGAAAGTATGTTGTTACCTCTAGTACAAAGCCATTTAAAGTTTCAAATGCTACACATGAAATCATTTTATGCCTAAGAACTGTGTCTAGATAATATGGTACATGCCATCGTATGCTGATATTGTTTTTTTGGTTGATACATTTATTACTATTTGCACAATCAACATTTTAAACATACTGTATATACAGCATTTAATGCATATATAGCCTATAATGGAACAAGAAAGTCAAAATTATTATTTGGAAAAATTATTAGTTATTTGCCCACAAATAGATGTAAACCCAGTCACCAAAACCTCACATAAGCGTTGTCATGTTAATGTTTTTTTCCCCCAAAGTTATAGTTAATCTTTTTTAAATATGCAGGATTTCCATAAAAGAATATCTGGTGATCCTACCATGAAGGACATTGAGCAGGCATGTCCTGTTATTAGGTGGTAACTGTCCCCTAACTGTGCTCCTGTAGTGACATCCTATTACATGCACCCATGGTAGAGACCAAAAGGGGCTGTGCCATGACACATTGCACAGGTACAGTCCATCATTGTCACCATCTGGAATGTGATACTGAGCAATTATGTGCAACTGCTGGAGGCTGAAGGAGATCAAAACACTATAATGTAAATTGATTAAAAAAAAGAGTATTTTAATATATAAAATGATTTAGAAAACGAAACATCATCCAGTTTGCATTTAAATCCACGTTAAGTTTGTCAAAAACAGAGTTATTCTTTTTTCCAACTGTAACCTACAAGGATGAGTGTGTAAGGCACGAGGATGCAGATTGTATTAAATTGTTATAAGAATCATAGCTGTCTTGCTTCTATAATATCCAGATTTGCTGGCTGCAAATGATGACCATAATGTGTGTGTTGGCGTAATTTTGTGAATCTTTGCAAGTGTGTCCACTAGTCCACTAATTTTATTGCTTCCCTTAGCCCTGATGAAGAGGGATTGTTTGCCCTTGAAACCTGTTGGTTCCTTTTTTATCTTTCTGTTGTCTTAATTTTATCAACAATACATGATAATGAACTCTTAAAATGATTGGTTTGCACGTTTTGCTATTTTCAACAGCCTAGTGGAGAACAGGTGAGCATTTATGGTCCTCTTACAAGCATAGGGGGACAACATTCAAGCCCTATGTAACCCCTAACAATGAAATCCTCTTATTTGCTGACTTTACATATATTTCACTGAAATTGTTTTATATTTATTCAATAAGTATAAAAAAAAATTATAATTTTGTCAGAAATTCAGAGCTCCCAGTTCTTAGTTCAGGATTACACAAAAACCGTCCTTTATGTTGTGGAGAATAGGATAGGGGGAAGGTTTCAGTAGTTTAGGACAAAATGTTATGTGTTGTCAGCCTAGAGCAGAAAAGGAGACAAATGCATTTCTAGCATATCAACAGGCATTTTGTTTGCACTTGCAAATTCTTTAGATGGATACAAATTTGAAGAAATGTGCATGCATTGCAGAGATGTACTGAATATCATTCCTATTAATCTCTCCCTGACATAAACTTTAAGGTGACCCTGTCTTTTAACCATTTGATGACCAGTGGTGACCAGTGGGTCACTGGACTTCAATTGGTTATTCCGGGATGATGCCTGCAGCCGACTGCAGTCCTCTTGTAAGAGCAATCCTAGCAGCTAACTAGCCGTGGTATTGCTTTTTCAAGCAGCAGAAGGGGACTCCCCCCTCCCTTTCCATCGCCTTTCATTACTTTATTGGGCTGCCCCCACTCCGGGACACCCAACTGACAGCTGATCATAGAGGCAAATAAAGACGAGAACTGGTTTGTTTGCCTCTATGATATAGGGACCCAGAAGCGATGAGCTTACATCATGTCAAGTTTCCCCCAGATGTAAACAGTGCCATTTTAAAAAATGAAAAGCATTTGATCACACTGAAGGGCAGATGAGGGACCCCAGATTTCTCCATAAAGAGTACCAGTGCAAGATATGTTTACATTCCTTGTGGCAGCAATAAAAGTGATAAAAAAATTAAATAAAGTGACAGTGTAAAAATATAAAAAATATATAAAAATAAATTTAAGGTGCCTCTGTCTCCTGTGACTCGTGTGCAAAGGGAAATGCATGTAAACAGCGATTTTCCCACATTTGTGAGTTAACGTCACATCATGGGCAGTAATTCTAGCACCAGACCTCCTATGTAAATCTAAAGTGGTAACCTGTAAAGGCCTTTAAAATGTTGCCTATGGATAGTAGAATTTACGTTGTTTGTCACTAGGGATGAGCTTTGAGTTCGAGTCAAACTTATGCTCGACTCGAACATTGCCTGTTCGCCTGTTCAGCGAACAGTGAACAATTTGGGCTGTTCACAGCAAATTCGAAAAGCCGGAACACCCTGTACAAGTCTATGGGCGAAATCTAAAATGCTAATTTTAAAGGCTAATAAGCAAGGTACTGTCCTAAAAAGTGTTTGGGGACCCGGGTCTTGCCCCAGGGGACATGGATCAATGCAAAAAAAGTTTTAAAAATGGCTGTTTTTTCAGGAGCAGTGATTTTAATAATGATTAAAGTGAAACAATAAAAGTGTAATATTCCTTTAAATTTCGTACCTGGGGGGTGTCTATAGTATGGCTGTGAAGGGGCACATGTTTCCCATGCTTAGAACTGTCTCTGCACAAAGTGTAATTTCGCAAGGAAAAAAAGTCTTTTAAAATCACTTTCCATTGTCGGCTCCCGTAATACAGAGAACACTCAATGAGTGTTCTCTGTATTAGCCGACAATTCATTCATTGATAAAAAAAAAAAAAAGCGTGAGGATTCCCCTAAATTCAATTACCAGGCCCTTCAGGTCTGGTATGGATATTAAGGGGAATCCCGCATTAAATTGAAAAAAAAAAAAAATTGACGTGGGGTCCCCCTAAAAATCCATACCAGACCCTTTATCTGAGCACGCATCCTGGCAGGCCGCAGGAAAAGAGGGGGGGGATGAGAGAGCGCCCCCCCTCCTGAACCGTACCAGGCCACATGCCCTCAACATTGGGAGGATGCTTTGGGGGGTCTGTGACCCCTCAAAGCACCATGTCATCATGTTGATGTGGACAAGGGCCTCATCCCCACAACCCTGGTGGTTGTGGGGGTCTGCGGGCGGGGGGCTTATCAGAATCTGGAAGCCCCCTTTAACAAGGGGACCCCCAGATCCTGCCCCCCGTTTGAAATGGTAAGGGGGAACAAAGGTACCCCTACCATTTCACAAAGAAAGTGTAAAAATGGTTAAATAAGACAAACACACTTTTGAAAAATTCCTTTAAAAAAAAAAAATTGCACAAATACTGCGTGAAATAGAAAATGACAATACCCACCAGTGCCTACACATACTTGCAACATCCTGCAGTTCCCTCCGCTACATCTAAATGCTGAGCTGTTCTGATTGGGTAAAGCTTTGACCTTTCTTGGTTGAACTTTCCCTGCTCCCTCCCAAACACTTTAATTGAACCATCACTATCTTATTCTTCCCCAAAGACCAACAGAAATGTGTGGAGGGCAAAATTGGGTGAACAAACCTTGCATTCAAGTGTAGTAGTAAAAGAGTGGAATAGCTTATTTTTTTATATTCCTTTACTTTTTACCTAAATTATGCTTTTTTCCCCCTAAAGTGAGAGCCACCTTAAGGGCATTGCACAATCTCCTGACAAACAAAGATATTTACTGATAATTTTGTAGAATAATAAGAACTATTATTAGTCTCTTCTTTTGTTTCATGAATATTTGGGGAAGTACCTTTTTGTTTGCATTTGACAAAAGCTTTGCAGTGTATAGTCCATTGAAGTTATCTCCAACCTGACCAGATAAGACAGATATTGAATACCTGAACAGAAATTGAATCAAGACGGTCGTAATTTCGATCTGTCTATGAGCAGGCTTGGTATACTGAAGTCGATCCATATAGCCAACAGCGGTGACTATTGTATTCTGACCAGTGACGTAACTAGAACCTTCAGGGCCCCGATGCAAGAAACCATAAAGGACCCCCCTGAACCCAAGCCAGGGCCCTTCCCTCCGAGTCCGGCGGTGGAACTCCAGGGGGTGGTCACGGGTATGACCTTTGTGAGCCCTGTAGTTCCACCACTGGCATCAGTAGTTTTTTTTTATTATTTTTATTTTTTTATTTTTAGGTGCCCCATTGGGGGACTGTCCCTAGGCAGGATGGGGTCCCCGTCTCCAGAAGAGATGAGGTCCTTTTCTCCAGGGCAGATGAAGTTACTGCCCCCAGGTGAGAAGGGGTCCCTGTCCCCACGTGAGAAGGGGCCCCTGTCCCCAGGGGAAGATGGAGGGGGTATGTAATGGTGTGTGGGGGATGGGGTCCTCTCACTCACCATGACCAAGCTGCAGGCCACGCACTCATCCATGTTGGCCTGGGCTCCATCCAGTGTGCTGGACGGGTGATCAGCATATCTCCCAGAAAGACCTTTCATCATCTGTGTATGACTGGGGGAGGAGGGGGGCTGGCAGACAAGCCTGCAGTGTCCTCCGGGGGGCTCTCATAGGGCTGCACTGCATCTGGGTGCTTAAAGTTTGTTTACCCAGGAGAAGTTTGCAGTGTAGTGACTCAGGGGGACGAGACTCTGGCTGGGGAGAACAGATATCGGACTGAGCGGCAATGCATGGAGCAGGAGAGGGGTACTCTGAGGAGCCGGCCGAGGACACAGGTCATGCTGGGAATGCACAACTAAAGAGCAGCCAGTGCGATAGTCGAGCATGGAGCTCTGCTAGTCACCCTCCACCCACCCGTGTGCATGGTGCACTGGTACCCCTAGCTGCCTATGCTGCTGCCGGCCATATGTAGAGGGGGCTGCATGGGCCCCCTGCAGCACAGGGCCCAGTTGCGGTCGTGACTGCTGCACCCCCTTTAGTTACGCCCCTGTCAATTACATAGAGTAGCGTTGCTTTGTAGTTCACCAGAAATAGCTGGGTAGGCAGATGACCTTGTCTGAGATTTCATTTCAGTGCACACAAAGTTGCAAGGAACACATAACTTTTGACAGATTCCACTGGTATTTTTCTGTACTGGCATAAAATGTATTTAGCCACCACCAAGTACTGGTAAGCTATAATATATTACATTTTTGTTTTTAGGTTTCGATGTACTTCAGTTTTGCCCTTCTGCATTAATATGGAATCATCTTGAATATTCAGTTCAGTTTTGTGTACCAGATAGAAAAAAGAATGTCTTACTTAAAAGAGTGCGGAGAAGGCCAATTGAATTAATTATGGACACAGGGGACCTTGGTTCAGAGGAGACTAATTGACCTAAATCCATTCACTTGTGGGAAGAGGTGATTAGGGGATAAGATCACCCTATCTAAATTATAAATGGCAATATAAAAAATGAGAAAGCTAAATTTAAAAGGTACCTGTCAGAAAATAAATATTTAAACAGACACTGATTAATTGTTCTGGAAGTGAATATCCCTTGGCTACCATGGTGATCATTCCTTTACTATTTAGTATATTGCTGGTGAGCAACAAGTGTGGAGCCAGTGAAGTTATAGGATGCCTGATAGGCACACATTTGTTCTGGGCTATTGACTCTTGACTGAGTAGTGAAGAAAGAATACGGATGACAGCCCTTGAGTTTTCATTTAACCACTTGCTTACTGGGCACTTAAACCCCCCTCAGTCCCAGACCAATTTTCAGCTTTCAGCGCTGATGCACTTTGAATGACAATTGCGCGGGCATACAACACTGTACCCAAATGAAATTTCTATCATTTTTTTCCCACAAATAGAGCTTTCTTTTGGTGGTATTTAGTTACAGCTCGGAGTTTTATTTTTTGCTAAACAAACAAAAAAAGATGCAAAAAAAAAAAAATCATGTTTTAATAGTTTGTTATAAAATTTTGCAAACGGGTCATTTTTCTCCTTCATTGAAGTGCGCTGATAAGGCGGCACTGATAGGCTGCATTGGTGGGCACTGATGGGCTGCATTGGTGGGCACTGATAGGCTGCACTTGTGGGCACTGATAGGCATAGTTAAGGCGGCACTAATAGGCACAGATAAGGCGGCACCGATGGGCACAGATAAGGCGGCACTGATGGGCAAAGATGGGCACAGATAAGATGGCACGGATGGGTGGCACGGATAAGTGGCACGGATGGGTGGCACGGATGGGCACTGATAGGTACCACAGATAGATGGGACTGATGGGCACTGATAGGTGGCACTGATAGGTGGCTCTGATAGGTGGCACTGCTGGGCACTGATGGGCGGCACTGCTGGGCACTGATGGGCGGCACTGCTGGGCACTGATGGGCGGCACTGGGGTGCAGCACCTTTGAGGCAGATTGGGTGGCACTGTGGGTGGCACTGTGGGTGGCACTGTGGGGTGGCACTGTGGGGTGGCACTGTGGGTGGCACTGTGGGGTGGCACTGTGGGCATTATGGGCACAGACGGGGGGCACTTACTTTTACTTTGTTATATTTCAGGATGGCACTGCGGGAGGCAGGTGGGCACTGGCAGGTGGCATGTGGTGCCTTTCATTGCTGGCCGTGATCGGGACTGATGTCCCGATCACGGCCGCCGGTGATCGGCTTTTTTTTTTTCTCCTCGCGCTGTCAGCGCGAGGAGGAATAATAGCCGATTACCGGCTCCGTTCTATCACATGATCAGCTGTCATTGGCTGACAGCTGATCACGTGATAAGGGGTCGGGATCGACCCCTTACACGGATCGGTGATCAGGCGAGTCTCACGGACTCGCCGATCACAGAGCGCGCCGCGCGCGCCCCTCAGGGGGCGCGCAGGCCGCTCGTAACCAGGACGACGTCAATAGACGTAGTCCTGGAAATCTAGGTCCGCGCTAATGCCGTCATTCGGCAATAGCGCGGTACCCAAGTGGTTAAATAAATAGGCCAACGATGGCTTCAGTCATATTTAGGTCCTAGAAGGCCCCTTTAACCACTTTAGCTCTGGAAGAGTTTACCCCCTTCATGACCAGGCCATTTTTTACTATTTATCAATGCACTACTTTAACTAGTACAGTAATTACGCGGTCACGCAATGCTGTACCTAAACTAAACATTTTTTCACACAAAGAGAGCTTTCTTTTGATTATATTCAATCTCCCCTGGGTTTTTATTGTTTTGGGATATAAACAAAAAAAGACCTACAATTTTGAAAAAAAACTCCCAATATTTCTGCTATAAAACACAAAACAAAAATTTTTTAAAAATCTAATTTCTTTATACATTTTGGCCAAAATGTACCCTGCGTTGTGAATTAGTTATTGGTTTGTATGTTATAGCATCTAAAAGCTATGGTATGGATACTGGAATTTTATTTTTTTATAGTACTAATGGGGGTGATCAGTGACTTTAGTGGGAGTGTGACAGTGCAGCCAGCAATCTGACACTCATGCCACGTACACACGATTGGAAATGCCACCAGGAAATGACAGATGTAAGGATTTGGTCGGAAAATGCGACCGTGTGTATGCTCCATCGGAGATTAGGAACAGTTTCTCAATTTTTTGGTTGGAAGAAGTTCCTTTCTGAAAATGCGTTCGTGTGTATGCAATTTGGACGCCCAAAAACTCACGCATGCTCAGATTCAAGTACGAGACAGAAGCGCTCGGTCTGGTAAAACTACTATTCGTAATGGAGATGGCACATTCGTCATGCTGAAATGTTTTAAATAGTTTAATGCAGCGCATTCTCTTCTTCTTTATAATGCTAGAAGAATGAAGTTGTTTTTCTGCTCATAGTCACACAGAGTTCTCACAAACATATTTCTTTATTATTTCTCGTGATCTCCTGAATAATCTTTTTTTTTTTTTTAAAGCCAGATCTCCATAATAATGTTTAGAATAATTTTTTATTGTCATTTTTATTTAATCAAGAACACCTTTTTTTTGATTATTTTTAAATTATTTTCTAGTCATCTCCATAATTTTTTTTTGTGTGTCAAGTTTCCACAACAATATTATTATCTTGTATTTTTAACGACTTAAGGACCAGGCCTCTTTTTCAGATTTGGTGTTTACATGTTTAACCACTTTCAGACCGGACCAATTTGCTGGTCAAAGACCAGACCACTTTTTGCGATTCGGCACTGCGTCGCTTTAACTGACAATTGCGCGGTCGTGCGACGTGGCTCCCAAAACAAAATTGACGTCCTTTTTTTCCCACAAATAGAGCTTTCTTTTGGTGGTATTTGATCACCCCTGCGGTTTTTATTTTTTGCGCTATAAACAAAAATAGAGCGACAATTTTGAAAAAAACGCATTATTTTTTACTTTTTGTTATAATAAATATCCCCCAAAAATATATGAAAAAACATTTTTTTCCCTCAGTTTAGGCCGATACGTATTCTTCCACATATTTTTGGTAAAAAAAATCGCAATAAGCGATTATTGATTGGTTTGCGCAAAAGTTATAGCGTTTACAATATAGGGATAGTTTTATAGCATTTTTATTAATAATTTTTTATTATTTTTTTTTTACTAGTAATGGCGGCGATCAGCGATTTTTATTGTGACTGCGACATTGTGGGGGAGCTATCGGACATTTTTGACACATTTTTGGGACCATTGTCATTTATACAGTAATCACTGCTATATAAATGCAGTGATTCCTGTGTAAATTACACTGGCAGTGAAGGGGTTAACCAGTGGGTGGCAGTGTAGGGGTTAAGTGTTCCTAGGGGTGTGTTACTAACTGTGGGGGGGTTGGGCTTTCATTTAGTGAACACTGATCTCTGCTCCAATCACATAGAGCAGAGATCAGCGTCACTAGTTGCTAGGCAGAATGGAGAAATGTTGTTTACTCGGCATTTCCTCCATTCGGCCGCTCTGTGAGACGATCGCGGGGATGCCCGCGGCGATCGAGTCTGCGGGTCCCACGATCGGACTCACGGGTGTCCCGACCAGCGCGGGAGCGCGCCGCCGGCGGCGTGCTCCCGATGGCAGGGCGGCATTGAATATTGGACATACCTGTACGCCAATATGCCTGCCCGTGCCATTCTGTCGACGTACATCGTCGTGCGCTGGTCGGGAAGTGGTTAAAACAGTTTTTTTTGCTAGAAAATTACTTAGAACCCCCAAACATTTTATATTGTTTTTTTTTTCTAACACCCTAGAGAATAAAATACTTTGAAATCATTGAAATACTTTTTTTCACACCGTATTTGCGCAGCGGTCTTACAAGCGCACTTTTTTTGGAAAAAATTCACTTTTTTGAATAAAAAAATAAGACAACAGTAAAATTAGCCCAATTTTTTTTTTTATATTGTAAAAGATAATGGTACGCCGAGTAAATTGATACCCAACATGTCACACTTCAAAATTGCGCCCGCTCGTGGAATGGCGTCAAACTTTTAGCCTCAAAAATCTCCATAAGCGACATTTAAAAAATTCTACAGGTTGCATTTTTTGCGTTACAGAGGAGGTCTAGAGCTAGAATTATTGCTCTCACTCTACCGATCGCGGTGATACCTCACGTGTGGTTTGACCACCGTTTTCATATGCGGGCGCTACTCATGTATGCGCTCGCTTCTGTGCGCAAGCTCGTCGTGACGGGGTGTTTTTAAAAACCTTTTTTTTTCTTATTTATTTTAATTGATTTTATTTATTTTTACACTGTTTTTTAAAAAAAATAAAAATGGATCACTTTTATTCCTATTACAAGGAATGTAAACATCCCTTGTAATAGAAAAAAGCATGACAGGTCCTCTTAAATATGAGATCTGGGGTCAAAAAGTCCTCAGATGTCATATTTGGACTAAAATGCAACAAAAAAAAATAAAAATAAAAAATAGCATTTAAAAAAAATATGTGCCATCTTAGCCTCACTCGTCTCCATACCCAGCTAGCAAAAGGACCCGATCGCCTCCGCCGCTACCGACAGCTCCGGTAAGCGGCGGAAGGTGCCGATAGCGACGATCTCGCTGCGAATCTGCCACAGAGACCACCGTTATCGTACAGACGACCGGTGCCTGAAGAGATGGATATCTCGGTTGTGGCAGCAGCTGCTGCCGTTACCGAGATATCCCTCTTCAAAAATAGGACATACATTGTCGTGCGCTGGTCGTTAAGTGGTTAAAGCTCAAGGAGGTTGGTGTTGGTGACCCTTGTTAATTTGACCTTGTATTTTTGAAATGCACCTGCCTACTCACAAACAAACTGTCCTATTTGAAGAAAAACACATAGGCAAGTATTTTCATATAAAAAAAATCTCCATTTATTCTGGCTCATAACAAAATAAAGAGGAAGGCAAAACTGGAAAAACTGCTGGAATTTGCAAAGCCATTGTACCCCAGGGCACACATAAACTATTTGGAAATAAAAATTTAGATGGAGTCCATATAATAGGGAGCACAATCTGGTCCAGGACTCCCAGAGATCAAGAACAGCAGCAAATGACATATATGTCCCCAGGCTGTGGTACTACAATTCTGTAAGACCAGACTGAACCCAGGCCATCACTTTCTTGTCTTTCTTTTAGGGGGGATTCTAAATGAGTTTGGGAGCCAAAAAAAGCCTCTGGCACTCTGCGTGAATTTAAGGACAACAATAGCATATGTACACATTTTAGGGGGTGTTTAGGGTAAAGCACTACAATGTAGCTGACAAAATACATTGTTAAGTGACTAGGCTAGGTGGGTATGAGTCCAGGTTAGCATGCTGTGGAGGTTAGTAAAGGCAAATATGCATGTAGGCCAAAAAATGAGCATTAAAAGATTACAGCATGCATGAGGACAAAGGGGACATTCAAAGCATATTACAATCATGGTAATTAGGGATGCCAGTTGAGAACTTGATGTCCTGTAGGCTTCTCCCTGTCGTCAAGTACCTCAAAGTGGCGACTATCCTCTGCTCCAGAGTGATGACTTGCCGCATGCAGGTGTCCTGCTTCGTAATATAAGGGGTGAACAAAGCCAACAGATGGTGAAAAACGGGGTCCGTCATCCGGAGAAGATTCCTGAAATCATCAGGGTTATTCTCCTGGATCTCCCGCAGCAAAGGCATATAAGAGAATTGATCACGCTGGAGTAACCAATTCTGGGTCCATGAACTCCTCCCCACCCTGTTCATGGACTGGGCTTGGGTCAAAGCAAGAACCCCAACACCAAGCCCCCACACAGCATGAACTCTATGACGAGTACATAAACGCAACATGGCTCCAAAAAGGTCAGCTAGTCAGAACAAACTAACAGAATGTACTGAAGAACAGCAAGGCCTGTGAAGAGCGAGCTGAAAATCAGTAACGAGCGGATAAGAACACGTTGAAAAACAGATACGAACTGACTACACACACTGAAAAACAGATACAAACCCACAAGCACAAACTGAACAGTAGTAAAATGATCTGAAAAAGCACAAATCTGAAAAGCGCGAATCGTCTCTCACCAAACTTCTACTAACACGAGATGAACACGAGATTAGCAGAAGGAGCCCAAAGGGTTGTGCAGTGGCTATTGAACTTCCTTTTTCTAGTCCCGTTGTACGTGTTGTACGTCACCGCGTTCTTGATGGTCAGAATTTGGTGTGACCGTATGCAAGACAAGCTTGAGCGGAATTCCGTTGGAAAAACCATCACAGCTTTTTCTGACCAAAATTCTGATCGTGTGTACACGCCATCAGGCCCCAATCACACTTGTACGACTTGTCTCTTTCCACTCTCATGTGACAGTACTGGGTGTCTAAATGGCAATTACCAATAGCTGGTGCTGTCATATGGGAGAAGGAGAGTGAATCACTTCTTTTATACCTTTAGGTACTGGATATTTTTCTGGCACCTGAACGAGCAGCAAGAGAGTGCAGGGAAGGTGAGCATAAGCATCTGGTGAAAACACAATTAGGCTGCTGTTGCACTGCCACACTGCAGATTAACCACAGCTTGGGTGCAGCACAGTGTACCTGGAATTTTCATGTGGGTTACCTGCGATTTTCCATCTATTATGCGCATTTTTGTAGCAATTTCTGAAAGTGCACCAAAAGTACTTTACAGTGCCTTGCAAAAGTATTCACTCGCCTTGCCATTTTTCGTGTTTTGTTGCCTCACAACCTGCAATTAACATAGATTGTTTGAGGATTTGGATCATTTAATTTACAGAACATGCCCACAACTTTGAAGATTTTTTTTTATATTGTGAGGCAAAAAACAAATAGGACACAATAACAGAAAAAGTCAATGTGCATGACTATTCACCCCCCTAAAGTCAATTTGGCCGCTGTTGCACTGCCATACTGCATATTGACCACAGCTTGGGTGCAGCACAGTGTACCTGGAATTTTCATGCGGGTTATCCGCGATTTCCCATCTATTTTCCGAAAATGCACCAAAAGTACTGTACAGTGCCTTGCAAAATTATTCACCCCCCTTGGCATTTTTCACACTTTACAGGAGGATTTACCACCAGGCTACATAAAGTATGTACCAAAGAGTAGCAAATGATGCGATATTGTGCAACATGTTTTGGAAAGTTCTTGGAAGCCTGCTGGATGAGGTTATGAAGTAAAGGAAAACTTTGGACACATTCTCTGGAAATAAAAAATACTAGCTCATGGTCCTGTAATCCCTTACATGTTAACCTCTTTGCAAAAGACAGGAAATTCACCTAGGTTTTAGGGGTGTGGCAACCAAAAAAGCACTGAAAGGATAAAAAGTAGTGTGACCCTTAAAGTGATTGTAAAGTATTTTTTTCACATTAAAATAACTAAATGAGTTATACTTACCTGCTCTATGCAATAGACACACCTAGTGAAAGGTGAGTCGGAAGGAAGTAGAGAGGGGACATTAGGTAACAAATTGGTACTTTACAGGAAATGTTCCATATAGTATAAACAGTATGGTTTCTCC
Source organism: Lithobates pipiens (assembly GCF_037356315.1). Lineage (NCBI taxonomy): Eukaryota > Metazoa > Chordata > Amphibia > Anura > Ranidae > Lithobates > Lithobates pipiens. The sequence goes on from NW_027507903.1 coordinate 445,314,306, forward strand.
TCATGGATACAGTAATTTTAGTAATAGTCATTGTATTATTTATAATATAATAATATAATATTTAATATTCACCTTTAGGGTCATAGATCACATTTCCTAGATATGGAATGTATTGCTTATCTTATGCATATAACTAATATTTAAGGCCTATCTCTTTACTGAGAGTTGCCAATCTTGACCTAGGAAACCGTAACAGATGTACAATAATGGAAGAAGCCTCAGAATAAAACAAATCAAAAAGAGAAAAAAATAGAAAACTCCACTATCGATAGTGCTAGGATGGTAGTATACCTAAACTACAACTATTAATACTAGTCTTCACTTGCTAGCTTTTAGGTTGCTAGATATGCACCTGCCAATACTTTAAACTTTTCAGGCTGTTGCAACTTTATCTAGTGGAAGTGATTCACCCCAGGAGGGGCAGAGGGATCCAGATACCCCAGTGTTTGCTGAGCCAAGGTGTCTGCTCCGGATACAGCCAGTACACTCACTACAGGCGTTGTACCCTTGCAGGGGTGCAAGTATCTGGTGAGTGGGGGACTAAGTGCCCGTTCACACTACCGCGACTTGTCAGGCGACTTAGTTGCCTGACAAGTCGCGCTCCGTTCTGTACTATGGAACCGTTCTAATAGGAGCGACTCAAGTCGCTCCGACTTAGAAAAAGGTTCCTGTACTATTTTTGGGGCGACTTCAGGCGACTTGCATTGACTTCTATACAGAAGTCGTTTTGCAAGTCGCTGCTGAAGTCGTGTGCAGGTCGCGTCTGTGAGTCGCGCTGCAAGTCGTGTCGCCCCTGTGTGAACGGGCACTTAAGGGGAGCACAGAAGTCACTTGATTGATTGCACACCTGCGGCTAAACCCAGGCACAAGTCACTTTGGACAAGTACGAGTCACCTGAAATTTTGCTATTTTTGCACTACTTGAGATTGAACTTTAATGTTGATTTTATTTATCTTTTACATCTTTTCCATTTTTTTAACACTTTTTTCACTGGACTGTTTTTTTTTTTTTATGATAATCAATTTTTAATTAATTTAAGCATCACATACTGTTTGGGGTGAATTATTAAGGATTCAATTTGATGATCTGATGAGATCACCACTACATTTTGCACTCTTTGCACATTTATTTTAGGACTGGGTATTTGATATATGGTTGCAAAAAGCACAATTAACAGAGCAACAATAGAACACTACCCAATATAGGTCACAAGTTGAGCACATTCCCTATGAATTTTATCTCACTATTGGGGAATCATGCACTACCCATCTGAGAGGAGTGACCCATTGGGGAATCACCCTTCAGGTGATGGGAATAACTACCACCGATTAATTTGCATATTCAACTGGGAGGAATGATATACCCAGTGAAGTGAACAGCCTCATATGATAGACAGAGATGAAACAAATCCTCCTGCATAAGTTGTACTTGTACATCTGCTGTCTTCCCCTTTCTACACCCTTTTAAAAGTGCAGATCATGTTAAAAATCTTTATTTATCTTTCAGCAGCACATAGAAGTGGGTGGGGAGACTGGACTTACACTGTGTGAGAGCTGATTGGAGGAAAGGGACACACCCCCTCCCCATAGGCAGAGGAACAAAAGAACATGCAGAGCTGTATTATGAATAGACTAGCTCCCTGCATATCTCCCTCTAAGCTCCCTCCCTGACACAAATTTTTAGCTCATGTTATCTCATGTGTCAGAGAACTTCTCAGAAGTGACTCATGCTGATAATAGAGGAACGAAGCACCAGAGTGAAATGACACTTAGAGCTTTGGAGAGAGATAGCTAAATACCACAGATATATGTGTTTAGTTCCAATTTCATGACTGGGGTTTACATCAACTTTAAGGAAAATGTTGCAACTCAAAAATATGTACTTATTGAAAAAAACACTACACATTCCCTTTAAGTTCACATGCTCCCTCTAGAGGACAATCAGCAAGTACATTATCAGTCAGATAGAATCTGTGCCATTTCCAATAGCCTCACTGCACTTCGCCTCTTCCTTTCCCACGGCCAGCAAGCACCTTAATTTTAGTATTCAAGTCAGCTGCTGGCCTCTTTCTCTCACACAAACCATTATTGTCCGAGGTCTAATTGACTTCATGTTGAATCACTGCGCTTTTCACGCTTGGCTGAGCCTGCCCTGTCTGAGTATTGGCTCAGAGCACAGGAAGCCTGGAGCATGCGGTTTAAGGTCGACCTTCGTTGAGCTGGGGGGCCCCCAAGGTGTCAATTGGTAACAGAATGAAATGTTAAGGCTCTTCATTTTATCAGCCTTTCACTACATTTTTAATGAATTACCTCTTAAACATCCCATGATGTAGATACTGTGATATAAAAAGACTGGGAAATCCTAAAATCAGCCGTATGTAGTTATGGCAGTGCCTAAATTAAAGATTAAGCTAAAGTATTTGTGAAATCATTTGTTACCTGGCAATTTGCCGCCATATAAAGCTGTCATAACCTTATATCTTATTGCCGGAGGTGTGCTCCCATCAAATGTAATTGTTTTACATGTGAAATGACACAGAGAACATAGTTTAACATAGTTTATCTGGTGTTGGTGGTTATATTATGTATATATGTGTGTGTATGTATATAAATATAATATATATAGATAGATAGATAGATTATTTATTTAATTTAAGTTACAATTTACAGTTGCAGCAAGGCCCCAGGCCTCCTTTGATTTAATGAGAACCTCCAGAACCAGGGGTAGCTGACACTCTTTTGTATGTACTGGGCAGGACTGTTTTTAACGCAGGGAAAAAGTGGGAACTGCCCTGGGCCCCATCATTGTTGTGGGGCCCAAAGCAGCTGCCTAATACTTGCCAACTATCCCCGTTTAAATTCTCTAATCCCTTGAAGTTTTAGTTCTTTGCTGTGTCCTGATATATCAGTGCAAATTTCTGTTGCTGCTGCCCAGCTCTGCCCTATTGCCATGTACAGATAACTCACCTGCAGACCCTGTGTTTACATGTAAATAACCTGCATTGATCCTCCTGAGGTCATATCTACCATTACTTCTGCAGAATGTTGCCCATTGGGGAGGAAAAGGAGCATGCTTCAAAGTCGTGCCTACATCTATAGTCATAAAGCCTAACATCAACCTGTTCTGCAAAGGTAAGCAAATTGGAGGTGGAACCCTTCTTCAAAAGAACATGATGCCACAGCACCCTGAATTTTGGTTCATGTGAATACGCTGGCTAAATGTCTCAGTTACATTGGTGGTCAGTTTAAATCCTTTGATTACATTAGGGCTTGGTGTACAATCCTTTCATTCACACTTGTGGCTAGTGTGAAGGTCCCCCTTACATTGGTGGTCAGTGCAAATGACTTTTTACATTGGCAGTTACTGTGAATTGCATTAGTGGTCATGTAAATCCCCATTACATTGGTGGGCAGTGTAGAAACTCCTCTTTATATTGGTAATCGTTAAAAGAATCCAAACTTGCATTTGTGGTCAGTTTCAAATCCTTCCTTACATTGCTGGTCCATGTAGAAGCCCCCTTTAAATTGGTGGTGAGTGTAAATCTCCCGTACATTGGTGGCTAGTGTAGAAATCCTCCTTTAATGGCTGTTGATGTAAAATCCCCCATTACATTGGTTGTCAGTGTAAATTCTTTATAACATTGGTGATCAGTGTACATTTCCCTTTACATTGGTGGTAAGTGCAGAATTGCCCTTACACTGATGGTCAATGTAAATCACCCTTTATATTGGTTGTTGGTGTAAAAGTGTCACCTTACATTGGTGGTCAGTACAAATCTCCTCGACAATGGTTATCATGTGTATATTCCCCCTTACATGGAGGTCATTGTATATTCCCCCTTACACTAGTGGTTGGTGTAAATTCTCTTATTACATTTGTGTCACTGTAGAAATCCCTATTTTCTATTGGTGGGTGGCATACAATTACACAGTGGTCAGTGCAAATCCCCCCTCACGTTGATGGCCAGTGTAAATCTCCCTTCACATTGGTGGCCATTGTAAATTCCCCATTACATTAGTAGAATCCCCCACTATATACTTGCCAAAAATGTCTAGCTTTGCTCTACATGATTCAGAATTTATCACAGTGTACTGCTTCCTAACTAACCCTATCCCCCCACCACTGTCACTGATCCCATCAACCCCCCAGCATTGCCACTGATCATCCCCCCCCCATCCCCCAGCATTGCCACTGATCCCAGGAGTCCTAGGAGTCCTAGGAGTTTTCTGTCTATCGATGAGTCCCCTCACCTCCCCAGTCCATGGTGTGCAGGCAGGGAGGAGATGATGCACTGTAACCTTTAGCAACCATCAGCGAGCAGTATTGCTGTGCACTAACCTCTTGCAACCAATCATTGAGCGCTAAGGATATACAGTAACCTCTAGGAACCAATCAGTGAGCAGTAATAATGTGCAGTAACATCTAGCAACCAATTAGTGAGTGGTATAAATGTCCAGTAACCTCTAGCAACAATCAGTGAGCAGTATTGATGCACAGTAATCTCTAGCAACCAATCAACAAACAAAAGTCATGAGCTGTAACTTATAGAAAATAAACAGTGAGCCATAATGTGTGCTGTAGCCTCTATCAGACAGTCAGTGAGTGATATTGATACACTATAACCTCTGGCAACCAATCACAATTGCTGCCTGACCTTATTCAGTAAACTGATTTTGAGTCTGTTATTTATTGTGTGACTCAAAGCATGTGGAGAGCGAAATTGCATGGAAGAGGGGGCCCAAGAAAATGTTTGCCCATGGTCCAGTCTATATTGAAGACAGCCCCGATAGTGGGTTGTGAGGCATGGTGGATGCAGAGTAGTTAACGTTATTGGGTGCCAGACACTTCTTGAATGCAAAAGAAAGTTTATTTCTCATAACAAACTTTTTGGGGGGAGAGAGGGTTAGGGCCAGGAAACCCTTAGGTAGTTGCAGGATTCATTAGCAGACTCCGAAACTTCAACATGAGGACAGCCATGCAGGGAAAGGCATCCAGCAAGATGCCTGCATGTGCAGGAATGCTGTCTCCTATGGCAACAGTCTTGACTGGTTCCTAACACAAAGCTTAACAGTTCCTTCACTTTCACTACAATCACTTCTTGTAGTACTTGAGCACACTGAACTCCTGGTCTCTCACTAGACCCACTGATTCACTGCCACCAAATCCCTTGAGCTCCTCCAATCTTCATGGTGGTGTCTACCTTTTAGCGTCACCCCTGCTTCTCTGCTGGGTCCCTAGCTTGGCACTTTAGATACCTCTCACGCTTCCCCCCACTGGCCTGCTTGGTCCCTGGCTTGACTCACAAGGCTGCTCTGCAAGCATCACCTCCACTAGCTGGGTCCCTGGCTTGCTACCCACTGAAGTTTCCCGATTCTTCACTGTCCCCGGTTGGTGTGAATGCTACTCCGGGACTTGTTTCAGTTACTCACCATGGTCCCTGGTAATTAGGCAGATTGTTTCTTACTGGCGACAGTTTCCCCCTACGTCCGACCACGATAGGTTCTCCGGCCAGCAGAACTGTCACTCCTGGTTGGACTGCAAGCCGCAGTCCCAATCTTGCACTGCTCTCTTGCTTCTGGTTAAGCCCTCAGACAGCCTAGCAGCCAGATGTGCCGAGGCTAGGCCCCATCTCTGGCCTAGCAGCCTGGGCAATACTACACACGTCCACCCACACAGCTGTCCAGGTGACACAGGACATAGATCACCTGACTCCACCTTAATATATAGGCTCTCCCAGTGGGCCAAGGGATGCCAAGAAAACCCCTGCCCATTGGCTGATATACTCCATATAGCCATAACCTGACCTTGCGTTGCCCTTCTCGAATCCAGTACCACCAAGTACCCAGCCACCTAGTGGTAGAAGAGAAAAGTGCAACAAGGCCAAACCAATCAGAGAGAAATCAATAGATCACCACCAATCAACCAGAATGACTACTCCTGGCAAGTAAATTTGTGAGGAGCAACCCTGACTAAACTCCAAGGTGCTACACAGTCTATTATAAATTTATTGCATATCTCAGCAATAGTGTTCCATTGTTTTTATTTTGCAGTATTTTAAAATGGCAGCTTTTATCTTGACTATTAATGTCTTTAGATAATTATGGTTGCAAATCGAGGCATGCTCCTTTTTTACAAAAAGGTAGTATAAAGTATAAAGGTAGTATCAAAAGTAGCATATAATCATATATTAATACTGAATATTTATTTAACAGCAATTGCACTTTTGTAACAATGCTTATCATACAGCTACAGTACATCCGGAAAGTATTCACGGCGCTTCACTTTTCCACATTTTGTTATGTTAAAGCCTTATTCCAAAATAGGGAGTTCCAAAGGATGGGAGAAGCTCTGGAGAAATCCTGGAGAGGAGCATGGGAGGAGGTGACAAGGGAGCTAGAGAGCAGGAGGTTTTTGGAGGACCGAAGAAGAGTGGCCTGGTTGGTATTTTGGGACTAGGTTAGTAATGTAGCTGGGGGCAGAGTTATGGATGGCTTTGTAAATTATTGTTAGTACTTTGAATTGTATTAGTTGGGTGAGTGTAAGCCAATGAAGGGATTGGCAGAGAGGGGTGAAGGACACTGAATGGTTGGTAAAGTGGATGAGTCTTGCAGGGGTATTCATTACGGACTGAAGGGGGGGGGGGAGTCTATGTAAAGGTAATCCAATGAGGAGGGAGTTGCAGTAGTCGAGGCGAGAGATAATTAGAATTAGAAGCTTGGTGGAGTCATTCGTTAAAAAGGGGCATATTTTGGAAATGTTATGGAGGCTAAGGCGGCATGATTTGAACAGGGTTTGGATGTGGGCCTGAAAGGATAGTTCAAAGTGTAAGGTTACCCCTAGCACTCTTGCATGGGGGTACGGACTTACAGATGTGCCATTGATCTTGACAGAGATGTCAGGGGAAGGGGCATGTGGAGAAGAAAATATTAAGAGCTCAGTTTTAGATAGATTCAGTTTGAGGAAGTGGTTTAACATCCACCCTGATATGTCTGTTAGTAAATCAGTGAGCAGACTGATGGGATGAGCTGAGGGGCAGAGAGATAGATTTGGGTGTCATCAGCATATAAATGGTAGTGAAAGCCATGGGAGGCTATCAGCTGACCCTAATACTTTGTTGAAGCACCTTTGGCACCAATTACAGCCTCAAGTCTTTTTGAGTATAATGCTAAAAGCTTGGCGCATCTATTTTTGGGCAGTTTCTCCCATTCTTCTTTGCAGGACCTCTTTGCAGAAGCTCCATCAGGTTGGATGGGGAGCTTCAGTGCACAGCCATTTTCAGATCTCTCTAGAGATGTTTAATCAGGTTCAAGTCTGGGCTTTAGCTGGGCCACTCAAGCACATTCACAGAGTTGTCCTGTAGTCACTCCTTTGTTATGTTGGCTGTGTGCTTAGGGTCGTTGTCCTGAAGATGAACCTTTGCCCCAGTCTGAGGTCCAGAGAGCTCTGGAGCAGGTTTTCAATAAAGATGTCTCTGTACATTGCTGTATTCATCTTTCCCTCAATTCTGACTAGTTTCCCAGTTCATACCGCTGAAAAGCATCCCCACAGCATGATGCTGCCACCATCATGCTTCACTGTAGGGATAGTATTGGCCAGGGGATGAACGGTATCTGTTTTCCGCCAGACGTGATGCTTAACATTCATTCCAAAGAGTTCAATCTTTGTTTCATGAGATCAGAGAATTTTGTTTCTCATGGTCTGAGAGTCTTTCGGGTGCCTTTTGGCCAAATCTGTATGGGCTGTCATGTGCCTTTTACTAAGGAATGGCTTCCGTCTGGCCACTTTACCATGCAGGAATGATTGGTAGAGTGCTGCAGATATGCTTGTTTTCCTGGAAGGTTCTCCTCTCTGCACAGAGAAATCATGGAGCTCTGCCAGAGTGGCCATCAGGTTCTTGGTCACCTCTCTGACTAAGGTCCTTCTCCCCTGATTGCTCAGTTTGGCCGGGCGTCCCACTCTGGTGGTTCCAAACTTCTTCCATTTACAGATTTTGAAGGCCTCTGTGCTCATTGGGACCTTCAATGCTGCAGAATTTTTTCTGTACCCTTCCTCAGATCTGTGCCTCGATAAAATACTGTCTCTGAGGTCTACAGACAATTCCTTGGACTTCATAGCTAGGTTTGTGCTCTGACATGCATTGTTAGCTGTGGGACATTATATAGACAGGTGTGTGCCTTTCCAAATCATGTCCATTCAACTGAATTTACCACAGGTGGACTCTAATCAAGTTGTAGAAACATCTCAGGCTTGGTTCAAACTGTTGCAATGCAAAAACACGTGCAATTCCAGTATTCCCGCATCACATGTTACCCGCCAGCCCTATGCGAACCTCCTTAGGTGTCAATAGAAACTTAATGACACCTCTAGAACCTCTATACATTTGCAAAGATTCCAAACAAACTTCTTTCATGTTGTCATTATGGGGTATTGTTTGTAGAATTTTGAGAAAAATAATGAGTTTATTCCATTTAGGAATAAGGCTGTGACATAACAGAATGTGGAAAAAGTGAAGTGCTGTGAATACTTTCCGGATGCATTGAACTGTAAATACTGTTCATGTATTTGTGGCCACAGATTCTCCTAAATGTTTGTGTGCCTATATTTATTATCTTTCAATCTGTTTTTATTTTTTAAAAGGCACTTACAAGTATGCAAACTCAACAAAGTACATAGTGCAGGAGGGTAGGCCTCCTGCCAAAAGCAATACAGTCGGTAATCAACAGTTAACATAAGTATGGGTTTGAAAACATCCTATTCACGGGCAGTACAGAGCTCTAAGAGAATAAATGAGTAGAAGAATGTTCCTAAGACCTGATCAGTCCCGAAACTAGTAGGTTAGTTGGAGGGGTGGAGAGCCCCCCCTCCTCCCGACACCCCTAAAGGGATCTGGCTGTGTCAGACTAGGAGGAGAGACCCCAAAAATCCCCCAACATCCCTCAACATGGTAACATCTAAACAACAGTAGGGTGGAGACTCTCTTGACGAGAACCAGGCCTGCACTTATTCTATGTTAAACACAGACTCTCCTGAGAAGATAACTTAATTCGTATAAAGGACAGAAAGGAAAGGAGAGAGAAAGGATAGTAAGAAAGGGGGACCAAGAGAAGGGGAGGGGTAGCATCATCAGATGGGTGGGGAAAGGAGATGAGAGGACTAAATAGCTCCCTAGTGACTAGTAGTCAGGGCTATTTTTGAGTATGAGGACCAGAGGAAGAGCGAGCATGCACTCCCGGTATGAGGGAAACGCCGACATATTGGGCCCATGGCTCCCAAACCTTTCGGAATTTGGTTGAGGTGTCCGTCAGAATACTGGACAATTTTTCCTGGGACATATTCCAGGATATCTTCCTCTTGACCACATAGACAATTTTTCCTGGGACATATTCCAGGATATCTTCCTCTTGATCACATAGGCAGTTCATGACCTTGTATATCATAATGAAGATTTTTCTCCAAAAGGAACGGAGCCTGGGGCATTCCCTCCATATGTGGACCATGGTTCCCAGGTGTTGATAACCTCTGAAGCATAAAGGATTTGCTCTTGGGTATATAGCGGCCAATTTGAAAGGGGTGAGATACCATCTGGTTATTAGTTTAACACTGGCCTCCATGAGGACTGTGCTCTGGATACCTTGGAAAGATCTGGTGAGGGCAGCGTGCCAGGTCTCCAGACTGTGATTGAGTTGGAGGTCCGCCTCCCAAGCTGTCATATAGGGAGTCTTGTCCGTTGGGCAAGTGAGGGCTGAGTAAATTACCGAGATGCCTCCCCTCTGCTCCATAGCCTGTCCGCACCATAATTCATATCCAGTAAACATGGGTGGGAGGGGCTTTTCCTTCCATAGTGAGTGAAGAAAGTGGGAGATTTGGTGGAAGCGGAACCTTTCCGGATCAGGGAGATCCAGTTGTTGGATACAGTAATTCAGAGTGATTGGTCCCCTGGAGGTGATGTAGTGCCCTACCCGGTATAGCCCCTTGTCCAGCCACCATTTGAATGCAGAGATATTTAGGCCGGGAGGAAAATTGGGGTTGTGGAAAAGGTGTACTAGGGGGTGACTTGCAGATATCAGAGTCGGTAGTGAGTGGAGGGAGTCCCACAGAGAGCATGAGTGGGAAAGGGTGGGTGAGAGGATGAGAGGCCTAGTTTTAGTGGGGCACCATAGTAGGAAATCCAAGGTAAAAGAGGGGGTGGCCTGACGTTCTATGGATATCCAGTCCGGTTTTTCATATTTGGAGTAGTGGACATTTGGGCCAGATGTGCTGCTTGGTAGTATTTGTGTAAGTTTGGAAGGCCCAGCCCTTCCCTGCGCCTATGTAGAAAGAGTGTGTTTTGTGTAATGTGGTAACCCTTGTTGTCCCATACGTATTTTAGTATCTTACTTTGTAGTGAGCGTATAGGATCCTTCCTGACCGAGATAGGGAGTGCGCGGAATAAATAGAGAATTTTAGAATTAATCCGGCCCAGCCAGGATAATTCATGTTTGGACCATAGTTTAAGATCAGCCTCCAATTGCCTGAAGAGTTTGGGGTAATTTTGTATGTAAAGCGTTTCTACCTTGGCCGTCAAAGATATGCCTAAATATTTAATAGATGTGTCACTCCATTTAAAAGGAAACGAATGTTGGAGGGAGGAAACCAAAAGCGGGGGAAGGGATACGTTGAGAGCGTGCGATTTACAGAAGTTGGCTTGGAGCCCCGAGATTTTGGCAAAGTCGTCTAGCACTCGGCAAAGGTTGGGGAGTGTAGTGATGGGAGAAGTGAGGAAGAGGAGTATGTCGTCAGCAAAAAGCCTGCATTTATGCGTCTGGTCACCACATTGAACTCCTTTAATGTCCGGGTTATGACGTACTGCTATCGTTAGGGTTTCGAAGGCAATGGCAAAAATGAGGGGGGATAAGGGGCATCCTTGTCTGGTCCCCCTTGTGATGGGTATGGGCTTGGAGTAATATCCTTGAAGACGTATTTGGGCCTTTGGTTGGGAGTAAAGAGCGTGTAGGATGCCAAGGAAGCGGGCCCCAAATCCCCACCTTTCAAAAAGCTGGAAGATGTACTGCCAGGAGACCGAGTCAAAGGCCTTCTGGATATCTAGGGATAGGAAAAAGCCTGATTGTTTAGGTCCCCCCTCCCAGTTATATTGTAAGATCGAGACAAGATCTATTGCCCGTCTAATCTGGTCAGGTCCCTGTCTTCTGGGTATGAACCCAACTTGATCCTTGTGAACATATTGTCCAATGAAGGAAGCCAACCTATTGGCCATAACTTTAGTAAGGATTTTTAAATTGTTGTTTAGGAGAGAGATGGGCCTGTAATTACTGACATCTTCCAAGTTTTTGTCAGGTTTATGTAAGACTGTGATGAAGGCTGTGTTGAGGAGGGGATCTAGGGGGCTCCCATTGGTTTTATTGTTGCAGAAGCAAGTTAAATGAGGGGCTAGAGTGTTGGCGAAAGCTTTATAGTATGGTATTGATAATCCATCAGGTCCCGGAGCGGATCCCTTTTTGAGATCTTTAATGACTCCCATAACCTCTTCCACCGTGATTGGGTGATTCCATCTTTATCTTGCGGGCATCAGATAGTGATGGTATAGGGAGGCCCTCCACAAACTGGGGGTTGAGGTTATCGTTGGAAGAATTTGGGGTGCTGTATAAAGAGGAATAAAAACCCTGAAAAGCTTCCAGGACTTTTATCGGGTTGGTCGTGGGAGGTTGTCCCGCGACCCTGATTTTGGGCAAAGTATTGAGTCTGACTCTGGGAGACAGTCTATTAGCTAGTAGCATACCTATTTTGTTCGCCTGCATGTAGAATTTGTGTCCGGACCAGCAGATAGATTTTTCAGCTTTGGTGGTTAGGGTGAGATTTAATTCCAATCTGACTTTGTCGAGGAGGGCGCTAGGAACCCGGGAAGGATTCCTCTTGTGCAGAGCCTTAAGGGTGGAATATTGCTTATCTAGCTTGGAAATGTTTGCTTGTCTTTCATGTTTGATGTGTGTGGCCCAGGGCCAGATTAACAGCATCATGGGCCTGGTGCTGAGGATTTTGGTGGGCCTTTTTTACGGAAACAAAATGAAAATGCAAAAATGTTTTGCTAAAACAAATTAAATATACTTTCACCAGTAATATCGGCCGTGCAGCCTTTGAGCAGCAGGAACACCCCCAATACCACCTGCTATGCAGTCTCTCAACAGCAGCAACATAGGAGACCACATTTCCAAACTGCCATTCAGGGAGATCCCCCCCTTCCCAAAAAAAAAAAAGAGGGGGGATGTAGTCTCGGGTTGATGGGGAAATAGGTGGCGGGGGTGATTTTTCAGGCAAATGGCACTTAGCACTTAAAATCATCCTGACGCTATGCTTGATATGGCATCGGGATGATCAAATTCCATTATTTCTATTACTACATTGTAATATATAGTGAAATAGTTCAACTCACCATGATGCATTATCAGTGGGAACCTGAGCTTGTCACTTCCCACCAGATGCAGTGTGTCACTTGCCACCATTGCCTGCTGCCAGATGCCACCCGCAGCCTGCCACCAGATACAGTGTGCCACTTGCCACCAGATACAATGTGCCACTTGCCATCAGCATGCCACCAGATACAGTGTGCCACTTGCCACCAGCAGCCTGCCACCAGATACAGTGTGCCACTTGCCACCAGATACAGTGTGCCACCAGATACAGTGCCACTAGCAGCCTGCCACCAGATACAGTGTGCCACTTGCCACCAGATACAGTGTGCCACTTGCCACCAGCAACCTGACACCAGATACGGTGTGCCACTTGTCACAAGCAGCATGCCAGATAGTGTGCCACTTGCTACCAGCAGCATGCCACCAGATTAAAGCGGGATTCCACCCTAAAGTGGAACCTCCGCTGATCGGAACCCCCCCCCCCCCCATCCGGTGTCACAATTGACACCTTTCAGGGGGGAGGGGGGTATTTTCACCCACTTCCGGGCATAGACTCCCACGGGAGTCTACGCCATTTCCTGCCCTGCCGCGCTGTCTGCTGGGACACACACGGGTCCCAGTGACAGCGCGGAGATTTCCTATTGCGCGGCGCAGCTCGCGCAGTAGGGAACCGGGAAGTGAAGCCGATTCGCTTTACTTCCTGATTCCCACACCTAGAATGGTGGCGGCAGCAGCCGAGGCACGAGCGGTCGATCGGCCTCGGCATCGCTGGAACCCGGGACAGGTGAGTGTCCATTTATTAAAAGTCAGCAGCTGTAGTATTTATAGCTGCTGGCTTTTAATATTTTTTTTTGGGCGGAATCCCTCTTTAAGTGTGCCACTTGCCACCAGCAGTCTGCCACCAGATACAGTGTACCACTTGTCACAAGCAGCCTGCCACCAGATAGTGTGCCACTTGCCACCAGCAGCATGCCACTTGCCACCAGCAACCTGCCACCAGATACGGTGTGCCACTTGTCACAAGCAGCATGCCAGATAGTGTGCCACTTGCTACCAGCAGCATGCCACCAGATACAGTGTGCCACTTGCCAACAGCAGCCTGCCACCAGTCACAGTGTGCCACTTGCCACAAGCAGCCTGCCACCAGTTACAGTGTGCCACTTGTCACAAGCAGCATGCCAGATAGTGTGCCACTTGCTACCAGCAGCATGCCACCAGATACAGTGTGCCACTTGCCAACAGCAGCCTGCCACCAGTTACAGTGTGCCACTTGCCACAAGCAGCCTGCCACCAGTTACAGTGTGCCACTTGCCACAAGCAGCCTGCCACCAGTTACAGTGTGCCACTTGCCACAAGCAGCCTGCCAGATATAGTGTGCCACTTGCCACAAGCAGCATGCCAGATACAGTGTGACACTTGCCACCAGCAGCATGCCAGATACAGTGTGCCACTTGCCACAAGCAGCCTGCCACCAGTTACAGTGTGCCACTTGCCACAAGCAGCCTGCCACCAGTTACAGTGTGCCACTTGCCACAAGCAGCCTGCCACCAGTTACAGTGTGCCACTTGCCACAAGCAGCCTGCCAGATATAGTGTGCCACTTGCCACAAGCAGCATGCCAGATACAGTGTGACACTTGCCACCAGCAGCATGCCAGATACAGTGTGACACTTGCCACCAGCAGCATGTCACCAGATACAGTGTGCCACTTGCCACAAGCAGCCTTCCACCAGATACAGTGTGCCACTTGCCACAAGCCGCCTTCCACCAGATACAGTGTGCCACTTGCCACAAGCCGCCTTCCACCAGATACAGTGTGCCACTTGCCACAAGCAGCCTGCCACCAGATACAGTGTGCTACTTGCCACAAGCAGCCTGCCACCAGATACAGTGTGCTACTTGCCATCAGCAGCCTGCCACCAGCAGCAGTGTACCACCAGATACAGTGTGCCACTTGCCACAAGCAGCATGCCAGATACAGTGTACCACTTGACACAAGCAACATGCCACCAGATACAGTGTGCCATTTGCCACAAGCAGCCTGCCATCAGATACAGTGTGCCACTTGCCACCAGCAGCATGCCAGATACAATGTGCCACTTGCCACCAGCAGAATGTCACCAGATACAGTGTGCCACTTACCACCAGCAGCCTGTCACCAGATACAGTGTGCCACTTGCCACCAGCAGTGTGCCACCAGATACAGTGTGCCACTTGCCACCAGCAGTGTGCCACCAGATACAGTGTGCCACTTGCCACCAGCAGTGTGCCATCAGCAGCCTTCCACCAGATAGTGTGCTACTTGCCACCAGCAGCAGTGTGCAACCAGCAGCCTTCCACAATATAGTGTGCTACTTGCCATCAGCAGCCTGCCACCAGATACAGTGTGCCACTTGCCACCAGCATGCAACCAGATACAGTGTGCCACTCGCCACCCACAGCCTGTCACCAGATACAGTGTGCCACTTACCACCAGCAGCCTGCCACTGCCTCCAAGACTCTCCCCAATTGGATAGAAGAGACAGGGCCTGCATAGTCAATCAAATCCCTGGAGCCCCCACCCCTCCTGAGCTGGGATGGTATGGCTGTATGCCAGGAGTTTTGTTTAGACCAAGTTGTACAGGGTTGTGTGTGCAAGCTTTTGGGCTCACACTGGTGTGCTGCAGTTGGCTGCACTGCTCATGTATCTGCAGTTTTAGCTGCAGTCCTATTGATTTATATCAGGTTGCAGGTTTTTGCTGCATTTTCTGACAGTGTGCCAAAGATGCAGCATGCAGGAATTTTGGTGCGCTTTCAGAAAATGCAGAAAAAACAAACAACCTAATAGAAATCTATAGGACTGGGGGTAAAACGCAGGAAAACTGTGGATACACCAGCAATGGGCCAAAACACAGCAAATCAGTGTGAACCACCTAAAAGCACAAGGGGCCACCAAGCACTGCCACAGGCTGATGACACAATTCTAAACACTTTGGCTGCAGTTATAACAGCTACTGCTGGAGAAAAAAGTTAAAAACGAGGGAAAGGGATATAAGAAACCAGTCACTGAGCTCACATGTGGACGGTCCCTGGAGGCTCATCACTCATCACACAGAGATATCCTGTTCACCTTCTATCTGCCAGTGAGTGTTTCCCACCCACACGGCTCCTTCACTGCACAGACTTCACAGAGGGGGAGGGGAAAGGCAGAGCCGACTCAGCCTCTCCCATTTGTGTAGGGGGGGAACTGTGCACTGTGACATTGTAATAACCACAGTGAGCAAACACAGATGCAGCCAGACACCCCTACATTTACACACACTTCTCCTGTCCCATAGAAGTTTATGGACAGGAAAAAAAAAAATCGGGCTTATGCTGCTGGCTGGGTGTGCCTATTTTAAGGCAGGGGCTTGGTGCTGCAGCTCCATCAGCCCCTATGTTAATCCGGCCCTGGTGTGGCCACTTGGATGAGCTTGCCCCTGATGAAAGCTTTGTGCGCAGCCCAAAGCGTTTCTGGGGAGACATCTTCCGTGTTGAGAGAGAAGTATTCTTGTAAGGTCTTTTCAAGTTCTACAACCCTCGACGGATCGGATAGCAACGACTCGTTCAGTCTCCAGTGTGCAATGGGGCCATTCATGGTCCCCGTACGGATTGAAAGGACTACCAGGGAGTGGTCAGAGACAACTGTGTCTTTGATGTATGCTCTGGAGACATGGGGTAAGAGCGGGGCAGGGACTAGTATGTGGTCGATCCTCACTTATGACTGGTGAGGTGTGGAGAAATGGGTATAGTCCCTCTTCGAGGGGTTGAGCTCCCTCCATACATCGATCAGGCCGCAGGAGTGTAACAATTTAGCTATACGAAGACTTATTTTAGTAGGGTGTGTTAATCTGGGCTGTAAGGGCGTTGACTTGTCCAGGCCCTGGTCGAAGGCCACATTGGAGTCACCACCAAAAATGACTTTCCCTTCTAGGTGAGGGGCAAGGGTGTGCAAGAGGGATTCAAAGAATTGGGCTTTCCCTTTGTTCGGGGCATAGTAGGAGACCAGGGAATAAAGGTGGTCTCCAACCTTGCCCCTCACCAGAAGGAACCTTCCAGCAGAGAGTAGAGATCTGAACAGCCACGGGAAGACCCTCATCTTGTTTAGTCTGAGTTGGAAAGTGCAAGATTTCAGGGTGTCGACCCATTCCTGTAAAAAGAAATCTCGTTAGACCCATCATTTGGAAAATTGACATTTGGGAGGGAGGGAGAGGAGAGACAGAGTATAGGAAAAAAGATCTCCAGAAAAAAGGTGGGGTTCAGAGGAGGAGAAGCCCTCTGAGGCCCATAGATAGTAAACGAGTGGCATCCGACACATATAGGATCAGACGTCCCAATGATCAGACACCCGGAGAAAGGTAGGGAAGGTACGCAAGAGGTCCCTCCCGGGTCTGGGTGCCCCAAGAGAGGTGTAACCCCGACAAGAGGTTATGTGAAAAACAGTCAGCGCCGCGTCAAAACTGGTTGGGCTGGATATAAGTTTAAGTCCCCAAAGGAGGTTGATCTTTGAGGCTGTTCAGCCCCCCGCATTATCAGCAAAGCGTCCATTGAGTTCTACTGGTGTAGAGTGGTGGGCATGGCGGGAGTTCAGCTGCAGCAGGGGGTGGGGGAAAGGGTTAAACCGTCCATCAGGGAGGCTCAGATAACTGGGGCTAGGGATAGAATTAAACCATAGCAAACCAAGAGAACATAGGTCCTGGGAGGCGTAGGGATCCGATTCAGAGTCAGGACCGACCCCCTAATAATAAGAGGGCAATCTTCCTACCCCTTCCAGGACTCCGGAAAGGAGATCAAAAAGTGAGGGTAAAAGGCAGTCTAGGTATGATCTCTGTTCAGGTAGGAGCATTGTCCTTGACCTTCTTTGCTCTTCCTGATGCCCACAATGGGGATGGAGGACTGGTAGGTGTCGGTCTTTTATTGGAGCTGTGTCCGGTGTTGGAGGTATCCATCTTAGCTTCTTGGGCGATGATTTTCAGGCAAAGAAGTAGTTTCTTCCCTTTATCGGAGAACTTAACTGCAAACGGAAAGGCCCATTTATACTTGATATCTCTCAGTGTCATCGCATGGAGAAGGGGTTTTAGTGCTCTTCGTCGTTGGATCGTGAAGGGGGAGAGGTCTGCAAAGATTTGCACTTGGTGTTCCTGGCATAGCACCTTTTGGGTTGACATGGCTCGTTTCATTACTTCCTCCTTGATCGAGTAGTGATGGGGCTTGACAATCACATCTCTAGGGGTGCCATCTCATCTGGGGGGTCCTAGAGCTCTGTGGGCCCTGTCCAATTCCAGTCGGGGGGGAGGAAATGTCAATATTTATTATTTTTATATACATTATCATCAACAATGGTTTTGTTGTGAATTCATACATTTTTTTTCAGACATGGGTATCCAAATTTAGCTCCAGTAATCATTTTTTAAGCACACAAGTGAATATGTGTGGTGTATAGGTGTAAATATACAGCAATGAGACCTTGATATTCTTGTCTAATGATTTTATATTTCTATGTTATGTTGTAGCTGATGAAGAGGCTGATGTGAAACCCCCAAAACGTGCTGTCTGTTGCACCCAATAAACGGTGTCTCCCAAAAGTGAATACACCCCTCACATTGTGGTAAATATTTTATTATATCTTTTCATATGACAAGACTAAAGAAATTACACTTTGTAACAATGTAAAGTAGTGAGTGTACAGCTTGTATAACAGTGTAAATGTGTTGTACCCTTAAAATAACTCAACACACAGCCATTAATGTTTAAATGGTGGACAACAAAAGTGAGTACACTCCTAAGTGAAAATGTCCAAATTGGGCCCAAAGTTTCAATATTTTGTGTGGCCACCATTATTTTCCAGCACTGCCTTAACCCTCTTGGGCATGGAGTTCACCAGAGCCTCTCAGGTTGCCACTGGAGTCCTCTTCCACTCCTCCATGATGACATGATGGAGCTGGTAGATGTTAGAGACCTTGCAAATCCTCCACCTTTCATTATTAATCAAAAATGTCTTGCGAGCTACCAGTAAAAAATATATATAGCCTAGATACTGTACTAAATGGTCAGCTGCACTGATCACTCCCCATATATTCATACTAAATACTGTGTGTGCGTGTATATATATATATATATATATATATATATATATATATATATATATATATATATATATATAAATAAATAGTGCTGTGCTACACCTACTTTAACAAACTACTTGTTAATAACAAAATATTGTGCAAATTATCATTTAAATAAAGTGAATAGTGAATAAAGTGCTAAAGTGTATGCATCACATCACAATGATTAATAAACAATTGAATCCATAATATATGATAAATCCTTAACCGCTTGCCGACTGCTGCACACAGATGTACATCGGCAGAATGGCACAGGCAGGCAAATGGGCATACCTGTACGTCCCTTTAAATTTGCCACCTGCCGAGCAGCGCGTGCCAGCGGGTCCTGGGAACTCAATGTTTTCCGGCGGCCCATGATTGAGGTGTGGAGAGGTAGGACAGGGAGATGTAAACAAGGCATTTCCCCTTTCTACCTTGTGACATGACAGGGATCTACTGCTCCCTGTCATTGGGAGCAGTGATTGATGTGATGTCAGTGGAAGCCCATCCCCCACAGTTAAAACACCTCCCTAGGACACACTTAACCCCTTGATCACCCCCTAGTGTTTAACCCCCTCTCTGCCAGTGTAATTTACACAGTAATTAGTGCCCCTTTATAGCACTGATCGTGTATAAATGACAATGCTCCCAAAATAGTGTCAAAAGTGTCCGATGTGTCCGCTATAATGTCGCAGTCATGATAAAAATTGCAGATTATCGCCATTACTAATAAAAAAAAAAGAAGAAGAAGAAAAATACCATAACTATCCCCTATTTTGTAGACGCTATAACTTTTGTGCAAACCAATCAATATACACTTATTGTGATTTTTTTTGATTTTTTTTAACCAAAAATATGTAGAAGAATACACATCGGCCTAAACTGAGATAAAAATATTTTTTTAGATATATTTTTGGGGGATATCTAGTATAGAAAAAAGTGCTCTTTTTTTGTTTATAGCGCAAAAAATAAAAGCCGCAGAGCTGATCAAATACCACCAAAAGAAATCTCTATTTGTGGGAAAAAAGGACATCAATTTTGTTTGGGTACAACGTCGCACAACTGCACAATTGTCAGCTAAAGCGACTGAATCACAAAAAATGCTCTGGTCAGGAAGGGAGTAAAATCTTACGGGGCTGAAGTGGTTAAAGTCCATTCACATACAACTGAATAAGCAATTCTTGTAATGGTGCTCTGAAAGTGTCCATGCGACGGCAAACTTGTGCTCCCTCCCCCCTCCGTGTGAATCTGCTCACCTCAGGGAGTGTGACAGTACAATTAAGTTTGTTCTAATGATGCAAACTGGGGGGGGACAGGACGGTATAGGAGGCAGCTGGTCTGTTTCACTACGGAGGGACATACGATCGCATTGATTTTCTGCTTGTCATAGAGTGGTGTGCTGAAGCATCTGTACCATGTGAGTACACTGGAGAATGTCCTTAGTATGCTTGTAAAGTAGCACATTTTTCCTGGTTTTAGAACAATACCACAGCAAAATGACATTTCTAAAGGAAAAAAAGTCATTTAAAACTGCTCGTGGCTGCACTGTATTGTTGGATGATTGGATCCCATCAATACACATAAAAATCTGTGAAAAAAACGGCATGGGTCCCATCCCCAGTCCATTACTAGGCCCTTCAGGTCTGGTATGGATTTTAAGGGGAACCCTGCGCCAATTTAAAAAAAAAAATGGCGAAGGGGCCCCCATCCAAAATCCATACCAGACCCTTATCCGAGCATGCAACCTGGCAGGCCACAGGGAAAGGGGGGGAGAGAGAGCACCCCCCCTCCTGAACTGTACCAGACTACATGCCCTCAACATGGGGAGGATGCTTTGTGGTCCCCCCCAAAGCACCTTGTCCCCATGTTGATGGGGAAAAGGGCCTCATCCCCACAGCCCTTGTCCGGTGGTTGTGGGAGACTGTGGGTGGGAACTTATCAGAATCTGGAACCCCCCTTTAACAGGAGGACCCCCAGATCCCACCCCCCCATGTAAATGGGTATCAGGATACATTATACCCCTACACATTCACCCAAATAAGTGTCAAAATGGTAAAAATGACAGTAGACAATTTGGGACAAGTCCTTTATTAAATATATATATTTTCTTAAACTGTCCCACGATGTCCATTCATCTTCGATCACAGCACCCGATGGCCCGATGGAGGTGGAGTTATTGCATTTTTTTCTCGGGTTGTCGGACACTGTGATCAAAGATGAATTGACATTGCGGGACAGCTTTTTTTTGTTTGTTTTTTAAATAACAGACTTGTCCCAAATTGTCTACTGTCATTTTTACCATTTTGACACTTTTTTTGGTTAATGTATAAGGGTACAATATACCCGATACCCATTCGCATAGGGGGGTCAGGATCTGGGCATCCCCTAGTTAAAGGGGGCTTCCAGATTCTGATAAGGCTTCCGCCCACAGACTCCCAAAACCACCAGGCAAGGGTTGTGGGGATGAGGCCCTTGTCCCCATCAACATGGGGATAAGGTGCTTTGGGGGGACCCCAAAGCATCCTCCCCATGTTGAGAGCATGTGACCTGGTATGGTTCAGGAGGGGGGCTCTCTCAGACCCCTTTTTCCTGCAGCCTGCCAGGTAGCATGCTCGGATAAGGGTCTGGTATGGATTTTGGGGGGGCATCTATGTCATGTTTTTTATATTGGTGCAGGGTTCCCTTTAAAATCCATACCAGACCTGAAGGGCCTGGTATGGATTTTTTGGGACCCCTACACCATTTAAAAAAAAAAACCTGGAGGAACCCCCATGCACTTTTTTTCCCCATGCCATATTTTTCAATGATTTTTATCCATATTGCCGGGATCTGACAATTCATTACAGCCAGGAGCAGTTTTAAATGAGATTTTTCCTTTAGAAATTTCATTTTGCTGTGATATTGTTCTAAACATGCAAACGATGCGCTACTTTACAGGCATACTAAGGACACCCCCCAGGCACGATATTTAACCACTTGCTTACTGGGCACTTAAACCCCCCCTCCTATCCAGACTAATTTTCAGCTTTCAGCGCTGTCCTACTTTGAATGACAATTTTGTGGTCATACAACACTATACCCAAATTAAATTTTTATAATTTTTTCCCCAAATAGAGATTTATTTTGGTAGTATTTGATGACCTGTGCGATTTTTATATATTGTTTTAAAAAATGTAAATGTTTTAAATTTTTAGAACGGGTAATTTTTGTCCGTCATTGATGTACACTGATGAGGCGGCACTGATGAGTACCGATAGGTGGCAGTGATGGGCACTGATGGGTTGCAGTGATGGACACTGATCAGTTACACTGATAGGCAGCACTTCTAGGTGGCACTGATTGGCACCACTAGTGGGCATTGATAGGTGGCACTGGTGGGCATTGATAGGTGGCACTTGGCATCGATAGATAGACCTTGTGGGCATTGATAGGTGGCACGTGTGGGCATAATTACTCTATAAATGAGGCATAATTGTCTCTTCCTTTTTCGGGACCAATGTCCCTTTAAGATAAGCCAGTGATCTACTTTTATTTTTCTCCTCCGCTGTCACTGTGAGGCAAAAAAAAAAAATGATCACAGAGCTTTTGTTTACATCATGTGATCAGCTGTCATTGGCTGACAGCTGATCACATGGTAAGGGGACGGGAGCAGCCCCTTACTCGGATCGGTGATCACCTGAGTCTCAGTGACTCGGTGATCACAGTGTGGGCAGGGAGCGTGTACAGGGGAGGCCGTCTTGTGACGGCCTCCCGGAAATCCACATCCGTGCTGTGGCCATCATTTGGCCATAGCGCGGATGCCAGGAGGTTAAAGGAATATTTCATTTGTATTGTTTCACTTTAAGTATTATTAAAATCACTGCTCCTGAAAAAAAGTAAGTTTTTAAAACTTTTTTTTGCATTGATACATGTCCACTGGAGCAAGACCCGGGTCCCCATACACTTTTTATGGCAATAGCTTGCATATAAGCCTTTAAAATTAGCACTTTTTTTCAATTTTGTGTCCTATATACTTTAATGGTGTTCACTTGTTCGTACACATTTTTTGCCTGTGCACATGTTCTGGTGCGAACCGAACCGGGGGGGGGGGTGGATGTTCGGGTCCTCCCTAGTGATTAGACAAAATTTAATTGTGCGGTCACACGCCCTGAGGTGAGCAGATTAATATGGGGGGGCACAAGTTTGCTTTCATGTGGACACTTTTGGAGCATCATTACAAGAATTGATTATTCAGTTGTAGATGAATGGACTTTAAGGATTTATCATGTATTATGGATTCACTTGTTTATTAATCATTGTGATGTGATGCATACACTTTAGCACTTTATTCAATATTCACTTTGTTTAAATTATAATTTGCACAAATTTTGTTGTTAACACATAGTTGGTATATATATATATATATATATATATATATATATATATATATATATATATATATATATATATATAAAATATATACTCCTCCACCTTCCGTTTGAGGATGCCCCACAGATGCTTAAAAAGGATTAGGTCTGGAGACATGCTTGGCCAGTTCATAACATTTACCCTCAGCTTCTTTAGCAAGGCAGTGGTCGTCTTGGAGGTGTGTTTGGGGAAGTTATCATGTTGGAATACTGCCCTGCGGCCCAGTCTCTCAAGGGAGGGGGATCATGCTCTGCTTCAGTATGTCACAGTACATGTTGGCATGCATGGCTCCCTCAATGAACTGCAGCTCCCCAGTGCTGGCAGCACTCATGCAGCCCCCAGACCACAACAATCCCACCACCATGCTTGACTGTAGGCAAGACACACTTGTCTTTGTACTCCTCACCTGGTTGCCACCATACACGCTTGACACAATCTGAACCAATTAAATTTATCTTGGTGTCATCAGACCACTGGACATGATTCCAGTGATCCATGTCCTTAGTTTGCAGGCTTTATTGTGCATCATCTTAAGAAGAAGCTTCCTTCTGGGATGACAGCCATGCAGACCAATTTGATGCAGCGTATGGTGTATGGTTTCAATGCTGGCAGCACTCAGGCGTCTATTTCCCAAACACAACCTCTGGATATGACGCTGAGCACGTGCACTCAACTTCTTTGGTCGACCATGGCGAGGCCTGTTCTGAGTGGAACATGTCCTGTTAAACCGCTGTATGGTCTTGGACACCATGTTGCAGCTCAGTTTCAGGGCCTTGGCAGTCTTCTTATAGCCTAGGCCATCTTTATGTAGAGCAAGAATTCTTTTTTCAGATCCTCAGAGAGTTCTTTGCCATGAGATACCATATTGAACTTCCAGTGACCAGTATGAGAGAGCAATAACACCAAATTAAACACATCTGCTCCCCATTCACACCTGAGACCTTGTAACACTAACGAGACACATGACAACGGGGAGGCTAAATGGCTAATTGGGCCCAATTTGGACATTTTCACTTAGGGGTGTACTCACTTTTGTTGCCAGCAGTTTAGACATTAACCACTTGCTTACTGGGCACTTAAACCCCCCTCAGTCCCAGACCAATTTTCAGCTTTCAGCGCTGATGCACTTTGAGTGACAATTACGCGGGCATACAACACTGTACCCAAATGAAATTTTTATCATTTTTTTCCCACAAATAGAGCTTTCTTTTGGTGGTATTTAGTTACAGCTCGGAGTTTTATTTTTTGCTAAACAAACAAAAAAAGATGCAAAAAAAAAAAAAAAAAAAAATCATGTTTTAATAGTTTGTTATAAAATTTTGCAAACGGGTCATTTTTCGCCTTCATTGAAGTGCGCTGATTAGGCGGCACTGATAGGCTGCATTGGTGGGCACTGATGGGCTGCATTGGTGGGCACTGATGGGCTGCATTGGTGGGCACTGATAGGCTGCACCGGTGGGCACTGATAGGCATAGTTAAGGCGGCACTAATAGGCACAGATAAGGCGGCACCGATGGGCACAGATAAGGCGGCACTGATGGGCAAAGATGGGCACAGATAAGATGGCACGGATGGGTGGCACGGATAAGTGGCACGGATGGGTGGCACGGATGAGCACTGATAGGTACCACAGATAGATGGGACTGATGGGCACTGATAGGTGGCACTGATAGGTGGCTCTGATAGGTGGCACTGCTGGGCACTGATGGGCGGCACTGCTGGGCACTGATGGGCGGCACTGCTGGGCACTGATGGGCGGCACTGGGGTGCAGCACCTTTGAGCAGATTGGGTGGCACTGTGGGTGGCACTGTGGGGTGGCACTGTGGGTGGCACTGTGGGTGGCACTGTGGGTGGCACTGTGGGCACTATGGGCACTGACGGGGGGCACTGACGGGGGGCACTTACTTTTGCTTTTATTTAATTTCAGGATGGCACTGCGGGAGGCAGGTGGGCACAGGCAGGTGGCAGGTGGTCCCTTGTATTGATGGCCGTGATCGGGACTGATGTCCCGATCACGGCCGCCGGTGATCGGCTTTTTTTTTCTCTCCTCGCGCTGTCAGCGCGAGGAGGAATAATAGCCGATTACCGGCTCCGTTCTATCACATGATCAGCTGTCATTGGCTGACAGCTGATCACGTGATAAGGGGTCGGGATCGACCCCTTACACGGATCGGTGATCAGGCGAGTCTCACGGACTCGCCGATCACAGAGCGCGCCGCGCGCGCCCCTCAGGGGGCGCGCAGGCCGCTCGTAACCGGGACTACGTCAATAGACGTAGTCCCGGAAATGTAGGTCCGCGCTAATGCCGTCATTTGGCAATAGCGCGGATCTGAAGTGGTTAATGACTGTGTGTTGAGTTATTTTGAGGGAACAGCAAATTTACACTGTTATACAAGCTATACACTCACTACTTTATATTGTAGCAAAGTGTAATTCCTTCAGTGTTTTCACATGAAAAGATATAATAAAATATTTACAAAAATGTGTTTACTCACTTTTGTAAGATGTAACTGTATGTTTGCAATAAAACCTTATTATGGACTCCTAATCTTTGGTGTTGTGCTTCAACTTTTATATCCAAATACTATCTTTATATCCTGAGGTTCTTTTGTTAGTTTCTCAGGGTACAGAAGCAGCTTACATATCACCTAGATTCCCCCCTAGAGATATCATCAACACGGCATTGCTAAAACCAATTTCACATACTAAAGCATAGCTTACTTAAGTGTTATTAAACCAAAAAGCACATATTTATTATATTGTAAACTACCAAATCTTAGTTATGATGGTTGCTTTTGTTTTCTTTTTTAGGCTTTCTTTCCTTTTACTTTTACCTGATGACCCATCCAGTAAGTCTTTTTGCAAAACAACAAGCTATCCTGCTGATGTAGGAATTACTAGGTTGAGACAAACAATTTACCACTGGCAGGGGTGCCTACAATGATCAGCTTTTATGTAAAACTTTTATCCCAAAAAATAAAATAAAAAAAATTGCTGTAACTGCATCGTGAGCTGGAGCTTTGGTTCATCAGAGCCCCATTATAATTTCTTGATCGATGACATTAGTAATATAAAAAAAAAAAAAAACACAATAAAAATGTTGTTTGTAGATGTAAACCAATCAACATATACTTATTGGGACGAAATACATTTTGGCCAAAACTTATTAAGAAATTAGATTTTTTTAAATGTGTTAAATTTTGTTTTGCTTTTTTTCAAAATTTTGGGGGTTTGTTTGTTTTGTATCGCAAAATATAAAAAAAAACACAGTGGTGATCAAATACCACTAAAAGAAAATTCTATTTGTGTGAAAAAATGATATAAAGTTTGTTTGGGTACAGTGTTGCATGACTGCACATTTGCCAGTTAAAGTAGCGCAGTATCAAATAATAAAAAATAGCCTGGTCATAAATCTTCCAGAGATGAAGTGGGTAATGATTGGTAAGCTGCAATATATACATTTTTTAATATTGGATTTATTACTGCTTTAAGGCCTGTTAAGTCTGGGTAAAAGAGATGTAGCGGCGGCTCCTGAAGAGCATGCGCTATGCGTTTTTCTAAGTTAAAGTTATGCCTGAACTCCAGTTTGGCTTGGGTACAATTGTCTAAATTAGACTTCGGCATCAGTCTGACTGGACCGTGAAATGTTCAGCCTGGCCACAGGGGGCACTGTCTCTTCTGGCAGGCATTGAACTATGGTCTGGTTAGGTGCTTAAGTTACTCTCTCTTGGAGCCTGCCCTGTGGGAGTGGCGCTCTCGCTGTGCTTTCTGGGAGAGGGTATTTAAGATGTGGACGTCACGTGGTTCGGGGTTCTGGTCCAGAATGATGTACTGACTACATGGTCCTGATCCTCCTGACCAGCCCCCAGGAAGGCTATGGCCTGGGGTGCGGATCCCCCCGATTTTGATGTCTCAGGGCTGGCTAGCCCAAGGCAAGGAAACTAAAGGAGGATTCTGAGGTGGTTGGGTGCCGTCTCCGGTTTGGCAGAGACTCAGTGACTTCAAGCATTCCAGGGGAGGACTCTCCAGAAGAAGACCACGTATGGGCTGGTTTCTTAGTGGGAGCCTGGAAGGGCTGAATTATCCAAGAGAATCCGGTCTCGTGGATATCGCCAAGCTGGCTGAAAGATCCAGGTATCCTACGAGTGCTCTACATGTTTAGTTTCCCTACGTGTTCTACAAAAATGTCTGTGGCAGAAACATTATCTTGTACGTTCTACAGCAACATCTGTGGCAGAGACTTGTTCCTGAGTAAGCAACTTGTTGGCTGCTAGACCTTGTGAGAGAAGGACTGTCCAACTTGAGTGAACATCCAGTTGCGAGTAAGCAAGTTCTTCAACATTTTGATTTTGACACTAAGCCCTTCTACACACGGTCGGACATTCCGACGGAAAATGTCCGATCGGACCGTGTTGTCGGATAATCCGACTGTGTGTGGGCTCCATCTGTTTCTGTCGGAATACCCGACGGACAAAGTTTTAGAGCTGGGCTATAAAACTTTCCGACAACATGATCCAATCGGACTTTGTCCGATTGTGTGACGAGAATTCCGATCGAACAAAGTGCCACGCATGCTCAGATCAAATTCCTAGACCAAAGCTATTGGCTACTAGCCTGAACGTAGTCCCGTCATAATGAAATAACGTTGTCACGTTACATATGATCCGATTTTCGGACAACTTTGTCCGACCGTGTGTATGCAACACAACTTTCGGACAAAATCCGACGGATTTTATTGTCGGAATGTCCGACCGTGTGTACAAGGGCTAAGAGTACCTGAACTTACTTTCCAACCCTCTGATCCCAATTTAAGAGACTGTTCATTGTCTATGTTTTGCAAATAAAATCCATTCAAGTGGATCTGTTGTCAGTCTCTCGAGTTACTGGGCCATCTACCACGGGACACCCCTAGACGTAAAGCGAGGAGAGCAGAAGGTAACGGTAAGTGCAAATCTAACCAGCAGCTCCTTCGGGGGTAGTGCTACAGAGATAACATTGTAAATAGAATTCAGATTGAAAGTGAAATAGTTAATCATAGTTGCATGCTTTTCTTAGGTAGCTTTTGAAGTTTAAAGGGTCAGTACAGCCAAAACTGATAGGCAAAAGATATATATAGAGAAGGCTATTGGTCAATGACATGAATAAATAACAAAGGTACCACATCCCAATTGAAAATTTTTTTTTTTTACCTCTGGGACCAGAGAAAACATATTCAAATATTATAATGTATGTTTATCAACATGACTACATTACTTTATGCATAATATACCTAATGGACTATGTGTGTGACCCCAAAGTCTCATGAGGAACCTCTGTATCTCCCATTCTAATGAGTCTGTACGGGCACCCAGGGGCAAGTTTGACTCATGGCCTATCCAACTAGTTATGGGCTCTGTCAACTTGCCCCTATTCTAAATGGGAGGTTTTTTATAGCCCACAACTTGCAAGCAGTTTTCTCCTTATCATCGTTTGAAACCAGGGACCATATAGGGGTTGACAATCTTATTTTGCCATCCCCTTCCCCGTGCACTTGCAAGCTCCCTATCCGGTAATCCAGTTTGGATACAGTGCCCTCTTCCATCAGGGGCGCCTGTAGCTAATAAGCGCAGTGGATGCTTTTAGCGCAGGCACGGACAAGGAACTGTGGGCAAACTCCTTGACTTTAGCCATGATCCAAAATGGCTGATGCGTTGTAACGACGTAAATTACGTCCTTCGCGCATGCGCAATACGAGACGTACGCACAGCAAGGAAATCCTCCCTGAAGACGTGCCCGCAGACCGGTAGTGACGTCAGACGCCGCCGGGTTGGAGCCACGAGTTAAAACACCAGACCCGACTTCCGGTTCCGGCGCCGCATGGAGTAGCTGTCCTCTCTCACAGCTCCCGCAAACCGGCCTCTAAATCGGCTACAAATCCGGCGATTTCGCCCGCTCCACCGGCCAGCTGACTTCCCCACGCTACCAGCTCCAGGATGGACCGGTTCGTGGAAAAAAACGGGCTGCGTTCGTACGCGGCCGCTACCGCGCGGCAGGCCGCACCGCAAATTGAGGCCCCGGCTTCGGCCTACACCGCTCCGGCCACCGCTCCGGCCTGCGCGGCCTATCCAGAGGAGACAGCGCCAGACATGGAGGTAGGAGACCCCGCACAAGGCCAGACAGCCTCCAAGGCACCCTCTTCCCTACAATCTCCAGCCTCCACACATGTACCTGGGCCTGTGGCGCCTGTTGCCATGCTGCAATCTCTGCCATCCCCACCGCTGCAGGATCAACAGACAGAACTTCTGGCACAAGCTGTTGCTGCTCTCCTCTCCCCTATGATAGCTGCCTCTGTTGAAAAAGCTGTCACCCTAGGCATGCATAAATTTCAAGCCCAGCTCGGGGAACATGCTTCCAGACTCAATGAGGCTGAAAATCGCATCTCTACTTTAGAGGAAGAATTATATCAAACGCAGTCCCTGGAACAAGCCCAAGACAGAACCAACAAATATATTTTGGAAAAGCTCGATGACCTCGAGAATAGGTCCAGGAGGAGCAACCTGCGTTTTGTGGGTATCCCTGAGTCGCTTCACCAATCCGCTTTGTCAGACCTGTGTGCAAGCCGCATCCCGGAGGCTCTGGGTCTGGGGGGACCCTTCACCGTGGAATGAGCACATCTTGTGGGGGCGCCCAACTCGGATCGCAAATCCCCGCGCCCGATAATTGCCAAATACCTGAATTATTCAGACAAAGTCTCCATTCTGCAGCAGTATCGCCAGTCCAGATCACTCCAGATCGACGGGGTCAAAATCCTGATTTTTGCTGACTATTCAGTGGATGTCTCCAAGAAACAGAAGGCCTTTCAACATATCTGCACGGAGCTATTCCAACGGCAGATGAAATTTACTTTGGCATTTCCAGCAATCTTACGGATTAAAGCACCCAACGGAGAACAGCTCTCTTTCCAAGACCCGGACGATGCAACTCGTTTCCTGAAATCGCTACGTTCGGGCCCTCCACTCAGCCCGGCACCCAAAGCGGCTCCAGTTAATAGGGCTCTAGACCAGAGAAGCCCACGGAAGGACTCCCCCAAGCGCTTCAGAGCCTCAGGTCCAGCTCAACACGCTCTGAACCCACGCTGATGAACTCCAGGACCATGTGACCTTTCCTGTCTTCTCTCCCTCCTAGGGACGAAGCTTTGCCTACCACCCGTTCTCTCATGGTAGAAGTGGCTTGTGTTTGAACAATTTCCTCCCGGGCCACTTGCGCTATGCATGCGCTCTTCAGGTAATATTTGACCAAGGGCCGTGACTGGCCCCGTGTGCTGCATTGACTGAACCTATGTTTTCTTACATGTCCCATAACCTTTCGGCTTCTGGTTGTTCTATTGTAACTGTTTTCCCTCAATGTTTGTGTTTTTTCAGGTTACACACACCTGTTCCCCCTGTGGATTCTTCTGTGCAGACCATCTCACTTCTTTCTGACTAGGTTGACGGCGTGCCATGCTCCTTCTTTCTAGGGCGGCCATTTCTATGTCAGTCTGGAGGCCTGGTTCTGGGAGCTGGTCTACACAGTGACCCCCATGCGGAAAAAAGTGAAGTTGATAGTGAGTTGTATTTACTTTCTTTGTTGCTATGCCTGGCACATTTGCCGTTCCCTTCCCCACCCCTTCCTTCTGCCTCTTCCCCCAGCTGCACTTATCTCCAATTTACCCTCCCTTGCTGCTACCTTACCGGGGGCCGCGCTGGCCCTATCTGGAGCACAGCTCCTGTTGTTACACGACCCGGGTCCTCTCTACCACATGGTACTATTAATCCCCACTGTTACTTCACTTAACGCTCCACCATGCTACAAGTAGTCTCGCGGAACGTTAAAGGGCTTCGTTCCCCCAACAAACGTCTGAAGATATTGCGACACCTTAAGAGACTCAAAACGGACGTAGCGCTGTTACAAGAAACCCATCTCTCCTCATCGGACTTTGTTCGGATGAGGAAGCTCTGGGTAGGTGAGGTGGTAGGTTCTGAGGCTGTAGGCCGAAAAGCAGGGGTTCTTATTCTCATCAACAAGAATCTTCCCTGTAAGATCTTATCTACGGACACAGATCAACAGGGCAGACTCCTTACGATTAGGGCCCTCATAGGGACCAAGGAAATTGCAATTACCAACGTCTATGCCCCCAATAGCCCCACGAAACCCTTTTTCAGCGCATTGACTAGTTGGCTTCTGCGCTTCCCTCACCTCCCACACCTGGTGGGGGGCGACTTCAATTCTGTTGCCCACCCGGTGGATGACAAATCCTCATCATTGCGCCCCGTATCTTCCTCGACCGTTACTATTCCCACGAGCCTGGCGATGACTATGGAATCCCTTCGCCTGCATGACATTTGGCGACTTCACCACCCGACCGACCGAGAATTTTCCTTTTACTCTTATCCCCACAATGTCTTTTCTAGGATTGACTATTTTTTTAGCTCTAATGACCTAATCCCCTTCCTTCCAAAAGCGGAAATCCATGACATAGCTATATCAGACCATGCTACGATCTCAGTGACGCTAGAGACCCCCGACATACACCCTAACCCCAAAATATGGCGTTTCCCCTCCTACTTGCAACACAACGCAGACTTTCAAGCCTACATGACGAAAGAATGGGCATCCTATACGCAGACGAATGCAATACATGCTGATAACCCAAACTTGTTCTTGGATGCAGGTAAGGCGTTCCTTAGGGGACGCATTATCTCTTATGCATCCTCGTTCAAGAAGCACGCCCTGTCTCAATACAAAGCCTCCAGTTCCAGATTACATCAGGCCCAGCGAGCACTCTATGCCTTAAACTCCCCCAAAAATCATGAGGCCTGGCACACAGCCAAGCAGTCCTTTGACACTTGGGCCGAAACCTTGGAAACCACTACACAAGCTCACTTTGATGCCACCCTACACAAATTTGGCAATAAGGCTGGCAAGCTTCTTGCCAGATTATGCAAGGGACCATACCGCCCTACGATTATATCGTCGCTACGCGACCCCGATGGCACAGTCACGACTACTCAGAAGGGCATTAATGCGGCGATGCTCCGCTTTTATTCTACCCTCTATGCGGCGGACCCCATTGACTGACCCACAGCACGCGACTCCCACGAAATACAATTGACCTGAGTGTCTCCCTCTCAACTCGATTCGCTAAACGCCCCCATATCCTCCTCGGAGATATCCGATACGATTCGTAAGCTAGCTTCCTCCAAAGCCCCAGGTCCGGATGGCCTATCAGGCGAGTTCTATAAATCTTTAAACTCACTTCTGACCCCGACCCTCACCGATGTCTACCAACATATATGGTCTGGTGGACCCTATCTCCCGTCCGGCAATCAAGCAATTATTAAATTGTTGGAAAAAAAGGGGAAGGACCCACAAGAGCCTGGGTCATATAGACCCATCTCGCTCCTAAATCTTGATGTCAAAATTCTTTCCAAAATAATAGCTAATAGGCTGGCTGACATTATCCTCTCCCTGATACACTCCGCCCAGTCAGGTTTTGTCAAGGGCAGAACGGCAACTATTAATATCAGGAAGGTGATGATGGCACTAGAACATGCTAGATGTAACCCTACCAGGGATCTAGCTATTACTCTAGATGCCGAAAAGGCTTTTGACAATGTTAATTTTGAATGGCTTTCCATGGTGCTGGGGGATATGGGTTTCACCGGACCCTTTCTACACCTGATCAGCTCCATGTACACCTCCCCTGCAGCTAGACTGGTGGCCGCTGGCCTCCTCTCGGATGAGTTTCGGCTACATAAGGGAACCAGACAAGGCTGCCCCCTGTCCCCACTCCTTTTTAACCTGGCCTTGGAGCCGCTTTCCAGATACCTGACATATAAAGCACCGCTACACGGGATCGAAATCGGGTCACACAAATTAAGAACCTCCCTCTTTGCAGACGACGTCTTGATATTTTCCGCCAACCCTTCAGCAGACATGCCCACGATTAAATCCTTATTTGACCGTTTCAGACAGTGCTCGGGACTGCGTATCAACTGCTCCAAGAGCGAAATACTCCCCTTGGGATCCCTTCCACCTCCGACATGGGCAAACCACTCTATTTTCAAGGTAGCTAGAACCCATATCACATACTTGGGCATTAAGATAGGGAGGCTCCCCTCATCTCTCTATCACCTGAACTACCCCCCCTCTTTGCCAAACTTACACAGGAATTGGACAACTGGATGGATCTGCCTCTTTCGCTCTTGGGAAGGTGCCACCTGGTAAAAATGGTCAGCTTCGCACGCCTCCTGTATCCCCTTCAGACGATACCCTTACTCCTTAGACATAAGGATACAAAACTTTTAAACTCAGCAATCTCTAAATTCTTATGGCGAGGCAAGAGACCCCGCATAGCCTTCTCTAAACTTCACCTTCCCAGGAGCGAAGGGGGTATCAACCTTCCCAATCTTAGAATGTATAACTTAGCATGTCTTTTGAGGGTAGGCCTGGACTGGATAACCCAAAAATCCCGCTGCTCAAACTACCCACTGGAAGCTGCAATGACCCATCCTTACTCCCTAGCAGCTCTTCTCCACTGCAAATGGAAACAATTAGATCCGTCACTGCAACATAACCTTTTACTGAGAGACACGGCTATTGCCTGGAGAGAAACACGGAAGAGCCTCAAGTTGTCTCCCTTCATCTCTAGACATCTCCCGATACAGGGTAACCCGAACTTTACCCCGGGGCTGGACCGCCAACCCTATGAAGCATGGCGTCAAAAGGGCCTTGACACCTTCTACTCCTTATGTGACCCGGACTCTGGTCGTGCACTCCCCTTCCGCCGGCTGGTCGTCAAGTTCTCCTTGCCGGATTCATCCACCTTCCATCATGGCCAATGCCTCAGCTTCTTGCAGAAAACTTGCAGGGTGGAACATGCAAGATTCCAATCCTCTTTCATCGAAGTACTTCTCCACAAAGACTCTTATGGCATCTCTGATATTTACAAACCTCTACTACTAAATACAACACCCTCTCTGGAATCATCCTCGGTCTCCAACTGGGCCAAAGATTTCCCAAGTACCGATATTGTGGATAAGATCTTACACGGACTCCAATCAGTCTATAATCTGGTTCCTAATGAAACTTGGAGGGAAACCCAACTAAAAATTGCACATCGAGCGCACATACCTTTTCTACCCTCCTCACCTTCGCGTCAATCCTCTGCTTCTTTGTGCCCTCTATGCCAACATCCTAGACCCTCCCTCACTCACCGCTACTGGTCTTGCTTGGTCATCTCCTCGTTCTGGGATAGGATTTTGACTTTTATCTTCGAGATAACACTCCTGAAGCTCCCCAAGGACCCGCTACTCCTCATCTTTGGGTATTGGGACCCCAAACTGCTCCCTTGGTCGGCTACCCCCACGCCTCTGGGCAAGGAGTGGGCCCTGCTCTGCCTGTTACTCGCTAGGAGAACCATCCTAGCCAACTGGACAACCACGACTAAACCCTCTGTCCCTCAAGTCAACAGGGAACTTATGCACCTTCTCTTTCGGGACAAATTGAATACTAGCCTTCTTCACGCAAAAGCCAAACAACGCTTTCACAACAGATGGGGCTTGTTTATAGCATCTAAACTCACCCCACACGAACGAGCCCACCTTGAGGACCACTCCTTCACCCATAAGGGACACGCGCCAACGGCGATAGTCGCTGCAACCTAAAACCTTACCAAGCGGGTCTCTGTGCTCCTGACTCTCTCCCCCTCACACGGGGACTCATCACCTTTCATCGACAGCCGGGATCTGTGCAGCACCTCTCCCCCCCAATATGCAATAAGTCGCACCTGCTCCTGATCACCCCCCCCTTCCCCCCCCCCCCCCCCCCATAGTTATTTTATTTCATATTCCTTATATGCTTTATTTTACCCTGTAGCTCTCTTTTATAAAACATACCATGCTACCTTATGACCACCAGATCCATCCAGTTGAGGCTTCCCCTTCTCCCTCCTTTGGGGAGAATGGTAAGTTTCCCTTAAACAATGTACATAATGCTTTGTTACTACCAAACCCTAGGTTATATGACTGCTTTCACTCGATCTTTATACTATAATGAGAACATTTTTCGTCTTTGTATTTTTGTATTATTTGTTATATACCCTTTTTCAATAAAATTTTATTTAAACAAAAAAAAAAAAAAAAAACACCAGACCCGTCAGTGCCGCTCAGGCAATTGACGGGAACACACCTCGAGGACGTTCGCTAGCGGAGAAGCATCTGAATCAATTGATTTTAAACATTACTACAACAAACAGGTATGAATTGGAAATCTTTATCGGACACAGAGGATGGTCCTCTGTGCCCTGGTATAGAACCTTTACCCCTAGTATAAACTTAATAAGGACACCTATTGACGTTGGGATTTGTCCTTCTTTTCTGTTTTCCCTTTTTGCATTTTAGATCTGTATAGACTAATGCCCTTTGCTGTGAAGCATAATATTGACAATTTATATCTGACAATACACGCATTACTTTACTATCTGGCATTTAGAACTGGTTCAAATTCAGCTTTCTCCTGGACTTTTCCAGGTATGTTTACAAGTTAATTATCATGTGTTACTTCACTGGTAATTTTAATACAATTTAGATACAATTTACTCTTTTTCTCGTGCCTCTGCAGACTCTAGGGAGATACCAGGGATCCCCAATGGTGTCCTCATCACACTCCTTTTGTTTGGTGTGAGTTCCTTCACTTACCAATAACGATTACCTACAGTAGTGACAAATAACAAACAAACTCATAAATCTCAAGGGGTAAGATGCTTTAATTTTAATTTTAATTTATATAACCTAATTTGTAATCTCCTAATTGGAGAACTTTATTATCACACAATTTGTGTCTATGAATTTGGATTTTATCCATATAATAGAATGTTTTTTTTCTCACAAATATTTTATTTTTCTGTTTACTCATAATTATGCCCTAGTTCTAGATGTATTTAATCACTGCTCTGGTCTAACTATAGATCAGAGTGGAATTACTTATTTCAACTATCTAAGTTTATATCTGGAGTTTGTGAGGGACACATTGTGTGCCCCCTAGGACTCCTTATATTTACACAACTGCTTATATAATTATTCTTTGTATATTTTCATTTTTTTCTGTATATCGCTGTTTGCTGCAATGTCCTGAGGAAGCTCAGACGAGCGAAACATGTAGGAAAGAAACAATGCAGGCTCAATAGTATACAAATGTGGTAATCTGTGGAATCCTGTAGTATCTGCACCAGTGTTTGTATATCTATATTCGTTACACTATATGTATATGGGGAAATTGTTTTCCTTATTTAAACATGTATTTTGTACATTTAATAAAACTTTATTGATTTTAATTATTGTGTTTATATATATGGTACCGTTATAAAAATCCCGGGGGTTGGTTACCCTCCAGTCCCAAAACTGATAGGCCTTACTATCTCTCTCAGGGGCTCTGTGCTGTACATCTTCTTGCACACCTGCTTCTACAACTTTAGGGGTCCCTTCTCCTTTGTTTTTGTGTCTTTAATTTATCTTATATTATGTTTAACAGCAGGTACTGGAAAGTGTACAAAAACACCCACTCCATCTGGAGGACAGGACACAAAGTTGAGAACTACGGCAGGATGGTCTTTCTGCTAACTAGACTATCCAAGACATGTACAGCCATGGCCAAAAGTTTTGAGAATGACACAAACATTATTTTCAAAGTCTGCTGCTTCTGTGTTTTTAGGGAAACATTCTGATTGATGGCAGCCCATTCTTGCATAATCAATGGTTGGAGTTTGTCAGAATTTGTAGGTTTTTTTGGGGAGTTTTTTTGTTCACCCACCTCTTGAGGATTGTCCACAAGTTCTCACTGGGATTAAGGTCTGAGGAATTTCCTTGCCATAAATCCAAAATGTTGATCTTTTGTTCCCCAAGCCACTTAGTTATAATTTTTGCCTTATGGCAATGTGCTCCATCATGCTGGAAAAGGCATTGTTCCTCACCAAACTTTTCTTGTATGGTTGGGAGAAGTTGCTCTCGGAGGATGTTTTTGTACCATTCTTTATTCATGGCTGTGTTCTTAGACAAAATTGTAAGTGAGCCCACTCCTTTGGCTGAGAAGCAACCACACACATTAATAGTCTCAGGATGCTTTACTAATGGCATGATGCAGTACTGATGGTAGTGTTCACCTTTTCTTTTCCAGACAAGGATTTTTCTGAATGCCCCAAACAATTGGAAAGGGGATTCATCAGGGAAAATTACTTTACCCCAGTCCTCAAAAGTCCAATCCCTGTACCCTTTACAGAATATCAGTCTGTCCCTGATGTCTTTCCTTGAGAGAAGTGTCATTCTTTGCTGCTCTTCTTGACACCAGATCATCCTCCAAAAGTCTTTGTATCACTGTGCGTGCAGATGCACTCACACCTGCCTACTGCTATTCCTGAGGAAGCTCTGCACCGGTGGTGCCCTGATCCTGCAGCCGATTCAACTGTAGGAGATGGTCCTGGCGATTGCTGGACTTTCTTGGGTGCCCTGAAGCCTTCTTTACAAATGCAATGGAAATGTTATTTTTGGGATTAAATTAATTTCCATGGCAAAGAGGTACTTTGCAATTAATTGCAATTCATCTCGTTAATCTACATAACAATCTGGAGTATATGAAAATTGCCATCATAAACACTGAGAAGACTTTGTGAAAATGTAATATTTTTGTCATTCTCAAACCTTTTTGCTACTCCCATACTATAGGAAGGTAGGGGCTGATTCAACTATGTGTGACTAATACATTTCCAGGCAGTGGAGAAGCTAGACATTATTTCGCCTGGGACAAAGACTCTTTGGACAATGTCAGTAGGGCAGAGGTTGGTGTCAGTAGGGGAGTAGACAGTGCCTGTAGAGCAGTGGGCAGTGTCTTTAAAGCAGTGGTCAGTTTACTATGCTTCAGTTATGAATGGATACAGGAGTGATCAGTACCAATCACTCACTGTGTTCATTCAGAAAAGGAAGGGGCTGGAAAATGACATATTTACCGGCTCCTTCCCTCGCTCTCTATCCTGAAAGTACAGCTGAAATAGCTGATCCATTATAGTAAATGCTGCTTGTGGCACCCCTCTTAATGTGGCACCTTGGGCACAATACCCCCCCAGGTAAATGTAAGAAAAGGCTTTAGCAATTTTCCACACTGTTTTAATTACATTTAGTTAAACAAAGTGACTATTAAAAAGATCTTTTTCACCCAAGCCTTACTTCTAGCTTTAGGTTAAGGGCAAAACTTACTGATAGCCTAGAAAAGTCTTACAATACTAGAGCATGAAGGCTATAAAATAATTTTCCAGCTAAAGGACCAAGCCCCTTTTTGCGATTCGGCACTGTGTCGCTTTAACTGACAATTGCACGGTCGTGCAACGTGGCTCCGAAACAAAATTGGCGTCCTTTTGTTCCCACAAATAGAGCTGTCTTTTGGTGGTATTTGATCACCCCTGCAGTTTTTTATTTTTTGCGCTATAAACAAAAAAAGAGCGGGGGCGTGGCCGGAAGTCGAGGACGTCGGACGTGTCTGGGGAGAGCTCCGCCGAGGCCTAGCTCAATCATACCCCATCTTCGTCCACCGCATCCCTGTTCTGCCCGCCGGCCTCTCCATCCCGCCGGTGGGACATCGGAGCTCCAGACGGAGCCGTTATTTCTGTCGGATCCGCCGCCGTTTTCACCCTGCGGCAGCGGGCGGCGAGACAGGCCGGACGCCGCCATCTTGCGGCCTACACCGCTTCCCAGAGCCTCCGGACGGCACATCCTGAGTCCCCCCTCGGCCGGGACTGCTGCAGTCATCTAACGCGGACCCCTCGGGACAGCCTCTCCTGCGCCAGACCACCGATGATCGCCACTCGGATGCCTGAAAGGAATCCCAGACCCCAGCTGGAAAGGTGAGCTCCGGCGGCCATCTTGCTACACCCGAGGCCTCCAACAGCATACTTGCCCTCTCTCTTCTGTGGCCGGATTGCTGCCCCAGCCAGCGCAGGCATTAATCCCTGCCTCAGTTAAGTTTGCCAACCCTCCTGAGTGTCTGCCTGCACAAATCCTCCTACCCTGCACCTACCCTCGGCCTGCTCAGCGGCCATCTTGGTTCACCCATCTCCTTCTCCTGCTGCCTGTGACCTGCACCTGCTTGCTAATCACCCTGGTTTCTGCCTTAGCCTTAGCTTGTGCCCTCTCCCCTTATTTAACCCAGTGGGGCAGTGGTGTCTGGATCTTCCCCCCTGGCTGTTTGGAACTGCTGGGGCCTGCTCTCCTGCTCCATCCCCCCTCCCCCCACGGTTGGCTTGTGCTTTCTGAACGGCAGCGTACTATCTTGGGGTCTCATCTTGGGTCCCACTTGTTTGACAGACATGTGATCATGTTACATAGGCCTTAGCCGCCTTCCAATGCTCCCGTGCTGCTCAGAGCCGCTACTTCTCTATGGGAAACACCGCATGTAACTGAATATACGCCTAGTCCCAACGCCTCATGGTGAAATACGGGCCGAAACACCTTCCTCAGTCTTCGTCCCCGGATTTGCGACCCTCACAGACACAGACTCTGGATCGATTTTTAAGCAGGCCGGCCTCCCCAGCCCCTTCTCCAGGTTCTTTCACGTACGCACAAGTGGCATCCCAAGCACCGGCACAAGACAGTCCACATCCCTTGTCACATAGCCACTCAGACGCGATGTCCGCCCCAGTCACAGTTGATGTACTTGACGATAAACTGCGAGCTCTCCTACAAGACTTGACGAGTAATGTTTCTAAGGAAATGGGTAAACTGGCCCATGAACTGCGGGGGGAGCTTGCCCAGATTGGAGAACGGACTGATGTCCTGGAAACCAAATTTGATGACCTGATACAATATGTCCACGTTTTGGAAGAAGACAACGCCGGTCTGAAACAATCTGTCTCTCAGCTCCAATTCCAACAGGAAGATCTGGAGAATAGGGAACGTCGCCAAAACCTTCGGATCAGAGGCATCCCGGAGGCCGTTAGTGAGGGGGAGATCAAACCATACATACTCAGCCTCTTTAATGTTGTTGCCCCTAAAATCCCGGACATAGACTGGAGAATGGATAGGGCCCACAGATCCCTGGCCCCAAAACCGCCTGCCGGAGCCAACCCTAGAGACATTATCGTACGCTTTCACTACTACGATAGCAAGGAAGCTTTGGCCATGGAATTTAAAGGGGCCAAGATACAAATTTTTTGTGACTTATCCCCTATTACTCTTGCCAAACGTCGCAGCTTTCGCCCTGTGACTGCCCATCTGCAAAATCATCAGTTCCCATATCGTTGGGGGTTCCCCTTCCGCCTCTCTGCTACTAAAGATGGGATTCAATACTCTATGAGAGATCTTCAGGAGAGTGAAGCTTTCATACGTAACCTGGGCCTACCACCGCTTCCAGACGAGGATCCCGTGCCGCTTCCGACGACGCCCAGACCCTCATCCATTCCTGCTCGGATCTGGACCCCTGCACGCCAGAAGTCGCAGAAATCCTTTTCTACCCCTCAGCGTAACCTGCATCCTAGACTCCCTCCCTGATGGAAGCTTCCTTGTGTAGTGTTTGGCTGATCTTGGCCTCGGCCCCTGTCTCACCATGTTTCCTCTTTAACAAGGGATATTTGCAACTTTAGTTACAGGCTATATTTTTCACTGCCCCTGTTCTTTTCTGGTTGTTGGGACTACAGTGTTTTGCTCTTATTTCCTGTAACTTTTGCTGGAAGGCGGCGGGGTCTCTCCAGATGAGCTGGAACCCCTGATGTGCCTCCTTTGGTTCCACGGCTACGGCTGTGGACTCCTGGGTGGTTTTTACCCCCCAGGCCTTTTTTCTATTAGTAATGTTTTTTTTTTCTATTTTTTAGGCCTATTTTTCTGCCTTTTTTTCATTTTTTGTTCAATTTGGATGCACTTTTCTACGCTTTATAATCACATTGTTGTTATTATATGTCTTCATTTGCCTTTCACTTCTAGGACACACCACGAGTCCCAGTATCTTCCTGGTTGGTATGGTTATGTCCGTTTTTTGTATGTATATTACGGGTATCTTAAGCTTTCCCTGATTTCTATATGATGGCTTTGAGGGTACTTACTTACAATGTTAAGGGCCTGAACTCAATCCATAAGCGCTGGTTGGCTTTGAAGGAGTTCAGGTCCTCCAACGCAGATGTGGTCCTAGTCCAGGAGACTCACTTTCGCCCAGGGGGATCTCTTAAATTTGCAACCAAACATTTTCCAGTCTCTTTTATGGCCTCTGACCCCTCTGGTAAAGCAGGGGTGGCAATACTGATTAAAAAGACATGCCCGCTACGGGTTAAGTCCTCATTTATTGATCCACAGGGCAGATACATCCTCCTGGACTGTGACTACTTATCTCGTTCTCTTACTATTATCAATGTTTATGCTCCCAACTCAGGCCAGATTCACTTCCTTACTGAGGTCTTGGACAGCCTGAGCACCTATGCCCAGCCATTCATGATCCTTGGCGGGGACTTTAATATGGCCATGTCTGCTAGGAAGGATAGGCAGACCCTGTTTTCAGACAATCCCTCCTTAAAAACGGAACGTCAATCTACTGCGTTTCGCAAGCTCATTAGATCTCATAACTTTTTAGACACCTGGAGGATTAAACACCCTACACATCGGCAATTCTCCTTCTACTCACCCCCACACAAGATGTACTCTAGATTGGACTACATCTTTGTTTCGGCGCCTCTTCTAACGTCAGCAGTGGCCTCGGAGTTAAATCCCATAACGTGGTCTGATCATGCATCGGTCCAGCTTGACCTTGTCCTCACCCTCTCTACACCTAAGACCTGCCACTGGAGATTCAACGAGTTTCTCCTCCGTGATCCGGTTACCGAAACCCATCTATCCCACGGTTTAGCCAAATTTTTTCAACTTAACGAAGGGTCGGTGCGGGACGTGTCCACCCTTTGGGAGGCCCACAAGGCCGTTTTTAGAGGATTGTGTATCTCGGCTGGCTCCCGCCTTAAGCGAGACTCGGCTGCGCAGAGACTAGACCTCCTTTCGCAATTGCAAAAAGCTGAAGCTCTGCTTGTGTCCTCCCCATCGGTGCCGCGTCTTCGCACAGTGACCTCTCTCCGCGAACGGTTAAAATCCTTAGATATGCGCAAGTGTTCTAAAGCTCTGCTTTGGGCTAAACAGAGGTTCTATGAATTTTCCAACAAGCCTCATAGGATGTTGGTGAACAAGCTCAAGCCCCGTCCATTTCACTCCTATCCTGACCTCCTGCTACAGCCGGACGGCACTCCGACTTACTGCCCCTTGACGATGTCTAAAGTATTTGGTACTTTCTACAAAAAATTATATAACTGCCTAGCTTCTGACCCTAACCATGAGTTCTCCCAAGATAGCTTTGATGATTTCTGCGCTTCCTTAAAATTACCAGTGTTGTCTTCCCCACAAGTGGACACCCTGAATGCTCCCGTTACACCAGAAGAACTGGCTGCGGTTGTAAAAGACCTTCCGTCCCATAAATCCCCGGGTCCTGATGGGCTTCCTTATGTTTATTATAAAACTTTTCTCCCGACACTGAGCCCCCATCTGCTTAATCTTTTTACCTCCCTACAGAAGGGCATTATTCCGCATTCTCAGTTTCTCCACGCACATATCACAGTTATCCCGAAACCGGGTAAATCCCCTACTCTACCAGATAATTACAGACCCATAGCCTTACTTAACTCCGACTATAAAATTTTCACCAAAATCTTAGCTAATAGGCTTTCCTTATTGGTTCCCGCCCTGGTTCATAATAACCAGGTGGGATTTGTACTGGGCAGACGGGCTGGGGACAACACCAGGCGTACCATTGACCTCATAGATTTACTCGATAAAATGTCTCGCCCGGCTATTGTTTTGAGTTTAGACGCACAAAAAGCATTTGACAGGCTGGGATGGCCCTACATGTTTGCTACGCTCCAGCGCTTTGGCCTTTCTGGTTCTTTCCTATCTGCCCTGCAAGCCTTATACTCGTCTCCCACGTCCCAAGTCCAACTGGCATCTTACAGATCCCCGCTATTCACTCATAGTAATTGTACCAGACATGGATGCCCCCTATCCCCCTTGTTGTTTATACTATGCTTAGAACCCTTGGCTGCAGCTATACGGGTGGATTCAGACATACGTGGAATCTCCCTCAGACTGAAAGAATACAAGCTGTCTCTTATTGCGGACGACATACTCCTCACACTGACGAAAACCCCTAACCTCCCTTCCCAAACTTCACACTCTTTTAGATTCCTTCGGTAGTCTCTCGGGTTATAAGGTTAATACGACTAAAACCGAAGCGCTCCCTATCCATATTCCCCCCACGCTTCAAGCTTCCTTGGAATCCACGTACCCCTACCGTTGGTGCCCCGTTTCTCTCAAATACCTCGGCATTAACCTGACCGCCAAGTACAGCTCCCTCTATGAAGCTAACTATATATCTTTAATAGCGGAAACGCATAGCCTACTCAGAAGTTGGTCGTCATGTCCCCTATCTCTCCTGGGCAGGATTAACGTATTGAAAATGGCCATACTCCCTAAGTTTTTATATCTTTTTGAAACATTACCAGTTGCTATCTCCATGCCTCAGCTTAGGAATATTCAACGGGCCTTTGCTAAATTTATATGGGGGAATAAGTTGCATAGGATAGCCCAAACAGTGGTTTTTGCTCCACGATCTCATGGAGGAC
The DNA here is from genome assembly GCF_037356315.1 of Lithobates pipiens. Taxonomy (NCBI): domain Eukaryota; kingdom Metazoa; phylum Chordata; class Amphibia; order Anura; family Ranidae; genus Lithobates; species Lithobates pipiens. Next base: position 445,357,946 of record NW_027507903.1, read on the forward strand.
TGGGAGCCCCCGATATCGTGAAGTATTACTATGCATCGCACCTCCTGGCGGCTTTCTCCTGGTCATCATATTTTGCTACCAGTAGATGGTCAGAGCTAGAAATGAGTGTGGTCACCCCTGTCCATCCATGCTCCATGCTATGGTCTGATCTGACCTCCTCTATGGCTCAGCTTAGGCGCATATGCCTGGGACCGATGCTTTTTACTCTCTCCATATGGAAACAGTGTCTCAAACGGTTCTCTCTCTCTTCTCCATGCTCACCCCTGTTGAATGTCATTTTTAATCCTGATGTGCCTGACAGCCTCTCGGTGAAGAATATGTTTCCTTGGTATAGGTCTGGCGTCTTCCAACTCCGCCACCTGGTGCATCCGGTATCTCGCAAATTCCTATCCTTCCCTGAGCTTCAGGATAAATATGACATTCCAGATCGACTCTCTTTTTCTTACATTCAATTTAAACATTATTTCCACTCTAGATCTCCTGACCTGACTCTGGCCAACCCTAACACCTTTGAAACCTTGTGCTCACAAGGCCCATGCCAGAAAGGACTTATATCCTCTATATATAGTGTCCTCCACAATTCAATCTCGCCCACCAGATACACATCTCTACATGAGAAGATGGGCTACAATTTTACCATCCCCCTTAACCATTTCTCAATGGCAGGACATCTGGACCTCTACTTCTAGAGTCTCCAGATGTGTGGAGCAGAGAGAGACGGCCTATAAGATACTAATGTTTTGGTACAAAACCCCTGAAATGTTACATAAATATGATCATTCCGTATCTAAGTTGTGTTGGAGATGCCTACGAGATGAGGGCACCCATTACCATATTTTCTGGAGCTGCCCTTTGATTGTACCTTTTTGGTCTATGGTCCAATCCCTACTACAATCTGTTTTGCAGGTAGATATTCCATTAGACCCTAAACACTACTTGTTAGGCCTGCCTATCGCGGCGTTATCTAAACACGCCAAGAAATTGACAGCCTATATTCTCCTAGCTGCCAAGAGAGCGATTCCTACTCTTTGGTTGTCCACCTCCCCTCCGTCCCAACCGCAGCTAATCTCAGCTATTGCATACATACGCAGGATGGAACGTATGACTGCGTTAGTACAAGATTCTCTACCCAAGTTTTCTAAAATATGGGACAAGTGGGACAATTCCACATTTAACCCTGAGACAACACCTTATTTTTTTGGCTATTTACTCTCGGGAATGTTTTCCTCAGGTTTGACCTTAGGATTTATACTCCACGACCCCTCCCACAATGACAAATATATCTCTTGGTCTATCTACGTATCTTTATTGGTAGATTCGTGGTGTGTCCTTTTCTTCTTACCTTTTGAAGTGCTGTATTGAAATGTTAGTCTATTTCCCGCCTGCGGCGGTTTTCTTTGATGATGTTACACTATCAATCTTGATTATTTGTATCAATATGTACGAATTCATCTGTTGTACAAAAATCCTTTTTTTTCAATAAATATACATTTAAAATAAACAAAAAAAAGAGCAACAATTTTGAAAATAAATATATAATAAATAATATATAATAAATAAATAAATAAATATTTTGCTATAATAAATACACCCCAAAAATATATAAAAAATAACTTTTTTTTTCCTCAGTTTAGACCGATACGTATTCTTCTACATATTTTTGGTAAAAAAAATCGCAATAAGCGTTTATTGATTGGTTTGCGCAAAAGTTGTAGCGTCTACAAAATAGGGGATAGTTTTATGGCATTTTTATTAATAATTCGGGGGCGTGGCTTGGCGTCTGACATCACTGATCTATCACTGATCGATCAGTGACAGGCTCAGTAGGAAGCACGAGGAGAGGTTTATTTACACTTACTTCTCCTCGTTCTTCAGCTCTGTGACCCAATCGCGGAACAATGGTGGCGATCAGGTCCGCAGGTCCCGGGGGCACGGAGCTCAGGACCGGGTCGCAAGCGTGCCGCCGGCAGCGCACTCGCGACCCACGGCTGGGCACTTAAAGAGCAATGTACCTGTACGTGCTTGTGCCCAGCCGTGCCATTCTGCCGACTTACATCGGCGCGAGGCGGTCCTTAAGTGGTTAACAAAGCAACATTTTTTTGTTAAAAACACCATACAGTGGGGAGAGAGTTATTTTAATGTAGCTATGAGGACAACATGAAAAAAAACACAAATCCTTTAAATCAGTGGTCATCAACCCTGTCCTCAGGGCCCACTAACAGGCCAGGTTTGCAAGATAACTGAAATACATCACAGGTGATATCATTTGCTGCTCAGTGATTGCAGTATTCTAGTCTGCATCTCCCCAAGGTAATACATAAAACCTGGCCTGTTAGTGGGCCCTGAGGACAGGGTTGATGAATACCGATTTAAATTACAGTATGTAGTGTTATGGAATATTCCAATTTTCACAGACAGCATCAGTGACATAATTTTCTTGCATCACATATTTTGGATGTGCATTTGACTTTTTAACTGTTATATTTAGCTTGGCTTAAATACAGCAGAAGCACCCCAAGCTTATTAATTTCAATGTAAAAAAAGGCTTTTTTAGGTAGTTTGGGCTGTGAGACTTGATTTTTTTATCAAACGATAATGGGGCTGAATTGACCAGTGGAAGTAGCAACCACAAAAATCAAATTAAAGGGTATAAGGGTTTATTCTTAAAAACAATTAAAGCTAAAGCCAAGTGACAGTTTAATAGTATGGTTTGTAAGATTCTTGTCTCACAGTACCCGGCATAAAAGTATAACCACTTCCCGCCTGGCCTATAGCAGAATGACGGCCAGGCGGGGGTTCAATTATCCTGACTGGACATCATATGACATCCTGCAGGTTAAAGCTGCCACACCCCTGTGGGGGCACACATCGAGGCGATCGGTGGTGCAGTGTGTCAGTCTGACACACTGCTACACCGATCTTGGTAAAGAGCCTCCGACGGAGGCTCTTTACCACGTGATCAGCCGTGTGGAATCATGGCTGATTATGATATAAACAGGAAGAGCCATTGATCGGCTTTTTCTCACTTGCGTTTGACAGACGCGAGTAGAGGAGAGCTAATCTGCGGCTCTCCTGACAGGGGGGTCTCCGCTGATTGTTTATTAGCACAGCCCTCCCTCAGATGCCCACACTGGACCACCATGGAAGCCGCCAGGGCCCCCCAGGGAAGCACCTAACATGTGGATGGCCAGGTACATCCCCCATGGCCATCCACATGGGAAAATTAATGCCCAACATATGCCAATCAGTGCCCACAAATGGGCACTGACTGGCACCTCTATGGCACAATAAAAATCAGTGATGCCCAGCAACGCCACCCATCAGTTTCCATCAGTGCCACCTATCAGTGCCCATCAATGCCCATCAATGCCACCTATCAGTGCCACCCATACGTACCCATCAGTGCCACCCATAAGTACCCATCAGTGCAGCTTATGAGTGCCCATCAGTGTCACCTATGAGTGCCCATCAGTGCCTCATACCAGTGCCACCTATCAGTGCCCATCAGTGCTGCCTATCAGTGCTCATCAGTGCCACCTCATCGGTGACCATCGTTGCTGCCTTATCAGTGCCCATCAGTGCAGCCATATCAGTGCCTGTCATTGAAGAAGAAAATGTACTTATTTACAAAAAATTTAACAGAAACAAAGAAAAGCTTTTTTTTCAATGTGTTCGGTCTTTTTTTATTGCTTGTGCAAAAAATTAAAATCGCAGAGGTGATCAAATACCACCAAAAGAAAGCTCTATTTGTGGGAACAAAATGATAAAAAATGTGTTTGGGTACAGTGTTGTATGACCACGCAATTGTCATTGAATTTGCAACAGTGCTGAAAGCTGAAAATTGGCTTGGGCAGGAAAGTGTATAAGTGCCTAGTATTGAAGTGGTTATTAATGTCAACACAGTGTGCACAAATAACTTCAAAACCAAAACCCAACATTCTTCAAACCCCCTCTAATCCCTGTATCCCCAATTATTCCTCAAATAATAAAAATATAAAGACTTCAGGTACTGTATGTGTTTAGTAGAAATTGGCAAGCATCAGGGCAGTGCATTGCATTGGCCACTTGAACAGGCAGCAAATAGAGAGAGGTGGGTTTTATCTTTAAAAAACCTTTATAATCTATTTTTGACAAAAAATAACCACAAACATTGTAGCTGGGCAGTATGTATGCAGTTTGATTAAATTGCTGTCAGGGTCTGGATCTGAACCTGCAACCTCAGTGGTGTCTGCCTGTAGCTCCTTTCCCTTTGCCACCTGAGATGCTGGTCAGTGCCCTCTCTGATCTCTTTGGACAATCTTGCCTTGTCTCTTTTTTCTGCTGAAACTGAAACTCTTTGCTTCTTCCCTGAACTTCCTGATTTAAGCCATATCTCTGCACTTCCTGTTTTCCTATTGTGCTCTGTGCAGCCAATGTATTCTTCCTTTGTGTACCTGTAGCTGTCCTTATCTCTACTACCACCTAATACCAACCTTTGGCTTGTTCCTTGGCTACGCTACAGCTTGATTCCAACTTGCAACCATTCATTATGGACCTTTGACTTGTTCTTCAGCTACACTTCTGCTATATCCCAATTTGCAACCACTTGTTACCGAACTTTGATTTGTTTACTGACTATGCTTCTGCTTGATCTCTACATGCTATATCTGCTCCTGGACCCTGGCTTGCTCATCTCCTGGTGGGGTGATCCTGAGGACCGCGACCTGGTACCAACACACAGCAAAACCCATCTCCACCATCGGGAGTTCTGGCGAATTAGTGCTTAGACCCTGCACCTCCGGTGATCCCAAATCATCCTACTTGTGTACTTATCCTGCTGGTCAGTGGGAGCTTCTACTGCTATAGATACTGGTCTCTGAGCTTGACCCCTGACTGTGACAACTGCTTTTCAAGATGGAGACAAGGCAGGTTTTATCTTGAAATAAGCTAACTTTAGAGTGTATTATCTGAAACACAATAGCCACAGTTTTCAGTGCTAAAGGGTGGGGGGGGGGGGGGGGGGCATTGTCACACATTACTTTGCCTATCTGAAGATGGTGGGGACTCAGCCACCTCTTGGCCTAGGCCTGGACCTCTAATGTGGCTCTTGTCCTCCAGGCATAAAAGCTGTCACACAGCCTAGCAGTGTTTAGCTTGAAATATCATTATTATATGATGCTTACCTCATATAAAACAGGCTAAAAGTCATCGTTCAGACAAACACCTAGACAGCTAAAGCCCAGCCTGAGCTTTGGCTGTCCAAAGCTTAGTCTGCGACAGTGTTTGTAATTTACCTTGATCTCCTCCCTATTAAGAACAAAACTGAAGGGGTTATCCTTGTGCACTCCCAATATGTAATCCATTTTTGGCAATACTGTTCAAAGCATTAAAACATAGATTGGCTCAGAGTGCTGATGCTGAAAGCTGAGGGCATTAACCGTGATGAGTTTTCAGTTTCCCTATAATTAGGGGTGAGACCACCTGGAAAGCAGGCACGATCTGGGAAGAACCACCCAGAAAGTGGATGTGGTCTGGGTGGGACTACCCAGAAGGAGAACATGATATGTGAGGACCACGTGGGGGTGAAAGTGTCCTGGGCACTCAAATATGTAATATATATAAGTACTGTCTGATGGCATGACTTTTAGCACAATCTGCTATTTCAGTATCTAAAAAAACAATTTCATGCATATGCAATCGGGATCAGTACAATTGTTACAATGCACACAGGTGGCCTAGGAGGCATTTTATTTCTCATAACAAAACCAGAGTTTCACCTAAGGCAATGTCGCCATCTAAAAGGCAAAGTCAAGCAGTTCGCTCTTTCTGCTGCACGGAAGGGGTTACGAATGCAGCTGTCAGACCAAATCATGAGCTAAGTGAAGCTTTTGTGCATGGGGGTGGATGCTTCATCTTGTTGCTAGGCAATGATTTACAAAGGCAGCCAAAGAGGGCCGTGCAGGTGAGCGGAACTGCGTGATATGTGCAAATATTGGCTGATTTGGGTTTGTTGTAGCAATCAGAGATTCTATGAAGCGTGGAAGTAGAGATATCCAGTCATGTCTGCTGAGAAAGGCCTTTCAGTTTGTAAACTGATGCATATGTAACATCAGGGGTAACAAATAGCAGAGCTCATGGGTCTGTTATTTAGGGAAAGCGCTAGGCAAATGTTATTTTCAAACATTATGCGCAATCACTTATTGCTTTTGGACAATAAAAGTCTATAGATAAAATTGTAGAAATAACTTTTTTTGATGTATGTGTTGACCTGATTTGCTGCAGAATTTTTTGATGTTAAAATCTGACATGGATGTGAATAATTTCAAAGGGGCAAATTTATTCAGGTCTGCAATTTCTTTTTCAACGTGGATTTTAAATTCTTGGCAATCAGTACTTACCCACTAAAGATAAAGCCCAGGCAGATATAAAAGACAAAAATGAATACAGCTCTGTATTAATTAAAAACAAATAGTGTAAGTACCTGGATTTGACCTGTTTTCAGCCTTTTGCAGGTTCCATACAGTATGAGGGAGAGGCAGCACTAGGAGCCAATCAGGTGTGCTGCATACAAATTTGCTGACAAGGAAGAAGCTGAAAGGAGAAGAGAGCAGTGTGAGGAGGGGGAATTACCTGATCAATCTCTTGCTGTTACGTCATTACCCAGTCAGGAATCTACGTGTGGGGAGACAGGACATCACAGGACAAAGAGCCATAGTAGTTACTATGTGGGTTATATAGGCCACCTTTAGGTGATGGACACTGGCACACCCTAAGACAGGAAGTTCACTCCCTATATAACTGTTCCCATTACTGGGAGTAGCTCAGTTTTCTCACAAGTGTTTTAGTTGTTGGTCACAAGTAAATATGTGCTATTCTGAGCTCCACTGGAGTAATTCTTTGCTGGGGCAAGATATGCAGCTGGATCCATTCAAAGTGTCTTTTCAGGCCAAATTGAATGGTACCCGGGCCTCATGGCGGAAGAAACGAGGTTTAGCCCATAACAATTCTCTTTTTGAGAGCTGGACCCCCAGGATCCAGTGCTTTGGTTTTTTCAGCCATAAAGCTTCCTGGTGGGGAGCTATATGGGTCCAAGAAAGTGGAACCCCCAATAAAAAGGGGACCCGTTCTTTGAAGGTTTTTTTAACGGAGCCCGCCGTGAGGGGTAAAGATTGGGTCTGTTTGGTTTTAGCACAGAATCCCTGCAGCGGGATAAGGTAAGTGGGGATTCCTAAGGCATTTTAATTTTTCTTATGGATTTTCTCCTTTAAAAGTAAATGTTGTCATGCCTAAAGTCACCACTTGGGGGTGTATAGAGCATGTACCTTGTTCATGCTTACCATATCTTGCTCTGTGTCAGAAGCTGTGGCAGAAGCTCTTCCCCTCTCCTGGAATAGGCAGGGGGAGCCCAGAACGATCGGCAGATGCTGCCCCGCTCTTCCACCGCCTCAGCACAGCGGTTTTCCATCTCCTCCTCTCCACCACCCCCCCCCCCCACACGCACGCCGATCCCATCGGATCAGAGGCCCACTCACACGTGGGAAAAGAGGGGGGAGGGCGCGGTAGGAAGACAGAGGGGGTGTGGCTTAGCACGGTGTTGGCATGCCTCAAATGTCCACAACATGGGTGCATAATAAAAAGCTCCATTTGCAGACTGCAGGCTGATGGAGGGACACAAGAGCAAATGGGGGCATGTAAGTGGTGGCACAGGCATTCCCTAGGCATGTTTAGTGAGCATCAGACTGGGTATTAATAGCAGCAGCAGTTTCTGGACTATTTGTTCAAGCAGTGGGTGCATTTTCTTCTGGCAGTACCTCTGCGTTTGTACATCGGACTATGGCCAGAAGGGGAGGTGGAAATACCCCAAAAAAGGGCCCAAAAGTTTCTCCCTCAGGCTCTAAGGACCCTAGTCTCATCTCTATAGTGTCATCCTCCCGTGAGAGTTCTGGGGTGGCTGGTCAGGGTGAGCCATCGGGGCTGTCAAGTGCTGCAACTGTTTCCAAAATCACAGCCCCTGTCTATATTACTGAGGAGGTTTTTTCCTCAGCTTTGGTGGGATTGGAAGAAAGGTTAGTGGCTTTAATTGCATCTTGCCAGAGTGGGAGAAAACGTGACAGGTCCCCTTCCACTACCCAGGACCCTCAAACAGAGGAACTGAGGGCAGGAGAAGATGGTTTCCCCTCAGGGGACCGTGAAGAGGCTGATGACTCCTCTTCTGAGGGATCAATTGCGGAAGGGCCTCCTTCAGCTTCACAATCTGAAAGATTACTGGTGCAATCTCTTACTGAAATGGTCCACTCCACATTTATGTTACCTTTAACTGATCGGTTGGTAAGCCCACTTCTTGTTTGTGTTCGCTAAAGCCTCCTCAAGCTTTGCATGCCTTTCCTGTCCATTTATTGCTGGAGCAGCTTATGTATTCTGAGTGGGATCACCCAGATAAACATTTTTACCTCCCAAAAAATTCTCAGCACTTTATTCCATGGAGGAAAAATTCACCAAAAAGTGGGAGATACCAGCAATACCAGCAATTGATGCTGCTATATCCTCTGTGAATAAAAGTTTGACCTGTCCGATAGACAATGCTCAAATGCTTAGGGATCCAACTGATAAGAAATTAGAATTCCTGTTAAAAAACTAATTTTCTTTAGCAGGTTCAGTGGCAGCAATTGGTGCATGTCAATCCTTAAAAGACCAGTTTAAACAGGTGCTCAAGGTTATCCTTGATCAGCAGGCCCAGGATTTAGCCGAGCTACCAGGGGCTTTATGTTTTACAATTGATGCTATGAGAGATTCTATTCTTTAGGCCTCGTGCTTTAAGTTTGGGCTGGTGCATATGCGTAGAATCCTATAGTTGAAAAATTTGTCAGCCGAAGCACCATGCAAAAAAACTCCTGGCTAGTTTTCCTTTCCATGGTGAACGGCTGTTTGGGGATGATTTGGATAAACACATCCAAAAAATTTCTAGTGGAAAAAGTACCTTTTTGCCAGTTAAGAAAAGGAGTAAATGTCTTTCATTTAAACAAGTTCCTTCTCCAATGCCAGGGGCATCAGCCTCCAGGCAGTCCCAACGGCCTCCGCCATCAGGTTCAAGAGGTAAACCTCAGGGTCAACCCCAGGGACAAAAGAAGTCCTGGGGAAGGAAACCTACAAAACAAAATACTAAAGCCTCCTTATGAAGGGGCGCCCCCGTTTGCTTGAGTGGGGGGGGGAGACTTCTGCAGTTCTCAAGGGTCTGGCAAGAAGAGTTTTGAGGTAAATGGGTGATCTCCTCAATAGCTCTAGGTTACAAACTAGAGTTCAGAGAGTTACCGTCTCCTTGTTTTCTTAGATCAAATGTTCCCAAGGATCCAGAGAAAAAGAAGTCTCTCTTTCAAGTATTGGACCGTCTCAAAAAGTGATCATGGTGGTGCCCATGGAAGAGCAGAGGTTGGGGTCTTATTCAAACCTTTCCATGGTACCAAATTCAAATGGAGATGTCAGACCCATTCTAGATCTCAAGGATCTAAACCGGCACGCTGAATATCCGCTATTTTCGCATGGAGTCAATCTGATCAGTTGTCTCCGTTCTAAAAGGAGGAGAGCTTCTGGCGTCAATCAGCTTTAAGGATGCATACCTTCATGTGCCTATTTTCCCCGCTCACTAGAAATATCTACGTTTCGAGGTAGAAAATCTCCATTTTCAGTTTGTAGCTCTGCCTTTCGGTCTAGCTACTGCACCTTGGGTGTTTACAAAGGTTCTGGCCCCTCCTCTAGCCAGATTAAGGGCCCAAGGTATAACAATTATAGCTTACCTAGACAATCTGCTCTTGATAGATCAGTCAGTAGCCTGCTTAGACCAAAGTGTGGTCATAACAGTCAACTACCAGGAATACCTAGGTTGGATTCTCATCCTAGAGAAATCTTCCTTACAACCATCAAGGAGATTAGAATACTTGGGTCTGATCATAGATACAGCCCAGAAAAGGGTATTCTTGCTCCAGGCAAAGATCAGCACCATAAAGGAGGTGGTCAAAGCAAAGAATCTGTCTATTTGGCTTTGCATGAGGTTGTTGGGAAAGATGGTGGCTTCATTCAAGGCCGTTTCATTTGAGACTGCTGCAAAGCAGTATCCTATCAGCTTGGAACAAGAAGGTCCAAGCTCTAGAGTTCCTGATGCATCTATCTCCAAAGGTGCACCGGAGCCTCAGTTGGTGGTCAATAACCAAAAATCTGCAGAAGGGAAAATCCTTCCTACCAGTTACCTGGAAGGTGGTAACAACATATGCCAGTTTTTCGGGTTATGGAGCAGTCCTGGAAGAGGTGACTGTCCAAGGGAAATGATCCAGAACAGAAAGGACCTTGCCCATTAACATTATAGAGATTCAGGCAGCGTGCTTTGCCCTGAGGGCCTGGACATTCAGGTTGCGGAATTGTCCTGTCAGGATACAATCTGACAATGCCACCGCTGTGGCCTATATTAATCACTAAGGGGGCACAAGAAGTCGTGCGGCCCAGAGAGAGGTGAATCATATCCTAACTTGGGCAGAAAACCATGTACCTTGCTTTTCGCCAGTCTTCATTCCAGGAATATAAAATTGGCAGGCAGACTACTTTAGTCATCAGCAGTTGTTCCCCAGAGAATAGGCGCTTCACCCCAATATCTTCCTGGCAATATGCCAGAGATGGGGGATCCCGGATGTAGACCTGTTTGCGCCCAGGTTCAACAAAAAGATAGACAACTTTTTGTCAAGAACAAGGGATCTTCTAGCATGATGTCTTGGTGGTCACGTGGGATCAGTTTTCACTAATTTATACATTCCCTCCTATTCTGCTGCTTCCACGACTTCTTCGCAGGAAGGGAAGTCAGTAAAAGTCTTCTTGAAGGCGACTGCTCAGATTCGAAAAAAGGATGTTTTGTTTGTGTTGCCTGAAGGTCTTAAAAGAGGACAGGCAGCATCAAAATCTTCTATTTCTTTTTTTTTTTTGTTTACAAACGTTTTATTTAGTGTAAATGCAGAATTACAACAGAACATGTCATTCAAAGCATATCAATATGTAATACAATATGGTACATAACTAATCTCCAAGAAATGACATGGAAAAATAACATATGGAGTAAATTGTTCCTCACAGTCAGATTCCCATTTGGTTCTCTACGGGGGATCCTTCCAGAAATAGGCCTCTAATGCAGATTTGTAAAGAATGGAGATGAGGCCTCTACCTCTAGGGGCTTCACAACAAATTAGCTCATAGACCATGGAGGGGGAGGTAGGGGTAAGATTGAAATGTGATGTGAAAAAATGCTTTATTTGTATGAAGTGATAATGTTCCCACAATGGGATCTGTTTTTGTGTACGAAGTTGTTCAAATTTGGAGAATGTATCTCCAGTCTAGAGATCCGCTAAAGTGATGAGGGAGTTCGATTTTCACCATGAAAAGCTGTCTGGATGGTGAAATGCTATAGCAAATAAGGTATCTCCAAGAAAGGAGGAAACCGGGGGGGGGGGGGGGCAGTGAAATTAGGTTTAGTTTGTTTTTGTATCAGAGCCACAGAGTGAGAGACTGAGAAATTATTGAGTTAAGGAGAGAAAGTTTGTGTGAGTTTGGAGAGTGACCATAACAGGGAAATGGGACTATAGGGTCTAATGGATAAAGCTTCAAATTTAACCCAGGGTACCTTGAAATCTGGGATATTCCACTGCGCTATCTGGGAGAAGCGTGCTGCTAGGAAGTAGTAAAAATCTTCTATTTCTAAGTGGATTCTGCAAGTAATTGTTCAAGCTTATGGTTTGAAGAGGAAGATTCCACCTTTTCAAATCAAAGCACACTCCACCAGGGCTGTTAGTGCTTCATGGCCTCCAAGCCTCCATGACTCAAATCTGCAAGGCCACAACTTGGTCTTCAGTTCATACATTTACCTGATTCTATTAGGTGAATGTAAAAAGGCACGAGGATATCGCCTTTGGGCGCAGTGTGCTGCAGGCAGCAGTATAGGTCCTCAAGTCTGATGGTGCCCTACTGTTGTTTGTGTCTCCCTCCCCTCAGATAGCATTGTTCTGGGACATCCCACATAGTAATGACTATGGCCTTGTGTCCCGTGATGTACGATAAAGAAAATAGCATTTTTATAACAGCTTGCCTGTAAAATCCTTTTCTTGGAGTACATCACGGGACACAGAGCTCTTTTGATACACGGCAGATGAGCTACCCTGGCTGTAAATGTTCTGCTCTAAAGTGATTGCAAACACATGTGAACATCTGCTGAAGAGAGGTTGATTTTTGATGGTATATGGCCAAAATTGGCCATGTGAATGAAGTCCTATATTACATTGGTAGTTGAAGATTGTTAAAATAGGTGGTTGATCTGCAGTTTTACTGTTCCCCTGAGTGCCCACATTAACCCAACATGGTAGCTGGAAAAAGAGGTAATAAGCTGTGCTATCTAAGTAAAACATCAGTTGTGCTTGGCAGGTGAGTGAATGGTATGAATGGGACTGTGTCTGCCTGCATTGCAATGACGTGCATTAGACAGTTACAGTGCGGACAGGGTTTCAATGGCTGAAACAGCCATGTCACCTCTAAACCATCTCTCAACTTGTAGGCAGGAGCCTAAAGAGTAGTGATGGACGAACTTCCGACGGGACGGAACGTTCGCGGCAGGCCCCATTGACTTCAATGGGAGGCGAACTTCGCAAACCTACAGGTCAAATTTGCAGCCACAAAATAATTAATAGCTGTGCAAACATAGTCCCACCACATGGCCAATGACATAACACATGTATGAGGTGAATCTGGGATCGACAACTACAAGCATTCTTTTTTTATATGGGAAATTGTTGTGACAATTCAGGACTGTGGAGCGCATGAAGGCAATGGAGGAGAGGGAAGGTCAGGGACCAGGGTAGGCAAAGAAGAGGGTGCAGGAGATGATCACTAGCAGCGTGACATACAGCAATGACATCTGCACCGTGATAGAGTGATCTGACAACAGCACCGTGATAGAGAGCACTGACATAAGCAGCGTGACATAAAGCACTCACACCAGCACCGTGATATACAGCACTGACAGCAGCACCGTGATAGAGAGCACTGACATCAGCAGCGTGACATAAAGCACTCACACCAGCACCGTGATATACAGCACTGACAGCAGCACCGTGCTAGAGAGCACTGACATCGGCACCGTGATATACAGCACTGACACCTGCACCGTAAGCAGCCCCAGGAGGAAGTCAGCATAGCACAGGGATGGTGGGAGCCCCTCATAATGAGCATAGCACAGGGATGGTGGGAGCCCCTCATAATGAGCATAGCACAGGGATGGTGGGAGCCCCTCATAATAAGCAGCCCCAGGAGGATGTCAGCATAGCACAGGGATGGTGGGAGCCCCTCATAATAAGCAGCCCCAGGAGTAAGTCAGCACAGCACAGGGATGGTGGGAGCCCCTCATAATGAGCATAGCACAGGGATGGTGGGAGCACCTCAAAATATGCACAGCAGAGGTACAGCCCCAGGAGGAAGTCAGCACAGCACAGGGATGGTGGGAGCCCCTCATGATATGCACAGCAGAGGTACAGCCCAGGAGGATGTCAGCACAGCACAGGGATGGTGGGAGCCCCTCATAATAAGCAGCCCCAGTAGAAATATGACACCGCTCAACCTCTTCAAAGAGGAGGGTACAGGCATATAGTACGGTGTGCTTTTTTTGGACAAGGAAGTGAGCCAAATGAAGAAAGAAGGTCTCTGTGCTCGATTAAAAAAATTGTTTATAGACATAGACATGGTCTACTGGTCACATGTGTTGAATTCCTCCGAGATCCATGCCTCATTCATTTTTAGAAATGTGAGGTAGTTAACACTGTCGTGAGCTAGGCGAGTACGCTTATCGGTCACGATCCCCCCTGCTGCGCTGAACGTCCTTTCGGACAGGACACTGGATGAGGGGCAAGCCAACAGTTCGATTGCAAATTGGGCAAGCTCTGGCCAGAGGTCAAGCCTGCCCACCCAGTAGTCCAGGGGTTCATCACTCCTCAGAGCGGCCGTTAACCCGATGTAGTCGGACACCTGGCGGTCTAGGTGTTCCCTGATGCTGAATCCGGATGACACCTGTCGATGGGTCGGTTGAAAGAATGACCTCATATCCGAAGTCACCAACAAATCTTCAAACCGGCCTCTTCTTGCAGACGCTGTTGGATTGGTACCCACAACTCCTTCTCTGGGAGTGGGAATTGCTCCTCTGCCAGCGCACGCAAAAGCAGAATGCAGCATTTCTCGAAGCAAGGCCTGGAAGTGCTGCATTCTGACAGCCCTCTGTGACGGCGGTAACATTTCCGCCATTTTGTGTTTGTACCGGGGGTCTAAGTATGTTGCCACCCAGTACTGGTCCTTGACCCTTATGCTTTTTATACGGGGGTCCCTATTAAAACACTGGAGCATGAAGGCCCCCATTTGCACTAAAGTGGAAGCGGTGTGGTGGCCTGGCTCCTGCTCATCATCCAGGATAATGTCGTCCTCTTCATTCTCCTCTCCCCATCCACGCACAACAACAGGGATCCCAGAAAGGTTTAAAGCATGCTCTTCTTGCTCCTCCTCATCCGCTCCGGCACCATCCTCCTCTGACTCCTCTTCAGACTCCTGTTGTTCACTTGTCTCAGATAGAGTAGCCCCCCTGGGAATTCATCCAGCATTGCGACTTCCTCATCTTCCCACTCCTGCTCCTCCACAGCTTGATCAATGACACGACGCAATGCACGCTCCATAAAGAAGGCATAAGGTACCATGTCACTGATGGTGCCATGGCTGCGACTGACCAGTTTGGTGATCTCCTCAAATGGGCGCAGAAGTCTGCATGCGTCGCGCATGAGCAGCCACTGGCGCGGTGAAAAAAAACCCAGCTCCCCAGAACCGGTTCTGCCGCAGAGTTCATACAGGTAGACGTTAACTGCACGTTTCTGCTGGAGCAGCCTATCAAGCATATAGAAGGTTGAGTTCCGGGCAATCGCAAATAAGACGTCTGACCGGCAGATTGTGTCGCCGCTGAATGTCAGCAAGGTGAGCCATGGCCGTGTAAGATCTTCTGAAATGGGCCGAGATTTTCCTTGCCTGCCGCAAGATGTCCTGGACCCCAGGGTATTTGACAAGGAATCGCTGCACGACCAAGTTTAAGACGTGTGCCATGCATGGCATGTGCGTGATTTTTCCCTGTTTCAATGCGCTAAGCAGATTGGCACCGTTGTCACACACCACTTTACCAACTGTCAAATTGAGCGGTGTTAGCCACTGATCTGCCTGTGAACGCAAAGCTGAAAGGAGTGCCGGGCCAGTGTGGCTCTTGGCTTCCAGGCACAAGAGACGCAGCACGGCATGGCAACATCTCACCTGGCATGTCGAATAGGTTCTGGGGAGCTTGGGCGGCGCAGCAGAAGAGACGCTAGCAGCGGAAAAGGAGGAGTCAGCCGAGGAGGAGAGGGAGGAGGATGGAGTAGGAGGAGGAGGAGAAGAAGAGTCAGGCCTGCATGCAATCCGTGGCGGTAAAACCAAATCTACACGGGTGCCACGGGTTACATGCTTGACGGCCGTCAGAAGGTTCACCCAGTGGGCAGTAAAAGTGATATACCTTCCCTGCCCGTGTTTGCTAGACCACGTGTCTGTGGTCAGATGTATCTTGGCACCGACACTGTGTGCCAGAGATACATTCACTTGCCGCTGAACATGGCCATATAGCTCTGGGATGCCCTTCTCTGAGAAATACTTCCTTCCTGGGACCTTCCATTGTGGTGTTCCAATGGCCACAAATTTGCGAAAGGCCTCCGAGTCCACCAGTTTATATGGCAGTAGTTGGCGGGCTATGAGTTCTGACAAGCCAGCCGTCAACCGTTGGGCAAGAGGGTTATCCGGCGTCATAATTTTTTTACGCTCGAACATTAGGCCCATGGAAGCCTGCCTTTTTGCAGAAAAACGTGAGCTTGGCGTGATGGAAGGTGGAATGGAGGACAATTGTGAGGAGAGAGGAGAAGGAGAAGTAGAAGACGAGGCTGGACGGTGAGAGCCTGCAGTGTGGCTTTGTGTGTTCCGTTGCTCCCACTCGGCTCGGTGATGGATGCTCATGTGCCTTCTTAAGGCGGTCGTCCCTAGGTGAGTGTTGGGCTTACCGCGACTAATGCGTTGACTGCAAAGATTGCAGATGGCAACGCTATTGTCAGCAGCGGACACGTTAAAAAAAGCCCACACTGCGGAGCCATGTGCCGGTGTCCTGGGAGCGCCTGATGTGACCGTACATGGTCGATGACTCGCTCCTGATACATTTGCAGTCTGCTTTGTCCCTCCTGTGCGATGTAAGTTATTCCTGCTTCTCCTCCCTATCTGCTGGTCCATATCTCCCTCTGAACTCCCCTCCTCTTCCTCTCTTGTGGGCACCCACGTGACATCACTAGACACGTCATCATCAACGTCGACTTCCCCACCGCTATAAGTAGAGATCTCGGAGTAGGCAGCACCACCGGGGACCAACCTCTTCCTTGGGCTGATCTGGGTACTGTCGTCAGACTGCTGAGTAGCGGTTGTTGCTGCCTTCTCTTCCTGATCCAATACCAAGAGTGGCTGCGCATCAGAAATGTCTTGATATGGATTGGAAAATAATTCTTGTGACTCAAGCGGAAGATATGTGGTGGTGGTGGTGTTGTTGGTGGTAGTGTCTTTGGGGGTGCACATAGCAGGGAGTGAAGAAGAGGGTGCAGACCGAGAGGATGAGGACGGTGCAGAAGAGTAAGGCTGAGCGAGCCACTCAACCAAGTCTGGTGCGTCCTTTGAAGTAATTGAACACACCTTCTGCAACTTCCCAATTTGGCTCAAGCCTGTTGCTCCTGCCCTACCCCCACCACCCCTGCGGAAGGGCCTGCCTCTTCCTCTGCCTGTCATTTTTTAAATGACCCTGTGACAAAACTCTCAGTCCCTATTCCGATGAAGGACTGCTGCAGTATAGGGCAGCGGTCAGTCAGCAGTAGTGCACCTCAACCCTATGTATTGTGGACCGATACCAGTCCTTATAGAATGGCAGACTTACCTCACTCAACCCTATGTACTGTAGTACCCTATACCTTACCAGTCCTTATAAGGACCTTTGTGGACCAAGTAGGTTGTGTGTGAGTGATTAGCAGACTGTACGTCAGTCCCTATACCGATGAAGGAATGCTGCAGTAAAGGGCAGCGGTCAGCAGTAGTGCACCTCAACCCTATGTATTGTGGACCGATACCAGTCCTTATAGAATAGCAGACTGTACCTCACTCAACCCTATGTACTGTAGCACCCTAGACAGACCAAGTTACCAGTCTTTATAAGGACTTTTGTGGACCAAGTAGGTTGTGTGTGAGTGATTAGCAGACTGTACGTCAGTCCCTATACCGATGAAGGACTGCTGCAGTATAGGGCAGCGGTCAGCAGTAGTGCATCTCAACCCTATGTATTGTGGACCGATACCAGTCCTTATAGAATGGCAGACTGTACCTCACTCAACCCTATGTACTGTAGCACCCTAGACAGACCAAGTTACCAGTCCTTATAAGGAGCTTTGTGGAACAAGTGGGTTATGAATGATTAGCAGACTGCAGCAGAAGGGCAGCAGTCAAGTATAATATTCTTTCTATATATGGAAGAAAGAATATTATACGTGTATAAGCCTATTACCATACCACTGATACCAGTCCTGAAAAGAACCTTTGTGGAACTAATAGTAACAGCTACTGATTAAACTGACCCTCACTGCCTCACACACTGCTTCCTGCCTGTCCCTATATAAACTGACAAAACAGAGGCTACTGGAACAATAACTGGAATAGAACTTTTGTGGACCTGATAGTAACAGCTAATGACTAAACTGACTGTCCCTACAGCAGACACACCGTCCTGTCCCTTTCTCTAAACTGACAAAAGACACTCAGGCTGCTGCAACAATCACTAGCACAGCACTGCCTATCCTGAACTACACCTAACACCTATACCAGTCCTGAAAATAACTTTTGTGTATCGAATAGCTAGCAATTTGGGTCACTGTAATCTCTCCCTGCTCCACACAGCAACCTCTCCCTATAGTGACAGAAGAAAGAATGTAAAATGGCCGCCAGATTGGGTGTATTTATAAGTTAGGGGGAATGTCCAAGTGTCCATGTGCCGTAATGTCTCAATTGGCTGTCCTGTACCCCATGATGGATGTGTCATCATAGGTCAAAGTTCTTTTACACAGTAAACGCGGAAGTCCGCTGGGCGAACGGCGCCAATAGTCCGCCGAACGGGCGGACCGCGAACAGCCGAAATTCGCTGCAAAACGACCGCCGGGCGAACCGTTCGGCCATCACTACTAAAGCCCCGTACACACTATCAGATTGTCTGCTGAGTTTTTCCTTCAGATTTACCAAAACCATATAATATGAGGTCAAACCTTAGGAGTTTCAATGTGTATGCAATCAGGCAGGCCCTTCTACTACATGGTTTTGGTAAATCTGAAGTAAAAACTCAGCAGACAATCTGATAGTGTGTACGGGGCTTAAAGAGTAAAAAAAAAAAAATGTGGTGTGCTACCACCTGTATCTATTTATTTATTATAGGTACTTATATAGCGCCATCAACTTGTGCAACACTTTACATTTATATTATACTTTTACATCAAGGAGCTTCCAGTCTAAAGACCCTAACTCACATTCATTAAGGTACATACACTTACTAGGGCCAATTTAGACTGGAGCCAGCCAACCAACCTACCAGCAGGTCTTTGGAGTGTGGAAGGAAAGCAGAGTACCCGAAGAAAACCCACACGGGCAGAGGGAGAACATGCAAACTCCACGCGGGTAGTGCCGGGGTTTGGATTCAGACCGACAACCCTAGTGCTGCCAGGTGGAAGTGCTAACCACCTAACTACAAGAGAGGAACAAGTCTCAAGGTTTTTTGGAGTTGGGGGTTGGCAGCCATACTCTGAGAGACGTGATTGCCGAACTATCGTCAGAGCTACCACTTATTGGGATCCTTGCATTAGACTATAGTCTTGGACTATACCTTATACCACCTCTTGAGGGCTGTCTTACCAGGGAAGATACACACACACCACAGCATTTAGTAAGGAAGTGTTAAAAGTGTTTTGATGCTGTTATTTCTGAAGATGTTAAATCACTTGATCTGCAAATGTGATGAAGAATTGTAATGGAACTGTCACTTGAATCATCAGTAAAGCATTTAATGGTTAAGTTGCTTCGTATGGCCAAATCTTTTGTAAAAAGTAATGTGGTCTCTAGGGAATGGAGAGCGAGTACCTCAGGTTAACACTTTGGGGAATAAAGTGAGTGAAGGTATGGGAAGGGGAAGCAGTCAGCTCGGGAGTGGTGGTGGCTGCAAGACGGAGGTCCCATAAGTGGGGTGGTCCAGTATTTAATAGCATGTGCCCCCCCAAGCAATTCCCTTTATTCTAGATCCCTGCTGTGGAATGGAGCCAGTTCTAGTGACTCGACTTAGAACCATGACGTGTGAGGCTTCACAATGTGTGCAGTGACTCCGCTTCTAGCCTACCTGGGAAAATGGTGAGCATTATGTGTTGCAGGTGCTGGTGGAATGAGACAGTCCCCTGAGCTACCACTCCCAAAATGTTTCTGTAGTCAGTTCCTTGACAGGTGTCACTGGCAGGAGAAGTGAAAAAGATGCTATCTTTCTGTTTGTGGGGACCCAGCACAGTAATATAGCCAGGAATAATAAAGACACGTTAGCTGCTATAATACTTTCAGCCGCTGACACACCCACACCATCATAGAAGCAAATTCCACCATTCCACCATTTTATAGTAATTTTGTTTGAATCACAGTAATATGGTCTCCAGCCATGATGGGGCGCTAACCCACATACTAACAGTATGTTAGTTTTACAGGGATGACCACCTTATTCTCCCTATATGTATGTTCATTTCTTGTCAATAAATGGTTGATGTTGATATATTTACCTCTTTTTATAGCTGTATCGTGCATCCGCCCCGATGATTGGATAGATCCCATGAAAAGGGTCGGGCCTAACCTAAATGCAATGTATACATACACACATGGTCTTTGGATTCAGGCAATGCCGTGCATTATAACTGTCATATTACAATGATTTTTATTATTGAGGACAATACTATTGTATATTCTATTCATATTTTTTAACATGTAAATGTTTAAATGTTTTTGGATACATGATTTGTTATATTATGTGCCATTATTGCATG
This sequence comes from Lithobates pipiens, assembly GCF_037356315.1. NCBI lineage: Eukaryota > Metazoa > Chordata > Amphibia > Anura > Ranidae > Lithobates > Lithobates pipiens. The sequence goes on from NW_027507903.1 coordinate 445,378,141, forward strand.
TATTGTCTGCCATGTACCTACTCAATCGATTAGCTACAATATAAACACTTCATTTAAAGTCTCAACCCTTTTTCTCTATGTACTTGAATAGGGATGGAGATGCATGTTACCATGCATCTCATTTAAAGTCCCAAAAGCCCCCTCTATTGCAATTGATTAGGGATGGAGGTTGTGACAGACTTAGCCGGGACAGAGGCTGTTGGAGGGGATAGAATGCGAGCCTCTTGCCTTGTGATTATGGGCTCTTGCATTTGGGGGAATGGTGCTCTTTTTTAGCTGTATGCATGGGGACCCCTGAGGTGGTGTTACTTGGATTCAGATCCATGCCCCCCCCCCAAGACACACAGACTCTGGATATGTATTTTCCATATTAGCAATAGACTGAATCACACTGTTGGGACACAAACTGTTAGATGGTAATGTCATCAACTCCAGCCACCTGTATGTTGTGTAAATGAGTCTAGTCTGGCTTGTAAGAATATTCCATACATTGTTGGTTGTACTAATTAACCCTGTGTTTATGTTTATGGTAATGTGTATTGAATAGTCAGTCAGTGAGCTAGGAGACAAAGTCTTACCCTGAAAAGTCTTATCTCGCAGACAACTAGTCTGGTTCAATGATTAGATAATTAGCTCATGCTAATTAGGTTAGGTTTTAGTCTTCTACTGTATTATAAATACTTTTTGGTTCTAATAAATCAGTCCATGTTGAGCAGCTAAGCAAGTGTCGTCTTGTTTTGTGCTTGTGAGAGGTTGGAATATCTGATATCTATATTCAGACTTAGGAAGCGGTATACTGATGGAAGCACTCAATCGGAGTGTGGGATTGGTTCCGTCACAGAGGTGTAGTGAACATTTGTATCTTTGGATTATGACCTTCAATGTCCTCATATTAATCATGTCCGATCTCCCTTATGGGTAGTTCGTTTTTCTATCATGTTTCAGGCCCTTCATTTACCATTCTAGGACAAATGTAAAAAAAATATATATTTCTTTCCAACGCTCTGTGGTCTGTGTCTGCATGCGCACTGCCGGGTTGTTGGACTGATTTTTTAGGCCTTATTTCCTATGGTAGCTGCAATGCTTTCTCGGCACCCCTCCCATGTCCACCCCTACACGATTTTCGTTGGGTGCGGGGACCTGGGCGGGGCTGTCCAATTTGGCATCGTCGCCATGGTGCCGCTTGTGCAGTTGATGCTTTGCTGACACAAGCAGGTGCTACCATCCTGGCTGACGGTGGGATGGACATTTGGGGTTCAGTGAGCTGTTTCTTTTCTGACTCTGGTGCCCGTCCTAAATGTCATGCCTTGTGGGACGCTGGGTGGGGTCCGCTTGTTACACAGGGATCATCCAAACAGCCCTTTTTTTTCATTTACAGACAGTTCTCATATTGATACATAATCTGTGCAGCCTGTACCTGTTACCATGGGTGTACACTCCCACTGGGCGGGGTCCGCTCATTATACAGAGAACATTTAAACACACTTCTTTCATTCACAGTCAGTCATCTGGCTGATACACTTCCTGTGTAGTCTGCACCAGACATCGCTGGCTTCTATGCCTATATCAGCAACACTAGGTAACTACCACTAGCATTATGACATTTATTTCATATGTGGTTTTTAATCCCAGGATTTTATTACATTTTCTGGGGATCTATGCTGTTTTGATATCAGTTCACACTCATTTTAGTTTGGGCTCCTTTCTTTGATTAGTTTACATTTTTACATCTTTAGCACCGTTTGGTGTATTTATGTTTTTTATTGTTTCACAGAATGGAGCCCCTTTGTTGCATTGTTCCAGACATTCTGGGTCACATCCATACTCATGTTCCCTGTGTTTCTGTTGGACCCTACTACCACAGCTTCCGGAACAGGCATTCCTTTTGGCCCTAGCACCCCGGCGGTGTGTTTGTTTCACACTAAGCAGATATGTGCGTTTTACAGGGATGACCACCTTATCCTCCTTGTATGTATGTTCATTTCTTGTCCATGAATGGTTGATATATTTACCTCTTTTTATAGATGTACCATGCATCCGCCCCTGATGATTGGACAGATCTCATGAAATGCGTCGGGGCTAACCTAGATGCAATGTATACATACCCACATGGTCTTTGGATTCAATGATTTTTATTATTGAGGACAATACTATTGTATATTCTATTCATATTTTTTAACATGTAAATGTTTTTGGATACATGATTTGTTATATTATGTGCCATTATTGCATGTATTGTCTGCCCTGTACCTACTCAATCATGGCAAACAAATAAATACTTGTTTATGTTTCACTTTGACTCCTTCGATTAGCTACAATATAGACACCTCATTTAAAGTCCCGACCCTTTTTCTCTATGTACTTGAATAGGGATGGAGATGCATGTAAGTCCCCAAAGCCCCCTCTATTACATACTAACAAACTGCTCTCTAAAAAACAATCCAGTGCATGTAAACAAGGTAAAAATGTGATTCTTCTGTCTGGGTAAATCTTGGGGCTGTGTACATCTCAGAATTGAATGGGCAGAAATACAAATCCTTTGGCAGGTAAACAGCTCTCATATGTTTATGGAATGTATTGATTATTAAGCTGCCCACCTGGAGATCAGATTTTTTGTTTTCTTATGTCATCAAAATAGATTTTCTTCCCTTTGATGATCCTGTTATTTTAAAAGTTTTGTAATGTTTTTGGTTTCATATTTTGCATTTTCTATGAGTTCTCAGCACTGATTAATTGAACCACTTCAGCCCCGGACCATTTTGCTGGCCAAAGACCAGACCACTTTTTGCGATTCGGCACTGCGTCTCTTTAATTGACAATTGCGCGGTCATGCGACGTGGCTCCCAAACAAACTTGACGTCCTTTTTTCTCACAAATAGAGCTTTCTTTTGGTGGTTTTTGATCACCCCTGCGGTTTTTATTTTTTGCGCTTTAAACAAAAATAGATTTTTTTTTTTTTATTTCCCTCAGTTTAGGCCGATACGTATTCTTCTACATATTTTTGGTAAAAAAAAAATCGCAATAACAATTATTTGGTTTGCGCAAAAGTTATAGCGTTTACAAACTAGTGGATAGTTTTATGGCATTTTTATTAATAATTTTTTTTTTTACAAGTAATGGTGGCGATCAGCGATTTTTTTTATTGTGACTGCGACATTATGGCGGACACATCGGACATTTTTGACACATTTTTGGGACCATTGTCATTTTATACAGCAATCACTGCTATACAAATGCAGTGATTCCTGTGTAAGTGACACTGGCAGTGAAGGGGTTAACCAGTGTGTGGCAGTGTAGGGGTTAAGTGTTCCTAGGGGCGTGTTACTAACTGTTGGGGGCTGGGCTTTCTTTTAGTGAACACTGATCTCTGCTCCAATCACATGGAGCAGAGATCAGCATCACTTGTTGCTAGGCAGAATGGGGAGATGCTGTTTACAATGGCATCTCCCAGTTCAGCCGCCCCGTGAGACGATCGCGAGTATGCCCGCGGCGATCGAGTCCGCGGGACCTGCAACTGGACTCACGGGGGTCCCGACCGGCACGCGAGCGCGCCACCGGCAGGGCGGCATTTAAAATTGGACGTACCTGTACACCAATATGCCTGCCCGTGCCATTCTGCCGACGTACATCGGCGTGCACCGGTCAGGAAGTGGTTAAATACCAAAAACGTTGGCTGTACTTCTACTGTTGATCACAGGAGTGCAGTTCATTCTGCATCCCTGCTAACCCTTTTCAACTAAGCGCAAGCTGAAGCCTGCTGTTGACTGACATCACATAGCCAGTCCAGGCTAGGGAAAGATCACAACTATGTGGTGGGGTTCCACCTAAAACCCTGGACTGGCACCTGGCTCAGATTCTCAGTGAGCCGCTGAGAGCCTGAGCCAGCCGATCCCACCCCCTCCACTGCTCAGCACTTCAATGAGTGTGGTGGAGTGGTCAGAGCAGACAGTGGTGACTGACAGTCACCAGCTCTCTGCTCACGGAGCTCTGAGATCCGAGCGATCAGCAGTGTTTGATTGCTCAGTTCTCAGTCTTAGATCCAGCGGGGGACAGATGCTGCATCCACCAAGGTAAGTAGGATTTAAAAAAAAAACGTCTCTTTTAAAGCTGGAATCCAGGCAAACGGCTAAATACACAGTCAAAATACATGTATGGGGGCTGTTTTTCCTATCAAAGGATCTCAATTTCTCTCCATCAAGAGAAATTGAAGTCCCGCCTGAGCTCTGCTTTACAGACTGTGCAGAAGACAGCAAGAAATCAATGCCAAGTCAAATCCAATTACTGACATGGCTTGCATTTGAAAAAAGACATTTAACTACTTACGGACTGCCCGCCGCCATTTTACGTCAGCTGTTTGAAGGAGGATATCGTTGTTATGACAGCTGCCATAACCCTGGTATCCCCTTCTTTAGCGGGTAGTCCGCTACAAGATAAAGGGGGTCTCTGTGGGGGATTCACTGTGAGATCACTTTTATTGGCGGCGGGAGAGGCCACCCCTCCCGCCGCTATCCAGTACCCTCCACGCTTACCGGAGCCGTCGTCAGCAACAGTGGTGATGTGATAATTTCACTAGCTGTGCATGGAGATAAGTGAGGGTACGATGGCTCCCACCCGTCTCCATGCATTTGCTGGGTGGAAGCGACGTCAAAACGCCACTTCCGCCCATAGCTCGTAAAAGGACATTTTTTAAATAATTTTTTTAAATGACAATTTTATATTTTTGTTTTTTATTGTACTTTAGTCTAATTATGAGATCTGAGGTCTTTTTGACCCCAGATCTCAAATTTAAGAGGTCCTGTCATGCTTTTTTCTATTACAAGGGATGTTTACAATTTAAAAAATTAAAGCTAAAATAAATAAGAAAAAAAAATCAATTTTTAAACGTGCCCCGTCCCATCGAGCTCGCGCGCAGAAGCGAACGCGTACGTGAGTAGCGCCCGCATATGAAAACAGTGTTAAAACCACACATGTGAGGTATCGCCGCGATCGGTAGAGAGAGTGCAATAATTATAGCCCTAGAACTTCTCTGTAACGCAAAAAATGCAACCTGTAGAATTTTTTAAATGTCACCTGTGGAGATTTTTAAGGGTAAAAGTTTGTTGCCATTCCACTAACGGGCGCAATTTTGAAGCATGACATGTTGGGTATAAATTTACTCAGCGTAACATTATCTTTCACAGTATAAAAAAAATTGGGCTAACTTTACTGTTGTCTTATTTTTTAATTAAAAAAAGTGTATTTTTTCCAAAAAAAGTGCACTTGTAAGACCGCTGCGCAAATACAGTGTGACATAAAGTATTGCAATGACCGTGATTTTTTATTTTTTTTTCTCAATAGATTTTTATTGAATATTTTCATGTTAAACATAGTTGAACACAATTGCATAACAGGTTGTACATACAGCATAGACAGGTCAAGTAAACAGACACACCATGAATGCATGAGATAGTTCCGTCCTATTTGGACTTTTGGTTGGTGAACATTTAGTAACACGGATACCATATGACATATTAGTTATTTGCATTAGTACTCAATGCTGTCAATGTCCTGGCTTGGAACAGGCACACCATATTGAATTAATTTTTATCTCCAATGTGAGGCTGATCATAGGGAAGTGGGCTGGGAGGGCCTCCCCACCCGGACACCCCTCATGGGGATCACTTCTGTGTCCTAGTGGAGCGAACCCCACCCCTCATCAACAATAAACTTAGATAACGGGAACCCACAACAGTAACATTAACCAAAGATCTTTATTATACTTGGGGATTTGGTCCACTCTATCCATGGTTTCCACAGGAGGATAGCCTGTGATGTATTCTTATGAGTTAGCGCCAGAGTCGACTGATGGTTAAAGTGTACTTGGTGTGAACTATGTCTTTCAGTGTGGGAGGAAGTGGGTCTTTCCATTTTATGGTTATGCTGAGTCGTGCTGCTAATAAAATATGTTAGATTACATTTCTCGTTGGGTTGGGGAATCTATCCAAGGACAAACATAGAATGGCGAGAGATGGTTTCTTTGGGACGTCTGTGAGCGTCACTTCTGCTATTAATTGGAACACTAATTTCCAAAATTCTAGGAGTTTTGGGCAATTCCAAAGTGTGTGTAGCAGGCTAACTTTCATTCCGCAACAGGTGTCTGATAGTGAGGAATCAAATTTTGAGATCCTTACTGGGGTCAGGTACCAACGGTAGGTTATCTTATATGACAGTTCCCACAGAGAGGAACAGCTAGTGGTCTTGTATGTGGATCTACACACTTTTCCCACTCTTCACTGGAGAAGGAGTGTCCTAGCTCCCTTTCCCATTGGAATAATGGGGCCGATTTGACAAATTACGTTTTTTGGTTGAATACTTTATAGAATAGGAAAATGCCTTTGCTGTGTTTTGGGGAAGAGGTAAACAATATCCATGCTAACTGGGGAATTGTTATTGTCCATTTCTTTAGGGAAGCGATAGTGTTTGGCCCGTAGATATAGAAAAATGTCAGCGCTAGGGAGATGGTACGTTTCTCGAAGTAAGGGGAAAAGTTTTATCTCTTTATCGGCTATCAGGTCAGATAGGCAGTTAATGCCAAGTGACTTCCAACCTTTGAAGGATGTGGAGTCCATCAAAAAATTTAGGGTTTCAATGGGGATGGGTACCTTAGAGTAGTTGGGAATAGTAGATTAAATTCGAGTGAGTTTGATCCAGGTTTGGTATGTAACTACAATTGGGGGAGACAGATGCTGTGAGGTTTTAGCCCCCGAGGAAAGAGCCATCAGCCAGGGTACGAGATCTTTGCCAGGGAATGAGGAGAATTCAATGTTCCTCCATAAGGTTGGATTTGGGGTGTTGGAGAACCATTCTTTGGCTTGGGTCAGAATGGATGCCCAATAATAGCCTTGGAAATTGACATAGCCCAACCCCCCCCCCCGCCATACGGTGTATAGTTAGTTGGGAACGGGCGCATCTGGGCTTTTTACCCTGCTACACAAATTTAAAGAGAAGTGATTGTAAGGAGTTGAAGTATTTGGTAGGTATAGGAATTGGGACGGTCCTGAACAGGTACAGTATTTGGGGGAGGTGAAGCATTTTAAATGGCTAGATCGTCCTGGAGTTTAGTGCCGAGAAGATGATAGTTCACTGCGAGAAGAGATTTCGTCCTGGGAGTGAGCTGTATACCAAGATAAGTTATGCTGTTTTTTGCCCAGCTGTATGGCAAAAGGTTTATAAGTCGGCCACTGATAGCTTCACTTAACCCTAAGTCTAGTATGTTCGATTTAGTGTTGTTGACATTATAGTATGATATATCGCTGAAGCAGGCTAACATCTTTTGGATCTCCGGTAATGATTGTTCCAGTTCTGTGATTAGGAGAATTACATCATCCGCAAATAAAATAATCTTATGTTCTGTTTCCGCTACAGGGATGCCTTTAATTTTGGTGTCGGACCTGATGCTCTCTGCTAGTGGTTCCATAACTAGATTAAATATGAGGGGGGAAAGCGTGCACCCTTGTCTAGTACCATTAGAGATTTGAAAGGGGTCTGATAGTGTCTGTTGCCAGTACCCGGGCAGATGGGTTCGAGTAAAGAACCATTATAGAGTCATGAATTGTCCCCGAAAGCCCGAACTTATGGAGAACCGCAGAGATGTAGCCCCAGTGCACTCTATCAAAGGCCTTTTTGGCATCAAGGGAGAGGAGGAGGGAAGGGATTTGTTTAGTTTCTATGTGGTGAATAAGGTCTATCATTCTTCTGGTGGCATCGGACTCCTGGCGACCTTTGGTAAAGCCGGATTGGTCTTGATGGATTAGGGAGGGAAGGATGTTTTATAATCTATTGGCAAGAAGTTTGGCTTATATCTTCACGTCTAGATTGAGCAGCGATATGGGATGGAAATTTTTAGGGGTGGTGGGCTCTTTTCCGGGTTTAGGGAGGGCAACTACCCTAGCACATAGCATTTCAGGTGGAAATTTTGCGGATCTGGCGGCTGCGTTAAATGATTGGCACAGGGAGGGAGCCAGAATGTTATGGAATAGTTTGTAATATTCCCTAGTGAACCCGTCTGGGCCAGGGGATTTTGCTGAATGAAGTTTATTTATAACTTGTAGAATTTCATCTATTGTAAATTGACTATTGAGAGAGGAGAGTTGACCTGGTGAAACCGTAGGGTGCTGGAGCTTTTCAAGAAAGGATAGAATATTTTCTGGGGAAGGTTGTATGGTGGAAGGATCTTTCTTAAGGTTATAGAGATCTTCATAATATGTGCTGAAGGCCTGCCCTGACCATAAACATCACAGACCTGACCAGAGTAGTTCATCAACATTACACCCTAGAGCGAGCATTAGCCATAAATGCTTTAAAATGCAAGCAATTTGATGTAACCTGGAGTATCTGGAGTGCTAAATACTGGAGGTTTTAAGTTCTGTTGACACCTCGTTCTTTTTTTATTCCGACTGTTTCAGTGTTCAAGCTGAGTTTGTATTCTAATACCTGATACAACTTGATTTGTGCAGCAGTGTGTGCTAATGTAACCGTTTCTGTTGTTACAACTTGCTTTTTTTTTTTTTTCTTATTCTCCTCAATTTGTTTTGTTCTATGCCCTTTCCTTTTTCTGTAACATGAAAACTTCAATAAACTACAATGAAAGAAAATAAATAAATAATATGTGCTGAAGGCATTTGCAATATTGTGGGGTTTGAGAAGTTTTTCATGAGTGGGGGTGATGTATAAAAGGGATTTTAGTCTTCCTTCTATATCCCTTGATTTTAAGGGACATTGCCTTGCCGGCTTTGTAGGTTTTTTCTTGTTTTTCTAGGAGGTGGGACCGTAGTTTGTGGCGTAACGTAAACATTTTTGCTGGGAGGGTGGGGGAAGGTGCTATTTCATTATGGGACTCCGCATCGGCTATATCGTTTGTCAGTTCATCTAATTTTTGCGTTCTGACTTTCTTTGCTCTGGCACCTAGTTGTAAGAAGACCCCCCTAATTACCTCTTTATGAGCGTTCCACACCACCACCGGGTCAGACACCGCTTCTTGGTTGAATGAAAAATATTCCTCCAGCTGTTTTTTAATATGGGAGGAGAAGCTAGGAGTGCGGAGGAGATAGTCGTTGGCTCTCCATATGTAAGAATGGGGATGGGAGGAATAATCTGAGATGCATATGCTGATAGGGGCATGATCTGACCAGGTGGCGGTGTATGGTGGATTTAGACACTTTTTGTAGCAATATTTTGTCAGTAAGAAATAGATCAATTCGCGAGTACGTGTTGTGACGCGATGAGAGAAAGGTAAAGTCCCTCTCACTCGTGTGACAACACCTCCACACATCATACAAATCATTAGACGAAATGTAGCACTCTAGGGGGGAGGGACGTCTTTTGGTACCAGATGCTGAGTCCAAGTCAACACTTGGTACCATGTTGATGTCCCCACATAAAAGAATATGCCCCTGTTGGATTTGCTTAACCTTGCGAATAGTTTTTTTGAGGAATGCCATTTGGCCATAGTTGGGAGCATATAGGGACGCAATGGTATACATAGTATTGTTAATTGAGTATATCAATATTATATACCTCCCTTCTGGGTCAGATTCACATTTTGTGAGTTGGAAGTTCACTGAGTCTTTAATCGCTATCATCACTCCTCGTTGCTTTTTGTTGTAAGAGGATTTGAACACATGAGGATATAGCCGGTGATAACACTTAAGGGAGGCATCATGTAAAATGTGTCTCTTGTACACATAGTATGTCACTGTTGTGGGCAATAGCAGTGAACCATAAAGATGCCCTTTTAGCAGGGTGGTTGAGACCTCTCGCATTGATGGAGAGAATAGTGAATCCCATGTCAACAATCAGTAAAATAGACAAGAGAGGACACGTGATACCTTGAGATTCTGGTAGTTGGTGGTTCAGCCGCGGTTGATCGGGTGATGTGGGATAAGAAGTCTTTCTTCTCTGACGTTGTATCGAGAAAACTGAACCAGGTATGAACTAAAGGTACAAAGCAAGTTAATACGTTGATTAGCACCAACCAAATATGCGGGCTGTGTTCACCTGGCGATACCAATGTGAGTAATGGTGAGCAAATAATAAAAGTAAAAACAAAACAGAAAAAAAAAGCAGAGTAGTGTGATACACACAGGGAAAACTGAAAACCTAACAGGACTAGCAAGTAGTCGGACCAGTGACAGGAGCTTGGGAGCAACGAAAATTCCGGACGAATAGTCGCTCATAAGTAGTTTTGGCATGTCGATTAGTGGAGGTTATTCTTGCGGGTTCCGCGGCCCATGCCAAAGGTGAAGGGGTTTGGAGCTTCGGTGGGGTCTCCTCGATCTGGTGGGGGGTCAATGATGATACCCCAGTCACGCAGGAGTTTCTTGCCACCTTCAAGTGTAGATATAGTATGGGGTATGCCGTTATAGGTGGCTAAGAGAGTGGCAGGGTGACGCCACTTATACACAATTTTTTGGTTGTTCATGGCCTTAGTAATGGATCTTAGTTGCCTGCGCATCTGCAGAGTGTACTGCGACAGATCAGCGTAAAGTTGTATGTCAGAGTAGGGAGCAGGCAGGGGGGACAACTCTCTCGCCTTCATGAAAATTTGTTCCTTGGCTTGGAAGAAATGTACTCTATGGAGAACATCTCTGGGTATGTCCGCCTCAAGATGGCGTGGTTTTGGCAGTCTGTGTATGTGGTCAATCGTAAGCTTGATTGGGGACAACTCTGGGAGTAAGCTAGAAAACATGGGGCTAGCGAAGTTATGTAATTCTTTAGGCTGTATAGATTCTGGGATACCAAGTATCTTAATATTGTTGCGTCTGGAGCGGTCCTCAAGGTCCGCGAGCTTAGATTTGACCCATAGAGATTCATCTCTTTGATCATGGTAGGCGTCCACCAGATCATTGACCGTTCCTGTACATTCTTCCATTCTGGTTTCAATGAAATGTACCCTATTATCCATATGTTTCATTTCAAGTGAAAACTTATTAATTAAAGCGGGGTTCCACCCTAAAGTGGAATTTCCGCTGATCGGAACCCTCCCCCCCTCTGGTGTCACAATTGGCACCTTTCAGGGGGAAGGTGGGTGGAGATACCTGTCAAAGACAGGTATTTACACCCACTTCCGGGCATAGACTCCCGTGGGAGTCTACGCCATTTCCTGTCCTGCCGCGCTGTCTGCTGGGACACACACGGGTCTCAGAGACAGCGCGGACAATTCCTATTGCGTTGCACGACTCGCGCATGTGCAGTAGGGAACCGGGAAGTGAAGCCGATTCGCTTCACTTCCTGATTCCCTCACCTAGAATGGAGGCGGCAGCAGCCGAGAGCCGAGCAATCGATCGGCCTCGGCTGCCGGCATCGCTGGAACCCGGGACAGGTGAGTGTCCATTTATTAAAAGTCAGCAGCTGTAGTATTTATAGCTGCTGGCTTTTAATATTTTTTTTGTAGGTGGAATCCCTCTTTAAGGAGGAGAGATTTGTCATGAGAGAGGACTGCAGGGATAAAAACATATCCTTCATAATGGTATCCAGTATTGGTTGCCCCAGAGTTGGAAACTGAGCTATAGATGATTGCAAAGAGGATATCGCTGCATCATTGTGCAGGCCTGTACTCAGTTTCTGAGGCCTGCCCCAGCAAATCTATCTTCATCCTCGATTTTGCTGGGCTCTGAGTGACTGGAGTTGCAGGTGAGGAGTCTGGAGAGGGTCCTGGTGACAGTCTGTGTCTCATTTCTTGTGGATGACCCCCGGGGAGCTTTGGAAAGCTCAGGGAATGGCACGCTGTCCCACTGGCGGTGCCATCTTGTCCGCTGTGCCTTGATGTGTGAGGCTGGTAGGCGAAGGATTGAAGCCGCTTTGGGCCTGTATCCTGGCCCCATTTATGGGACATTCTGGCAGCGGAGATTGCGGGGGATGTCAGGGAGACCGGCGATGCTGTGGATGTCACTGTAGAGGCCCTGTAAGGCTCTTTTCATCCGGGTGGTGTGCGGAGCTCTCAGCTCGGGCTGCCATCTATGGTCGCGCACAAGCCACTCCCCCGCAATGACCGTGATTTTATTCTCTAGGGTGTTAGAAAAAAATGTATTATGCTTGGGGGTTCTAAGTAATTTTCTAGCAAAAAATTTTTTTTTAACTTGTAAATAACAATTTTTAGAAAGGGGATCAGTCCTTAAAGTGGAGGGCCACCCTGAAAACAAAAAAATATTAAAATTACAAAAAAATATAAAAAAATAAATGAAAAAAAATTTTTTTTTTTACTTACCAGAAATGCCTGTTGCTAGGCACTTTCTCCTAATCTTCCTCTTCCTCCTCCGCGGAGATCTTCTGTCTTCTGTCTTCGCCGCGGCGTCTTCTGGGTAATGAGTCGCGCTGTGTTCTGGGAACTGTGTGTTCCAGAACACAGCGCGTCCCATTCAGAAAGCGCTGCGGGACTCGCGCATGCGCAGTAGCTGCGGGACTCGCGCATGCGCAGTAGGAAACGGGCAGTGAAGCCGTAAGACTCCACTGCCTGTTTCCCTTACAAGGAATGGCAGCACCGGGACCCGAGAGCCGAGGGACGGGTCGGCCTCGGGCGGCCGACATCGCGGGCACCCTGGACAGATGAGTGTGTTGATTAAGTCAGCAGCTGCAGTGTTTGCAGCTGCTGACTTTTTTTTTTTTTTTTTGTATAACCGGCCCTCCTCTTTAAGTGGTTAAGGAAGTGTAGCAACCTCTATCTAGTGTGCTAGGTGTATGTAGTTAGATTAAATTTTAAAAGGTAAATTGGTTTGCCTGAGAGCCAGGCCTGGGTTGAATCTGGGTCAGGGTTGAGTGACTCGGGGAGGCTGGATGACTCAGCAAGCAGCATTTCTGGTGCCTCCCTCTGTTTCTTGGAGAAGCCTTGGAGAAGCCTATGGAGGAGGAGCTGCTTGATGTATTTATGAGGGCCCTGACCAATCCCCAGCAAATGGACTGGCATGGGACAGGCCACCTCATAAATGGGCATAAGTCATACCAGCAGGGGCATTCAGGTGGGAGATGGAGTGCTGAGGAGGCTTTCGGGGGCACTTGAGGGTGTACCCTAGTCTGGGGAGGGCTTAGGTTCTGGAAGGATTCCTCACACACGGAGGATTTTATGGAGTCCCATTTCCATATAGAGCAGTATAAGCTGTGTTCGGGCTGACAAGAAGATTCTTGGAGGAGTCCGTAATTATCCCAAGAGCCCACCCCGTGAAGGTTGTAGTTGGGCTGAAAAGTAGTACATCTGTGGGTGCTAAAACAGCCATTCCACCCTGATCTTCTCGGAGTTGCAGAGTGGCAAGTTTAGTACGTGCCACTACACCTCTCCAGATGAGGACCCTAAACTGTGAGTTAACCCATCAGAACCAGTACTGTGGTATCCAGACTGGGGCGTTATGTAAGATGTACAATAGTTGTGGTGCCCAGATCATTTTAATAAGATTTACCTGTCCGGTTACTGATAGTGGTAACTTACTCCAACTGGCCTGTTTATGTTGAAACTTATGTAGTATTGGTTTCAGGTTTAGTGTAATATAGTCACCTATGTCTCTTGTCACTACTATACCTAAGTATTTGAATGCGATAACAACCTTTATGTGAGAAACATCATCTGGTAAAGGTGGTGGTAGAGGATCTAGTGGTAAAATAGCCGGTTTTTGCCAGTTAATGGCAAAGCCCACTAGCCGCCTAAACTGATTGATCAGGCACATCACCACCCTAAAGAGTCCCCAGTATCTCCCAGGTACAGCCGGATATCATCTGCTTACAATGAGATTTTTGTTCCTCACTTTGACCCCGCCGTAAGCCTACAATATTGGGAGAGGCCCTCACCATAATGGCAAGAGGTTCCAATGCAAGGGCAAACAGCAGGGGCGACAATGGGCACCCCTGTCATGTACCACAAAACAGAGTAAATGGCTCAGATAGGGTGACGTTAATCCTCACCCTTGCTGTGGGGGCAGCGTAGAGTAGTTGCACCCATGATATAAATTTGTCTCCCAAACCGAATCGACGCAGTACCTCCCACAAATATTTCCACTCCACGCTGTCAAAAGCTTTGGCAGCATCGAGGGAAAAGATGGCTCTGTTATCGGAATTTTCCACTGTGATCTGAGTGTTAAGGAACAGCCTGAGGATGTTCAGCATCATAGATCAGGTAGGGATGAAGCCGGACTGGTCAGAATGGACCAGGACCTCCACACCCCCGAATGTCTAGTGGCCAATACCCAGGCTAGCAATTTAACATCTGCATTAAGCAGGGAAGTAGGCCTATAAGAGTCAGGTTTAAGTGAGTCCTTACCAGGCTTTGGGATCACCACTATGATAGCCTCAATAATAGAAGAGGGTAAACCACCTTCCCGAAGAGCATCATTCAAAGTCATTAACAGGGTAGGAAAAAAGTGTCCCCATATTTCCCGTATGTTTTTGTGGGCAGATCGTGAACTCCCGGTGATTTGTTATTTGCCATCTGTGCCACCGCTAAAGTGAGCTCCTCAATAGTCAGTGGTTTATTGAGGGCAGCAAGACCCTGTTGTGACAACTGGGGGATGGAGCACTGGTTCAAAAATTGTCTAAGTTCATCTTGTGTGGGGTGCACCTTAGACGTGTCTAAATCTCTAAAGAAGTCTCAAAACACCTCAGGGACACGGGTCTGATCAGTAACCATGTCCCCTGCAGCGTTCTGGATGGCCTCTGTATGAGTGGTGCCCTACTGGGCTTTAGCTATCATGGCTAGTAAATGATCAGTGTTTTCCCCTTCATTAAAGTATTTTTGCTGCAGGAAAAATTGTTTGTTTTCCACTGTAGTAGTGGAAACCTGTTGGTACAGGGCTTGTGCTTCCTGCCATTTACGTTCTGATTCTGAGTTGGGGGAAGAGATATACCTCTCTTCTGCCTTGGCGGCTTCACTCATTTCCAGATTTTCCCATTCTTTAATCTTAGTTTTAACATAGGTAATCTGTATAATGATCAAGCCCCTCAAGTGAGCCTTCAGAGCATCCCAGATCACCAGCTGAGCCCCAGTTAAAATGTAGAAACTCGGTCAGGGCTTTGGGGGTGGGTTCAGATTCTGGAAAGATTGTGAACCAAAAACGATTTACCTTCCACAACCTGCACTGGGGACCAGGGGAGGTAGCCCCTTTAGCACAAAGAAGAGAATGGTCCGGAATGTTGCATGGAGCATACATCACAGAAGTGGTGAGTGAATGCGCCAGGCTGTTGCCCAAACATAAATCAATGTATGATACTGAGTATCAAGAACAGCATTGCACATTAGGATTCAGGTCCTTCCACATATCTCGTAGGCCACATCTGCAAGGAATCTGCCAAAGGGGTATGGCCACCCGGTTGGGGATTGCCGCTAGCGCTGGATTTAAATTTATCGATTTTCTTTATCCATTACATTATTATAATCCCCCAATACCCAAATAGGGATATTGGAGTGGGAGGCTATAAATTGTGCCAAACATTTCAGGCTATCAAATGAGAAGGTTGGAGGGACATAAATATTTGCAACAATGCATGTCAGTTCTGCTGATTTGCATAATAAGAAAATGTACCGTCCTTGGTCATCAAATAGGGAGTGCAGTAATTGGAAGGAGACAGCCCGCTAAATAGGTATGCTGACTCCTCTGGAGTCAGCTGTGTGGGTGGAGTGAAACTGGGTGGGGTAGCCATGGCTTTTAAGTGTGGATATGGAGTTGGCCTATAAGTGAGTTTCTTGCAAACACAACACAGAAGGTTTGTGGGCCTTTACCGTGGAAGAAAAGCCACCCATTTCACTCCATTGCCCAGCTCTCGTACATTGCATGCGACTAAAGTACACACATTAGACATTAATTAATAAGTTGGTATGAAACTTGCAGGGACAATTTCAAATATAGGGGTACGTCTTGTAGACATGTCACTGGAGAAGTGATCGAGGGGGTGTACATCTCACCTAGGTTGCTACACAGTGTGAGATGGTAAATCCAGGATGGATCAGTTTCTCAGCAGCGATATGCTGCTGAGTTGTTATTTAATTTTGCCGGGCCTGGGTTTATATGGAATGGCAGGTAGGTTTGGTAGAGGGACCTGTCATTCCACATCCCCCGATCCAGTTCTGGGTTTGGGATCAGGTGAGCTTTGATCCTAATTAGCCTGGGAAGCTAAAGGCACTGCAGGGTCTGCAGGTGGTTGCTTCTCAGCCAGGGAATGAACAATCTGTGTGTTGAAGGAAGCTGCAAGCACAGCCACTGCTGGAGCAAAAACTCACCCTGCGATATCCAGGCGAAAGACGCTGTGTTTGTAAGTGTCAGATAGGTGAGCAGAACCTGTTAGTAAGCGCCCAGCCGGGCTAGGACTTTTATTTTTGTTGTACTTGGAAAGCACGGTGTTGCTGTATATTTTGTTTGCTGGACTGTTTGTACCACGAATAAACGCCAAGATCTGCTTTATCAAATTCCAAGTCTGCTGTGAACTGTGTCCAAACACACCCTACCCCGGGAAGATCCCTTACAATTGGTGGAGGTAGCGGGCAACACGGTTGCTAGGGGCAATGGTGTGGACAGACTTGGCTACAGCTGCTGATGTCCTGGGTGAAAGCTGCAACTACACTCCAAGAACAGTCCAGCAACATGGAGGAGATGCTGAAGCAGTTTATGCAAGTGAGTTTGCAACAACAGCAGGCTCAGACAGAGGCCAATAGACGACATGAACAGTCCATGGCTGAACAACAGCAGGCGCAGACAGAGGCCAATAGACGACATGAACAGTCCATGGCTGAACAACAGCAGGCGCAGACAGAGGCCAATAGACGACATGAACAGTACATGGCGGCACAACATCAGATGCATAAGGAAGAGTTGCAAGCTTTGCGCCAAAGCCAACAACAACTTATCGAGCACCTGATAGTAAATCGAGAGGCGCCTGTGGTTGCTAATCCACCCACAATGGAGGGAGCCGCTCCAGAGATTTTTTTTGGGAGAAGGACTGTGCAGAAAGCGCTGCAAAAGATGACTGCTGAGGACGATGTTGAGGCCTATCTAACAGTATTTGAGCGCGTGGCTGAGCGAGAGAAGTTACCAGCCGCTGAGTGGGCAGAGGTAATTGCGCCCTATTTAACAGGTGAACCTCAAAAGGCCTACTATGACCTCAGTGAGCAAGAGGTTAAGGACTATACTCGGCTAAAAGAGGAGATACTTGCCCGACTAGGAGTTACTACTGCAGTCCGTGCCCGGAGGGTACGCAACTGGAGCTACAGTCTGGACAAATCAGCGAGGTCCCAGATGTATGACCTAATCCATTTGGCAAGAAAGTGGTTGGAGCCAGACACTTCTACTCCTGCACAAATCCTAGAGAAGGTCGTGATGGATCGCTACCTCCGAGCGCTTCCTACTGACCTGCAACGCTGGGTGGGACAAGGTGATCCTAGGAACGCAAACGAACTTGTCAACCTTGTGGAGAGGTTCCAGGCGACTGAGGACTACCTCCGTGATGTTCCTGCAGCATCTTCACCTCCCCGGAGCGCCAGATCTGTGCCGTCAGCTGGTAAGAGACTTCCATCTATTGGGGGAGTGTGGAGGGGTGCTGATGGGGGGAAAAGGGCTCAAGTGGTGTCTCAGGGACAAAAGACTGGTGATGGTCCCGGGTGGCTAAGGGGCTCTGAAAAGGACTCCTTGCCAAAGAGACCAGGCCCTATCCAGTGTTGGAGATGCCATGAGGCGGGACACGTGTCTGCCCATTGCCCTCTTACCTCTGAACCCATGGAATGTGACGCTAGCCGGCGTCAGTCGCTATTTGCGGAACCATCTTGTGCTGCAGTTCCTGGACTAGAGACTGAACCGCAAATCTGCAACATCACAATCAATGACTTTCCTGTTAAAGCGTTAATGGACTCAGGAAGCCTTGTAACCTTGGTGCATGCTAGCCTGGTGACTGGGGACTTAGAGTCTAAAAAGCATATGAGTGTTGTGTGCATACATGGTGATACAAAAGTGTACCCTATAGTGCTGGCTAAAGTCGGGACTGAACAAGGCACCGTACAATATGAAGTGGGTGTGGTTAAAAACCTCATGCATAATGTAATATTGGGGCGCGATTTTCCATTATTCTGGGCTCTTTGGGAAAAAAGAAAAATCCCCAAAAGGAGTGAGGATACCTCTAAGGGGGTTGCCTTGTCCACTGTGAATGATAAAAATGTGCAGGATGAAAATGATTGTTTTCCTTTGCAGGTCCTGGCTGGGGAGGAGGAGGCTCCTCCCACTGAGCAAAATATACTAGACTTAGAGGTGTCTAGCGATAATTTTGGGACTGCACAATTACAGGACCCCACTCTCAAAAATGCGAGAGAGCAGGTTGCTGTTATGAACGGGGTACCTCAGGAACCAGATGCTGAAAAAAGATTTCCACATTTTTCGGTGACTAATGATCTTTTCTATAGAGTCAATAAGGTTAAAGATGAGATTGTGGAACAGCTTCTGGTACCTAAGCCGTACCGGCGTCAGGTGCTTGACATGGCACATAACCATGTTCTTGGGGGACACTTGGGGACTGACAAAACGCGAGAGAGGGTTCTCCAGAGGTTTTTTTGGCCGGCCATATATGATGACATTAAAAAATACTGTGAGTCGTGCCCCACATGTCAGGTTAGTGCCCCAGTGTCACATTTTCGCAGTCCTTTGGTTTCGCTCCCTATTATAGAGGTGCCTTTTGAGCGTATTGCCATGGATTTAGTGGGTCCCATTGTAAAGTCAGCTAGAGGACACCAGTATATTTTGGTAGTCCTGGATTATGCGACCCGCTATCCTGAGGCTGTACCCTTAAGAAACACTGCATCTAAAACAATTGCACGTGAGTTGTTTTATATGTTCTCTAGGACTGGGATCCCCAAAGAAATCCTAACTGACCAAGGTACGCCATTTATGTCGAAAGTAATGAAGGAATTATGCAAACTATTTAAAATCTCACACATCCGTACCTCTGTGTACCACCCCCAGACGGACGGATTGGTGGAGAGATTTAATAAAACTTTGAAACATATGTTGAAGAAAGTGGTGGCAAAAGATGGTCGTGACTGGGATCATTTATTACCCTACCTCATGTTTGCTATTAGGGAGGTGCCCCAAGCATCCACAGGGTTCTCACCATTCGAGTTGGTCTATGGTCATCACCCTAGGGGTCTACTGGACATTGCAAAAGAGACATGGGAGAATGAGTCCACCCCATACAAGAGTGTTATTGAGCATGTAGCACAAATGCAGGACCGTATAGCCACTGTAATGCCCCTGGTAAGGGAACACCTCCAGAGGGCTCAAGAGGCCCAAAGTAGAATTTACAACCGGTCCGCAAGAATCAGGACATTCAACCCAGGCGATAGGGTCCTTATACTAGTCCCCACTGTTGAGAGTAAATTCTTGGCGAAGTGGCAAGGTCCTTATGAAATTGTTGAAAAGATCAGTGAGGTGAACTACAAGGTGCACCAACCAGGTAGAAGGAAGCCTTTCCAAGTTTATCACATAAACTTGATCAAGCCCTGGAAAGACAGGGAATCCTTGGTGGCGACAAATACTGTTAATGATTTGTCACAACCAATCCCTCCAGTCAAGGTAGGTGATACTCTATCAGTGTCACAGAAACAGGAGGCTCAGGAATTTTTACAGAAAAACAAAAACAAGTTCTCTGACCTCCCAGGGCGTACACACCTCATCCATCATCACATTGAAACTGAGCCTAGAAGCAGAGTAAACCTTAAGCCCTATAGGATACCGGAGGCACGTAGGGAAGCCGTATCTGCCGAGGTAAAACGTATGCTTGCTCTGGGGGTAATTGAGGTGTCACAGAGTGAATGGTCCAGCCCAATTGTGCTAATCCCAAAGCCCAATGGAACTTGGAGGTTCTGTAACGATTTCAGAAAGTTGAATGAGATCTCCAAGTTCGATGCGTATCCTATGCCCAGGGTAGATGAGTTGATTGAGAAGTTGGGTAACGCCAGGTACATAACCACTCTCGATCTCACAAAGGGCTACTGGCAGATTCCACTTTCTGGTGAGGCTAAAGAGAAAACTGCATTCTCCTCCCCTGATGGGCTATTCCAGTATGTAGTGATGCCATTCGGGTTACATGGAGCGCCTGCAACTTTCCAGAGGTTGATGGACTTGATTCTGCGACCACATCGTGATTACTCAGCTGCCTACCTCGATGATGTGGTCATTTTTAGCCCTGATTGGGAAAGTCACCTCTGTAAGGTACAGGCCGTGTTGGATGCCATAAGTGATGCGGGGTTGACCATAAATGCCGAGAAGTGTGCTCTAGCCCTAGAAGAGGCCAAATATCTGGGCTACATTATTGGGAGAGGGTTGATTAAGCCACAGCTAAATAAAATTGAGGCAATACAGAATTGGCCTAGACCCCTGACAAGGAAACAGGTTAGAGCTTTCCTGGGTATTACGGGGTATTACCGTAGATTTGTGCCGAACTTTGCCTCAGTTGCTGCTCCACTAACGGACTTGACAAAGGGCGGAAAGACAGCAATGGTCACGTGGACCCCAGAGGCCGAGAAGGCTTTCCAAAGCCTTAAGTCTGCCTTGTGCCAACCACCTGTGTTAGTTACCCCCGATTTCAGGCGAGAATTTCTGGTCCAGACAGATGCCTCTAACACAGGCTTAGGTGCAGTACTCTCACAAGTAGTGAATGGTGAGGAGCATCCAGTGACGTACTTGAGTAGAAAACTAACCCCGGCCGAGAAAAATTATGCCATTGTGGAGCGAGAATGTTTGGCAGTAAAGTGGGCCCTAGAATCTTTAAAGTATTACTTGCTAGGCAGGAAATTTAAGTTGGTGACAGACCATGCCCCCTAACATGGATGAAGTTAAACAAGGAGAGAAATGCAAGAGTGACTAGATGGTTTCTCTCCCTACAAAACTTTAATTTCACGGTGGAACACAGGCCAGGGAAATTACAGGCAAATGCTGACGCATTGTCAAGGGTAAGTTGTCTGTGGGGACAAAAGGCTCAGCCCTCCGGTCTGAAAAAGAGGGGGGGGATATGTAGACATGTCACTGGAGAAGTGATCGAGGGGGTGTACATCTCACCTAGGTTGCTACACAGTGTGAGATGGTAAATCCAGGATGGATCAGTTTCTCAGCAGCGATATGCTGCTGAGTTGTTATTTAATTTTGCCGGGCCTGGGTTTATATGGAATGGCAGGTAGGTTTGGTAGAGGGACCTGTCATTCCACATCCCCCGATCCAGTTCTGGGTTTGGGATCAGGTGAGCTTTGATCCTAATTAGCCTGGGAAGCTAAAGGCACTGCAGGGTCTGCAGGTGGTTGCTTCTCAGCCAGGGAATGAACAATCTGTGTGTTGAAGGAAGCTGCAAGCACAGCCACTGCTGGAGCAAAAACTCACCCTGCGATATCCAGGCGAAAGACGCTGTGTTTGTAAGTGTCAGATAGGTGAGCAGAACCTGTTAGTAAGCGCCCAGCCGGGCTAGGACTTTTATTTTTGTTGTACTTGGAAAGCACGGTGTTGCTGTATATTTTGTTTGCTGGACTGTTTGTACCACGAATAAACGCCAAGATCTGCTTTATCAAATTCCAAGTCTGCTGTGAACTGTGTCCAAACACACCCTACCCCGGGAAGATCCCTTACAGTCTATATAGGGGTATGTAGCAGGCTTATGGGGCAGGCATTCCCAGCCATGTCTAGGTAAGCAGGTGATAATGAGGGAATAGCATACACCTGGTCCCTTAAAAAGTGGGAGGCACATATATAAACTGTTGTAATTCCTTCACCATTCACCTGATTTGGATGTAAATACCCTCAAATGAAAGTCTGAAGTTAAAGCACATCTTGTTCATTTAATTTCAAATACACTATGGTGGTGTATAGAGCCAAAAAGATTAGAATTGTGTTGATGTCCCAATATTTATGGACCTGACTGTATTTTCGGAGGCACTTCTTTACTTCAGTGAACTTAGCCCTGCAGCGTTGTAGGTCAGCAGAGAAATCTGTCTAAAATTATATGCGTTATCTAACTTCATAAGGGTTCCTTTGGTTCTGGCCTGATATAGGGTCGCATCCCGGCCCTTAAAATTCAGCATATAAATAGGAACAGCCTGTGGTTTCCCAGGATTAGGCGGTCTGGATGGGACTCCATGGGCCCCTTCCACCGCAAACATGGGGAAGAAGGTATCTTTCCCAAGCGTATTAATAGGCAGTTTTCTATAAATGCACAGTGTTTTTCCCTTCTGCCCTCTCCGGTATGCCAACCGCGCGGACATTATTGCGTCTCTGCCTGTTTTCCATGTCCTCTAAACGGCCTGAGTGGCATGTGATAATCGATTGCATAAGGCAAACTTCTGCAACGGCACCACATCATCCTCCACATGCTTACTCTGTTTTCCAGGGCCGCAATGTGGTCACTCAGCTTCTGCATATCCTGTCTGACTAGATTAAGCTCCAATTTCACCCCTTTAATCTCAGTAGTGACTGTGGTAATAGACATGTTGCATGAAGTAACTGCTGCAAGGATATCCCTAAGGGTTGGTGCAGGGGCAGGGAGCTCCTGGTCTGCCAGAGCCCTGGCATTATTATCAGGGCCTAATGTACTCACTGTGTCCCATGAGAAAGTATTTGCTATGTCCTCAGGCCATGCATTTTCCTGTACTTTAGGGATGGATTCCTGCACGGCGAGATCCAGGAGAAGGGAGGGCAGTTTGGAAGGGGTGCCTTTCCCCAGAGCACCTCCAAACATCCTCATATCTGCCTCTTTAGCTGAGATCCAGTGCCATCTTGTCCTCCCATGCTCTGCTGCAGGCAGAGACTCTCTCCCTCCTTTGTGGGACATGTCTGCTGCTGAATCTGGGCGATTGTGGTGCTGCTGGATCGGAGACAGTATGGGGGTCCCTCCGCTACAGGTTAGAAGCAGTTTAGATGTGACAGAATGGCTGAAACAGGATAAATGCGTGGAGTTTTGGCGGAGCTCTCACACCATGCTGCTTACTCCATCAGCCACAAGCCACACCCCCATGCTGGAGCAAATTGGATCATGCTTTCCTGGGGTTTTTTGGATCAATTGTGGGTATAGGATTGTGTATAATGGAATGTATGATTTATTTTTTTTTTTTTAAGTTTTTCCCCTTTATAGATTGAACTAGATGAACTTCTGTCTTTTTTTTCAACCTGACTAACTATGTAACTGTGTATTTCAACGTGCTTTTACACACATCACACAAAGAGGCCAGGGCTTTGCAAACACAAGGCCCCAAAGAAAATTAAGCAAAAAGGTATTTACATTGCAATTTGTTTTATTGTATGCAGCAGCAAGAGGGACTGTGGAGGAGGCAGCATATAAAAGGTAGGAGCTATAGAGCCTAAGCTTCCGTTTTCACTTCAGGAGACAAAGATAGTAAAAAAAAAAAACCCTTTCCAACTATATTCAAAATACAAAAAAAAATTGCCTTTGGATATACTTAAAAATATACTTAAAAGCAGAACGAAAGATTGAGACATTTATTTTTATAAACCACAAGTGGCTATGGAATGGCTGGATAGACACTATAAGAAAAACAGAAAGAAAATAGGGTGGCTCTTTCTTTTTTGTTTTCTTCTCTCTCTCCTTCTCTTTTGCACAGTTGGGAGTAGAGGTCGACCGATATGGGTTTTTCTCTGGCCGATGCCGATGCCGATATTTAGAAATCATGGCGGCCGATAGCCGATATATGATGCCGATTTTTTTTGGGCCGATATGTTAGGCCGATTTTATTTTATTTTTTTCTTTTCCTTTTTTATTTATTATTTTTTTTAATCCCCCTTGATCTAACACACCTTTCCCACTGGGGCGTTTTTCAGGTGCTTTTGGGCTAAAAATAGCGCCTGTAAAGTGCCTGCAAAATGGCTCCCCTGCAGTCTGTGTGAAAGACAGAGTGCTTTCACACGGAGGCGATGCGCTGGCAGGATCTTAAAAAAAAGTCCTGCAAGCAGCACGTTTGGAGTGGTGTATACCTCTCCTCCACCACTCCTGCCCATTGATATGAATGGGCACCACTGCCAAAGCGCATGCAATGCGATTTGGCAGCAGTGCTTCATGGGTGCATTTAACCTCTTCCTTGGCCGCTAGCTGGGTTATATGCGCCCCACTAGCAGCCAAATAGCACCGCTAAAATGATGGTAAAGAGCCGCTAAAACTTGCGTTTTACCATCAACGCTTGCCCGCTCCAGTGTGAAAGCAGTCTTCATAAGTGATACAGAAAATTTCTTACATTTAAACATTTATTAAACAAAACAAACCTCCAATCAGTTTACTTGTATGTATGATTTAGATTAAAAAAAAAAACTATATATTAAATAAAAACAGGTAGTCAAAACTTTTGGACAAAAAAAAAATGGGCTAACTTTACTGTTTTTATTTTATTATTTTTTAAATAGTGTATTTTTTTCCCCAAAAAATGCATTTGAAAGACCTCTGTGCAAATGCCGTGTGACATAAAATATTGCAACAACCGCTATTTTATTCCCTAGGATCTCTGCTAAAAAAATATATATAATTTTTGGGGGGTCTAAGTGATTTTCTGGCAGAAAATACTGGATTTTTACTTGTAAGCAACAAGTGTCAGAAAAGATTTAGTCTTTAAATGGTTAAACTGAGAACTTCTACACACTGAGATGACTTCATTCATTCAAGTGTAAACATTGTATCTTTCTGTTCTTTTCTTGGCAGGCTGCCCAGAGAGGAGGAAAGT
Source organism: Lithobates pipiens (assembly GCF_037356315.1). Lineage (NCBI taxonomy): Eukaryota > Metazoa > Chordata > Amphibia > Anura > Ranidae > Lithobates > Lithobates pipiens. The sequence goes on from NW_027507903.1 coordinate 445,402,841, forward strand.
GTTTCTATGACGACTCAGGCAACTTACACTGACTTCTATACAGAAGTCATTTCAAAGTCCCGCTGTAGTTCTAAATCGGCTTTTTATCAGCACAATCGCCCGATGCCGATTATTTAAAAAACGGCAAATATCGGCCGATATATCGGTCGACCTCTAGTTGGGAGGTGGTTAGACTGATTTTCTATAAAACTATAGAGCAGGAGGAGAGAGTCCAGTAAAATATTTTACAGAATAGACTCTCTATATTTTGTTCCTGTTGGAAACATTTGGTTTTTATTTTTATTTAATTTTTTGTATTTTTTTATGTTAATTTTTAGGAGATTTTTTTTTTTTTTACATTATTCTCAATATTTGCTTATAATTACTAGAAAAAATGCACTATGTGTATTTTGTGATACTCTCATATATAAGACCATTTGGGGGTTGGTCATTAAGGGGAACAGCAATCCCTTGGGGATCTATGTGAGATTTTAAGAAATTGGGGGTTTTTGTGTTTCTTTTTTTGTGTTATTATATGGATTTATTTAAATGTGCACACCAGAAAAATAAGAATGAAAATAGAAATCTTCTTTTCACAAAGAACCTTAAAAAATATATAATAGACATGATGCTATTATTGAAATGGATAATAGACAGGTTCTTTTTCCATTCTTTTTTTTTTGTTTATAATTTTTATTTTGTTATCAAAGACATAACATTTGTAGATACATTTAGGGACACAGCCACTTTAGTAAACATACATATAAAGAAATGTATCGGTATAAAAAGAGTTATATATGCCAATATTTTTCATAGCATGACATTAAACCACTGGTCACTTAGGTTGTTTGGTTTATGTTTTTTAGCTTCCAGTAATGTTATGTGTAGCTTATCTTTGGATTGGTGTCACTCATTAACTGCTAAGTCTCTATTCCTTCTATACTTTTCAGAGATTATCTGGTTGTGTTGTGTATGTTAAATGTTATAAGTGCATATGTAGTAAGTTCAGAGTACAGGTATGTGAAACATGGGATTATTAATGTGAGGGTAGGGGTCACAGGAGGTGGCTAGGGGTATTGGGGGGGGGGGGGTAAGTTAGGCATCTCTGAGTGTTAGGTAATAGGAGGGGGGTCTCAGAGTTCTGCAATCCTTCCTCACTCAATTCTGCTGCAGCTTTGTGGTTACTACTGGTCTTAAGTTGCTTGTATTCATCTGTTGTGACGAAGTGTCACCAACATGACCATACTTATAACAAATTTGGTGGGGGTATCTCTCGCTTGGTGTATAAGTTCCTCCATTTCTGCGGTTTTCTGTAATCCTGTAAACCAGTCGGCTACAGATGGTGTCTCCGGGGAGTGCCAGTTGGCTGGGATGCACATCTTTACTGCATTCACCGTGTCCATGGCAAGTGAGCGAAGGTATGCGTTTTTTGGTATCGAGGAATGGTTGTAATAGAAACTGTGCTGGAGAAAATTCATGAGTGAAAGTGGTAATTTGGTTTGTGAGTCGGTGTACTTCCAGAAGGGTTGTATTTTTATTTTATGACAGTTCCACCAGATATGAAGAAGTGAGCCTAGCTCCCCCTCACATCTCCAGCATTGAGAGGAGAATGATGGGAATATTCTGTGTAACTTGAGGGGGGTCCTGTATCATCTAGAAAATATTTTAAATGCATTCTCTTCTGCATAGACATTTATTGTCTCCTTGTGGATACATGTGCAGATATTTCCCCAATTTTTGATCTGTTAGATCCATGGAGCGTTCTTGTTCCCACTGGCGGATAGCTAAGTTAGATTTGGGGTTATGATTTGCAAATAGTAAGGTGTATGTGTAGGAGATTAGGTGAGTTTGGTGTCCCGATTTCAGGTATAACGACTCAAAAGGGGTGGTCTCTCGGGACCAATCAGGTCAGAACGGAAAAAGTGTGGTTAGTCATCCCGGTTGCCAGCTGGGATTGAGTGAGAAGGGGGCCTCTCTCATATAATTGCTCTGCTCGGATGGTGTTGTGTGGCCAAGAGAGGAAGGAGGTGGAAGTTCCTAGAGGGAAATCTGGGTTGTGGCGAAGTGGGGTCATTGGGCCTAAAATGGAGGAGATGGCGTGTTTCTGTTAGCGGGTGATTTTTGCAAGTCGGAGGGGTATGTTTTGGGGCAATCCAGGGGATTCAGAATAGTGGGGAAGGTGACATGGCATGTTCTAACTGAACCCACTCTTTAACCTTCAAATGGACATTCCAATCTATGATCCTGGCCAAATGGCAGTCTTTATAATATTTCTGGAGATCTGGCAAGCCTATGCCTCCTTTATGTTTAGGGATTGTCAGTTTGGAATAGCTAAGTCTTGAACATTTGGTGCCAAATGTTATGGTATGTTAAGCAAAAGGTGGGAGGAAGTTTTATCGGGATGGTTTGTAATAAGTATAATATTCTAGGTAGGATGTTCATTTTAATAATTACAGCCTGTCAGGTCACCTGAGACCAGGTGACAGATGCACTCCGTAGGAGTCGGAAGTGCACCGCTAGGTAGTGGACCTTAGGACTGACTGCTGCGGATTGTACCCAGGGAGATTCAGGACACAGGTCTACAGGATCACTAACACAGATCCCAATGGGAGCTGGAGCATAGATTCCCCAGGGCGCGGAGTCTAAGAGCCAGCGGGTGTTCGCCAGAGCCTCCAGTGGTGAGGATGGACTTCGCTGCAGTCTGGCTCCAGGTTGCGGCCCCTAGGGTCTCACGCTCACAGTAGACTACAGGAGAAGTAAGCAGCAGGCTGGAACGACAAGGATAGTAAGGGGATACGGCAGAGGTCAGGGCAACTAGCAGACAGGAACAACAGAGTACACGCCAAAGGTTCAGGATCACAGGCAGACAGGGATGGTCAGGGACATGCAAAAAGTCAAGGTCACAAGCAGACAGGAATCATTGAAAACACGCCAAGGTCGGTAACAGAGTCAAACATAGAGCACACGGCAACCAGGAACCAGGAATCCAAACACACAATTAATACACAATGGTTGATCCGCACTGTTGGCTTGCAGTGCACAGGTTAATATAGGGTTCCCTGATAGGGCCTGGGTTGAGCCATGCTTAGAGGAGAGGTTATAAAAACCACCAGGTGGAAGTGGCTGGCCTCTTAGTCAGAACACATGAGGGGAGGTAAGTAACCAGAGGAAGATCACTGCATAACCATGACACAGCCCTGCCAAACCATTAAAAGAGACCAGAAGACCATGACTTCAAATCACCTGTTATGTTCTTCATTATCGGTGGGTAATTCTTGGAATACAGGTCTGCAAGGGATGAGGGTATTTGGGTGCCTAGGTATGTAATCATGTGTTTATTCCATTTAAATGGGAAATTAGATTGGCATTGGTGGCATGTGTCTATGGTAAGTGAGACATACAGTACATTAGATTTAGAAAAGTTGATTTGTAGGTTAGCTAGAGATTTGAAAGTGCTGAAGTCTTTGAGTAGGTTCAGGATTGTTATGTGTGAGTCTGAGAGAAAGAGGATATCATGCACGAATGCAGCTAGTTTATAGGTGTGCTCAGCTATTGTAATGCCTCTGTTATCGGGGTTTGCTCTGAAGCATCTGAGTAGTGGTGCAAGAGTGAGGATGAAGATCAGGGGAGAGAGAGAGGGCATCCTTGACGTGTTCCATTCAAGATCGAGAAAGCGTCTGATAGGTGACTGTTTACGCGAGCGCTCGCTGTGTGGTTTGAGTATAGAATCAGTATAAGGTTTAGGATTCTATGGGGAAGAGCAATGGCCTTTAGTGTTTCTGTCATATAGTCCCATGCCACTCTATTAAATGGCTTCTCTGAGTCAAGTGAAAGGAGAAAAACCGGGTGTTGGGCTGTGAGCCAATGGCAGATATTGATTGCCTTTAGTGTGTTGTCCCTTGCTTTTCTGCCTGGTACAAAGCCAACTTGGTTGAGAGAGATGAGCTGAGGAAGCAAGGGAAGTAGGCGGTTGGCTAACATTTTGGCATACCACTTTAAGTCTACGTTTAACAGCGAGATCAGTCTATAATTGGTGACTAGGGAGGTGTCTTTCCCTGGTTTAGGGATCATTGTAATGTGAGCTGTCAGTAAGTCACAAGGGGGTATCACTGGGGAAGCAAAACAGTTATAGGCAGAGAAAAAAAAAGGAAAAAGAAGCTCTGTATAGGTTTTATAATATCCTACTGTTAGCCCATCTGGTCCCAGGTTATTGCCTGGTTTCATTTGTTTAAGTGCGAGTTTGGCTTCTTTTTCTAATAATGGGATGTCCAGGTCTGGAGCCATTGTATTTGTAATGTCTGATTCATCCACTGGGGGCTCAGTCATCTCCACTAGCCCCTCAGCCCATTGATGAGGTCTCAGCCACATCGCCTGAGACCTCCTCTTGTTCCTATTTAAACAGCTGCCGCCAATGACTCATCGTTCATGCTAGGAACCTCTTACCAGGCCTAGTGCACCAGCCACACGTTGCTGCTTTCTTCTCCAAGTTTGGGCTGGACAGAGCCCCACCTCATCCTCTTCATTTGAGCTGGACAGAGCCCCACTTCATCCTCTTCGTTTGTGCTGGATAGAGCCCCACTTCATCCTCTTCGTTTGTGCTGGATAGAGCCCCACTTCATCCTCTTTATTTGTGCTGGATAGAGCCCCACTTCATCCTCTTCGTTTGTGCTGGATAGAGCCCCACCTCATCCTCTTCGTTTGTGCTGGATAGAGCCCCGCTTCCTCCTCTTTGTTTGGGCTGGACAGAGCCCCACTTCCTCCTCTTTGTTTGGGCTGGACAGAGTCCCGCTTCATCCTCTTTGTTTGGGCTGGACAGAGTCCCGCTTCATCCTTTTTGTTTGGGCTGGACAGAGTCCCGCTACATCCTCTTTGTTTGGGCTGGACAGAGTCCCGCTTCATCCTTTTTGTTTGGGCTGGACAGAGTCCCGCTTCATCCTTTTTGTTTGAGCTGGACAGAGTCCCGCTTCATCCTCTTTGTTTGGGCTGGACAGAGTCCCGCTTCATCCTCTTCGTTTGGGCTGGACAGAGCCCCGCTTCATCCTCTTCGTTTGGGCTGGACAGAGCCCCCACTTACTACTCTATGCCACTACTGTATGGAGGAGCTGGGAGCGCTTCTCTGGAATATTGGGTCCTCTGGCATTAAGCAAGATGATCTTGATAAGGGGTTTGTTTTTGTTGGGAGGTATAGAGGCCATGGTTTGGATGTTGGCGCTTGTAACACTGGGGTTATTGCAATCAAGGCTTCAGTAATTTAGTTACGTACCTTGTGAGGGGGTAAGGTCTGAGCTGGGAGTTTGGTCTGGGTTGGTTTTGGGATAGGGCAAGGTGATAATGAGAGGGTAGGGTGGAGGATGGCGAGAAAAGGCAGGGGTTGGAAAAGGAGGAGGGGGGCTACAGAGGAGGGAGGTCCGGCGACAGGTGAAGAATCTCTCACTTGCCCGGGTGCGGATGATACCATCAATTCGAATTGGCTGGAGGGGGTCAGTGTTATTAGAGGCTGATGAAGTCTTATGCCCCGTACACACAATCGGACATCTGTACTGTGTTTTTTGTTCCCCCGACGGATGTTGGCTCAAACTTGTCTTGCATACATACGGTCACACAAATGTTGTCGGACATTCTGAATGCCAAGAACGTGATGACGTACAACGGCACTATAAAAAGGAAGTTTAATACCAAGTGCGCCACCCTTTGGGCTCCTTCTGCTAATCTCGTGTTTATCTTGTGTAAGTAGAAGATTGGTGAGAGACGATTCGCATTTTTCAGCCTCGTGCTTTTTAGTTTGTTACTGCTCTTCTTTGTACTTGTGGGTTTGTATCTGTTCTTCAGTGCGTGTTGGCAGTTCATTACTGTCTTTCAGTGCGTTCTATTTACTAGTTCATATCTGTCTTTTAGTGCCTTCTTGTCCACTCGTTTATGATTTTCAGCTCGCTCTTCTCAGGCCTTTATGATTTTCAGTGCGTTCTGTTAATTCGTTCTGACCAGCCGACATGTTGCGGATACGTTCTTGCTTTGATCCAAGTCTTTGCTGCGAGAGATCCAGGAGAATAATCCTGATGATTTCAGGAATTTCTTGGCTACCAATTTTGTCTGTCAAATAATTGATGTCTGGGGTACAAAGGCTTAACCAATTCCAACTGTTTCTCCAGCGTTGCCTTCCTCTTTATTTTGTTATGACCCCTAATAAATTTGTATGTTTTTTTTTTTTTGATAAATACTTGGCTATGTGTTTGTTTGTGCGTAGACAGGTACATTTAAAAAAAAAAAACAATGTCAAATTTAACAAGGGACACCAACACCAACCAACCTCTTTTCATGTTAAAATATACAAGATAATAATGGTGTTGTAGTAACAGACATCCCAACCTGCAAAAACTAATTTCAGGGAGGTGGAGCTTCGCACCCATAAACGCCCCACCCCCCATGGCAAATTTTGTATCTTGGAATATTAGGGAGCTTAGTGACCCAGTAAAAAGACAAGCAATGTTCACTACATTGAAACAGTTTTCTCCTTCTAGTATCTGCCTGCAGGAGGCTCATTTAAATACATACAAATTAAACTATTTGAAACGCACGCAATATAGTAGACAATATAATTTTATTTATACTACATATTCTAGAGGTGTATCTATATTGATAGCAAATTATGTAGATTTTCTCAGCCGGCAGGTACAAATGAATATTAAAGGTCGCTATATATTTTTGAATTGTACATTGTTTAGAAGATCATACGTGATATATATATATATATATATATATATATATATGCTGCTGGAGGATTATCTGATCATTCCCCATTGATACTTAAGTTGGCTTTAAATTTAACTCAGAATTGTACTTTATGGAAAATCAACCCTTATTGGTTTGATCTTTGTCCTTCAAAACAGAAAGTAATGCCTACATCCTGGCCTATAGAGATATAAACAAACCCTCCGTATCGCCAAGTCCTGTAGGTATATAATCAAATATATTCAGAATAATACTTATATAGTTGTGTACTTGCTGCAGGGCAGGTATGCAGGAAGGTGTGCAGAGATATTCTGCGTTTGCATGCAGGTGTGCAGATATTTAATTTAATTTCTATATAGTCCTGGGTTGGGGTAGTCAGATTAGATGTATATAGCTTTATTGAAACCCATGCAGCACTAGTAAATATCTCGTAGGGATGTGGGTAATTTCCAGTGGTCCTCAGCTAAAAGCATGGGGCTGCTTCTCTCCTTCCCTTCCAATGGACAACAGTAGCTTAATAGCACTCAATAGGGTATAATGGAAAGATGTAAAAAAAGAGTAGCAAAGCTGCACTTGTTTGTTGTTGATAGTATACCATTTTTAACCCTTAAATTGAGCCTTACTCAGTTTCTGCTCCATACCAACATTTTTATACAATTTTTTACAGATTTTTGTATAGTCCACAGCCTACTCACTACACCCCACGACTGTCCTGTCCAATCCAGTCCATTTTAATACTGCACAATCCCCTGCAAAAGAGTGGTGTTGCGCTCCTAATATACTGAAAATAATTAATCTTGTGACAATAAAGTACTATATGTAAACAAAATAAATATATATCTATCACCATATCTCCTATATGGAGATCAAATAAATATGTAAAAAGACATATACTAAGTGCAAATTCATAAACAATCAGTGAATAAAAGTGCTGACGTGCTAGTACAAAATCTCATGCAACTGTGAATAACGCACAAACAATATTGTTAGAAAAGTTTTAAATGTTTATTGTGTGACTATTAGAAAAACAATAATCCTGAGACTGATTTGTTAAAAAACTTACTTCTGAGCACATTATTGTATTAACTCATTGTATTGTTTTGTCCTAATTAACTCCATAGTAAGTTGTAGAATCATTAGATTTAACTAAATATGATAGCCTAAGAATGTACGGGAAAACATAAGCTCATTGAATAAAGGTACTAGTTCGTACCATGACAACTTAATTTATGTTTTCCTCAGCCAATAGAAGCATAGAGATGTTATTCTTATGGGTTATGTGAAGGCGGGACACAGTCTTTTGGGAGACTTTTTCTTCAGCTTTCGTCCTGTAAGCATGTCTCCCTGTTGTGGGCCACATCAGAAATAAATTGTCTGCTTCTCAGAACACCTGATGTTTTTTTTACTGATCACAAGGGAATTTCCTAACATTTTTGGTCTTTCGAGCCGGGAGCAACACGCTGGTTTTCAGATCAGACGGCCCGACAAAACTTCGGTGAGTATTGGACTTTGAAGCTCACCGAATCTTACAAGTCCCCCCAATCAATGTTATTTGGTGAAAAAGGGGCGGGGCCATAGATCTGAATTCCACTGTCTGTTTCCGAACCTTGTGTGATCCAGTCCAGGTGTTTGAGAGGTAAGATAATTTAAATTATTCTTAATTCTTTCTGAGTCTTTTCTTCTCTTTCTCTTGCTTCTGGTTTAATGTGTTGTAATTGCCGACATTGGTATTGATCGTATAATATCTAGATGATCCAGTGCTCGTAGACAGAGACACTTGGGGACGTTGTCTAAGGTAAAAAATTACGTCGCCCGCTGTCCGGACAGATAACAAAAAGATTTGAGGTATACCGAATGTCAGAGGTTGAATGCCTGACTATTTTAAGCGCTGTTTAGTTAAGTGATCTACAAAGATCGCAAGGCTAATTTTCTTCTGTGTGTGTTTCATGTTTATGTTTATGTTTAACCCTTTCTGATTCTTTCGATAGTGTGGGAATGGGTTGTTGTTTTTTTTTTTTTCTCTTGTATTGACATGGTTTTTGTGCTGCATATTTCTAAGCAGATAAGAAAACATTCTTCGCCTAAGCACTGCACTCCCCCTCCCCCTCCCCTCATGGAAGGATGTTTTCTTTAAGAAGTTGTAAAGTTAACCCTTGATTAGCTATGACAATACAGAAGGGTTATATTGTATATATTGAAACTTAGCATAAAAGAAAAAGAAGGTAGATGGCATTTTGGAGTAAATAGAATGTTGTAGAATTATCAGGTGGCTTGATGAATGTGAAAAAAAAAGAAAAAAAAAAAGGCTGAGGATGTTTTCATTGTTATGAAGGTCAAGAAGCTGTTTCTCAGAAACAAGAAAATGCAGATTGCCTGACAGAGGTTAATTTGTGCATCTGTGAAAATATTAGGACTTTTGGTGGGAAAAAGAGTTTGAAAAATAGTCTTAAAGTAAATATTTATATTGGATTGGAGTTATTTTTAGAATTCATAGACTTTCAACTGTGGAGTGTTAATGATGCAATGCTGTTTATATTTGGGTACATTTATAAAGTCAAAAGGCAAAGTTCAAAAAAAAAAAAGTATAGGTTAAAAATGGCGGCGTTTTGGCTTCAGCATGCTAAAATTAGGGTAGAAGGACAAAGGACAAAGGAAAAATGCCAAGCCCAATTGCCCCTAGTGGACAAAGAGGATGATCTCATCTGCTGTACCCAGAGACCACCTCCCTATGGTGGTCCTCCCCCTCAGGTGCAAGTAACTGCCCAGAGTAACACCTTCCCTGTGACATCCACCCCTGTCAAAGGAACCGCCTCTGAACAAAACCCCAACTCCACTTCCTCAATCTCTCCAGACAGTAGTTCAGTCCTGGAGATGAACAGATCGATCCTTGAAACATTAACTGACGCCATAACTCATGCACTGGGTGCCCCAGTAAACCTCCTATTAGGTATGTTGTGGAGGACGGTGAGGAATACCCCTTGATAGAGGTCCCAAACCCAAGGGGAGGACAGAATGATGCACTGGGCCAGCCATATCCCTTGACTATGACTGTTTTTCGACCATGGACTGACAGTGATATACAAAAGGCTACAGAACACATAAAACATCCAAAATTAGGTCCAGCTGAATTCATTGAAAACATAGAGGGATTACGGAACAGTTATAAATTGAATGGGGTGGAAGTAGAGAGAGCCCTGAGGAGAGTATTAGGATCAGATTGGGCTTCGGTAAAGGGGGATTGGGACCCCTGCGCCCCAGCAAATGCACATGGACGGGGGGATCCATTGCCTCCAGAAAGCCCAGACTTAGGAAACAGGTTGACTGCCCTACTGAACAGATGCCAGCTTAGATGGGTACAACGGACTGATTGGCAAAAAATAAATATGACAGTACAAGAAGATAAAGAAAGTGTCAGTGACTACCTAAATAAATTACAAGAGATTTTTAGAGTGTTCTCCGGGCTCCCCGAAGCTGAAGATGTGAATAGTGCATATCAGCAACAGCTAAAGATTGCTTTTTTAAATGGATTGAAACAGGATCATAAGGATTACATTGTTAAAAACATGGTTACTTACCGAACTGCATCAGTTTTAGATGTTTTACAATATGCTAAGCATTCTGAGAAGTATTTGAAAGCAAAAGCAAAAAAGAATGTGAAAGTAAAGGTTTTTATGCAAGGTGATGAAGGAGAGGAGGATGCAGAAGAGTACACTGCTGAGGCAGAACAAGAGGGGTCTCATAGAGGGAGAGGCACAGGTGGTTTTAGAGGAAGGAACAGTTTTAGAGGAAGAGGAAGGGGTAGAGGACAATGGAGGAATAAAGAATGGGTGGAAAGAAGGGAATGTTGGGATTGTGGAAAAAAGGGACATTTGGCTAGGGACTGCCCTGAGGGGCCAGGCCCTCACAAATCGGATTGACTAGAAACAGTATGTGTGAGCCACCTGGAAAAGATAGGGTATGTTGAAAGCTTACCACAGGTCGAGTTAATGGTGGAGAGAAAATGTGTACAGTTTTTAGTGGATTCTGGCGCCTCTAGGACCTTAATTCACCCTGCAGATGCGCCCCATATTGATAAATCTACAAAATCTATTTTGGTACAAGGAGTAAGTGGAAAATTGGTGAGGGAATTACTGTCTGAGTATGTCACCATTGAGGAACCAGAGACAGGGGTTAAAATCACAACCAGAGTGATCTTATCTACTGTCTGCCCTGTGAATCTCTTGGGTAGAGACCTAATGTCAGCCATGTGCATGTCAGTCAGTGCACAAAATAATGGGTTTGCAGTCCAGGTAGGACAGGGACCCATTAACCCAATAGAAGATACACACTACTATTACTCCTTAGATGTGTATATGAAAGACAAGGAGACAGTTGATACTGTTGACAAAATGATTAATTATGCTGAAACTGTGATGGAAGGGAGGACAGTGGATTTACAGACACCAAATAGAGTTCACTGCACAATGTATTTTAAGAGAACACCAGGGCCTGATAGGTATTATGCCTCCAGATTTTTCTTAAAGAAGGAAGTTACCCTGCAATTAACCAATGTTTACTGGAGTGTTGAGGGATTCTGTGTATCAGCATGTTGTATACCCCCCGAAGAACAGGTTCTGTTTAGGGAAATTGCCCCACATCTATCCTTAGCTAAACCTAAAAGCCGAGATTGGAAAGATGTAGGAGAGTTTGTGAAGGAATGTCAAGACCTAAGAGATTGGGCTCCTGTGGGCCTACCTGATTTATACAAAAGTAAGTCGACAGGTTATTTCTGTCACAAACCCTTGGGACACGAAATCATTACAACACCCTCAGCACACATGTGGGCTGCAGGAACTGAATGATACTTGGCACAAGAGGATCATCTGTTAGATGGGCTTCCAGAGACACTGTGGACTAGAGGTCCAGCAGATGTAGGACTCATAAAAGGAGTCCAACCAGTAACCATCACTCCAAAATCACACTACAGACCCCACCTTAGACAATACCCCCTTAAGAAGGAAGCAGAGGAGGGTATAGCCCCTGTAGTAGATGAACTTTTAAAAACTGGGGTGATTATTCCATGTCCTGACAGCCCTTGCAATACTCCTCTTTTCCCTGTTAAGAAGGCTCCGCCTTCTACAGGCTGGAGAATGATACAAGATCTCCAAGCTGTTAACCAGGCAGTTATACCAAGAGCTCCTGTGGTACCAGATCCACACACATTACTGAATGATTTAGATCCAGGGAATGAATTCTTTTCTGTGATTGATATAAGTAATGCCTTCTTTAGTATTCCGGTGCACCCCGACCATCAATTTTGGTTTGCCTTCACCTACAGGGGAAAAAGGTACACCTTCACCAGACTGCCCCAGGGCTATTGTGAGTCCCCTACCATCTTTTCACAAGCAATGTCCTCATACTTGGCTCAGTTTATACCCCCAGGGGGAAGCCAGCTCCTCCTCTATGTAGACGATATCTTAGTGGCGTCTTCCACAGAAGAGGTTTGTAGGGCTGATACAATGGCTCTGTTATATTTTCTCCATGATCAAGGGCATAAGGTAAATAGAGCTAAACTTCAGTTGTGGCAACAGCAGGTCAAATACTTGGGGTACAACATCTCAAAAGAAGGTCGGCACCTGGATGAGGAGAGAATACGAGCACTCCTCCAGCTGCCAAAACCAAAGACAAAGAAACAAATGATGTCCTTTCTGGGTATGACAAATTTCTGTAGAGCCTGGATTCCTGGGTATTCAATACTGACGGCCCCATTGCTACAGGCAATATACGGGAGCCCGATGGCCCCCCAGGATGCTATAAAATGGAGTGAGGAAACAGAGACTGCTTTTACTGACATAAAACAAGTCCTTTCTAGCTCATCAGTGTTAGCCTTACCAAATTATGACAAACCTTTTGAACAAACAGTGGACTCAAGGGAAGGTCACATGACATCAGTACTTACACAGTCACATGGTGGCCACCAGAGGCCGATTGCCTACTACTCTACAAAGTTAGACAGTGTAACTAGAGCACTTCCACCCTGTGTACAGGCAGTGGTTGCTGCAGCTGAAGCAGTCAAGGCCTCAGCATCTATAGTGCTGTATCACTCACTGACTCTCAAGGTACCACATGCAGTGTCTGTTATCCTGTTACAGCAAAAGATATCACATTTGAGCCCAGCACGACACCTTTCCTGTATGACAATACTCTTGACACAACCTCACTTAACAATACAGAGGTGTACTACATTAAACCCATCCACGCTACTACCACTTCCTACTGACGGGTATAAACATGACTGCACTGTTGCCATCGCTGAAAAGGTACTGCCACGAAGTGATCTGAAAGATGTACCATTATCTAACCCTGACATGATACTTTTTGTTGATGGTTCTAGTAAGAAAAATCCAGATGGCACAAATGCAACAGGATATGCAGTAGTGACACAGGATGAGATTTCGGAAGCGGGGCCACTACCAAAACATTATTCAGCACAAGTTGCAGAACTTGTAGCACTGACAAGAGCATGTATACTGTCAGAAGGAAATCTGTAACCACATACACTGACAGTCAATATGCCTTTTCAACAGTGCATGTTTTTGCACAACAATGGAAAAACAGGGGGATGGTCACCTCCAGTGGTAAACCAATTTCACATACGGACTTCATTTTAGAACTCCTAGATGCAATACAGTTACCAAAAAAGCTTGCAATCTGTAAATGTCAAGCACACACAAAATATACGGACCCCATCTCAAAGGGAAATAAAAGGGCAGATGAAGCTGCACATAAAATAATGACGAGAAATCATAGTGATAGATCATACAGTCCTTACTGATATGCAGCAAAATGCCCCCCCCCCCTGGGGAAAACAATATTGGAAAACAAAGGGTTGCACAATAATTGATGATATTTACACATCACCTGAAGGGAAACCGGTATTACCAAAATCTTTATTTAGGTATGCAGCAGTATTGACACATGGAGTAACGTATGTGTCAAACAGGGGGATGACTGAGATGTTAAATAAAGTATGTACAGCCTATGGATTCACAAATTATTAAAAAAAAAAAACTTTTTGCTCTCAATGTCTTATATGTGCAAGACACAATGCTCAGGGAGGTATAAGACCACAGAAAGGGAGGTTCCCTACACCGCAATATCCATTCCAACACATTTGCATGGATTTTATTGAATTAGACAAATGTGAAGGGAAGAAATATTGTTTGGTAATTATAGACGCCCTGACAAAATGGGTGGAGATATTCCCGACAGGAAGTGCAGATGCACAGACTGTAGCCAAAGCATTACTAAGAGATATTATTCCTAGATTTGGAATCCCTGAAAGGATTTACAGTGATAATGGACCCCATTTTGTAAATAAAACTATACAACATTTGACAGAAGTGATGGGTATCCAAATAAAAAACCATTGCGCCTACCACCCCCAATCAGCTGGATTGGTGGAGAGACACAATGGAATTTTAAAAAATAAGCTGAGAAAAGCTATGGAAGAAACTGGTAAAAATTGGATGTACTGCTTACCATTGGCGGTAACTAGTATGCATATTACACCCACAAAAGAAGGTTTGAGCCCATTTGAAATAATATATGGAAGGCCATATAAAATACCCTTATTGCCAAATGAAACACCAGCTGAAGAATCTGAACGTACTCTATCAGAATATATGTCTAATCTGTTGAAACAGAAGCAAATTAATGAAGTCTGTTCTATTCCAGAAGGTCCAATCCAAGGAGAAGAGAAAATCCATATTGGAGACTGGGTCCTGGTAAAAATAATAAAGAGAAAGCATTGGCACTCACCTAAGTGGGAGGGACCGTATCAAGTTCTTCTCATCACTCCCACGGCTATAAGGATAGCAGAGAGGTCTACCTGGATTCACCAGTCCCATTGTAAGAAGGTTTTACAGGCAGAGTAGGGCCAGTTGGCTACAAGAGGTCCAGAAAGTCCGGCTACAAAGGGAGGTCTCACACAAGGTGGGACTTGTCTCAAACCGGTGAAGTCTCCCTCCCCTTCCAACTCCCCTATCCTATCCGCTGGAACTCTGTAGCTGGTTAGGATGAAAGGGACAGTAATTATCCTTGGGTTACTGGTGACTCTAGGAGAGGCATCCATAAGAGGGGGTAGGCGCTATGGAAGAGTAGAGGAACCTTTGGATTGGGAAAGAACAGGAAAAGCATTAAATCTAACCTTTATAGAGGGTGTAACTAGCACTATACTGGTAGACTTCTGTCAGATTGCAGATTGTGGGGATACAACTGGGGCTAGAGGACTTCTATGGGCAGATAAATATATCTGCTGGCTCTGGAATAAGGCAGGATGTCAAGCATGGGATCAGGCCCTATGGACTACAGCGCATCAAGATTGGGGGTATAATCAACCAGGGGCTAAAAAGAGTGGAATAAAGGAGAGACTCATAATCACAAAAGCGGCCAACTCCCCCTGCACAAATAGTAAGAACTGTAACCAACTATTAATAACATTAACGGAGCCGAGGAAGGAAGATCAGCGGTTGTATTCCATGGGAGCATGGGTGTCAGGAACTGACCCCTCAGGAACATTTTTCCCTGAGGTATTACTACCTAATAAAATTAAACAACAGGAAAAAGTAGACTCAGAAGGGAAAGAAGTAGGCCATACTAAAATAGAAGTTCTGAGTATAACTATAAGATTCACTAACCTAACAATAGAAGATGCCATAGCTTTGGAGACGGGCTACTAAAAAAAAAAAAAATGAGTGGTTAGAATGGTTGAGGTACACGGTTAGAACTCTGAAAAAGGAAAACTGTTTAGTTTGTGCCGGAGTCAGACCACATTTAGCAACAGTTCCTTTTCCTCTAGATCACAATACAGATCCAGAAGGTTTAAAATGTATGTTGCAATTGTATAATAAGAGCTATAAACCTGAAACAAATTCTACTTGTCACACATTGAGGTTGTTGTTTCCCCCCAGTACAGAGACCTCAGTTACCTCCAGCGGTTACCGCTTATCCGGGCAACTTTACTTGTTTTGCACTCCCAGGGACCCGTAGCGAGGTGGATCTTGGGTCACTACCTGATGACTACTGTGTGGAGAGGATTAACACGGACAACGGTGACTGGGTTGGACATGACATTCAGAGAGCTGATGTCTGGTGGATGTGTGGGGATAAGAAACTGCGAGCTAGACTACCAGCCAATGCCCAAGGGGATTGCGCTATGGTCCAGCTGGCTATGCCCCTGAGAATCCTGTCAGAATACCCGTGGACTAAGAGTCACCGACAGTATCGTAGGGACACCTCTCCCTTGGGGTCATTTGACTCTCAGATCTACATAGATGAGATTGGGGTTCCTCGCGGGGTGCCGGACGAGTTTAAAGCCAGGAATCAGGTGACAGCTGGGTTTGAGTCTCTTCTCTGGTGGGTGACTATAAATAAAAATGTTGACTGGATTAATTATATATATTATAACCAACAACGATTTGTAAACTATACTAGGGATGCTGTGAAGGGCCTAGCAGAACAGTTGGCCCCCACATCTCTAATGGCCTGGCAGAACCGAATGGCTTTAGATATGGTCTTAGCTGAAAGAGGAGGGGTATGCAAAATGTTTGGTAGCATGTGTTGTACCTTTATCCCCAACAATACAGCTCCTGGAGGGACCGTGACCAGAGCCTTGGAAGGACTGACTGCGCTATCGAATGAATTGGCGGAAAACTCAGGTATTAATGATCCATTCACAACTTGGCTTGAAGGATGGTTCGGTAAATGGACTGGATTTATCACATCATGTTTGATCTCAATCGCTGTGGCTTTGGCCGTTTTGGTCACTTGCGGATGCTGCTGCATTCCCTGTATTCGAGGACTTTCACAAAAACTCATTGAAACTGCAGTCTCAAGAACAATGTATCAAACCCTCTCTACCTCTGAGGATACCTATGTGGACATTGAAGCTCAACTTAATGACATACAGTCCGAAAGTGTATAACACAGGGACTATCATCGAAATGTGTTGAGATAAAATAGTCACACAAAGAGGAGGGAATGTTAGAAAAGTTTTAAATGTTTATTGTGTGACTATTAGAAAAACAATAATCCTGAGACTGATTTGTTAAAAAACTTACTTCTGAGCACATTATTGTATTAACTCATTGTATTGTTTTGTCCTAATTAACTCCATAGTAAGTTGTAGAATCATTAGATTTAACTAAATATGATAGCCTAAGAATGTACGGGAAAACATAAGCTCATTGAATAAAGGTACTAGTTCGTACCATGACAACTTAATTTATGTTTTCCTCAGCCAATAGAAGCATAGAGATGTTATTCTTATGGGTTATGTGAAGGCGGGACACAGTCTTTTGGGAGACTTTTTCTTCAGCTTTCGTCCTGTAAGCATGTCTCCCTGTTGTGGGCCACATCAGAAATAAATTGTCTGCTTCTCAGAACACCTGATGTTTTTTTTACTGATCACAAGGGAATTTCCTAACAAATATAAAAGTAAGGAGTGACTATAGTGGATAATAAAAATCTTGATCCATAAAAAGAATATTTTTTTTCTAAAAGACAACAGTCACAAAATTACATACAGTAGCGATATAGCTATCCAAAATAAATAGGTGTATGGACACAAATCAGGGTCCAAATTGAAAAGTGCAGATGAGTGAAAGTTCTTATGGGAACAACAGGTGGAGGCTTCCTAGGTGAACCACATCTGGTGATATTGTGAAGAGTGATCCTTCGGTGTCAATAACACCCGTGAGATACACTGGGTAATTACCTCAATGCTGTAAGGTAAACAGCATTTGTGAAATAAACAGAGATGAATCCAGCGTGTTCCTCCTATATATCAGTATCAGATATCAGCGGTGGTCACTCTGTTCCTTTCCGGGGGGTGGGTCCCTAGGTCCCGTATGGGCACTCAGTATGGGCAATCAAAGAGAGAGACAGCTGTACTAGGTGTAGTATTTAAAACCAGTTGCTGAATTTATTTAGAAAAAAACAGTGCAGTGTATAAACAAGCATCGCGCTCGTGTCAGACGTCACTTCCGGTGTCTGTATGCCTCTCTCCTATGCGTTACATCACTGTCATGTGACTATCCCGTTGAAGTTACGTGACAGTGACGTAACGCATCAGTATATTAGGAGCGCAACACCACTCTTTTGCACCGATTTTATTTTGAGAATTGTGTGACTTATACGGTGTCTACAGCACCCTATATTTACACTTACTACCCCGTAGTAGCACGGGAGTAGCATTTATTTTTAAGTTTGCTTCAAGCCTGCAAACGCCCCCCCCCCCCCCCCCCACCCCACACAGCAAAATATTATTTAAATCCCTTTCTCGATATTTTTTCGTAGTGCTTCTGGGGAAGGGGGTGGGGGTGGGTGGCAGTTGTTTTTTTACTTTTAATAATTGACTTTTTTTACATTTTAATTTGTTTTAAATTTGTTTCATAATGCTTTTTTTTTTTTACACTTTTTAATTTTTTAGAATTTTTCTACAATATTTATTTTTTTTCTTTTGGGGGGAGTGGGCTTTGGTGAGATCTCAGGAGTCTAAACAGACCCCTGACATCTCCCCTTTGAAACAGACAAAGGGACTGAGGACACATTCCCCAGTCCCTTTCTCAGCACTAAAGATGAATGTACAGGAGACAGAGGCTCCTGTCCATTCATAAACTTAGCAGAGTAAACTATGTCGGTAAGCACAGAACACAGGAGCAATCTCGCTCACTGTGTCCTATTACTAGGTAGTTCCCCCCACAGCTGGCAGGAGAGGAGGGGAGCTGGTTGCAGGGGACGGGGGGACGGGGGGGTCGAAGAAGAAAACAGAGGGGGACGGGGGAGGAGTACACAGAGAAGTTGGGGATGATCAGTGTGCAGCAGGAAGGACAGCTGCCACACCGGTCATTCCCAGGAGATCGGGAGGCGCTTGCGGGTGTGCGGGAGCCACCTCAGAAATGCGGGAGTCTCCCGCACTTTCCAGGAGACTTGAGAAGTCTGTAAGAGTGTCTCTGCTGCACCCAACCTCCACCTCCTGTACCTTTCCTGTAGATCTTCTGCAGCCTTGGAGAAGTTCTCAATCTTCAATCCTCTGCCAGTTTATCTCTCCCTCCGTAGCCTCTCAGTGACTCACTGGCTGCGCTGACTGTGCCAAGATCTTTCTCCACAACACAGGGGGTAGAAGGGGCAAATGCAATGTGCAGCATAGAAGCCGGGCTTCTCCTCTCAGTGCTCAGAGTTCAGCTCTGCTTACCTCTCAGTACTTCAGGGGTCACGATCCTCTCCGAACATCTCCGAGCCTCTCCGGTCCTCTCCAAGAAGGGGGGGGCAAGTCCGACATCCACAGCAGGGAGGGCAGGGAGCACACGAAGCCCCTCTGCACTCTTTTGCCCACTCTGGACTTGAAGCTGCCCCTCCGATCACTCCTGGATAGGGATGAGCCGAACACCCCCCTGTTCGGTTCGCATCAGAACATGCGAACAGGCAAAACATTAGTTCGAACACGCGCACACCGTTAAAGTCTATGGGACACAAACATGAATAATTAAAGTGCTAATTTTAAAGGCTTATATGCATGGTATTGTCATAAAAAGTGTTTGGGGACCTGGGTCCTGCCCCAGGGGACATGTATCAATGCAAAAAAAGTTTTAAAAACAAACGTTTTTTCGGGAGCAGTGATTTTAATAATGCTTAAAGTGAAACAATAAAAATTTAATATTCCTTTACATTTCATACCTGGGGGGTGTCTAAAGTATGCCTGTAAAGGGGCGCATGTTTCCCGTGTTTAGAACAGTCTGACAGCAAAATGACATTTCTAAAGGAAAAAAAAAGTCATTTAAATCTACTCGCGACTAAAATGAATTGTCGGTACGCAATATACATAAAAGTTCATTGATAAAAATGGCATGGGGATTTCCCCACAGGAGAACTCCGAACCGAAATTTAAGAAAAAAATGGCGTGGGGGTCCCCCTAAAAATCCATACCAGACCCTTCCGGTCTGATATGAATTTTTAGGGGGACCCCGCACCAAAATTTAAAAAAAAATGGCGTGGGTCCCCCCAAAAATCCATACCAGAACCTTATCTGAGCACACAACCTGGCAGGCCGCAGGAAGAGAGGGGGGGGGGGCGAGAGAGCACCCCCCCTGAACCGTACCAGGCCACATGCCCTCAACATTGGGAGGGGGCTTAGAGGTAGCCCCTCAAAGCACCTTGTCCCCATGTTGAGGGGCAGAAGGGCCTCATTCCCACAACCCTGCCCGGTGGTTGTGGGGGTCTGCGGGCGGGGGGCTTATCGGAATCTGGAAGCCCCTTTAACAAGGGGACCCCCCTCTGTGTGAATTGGTAATGGGGTACAAATGTACCCCTACCATTTCACAAAAAAATGACAAAAAAGGTTAAAGACAAAAAAACTTTTTTGACAAGTCCTTTATTAAATGCTTCTTCTTTCATCTTCTTTCTTCTGGTCTTCCTTTCATGTTCTTCTTGTTTCTCCAACATCTTCTTCTCCATCTTCTTCTTCCTCCACTCTTACCGTCCCACCTCTTGCTCCAGATTCTTCTCTGCGCTGTCTGCAGGATCCTCCTCTGTGGGAGTCTTCAGCAGTGTGACGCTTAGCTTCTTCTGACACTTCTTAAATAACGGAGGATGGGGCCACTCAATGACCCCACCTTCCTCTGACACACGGGGACTTCCCTATGGCTTTCCCCGTAATGTCAGAGGGGCGGGGCCTGAAGGGCCTGGTATGGAATTTGGGGGGACCCCCACGCAATTATTATTTTATTTGGGGTTTCCCTTAATATTCATACCAGACCCAAAGGGCCGTTTTATTCAATGACTTTTATCTGTATTGTTGAGACCCAACAATTCACTATAGCCGCTATTACTTTTGAACAACTTTTTTTCCGTTAGAAATGTAATTTTGCTCTCAGACTGTTATAAACACGGGAAAAATGTGCCACATTACAGGCATACTGTAGAAACCCCCCAGGTACAAAATTTTAAGGAATATTTCACTTTTATTGTTTCATTTTAAGCATTATTAAAATCCCTAATTAGCAGACATGGGAACAGGTGGTGCTTATGTTAATTTTTTGGGGGGAAAATTTCCATCACAGGATTGTATTTTTTTCATGCATATAACACGTCTACCACTATAAGAACATTTACACTTGCACTCCCTCCCCCCTTTTTTTCAACAACTGAATATTGATCCATATTTATTTTTAAAGCTGAATATAACTTGTTTGTCTACACATTTGTCACAGAATACAAAAAATGAATAAAATTCCACCAGACCTCCAAAGAGATGTGATCGCAAGATTTCCCCACTATGAAATGAAAGAACAGGTGTCCCAAAGTGCACGAAATTTCATACCCATGGAATACATGAGAAATAAGTTATTAATCTTTACAGACCTATCCCTTGAAACACTAGATCGCAGAAGGGCATTGAAACCGCTAACAACTAATCTACAAGAAAACAATATTAGCTATAGGTTGGGGTTCCTGGCCTGCCTGATCACAAAGAAACAGGGGGTTTCAGCAACACCACTCTTCCCAGAGGATATAAAAGAAGTCTGTAGTAAATTAGGTTTACCAATTTTAAAGGTGAAGAATTGGGAAAAGAGGCCGCTGACCAGGAAAGAAATGAAAGATCAAGAGTGGATTGAAGTATAGAGTCCACTAAAAAATCTAAAGATAGGCATGAAGAACAGTTTAAGCTAAAGGAGTAAGAAAAAAGTTGTGGGGGAGGCACCTGGGGACAGACGACATGGAGTGGCTATGCCCACTGGTCCCTCCAGAACCACTCATAATTTATTGGAGATGAGGCCCAGGGGAACGAGTGGGCATATAAATGCCCCAAAGTAGGGCCCGTCCGGCCAGATGCCCTTTGGAGCAGAGGTCGGAGGAGCCATAACATTGGTTTACAGTGTAGAGGGGGGGGAAAGATGGGGTGGGTTTTAGGATGTTACAATGTTATGTGTCTATATTTCAATGTTTGTTATGTTTAGGAGGTACATTCCTGGTGTAAGGGGAAATTTCCCACCCTCCTTCCTTGTTCCCATTAAAGGATGCTTGGAGCTTTCGTTGTAAAATGGCACCATTAAGAATAATCACATATAATGTAAGAGGCCTTAACAGCCCTAATAAAAGGTATCACATGAGCTGAAAGGACTCTCTGCTAATATTGTTTTTTTGCAAGCAACCCACTTAAAATGGTCATCAAAAATCAGCCTTGAATCCAAAAATTTTCCTTTTATGGGTGCATAGCCACTCATCTAATAAAGGTCTAGGGGGACATCAATAGGGTTTTATAAGAATTCACAATTTATAATGAAGGCAGACCCAGAGGGGCGGTATCTATTCTATTTAATATCAGCTATACCTTGGTGAATGTATACTGCCCTAACATACGCCCTACCATGAAAAAAGTACTTAACAAATTGGAAGGCTTTAGAGAAGGAAGATTGATAGTAGCAGGAGATTTTTATTTTGTCTATGATCCAGTTCTGGATACCCAGCCTCTCTCCCTGAGATCAGGAAAATATTTAAGGGCAATTAAACACACATTTCATCAATTGCAGTTGGTAGAAGCATGGACAATTTTATATCTGAGTGATATAAGATTTTACAAATTTTTACATATATGCATTCATCTTATGCTATAATTGATTACATCTTATTGGATCATACCATGCCCTTATCCGAGAACACAACCTGGCAGGCAGCAGGAAAAGAGGAGGGGACTAAAGAGCGCCCCCCCTGAACCGTACCAGGCCACATGCCCTCAACATTGGGAAGGTGCTTTGTGGTATCCCCCCAAAGCAACTTGTCCCCATGTTGATGGGGAGAAGGGCCTCCTCCCCACAACCCTTGTCCCCTTGTTAAAATGGGCTTTCAGATTCTGATAAGCCCCCACCCGCAGACCCCCACAAACACCGGGCAAGGGTTGGAGGGATGAGGCCCTTCTCCCCATCAACATGGGGACAAGGTGCTTTGGGGGGCTACCCCAAAGCACCCTCCCAATGTTGAGGGCATGTGGACTAGTACAGTTCAGGTGGGGGGGTACTCTCTCGTCCTCCCTCTTTTCCTGTGGCCTGCCAGTTTGCGTGATCACATAAGGGTCTGGTATGGATTTTTGAGGGGACCCCACACCATTTAAAAAAAAAATTGATGCAGGGTTCCCCTTAAAATCCATACCAGACCTGAAGGGGCTGGTATGGGTTTTGAAGGGGATCCTCACGCCATTTTTTTTGGAGCGGGGTTCCCCTTAATATCCATGCCAGACCAGAAGGGCTTGGTATGGAATTTGGGGGGACCCCATGCATTTTTTTTTTTTTTTTTTACATTTTGGTTCAGGGTTCGCCTGTGGGGGAATCCCATGCCATTTTTATCAATGAACTTTTATGTGTATTGCTGGGACCGACAATTCATTATAGCCGACAGTAGTTTTGAACAACTTTTTTTTCCTTTAGAAATGTAATTTTGCTCTCAGACTGTTCTAAACACGGGAAACATGTGCCAATTTACAGGCATACTATAGACACCCCCTAGTTACAAAATTTAAAGGAATATTTCACTTTTATTGTTTCACTTTAAGCATTATTAAAATTGCTGCTCCTGAAAATATGGGCATTTTTAAAACTTTTTTTTGCATTGATACATGTCCCCTGGGGCAGGACCCAGGTCCCCAAACACTTTTTAAGACAATAACATGCATATAAGCCTTTAAAATTATCACTTTTGATTTTATGTGTCCCATAGACTTTAACAGTGTTTGCATGTTCGCACTAATTTTTTGCCCGTTCGCATGCTCTGGTGCGAACCAAGCGTGCGGGGGGGTGTTCGGCCCATCCCTAGTTAAAACCGGATAAAAATCCAAGCAATCCTGAATCACATCACCCAATATCATTACTTACTTTGGATGTGAAGCTATTGGCAAAAACGTTAGCCATCAGATTGACTAAAGTAATATCTAAGATAATGCACATAGATAAATCTGGTTTTATCCCAAATTGATCTACTGCAGTGAATATATGACGCTTATTCCTTTATATGCAAGTCCCCTCTGAAAATCTGGGCAATAGAGCTATATAGTCGCTAGATGCTGAAAAAGCTTTGGACAGTATAGAATGGAATTTTGATGGCATTGCTTAGAAAAATTTGGTTTTGGTCCATACTTTATATGGTGGATACAGCTCCTTTATTGTGCCCCGATGGTACGGGTACAGGTAAATGGACATGTAGCAAAGCCTTTTTCACTGCAACATGAAAGAATGCAGGGATGTCCACTATCACCATTACTTTTTGCTTAAGCCCTTGAACCTTTGGCTGCTTCTGCCTGTCAATCATCAAATATTATTGGATTTCGCAGATCGTTGGAAGAGGACAAGATTGCTTTATAAGCTGACAATACACTTTTATTCATGGGAAACACTTCCTCATCTTTAAAAGCAGTAATGACTTTAATCAATACATATGGTTACAAGTTACATCACAAGTAAGTGCATATTTGGAGAGAAATTTAGACCCATTGCTTAAGCGGTTTAAACACAAGGGGAACATTTTGAGTAAGTTGCCTTAAAAGATAATATATAGAGCTAATTTGATAAAGATGATATGGATGCCACAATTGTTATATTTGTTACATCATTTTCCTGTATGGCTTCCTCAGAAATGTTTTAGACAAATAGATACCTTGTTTATAGATCTTATTTGGAAAAATAAACATTCTTGGATTAGATTGGAAATTCTGCAGCTGTTTAAGGATGAGGAAGGCCTGATTGTTCATAATGCCAGATTGTATTATCTGGCATCTCAACTTTAGACTGTGAGGACTCCATACAACAAATTATATTTTCTCAATTACCAATAAATCCACCGATACACTTATTAGTAGCCCATCACTTTTATAGTAAACAAAACTATCCCACATTTTACTTAATTCATAAAATCTGGACTACTATTGAACGAGATACATATATGAGGGATATACTCAATACATACCCATATGGAATAATCCATGACTGTCTGAGGTAGCAAAACTTGAAATTTTTTATTTATGGAAAAGAGTTGGTATTTTGATTCTTTGTCAACTTTTTGATAATGAGGTTTTGCAACCATTTGACAAACTGGCAGAGATATATCATTTTCCTATTAATATTTTTTTTCAATATTTACAGTTGCGACACGCTCTGCAAGCAAAGATTTTTTCATTAAAATATAACCCTTCATCAAATCTTGCTATGCCAGTAACTGTAAGACGATCTAATAAGGGACTCATCGCGAACATATATTCTTCTCTACAGGAGAAAAC
The DNA here is from genome assembly GCF_037356315.1 of Lithobates pipiens. NCBI lineage: Eukaryota > Metazoa > Chordata > Amphibia > Anura > Ranidae > Lithobates > Lithobates pipiens. The sequence goes on from NW_027507903.1 coordinate 445,427,850, forward strand.
TAGAGCAAATATACTAGAGGGTAGCTCTAGATGGTGGTGTAGAGACCTCGAGACACTCAGTGATGAAGAGTGGGAGCAAGCTCTGAAGAACTTATTTGTGGTATACCTATCCTCCTCAGTGTTTGAAACAGCGGTTTATTATTCATAGAGCTCATTATAGTCCTTTGAAGTTGCACTCTTGAGTTAAGGCAACTACATTAAATTGTCCAAGATGTACTTCTGATGTACACTCATACATAAGCTGTGGCATCATGGGCGTCCGCACCATAGGGCAAGGGGGGTTAACTGCTCTCAGTCTTTTCCGACAACACATCTGTCCCACTCTCCTCACCCCCGGCCCGAGCATCGGATTGGCTCTGCCGCTCGGGCCTCTGCTTAACATCACCGTGACCTGGCTGTTCTGTGATTGGCTGGTGCCTCAGCCTACCTCTGCCTGTGTAAATGTATGTTGTGCCTATGCTGATCCGGCTGGCGCGACGCCAGCTCCTCCCACAGGTCACAGGAGCGTGGTGTGCAGTGGCCGAGATGACAGAGAATGCACTGCCTGGCTGCCAGTGCCTGTCCTGGGCCTATCACTGAAGAACCACAGGTAACAGCAGTGCCTGTGCCATGACACCATTGTGTAAATCTTTTTGTATTGAAAATTGCAATAAAATTATACCCCCCCCCCTGAAAAAAATTCAGCGGACGCCCATATGTGGCATTGTCCCAAATTACATTGTTACTGGGAAGGTGTATTTGATACGTTGAATTCCTTGTATTCCACACAGGTTCATTTTGATCCAAAGATAGCGTTGTTAGGGATTGTACCTGAGGATACTCTCCCAGCTGAAATGCACTCAATATGATATGTATATGTATGTGTATATGTCCTTTTTTCCCACAAATAGAGCTCTCTTTTGGTGGTATTTGATCACCCCTGTGTTTTTTTTTTTTTTTGCGCTATAAACAAAAAAAGAGCATCAATTTTGAAAAAACACATTATTTTTTACATTTTGCTATAATAAATATCCCCCAAAAATATTTTAAAAAAAAATGTTTTCCTCAGTTTAGGCCGATACGTATTCGTCTACATATTTTTGGCTAAAAAAATCGCAATACGCGTTTATTGATTGGTTTGCACAAAAGTTATAGCGTTTACAAAATAGGGGATAGTTTTATGGCATTTTTATCAATTTTTTTTTACTAGTAATGACAGTGATTAGCGATTTTTATCATGACTGTGACATTATGGCGGATACATCGGACATTTTTGACATATTTTTGGGACCATTGTCATTTATACAGTAATTAGTGCTATACAAATGCACCGTTTCATGTGTAAATGACACTGGCAGTGAAGGGGTTAACCACTAGGGGGCAGTGTAGGGGTTAAGTATGTCCTAGGGAGTGATTCTAACTGTGGGGGGGGCGTGGCTATGTGTGGCATGTCACTGATCTCTGCTCCCGATCACAGGGAACAGAGATCAGTGACACTGTCACTAGGCAGAACGGGGAGATGGTTGTTTACATTAGCATTTCCCCGTTCTTCCTCTCCATGAGATGATCGCAGGTATCCCCACGGCGATCGGGTCTGCGGGACCCACGACCCGACTCACGGAGCTTGCCGCGGGTGCACGCACGCCTGCTGGCTACCTCTTAAAGGGTACGAGCCCTTCCACCGATGTATGTCGGCGTGAGGTGGTCGGCAAGCGGTTAAAGCAATTAATCTTAATTTAAAACATGAGGAGTTGACATATAAACATCGGAGATGCCCCAAAAAATTCGTGAAAATCTGGTATTGGTGGCTAGTCTCTGATTTTGTCTGAGCAGTCAATTGGGGATATTAATGATAATGTGGAAAGTTAGTAATGAAATAGAATATCTGTTGAGGGTAACTGCAAAAGTAAATAAATACTGTTAAAATGCAATCATTTAAATGGAATACTTAGGTCAGGTTTATAATACTGCTAATTCTGTTAACCTGAAGGGGGATCAATGGTTCTGAAGTGAAAGAGGGATTTGACTGATGACTCAAATATCTGGTGTCTGTTAATGAGTTACATTTTTTTTGTTTTGTTTTGTTAAACTAGAGTATATGATGGAAATGTTCTATGATGTAATGTGTTTTTTTTGTATGTGAGAAATTTAATAAAAAGTATATGAATTAAAAAAAAAAAAAAATTGAGAGAAAGGGGTCCAACTGAACCATGTTGGAGAAAAGATTGCAGGTCCCTAACCCTAAGTCCTAAAATATTAGCCTTGTCTAACCAGGGCCAAAAGTATCAGTGCTACAAGTTACAGACCAAAAACAATTCATGCTTTAAAGGGGTTGTAAAGGTAAATTTTTTATTTTCTACATAGGTTCCTTTAAGCTAGGGCATTGTTGGTTCACTTACCTTTTCCTTTGATTTCCCTTCTAAATGTTTTTTTGCTTTGTCTGAATATCTCACTTCCTGTTTCTCCTCAGTAAACTTCTCACCATCATCCGAGCTGGTGGTTAGTCAGCCAGAACAGCTTACTGAACAGCTTACTGGGGTGAAACAGGAAGTGAGAAATTTAGACAAAGAAAACAAAGAAAAAAAACATTTAGAAGGGAAATCGAAGGAAAAGATAAGTGAACCAACAATGCACTAGCTTAAAGGAACCTATGTAGAAAATAAAAAAATTACCTTTACAACCCCTTTAAGGTCAACTGTTTTGAGGGCCTATTTGCACAGTATATAATGGTGACTGAATGGCAATACAGGCTGCACAGAATGAGAAATCCTTTTCCAGGGTAATTATATCACATACAGTACATATACAATTTCACCTTTTGTTTTTATCTTTTTGCCTGAAACTCAGCTTTATAAATATTACAGAGCCAAGAGAGATTCATATTTTCTTCTATAAATTACCACATTTATTAAAGCGCTGTATGTAATTAAATCAACTTTTTAAAATGCATATTGGCAGGCATACATTTACAAGTAAACACAGACTATTTTATGCAAGTTAAATGTCCCTAATTTTAGACAGAGTTTAATAGAGTTAACCATTATAATAAACAGAATCAGAATGTCTAATGAGGCAAATCGTATTGTTATTACCATGCCATAAAAATATCATTATTCCTTTAGCATACTTGGCTGCACTAGTGCTTGTCTGCACTTATCTTTATTTAATACAGTTCACAGGTTATTGCTTATACTTGCTTTGTCCTCAGATTGTCCAGAAATATGAATTATTTTATTTTAATCAATTCAAACAGCCAGTTGGAAAAAAATGTGCATTCATGTTTTAATAATGTAAGAGGGATTTTTTTTTTTTTTTTCAAGATGGTTTACACTTGTTGTCCTTGAAGCTTGCAATCTAAATTCAATGACAATTTGCACAATGCTACACCACAATAGTATGTATACATATACAAACATACAAGAGGTTTAGTTGTTCTCTGACCTGGCAGAAAAGGATAGATCGGAGATGGATAAAACATAGCTAAAGCCAAACACAAATATGTAATATATTGCAGCTTACCACTCCTTAGGTATGGTGACTGCATTCATTTTATTTTTTAACCACTTCCCACCTAAAGACTTCATATGATGTCTTTGACTTTCAGTGGTAATATCTGAATGATGTCTGCGGCTACAGGCATCATTCAGTTATTCCTGCTTTTAGCCGGCGATTCTGTGCACCATAAGAACAATCATAGCGGTGGTTCCATCGCTTGATCATTCTTACAGGTGACATCCTCCCTCCTGCTGCCATCCGGTGCTTCTCCAGGCTCTTCTGTGCCATCGGGGACCCGGAGAAAGAATTTGGCCACCGCTGGATGAAGTCGGAGGCCCACGCACGACATTATGATGTCACGTCCAGGCCACAGATGTAAACAAAGCTGCAATCGTGGCTGGTAAGCATGGAATCGTGGATTTTTTCCCCCAATCTGTCCCCAGTAGCTTGCGCCCACGTAAGTCCCGCCCACATATGTAAATGCTGTTCAAATCACACATGTGAAGTATCGCCGCGTGTGTTAGAGCACGAGCAACAATTCTAGCACTAGACCCTGTAACTCCAAACATGTAACCTTTAAAAAAAATTAAAGCGTTGCCTATGGAGATTTTTAAGTACCGAAGTTTGGCGTCATTACATGTGTGTGCGCAATTTTAAAACGTGACATTTTGGGTATCTATTTACTCGGGGTAACATCATCTTTCACATTATATTAAAAAAAATGGGCTAACTTTACTATTTTGTTATTTTTTAAATCATGAAACAGTTTTTTTTTCCAAAAAAAAAAAGTTTGAAAAGTTGTTCCCAAATACTGTGTGAGATAAAAAGCTGCAACAACCGCCATTTTATTCCCTAGGGTGTCTGCTAATATATATTTATATAAAATGTATGGGGGTTCTGATTAATTTTCTAGCAAAAAATTACAATTTTTACATGTAGGGGTATGAATACATTTTCAAGACACGGTACAGTGGAAAAATTTGTATACAGTAGCTTCCATGCCTCCAAATTTCAGGGCTCATTCATACTACATCAGTTGAGATAATCAACGAAGGCTGAACCACAGGGCACATACTGTATATGAGTAAAGCAATTGTTTTCTATGTGCCCAGTTCATACCACTATGCTGAATTGATGTAGGTTGTGGCGCGGTTCATAAAAATGCAGACATGCTTTATTTTGTCCACACACACGCATCTCCCCTGTGTGTCTTTCTACATGTTACTGTAATGCAGGTTGTGTGTATGGGCCCTATAATTGCTTATTGCCCTGAACCCCTTCTGATCTGATGAGACATCCTGAAAAATAATTGGAGAGAAGTAGAGCAAAGACTGTATGCCTATTTTTACCTTCACCCCCCCCCCACACACACACACACACACACACACACACACACACACACACACACACACACACCTTACGTCCAACCCACTCCTTGTACCTTTCACTAACATTTGTGTTGCACTTGGCTCTCTTTTTGTAGCCTCAATTCAACCTGCGCTAGAACTGCTTCATGAGAAAACTTTGTTCTTTCCCATGTGCTGATTTTTATACCCCTGCCTCAGCTGCTAGTGACAAACTATATGCATACCTCCCAGGACAGATCAGGAAAAAAGGAACAGAGTGCAGGGGTCAAGATTAAGTAATGCTGGCCATACACTATATGAAAAATCAGCCGATATTTCGATAATCAAAATAATTTTCGGAAGGGCTAAAGATACCACCATCATGTAGTGACCACATTTCAAAAGATAAAAGTTCAATGGACATAAATTAACTGGTTTATCATTCGATTAGGTCACACTAGAAGGGAAATGACTAAATAAAATTGACTTCTTAACGCCCCTTTCCGAGTATGCCCACTTGGTGTACCGTATGTTTGTTGTGGACAGATATTTCTTCTTTGTTATCAGTATCTTCACTTCGTTAGAATTCCCAGAGATTTACATCCAGTATGGATCAGGTGGATGAGAGGACCATTGCCATAGCAATGCTTGGTATCGCGGCAATACAACAGGCACAGGAGAAGAAGAAAACTAGAAGAAGACAATGGACCAAGCAATGGCTGAGGAACCGTAAAAAATATTCTCACATGACAGAGAGATCTGAAGGAAATTAATCCAGATGACTTTTGGAATTATATAAGAATGCCGGATGAAGCCTTTCAGTTGCTATTGAGCCATGTAGCACCTCTCATAAGAAGACAGGATACTGTCCTTAGACAAAGTATAACCGCAGAGCAATGGTTAATAGCTACACTGCGGTTTCTCGCAACTGGAAGGACATATGAGGATGTCAAGTTTACCACAGGCATTTCGGCCCAGTTGTTGGGTCACATCATCCCAGAAACCTATGCGGTTATAGTTAAGGTCTTGCAAACTGAATATCTAAAAGCAATCAAATTATCTCTATTATTTGAAATTATGTACAAAACAGCATAGAAGTGATGTGAGAACTGATTTTTTTAACAGTCGCTAATACAATTTTGCAATAAAAGAATTCTCTACAGATTTTCTCTATATAACAAGAAATTAAATGTTTTTTTTTTCTTTTTTTTTTTTTTTTACTTTTAACCATTACATTTTTATTAAATATAAGTTGAACATACAAACAGCATTACATTTTCAAACACAGATACATCATGCTGGTGGATGATACAAAAGAAATAAAAACGAGCATAAACTTAGGTAGGTATCATGGAAAAATGCAATTCTTCGTTTTATCACTAATCGTAGAGAGCCTGAGCCCACTTTGTTGAGTACCTCTAGTAACCCTTAGTAGTAGTGGTCACCCACCCCCAGGTGCCCCCAGGGGAACACACTGCACCCAGAGGCCAGGACCCCACCACCACCTTTCTTATCAGACCTATTTTAATGGTTCTAGGAGGTTCAGGATTCGCCCATTTCCTCACCAACTCCAAGCGCGTGCTAAGCAGAATTTGGGGCACAATGTCCCTATGGTGGTGGGGGACATCGTCAACTCCCAAGGATAAGAGCGCGAGGCCCGGTTTATATGGTATCCGCATACCGGAGATACAACGTATAAGCTTAACAGTGTCCAACCAATACTTCTTTAGTTTCGGCCAGGCCCAGAGAATATGCAGCAAAGAGCCTCTTTGCCCGCACTGTCTCCAACAGAGTGGGGATTTACTAGGATCAAACCCAGCAAATCTCGTGGGGGTTAGATACCACCTTAGCAGGATTTTCTGATACAACTCCCATAAATTAGCACTTTTGGTGATGCTGTAGACAGATGCAATGGCATATTTCCATTGCTCGATGGTCCAAGATGCCTGCAAATCCATCTCCCATGTCCTCATTGAGGGGGATTTAATAAAGATGTTCGTTTGGTGGAGAGAACCGTAGAATGGGGAAATACCCCTTATGGAGGTATGGGGGTTGTGGAGGTATAAATAAATTTGCCAAGGTATAATGGTGGATGTGTCTGTGGTAGATGATATTAGATGCGAAATTTGAGTATAAGCATACTGGTCTCTGGACTGTAAATTGTATTCAATTTGAAGTGTCCGAAATGTTTTTAGGTTAGGACCAATTTTTAAGTCGTCAATAGAGGACATTCCCTTAGATTCTCAGTGCGTAATATGTAGATTTGGGATCAATAGTTGTAGGCTCGTAATAGGATGCTGTATGACCTTATTATTAATGAGAGATATAGAGGTGTCAATAAGTAATTTCCACATCTTAAGTGCAGCTGTCATGGTATGTGGTAAGTTGGGCGGAAAATGTTTCATAGATCTGCTAGCCATAAGTAGGTCATACAACCTACCATTAGGGGATTGGTAGGACTCCAGTTCTCTCCATCGTGGGTTGTGATTCCCCAGGGAACCAATTGTCAGAAACCATGAATCCGACTGAGACAGAAGTACAATTAAATCACACTTGTTTATTAATAAAAATAAAAAAGTAAATAGAAAAAGCGTAGTCAAGCATAGCCAGAGTCCAGTAACCAGATCGGGTAGTCAGCCAGGCCAGAAGTCAGGGATCCAAGTAGAGCAACAGCAAGCAGGATAAGGAGCCAGAAGGGATGTCAGCAAGCCAGTCTTTAAACAAACTATAGGAGATGGTTTCTAGTGATGTGACCAAGGCGAAGGCAGAGGTGAAGTGAGCTGGAAGGCTTTAAGTAGGCAAGTCAGATGAGTATCATCAGGAACAGCAGGTAACTGTGGAGAGAGAAGAGAGCTGGCAATTAGCCGACAGCTGAGCGGCCAGCCCAGAGAAGGAAGGGCTAAGCCAGCCCTGACAGTACCCCTCCTCAATGACCCCTCTCCCTAAGGCTTGAGGGGAAACCATCTATGGAACTCACGGAGGAGGACAGGGGCATGTATGTCAGAGGATGAAACCCAGGAGCGTTCCTCCGGACGTACCCCTTCCAATGCACCAGGTACTGTATGCGCCCATGGAACCTACGGGAGTCAACAATGGATTGTACCTCATGGTTCTCAACCTGAATAGGGTGTGGACAAGGCACCAAGGTGGTAAATCGGTTACAGACCAACAGTTTCAATAAGGAGACAAGAAACACATTTGAGATGCGCATACCAGGAGGAAGGTCCAACGCCTAAGCCACTGGGTTAATCCTGCGAAGGATATGGAAAGGCCCAATAAACCGAGGTGCAAACTTCAGTGAGGGAACACGAAGCCAGAGGTTGCGAGATGACAGCCAGACCCTGTCCCCAACCTGGTAGGAAGGTGCAGGCAGGCGTCTGTGATCAGCATGGAGTCTGTACCTATCATTAGCATGACGCAAAGCCTTGTTGACTTGTACTCAAGGGGAACGAAGACCACGGAGATGCTCCTCTAATGCAGGAATACTCTGCGGAACAAACGAGTCAGGCAACATGGAAGGTTGGAAACCATAATTCGGAGACAATCGGGAGGCAGAATTCAAGGCACTGTTGTGAGCAAACCCTGCCCAAGGTAATAGGTCAGACCAGTTGTTATGATGGTCAGAAATATAGCAACATAGGAATTGCTCCAAGGACTGATTGGCTCGCTCTACGGCCCCATTAGACTGCGGATGATACGCAGAAGAGAACGCAAGCTGGATTCCAACTGTGCACAAATGGCTCGCCAGAACCGTGAGACAAACTGACTGCCCTTGTCTGAGACAATCACCTTGAGTAGCCCATGTAAGCAAAAGATCTCCCAAGCAAAAATGGAAGCCAGTTCCTTAGAGGTGGGCAACTTCTTAAGTGGAATACAATGACACATCTTTGAGAACCGGTCAACCACCATAAGGATAACAGTGTTGCCTTGGGAGTTGGGCAACTCCACAATGAAATTCATAGACAGGTGAGTCCAGGGCCTCTCTCCATTGGGTATGGGTTGTAGGAGGCCCACTATAAAGTGTCATGGAGTCTTACTCTGGGCACACACGGGACAGGCAGGTATGAAGGCAGTAACATCAGCCCATAGACTAGGCCACCAGAATTTTTGGGAAATGGCACAAATAAGTTGATTCTTCCCAGGATGGCCAGCTGCCTTGAGAGAATGGTAAGTACAGCAGTACAGAGACTCTCTGGGACAAAGCAGCGGTCACAAGGTTTATCAGGAGGAGGATGGACCTGAGTAGCAAGAATTTTGGCCCAGAAATGTAACCTGTTCACGACGGAACTCGCACTTCTCCAGTTTACAATAGAGATTGTTCTCTCTTAGTTTCTGAAGCACCCGACAGAAATCTGTGTGGTGGCTCTCCAGGGACTTGGAAAATATGAGGATATCATTGAGATAAACCAACACACACACCTGCAACAAATCTCAGAGGACATCGTTAATAAATTCCTGGAAAACTGCCAGGGCGTTACAAAGGCCAAAAGGCATTACCAGGTATTTATAATGGCCTGTTCTGGTATTAAACACAGTTTTCCACTCGTCGCCCTCCTTAATGCACACGAGATTGTAAGCCCCTCTCAAGTCAAGCTTTGTGAAAACCGTTGCTCCCTTGAGGTGGTCAAATAACGATGTAATCAATGGAATCGGGTAGGCATTCTTAATCGTGACACGATTGAGACCCCTATAATCTATACAAGGTCTCAGATCACCACTCAGCACCAGCAGGAGACGAGGATTTGCGGATGAAACCTCGAGAAAGTGCGTCAGCAACATGCTCCTCCATGGCCTTATCCTCCAAGACCGACAAAGGGTAAACCCGGCCACGAGGAGGTATGGCACCAGGTTGAAGGTCAATTGCGCAATCATAAGACTGGTGTAGAGGCAAACTACCGGCGTGACCTTTATCAAAGACATCGCTAAAATCACGGTACACCTCCGGCAGGGAGGGGAGTGAAGAGGTACACAGGACCTTGGATACCTTCAGGAAGCATGTCTCACTGCATTGTGGTGACCGGGAGAGAACCTCAGGGAGCCAATCAAAAGAGGGGTTGTGCCTCTGTAACCAAGGATAACCAATAACCAGCGCAAAACTGGGTGAGGAAATAACTTGGAATTGGATTATCTCATGGTGAAAAGCCCCTATGGCCATGGACAACGGAACAGTCTCATGAGTCACATGGGCAGGCTGTAAAGGTCTCCCATCAAGAGCCTCAATGTCAAGTGGAGTGTCGTGCAGCTGCAGCGGAATCGAGTGCTGCGAAACAAATGCAGCATCAATGAACAGGCCTGCAGCCCCAGAGTCAATTGGAGCCTGTATCTCGAAGGACGACTCAGCCCAAGAAAGGGTGACCAAAACCAGGGGCTTATTCTTCTGGATAACTGGGGATGAAACAATGCCACCTAAGGTCTGTCCATGACAGGACCTCAAGGTTCGGGCGTTCCCTGGACGGGTAGGACAAGACTTCAAAAAGTGACCTGCCTGGCCACAATAAAGGCACAATCCTCCTCCTAAAGGCTCTCTCATCCACAGAGAGATGCGTGAAGCCCAGGTGCATGGGTGCATCTTCACTGACCAACTCAGTACCAGGAGGCATGGGAGGTGAGGGAGGCATGGGTGGGACTACAAAGCTCGGAGGCAAACGTACAGGAGGCTTCCACAGGCGCTCCTTAAGAGAAAGTCATTCTCTGAGTCTGGAGTCAATGAGGATGGCAAACAAGATCAAGCTCTCCAGCTCAGTGAGTATATCTCGGGCTGCTATCTCATCCTTGATGGAATCCGAGAAACCATGAGAAAAAGCAGCCACGAGGGCCTCATTGCTCCAAGCAACCTCTGCTGCCAGAGTACAGAATTCAATGGTGTAGTCGGTAACAGTTCTCGTACTCTGTTTGATGGACATGAGGCACTTGGCAGCAGAAGCGGAGTGTGCGGGAACGTCAAATATCCTTTTAAAGGAGGCCACAAACTGAGGGTAACTCAAGACAACAGGTTTTTGCGTCTCCCATAGAGGGTTGGCCCAGGCCAACGCTCTCTCAGAAAGCAAAGATATCACAAAACCTACTTTGCTTCTGTCCGTGGGAAACGCCTGGGGCAGCATCTCGAAGTATATCTCAACCTGATTGAGAAACCCTCTGCATTGAACTGGATCACCCCCAAATTGCTGGGGAAGCAGAGTAGAACCAGACATACCGCTTATAGAGGTAATACTCGAGGGGGGTGCCTGCACAGAGACTGGCGCAGCAGCACGGACGGCCTGCGACTCAAGTTGTACCGGAGTAGCCACCGCGGGGGATTCTAGGTGAGCCGTGCGATTCAGGAGCGTTTGTTACACCATGGCAAACTGATCCATGCAGTGATCTTGCTCATCCAATCTGGAAAAAATATTACCAACAAGTGAATTGACTGTATCTTCTGAATTCATGGCCTTCTCCAACTGTCAGAAACCATGAATCAGACTGCGACAGAAGTACAATTAAATCACACTTGTTTATTAATAAAAATAAAAAGGTAAATAGAAAAAGCGTAGTCAAGCATAGCCAGAGTCCAGTAAACAGATTGGGTAGTCAGCCAGGCCAGAAGTCAGGGATCCAAGTAGAGCAACAGCAAGCAGGATAAGGAACCAGAAGGGATGTCACCAAGCCAGTCTTAAAACAGAACCACAGGAGATGGTTACTAGTGATGTGACCAAGGCGAAGGCAGAGGTGAAGTGAGCTGGAAGGCTTTATGTAGGCAGGTCAGACGAGCATCATCAGGAACCGCAGGCAACTGTGGAGAGAGAAGAGAGCTGGCAATTAGCCGACAGCTGAGTGGCCAGCCCAGAGAAGGAAGGGCTAAGCCAGCCCTGACACCAATACTTTAGTTGGGCTAAAATCACTGCAATGTGGTAATGTTTAAGGATTATGTGGCCGACCCCTCTCGCTAATCTAGTTTAAATTAGTTTTTGGAAGGCACATCTAGCTTTTTTCCCCTGCCACAGAAATGTATTCAACATTGATTGTGCTATGCGAAAAAAAACTACTTGGTACTGGTATGGGTAGGGTTCTAAAGAAATAAATAAACTGAGGTAATACCATCATTTTAAAGGCCGCTAGTCGGCCAGACCATGTCGTTTCCATCCTATGTATTGCTTGGAGTTTTGAAGTGAGCTCACCGAGAAATGGAGTATAATTGGCTCTAATCAAGTGTTCTGTTTTTTCAGTTAAAACAACTCCAAGATATTTAATTCCTCCTGTGCTCCAAATGTAGGGAAATTAGGCCTTAAATTTCTCGCTGATGGAATTGTCAATCCCTAATCCCAATATGTAGGATTTATTATCGTTTACCTTATAATATGACACTTGGCTAAATAGCTTCAGAGTAGTATGTGTTGCCGCCAGGGAGGGGCCCACCTCCGTCATAACCTTTGCGTCCAAAGATAGGAGCAGAGAAGGCCTTCGCCGCACCTGTGCCAAATGTATAATATCAATCATGCGACGTGTGGCATCAGAAGTTTGTCTATGTTTGAGAACCCAGTTTGGTCTGGGTGTATGATTGTGGGTAGTATATCAACAAGACGTAAGGGCTATCATTTTTGCATAAAGTTTTACGTCGGTGTTTAAAAGCGATATTAAACTGAAATTTGACGCCGAGGTGGGCTCCCTCCTGGGCTTAGGCAATGCAACAATTAAAGCTTCAAAAATCTCCCATGGGAAAGAAGATGAGGCAGCAGCAGACTGAAAGACCTGTAGCAATAGAGGTGACATTTTGAGTTTAAGTTCCCTATAGTATTCTCCACTAAAACCGCCTGTGCCAGGTGATTTATTTAACGGAACGGAGTCGATAGCTTTCTGGACTTCTTCTACATTGAACGGAGAATTTAAGGATTGAATCTGGTCTGGTGTCAATTTAGGTATATGTACGTATGTGCAGTGAGTGGGTCGTCCTTCAAATTGTAAAGCTTGCTATAATATAGACTGAAGGCATCAGCAATTTGTTGCGGGTGATATAGCTTCTGGTTGGTGGTAGGATGAAGTAGGAATTGTATTTTATGCTTATATCTGTGTCCTCTAAGGGTTTGCGCTAAAAGCTTCCCTGCTTTGCTGCCCGTAGTATAGTAATTAATTTTAAGTCTCTTAGTCGCCTTCTCGAAGTTTTCTAATAAATGTAATCGAAGGTCAGATCTAAGTGTGGCCAGTTTCTGAGAATTGGACTGGGAAAATTGATGTTTATTCTGATTTACTAAATCTGCTATCATTTTGACTAGTTCTTTGAGTCTCTGCTGCCTCCGCTTCCTGACCCCAGCACCTAATTGTATAAATATACCTCTCATACACGCTTTTTGTGCGTTCCACAGAACAAAAGGGTTAGACACTGAGCCTTCATTATCGGCTAGGAAGTTCGATAAGTGGGTTTGAATTTTTTCTTTCAGGGCCGATTGTTGCAGTAAAAATTTATTAAGCCTCCAAACCGGTTTCGTTCGCGGGTTGAAGAAGTCTGCCACAGACAGAGTTATCAATGCATGGTCCGACCATGTTATCGAGTTTACACCAGTTGACACAGTCTGTAGAAGTACTTGTTGGTCCACCAAAAAGAGGTCAATTCTGGTGTAAACCCCATGAGGCGGGGAAAAGAATGTAAAATCCCTCTCGGCGGCATGCATGCATCGCCAAGCATCATACAACCCCTGCCTGTAAATAGACTGTGATAATCATGGCTGACACCTAGTAATGGTGGTAGTCGAGTCCATCCGAGGATCTGGAATGATATTAAAATCTCTGCATATAAGTACTCGGACCTGTTTGCATGCTTCAACCTTTTTCATCAATCTATTGAAAAAATACACCTGCCTTCTATTAGAATAAACATTCGCTAAGGTGTATACAAGAGTTCATTTCACATATCAGTGTTATATATCTACCCATAGGATCTGAAATCTATTCGACTAATTTGAAGGCTACAGTGTCTCGAATTGCTACTAAGACCCCTTTTGTCTTGGTTTCTGCATTAGCAGTGAACACGAAGGGGAAACTTCTATGCGTACATGTAGGTGGTGCCTGTTTACAAAAATGAGTTTCTTGCACACATACAATATCGCTATTGTGCAAAAAAACCTCCCTCCACAGGGATTTCCGCTTCATGGGGTGGTTCAATCCTTTGGTGTTGATTCAAATAATGTTAAGTAGCATAATTAAGTATCAGACAGTTCCGAGCAAGGTGTGTTAGACCGAAGCGGTCATTATGCTGATATTCACATAGGTAAGCACAAATTAGTGTAGCCAGCTGCAGTGTTCCAGTAACTTCCATCCTTCAATCGAAGTTGAGGCGTCTTCGGCTGTTGTCTATGTCCATGAAGCAGGTAGGAGCCACAAAGACTAAAAGCAAAAAGAAAAAAATAGAAACAAGAGGAACAAAACAAAAAAAAGAACAAAGAAAGCAAACAGCAACGAGTGGAGTAGAGTTTCTGCACCCCGCGTTCATCCAACATTGGGAAGGTATCCAACCTTCCAAAAGCAGCACTAAGCCGAACTTGTATTGGGGGAGTGAGTTCAGTCCTGGAATAGAGTTAGCCCTGTCCAGGGACAAGAAGTTAAAGAGCTGTGCGGCCCTCCACTAGGTATGGGATGTAGCATTTTTGGCGGTGACCTGCCTCCATTCCTGTGTCATTCTGTGAGGGGTGCTGGTAGTCATTGTGCCTTCCTCCTCATCTGGTAGGATGCCCCATTCTCTAAGCAGTTCAATGCCCTTCTCCAAAGATGTTACTGTAAAGGAGCGATTATCTTTTGTGATAGAGAGTTTAGTGGGGTACCCCCAACGATACACAATCTTGTGATTACATAGGATCTTTGTTACTGTATTAAGGCTTTTCCTCTTTTGCAGAGTATATTGTGACAAGTTGCTAAAGAACTGTAGTTGGTGATATTGTGGCAGGATTGTTTCTTGCTTCTGTATAATCGCCATCAGTTGCTCTTTTACGTGGAAAAAGTGCAACCTTAAAAGGACATCTCTTGGTGCTTGTTCTGATATGTGAGCCGGTTTTGGCAGACGGTGTATCCTATCAATCGTGACATCCAAATCGCTAAGGTATGGAATCAGTGCTTTAAACATGGTGGCGTCATAGAGGGCCAGGTCCGACTGCTGTATTGATTCAGGAATGCCTCTGATCTTTAGATTATTCCTTCTGGACCTGTCCTCCATGTCCGCCATTTTTGCCTTAATCCATTCCATGTCCATCTCCCTCTCACCATGGACATCTGATAAATCATTTATAATCCCAGCATATTGCTCTATTTTTGTCTCAATATGGTCCACCCTGTTGCCTAGGTCTTGTATATCATTATTAAGCCGATGCATGTAAGTGGCCATATCAGATTTTAAAGTGCTTCGTAAGTACAGCAACATGTTCTTTAGGACCGTGTCCAGCACAGGCTGGCTTTGTGTGGTGTATGTTTCAATTGATTCCGGCAGGTCCCTCGTGTCCTCACCAGAGTCAGAGGCCTGACTCGCAGCTGGGCTCAATCCACCCTCATCTAGACTAGGCTTGGAAGATGGGGTGGAGGGAGAAAGAGATTTCCCGTTATCGGGATCCTTATGGGAAGTGATTAGCTTTTTTCGCCGATTTATGCTTGGACGCGGTCTTCTGCGGCATGCAAGCCTCAGCGCCATCTTGGTCCACCCCTCTGCCACTCAGTGGGTAAAAGTCTGTTAAGCGATGTGGCTTACAAAGCGGATGGCGTCTCCCCAACATGGTCTTGGCAGTGTGGTATGTCCTGCCTTTGATGCGATGTGGCTGAGTTGCTATCTCCCGCTAAAGTCCCCGTTCGCTTGGAGCTCTGGGCTCACACGTCCATACGGCTCTGGCGTCAGGCCACGCCCCCAATTAAATTTTTTTTTTACGAAAACATAATTTGACATTAAAAATTAAAAAACTGAGCATAAATCACATATCAGATCAGTATAACCATGAAAAAAACATATTAACACAACTAATCAAGAGCAAGAACACAATTACAAGGATGTGTAATGGAAGTCATTTCCCCAGGTGTTTTGTGTTTGTTCCTGTTGTGTGAATGGTCCACGCCAGTGATATGTCTGTTGAGATTGATGCCCCTGAATGATATTGCACTCTGCCAAGTGTGTATGTTGTGTGAGCTCTTCTCTGACTCACTTATTTAGTAGCAGGATCAGTAATGGGTCCATCAGTTGTTTTTGTTCTTCTGACATCTGTCGTATCTTCTTAGCAGTTAGGCCTCTTAAATCATCACATTCATCCCTCTTTTGATTCAGTGCAGCTGATGCTTGTGAAAGAAAGCTGGTAGTTGAATCCTGTGATGTTCATCTTTTTTTACCTCTGTTTGGTGTTTCAGCTGCTGATGTTGAAGGTTCCGATTCATTGATAAATAGATCCTCTGTAAAAGAAATTACATTTGTTATTATAGTACATAATAGCATACAATCTTCTAAACAATTATTCTTTTCTGTTACAGTTACCAACTTTTGTGAAGGAATGGCTGGCAACTAAGGATGAGCCGAACACCCCCCCGGTTCGGTTCGCACCAGAACCTGCGAACAGACCTAAACTTCGTGTGAACTTTAGAACCCTATTAAAGTCTATGGGACTTGAATATTCAAAATCTAAAGTGCTAATTTTAAAGGCTAATATGCAAGTTACTGTCCTAAAAAGTGTTTGGGGGCCTGGGTCCTGCCCCAGGGGACATTTATCAATGCAAAAAAAAGTTTTAAAACCGACCGTTTTTTTTCGGAAGCAGTGATTTTAATAATGCTTAAAGTGAAACAATAAAATTGTAATATTCCTTTAAATTTTGTACCTGGGGTGTGTATAGTATGCCTGTAAATGGAAGCATGTTTCCCATGCTTAGAACTGTCCCTGCACAAAGTGTCATTTCTGCAGGAAAAAAAGTCATTTAAAATCACTTGTGGTTATAATGAATTGTCGGCTCCCATAATACAGAGAACACTCATTCAAAGTCATTTATAAAAAAAAACAAAAAAAAACAAATTCAATTACCAGGCCCTTCAGGTCTGGTATGGATATTAAGGGGAACCCCGCATCAAATTAAAAAATAATTATGTGGGGTCCCCCCTAAATATCCATACCAGACCCTTCAGGTCTGGTATGGATATTGAGGGGAACCCTGCGTCAATTAAAAAAAAAAATGACGTGGGGTTCCCTCCTAAAAATCCATACCAGACCCTTTATCCGAGCACGCAACCTGGCAGGCCGCAGGAAAAGAGGGGGGATGAGAGAGCGCCCCCCCTCCTGAACCGTACCAGGCCATATGCCCTCAACATTGGGAGGATGCTTTAGGGTCCCTCCCAAAGCACCATGTCCCCATGTTGATCAAGACAAGGGCCTCGAACTTCCGGTTCCGGCGCCACATGAGCAGGCTGTGAGCGGACACAGCTCCCGCCGACCCCCTCTACTTCGCTGCCTGCAAACCTGCTAAAGCTCCGGGGTTGATCCCCAAACTTCACCGCACTTACAGGGGGACTCATGGACCGCTTTGTGGAGCGGTCATATGCTCGGGCTGTCTCGGCATCGCCATCCCCTGCAGAAGACGTGGCCTTCGACGCGGCTAAGATGGCGGCCGCAATGCCAGCGGACCAGATCTCTTTACAGCCGTCGATAACAGTAGCGACGCAGGAAAATCAACGACCAGCGGGCATAGCCCAAGAAGTTGTAGCCCTCCTAGGCCCTACTTTGACAGCCACAGTGGATGCGGCCGTACATAAGGGTCTGGAACAGCTCCATATAGAATTGCAAGCTCAGGCACAACGAATTACCCAGACGGAAGATAGGATATCTTTCCTGGAAGACGACACTACTGCTCAATCGGCGACGATTGCCCGTCTATCGGCGGAGACAAGAGACCTGTGGGACAAGATCGATGACCTCGAGAATCGCTCCAGAAGAAACAATTTACGAATCATTGGTCTCCCGGAAGCTGTTACTACGAATCACCTCGCTGACATGTGTGCTAAAGTCATACCGGAGCAGTTGGGTCTTTGCATACCCTGTGTTGTCGAACGCGCACACCGCATTGGTCAGTATGAAGACACCCGTACTAAGCCTAGACACGTCATTGTGAAGTATCTCAATTATGCTGACAAGGCGGCAATTCTACAAGCTTTTCGGCGCAACCGCAACTTGGCCGTCGATGGAGCGAAACTACTACTGTTTGCGGACTATTCGGTGGAGGTTATGAAACGTAGGAAAGCATTCGCTCCGGTGTGTACCACACTGCACCAACAACAAGTGAAGTTTTCCCTGGCTTACCCTGCTATTTTACGAATGGAAACCCCTTCGGGGGAACGACTAGCTTTTACATCACCGGACGAAGCAACACGATACTTGGCTCACGCTGCCACGGAAATGGATCACACCGATGCCTTGACCGGCTCTCCATCCCGCATTCACTCTCCGTCGGAAGATCGCAGACCGCGCTCCAGCCCTAGCAAGCCGCCGTATAAACGCACCCGCCTCACCCAGCTGTCGAGTCGTGTGGGCAATCGAGGCCGATGAAGTCGGACGCTTGAGTGCCGCTGTAGGCGAATCACTGCTGATCACACCAACGACAGACATGGCCTGACAAGTATAATCTTGCTCTACTCCCTCCCTTTACTCTACTCCCTTTACTTGCCTACACTCCTGTAGTCCACACCAGTTCTACATTTCTATGGTCTTGTAGATCAGGGCCCTTGCTGGGTCGATGCGACTATAGCGAAGTCGAATATGTTCTGTTTAGCTGCACCTACCCTACTTACTACTGCTGTTGTAGCTTACTTTTGCGAGCCGGACCGCCACGTCCTAGGGGCGAATGATCTCCTTGGCCCGCTACTTTGGTGTATTCCGACAGTGACTTGCACTCAAAGTGTGAAATGGTATTATACGAGGAAATTGGAACCTTTTGCCGCCATCAATCTGGGCTATCCCCATACCGACATTTACACCGTCCCCCACACTGGGTGCTGGACCCAGCTCTCGACCACTACTGGACAATATTTGGCTATCGGGGGGGGGGGGGGGCGGGAGGGTTAGTTTCCGCATATGGCTGAATGTGGAAAAAAGGGAAGTTCATGGTAGATTGCTTTGATACCTTTTGGTTAATAGTTTATTTTTTATTTCTTTCACGCTATGCCTTTCGATGCATGATGTTCTTTATTACTTGTTTGTATGAGTGTTATATGCCTTTAAACCTAGGAGCGACACGGTCTTCGAGAGTCCCCCTCTTTGATGGATCGAGACTATGGGGAAGGTTTCCCCCCTGTCTCTTAACGTTGAATTCTGAATCATTTCAATTATGGCTTCATCAATCGAGGGGAATCACTTGAAAATCGTGTCATGGAATGTTAAGGGGCTTCGCTCTCCGTGTAACCGGATGATGATCCTTAGACATTTGAAGAGGTTACGAGCGGATGTGGCTCTGTTACAGGAGACACACCTGTCGGCAGATGATTTGCAGCGCCTCCGTAGATTGTGGGTGGGAGAGGTTTTTGGGTCTTCTGATGGTCGTAGGGCAGGGGTAGCGATCTTATTACATAAAAAGCTAAACTATGCTCTTAAACATGTACAACTAGATCAGCAAGGCCGCATGGTCACAATCTCCCTCAAATTAGCCCATTCGGATATTGCAATCACCAATGTCTATGCCCCTAATTCACCTGACTCTACCTTTTTTCGAGACTTGACTACCTGGACGACGATGATACCGGAGGCTTTGCACATTTTGGGAGGAGATTTTAATGCAGTAATATCACCTACCCTTGATCGCTCGGGCAGACCCGCTGCGGGTGGGTCGGCACGAGACAAACCTATCTCCCCACCGATGCTTTTGGCTAGAACGATCGAACAGTTACGACTGATGGACCCGTGGAGGATAGCTCACCCGACGGGCAGTGACTTTACTTTTTATTCCCCCCCTCATGACTCGTTTTCCCGTATAGATTATCTCTTTGTCGCCCAAGCGCTTTTCCAACTGACTCGAGACCCTGAAATACACGACCCTAGGATTTCGGACCACAGCTCAATAGCTATTAACTTGCTAGATACACGTGCGGGATCCTTGCCACCTATGTGGCGATTCCCCTCATACTTAGCGAACAACGAGGATTTTCGCTCTGTGCTGGAATCGGCATGGACGGAATATACCTCTAATAATCTGGAACACCTTTCTAACCCGAATCTATTCTGGGAGGCTGGTAAAGCATTTTTGCGCGGTAAGATTATATCGTACACTACCCAATTCAAAAGCAACGGCAAAAGGCAATACATGACGGCGAGCGAGACTCTTCGGTTAGCGCACGAACGACTAATATCCAACCGTACGCCTGTTAATATTAGAACATTGGACGACCGCCAAGAGGGAGTTTGACCTCTGGGCGGAACAGCAGGAATCGGCTAAAGCGTCATACTCCACTCTCTACTTCCACAAATTCGGTAACAAGGCAGGTAAACTGCTCGCTAGGATGTGCGCCGGAAATAAAAAAACCTACGCGTATTATGTCCATGAAAGACACTACAGGTTTATTACACACCTCCCCCGAGGAAATTAGCAAAATTCTTACGGATTATTACACCCAACTATACTCTACAGATCCGGTAGATCAGAAGGGAGCGGCGACTCCTCTGAATAAATTACACTTACCCGAGCTCACCACTGAGGCTCTAGACGCCCTTAACGAACCCATTTCGATTGAGGACATTCAGGTCACGATTAAGTCGTTGGCATCGTCTAAAGCTCCGGGCCCAGACGGCCTCACTGCTGAATTTTATAAACTGGCCAAGGACTTCATTCCGGCTACTTTGCAAATCGTCTTTAGGGTAATGTGGGACGGTGGCCCATATCTCCCTACGGGAACTCAGGCGTGCATACGGCTTATTAGTAAAAAAGATAGGGATCCTACTCTCCCAGGGTCGTATCGACCAATTTCGTTGATAAACGTGGATGTGAAAATTCTATCTAAAATTGTCGCAACTCGTCTTGCGTCGCTACTCCCATCCCTTCTGCACCCAGCCCAATCGGGTTTCGTTAAAGGGCGCTCAGCTACATTAAATATTCGTAAAGTTTTGACTGTTTTAGAATATGCCAAATTACACCCCGACCAGGATATAGCCATAATGTCCTTAGATGCCGAAAAGGCCTTCGACAACATTAGTTTGTCTTGGCTTTTTCAAGTGCTGGAAAAATTAGCATTCTCTGGACCGATTCTGAACTTCCTACGCCATATGTACGAATCTCCGACGGCTCGTTTAGTGACACCTGACTTTGTATCAGACACAATCCCCCTGACAAAGGGGACGAGACAGGGCTGTCCTCTGTCCCCCTTATTGTTCAATCTAGCCATCGAGCCGTTATCTAGATTGATTAACTCGACTAACGGGATTAGTGGGATAACGCTGGGAGATCACACGCTCCGCTCCGCCTTTTTTGCGGACGATATTTTACTATTTTACACGGATCCGGCGGGAGACTTTGGGCGCCTTACGGACATATTCCAAACGTTTAGGTCCTACTCTGGGCTACGTATTAATTTTGATAAAAGTGTAATTTTGTCCCTTAGACCTAACTTAGCCACTGCTTGGGCCTATAACTCCCCCTTAGCAATAGCGAACCACTATATTACCTATCTAGGAATACGTATTGGCAGGACACCCTCAACCATTTACTCACTTAATTTTCCTCCGGTAATATCAAAAGTTGTAAAGGAGCTAGAGGCTTGGCCGACTCTTCCTCTCTCGCTTTTTAAAATGGTCTCATTTGGGAGATTACTATACCCAATGCAAACTATTCCTCTCTTAGTTAAGCACTCGGATATCAGGTTGATTCATTTTGCATTAACGAAATTTTTATGGGCTGGGAAGAAGCCGAGGATTGCTTTGAATAAGCTGTGCCTCCCAAAGGTAGAGGGAGGAGCGAGCCTGCCCAATATACGGTTTTATAACCTAGCATGTTTACTTAGACAGGGTCTCGACTGGCTATTAGGAAAGTCCAGGTATTCGAATCATTCTCTAGAAACCGCAGCAGTTTCGCCGTTTGCCCTCTCGGCTATCCTCTATTCGAACCCAAACAAGTTACCTAACCACCTCCAATCAAATCTATTGATTAGAGACACAGTGATAGCTTGGAGGGAGACACGCAAACTGTTGGGGTTACCATCCGATATTTCCCGTTATTTGCCTATCCAGTCAAATCCCATGTTCCCTCCGTCCACAATGCATAGTATATTTACCTATTGGGCTGCGAAAGGTCTCACTAAGGTATATGATGTATACTTGCACAGCTCAGGTAAACCTAAGCCTTTCCAGATGCTGGCGCGGGAGTTTTCCTTACCAATAACCCATTTCTTCTACTACCGCCAGCTCCTTAGTTATTTGGGTGACAGACATAGACACGCAACGAATCAGTTTCAGAAATCCTTCATAGATACGATACTGCAAAATGGGGACTACTCTATTTCTACCATTTATATCTCTCTTATTGACTATCAATCCGCCAAATACCATCTACAACCATTTCGAAAGTGGGCAGACATCTTCGATGATATGGATCTCTCCGGGAAGCTACTAGCTGGGTACACTAGAGTTAGACATGTTACGATCTCCGAAACATGGAGAGAAACCCAATTCAAGATTCTACACAGAGCTTACTACTCCTTCCGTACTAACCGCACTGATCCCAACCAGGAAAGTTGTACATGGTGCTCAACACTACGCCCCACGCTTCTCCATCGCTTATGGGAATGCCCACATGTTACGACTTTTTAGAACTCAGTGTTGCGATTTATTCGAGATGTAGCTAACCTTTACCTACACAGGGACCGCCTCTTGTGCTTATTCGGTTGTACCCCATCTGTTGAACCACACCTTGCGGATAGCTCTACGGATATACCTCAATGGGTTCATTTATGTCTTCTGGTCGCACGAAGAACTATCCTAACACAATGGATCAAAACTTCACCGCCCTCACTACAGGCTGTGAAAAAAGCCCTGGAAACTCTTTTTTATCTCGAACGCTTGGATACCATCCTGCTAAGCTTTAAATCTACCACACGTTTCTTTTCGAGATGGCGCAAATTTATGGAGCATGTTTTTTCTAAAGAGGACATACACACGACTATGCAGCCATTCCGATCAGGGCCGCTGATAAGCCAGTACAGCTGACCCTGTTGTACCGGGCCCGGCCAGCAGGGGGGGCCCGAGCAATCTTAACAGCATTTAGAATAATAATAAAAAAAAAAAAAGTCTGACTGCACAGGGCTGACCGAGGGAGGAGGAGAGCATCACTCCAGGAGCCTGGATCTCAGATAATACAGGGGTCTATGGATAAGAGAAGAGCGGACATGTATTCCTATCAGCACCTGAGCCTCCCTCCCCCCTCCTCGGGAAGGACATAGACAGAACACCGGAGCTCTCCTCAAGGCAAGATAACAGGTGACAGATAGCATTCTTCTCCTGTGATCACCGTTGTTCTTCCCCTGTACAAATCTGTGCTGTAAACTTGCCCTGTACCTCAGCAGGACAGGTCTGGTGGAAGTGAAATCTAAAAAAAGGAAAATAATGGGACTTTTCAGGGACTACACACAGATGCATTTCACAAAATCATTCTTTTAATATAGTTGTATGTTGAATATATTTATATAGCACCTGAAAAGTCCCAGTATATTCCTAACATATTCATAAAGTTGAGTATTAACACCAAAGAAAGTGTATACATATATATAATACAGCCCATCTCCAGGAAATGAAATAAAGTCCAACCTTGCAGTGTGTGTGTGTGTGTGTGTGGCGGGGGGGGGGGGGGAATAGACTCTTTCACTTACCTGTTTCCATGCTCCAGCCAGCTGCAGAGCCCTCTTCCTCCACCAAACCTCATCACATCGCAGGGAGGCTGAAGTGTGAGCAACTGGGCTTAGGTGTCTGTTTGTGAAGCAGTGATCAGCAGTGATCCAGAGGATCGCCGCTGATCACAGCCCATAAACAGTTTATGAACCAGAGATAATTGGGGGAGAAGTGTTTGAATATGTTCTCCCGCCGATTATCTCCACACACTGAGAATACTCATTGAATGACACAGTAACGGCCAGTTTATGAAGCTGCGATCTCAGCGCTTCACTGGCGATCTGTGTCAGAATTCACACTCCCCGATTCACCAGCTCAGAGGTGTAGAATCGGGGAGTGAAGAGAGAATGTGGGGGGATCTGAGGAGGAGAGAGGAAGATGATTAACTTCCTTATGCCTCGTTCAGACCCCCCAACACTGTAACCATGTCCCCCTGTCATATTTATGTGTATATATATATATATATTATATATATATATATAATGTTTGTGTATATACATGTATATATAATGTCTGTGTGTGTATACATGTATATATTATGTAGGGGGACTCTTTATTTTACTAACATTAATAACACAGTATGTCAGTGTATTGAGCTGTGATAATTTATCACTGCTTAATAAATTGACATCTCTGTGTTTCAGTGAATTTCTCATACTGTAATCTTGTAAAGTCTCACGAGATTCCAGTATTAGGGGCCGTTCTCCAGTGTTAGGCCCCTTTCACACTGACGTCCCGTTCAGGCCCGCCTGTCAGTTTTTCAGGCGGGCCTGAACGGGTGCTCCATAGAGCTCTATGGAGCGTCGGATGTCAGCGGTGACATGTCCGCTGACATCTGACCCGCTCCGATCCGAAAAAGTGTAACGGAGGAAAAAGCTATTTTTCCATCCGTCTGCGGATCGAATCGGGTGACGACGGGCACTGCGGTCCGTCGTCATCCGATCTCCCATAGGGGAGAGCGGCGCTGTGACAGGTCCGTCCCTGCGCAGTATGCAGAGACGGACCTGTCATCTCCCTGCTCAGCGGGGATCGACGGAGTGATCCCCGCTGAGCAAACAGATATCCACGGGGCGGATCAGAACTGATCCACCCCGTGTGAAAGGACCCTTAGAAGCATTTGTAGATCTCTTCACTCCTCCAAGGGTGAAGCGATCTACTCCGCTTTATAAACTGGCATACAGAGGAGAAAGATCTCCTCTGTGAATGCCGGAGAATGAAGCAGTGAATAGATTTCACTGCTTCATAAAAGGACACCATAGTCAGTAAAACATACACAAGCACTGTAGGGAACCATTCAGCGCTGGAAGAAGCCAGCTAAAGCAAGAAATTGGGTAAAGCTGGGTACACACACATCAAAATTCAGTTTAGCAGTAATCGGACAAATTTTGATCTACCGTATATACTCGAGTATAGGCCGACCCGAATATAAGCCGAGGCCCCCAATTTACCCCAAAAAAACTGGGAAACTTATTGACTCGTGTATAAGCCGAGGGTGAGACATGCCTGTCCATCCCTGTGTGTCCATCCATCCCTGTGTGTGTGTGTCCATCCATCCCTGTGTGTGTGTGTCCTTCCATCCCTGTGTGTGTGTGTCCAGTAGTAGGCAAGTTCAGGTTAGACCAAGTAATTAGGAGGCTGCAATAAGAGATAGCAGCCTTAGACTAAACGAGCTAGTAGCAATGTTTTGCTAAAACGCTCGCCAGTAAACGAAAAAGCCCCCAATAGATCACTTCACAGTGGATGTGGGATATATGTGCACATCTGAGGGTCAGGTAATCAAAAGACAGGATGGTGCTTGGGTCCTCCTGCAGCAGGCGTCCATGCACAGTGTAGGAAGTTCCGCCATTGGGGGGGTCAAAACACCCTGCTAGTGCCAGGCAGTGGGTTGTTCACAAGGCGGGTCAGCTACAAGGGCAGAGGTGGTGAGGGGGGGAAACAGAAAATGACATCTTGCTGACCTTTCCACAGACGGTGCCTGGGATCTTCTCCTTGATGCCCGGATCGCCGCTCTTCTCGTCTGACAGACGGCGTCGGCGCCTCGGCGGCCATGCCACTGTTCAAAAGCCGCGCCTCCGTCTGTGATAGGCGGAACACTCAATTTCCCAGCAGTCTGTGTTCCGCCTATCACGGACATCCTCTCATCCTCGTCCGTAGTATGAGGATGAGCGGATGTCTGTGATAGGCGGACCACTGACTGCTGGGAAATTGAGTGTTCCGCCTATCACAGACAGGGAGGCGCGGCTTTTGAATTGTAGAATGGCTGCCGTCTGTCTGCTCGACACGCTGATCGGGCAGGCAGACGGCGATGACTCGAGTATAAGCCGAGGGGGGCACTTTCAGCCTCAAAAAAGAGGCTGAAAATCTCGGCTTATACTCGAGTATATACGGTATGTGTAGCCCTCCGTGTTAGAAGCCAATCATTATACCACCTTGGTATATTCATATGCCATCCCACATACTGACTCCTACCACCTTTGATCACTTCAAATCACTGAAGTGATCATTGTGGTTAGAGTATTCCTTTAATATCTCTCAGAAAACGTTAACCTCTGTATACTGATTCCATTTCATTTGATCATCCTCTAGTTGTGTTAAATTGGTGGGGGGGGTGTCTGTATACCCTAGCCTCTCGGTATAGGGGCGGGCCAGGGATGTGGCTAAAGGGGGCCCCATCAGGTAGGCTGTACGGGGCCCCATGATTTCTATCAGCAGCCCTGATTCCGATACACAGAATGGTATCTCAAAAGGGATATTACTAACTCTTTGGGCATACTGAAGATACCCAGTAGGGCGACTAGGGAGAAACCCCCTTGAATAGTTAGTAATAAGTGATGAGTAATAGATACAATTTCGTGATGACTTTATGGTATTATTATTTTACGTGCTCAGTGATAAACCGTGCTCTCGCTCCTATACACACCGTTATGCTGTATGGTTTTTAGGCATATTGTTATTCGATACGAACCATGTATATGTTTTATGTAGTGCTTCTACTCCTACTGTCTCTGTTTATCGATTGATTGTCATTCGAAGTAAATCTGAATAATAAAAAAATTTTTATCAAAAAAAAAAAAAGACAAGGGCCTCATCCCCGCAACCCTGGCCGGTGGTTGTGGGGGTCTGCGGGAGGGGGGCTTATCAGAATCTGGAAGCCCCCTTTAACAAGGGGACCCCCAGATCACATCCCCCCTGTTTGAAATGGTAAGGGGGTACAAAAGTGCAATACAAAGTAAAATCAAAAAATAAGGTGAAAAGACCAGTGAAGAAGAAAAAAATGAAAAAAATTATAATGTGTTGTAAATGTTTAATAGTTACCCGTTCAGCCCTGCTGTGAAGGTGAAATAATGGAGGTAGAATATACCTTCAATAAACTGAAATTGACCCGGAGGGAAAGGGCATGAGACCACCCTCAAGCAGAGGGTATAGGCTCAGCCACGGCAGCCTGACAACATGTAAAGGATGAACCATGCAACACAAAGGACGATCATGTGGGGTAATATGAGAGCCTGAATAAAAACAAGATAATAAATGATAAAGTGACCAAAGGTAAACAGTGTGAAGGATAAATAGTATGAAGTGAGATAAAATCACAGGAACCCCCATGGACAAACTTACATGTAGATGTCAGGCGTGTCAGATCCCCTCTGGGTACGGGCATCCTGTCTGGATAATGGAAACGACCGCTGTTACATACTGCCCAACCCCGCGAACGGCACCGACGCAATGTCGCCGGCGCACAGCGTCACGGGGTCAGGGGCTCTACAGGAAGCACGCCCGGGGAAGCCGCACATGCGCGGTACGCCTGGGGAACTCACAGCAGGGCGAGCGCGATGACCTAGCGCTCGTACCTGCGTGGTAAACCAACCAGGCGATACCATGAACGGAAGAACCCGGGCGGGCGCCTGCTCCCTAGCTACATGGCCGGAGATTAGGCCGGAGCGGGTGCAAGGGGAAACAGGAGAAGAAACGTCTTAGACATGTATCCCCAAGAGACCCACCAATCGCCAGCAGAGAGAACACGGAACTCGAATCCAGAGGAGACCAAAGAGAAGGGGGAGATCCTGTCACAAAAAGAAAAAAATTATAAGTACACAAAATAAAATAGCACATAGGTAAAGAGCAGAAAAATAGAGATTATGAAGTAAAAGTGCAGCGGTCAAATAAATCGCCTAAGGTAATACATAATATAATATATAGTGTAAATACAGATTCAATAAATCACAATTGAGTGGGAACAGCATCCAAACCGAATGCTGGCACAGAACCATAAGGTTGACATTAGGGTTTCAAAATATGTGTGAAACAAAATAAAATCACAACAGTGATCCAAACCAATGGATGAAGTGATTATACATAGTCCGGCAAATAAATCGGACATCCGTGGAAAAAAAACAATAAAACGGTCACTATCGGTTGATCACAAAAAACACAGTTTAGCGAGAACCCTTTCCGAATAAGGGCGACACCAAGTCCCACACAATCTTGCCAGCACTTCCTATGTAGTCATGGCAGTTTGTCGGCTCTACGTGACTATCTTTGCCCTCGTAAACCATAAAACTACATATATAGCCTGTGGCCCTGCCACAGAGCTTATACATCTTGACCCTGTATCTGACACGATTGCTGGGAAGGTACTGTGTGAATGATAAGCAGCCAGAAAACGTAAACTGGCACTCATCAACGCAGACAACTTGATGGGGACTAAACAAGTCTTCAGAATTTTGTAAAGCCGATCATATGCACCGTCTCCACGAGGACGACAGAGTTCATTGTCGTTGAAATGCATGAACCACAAAATCTGCTCGTATCGTGCCCTGGCCATGGAGGCAGCGAACACACACATATGGTGAATTGGGTCAGTGGACTAATATGACCGCAACTCACTCTTTTTGGTTATGCCCATGAGGAGGGATAGGCCCAGAAAGAGCTTAAATTTGGAAACCGTAATTGTTTTCCAATCTCTGGCAAGGGAGGACTGGGGAATAGTGGCGATGTGTTGACCAGCGTACAAATTGCTTTGGTCCATAATAGATCTACAGAGATCTGCTGTGAAAGGCAGCGCATAAAAATCAAGTGACGTGAAATCAACTGTTTCCACCTGAATTCTGTGTTGGCCAGTGAATGGGGGAAGTACGGGTGCTGCAGAAGTGGTGGGTTCCCAATTAGGATTGACCAATGCAGCAGGAAGGGCACTGTGGGCACGACAGGCCTGTGTTTGTCTTGGTGGCAGCGGGACACTACTTGTGCTTGCCACCTTACCAGCTTGAACTGCACTTACGGGACTCGCCACGTCACCACGTGATACTGCAGTGCTGGTTTGACCATGACCAGGGTGTACTAGGCCGCTGGTGCGTGCCAGTTCACCAGAAGGAATAGTGTCACTAGTACTTCTCTGCTCCATACGAGGGACCTGCGGTTCTTGCACCTTTACGACAGAAGATGATCGAGGTCTGGTAAGCCTGACCTTGGCAGGAACCACAACTCCATCGACAGAGCTATAAGTCATGGAGACACTGTTGTCTACAGGGTTGTATTTGAGCCTGAATCTGACAGATGATGAGTGACTTCCTCTTCACTATCTGTCATGCTCAGAAATGTGTAGGCCTCTTCACTAGTGTACCTTTGATTTGCCATTTTGGGCTCTAAATTTACTGGTGGTGAGACTCACAGGTAAAAAAGTTCTTAGGCTGTCAGCGACTGTATCAAAACGCTACCAAAAAAACTGTTAGCGATCGCAGGGATCAGCCCTGTCTCTGCAAATGCAGCAGTTATGTATTTAGTGTTTTGTAAGTGACAGTGATCAATTGATACTACACTTGGGTGGGCTGGGCTTAGCAGAGAGGCAAAACACAGGTGCTAGCAGGTATCTGGGCTGATCCCATTAACACTGCGTTTTTGGGAACCCTAAACTGCTGGGGACGCTAGTATAGATCTGATCAGATCAGATATTGATCTGTTCAGATACTATACTACTAAGGGAGGTGTATGCTGCGTGCGTGGTTGTTAGTGGTACTGGCACTAACCTGACACTGCCTGGGGCAACGCAGACTCTATCTGACCCTAAAATCGAACCCACCTTATACTTACCTGCCTAACTAGTGTCACCTGTGACACTAATACAGCGATCAGAAAAACGATCGCTTAGTGACACTGGCGATGGGAGATGATCAAGGGGTTAAACATTTGTTAGGGGGGTACCCTAGACATAAAGGGGCCTAACACTAACTGCCCTACCACTTATAACAGTCACAAATGACACCAATGCAGTAATAAGTAAAAAAACAAAACAAAAAAACTGCTATTGGTGTCACTGTGACAGGGGGTGTAAGGGGTGATTGGGGGGTGAAATGTGTGCCTGCGCGTTCTACTGTAAGTGTAGTGTTGGTGCAGTCTTACTTGGATGTCTCCTCTCCTCGGCGCCGGATGAAAAGACCAACACCAGGGGAGATAACATCACTTCCTCTATTCCTGTTTACATTACGGGAGCAGAGGAAGGATTCCACTCACGGGGAGCAATCGCGAGGGGGTGGCCATGAATCAGTGGCCTCCCCCTCAGCACGGATCGTTCTCTGAATGATGCCGACCGCCTCAGGCACCGGGGGGGGGGGGCGCAATGCCCACGGGAGGCAAGTAATGTACCCTTACATCACTTTGCCTGCCCGTGCCATTCTGCCGCAGTATATCTGCGTGAGGCAGTCAGCAAGTGGTTAATGTCTAAACCACTGGCAAAAGTAAGTACACCCCAAATTGGGCCCAATTAGCCATTTTCCCTACCCGGTGTCATGTGACTCTTTAGAGTTACAAGGTCTCAGGTGTGAATAGGGAGCAGGTGTGTTATATTTGGTGTTATCACTCTCTCTCATACTGGTCACTGGAAGTTCAACATGGCACTCCATGACAAAGAACTCTCTGAGGATCTGAAAAAAAAAAAATGTTGCTTTACATAAAGATGGCCTAGGCCAGTGATGGTGAACCTTGGCACTCCAGATGTTTTGGAACTACATTTCCCATGATGCTCAACTGCACTGCAGAGTGCTTAAGCATCATGGGAAATGTAGTTCCAAAACATCGGGGGTGCCAAGGTTCGCCATCACTGGCCTAGGCTATGAGAAGATTGCCAAGACCCTGAAACTGAGCTGCAGCACGGTGGCCAAGACCATACAGCGGTTTAACAGGACAGGTTCCACTCAGAACAGGCCCCGCCATGGTTGACCAAAGAGGTTGAGTGCACATGCAGATTTATGAGGGCTGCCAGCATTGCTGCAGAGGTTGAAGGAGTGGGGGGGAGTGGGGGGGGGGGGGCTGTCAGCCTGTCAGTGCTCAGACCATACACCACACAGTGCATCAAATTGGTCTGCATGACTGTCATCCCAGAAGGAAGCCTCTTCTAAAGATGATGCACAAGAAAGCCCACAAACAGTTTGCTGAAGGCAAGCAGACTAAGGACATGGATTACTGGAACCATGTCCTGTGATAAACATATTTGGTTCAGATGGTGTCAAGCGTGTGTGGCTGCAACCAGATGAGGAGTACAAAGACAAGTGTCTTGCCTACAGTCAAGCTTGTTGGTGGGAGTGTCAAGGTCTGGGGCTGCATGAGTGCTGCCAGCACTGGTGAGCTACAGTTCATTGACGGAACCATGAATGCCAACATGTACTGTGACATACTGAAACAGAGCATGATCCCGTCCCTTCGGAGACTGGGCCGCAGGGCAATATTCAAACATGATAATGACCCAAAACACACCACCAAGATGACCACTGCCTTGCTAAAGAAGCTGAGGGTAAAGGTGATTGACTGGACAAGCATGTCTCCAGACCTAAACCCTATTGAGCATCTGTGGGGCATCTTCAAATGGAAGGTGGAGAAGCGCAAGGTCTTTAACATCCACCAGCTTTGTGATGTTGTCACGGAAGAGTGGAAGAGGACTCCAGTGGCAACCTGTGAAGCTCTGGTGAACTCCATGCTCAAGAGGGTTAAGGCAGTGCTGTAAAATAATGGCTGCCACACAAAATATTGCCACTTTGGGCACTATTTTTACATTTTCACTTAGGGGTGTACTCACTTTTGTTGCTAGCGGTTTGGACATTAACCAGTTGCCGACCGCCGCACGACGATGTACGTCGATAGCATGGCACGGGCAGGCATATTGGCGTACATGTACGTCCCTTGCCTCCCGCGGGTCGGGGGCCCGATCGGTTCCCCGCCCGGTGCCTGCGGCGGTCGGTATTCGTGCGGGAGCGATCCCGGACGAGGGGACGGCCATTCGTTCATGGCCACCCCCTCGCGATCGCTCCCGACGAATAGGAATCCCCCGTGACATCACTTCCTCTCCTGTAATGTAAACACAGGAGAGGAAGTGATGTATTCTCTCCTCCGTGTCGGTATTTTTCGTTCCGACACGGAGGAGAGCGGATCGGTGAGTTGCACCAACACTCTACACACACAGTAGAACATGCCAGGCACACTCACACCCCCCCTTTACCCCCCGATCACCCCCCCAATTACCCCTGCCCCCCAGTCACAGTGACACCAATGTCATTTTTTATTTTTTTTTGCATTGGTGTCATTTGTGACTGTAATAACTGTTAGGGCAGTTAGAGTTAGCCCCCTTTAGTTCTAATGTACCCCCCTAACCCCCCCAATAAAGGTTTAACCCCGTGATCACCCCCCGTCGCCAGTGTCACTAAGGCTGGGTTCACATTGCAGCGGTTTATGAGAACGAATGTGATTCGCACCGCACTGCAGTGCAAATCACATCCGATCTCTGTGCGATTCGAGTTCAGCCATTCGCCGCACCCGCCGCACCCGCCACACCCGCCGCACCCACCGCAAATTCGCACGGGACCCTTTTTTTGGCCCGCAGCAGAATCGGATCGCATGGGTGTTCACACCATGCGATCCGAGTTTGCAGATCGCACTGCGATATGCGAACTGATCTGGGGGTGTCAGTAACATTTCACTGACACTCCCAGCAGTTCGCATAGGGCAGTGTGAACTGCCGCCGGGAGGCATGCGATGCGGGAACCCGCCGCGGATTTGCGGCGTTTCCGCAACGCTCCAGTGTGAACCCAGCCTAATAAGCGATCATTTTTCTGATCGCCGTATTAGTGTCACAGGTGACGCTAGTTAGGCAGGTAGGTATTTAGGTTCGCCGCAGCTTTTTATAGCGCCAGGGACCCCCATATACTACCGCATAAAGCCCCCTGATTGCCCCCTAGTTAACCCTTTCACCAGTGATCACCATATAACTGTTACAGGTGACGCTGGTTGGTTAGTTATTTTTTATAGTTTCAGGGCACCCGCCATTTATTACCTAATAAAGGTTTAACCCCCTGATCACCCGGCGGGTGTCATTTGTGACTAATAACTGTTAGGGCAGTTAGGGTTAGCCCCCTTTAGTTCTAAGGTACCCCCCTAACCCCCCCAATAAAGGTTTAACCCCGTGATCACCCCCCGTCGCCAGTGTCACTAAGGCTGGGTTCACATTGCAGCGGTTTATGAGAACGGATGTGATTCGCACCGCACTGCAGTGCAAATCACATCCGATCTCTGTGCGATTCGAGTTCAGCCATTCGCCACACCCGCCGCACCCGCCGCAAATTCGCACGGGACCCTTTTTTTGGCCCGCAGCAGAATCGGATCGCATGGGTGTTCACACCATGCGATCCGAGTTTGCAGATCGCACTGCGATATGCGAACTGATCTGGGGGTGTCAGTAACATTTCACTGACACTCCCAGCAGTTCGCATAGGGCAGTGTGAACTGCCGCCGGGAGGCATGCGATGCGGGAACCCGCCGCGCATTCGTGGCGTTCCCGCATCGCTCCAGTGTGAACCCAGCCTAATAAGCGATCGTTTTTCTGATCGCTGTATTAGTGTCACAGGTGACGCTAGTTAGGCAGGTAGGTATTTAGGTTCGCCGCAGCTTTTTATAGCGCCAGGGACCCCCATATACTACCGCATAAAGCCCCCTGATTGCCCCCTAGTTAACCCTTTCACCAGTGATCACCATATAACTGTTACAGGTGACGCTGGTTGGTTAGTTATTTTTTTATAGTTTCAGGGCACCCGCCATTTATTACCTAGTCTCACTAGTGTACCCCTAAATTTAGGGGTGTCTACTTTCCAAAATGGGGTCATTTGGGGGGGGTTTGTGCCATCTTGGCATTTTATGGCCTTCAAAACTGTAACGCCCTTAGAAAGCCTGAAGGCGGTGCTTGATTTTCGGGGCCCCGTACGCGGCTAGGCTCCCAAAAAGTCCCACATATGTGGTATCCCCGTACTCAGGAGAAGCAGCAGAATTTATTTTGGGGTGTCATTTCACATATGCCCATGGCATGCGTGAGCAATATATCATTTAGTGACAACTTTGTGAAAAAAAAAAAAAAAAAAAAAAGTTTGTAATTTTCCCGCAACTTGTGGCAAAATATAAAATATTCCATGGACTCAACATGCCTCTCAGCAAATAGCTTGGGGTGTCTACTTTCTAAAATGGGGTCATTTGTGGGGGTTTTGTGCCATCTTGGCATTTTATGGCCTTCAAAACTGTAATAGGTAGTGAGAAGTGAACTCAAAAATTTACGCCCTTAGAAAGCCTGAAGGCGGTGCTTGGTTTTCGGGGCCCCGTACGCGGCTAGGCTCCCAAAAAGTCCCACATATGTGGTATCCCCGTACTCAGGAGAAGCAGCAGAATTTATTTTGGGGTGTCATTTCACATATGCCCATGGCATGTGTGAGCAATATATCATTTAGTGACAACTTTGTGAAAAAAAAAAAAAAAAAAAAAAGTTTGTAATTTTCCCGCAACTTGTGGCAAAATATAAAATATTCCATGAACTCAACATGCCTCTCAGCAAATAGCTTGGGGTGTCTACTTTCTAAAATGGGGTCATTTGTGGGGGTTTTGTGCCATCTTGGCATTTTATGGCCTTCAAAACTGTAATAGGTAGTGAGAAGTGAACTCAAAAATTTACGCCCTTAGAAAGCCTGAAGGCGGTGCTTGGTTTTCGGGGCCCCGTACGCGGCTAGGCTCCCAAAAAGTCCCACATATGTGGTATCCCCGTACTCAGGAGAAGCAGCAGAATTTATTTTGGGGTGTTATTTCACATACGCCCATAGCATGTGTGAGCAATATATCATTTAGTGACAACTTTGTGTAAAAAAAAAAAAAAATTTTTTTTTTTGTCATTATTCAATCGCTTGAGGCAAAAAAATAAAATATTCAATGGGCTCAACATGCCTCTTATCAATTTCCTTAGGGGGTCTACTTTCCAAAATGGGGTCATTTGGGGGGGTTTTGTACTGCCCTGCCATTTTAGCACCTCAAGAAATGAGATAGGCAGTCGTAAACTAAAAGCTGCGTAAATTGCAGAAAACGTACCTTAGTTTGTAGATGTGACAACTTTTGCGCAAACCAATAAATATACAATTATTGAATTTTTTTTTACCAAAGACATGTGGCTGAATACATTTTGGCCTAAATGTATGACTAAAATTGAGTTTATTGGATTTTTCTAATAACAAAAAGTAGAAAATATCATTTTTTTTCAAAATTTGCGGTCTTTTTACGTTTATATCGCAAAAAATAAAAATCGCAGAGGCAATCAAATACCATCAAAAGAAAGCTCTATTTGTGGGAAGAAAAGGACGCAAATTTTGTTTGGGTACAACATTGCATGACCGCGCAATTACCAGTTAAAGCAGCGCAGTGCCAAAGTGTAAAAAGACCTCTGGTCATTTACCAGCAAAATGGTCCGGTCTGAAAGTGGTTAATGGCTGTGTGTTGAGTTATTTTAAAGGGGACAGCAAATTTACACTGTTATACAAGCTGTACACTCACTATTTTACATGTCATTTTTTTTATTGTCGTCACATGAAAAGGAAAAATAAAATATTTACGAAAATGTGAAGGGTGTACTCACTTTTGTGGGATACTGTATGTGACAAGAAAAAAAAGAGAGCACAAACTTTTGAGCTGTCATAGTCTGATGTACTAGTGCAAGACACTGGAAGAGTGCAAATCCCTCTTGCTGACTCTCGTAATCCCTTAGCTCTACCCAATCAGTCTTGCAATATTTTCCCTGGTAGATGTGTTCATTCTGAATTAGATTTTCAAAACACACAGTGTGCTAAACATCTTGCCAAAACTGGCTGATTACTTCTCTGACTCTTTCGCCTAGCGAAGTCACGGAGAGATTTGAACAGCAGGAGAGTTCAAAATCCCTCTCGCTCAGGATGGCTGCCAGGATAAAAACTGCTAGAATTTAATAGACAGAGACCGTCTTCAGTCCACTCACTAACAACTTATCTTTAACAAGTGTTTGGAAGAATTAAAGCCCCCGAGCCCGTGCAATTGCCAGGCTGAAACAAATAAGTAAGTAGTGGAAAATGTGTATTGTAAAGGCTGTCGGAAAGGAAAAAAACAAAAACTTCACCCTATAACTCAATTTCATAATGTGCTAGTATGTACCTCATACTAGCACATTTTGAAAAAGACTTACCTTAAAACGAAGGCCTCCAGGGCTTCCATCTTCACCCAGTCATCCTTCTGGGTTTGCGGGCTCTGGCTGTTTGAATGGTCGAGCCACAATGACGTCACTTCTGCCCATGTGTACAGGAGCCATGATCATGGCACAGCGCTCTGAGTGGACAGAATAATCAGTATGCTGTCTCTTTAGAGCGCAGTGTGCATGCACCGATGACGTCACTGGCTGGAGGAATAGTAAGTAGCTCCTAAACGGTGTAGGTTTAGGAGATATTTCTAAGCTTACCTATAGGTGCAAGTCACTAAGCAGTGTTTACTACCATTTAATAATATAATAATAATTATATTTCTATACTATTGTGGGTGGAAAAGAAACATAAAATTGACACAGTAAAAGAAAAACAATTACTGTATTGGGTTTTTGTCTCTTAAAGTACATGTAAAACCTCATGTTGCAAATGAACCCATTCAGTTTAAAATACAATATACTGTCAAATGTATAGGGATGCCTGCTCCGCACCCATACACGCACATGAACTTTAATGACATCCCAGTCTTAGTCCATAGGGTTCAATATTGAGTTGGCCCACCCTTTGCAGCTATAACATCTTCAGCTCTTCTGGGAAGGCTGTCCACTAGGGATGAGCCCGATGTTTGACTCGAACATCGGGAGTTTGTCCGTTCGCCAAATTTAGAACATTATAGGGCATTTGTCAGAAATTTGAGCACCTGCGGAATGCCCCATAATAAAGGGCCAGACAGTCAATGCACCACAAGATCTGACCTGCATGCTTTGGCCAATCACAGCACGCTCTTCCTTTGGCCAATAATGGCTTAGGGGGCTGAGTGCACGCCCCACACTATGTAAGGCTGCTTACATAAAGGTCGTACATAGTTTTATGAATGAGAGCAGCAAAATTACATTTGTCACTCCCTGAGCCGATGCGAGTCGCTGGGCTCCCGTGATCGCTCGGGGCACATGGAGAACCGGCAGCTGTGTGTGTACTGTAAACACACAGTTTCCGGTTCTCTGAGCAAGGAACTGACAGATCGTCTGTCCATTAGACATGTGCATTCGTTTTCGTCTGAATTTCAGGTATTTTCATTTTCATTTTGACAAACGATAACGAAAGCGCTAAATCCGAAAAACAAAAGATCTGACATAAATAAATGCTTTATTTTCGTTGTTAAAACAGTTCGATAAAGAATAGGAGATTCAACGTGACTCTGACAATAACAATCTGTGTCTATTGAACCTGCAGTCGAATGTGCCTAACCTTTCCTCTATTAGTCCAAGATTATATAGAGAAAAGATTTGACAGAGAGAAAATATTCGACATAGATTGAAAAGATTCGACAGAGAGAATTGGGTGGGGGAAGTAAAATAAAAATAATGATGATGATGAATGTTATTGGCTGATTGTAACCAAAGAGGAGGAGCAGTAAAATAGCTAGTACTAAGTACACACGTACAGCCAACTTACTTTGCCTTACGATTGCTAGCAGAGAGAGACACACACACTGAATCATTTCAGAAGACAGTCAATCTCAGCTGGTCCGTTTGAATTGTCACTTGTCAAAGAACCCAAATTATTATTAAGCATAAGCACAGCAGCAGAACAATAGTGAAGCAAGCTACAGTTCAACTTAGCTTTTTCCTAATAATCTGCTGCTATTGTGTTAGTGTGAGAACCTTATAGTGATACTAGTGTTGCTGCTAGTGTTGTTGTGATAGCCTCAGAGGCTGCCTGTGTTGTGGGGGGGATTTATTATTATAGAATCTTGTTACCTGTCTGATCAGTGATCGCTATCACCAGTCCACCAGTTTCTGTTTGAACGAGTATATAATATATATACAGAAACACTTGTAGATGGCCCAGGAACATCCTCCAATTCCTCCATGTTGCTCTCACAATGGATTGCCGCCCTATGCGTTATTATCAGGCACTCACTATCTGACACCTGACACTGTGAGACTTAGACCATTCATTCAACATGAACGACGGAGATTCGACAAAGCAACGAAACACATACACATTTATAATAATATTCGACAGGACATCGAAACTGTACGACTTTGCAATCGTACATTTCTAGAGTGAAATGCTCCGCCTATAGGCTATATAGAGTTTAGCAGCTCCATCAAATCTTCTTTATACATTCGACAGACACCATAAGCCCTCAAAGACAGATTTGACCGCAATTCATGTGAATTTTCGGACTAATGCAATTTTTGAACAAAAAATGAAATAAACAAAAACAAATTTCGGGAGTAACTAAATACATTTATTTTTCAGACGAAAACGAAATTCCGAAATGAAATTTTTCATACAGAATATGGACAGCGATCTGTTAGTTTCCCTGCATAGTCCCATCCCCCCTTCAGTTAGAACACAAAATAGGATACATATTAACCCCTTCACTGCCAGTGACATTTTTACAGTAATCAATGCAATTTTAATCGCATTGATTGTTGTATTAATGGCAATTGTCCCAAAAATGTGTCAAAATTGTCTAACGTGTCTGCCATAATGTCGCAGTCACGATTGCCGCCATTACTAGTAAAAAAATAATTATTAATAAAAATGCCATAAATCTATCCCCTATTTTGTAGACACTATAACTTTTGCGCAACCCAATCAATATATGCTTATTGCATTTTTTTTTTTTTTTACCAAAAATATGTAGAAGAATACGTATCGGACTAAACTGAGGAAAAATAATGTTTTTTTTATATATTTTTGGGGGACATTTATTATAGCAAAAAGTTAAAAATTGGCGCTCTTTTTTTGTTTATAGCACAAAAAATAAAAACCGCAGAGGAGATCAAACACCACCAAAAAAAAGCTCTATTTGTGGGAAAAAAGGACGTCAATTTTGTTTGGGAGCCCCGTTGCACAACCGCGCATTTGTCAGTTAAAGCAACGCAGTGCCGAATCTCAAAAAGTGCTCTGATCTTTGGCCAGCCAAATGGTCCAGGGCTTAAGTGGTTAAAAGTGTTTGCACAAATTTTTTGCCTGTTTTTGGTGCAAACCGAACGGGGGTGGGGGTTGTGTTCGGCTCATCGCTACTGTCCACAAGGTTTAGGAGTGTGTCTATAGGAATGTTGGACCATCCTTCCAGAAGGCCAGTCAAGTTCCTCCACCCAAAACTCCCTCACCCATGTCTTTATGGCTCTTACTTTGTGCACTGGTGCGCAGTCATGTTGGAATAGGAGGGGACTCTCCCCAAACTGTTCCCTCAAAGTTGGGAGCATGAAATTGTTCAAAATGTCTTGGTATGCTAATGCCTTAAGAGTTCCCTTCACTGGAACTATCCCAACCAAGCCCAACCCCTGAAAAACAGCCCCACACCATACTTCCCCCTCCTTCAAATTACTTCCCTAAAACAGGACACAGGAGTGCAGAACGAACTGCACTCCTGTGATTCACAGGAGAAGTACAGCCAAACGAGCTTTGGCTGTACTTTTCCTTTAAGCTGGCTACACAGTGGATAAAATATACTTAGTGGGTGGCCCTGTCAGCCATATCCTGGCCACTATCCTTCAATTAAAAAAGTGAAGGCGCAAATGAAAAACAGCTGCATCAATCAGATTCAGACACTCTTCAGGTACTTTGACAGCTGGTGGGACCACTGTAAAAATACAATTGCTGCAGCTGGGGATTTGTCCTTCTGCACCATATAGCATGGCTAGCTACTTTTTTTCAGCCTGTTGGCTAAGGGAAAAAAAACTCTCAGTGCATGGCCAGATTTAAGTCGAACAAAACTCCCAGAAATACTCACCTACTCATTCCATCGATGCAGTGGTTAAATCCCTCAGGCTCCATTCACACTTGTACGACTCCATAGTTCTGCTGACATTGATGCAACTTTAGAAGGGTGCAACTTGGATACAACTTTGGCATTGACCAGTGATAATGGACAACTGTTGCACTGTATGACTTTCATGCAATTTTGGTTAACATTAAAAGGAGGGAGCTTGGC
Organism: Lithobates pipiens; assembly: GCF_037356315.1. Taxonomy (NCBI): domain Eukaryota; kingdom Metazoa; phylum Chordata; class Amphibia; order Anura; family Ranidae; genus Lithobates; species Lithobates pipiens. Next base: position 445,467,979 of record NW_027507903.1, read on the forward strand.
TCGGGAAGTTAAAACCAGGCTGTGAGCCAGTTATCACAGCCTACAATACCTCCAGTTTTACTCAAATTAGCTGGCTGGACACGTACAGGAAGATAAAAATCTTGCATACGATCTGGTTTACCCTGTTCCACACGGGCTTCAGCTTATATAAGAACAGTGAGAACAGGAAGCTTTGACAAAGCATTTTAACGGCAGTGATGATTGCCACTTTAACCACTTGCTTACTGGGCACTTAAACCCCCCTCAGTCCCAGACCAATTTTCAGCTTTCAGCGCTGATGCACTTTGAGTGACAATTGCGCGGGCATACAACACTGTACCCAAATGAAATTTTTATCATTTTTTTCCCACAAATAGAGCTTTATTTTGGTGGTATTTAATTACAGCTCGGAGTTTTATTTTTTGCTAAACAAACAAAAAAAGATGCAAAAAAAATAAATAAATAAATCATGTTTTAATAGTTTGTTATAAAATTTTGCAAACGGGTCATTTTTCTCCTTCATTGAAGTGCGCTGATTAGGCGGCACTGATAGGCTGCATTGGTGGGCACTGATGGGCTGCATTGGTGGGCACTGATGGGCTGCATTGGTGGGCACTGATAGGCTGCACTGGTGGGCACTGATAGGCATAGTTAAGGCGGCACTAATAGGCACAGATAAGGCGGCACCGATGGGCACAGATAAGGCGGCACTGATGGGCAAAGATGGGCACAGATAAGATGGCACGGATGGGTGGCACGGATAAGTGGCACGGATGGGTGGCACGGATGGGCACTGATAGGTACCACAGATAGATGGGACTGATGGGCACTGATAGGTGGCACTGATAGGTGGCTCTGATAGGTGGCACTGCTGGGCACTGATGGGCGGCACTGCTGGGCACTGATGGGCGGCACTGCTGGGCACTGATGGGCGGCACTGGGGTGCAGCACCTGAGGCAGATTTTGGGTGGCACTGTGGGTGGCACTGTGGGTGGCACTGCTGGGTGGCACTGTGGGTGGCACTGTGGGCACTGCTGGGTGGCACTGTGGGCACTATGGGCACTGCTGGGTGGCACTGACAGGGGGGCACTTACTTTATTTCAGGATGGCACTGCGGGTGGCAGGTGGGCACTGGCAGGGGGCAGGTGTCCGTTTAAATTGCTGGCCGTGATCGGGACTGATGTCCCGAACACGGCCGCCGGCGATCGGCTTTTTTTTTTTCTCCTCGCGCTGTCAGCGCGAGGAGGAATACTAGCCGATTACCGGCTCCGTTTTATCACATGATCAGCTGTCATTGGCTGACAGCTGATCACGTGATAAGGGGTCGGGATCGACCCCTTACACGGATCGGTGATCAGGCGAGTCTCACGGACTCGCCGATCACAGAGCGCGCCGCGCGCGCCCCTCAGGGGGCGCGCAGGCCGCTCGTAACCGGGACTACGTCAATAGACGTAGTCCCGAAAATGTGGGTCCGCGCTATTGCCGTCATTTTGCAATAGCGCGGATCCCAAGTGGTTAAACAAGCTGCTAGCAGGTTTCAGCAGTTCTTGAAGCTTGGTGAAAACCTGCTCAAGCCTGCTAGCAGCTTGCTTTAACTGGCAATCAACACTCTCATTAGGATATATGTTCCACTTTTAAAAACTGGAGCTGAATGCTAAGTCCTTTGTCAAAGCTTGCTGTTCTATAGGGATGGGCGAATAGTTTGCACTTTCATTGTTCGGCGAGCAGCCGAACAAACGAGACATTCAACCATTTGTTGGCCCCCCCGAACCGATCACAATGCATTGCAGCACTGATTGGCTAAAGCAGTAAAAGCTTCAGCCAATCAGGTCACAGAACACTGTCAGAGTCATGATTGGACACTGTCATCATGACTTTATCCAATCATGGCTCATTCCCACCCCACAGTATAAAAGTATTCTTTCAATGGCAGCCATTTTCCGTGTGATTTTGGAGTGGAGAGAGATAGAACAGGGCTCTGTTCAGTGCTATTAATTAGTTAATGTGCTATACTGTGCTATTTTGCTTCAATTGTCAGTGCAGAATATTAGTTTAGTGTCAGTCAGGATAGTGTGAGTGTAGTGAGGAGGACCATCACGTTACTGCCAGTTTAACGCCATATAGTTTTGTGTGCATTAATGCCATATAGTTCTGTGTGCGTTAGTGTCAGTTTAATGCCATATAGTTTTGCACGTTACTGCCAGTTTAATGCCATATAGTTCTGTGTGCATTACTGCCAGTTTAACACCATATAGTTCTGTGTGCATTACTGCCAGCTTAACGCCATATAGTTCTGTGTGCCTTACTGCCAGTTTAACGCCATATCATTTTGTTTGTTACTGCCACAGTTTAGTGGCATTTACTTCTGTGTGCATTACTGCCAGTTTAATGCCATTAACTTCTGTGTACCTTACTGCTAGTTTAATGCCATATAGTTCTGTGTGTGTGTTACTGTCAGTTTAACACCATATAGTTCTGTGCATCACTGTACATTTGGCACATTATATTGCAGTATAGTATATTTGTGGAGTGTGTCTGTGTAGTGTGAGTACTTAAAGTGCACCAAGCACCTTTCCATTAATTAAAGTGTATCTACGTACAGATTTGAACTTCTTTTTTGCATTTGCTTATTAGTACCACCCTCTTCCTCCCAATAATTTCTGTAAGGAAAACAAGGAGAAGCAGACGTTCCCCTGGCACTGTAAAGGGGGCAACAAATGTGTTCACAGACCAAGATGGACATGGTGGTCAGTCCTCAGGAAGGGAATAATTTCCTTTGTCTAGTGAGTTTGCCCATGCTATCCAGCCACAGCATGCAGGGGAGGTGGTGGACTGGCTTCAGGTCCATCACGACAGGACAGGCAAAATAAGTTGCTTGCGCAAATTGCTTGGGACCCCGAGCTGGCCTGGGGCCCCAAGCAATTTGATAGGGATATCAAAACCCTTTGAGAAAGTCACATGACGCGTGAGAGAGAGGAGCCTGTGATACTACTCGATAGAGCTTGGCAGCGCAGTGGCTGCAGACTCAAGTGGTGTGATCCGATCTGACCATTCGTTCTGTGAGAAGTGTTCTGTATATTTCACACACATGGGAGTGTTTTTTTTTTCGCTGATCCTTCTTTTCAGTATGAGAAATATTGCCCAATGATCTTTCTCCTTTATTTTTTATGATTAAATATATGTCCTGGAGCGGAGCAGGCAGGGTTATCTCTTTGCTTCACTATCCACCTGGAATTTAGGATAAGTTTGATGACAAGTTTTTGGGATATTCCTATTAAATTGAAGTACTCCATGCGCCCAGGATTGGTTACCCTTTTTCTTATTATGGACTCTATTGAATAAGGACCTTTTAAGCCATCTGCACAAATAATTCACTTAGCCCAGGGGCTTTGGTTTGTTTTGTTTGCACCGAGTCTGATTTAAATGTATTAATTTATGCAGCTCAGTGGCTTGGTCTATCTGCACTTTTTCTAATTTATTTAATTAATATTTCATTTAGCCCAGTGGCTTGTTTTTTTTTTTTTTTTTGCACTGAGGTAATTGAAATCCGCCCCTCCCCCCCCCCCCCACTTGCCCTCCTCTCCCTCCCACAGGCATTCAGTGGCTTCAGGAGGAAAATGGAGAGATGGGTTCCTCTATGTCGGTGTTTCTCAATCTTTTTCCAGTCAGGACACCCTTGAAGTACACCCCTAGGTGAATGGGACTGCACTGCAACCACCCTGCAACGGTGTGCATTGCATGCAGTTGCAGCATAGTGATGATGCATTTAAGGGGTTAAAACAGGCGGTCAGTAGGCAACTTATTTGCTCTTTACTGGCTGTCAAATGCCTCTGAAAAGCAATCTGAGCATGGATCACTTTTCGGAGGAACAGCATTTTTTGCTGGTACTATGAACAAGCAAGAAAAATAAAATAAAATAAAACGGTTCTGATTGTACACATATAGGGAGTCCGGATTAACAGCGCATACATAAAATGTGCATACATACATGTAAACACACACACATATATAAACACACACACATCAAATGCTGCCACTGTGCCCATCAAACTCTGCTCCTGTGCCATCAAATGCTGTCACTGTGCCCATCAAATGCTGCCACCGTGCCCATTAAATACCCAGTGTGCCCATCAAATGGTGCCAGTGTACCATCAAATGCTGCAACTGTGCCATCAAATGCTGCCACTGTGAATCCCCCCCGCCCGCTCGCCATCTGCCCGGCACTTACCCTGTCTCAATGGGGCAGCAGGTGATGGCCACGAGTGGGGTCTTCCATGCGTCCCCTGCTATCCTCATCTCCCGACCTCTCCTCCTGATAGGCATCCAATAGCCACGCCTATCATTTCAGCCAATCAGGTGATGGGTAACAGATAGACATGTGCGATTATTTTAGTACGAAACAAAATTTTGTACGAATTTCCAAAAATTCGTACATTCATACAAATCATCAATACAAATTTTTATGCATACGAATGCTGTACGAAATACGAAATTTCATTTACGAATTTCGGATCCAAATTTATAACGAAAATTCATAATTGTTACGAAAAGTTAGCAAACCTAAAAGTTAAAAACCAAGGAAGTCAGCACAGGGATGGAGGGAACCCTATGAGAATTTCTATGCTTACGAATTTCATCCGAAATACGAAATTTTGTTAACGAATTTTGGAATTTCAGATCCAAATTAACATAAACATGACTGGTGTTTTGCTCACCAATCCGAGGAAGTCAGCACAGCACAGGGATGGTAGGAACCCATCATAATGGACACAGCGGGTGTACAGACCTGGGAACTCAGCACAGGGATGGTGGGAGCCCCTCATAATGATAAATTCATCATAACGAACATTTTTAATGGTTACGAAAAGTTAACAAACCTAAAAGTTAAAAACCCAGGAAGTCAGCACAGCATAGGGATGGTGGGAACCCCTCATAATGATAAAATCATCATAACGAACTTTAGTTATTTTAGCAAAAGTTTACGAATCTAACGAAAATTCAATTTTGTTTCACACAGAACGAAACGGAATGAAGCGAAAACACATTTTTTGATGGCGCCCATGTCTAGTAACAGACCCACACACCTGATTGGTGGAGAGGTGGTTCAGTGTTAGGAAAGTGAATATTAATTTGCTTTTCTAACACACTTGGGTGGACTGTGAGCACCAAGAATGGCGCTTGCAGTTCACCTATTTTGAAGCCTATGGCTCTAATCAGGTGCTTCAAAAACACCCTGTCGCTGTAAATCAGGTGCCTGGCACCCAAAACGGGGCCGGACACCTAAATATGGGGGCGACAGTAGTGGTCATGGATAGATTCATGCTATGCATAAATCTATGCATCAGTCATAGAGGGGGTGGCTGGAGAGAGGGGGGTGGCGCCTCTGTGCCCTTATGGACATACCACCACTGATAAACACATGGAAATACATGCACATCTACATACATACATGCATGCACACTCACATATGCATGCACACTCCCATACATACATGCATGCACACACATATAAACACACATACAGATAGATAGTCTTATTAAAAAAAAAAAAAACGGCGAACCTTTACCTTGGCTCTTCCTGCCAGGTACTGCACTGTAGAGGGAGACAAAGAGCACAGCACACACTGTGCTTTCACTTTAGGTTAATGTGAGGAGCTCCCTGCACAGTGCCAATTACAGTTCAGAATCGGCTGATGATCATGGAACTTGTCTCAGCCGCCCCTGCCGTTCCTCCTATCAAAGAGTACAGGGGGACCCTGCAGCAAGGGGCCCAGTCGCCATGGCGATCTCAGTGACCCCTATAATTCCGCCACTGGTTCATACCATGGTTTAGTCAGTCCCTAGGGTGTTCTATAAGGCCTGAACATATCATTTTTCATCTGCTTGTAGCTCATTGTGCAAACTATTAGACAGAATATTCCTAATTTCTTTGTGACTAATATTGTGGTTTTTATGAGCATAAGAACATATTCCCTCTGATCTAAGGAAATGAGTGATCCAAGCAAACAGTTTTTTGCCTCCAGTATGAAACGATTGTATACCCCTGTTAATTTTGCATTTGCCATGTGAAGGATTCTCTTGCTAGCTTGATAGATAATTTACCTACACTAAAAGCCTACAATTTCTTGTCAGGGATTTGTTAACAACTGTGTGTTAAAATAGTTTTAATGGTTTTCTTACCTTGCATTAAGGTAGAAACCTTCCAGTTGCTGTTACCCTCTCCTCTCCCCAAACACTTACTAGAGTCCTGTGTCTATCCAGTGCTATGCCCACCTGTAGGTCTTCTGTCCTCTCTCCCCACACTTACAAACTTGTCTGAGAGCCTCGGGAGCCATTGGCTTTGGTCACAGTCAGTCAAATCCAATGAAGAGGGAGGAGGGAGCAGGGAGGAGCATGTCCGCATGTGTGCCCCCATAGGAAGCAGCTTCCTATTGTGGTACACAGAGAAGAGGCAGAGCAGGGAGCGCAGGTAGGGGACATCAGAGGAAGAGGTTTGCGGCTGCTCTGTGCAATACCTTTGCACAGAGCAAGTAGGTATAACATCTTTCTAACTTTAGTTTAAATCTGTATTTTTTATTATTTATTTTAGTTAAACATTTTGACTTTATGACCTTTTTAATTCCTTCCATTTAAGACATCTTCCAATTTAAGTCAATGGGAACCCATGCTCATCAAAAGCACATCAGTGTGAAAGGGCCCTAAGATGTGCGAAGGCGGTACCTTTAAATCTTCTTTTTTTTTTTTGGAATTCTGGTGATAGTAGGCAGTTTACGCCAAAAGAATTATGCCCTTTCTCAAGCCCTAACTGATCCCAGATCCTGTTTGAAGTGGGAAGAGGCATAATGCTTTTTTCAGGCACATGGCATGTTCACTTGAAACTCAGTGCCAAACAACTCCCTGCCCTAGAGCTTCCCATGAGCGCTATGACTCGCGTATCCCTAAATGTTTTGAACTTAAAAAAAAAAAAAAACTTTAATAAAAATTTTATTTTCTCTTGTAGCATTGGACTATGGTTTAGGAAAGGGGGGCATTGAGCATGGCTAAGACTTTAGCAAGTGTGGACTAAGTGATGCTCGGATATCATGGTAGAGTAAGTAATGTTTCAATCAGTCTTTTTACTCAGACCAGAAATGCACCTACAATTTCCCTACCCATGGCAATGTGTTCATTGCAGCTTTTCATCATTTTCTGAAAAATGTATGTGCTGAGAGATTAGATGAGGGAGCTGGGACATTTGTACAAGGCATTCACGGTTAAAGCGGAGTTCCGATTAAAAAAAAAGTCTGCAGCTGGTGAATTTTAAAAATCGGACACTCACCTGTCCCATGGTCCAGTGATGCTGGGGAATGAAGCCCCGCTCATTTCCCCATTCTCTCTGCAACGCCAGCATTGTCACTGTGGGCGCCCGGCTGTGGCTTCACAGCCGGGCAAGCACTGCGCATGCGTGAGCTGCTCACTGTGATTTGCCATGCAATCATCTAGGACCTGTGACATGTCCGAGATGATTACCAAGAGGGAGGGGAGAGAGGTGAACTTACTTCCGGCACCACAGTAGGTGGAACTCCGCTTTAAGGACAATTATGTTATTTCATCTCCTTGCACTTGTGTAATTTTGCCGAACATGCCAGCATAACACATTTGTACTGTCTGATCCTGGGCAAGCCTGGGCAGAAAGAAAAAACACATTTATTTAAGTTCTGTAGACAAAATGATACATTTCATAGGTAGGGGGAATAATGCTTGATTTGTGGTACATACAGTAGTACTTAGTATATATCTTCTTCCTGCTAAGACAGAGCAGTGTCTGTAGGGACATATATCACACATAGGGCCTTATTGGATCATAAATGACAAGGTGAGGGAGTCGAGGTGTTTAATTCAGTTCCCATTAAATGCTCTGTCTATCAGCTCTGCAGCAGACATACTGGGAAGAATTGATTTTACAATATTATGCACTTAAGACATGTTCTTAATGTGCCATTAAATTACCATCTGTAACTGGCTATATTCCCTAACACACTCGTTGTGAAGGAGACTTCTGGGACAGATGAATTAGGGCTTTTTTTTTCTCCAGAAAGCAGCAAGAAAGACTCTTAATCATATATGCTCAAGCTCACCATTCAAAAGCCAACATGTTCTTTCTAGGATGAACAAGAAGAAAACTGTCATTATCAATCCATTTGGTTTCTTTCACAGTTGTTCACAACTTACCCTAGAATATTTATTTTCAATGTATTTACTGAATTTTAACAGAAAAATACATTGTAAAATTGTATCATTCCTATCGTCTAAACATAAGGCCCATAAACAAAGAAACAAAGCAGAAACATAAGGAACAAAAGAGTAACAGTTTCTCATCTTAAGGTGTTTGATATCTAACTCTAGTTATTTGTATTAGGCTAGCAGATAACTTAGGACTGATAGCCTTATGGCTCTGCGGAGATAGGACCCTCCTGTCTGGGGAGTCATCTAATGGTTTCCCACTGCCCAGTACCAGAGTCTCAAGCTGAAGCAATACCTTGGGATCATGAGAGGGGGTTAGTCACCTGATCCGTGAGTTGCCCAGCACCCCACCCCTTTGGGAATTCAATTTATAAATGTCTGGCCCTCCCCAGGCACCTTGCCCTCCCCTTCCCCAGTTCTGCGGCAGGCTGACCATGTTACAAAGCCTGTTCATTGCAGTATCTTGTTTTAATGTGTTAACTGAGAAGGTGGTCTGGAAATACTGCTGCTGGAATAATCTTAACATGCTAGCCTGCTTAGATCCTTTTCCGCTTCACCAATGGGGGGTGTAATTACCCCTGCTCATAGAAACAAGAGAATGGGAACAAGTTGTCCCCGACAGTTAGAGTAAAGGAAGAGAGAGGAAAGAGAAGGGGTAGAATTCCAGGGGCGTCCAGAGTTCAGGTTGACATACCCAAACAGAGAGAGATATTATATTAGGAGGCCCAGGGTTCCCAGTGGCTTCGAATTTTCCTATTCTATTGTGTAGTTTTGCAACTGCTTTCTTGTGCCATTATTCAGGATATTTTTTTCTTAGCCCCCCTAAAGGGTACAATTGGAGTTTTCCACACCCTTGCAAGCATTATCTTGGCTCCCAGGAGACTATAGAATGTTGGAGCAAAGTTGTAAATGTTTGGGTATCCCAGGAATTTTGCAATTCAAGAGGGCAATGGTGGGGTCTGGAGCGATAGTGATGCCTGTTATTATCCTCATAGTGTGAAAAAACTTTTTCCAATAGGACCTAATATGGGGACACGACCATCAGATATGGAACATTGTGTCCTCCAGATCACACCCTCTAAAACATAAGGGACATACCCCTGCGTAGATAATTGCCAGCCTAGAGGTGACATAGTACCACCTAGTGAGGATTTTGATATTCGTTTCTATCAGGAAGACATTAAGAACACCTTTATAGGAGCGTTGAAATGCTTGAAACTAGACTGCTGGTTTCCAGGATCACCCCATGTCCATCTCCCAAGCCCGGGCGTAAGCTGGAATGATGACCTTACCAACCAGGGAGGAATATATCAATGAGATTTCCCCCCTCTGATCCATGGTGTTCGAGCACCAATGCTTGTATGGGGTGATTTTAGGTGGTCCATTCCTGTCAGTCCAAATAAAGTTAACGAAGTGGGCAATTTGGGAGGAGTGGAATTGGGCATTTCCATTGTTTTTCTACAGTGTTTCAAAGTGAGGGGATCTGCTGGGGTGAGAAAGTGGCCAATGCAATACAGGCCTTTGTTAGTCCACCAGCAGAAAGCTTTAATATTTAGGCCTGGGAGGAACTTTGGTTTGTGGAAGATATGCAACAGGGGCCTTAGGGGAGAGATCAGAGAGTTGATTATGTAGTGTGTTTAACAGTGCCACTGCGTGAGAGAGAGTAGGGGACATTATTGACGGTCTGGATTTCATATCACTCCATAGGAAGTGGTCTACGGTATTTAAGGGGATAGCTTGCTTTTCCATGGAGAGCCAGTTGGGCTTAGGACCCGTAGAGTAGACTGTTGAAATTTGGGCAAGTTGGGCAGCTTGATAGTACCACCACAGGTTCGGAAGGCCTACACCCCCCTGTGATTTTAGTCTGAATAGGACCTCTTTGGGACATCTGTAGCCTTTGTTTCCCCAGACAAACTGTAATATTTGGGAATGAAATTTAAAAATGAATTGTTTCTTTACAGGGATCGGAAGAGAGTGGAACAATTATAGCATTCACGGGAGAAGGGTCCTTTTTGCCACGTTAACTCTGCCCAGCCAGGATAGACCACATTTCGCCCCCAACTCTCCAGGTCCTCCCCACACTTATGTATCATAGTGGGATAGTTTGCTTGAAAGAGCTTGCTTATGTCACAAGTGAGTCTAATGCCCAGATATGGGATCACATCTGTTGCCCAAGTGAAGGTGAAGTTATGTTTTAGCTAGGTGAGCAAATCAGGGGGGACAGAGACATTCAGGGCAATGCATTTAGACAAGGTGACCTGCAGTTCCAAAACTTGACTAAACCCCTTTAGCATTTTGTATACAGTAGGAGTGGATGTAAGGGGGAAGTTAATGAATAGGAGTAAGTCATCCGCATATAATGCACACTTGTGTTCCTGGTCCCCACAAGTAACCCCCTTGATGTCGGCATTGGTCTGGATCGCGATGGCCAGAGTTTCAATGGCCATCGCAAAAAGGAGGGAGGAAAGCGAGCAGCCCTATCTAGTACTCCCGCCAATGGTGAAGTTGTATGATTATCTGCCCATCAAGCATACTTGTGCTTTCAGTGATGTGTATAGTGAGTGAATTATGCCTAGGAATTTTGACCCAAAACCCAATTTTTCTGGAATTTCATAAATGTAAGGGCAGGCTACCGAATAAAAGGCCATATGAAGGTATATCAAGAGGAGGAAACCCTTCTGAGGGTGGCCACCATCCCATTGGCAGTTGAGAAATGATATAATATCTACTGCTCCTCTAAGTCCCTGTCTCCCAGGGTTGAAGCCTACTTGAGCTCTGTGTATGTATGTACCTATGAAACTCGCTACCCTGTTAGCAAGTATTTTAGTCATTATCTTTATTGATAAGTGAGATTGGACAGTAGTTATCAACCTCGCTCGTATCTTTCCCTGGTTTGGGGAAGACAGAGATGTATGTGTAATTAAGATCCTTCCCTAGGGGGGCTCCATCCCTGAGAGAGTTGAAGAACCGCTTTGTTTGGGACTCAGTTTGGTGGCAAGTTTGGAGCCAATTTTGTCTTTTGGGGAATAAAATTTAGCCCCGGTCCATCTGAGGTGTTTCTCTGCAACCATTGTGAGGGATAGGTTGAGGTGGGTTCAGCTATGTCAAGCTGAGCTAATGTTTCATGCTTGTGGGCTTTAGCTAGTGATTGATATTCTTCCATTCATTTCTGTATGTCTGCCCTATGCTCTTTCTTAATTTTAGAGGAGAGCTGGATGAGCTTTCCCCTGAGGACCATTTTGTGAGCTGCTTACAGGATTCGTTGGGGGCACCTCTTTGTTGTCATTTTCAAGGTAGTACTCTTTAATGACTAGTTCTAGTAGTGTACACTACATTGGGTCACTCAAGAGAGCCTTATTGAGATGCCATCTGAAAGGGCCTGTGGTTACCAATGACCGCTGTGTGACTAGAGTAACAATAGAGTGATCTGAGAGAGGGATATTGACAATTTTAGACCTTAGGCTCAATGGAATCATTGTGGACTGTGTGAAAATGTCTTCTATCCTTGCATAGGATTTGTGGGGTGCTGAAAAATGTGTGCAGTCTTCTGCGTGGGGGTTGACCTCTCTCCCAATGTCCACTAGCCCTGCCAAATGTAGCAGGTGAGCAATTTTCGTGCTCTGTTTTGAGGGACGTGTGGGGTTTTGGTTTCCCTCCAGTAGGGATGAACCGAACACCCTCCCGGTTCGGTTCGCACCAGAACTTTCGAACGGACCCCAAATTCGTACGAACGTTAGAACCCCATTGAAGTCTATGGGACTCGAACGTTCGAAAATAAAAGTGCTAATTTTAACGGCTAATATGCAAGATACTGTCCTAAAAATGGTTTGGAGACCTGGCTCCTGCCCCAGGCGACATGGGTCAATGCCTAAAATGTTTTTAAAAATGGCCGTTTTCGCGGTAGCACTGATTTTAATGATGATTAAAGTGAAAAAAAAAGTGAAATATTCCTTTAAATATCGTGCCTGGGGGGTGTCTATAGTATGCCTGTGAAGTGCCCCTTGTTTCCCGTGTTTAGAACAGTCCCTGCACAAAATGACATTTAACGGAAATAACGTAATTTCAAACTGCTTGCGGTTTTAATGTTATATCTGGTTCCTGCAATATGGTTGAAAATCATTGAGAAAAATGCCATGGGTATCCCTCCCTGCCCATTACCAGCCCCTTTGGGTCTTGTATGGATATTAAGGGGAACCCCGTACCCATATTAAAAAAAGGAAATACGTGTGGCCCCCAGGCCCTATATACTCAGAACAGCAGTACATAGGCGGTGCAAACAAGACAGGGACTGTGTAGATTTATTGCGTTAAGTTGAATCTGTTTGTAATTTTCAACTGGTACATTTTTAAAGTGTAGCTCCAGTCAAAAAAAATATTTTTAAACTTTTTGGAAAACATAGGGAAGGGTTATCACCCCTGTATAATGTGTTTTGCCGTCCGTCTTTTTTCATCTCACTTGCGGTTTTCTCCTTCCGTTTGCAGTAGGAGATGTTTGTAAGTTGGATGTTTGAAAGTAGGGGCCTGCCCTATATGCTCTGCAGAAATGGCGGAACAAGGTGTTGGTTTTGCCACAACATTGTAAGCCCTCAAAGTGACACTTGGTGGGCGCTGGAGTGCCCTGCTGTGAACGATTATATCAAGAATTGTAATTACATGCCATTGTTGAACAGTGGTAGAAAAATTGACCTTTGGTGGTTGTGGTGCTGGTGCCACAACACTATAAGTCCTCACAGTTACTCTGGGCGGGCACAGGAACGGGCCCTCCTGTGAAATATTATATCAAGAATTGTAATTACATGTCCCTGTTAAACAGGGGCAGAAAAATTGGGCCTTAGGCACTGGTGCTGGTGCCACGACACTGCAACCTCTCCCATATACTCTAGTTTTAGTGCAGGAATTAGCCCTGCCGCAAAGCATTGCATCAAAAATTGTAATTAAATGCCCTGTTAAACAGGGGCAGAAAAATTGGGCCTTAGGCACTGGTGCTGGTGCCACGACACTGCAACCTCTCCCATATACTCTAGTTTTAGTGCAGGAATTAGCCCTGCTGCAAAGCATTGCATCAAAAATTGTAATTAAACGCCCCTGTTAAACAGGGGCAGAAAAATTGGGCCTTAGGCACTGGTGCTGGTGCCACGACACTGCAACCTCTCCCATATACTCTAGTTTTAGTGCAGGAATTAGCCCTGCTGCAAAGCATTGCATCAAAAATTGTAATTAAACGCCACTGTTAAACAGGAGCAGAAAAATTGGGCCTTAGGCACTGGTGCTGGTGCCACGACACTGCAACCTCTCCCATATACTCTAGTTTTAGTGCAGGAATTAGCCCTGCTGCAAAGCATTGCATCAAAAATTGTAATTAAACGCCCCTGTTAAACAGGGGCAGAAAAATTGGGCCTTAGGCACTGGTGCTGGTGCCACGACACTGCAACCTCACCCATATACTCTAGTTTTAGTGCAGGAATTAGCCCTGCTGCAAAGCATTGCATCAAAAATTGTAATTAAACGCCACTGTTAAACAGGAGCAGAAAAATTGGGCCTTAGGCACTGGTGCTGGTGCCACGACACTGCAACCTCTCCCATATACTCTAGTTTTAGTGCAGGAATTAGCCCTGCTGCAAAGCATTGCATCAAAAATTGTAATTATACGCCACTGTTAAACAGGAGCAGAAAAATTGGGCTTTAGGCACTGGTGCTGGTGCCACGACACTGCAACCTCTCCCATATACTCTAGTTTTAGTGCAGGAATTAGCCCTGCCGCAAAGCATTGCATCAAAAATTGTAATTAAACGCCCCTGTTAAAGAGGGGCAGAAAAATTGGGCCTTAGGCACTGGTGCTGGTGCCACGACACTGCAACCTCTCCCATATACTCTAGTTTTAGTGCAGGAATTAGCCCTGCTGCAAAGCATTGCATCAAAAATTGTAATTAAACGCCACTGTTAAACAGGAGCAGAAAAATTGGGCCTTAGGCACTGGTGCTGGTGCCACGACACTGCAACCTCTCCCATATACTCTAGTTTTAGTGCAGGAATTAGCCCTGCCGCAAAGCATTGCATCAAAAATTGTAATTAAACGCCCCTGTTAAAGAGGGGCAGAAAAATTGGGCCTTAGGCACTGGTGCTGGTGCCACGACACTGCAACCTCTCCCATATACTCTAGTTTTAGTGCAGGAATTAGCCCTGCTGCAAAGCATTGCATCAAAAATTGTAATTAAACGCCACTGTTAAACAGGAGCAGAAAAATTGGGCCTTAGGCACTGGTGCTGGTGCCACGACACTGCAACCTCTCCCATATACTCTAGTTTTAGTGCAGGAATTAGCCCTGCCGCAAAGCATTGCATCAAAAATTGTAATTAAACGCCCCTGTTAAACAGGGGCAGAAAAATTGGGCTGATGGCATCACCCAGAACCAAAAATGTTCTTCCAACATATCAGCGGAGGAGGAAGAGGATAGACAATCAACATAACAGGACAGTCACTCAGCATCAGCATAGGCAGTCTTGAAGGGATGTGATATTTAAAAAAAAAATATTCGGTTACATCAGCTTCAGGTGCTTGGTAGCTGTGGGTGATCCAAGACTGATTCATCTTGATGAAGGTCAGTCGATCAACTGATTCGGTGGACAGGGGCACCCTGTGATCGGTAAAAAAGCCACCAGCAGCACTGAAGGTGCGTTCCGAAAGAACGCTGGATGCAGGGCAGGCCAGTAGCTTAATTGCATACTGTGCAAGCTCTGGCCAGTGATCCATCCTCAAGACCCAGTAAGCCAGAGGATTTTCGGTGGGAAAGGTGTCCAAGTCTGACCTTGCCCCTAGGTATTCCTGCACCATGTAAATCAGATGCTGGCGATGGTTGCTGGAACAGATCATATCTTGGGGCTGCGGACTAAAAAATTGTCTGAAAGCATCGGTCAGATGGCCACCTCTCCACCGCTCCTTCTGACCGATGCCTCAGCAACACGTTGTCCAGGACCAGGAGTTTGTAACCTCCCAGTCTCTGGAAACGCGTTGCACAGACCTTTCTGCAAGGCCTCCCGGAGATGTCTCATCCTCTGCTCCCTCTGCGACGGCAAGATAAGGTCGGCAACCTTACCCTTGTACCGTGGATCAAGGAGAGTGGCCAGCCAGTAATGGTCCCTCTCCTTGATCCGAAGAATAAGAGGATCCTTCCGCAGGCTTTTCAGGATCAGGGAGGCCATGCAGCGTAGGTTAGCTGAGGCATTCGGTCCGGAGTCCTCTGGGTCACTAAGGACAACATGATCCGCAGATACCTCCTCCCAGCCACGTACAAGTCCACGGGGACTGTAAATAATCCCTACAAGACTGCTGCTGCTGTTGATACTGAGTGCCAGCCTCCACCTCCATGCTGACACAATCATCCTCCTCCTCCTCCTCCTCCCCATCCTCTTCCTGTGTGATGGGTGGCACAGCAGGAATACTGTCTGGAAAAAGGGGGCCTTGAGATGCAAGGAAGTCCTCCTCTTCCTGCCTCTGTTCTGCCTCAAGTGTCATGTCCATTATTCCACGCAGAGTATGCTCCAAGAGGTGGACAAGAGGTACAGTGTCACTGATGCATGCACTGTCACTGCTCACCATCCTTGTGGCCTCCTCAAACGGTGAGAGGACAGTGCATGCATCCCTGATCATGCCCCACTGGCATGGTGAGAAAAAAACCGAGCTCCCCTGACCCTGTCCTGGTGCTGTAGTCGCACAGGTACTCATTGATGGCCCTCTGCTGCATGTGCAGCCGCTGCAGCATGGCCAACGTTGAGTTCCACCTGGTGGGCATGTCACATATAAGGCGGTTCTTGGGCAGGTTCAACTCCTTTTGGAGCTCAGCCAGCCGAGCACAGGCATTAAATGATCGGCGGAAATGCACACAGACTTTCCTGGCCTGCTTCAGGATATCCAGTAAGCCCGGGTACCTGCCCAAGAACCGCTGCACCACCAGGTTAAGGACGTGAGCCACACAGGGCACATGGGTCAGTTGTCCCTGTCGGAGGGCAGAGAGGAGGTTGGTGCCATTGTCGCAAACCACCATTCCTGGCTTAAGCTGGCGTGGCGTCAAGCACCTCTCGGCCTGCCCCTGCAGAGCTGACAAAACATCCACCCCAGTGTGGCTCCTGTCCCCCAAACAAACCATCGCAAGCATGGCATGGCATTGTTTTGCCTGCGTACTTGCGTAGCCCCTGGAACGCCTACAGAGCACCGCTGGTTCTGAGGGCAGAGCACTGGAAGAGGCCATGGAGGAAGAAGAAGAGGAGGGGGTGGAGGAGAGAGGTGTGTCACAACCAATAGTAGCATTTTGGAGGCGTGGTGGCGGAACAACCTCAAACACTACTGCACCTTGTTCTGCATCCTTCCCAGCTGCCAGAAGAGGGACCCAATGGGCCGTGAAAGACAGGTAACGTCCCTGTCCATGCCTGCTGGACCATGAGTCAGTGGTAATATGCACCTGTCAGACTGGCACTTACCGAACTGGTGAGTCCGCTTGGGCAGAGGGTGGTCTCCTGTACGTGTCCGACTTACAACCCCTGATAGAGCAGACAGGTGGCTGAGAGTGCGGAGTGGTAAGAGAGCCTGTGGTATGGCCCCAGGAGCAGGAACTTGCAGGAAACTTCCAGCAGCAGGTGCGTAGGTAGGACACAGGCAAACTGGGTATGGAGCAGGAGCAGAGCAGGCAGGTCCGGGTGCAGGCAGGGTTTGGCAACAGGCGGGCAGCAGAGGTACAGAAGGAGCAGGCAAGAGAGAGATCAAACAGGCCGAGGTCAGGTGCAGGCAGAGGTCAGAGGTGTCCAAGGAGAGCCGGGTCGTCAGGAGATCTGGAGCTGTTGATCAGGCAGCACCTGAATGGTCTCAGCAGCAGGCCTAAATAGGCCGATTGGCGCCAAGCACCGCGCACAGGAACACGCACCCCAGCACGCACCGCAGGACATCGCCGCACACCAACACAGGCAGCACCGCGACCATCCAGGTAACGACCCTGACAGTGCCCCCTCCTTAAGGGCAGACTCCGGCTGCCCAGGCGAGCCGATCTGGAAACCTGGCGGTTCTTGAAGGCCCGCAAAAGTTCTTGAGCATGTAGATTGCCCTCGGGCTCCCAGGAGTTGTCTTCAGGGCCATACCCCTTCCACTTGATGAGGTACTGGGTTACATTACCCCTCTTCCTACAATCAAGGATTGCTTCGACCTCAAACTCTTCTTTATTGTCCACTATAACAGGTTCGGGTGGGCCAGTAGTGCGGTCAGCAAAGGGATTTGGAGTAACGGGTTTCAGTAAGGTCACGTGAATGACCGTGTGCACTCTAAAAGAGTCAGGTAGGTTAAGTTCATAGGCAACTTCATTTATCCTCCTCTTTACTGTGAAAGGGCCCATGAATTTAGGGCCTAACTTCCTGGAGGGACAGGCCATCTTTAGGTTAGCTGTGGATAACCATACTTGGCTGCCGGGCGCCAGAACAAGTTCTCCACGTCTCTTCTTGTCAAACGCCCGTTTATAGCATTCCTGGGACCGGGCCATAGTCTCCTTTAGGAGTTTGTTGTTATTAGAGAAGAAGTCCAATGTCTCGGAAACTGCCGGAACAGAGCATTCTGGGACTGAGCTGGGTAAAAAAGCTGGGTGGAAACCGTAATTGGCAAAGAACGGTGTTTGGTTGATGGCGGAATGCAATGAGTTTTTATATGCGAACTCCGCCATAGGTAGTAGCGAGACCCAGTCATCTTGCGAGAAAGAAGAAAAACAGCGGATGTACTGCTCCAGGGACTGATTGGTTCTTTCCGTTTGTCCATTTGTCTGGGGGTGATAAGCGGAAGAAAAGGCCAATTCAATTTCAAGAGACCCGCAGAGCGCTTTCCAAAACCTTGAAGTGAATTGGACACCTCGATCGGAAACAATACTTGCCGGGACCCCATGCAGCCTTACAATTTTTTTGATAAAGATCTTGGCCGTCTCCATTGCCGAGGGAGTGCCCTTCATCGGGAGGAAGTGGGCCATTTTGGACAGCCTATCTACAACAACAAAGATAGTAGAAAACCCCTCGGATAGGGGAAGTTCCACGATAAAGTCCATCAAAATCATTTTCCACGGTCTCTCAGGGACAGTCAAAGGTTTCAGTAGACCCCAAGCCCGTGTCCGGCTGTTTTTACTTTGGGCACAAGTGCTACAAGAGTCCACATAGTCCTTGCAATCCTTGAGAAGTTGAGGCCACCAGAAGGTGCGCTGAACCAGTTTGGCAGTCTTCAGGGTACCAAACTGTCCGGCCATCTTATGGTCGTGGCAGAGTTCCAACACGTTCACCTTCAAGGCTTCAGGAACCAAAATTTTGCCTTTATGCCAGAACAACCCCTCACTACAGCTGACCTCAGGGCTCGGGGGCATTCCAACAGAAGCCTGTCTGATCCGGGAGATAAGGTCCCCTTGGAGGAGCAGGAAGTTCCCAGAAGGGAGAATTGTATCAGGAGGCCGAGTCTTTTCAGGGTTAGAAAACATACGTGACAGGGCATCCGGCTTGACGTTCTTAGAACCAGGTCTATAGGTGATGTGGCATTGAATCCGGGAAAAAAAAAGAGCCCATCTGGCTTGCCATGGTCTAAGTCTTTTGGCAGTTCTCAAATATTCCAGGTTTTTATGGTCAGTGTAGACCAGGATGGGATGTGCAGCACCCTCCAATAGATAACGCCATTCCTCCAGAGCCGCCTTAATGGCCAGAAGTTCTCGGTCCTCAACATCCTAGTTCCTTTCGGATGACGACAGTTTGCGAGAAAAGAACGCCACCGGAAAAAGAAGGGCCTTGGCACCCTGCCGCTGGGAGAGCACCGCCCCCACAGCGATTTCTGAAGCATCAACCTCAAGGACGAAGGGTAAGGCTGGATCCGGATGTTTCAGAATAGAGGCAGAAGTAAATAGCATCTTGAGTCTTTCAAAGGCCAGCTGAGCCTCAGGGGTCCAAGAGAATCGGGTACCCTGCCTGGTCAGTTCGGTGATGGGAGCAATAATTGCAGAGAAACCCCTGATAAATTTCCGGTAGAAGTTGGAAACGCCTATGAAGCGCTGTACACCCTTCTTGTCCACAGGCGCAGGCCAGTCCAGGATGGCAGACACTTTTTGGGGATCCATCTTGATGCCCTCCACTGATATAACCAGGCCCAGGAATTGGATGGACTGGCGTTCAAACTCACACTTTTCGAGTTTTGCGTAGAGCCCGTGTACCCTGAGTCGAGCTAAAACGCTACGGACATGTCTACGATGGTCTTCCAGTGATGAGGAAAAGATTAAGATATCGTCCAGGTATGCAATTACATATAGATCCAGGTAGTCACGAAAAATGTCGAATGTTGAAAGGTCGCGGGTGCATTACACAACCCGAAGGGCATGACAAGGTACTCGAAGTGCCCAAAACGAGTACGGAACGCTGTCTTCCATTCGTCTCCTTCTCGGATACGGATTAAATTGTAAACTCCGCGAAGATCCAATTTCGAAAAGATGACTGCAGACCCCAGCCTTTGGAATAACTCGGGTACTAGGGGTAAAGGATAACGGTTTTTAACAGTTATTTTGTTCAATTCCTGATAGTCAATGCAGGGGCGTAGGGAATGGTCCTTTTTTTCGACTAAAATAATGCCAGCACCGGCAGGGGAAGTAGAGGGACGGATAAACCCCTTTTTCAGGTTTTCATCAATATAATCCTTCAGCGTGCCTAACTCCTGCTCCGTTAATGGAAAAATTCTCCCAAAAGGGACTTCAGTACCTGGTAACAGTTCAATAGGGCAGTCATAAGGCCTGTGGGGGGGAAGAGTCTCTGCCCCTTTCTTACTGAATACATCCAGAAAGTCCTTATAGGGTTCAGGAACGGACTGATGCAATTCCGGATCGACATCCAAACAGAGAAGTTGAGAGGAATTATTGGTTGGTTGGCCCAAGCAGTGTTGTTGACAGTACTCAGAAAGAAACTTGACTTCTCCTGTGGCCCAGTTTATGCTTGGATTGTGGGCCTGCAACCAGGGTATCCCCAGGATAATGGGAAACAAGGGGGAGGAGATGGCATCCAGACGTAGGTGCTCCTGGTGACTGGTGCCCATAGTAGCCAGCAAAGGGACAGTCTCTTGCGTGACAGGACCGGAACTAAGAGCGGAGCCATCGGCTAGATGTACAGCAAGCCCCTGAGCCTTAGGTAGAAGCGAGATGTGATGGTTGGCAGCGAAAGTCAGATCGATGAAGCAGCTGCATGCTCCGGAATCAATGATGGCTGACACTGGGAAACTCCCTCCTGGAAGCTGCCAAGTGAGGAGAAGGGCAAGGTGAGAACTGTAGAGACATAGGTTGTGGGCATGTCTCCGCTGCTTTTCTTCAGGGGTCAACGAGGGCCAAAGTAACCCGAGCTGCATCGGTTCAGGAGCTTCCAGAGCGGGAGTAGAAGAGGTAGAAGAGAACTGACCAGCAGAATTGGGAACCTTGGGGAGCACCCAGGTGGGACGGAAGTGGCTGGAGGACCTCTCCGACCGGCACTCCCTTAAACGACGATCAATCTGAATGGAGAGGTTGACTAACTCATCCAGGGTTTGTGGTATTCCTACCCGTGCCAACTCATCCTTAAGGGGGTCAGAAAGTCCCATCCGGAATTGGTGGCGCAAGGCGGCGTCATTCCAATCCGTGTCGGAGCTCCAACGGCAGAATTCCACTGCATAGTCCTCGGCCGCTCTGCGACCTTGTTGAAGAGAGTGCAGTGCAGCTTCTGCAGTCGCAGTCAATTGGGGGTCCTCATATAGCTGAGACATGGCCAAGAAGAAATTATCAAGGCTATCCAGGGTTTCAGATTTCTGTCCAGCAGACGGTGGGCCCAGGTCTGAGGCTCGCCGGACAACAGGGATATTACAAAGCCCACCTTGGTTGCCTCTAGAGAGAATGTCCGGGGCTGCAGTGCAAAGTACAGTTCGCAAGAGTTGCGAAACGCACGATACTTGGTGAGATTGCCAGAAAACCTCTCGGGAGTAGGTACCCTTGGCTCTGGAGGAAGCATCACTATGGAGGGTGCAGATGAAAGACCGGTGGGAGAGGTTCCTTGAGGGTTAGATGAGGAGGACAAGGCTTGAACTTGCTCCTCCAACCTTGAGTAGCCATCCTGGAGACTCTTCACGGCTTGGGTCAGACCGGCCAAATGTCTGCATAATTCATCCATGTCATGGCTGCCTGATACTGTCAGACTGGCACTTACCGAACTGGTGAGTCCGCTTGGGCAGAGGGTGGTCTCCCGTACGTGTCCGACTTACAACCCCTGATAGAGCAGACAGGTGGCGGAGAGTGCAGAGTGGTAAGAGAGCCTGTGGTATGGCTCCAGGAGCAGGAACTTGCAGGAAACTTCCAGCAGCAGGTGAGTAGGTAGGACCCAGACAAACTGGGTACGGAGCAGGAGCAGAGCAGGCAGGTCCGGGTGCAGGCAGGGTTTGGCAACAGGCGGGCAGCAGAGGTACAGAAGGAGCAGGCAAGAGAGAGGTCAAACAGGCCGAGGTCAGGTGCAGGCAGAGGTCAGAGGTGTCCAAGGAGAGCCGGGTCGTCAGGAGATCTGGAAACAGGAACGCAGGATACGGACAACGGACAGGAACCGAGGAGCTGTTGATCAAGCAGCAGCTGAATGGTCTCAGCAGCAGGCCTAAATAGGCCGATTGGCGCCAAGCACCGCGCACGTGTTCGCGCCGACGGGCACGGGCGCGCCCATAGGCGCGCGCGCACCCGCACGCGCGCGCCCATAGGCGCGCGCGCACCCGCACGCGCGCACCCGGGCGCCAGCAGACACAACAGCGGCACCCGAAGTGCCCACAACAGCGTGCACCGGCGCGCACCGGCGCCAGCAGGGGCATGCGAGGGCACACACCAACGCGCACCAGCGCCCACAGGAGCGTGCAATACCGCGCGCACAGGAACACGCACCCCAGCATGCACCGCAGGACATCGGCGCACACCAACACAGGCAGCAGCGCGACCATCCAGGTAACGACCCTGACAGCACCTTACCGCTGACCGCCCTGTCCAGCGAGGCAAGGACATTGCCTTCCACATGCCGGTAGAGATTCGGAATCGCCTTCCGTGAGAAAAAGTGGCGTTTGGGGACCTGCCACTGAGGAACCGCACATTGTACAAACTCATGGAAGGGGGCCGAGTCTACCAACTGAAAAGGCAGCAGTTGAAGTGCTAGCAATTTAGCCAAGCTAGCATTCAACCGCTGGGCATGTGGATGGCTGGAAGTGAACTTCTTTCGCCGGTCCAGCAGCTGGGGCAGGGATATTTCGGACGTGGGTGTACTGCTAGCAGAGTGCCCGGAAGCACTTGGCTGTGGTGACACACCTAATTCTACACCTTCATTCCTCTCAGAGCAGGTTTCAGAGAGGATTGAAGGTCTAGTGGGGTTGGAGATCCCAGCTGATGAGGAGCAAGGAGAGGTCCGCTTTGTTCTTTGGTGTGGGTCTTTGAGGTACGCTTGCCAACGAGCTGCATGGCAGGTCAACATATGTCTGGTCAAGCATGTGGTGCCCAAGCGGCTGATGTTTTGGCCACTCGAGATACGCTTGAGACATATGTTGCAAATAGCAGCAATGCGATCTGATGCACTCGTCTCAAAAAAGGCCCACACCAAAGAACTTTTAGAATAACGTGCAGAGGCAGCGCCCTGCACAGGCGGAGCTCTGCGGTGTGATTCAGTCGGTGTGCTGCCCCTAAGCTGGCCCCCGGAGGGCACCCTGCCTCGTTGGACATGTGCCGCCTCCTCCTCCTCCTCCTCTCTCCTACCAGGCACCCACGTGGAGTCAGTGCCCTCATCATCCCCTCCCTCTTCATCGCTGGAGCAAACCTGGCAGTATGCTGCAGCTTGTGGAGCATGACTGCCAGATTGCTGTCCTTCTTGAGCATCCCCTCTCTCTGCATTCACGCCACTGCCTTCCTCTTGCTGAGTATCATCATCAGAGCCTACTAAACACTGGGCATCCTCCTGGAGCATGTACCCAACACTGTGCTCAAAGAGTTCAGGAGACTCCTCAGGAGGACGTGGTGGGTCTAGGGTAGGAGTCACTGATGATGACATTGAGAGGAGGGAAGACGATGCATTGGCATCTGCTTTGCTAGTACCCTGAGCCTGGGTGAGAGACGATGAGGAGGATGAAGAGGGCTTGGTCATCCACTCTACCAAGTTGTTGGCATGTTGCGGCTCAACATGTCCAGCTGCCGAAAAGAAGGACAAGCGTGTCCCATGGCCATGTGCTGTTGATGACGATTCACCGCGTCCAGCACTGTTGTCTCTAGACACAGAGCCTGCTTGCCCTCTTTTATCGGCTCGCGCCTGTCTGCCTCTCCTTGCTGGCCTTCCAGACATGGTAATGGCCTGAAGGGAGTTGGGAAAACCAGCAATTGAGTAGTGTATATTGTGCTGGAGGCACACACAACTTCCACTAACTCCTGCAGATGGCAGATTCCTCAAATAGAGAAAAGCTATGTAGGTGGATATAGCGGTGTATACTGGGTTCAGAGCACGCAGACAACACTTACAATCTCCTACCACTGACTGCAAGCTCTATTTAAAATGAGCAAGATAGCTAGCTATATAGATGGATATAGCGGTGTATACTGGGTTCAGAGCACGCAGACAGCATGCACAAACTCCTACCACTGACTGCAAGCTCTATTTAAAATGAGCAAGATAGTTAGCTATATAGGTGGATATAGTGGTGTATACTGCATTCAGAGCACGCAGACAGCACGCACAATCTCCTATCACTGACTGCAAGCTCTATTTAAAATGAGCAAGATAGTTAGCTATATAGGTGGATATAGCGGTGTATACTGGGTTCAGAGCACGCAGACAGCACGCACAATCTCCTACCACTGACTGCAAGCTCTATTTAAAATGAGCAAGATAGTTAGCTATATAGGTGGATATAGCGGTGTATACTGGGTTCAGAGCACGCAGACAGCACGCACAATATCCTACCACTGACTGCAAGCTCTATTTAAACTGAGTAAGATAGCTAGCTATATAGGTGGATATAGCGGTGTATACTGGGTTCAGAGCACGCAGACAGCACGCACAATCTCCTACCACTGACTGCAAGCTCTATTTAAAACGAGCAAGATAGTTAGCTATATAGGTGGATATAGCGGTGTATACTGGGTTCAGAGCACGCAGACAGCATGCACAATCTCCTACCACTGACTGCAAGCTCTATTTAAAACAAGCAAGATAGTTAGCTATATAGGTGGATATAGCAGTGTATACTGGGTTCAGAGCACGCAGACAGCACGCACAATCTCCTACCACTGACTGCAAGCTATAGAGGTGGATATAGCGGTGTATACTGGGTTCAGAGCACGCAGACAGCACGCACAATCTCCTACCACTGACTGCAAGCTCTATTTAAAATGAGCAAGATAGTTAGCTATATAGGTGGATATAGCGGTGTATACTGGGTTCAGAGCACGCAGACAGCACGCACAATCTCCTACCACTGACTGCAAGCTCTATTAAAAAAGAGAAATATAGCTAGCTATATAGGTGAATATAGCGGTGTATACTGCGGTCAGGGCATGCAGACAACAACCACTACAGAAGAGCAAGAACGAAAAATCGGCCGATAACGATCGGTGTATACTGTGTTGAAAGTACACAGAACACCCACTAACTCCTACAGACACCAACACACTACACAAGGCCACCACGCTGGCGGCCTTATATTGTGTGGGGCGTGTACTACACAGCCTGAGCTATGATTGGTAAAAGTGGTATTCTCGTAGACTCTTGGACCAGGCTCGCACAGAATTAGACTTATGCCTTATCGATCAGGCAGAAAGCACAATGCGCTGGTCTCGCCAGTATTGGTATATCAAAGCAAGTCTACGTACTTTTAACCCCAAACCTACCCCCATCACTTTATGTACCCAACATAACATGCTCACGAGCAACCCGATCCGTATTCTAGACTAATTTTGTCATATGCCGCGTACACACGAGCGGACTTTTCAACATCCAAAGTCCAAAGGACTGAGTCCGTCAGACTATCCGATCGTGTGTGGGCTGCAACGGACTTTTGACTCGCCAAAGTCCGAAGGACTTTAGAATATGGAACATGCTTCAAATTTTTCCGAAGGAACTCCGCCGGACCCGGTCCCTTCGAAAAATCCGCTCGTGTGTATGCTACTCCGACGGACTAAAACCGACGCTAGGGCAGCTATTGGCTACTGGCTATGAACTTCCTTATTCGAATCCAGTCGTACGTCATCACGTTCGAATCCGTCGGAGTTTAGTGTGATGGTGTGTGGCCAAGTCCGCTCAGCCGAAAAGTCTGTCAGAACTCCGTCGGAATTCCAGCAGAACTCCGACGGAACTCCTTCGGAAGTCTGTCGGACATAAGTCCTCTCGTGTGTACGGGGCTATAGACTCACCACCCTGTATTCGGCCCAAGACCCCACCAATGAACAGGATAGGGTAGACTTTTTGCACCATATTTTGCTGCCTACCATGTCCACGATACATATGACATTTATGCACTGTGACATTCAGGAATCAGAAGTTAGACAATGTATAAAAAATTTATAGGTCAGGTCCGAATGGCTTTACGGAACTTTACGGAACTTTACGGAACTTTACTACAGAAAACTAGTAGATGTGTTAGCCTCTCCCTTAACGGCTATGTTTAACTCAGTTAAAAATGGTCAAAATCTTCCACCTGATTTTCTGTTGGCTAATATAGTGATGTTGCCGAAGCCTGATCGTGACCAGTCTTCTTGGGCTAACTTTTTTTTAATTATATCACTAATCAATGTTGATATGAAAATCCTTACTAAAATTATGGCTAATCACATGAACTCTTTCCTCCCCCGTCTAATTAAAAAAGACCAAGTAAGTTTTGTACCACAGAGACAGGGAGGGGACACTATTAGGAGAATCATTCAACTACAACAACTCGCTCATAACCGCTCCTTAGAGAATATGCTTTTGTCACTGGATGTGAACAAAGCCACACTTTGTCCTGGCCTTATCTAATGACAGTACTTCACCATTATGGCCCGTATGACCTATCGCCCAAAACTATTATTTCTTTCAAGTAATACAAGTCCTGATCGCCTCCTACATATTAAGAATTCCCCAACGTAAGTTTTTTTAATTTATCTGGGGTTCTACCCGACCCTGGATCAATAAACGGGTTATGTACGCTAGGCAGATAAGTGGAGGTCTTTCAGTCCCTAATCTTCAGGCATACTATGCAGCAGCAAACATAGCTCCATTATCTCACCTTCATGACACATATCAACTATACCGCTATGGGCCACTATCGATCTGGTTGACACTCACCCTGTCCCCATTTCTTCTATAACCTGGCTCCCTCCCATAAAGCGCCCACATGGGTTTGGACCATGTATGGCATACTCACTCTGCTTATGAGACTCTGTATTCGGCAGGGCTACTGTCCCCACATCTACCATTGTTGTGTCTTACTCATTGTCCATTATTTCTCTCCAGCTGTGTGAACCCTAAACCATTTTCATGACGGACAAGTAACGGATTCACTGACATCCACTTTTTGTTCACACGCCACGAGAATAATCACATTTGAAGCTCTTAGATCTTCTCATGATATCCCCCTTAGGGAGCACAATAGCTACCTTCAAATAAAACATTTCCTACAGCTACTTATGAAAGCCTAACCTACCCCATACACTCTGACCCCCTTTGAACATATTTGCAGGGCTACACCCCATTCCTCGGGATTAATATCCTTAATTTACTCCTCAATCATTTCCTCCAGGAAACCCCCAGTGAGATTATATCATCTCCAATGGAAGAAGGATCTGGATAAACAATTGGATCCAGAGGACTGGCAGATCATGGCCCATATTTGGTGGACATGTCCTAAGGTATGCAGACTATGGATCAGGGTTTATACTCTTCTACGCAATATGCTCCACTCTAACCTTAAAAGAGACCCATATGAAGCCCTTCTATGCAAACCAATTCCTGAACTCCTCCGCCCGGAACGCCAACTAGCTTTGCTCCTCTTTAACGCAACAAAATTGACCATTGCGAGGGAGTGGAAAACCCCTATACTTAGCTTTGAAGCAGTTAAAAACTGCATGAATGATATCAAGATAAATGAGAAGTTAGCGTCATTTACCTCTGACACTCATAATACATTTCTCAGGGTCTGGCAACCATGAATATTATATGAAGTAACCAACCATCCAAGTTCAATAACCTACTTCTTTCAATCTAGGGGACTCTAGATAATTTTGCCCCCCCCTCCCTTCTGATGGACTCTCCCTCCCTCCCTTCTGATGGACTCTCCCTCCCTTCTGATGGACTCTCCCTCTTCCCTCCTTCTTTTCTCTTTCTCTTAAGTTCCTCCCTTATTTTCTGCAGTCTGCCTTCTCTCTTCCTTTTTCTGCGTATTTTTCTTTGAGACTCCTAGTTACAAGGAGTTGATTTAGTGACAATGGTTGCAACGTTACAAACTAATAATAAAAAGAATAAATAAAAAGTCTAAACAAAGGGATAAAACAAGAATGAAAATTATTCTTCCCCCCCCCCCTTTTTTTTCCAATACCAATATACAGTTATTCTACGTATATATGCACTTCTTTTTGTTGGCATTACACTGATGAATGCTGTGAAATGTATACTACATCCCTTTTGTTGAGATTCTCCCCTTTATCCTATGTTTGATGTAACCATCGCACTATTGCACTCTTCTGCTGTAATTATTTTTCTATCAATAAAACTTTGTAAAAGAAAAGGAAGTTCAATAGCCAGAAGCAAATACCTGTCCTTGCGTCATATTTGGTCCGTTGAACCAGCATTCAGATGAACGGTTTTCCCTATAGGAATTGAGTCCTTCGGACAGATTTTAAATATGTTCTATTTCTAGGTCCATCTGAATTTTTTTAAGAAAAACGATCAGACTATCCCACACACGATCAGACTATCCGACAGAATGATTCAGTCGGACCTATTTTGCGGGAAAGTCCGGTCGTGTGTACGCGGCATAAGATGTAGTGACCTAGAGGGTCTGAGACTATCTCCGGCTTGGAAAAGTTGATGTGTTTGGCAAATCAAATGACCACTCCTTTTTGTTTTGTTTTTTCAATGGATGCGATGTAGAATTTTGGATAGCACTGGTGTAAAAAAGCGGGTTTATTGGTAGCAGGAAAGTGTGTTTCTTGTAGTAGTAGTAGGATTTCAGAGTGCATGGTATGGTATAGTTGGAATTTTTGGGCATTTCATAGGGGAGTTGAGTCCCTGAGTGTTGTGTGGGATAATTTCGAAAGAGGGTGTTTGTGTCAGCCATGGATCAGAGGGGAAGGTATCACAGAGATGGTGCATAACCTACCTCCTCCCGGCAGAGAGTACGAATAGTGTGGCCATTCCATCAGTAGAACCAAAGCCCGGGGCCCAGAGTGGAGAAAATGGATGTACCTGGAGGACCTGGAACAGATGAGAGAGAAAGCAGAGAAGTAGAAAGGGAGAGAAGTGGAAAAAGAGAAGAAGATTAGGAGAATAAAATCAAACAACCTATGATATTGGCTCAAAAAATAAAGAAAAAGGGGGCCCCCTGGCCTCCTCCCACCCCGGGGGAGTGCCAGTGCCCACCCCTTTACATGAAAGACCTGGAGTACCCTGAATCAGAGTCTCTGAATCGTCCCTTGGGGGCAAACTAGTTGCCCTCGGAGACTGGTGGAGGCGCACTGGGTCCGCAATGGTCCTACCGCTCAAAAAAAAAATGATATAAGCAGTAACATTGTAAGATGAACAGAACACCCTTGAGATGGGTAATATTGGAATCATATTCACACACTGGGGTCCCCCTCCAGGCCCGCCTCCCCCCAAGAATCCTCCCTAGGTATTGGGAGGATCCCAGGTGAGGCCCGGGAAGTAAGTAACCTCAAAGCCCGCTTCTTTACGCACCCTCCTCAACTGTGTGGTTGAGATCACATTTACCCAAGTTGCATGAGGGCCATGAAAAAGAACTTTGGACTTTGAGGTGGGTGATAACGTAACAGGAGCTTGAACATACAATGAAAGATTTATGGGTGAGAGAAACTTGTATAACAGAAGAGTCACATATGCTGTTGCTGAATATAAGGACTAATGACCAACCGGGTCATACGGGGTGGGCCAAGTGACCGGTCTCTTCCTCCCTGTCCTTCTCTCAGAAATGGGAGGCCCTACTTCCCTATCCTACCCATAACTGTGAGGGAGAAGGGATTAAACACTGTTAGGGCCAACAATCTAGGGAGGTAAGTCCTGGGGGTAAAACCTCAGAAGGAGACACTTGGGGAAAGGCTCAGATCACATGGGTAGGTGAAGTCGCAAACCAGAGCCCTGGTTTTCTAGGACAGGCAGTCCAATCATGTTTATAGTGACTCTTTGGACCTCTTGGAGTGTTGTGTCAGCCAGGTAGGTTGTAGGGGGCTTGCCGGAGGTGGTCGTTTCAATGATGAGGAGGGTCCCTTGTTGGTTGGGATGGGGAGATGCTCCTGGGAGAGTAGGCCTAGATGTAGTAGTAGACGTTCCCCCTCCGCAAAAGAAGAGACGCCATATAGAGGGAAAGATCATCTATGTGATATCTCCTTCAGTATTAGGATTTGAAGTAGTGATTTAAGTGATCTTTGTTTTTGCACTGTGTAGGGTGAGAAGTCGGCAAATACCTGAACTTTGTGTCCTTGTATATTGAGAGCTTTGGCTTCTCTTGATTTCCTCATCACCTCCTCCTTCACTGAATAAAAATCGTGTTTCACTATAATGTCCCTGGGGAGCCCGTCAGCGTGGGGGTTTGTAAAGCTCTATGAGCTCTGTTGAGTTCCAAACGGTATTTGGCAATGTCAGGGATGAGTCCTTTAGTAAGTGCCTTTAACAGCTTGATTGACCTCTTTCACCAATTCGGGGAGCCCCCTTATCCTAAAGTTGTATCGTCTCGACCTGTTCTAAGGGTCCTCGATCTTTGAAAGTGCAATCTCTAGTTGGTCCTGCATGTCTTGGAGTCTGGCTGAATTTTAATTTATTCTGACCACAAATTGGTCTGTTTTCTTTTCTA
Source organism: Lithobates pipiens (assembly GCF_037356315.1). NCBI lineage: Eukaryota > Metazoa > Chordata > Amphibia > Anura > Ranidae > Lithobates > Lithobates pipiens. The sequence goes on from NW_027507903.1 coordinate 445,498,247, forward strand.
TCACTTCAATTCCCAATTTCTACAAGTCTGCATGAATGGATGAAGTAATTTTGGCAGCATTCAGTGCAAGGCTTCTGGATAACATCTGTGAAAAAGTTTGCATCATTGAAGGAAAGTCAGTGGGTGTGGGGGTAATGTCACAGGTTTCTACCTTACAGAAGTGCAGGCTTGTATTGGGATCCTGCATAGGGGTTGTGGGGTCTCTGGGGAGTCCCGTCATCGTTCTTCCCAGCAAGGATTCGGTAGAAGTTGGGGAGGGTGCCATAAACAGTGGGGAGTGTGCGGTACCTGGGAAGGGGCTGTGACTTGGTCCACAATGGAGCCCTCTGCTTCAGCTTCTATGTTTCCTCCTCGTGGTTCGGCCATCATTCTGGCGTAGCTGAGCGGACTGGCGGCGGTGGTCATCTGGTGAAAGAGGCTTCTTCTGGCTGTTGCTGAGGTCATTCGTACATTCTCTGAGGGCTTCCCAGCTGGTTCGTCCCGGTGTGGTGGTCAGGGAGGTGTTCTGGAGGCTATAGCAGTGAGTTATGGGACCGTGGTGGCGCGGAGCTCTAGAGGGTCACGGCCATCTTAGGAGCATGCTCCTCATACCCTAGATTATTTTAACAGGTGGTCAATATTTAGAATCGGAAGAGTGATTAACCAATTAGCCTCTATTTAATGTTTCACTGTAATTTGTTAAAAAGGTCTATTTTTGGGGGGTTCTGCAAAGCTTGCACTGGCTATTGCACTTTGTAATAGCAAATATACATTCTTTACAGCTACATTGCAGTCTAAATTGAAAATACAATTATTAAAGGGAGACTGCCTCACCAATATTCAGAGCAAAGTGGCAGGTTTCCTTGAAAACTACCCAAATCCTGATGCTCACACCTTCCCCTTGCACCCCACCACCACCCCCCCTCCCCCAACTCCACGTAATTTCTCTTATATGGGGTTAAAGACCTGATCCCTTCTACCTGGGATAATATTTAGAACCTACTGAGCACTGAACTCTGGGAATAAGGGTAAATTGTACATGACCACTCCCCCCCCCCCCCCGAATACCTAGAGGCACTGGGTAGGGGATTGAGGTTACTTTGCCTTGAATGGTAAGTAACAGATTCTCTTAAAATGCATTTAAGGAGAGAAATTCTTACCTGCCTAAAGATTTTACTTTCTTATCCTGAAATGTTTGTAGTCCACCAGGTCATCCCAGGTGCTGATTTCCATGCATCCTTGCAATGCTCTTGCTGCTTTCTGCCTCACAACATATCTCTGACTCTCTTATGCCACACGCAAACAATCTGCCACACTCACCTTCCACCTTTCCATAATTTATTTCTTTTACACACATTTTTGTTGAGTTTTCTTACAGTTTTACTATTATTCATTTCAAAAGCACAGAGGTGGTGTGAACTTTCCATAGTACAAGTAAACCAGGCATGTCCAAAGTCTGGCCCGTGGGCTAATCGCGGCCCGCGGCCCGGTTTTGAACGGCCCTCCTGGTGTACCGTGGGATCAGGGCTGTAAGATAAGCCAGATCCCCGACACTGTGTGAAGCTCAGTGGGCTTCAAAAGTGAAAGTAAAATGCAGGGAAGTGTGCTGTGCTCTCTGCTTCCCCCTACAGTGCAGTACCTGGCTGAATGAGGAAGCTGGAAAGGTACTGCACTGTGCTACAGGCTAGATTCATTTTAAAAGGGCTTTATTCATGTGTCTGTGTGTGTCTGTATGTGTGTGCATGTGTATGTATGTCTGTATGTATGTGTCTGTATGTGTGTGCATGTATGTCTGTATGTATGTGCGTCTGTATGTATGTGTATGCATATGTATGTCTGTATATATGTGTATATATGTATGTCTGTATGTATGTGTGTGCATGTACAGTGGTGTGAAAAAGTGTTTGCCCCCTTCCTCATTTCCTGTTCCTTTGCATGTTTGTCACACTTAAGTGTTTCGGAACATCAAACCAATTTAAACAATAGTCAAGGACAACACAAGTAAACACAAAATGCAATTTGTAAATGAAGGTGTTTATTATTAAAGGTGAAAAAAAATCCAAACCATCATGGCCCTGTGTGAAAAAGTGATTGCCCCCTAAACCTAATAACTGGTTGGGCCACCCTTAGCAGCAACAACTGCAACCAAGCGTTTGCGATAACGTGCAATGAGGCTTTTACAGCATCCTGGAGGAATTTTGGCCCACTCATCTTTGCAGAATTGTCCTAATTCAGTTACATTAGAGGGTTTTCGAGCATGAACGGCCTTTTTAAGGTCATACCATAACATCTCAATAGGATTCAGGTCAGGACTTTGGCTAGGCCACTCCAAAGTCTTCATTTTGTTTTTCTTCAGCCATTCGGTGGTGGACTTGCTGGTGTGTTTAGGATCATTGTCCTGCTGCAGAACCCAAGTTCGTTTCAGCTTGAGTACACGAACAGATGGTCGGACATTCTCCTTCAGGATCTCTTGGTAGACCGCAGAATTCATAGTTCCTTTTATCACGGCAAGTCTTCCAGGTCCTGAAGCAGCATAACAGCCCCAGACCATCACACTACCACCACCATATTTTACTGTTGGTATAATGTTCTTTTTATGAAATGCAGTGTTCCTTCTACGCCAGATATACTTGGACACACACCTTCCAAAGAGTTCCACTTTTGTCTCATCGGTCCACAGAATGTTGTCCCAAAAGTCTTGGGGATCATCAAGATGTGTTGTGGAGAAATTGAGACGAGCTTTGATGTTCTTTTTGCTCAGCAGTGGTTTTCTCCTTGGAACTCTGCCATGCAGGCCATTTTTGCCCAGTCTTTTCCTGATGGTGGAGGCATGAACGCTGACCTTAACTGAGGCAAGTGAGGCCTGCAGTTCCTTGGATGTTGTTGTGGGGTCTTTTGTGACCTCTTGGATGAGTCGTCGCTGCGCTCTTGGGGTAATTTTGGACGGCCGGCCACTCCTGGGAAGGTTCACCACTGTTCCATGTCTTCGCCATTTGTGGATAATGGCTCTCACTGTGGTTCACTGGATTCCCAAAGCTTTGGAAATGGCTTTATAACCCTTTCCAGACTGATAGATCTCAATTACTTTCTTTCTCAATTGTTCCTGAATTTCTTTGGGTCTCGGCATGATGTGTAGCTTTTAAGGATCTTCTGGTGGACCTTACTGTGTCAAGCAGCTCCTATTTAAGTGATGCCTTGATTGTGAACAGGTATGGCAATAATCAGGCCTGGGTGTGGCTAGAGAAATTGAACTCAGGTGTGGACAACCACAGTTATAGTATGTTTTAACAAGGGGGGCAATCACTTTTTCACACAGGGCCATGATGGTTTGGATTTTTTTTCACCTTTAATAATAAACACCTTCATTTACAAATTGCATTTTGTGTTTACTTGTGTTGTCCTTGACTATTGTTTAAATTGGTTTGATGTTCCGAAACACTTAAGTGTGACAAACATGCAAAGGAACAGGAAATGAGGAAGGGGGCAAACACTTTTTCACACCACTGTATGTCTGTATGTATGTGTGTGCGCGCATGTGTCTGCATGTATGTCTATGCATGTGTCTGTATGTGTGTGCATGTTTCTGTATGCATGTCTGTATGTATGTGTATGCATGTGTATGTATGTGTATGCATGTGTCTGTATGTATGTGTATGCATGTGTCTGTATGTATGTCTGTATGTATGTAAGGTGCATGTGTCTGTATATATGTCTGTATGTATGTGTATGCATGTGTCTGTATATATGTGTGTGCGTGTGTCTGTATGTATGTGTGTGCGTGTGTCTGTATGTATGTGTGTGCGTGTGTCTGTATGTATGTGTGTGCATGTGTCTGTATGTATGTGTGTGCATGTGTCTGTATGTATGTATGTCTGTATGTATGTGTATGCATGTGTCTCTATGTGTCTGTATGTGTGTGCATTTGTCTGTATGTATGTCTGTATGTGTGTGCATGTGTCTGTATGTATGTATGTCTGTATGTATGTGTGTGCATGTGTCTGTGTGTATGTTACTTTTAATCCAGACCCCCCTCCCCATTCTTGTACCATCAGAACTGCTTTTGTAGGGCTTGTGTGTGTGATAGCAGCCAGGACTGCTGCTCCTTTGAAAAGCAATCCATACACAGATCGCTTTTCAGAGGCATTTGAAAGGCGGTAAAGAGGCATTATGTTGCCTCCTCACCACCTGTTTTAAGCCCGTAAATGCAGCATCACTATACCGCAACTGTGCAATCCACACATTTGCGGGGTAGTTGCAGTGCAGGCCCATTCACCCTGGGTATACCTCCATACAGCATGTGTACACCCCCAGCTGCTCCCTCTGCAGCTAAAGGGGAAAAGTTTGGGTGGTAAAAACAGCTTAACCATGTGGCCCCTCCAACAAGCCCTTGGTTCACATCTGTGAGGCTGCGTGCTGCGTGTAGGGCAGCCCATTCATTTCAATGGGCTTCCCTACCCACAAAAATGCAGGGAAAGACCCTGAGCTTTTTTTTTTTTTTTTTTTTTATTGCACTGCACCAAAAGCACCCCACATTTTCCAATGTGTGGGGTACCATTAAGAATTAACGGTACCCCTAAAGAGCAGAGCGTTCATCTGTGTGTCGGGAATGAGCGCGACAAAGGCAGGAGAATTCTTGTTGGGCTGTGTATTAGTTCTCGAACGACCGAAATCGACCGAATTTTAATGGTTCAAAGAATGTCAGGCAAAATGGTCGGCCCTCACACATGTTCACTTCATCAAATCTGGCCCTCTTTGAAAAAAGTTTGGACACCCCTGGAGTAAACCAACGGTAAATGAAACATGCCTACTGAGACATGTTACCAGCATGTTTTTGACAACTGTAGTATTTGTAGAGAAACAATCCTGGAGGCATCCAGTCCGGGAATAAAGGGTAAAGGTTGGAAATTCCTGGGGAACAAAGTAGCAATAGTGGCAGGCAACTAGGTAGCAAAAAAAAAAATGGAAAAGCATAGGCAGGAGAAAAAGAAAAGCAAAAGGGGTTTAGAGAGAATGGGGAAGGGGAGGAGTAAAAAAGGAGAGGGAACGTTGCAAAGAATGTTTGTGCAGTAAGGGACCTTACTGGATTTGGGCCAGGACCCCTAAGGTCCTTAGATCAGGAGGATAGAACAGTCAAAATCCTCTGGTGTGTAGTGTTTACCTCAAGGATCCTAAATTGTATTTAAGTCAGTTGTAGCAGCAGGTCATACAGAGGTTGATACAAGGTTTTAGGTTCTTCTATGATGGATCCAAACCTCAGTCGGGTTCAAATTAGATATCTTCTGCTTGTCCTAATAATAAAGTGAAGAAATGAAGATGTGCGTGCAAGCTGGGAGTAACCACTCTGACATCTGCTCAGGCCGATTACTTCCTCGTCTCTGTTTATTGCAGGGCGGTGCCCAATGTTTTATACACAAAGAACAACAGAGAATACGTCATTACTATGTAAATGTGGTCAGTCTAAAAGTTATATCTTATTGGCTGAAATACAAGAAGAATGCAGAAACTTTATGCTGAAGCTTGGTTGTTGCTGGTTCTTCTTCTTTACTTCCTCATACCTCCAGTGCATAGGGGGTAGATGCCATCTTTTGGTGCCAGAGCAGAGCTGAGCTGTTTTACTATATAATAAGTAAGGAGTTGCATAGAAACATGTATACATATAAGAAAATAGGCATTTTTATGATTATCATCATGTTCATTACATTCCTTCACAGTCCCCCCTAAAATGGCTATTGTATTTTCTCTTTTCTGTCCCTCATGCTAAAGGTATTACTCACCTGGCCCATTCTCCTCAGCAACTCTTTTAGGCTGTAAATAGAGATGGGCAGCAACTAGTTCACTACCCCCTTGATGTAGTTAGAGAAGGGCAGTCAGGTGCTATCTATCCCTATAACCCTATAGGATTGTGAGATAATGGACAGGGAGTGACTGTAGAGGGGTGAAGGGTTTGTCCTCTTCCATCGTAAGGGGGGTCCTCCTCTTCTTGGTGGAGAAATATAGGTGTGTGTTGTCTACAGCCATGCTCATTAACCTCTTTATGAAAGGTAGAATACAGAATACAATCAGGGCTAAAAGAACCAGGCTTATTAATACCATTACCCCTATCTGGGTGAGCACCTTTTGCCACCCACTCATCCAGCTAAAATATTGATCCCTGGGTCTAAGTTCTTCTTCAACTCCAATGACAGATCTTCTAATTTCTTTATAACCTTACCATTTGGGCCAGTATTATCAGGAATGTAGGTGCAACAGGTTCCCATTCTTTCTATCATTTTACAGACACCACCTTTCTAAGCTAACACCATGTCTAAGGCCATCCAGTTCTGGAATGTCTTGTAGGAAGTCTGTGCTAACTGGTCAGCAATTCCCTTGAGGGCATCTCTGGTATAATTCACAAATCTCTGTTTGTTATAGTATATGTAGTTAATCCAGTCTACATTCTTGTTGACAGTAATTATGGGGATCAAAGACTCAAAACCAGCTTTCACCTGGTCACTGACTTTGAATTCATCAGAGCATCCTCTTGGGACCCCTATGGCATTAATGTACACATGAGGGTGAAAGCTTCCAGAGGGAGCTGCCCTTTCCTCCTCTGACTGGGTGCTAGGTCAGTGTATGTACCAGGGGTATCTTCTGTTAGAATTTGGAGGGGCATAATGACCTTTTCAAGAGCACATTCATGGGTCCAGGTTCCCACCAATTTGGTCCTGATTTTTACGTCCCCGCAGATCCAGTATATGTCACCAAAGGACTGAGTTTGGCTGTGTGTTAACTTGCCTGAGGCACTACTGTAGGTATAGCCGTATCCTTTGAAGTTACCCAGGAACCTTTCCTTACCCTGATAATTAGAGTAACAGGTGTAGTTTCCAAGATATATGGTGATGCCCTCTCCAGGCTTCGGGATTTTGGTAACTATAGGATACTTATTTTTCCGCATTTCACATGCAGAGTGGTTGGTGGATGTATTAGTGAACAGGCTGAGGAAACATTCCTCACTGTCTTGTGAGATCTGGAGAGGGACTGTCCCTAAATGTGGCCTGGCATTACCACAAATATAGCAGTTACTTCAGTTATGTTGGTTTGCACTGAATCTCATCTACTCAAGCCACAGATTAGTGTCAGAGAACACAGTTTCAGCTGCCATCATCTCTTCAAAGGTTGGGTTTGCTATCATGTCTTTTATAGCAGTAGTGGAAGGTTTAATGGGATGTGTCATTGGTTTTGATATGTTATACATGTCTTTAAGATAAAATCTTGCTATAGGAACACCATAGGATGGGTACCCGGCTAACCAGTAAAGTCCTGCATCACCAGGGGTGGGATTCTGTGTTTAAAACAAGTCTTTCTCCCTCATCACTGTGCCCTGACCTCCAGATGGACATATGCTTAACCTCCTTAGAGGTATTCCCGAGTCTTGCTCGGGGTGGAATTTCAGAACCAAAATCGTTAACCCCGAGCCAGACTTGGGATCGCATCGCAGGATCCAAAAAGAGCTTACTTACCTTGTCCCCTGGATCCTACAATGTCCACCCCGCAGTGTGAGCGGCTGGTCCCCCGCTCGATTCATCATGGAGCGGAGCTCCATTCCCCGCAAGCGTTGCAACACATGGGGACGGAGAACGGCGCCAAATTCAAAAAGTGAAACACACACTATACATACAGTACCCTGTAATCTTACAGATTACATTACTGTATGCAATTATTTCACCTCCCTTTGTCCCTTGTGGTTTCTCCAGTGCCCTACACGCAGTTTTATATTATAAAAACTGTTCTTTCTGCCTGGAAACTGGAGATTTTCCATAGCAACCAAAACCGTCCCTTTACATCAAAAGTGGTTTTAGACCAGCTAGAAAACAGCGATAATAAATTAGAATCACTCGCAGAATTGAGCGATAGTGATTTGTTTGGAGATCTGTCATAAAACACTGAAAAGTAATGACAGCGACAATTCTGCAACTGAGCAAATTTCTGTGTTTTTGATTTGATTACATTATTGAATATTTTTTATTATTATTATAGTATAATTATTTATTGTTATTTATTATATTATAATTTATGATTTTGTTTTTCAAACTTTACCATACCCGGGATGTCTACTAGACTCTGATTTGGACAGATTTAAGTGAGTTATTCCTAAGAATTACAGGCCTACGCACAAGGCGTAGTAATTTCTGGTTAAGGTGGTTATCCCTGGGCAGTGAATTCATTAAGTTCTTAGAGAGATGTGCGCTGCGCCCATTGGACAACTGCTGGATACATATATCTTGGTTAACAACTTTTCCCTTTCATCGAATACAGATCTCCATCGTAGTCTGCTCCTTTATTGAGCCATTCCAACTTTTCTTCTGTGTGAGTAGCCCCTTGCATAGAGGCTAGGTATTGCTTGATAGATGGCACATGCTCAGCCGTTTTTCGTTAGTTTTTTGCTGCTTGTTTAGCAGCTATATCTGCCAAGTGGTTCTGCCCTCTGGCTTATTGAGAATTCAGTTTTCCATGTGCTTTAACCTTCAAGACAGCCACTTGGTCAGGCAGGAGTAGTGCATCCATTAAATCCTTGATGGCTGGGCTGTGTTTCACCCTGTGGCCCTCCAGATGATACCAAAGTCATGAGCTACTCTAAGGGCATACCTTGAGTCTGTGTAGATGTTGGCTCTTTTACCTTCCACTATTTTACACACTGTAGTGAGGGCTTGGAGCTCTGCCATCTGAGCAGATACAGTTGTTGGTAACGCTCCTGCTTGTAGGATTTCAGATTCAGAGGTCACAGTATAACCTGTGTGGTACTTGCCTCCTTCATCTGCGTATTTGGAGCCATCCACAAAAGTGTATAATCAGGGTTTTCCAGTAGAATTTCACTCACTGTAGGGAAATGTGTGGTTTCCATACGCATCATTTCAAGGCAGTCATGTGGAGTGGTATATGGGTCTCCTTCTTCACCTTCTCCTTCTTGTCTCCCCTTGAAAAATGGCAGAAGGGTGGCCGGGTTGAGAGTGAGACACCTTTTGGAGGGTCACATTGTCAGGAAGGAGTAGGGAGATGTGCAAACGTAGATGTCTGGCCGCAGGTTGCACCTGAGTAGGATGGCAGCAATGTAATGCGGTTCCAGAAGAACCAGGGGATGTGCTAAAATGAGATCTGAAGTTTTGTCCAGTGGTGCTTGGGCAGCAAAGACCGCTCTTAAACAGGAAGGGCCACCCCTAGCTACGGGGTCCAAGTGGCAAGAATAGTACCCAATGGGTCTAGTCCGTCCTCCGTGTTCTTGGGCTAGGACCCCTGTGGCATGGCCTTTCTGTTCCAACACAAACAGTTTGAAGGGTTTCCCATAATCTGGAAAGCCCAAAGCAGGAGCGGTGGATATTGCTTGCTTCAGCAGAATAAAATTGTCCAGGGCCTATCTTGACAGGGTAAATGGCACAGACTTGAGGGCATCATAGAGTGGTTGCCTAAGGATTGATGCATCCGGGATCCACCCCTACAGTAAGATATGAGTCCAAGAAAGGCATGAAGTTGTTTAGCTGCTTTTGGTTGGGGAATATCCTGGATTACAGCTACTCGGTCCAATGTGAGATATCTTGTGCCCCTGGAAATGCAGTGGCCCAAAAAGGTGACTATCTTGGAACACCACTGCATCTTGTCTTTGGAGGCTTTACAACCTTGTTACGCAAGGTAGCATAGTAGACTCTGAATTTTCTTCTGCAACGTGTTGGTCATCTGCGCAGGGGAGAAGATTGTCCTCATATATGAGGAGAGCCACTGCAGGGTGTTCTTTTTGCCATGTAATAAGTATGGAGGCTATGGCTTTGGCAAGTTGGCTCAGAGAATTTTGTGCCCCTTGTGGCATAACTGCCCAGGTGTACTGTTGTCCTTCGTGGGAGAAAGCAAAGAGGTACCTGCAGGAAGGCTGCAGGGGAACACTGGAGAATGCATTTGCCAGGTCCACTACAGTGAAGTACTCAGCCGTTGGAGGTACACCTGATAATAAGGTGTGTGGATTTGGCACAGTTGGGGTGTCCAACACTGTGACTTCATTAATTGCTCGCAGATCCTGCACCATCCTGTATCTGTCAGGTTCTCCCTTAGGTGTTTTCTTCTTGACAGGAAAAAGAGGTATATTATGCAATGAGGTACAGAGCGGCTCAAGGACCCATTCTGGACCAAAGCAGCTACATGTTTTGAGATAGCTGCTGATTGAGCCAACTTAAGTGGGTATTGTGGTATCCGGGGCAATGATGAGCCCTCTTTGAGCTTGACTAAAACTGATGGCACTTTTAAGTGACCAATGTCTTCCGGTCCTGTGAACCATAGGCACGCAGGGATTCTGTCAAGTACTTCTTGTGATATTGAAATTGGAGTTATTGCTTCATGAAGTGATCGTGAGAGGCAGAGAACACAAGGCAGGTGAGTCTTCTAAGGATAGGGCAGTATGTAACTTCACCCCCCCTTCAGTCGTGAAGATGATCAAAGGCTGTAGTCTGGACAGCACATCCACTCCTAGCAGATTCAAGGGACATGTAAAGGACACCACAAATCTGCAAAGCAAATCAAGAAATGTCCCCACTTACTGAGTGGCTCAGTAAGTGGACAGGAACAAGGCACCCCATCCACTCAGGAAACATCAATAGTGGAAAGGAAAGAATTATCAGGCAGGTCCTCTGTCCGCAACATGCTTCTGGCTGCACCCATGTCAGTGAGAAAGGTGGTAGGTTTTCCTTGTATAGGTAACGAGACCTTTGCTAGGGGTCCCCCAGTCCCATTTGAGGACACTGCCATAAGGGGTGACACAGGCTTGCCCACTTCCTAGCGAGAGTGGGAGCGTGTTGGCTGTGGTTGATGTCCGTGTTTCCCCTCATGGGGGTCCCTGTCTTGTCTGGGCTGTCTTGGGGCTCTTCATTCTCTTCTAAAGTGACCCTGTTTCCCACAGTTGTAACAGGGGATCCTTTCCCTGGTGTTGGGCGGTGGTGATGGATGAGTGTAGATGGGATCTTTGTCATGGGTTACCATGAGGGGCATTGTTTTTTTCCCTTTTTGGTTTTCTATCCCTCTGGCCACCAACAGTAAATCGGACATTTTCATTGAGCGGTATTCAGGGCAGGCCACCATCGGGCCTTTTCTGATATTCTCTCTGAGCCCTGAGACAAAAGCAGTTGATAACGTGTGTGCCTTTTCATAGTGGGAGATTGTGGTGGTCTGATCCACCAATTTCTCCTTTGCCCAGTCGTGGAGTTGGGCACAGAACTCCATATCTGAGGTATAGGAAGTGGCACTTATCAGGCAGGCATCATTGAAGGACGCCTTCATGACCGGCCAAAAGACATGTCCTGCTTGAATTTGGCATAGGCTGATCAAGTCTCTCCAGGCAGCTGAGTAAGTTTCTTGTATCTGCACTATCCTGCGGTAGGAGGGCATTGGCTGTTTCTCTGGGTCAGGCAGACTTGTCACTAAGGCGCTGCTTGTGATGGGGTAAAAGCGACATACATCACCGGTGTTCCTTCTGACTGGTCTTGGGGCGGGGGCTGATGAGGGACACTGTTCCTTACGTTTGCCAGCATACCCTCAAGACTCTCTTGGAACTGTGAGTCCGGAGCCGAATCGGGGGTTAAATCAGCGGGTGGCCTTGCTGCCTGTTATTGGTCTTCCCACTCGGACGCTTCTTCCTCATTACTATATCCGGCCTGTGAATGCGCTTCCATACTGGGAAAGACAGGTGTGTGGTAGGAGCCATCCTGGTTTAGAACAGGGAGAACTGGGTATAGGCCATTGGTTGGGCCTGGCGGGTGTAACAAGATGGGCACCGGCAGGAAGTGCACTGGGCTGGGCAGGAAGTGAAAGCCTGGGTGCTCTAAGATGGCCGCCGGGCGGAAGTGCACTGGGTTGGGCAGGAAGTGAAGGTATGAGTGCACTAAGATGGCTGCCACAGGAAGCTGTCACAGTTGTGCTTGGGCTGGAGTGGTAAAAAGGAGGTTGTCCCTCCCCTCCTTTGTTCCAAGTCCTGTCATAGGGCGGTGGTTCAGAAACATTTTCAACTTTGTGATGCACATACATAATACAATCACCATATTTCTTGGTTTCCTCTATCCAACCCTCTCTGTGCAATGCCTTTGACGTTCTGTACCAAGCTTCTGCCACATCCAGCAAGCCGTTATCACACAGAATTCCTCTCTGTTCCCTTGTCAGTATACGCCAGGCCTCTGGCTGCAGTCTGTCAGCACGGTTTTTCAAATCACAAACTTTTGCTACTTTGAACAACTTTTTAACTACTTCAGCACCTTCTCTCCTCTTCAAAATATCACATGCTAGCATTCCCTTCTCTGGCTTGATTATCTTCTGACCCATCCTCCTCTCCCCTCCCCTCCCTGGGCTTCCCAACTCGTATTCAAGCTTTATCACTCTATTCTTTTCCTTCACTGCAGTCTCGGCTGGTGGCTTCAGGGGGGAGTATGGGCAACTAATGGGTTGATATCCCTTCTGCGCTGCTCTCTGTTTTATCTCTTTGAGGGTCTGCCCAAAACCCTGTTTCACCAGGTAATGTACATTTAATCTCAGAACAAGCACTTCAGAGGTTGTGGGGATCAGCAGCTTGTGGCCCAACTGATCCTTTGAGTAGCCACCTTCCCTCAATTGCGGTCTCCCTTCGGTCGAAGCCTGGAGCCCCACGTTCTGGGCACCAATTGTGATAGATAAAAACCTCAATCGGGTTCAAATTAGATATCTGCTGCTGGTCCTAATTATAAAGTAACCACTCTGACATCTGCTCAGGCCAATTACTGAGGCTTGGTTGTTGCTGGTTCTTCTTTACTTTCTAATACCTCCAGTGTGTAGGCAGTAGGGGGTAGATGCCATCTTTTGGTTCCAAATCAGAGCTGAGCTTTTTTACTATATAATAAGTAAGGCGTTGCATAGAAACATGTATACACATAAGAAACTAGGCATTTTTATGATTATCATTATGTTCATTACATTCCTTCACACTTCAACATAAATAGTTTGCTTTTTCCAGGATCAGGTAATGCTACACAGAGCTAAAAACATGACTATGTGTACACAATTCTGTTTTGTGGAACCTGATGTGTTTTTTTTTTCTGTTTTGTTCAAAATAACTTACACGGGACCTATTTCAAGGAATTAAAAAGCTGTGACCTGAAGCACTTACTTTTTGGGCAATCCCACCAGATATATAAAAAAGTGGGCCCTCAGCAAATTATTTGACTTTAATATATTCCTTCACAGAATAAGCATTTCCGCTCTGCCCCTGCAATATTCCCAGCCTTCTGCCATTTTTTTCAGTCAGTAAATACCTTATACAGCCCACTTCCTGTTTCTTGTCTGGTAATTAGCCTAGGCTTATGACATCACTTATACACAGCTCTCTAACTCTCGTGAGAGTTTGCCAGGAAGTGGAGGGGGGATGAGTCATAGGAGGGCCAATCAGAGCTGCAGAGCTGGAGGGGGCTGGATGAGGGCGGAGATAACAGGAGACTGCAGAGATCTATGTGTATTCATCCACAGAGGAGAAATGTGCAGGCAAGCAAAGCTGTGCATGTGTCTGCCCCTCTGTATATGTGTGTATATTTGTGTGTGTGTCTCTATATATCTGTATGTATATGTGTGTCTGTGTGCCTTTGTGTGTCTGTGTAAATCCAGGAAGTGAACAGGCAGCAGCTTCAGCTGCCCACAGTTAAAATGGCTGCAGCCAGACTTAATGGAGGGAGATTTCTGTAGCATATTTGGCAAGTACAGAATCACAGTATGTATGCATATTATTTTAAAGTGGTTGGAGGGAAGCTTCAGTATGGCAAAGGTATTTTTATTACAAATTATGTGAGCAGACTGCAATTCCTCTTTAAAGCGGGAGTCCGCCGGGACTCCGCATTTTTTTTTTTTTTAAAGTCAGCAGCTACAAATACTGCAGCTGCTGACTTTTAAAATAGTGACACTTACCTGTCCAGCGCGCCCGCGATGTCGGCACCCGAAGCCGATCTCTAGATCGACACTCGAGTGCTGCCGCCGCCATCTTGGGTATGGGAATCAGGAAATGGAGCCTTTCGGCTTCATTTCCCGGTTCCCTACTGCGCATGCGCGAGCTGCGCAATGAGGACGGTCCCCGCTGCCTCTGGGATCTGTGTGTTTCCCAGCAGGCAGCGGGGCACTTGCGGAAGGGGGCGGGCACTTGCGGAAAGGGGCGTAATGTACGCCCCTTTCCGCAGAGAGCTAGCCCGGAAGTGGGTGCAGTTACCTGGATTATCCAGGTAACTGCACCCCCCTCCCCCCTGAAAGGTGCCAATTGTGGCGCCGGAGGGGGGGAGGAATCTGATGAGCGGAAGGTCCATTTTAGGGTGGACCTCCGCTTTAAGATTGACTGACTGACAAATTTTACCACACAGCTGAATGAGACATAGGAGGGACATACTCCCCTACATTTCTACTAGTAGAGATGATATCTACAGTGCCTTGAAAAATTATTCATACCCCTTGAAATTTTCCACATTTTGTCATGTTACAACCAAAAATGTATATGTATTTTATTGGAATTTTATGTGATCGACCAACACAAAGTGGCACATAATTGTGGAGTGGAAGGAAAATGATAAATGGTTTTCATGTTTTTTTTACAAATAAATCTGTGAAAAGTATGGCATACATTTGTTTTCAGCCCCCCTGAGTCAATGCTTTGTGGAGCCCCCATTTGCTGCAATTACAACTGCAAGTCTTTTCGGGCATGTCTCTACCAGATTTGTACATCTAGAGAGTGACATTTTTATCCATTCTTCTTTGAAAAATATCTCAAGTTCTGTCAGATTGTATGGAGAGCATCTGTGAACTACAATTTTCAAGTCTTTCCACAGATTCTCAATTGGATTTAGGTCTGGACTTTGACTGGGCCATTCTAACACATGAATATGCTTTAATCTAAACCCTTCTATTGTAGCTCTGACTGTATGTTTAGGGTCCTTATCCCGCTGGAAGGTGAACCTTTGCCCCAGACAGTGTTTTGCAGACTCTAACAGGTTTTCTTCTAATGCCTTGTACACACGGTGGGACATACTGACCACAAAATCTGTCTGATTTTTTCTGGTGTTGCATACACATGGTCAGACAAAGTTGTCAGAAAATCCGATTGTTCGGAACGTGATGACGTTCATTCGTTATGACAGGACTACTCTGAGGCTAGTAGCCAATAGCTTTGGTCTTGTTATTTGATCTGAGCGTGCATGGCCCTTTGTCCAATCGGAATTCTCTACAAATGATCAGAATTTCCCACGGAAAAAGTCTGATAGAGTCCACACATGATCGGATTTTCCAACAATATAATCCGATCGGACCTTTTCCACCTGAATTTCCGACCGCGTGTACAAGGCATAAGATTGCCCTGGATATGGCTCCATCCAAATTACAATCAACTCTGACCAGCTTCCCTGTCCCTGCTGAAGAAACGTATTCCCACAACATAATACTGCCACCCCCATGTTTCACTGTGGGGTTGGTGTGTTCAGGGTGATGTGTAGTGTTCGTTTTCTGCAACATCTAATGTTTTGCTTTTATGCCAAAAAGTTACAGTTTGGTCTCATCTGATCAGAGCACCTTCTTCCACATGTTTGCTGTGTCCCCCACATGACTTCTCACAGGTGGACTCTATTTAGTAATTAGGTGACTTCTGCAGGCAATTAGTTCCACTAGATTTTAGTTAGGGGTATGAGAGTAAAGGGGGCTGAATACAAATGCAATGAAAACCATTTATAAATTTCCTTCCACTTCACAATTATGTGCCACTTTGTGTTGATCTATCACATAAAATCCCAATATTTTTTTTTTTTTTTTTTTTTTACGTTTTTGGTTGTAACATGACAAAATGTGGAAAAATCCAAGGGATAGGAACACTTTTTTGAGGCACGTTATATGAAATTTTAATTTGCATATTCATGAAGATGCATTGTGTTGAAAAAGCAAACTAATAAAGTTAATGTTAGAAGTAACCAAATTCCATTTATTATAATCATTTAATGGCTAAATGTGTGCAAATCATGAACTGCTAAATTGCTAATTTGTTTTTAATAAAACCCTTGTTCTCATGTATTATCTTTGCAGTTATTTTCTGTCTACATGCACTAAATGCATTGTTCACAACTGTCCCTGATTTTGAGGGACTGTCTCTGATATGGAATAAAGTCCCTCTGTTCCTCTTCCCACCTCATTGGTCATAGTTGTATATAAGATTAACTTTTAATCTTTCAAAAAGTGTTTCCCAGTGCTAAACTTCTCATTTAATTTCTAAATTGCTGCATTTGTAAATTTTAAAAGCCAATATAAAGGAATAATAGTGGTAACAAAAAAAGCACTTGTGGGTTTACCTAATCATTTGTTTTGTATAACTCTCCTTTATGAGGGTGTGGCAGGGGTTGTGTCATATGTCTACATACTTTTTGCTAAACAGTGTCCCTCGTTCTCATCTCAAAAGTTGGGAAATATGTAAATGCATGAATAGCATTTCCTAGAGCAGGTTCCCTGATAGCGACAACAGTGGAAAATGCTTGTGTAATGTATGTAGAAAAGGCCACTTGTAATCTCCTTTTGAAAACTGTGTGACAGTGACAACACAGGAGCATAATTGAGCCCCGGAGTGTTGTCACCCTGTCACAGGAAGCACCTAAGCAAGGACTTTCATGGCAGGATCACCAGGTATTGTTTGAAGGAAAACATTTACAAATATTATAAATTCCTTTTTACATTGCACTTACATTGGTAAAGTTTATATGAGACTTTAGTGACTAGGTTTACATAGACATTAATGATTCTCTTCAGTGAAACATGGAGGTATTCTATAACAAGAAAGACACAGGCCCTAAATAATGACTCATCAGCAATAATACACCACCAGATATCATTGTTATCAATTAAAATCTGTATTACCGCCATTATAGTTTTGTATTTCACAGAAGCTTTAATTTACCATTTGCATATTTTTCGTCTTTATCTCTCAGTATCTTTTATCTTTTCTAACAATTCATTTTTTGAAGTTTATCTTTTGTAATGGAAATGTATACATCTCTAAACCAAGGCTAAGCTTTGTTTTATAAATTGTTTCCCAAAGTTTGGAAGCTTCAAAAACCTCTATATTATATGACAATGGCTATCAAATAGTGCACAAAGTATTGCTTCCCAAGTTTTGAACACAATTTAAAATACTTTTTTTTTTTATGTTTTTTTTTATGTCTTTAATTTCCATTTCCTTTTGCATAGCATATGTTTTTTTTACAGGTCTAGCTGCAGTTCAAAGCTTGTAAGGACTTTGTTTTAGTATCGCCTTTTGTTAGTATTTTTTTTTTTTGTTGGCTAGGCAGCTTGTTCTTGTCCTGCCTGCTGCAAAGGCTAATATTAAGGTATGTATTAAGGTAATATTGAGTTAACGTGGTTATGAGCTTTTTATGGTCTACTTAGGATGCAAAAAGCCCACACTCTTGTGTATGTGTCTCAATACACACTTCAGAGGGAGGTCAACTGTATAGGTCTGTAGATCTGTAGGTATGTCAGTAAATTCTAAATGATCCCATAACACTCAAAATGATGTCAAACTGATGCCATCATCACAAGCCTAAAGCACACTGACATGCCCTTATATCTACCTATTCCGCTGCCCATTCTTTAGATCTTCACACTATTCAATTGCTACGACCGCTGAATCTTTACATTTCTAAGTGGGTCACTTGCCTGGTCCCTGCTGTGTGCCGTGGTCCTACCTGCCAGCTGCTATGTCACTCACTACAGAATATAGTAGGGTCTGACAGATGGAATCAGAGCACGTGAGGAATAAAGTGATTTAATACTAAATTTGTAGTACAGTATACCTGTATGCAGGTAAGTAGCTTCAGGCATTGGAGATAAACACATTCCAGGTACACCAACACAAAAGGTGTTTAAAATTTTGTTAACAGTTAGTTTTCTTTGGGAAATCAAATTATTTTTTGATTTTATCAGAATTTATAAAGCCCAACAGAACTTTGACTTTATATTTGATAAATACATTCCAGGTGCATCAAAAAAGTACAAAATTCTTACAGTCCGAAATATTACTCTACTTTTACTGGGGAGATATGGAGATCACAATCTATCCAATAGGGATGGGCCCGATGTTTGAGTCAAATGTGAGTTTGACTCGAACATCGGGTGTGCACCCGTTCACGGCAAATGTGTTTATCTGATTTAAACTGAAAGTACAACTGGGCTTTATTCATTTGTTTGGTGTGTTTTAGACCATTAAGAGGTCTAAAAGATTTGTTGGACAATTGTCACAAACATTCGTCCAGGCTGCACAGCTATAACCCGTCTTTTTTTTTTTTTTTTAATACAATGACTGCCTATGACCTTGAGCTCCATTTAGTTGCCAAAATGTGGTATATTTTCTTAATGAGATATTTAAAAAATTAAAAAGAAACCACTATAGCCACTACATCTTAGATAGAGCTGACGATCAGAGGAAGTCATAGTAGTAGAGAAAATACGGGGAATATCCATGCAGCCTGGATGAATGCTTGGCACATTCATCCAACTAATATTTTATAAATAGACCCCTTAGAGTTGTGCTCAAGCAGCAATAGTGAGTGGTCAAATGAAGGAACATCATGAGTGTGTACAGCACCACAGGTTTTGTCATTATGTATCTAGGACCAGTTAGCAAGGCAAAGGATGCTCATGATATAACAGAAAAGTACTGTATTTCAATTTTTTTGTCAAATGTATTGGGCTTACAATAGATAGCAGTACACTGGCACAGCTGGGGCAAGGTGGTCACCAAAATGTGGTTGTTTAACATATATCCCCAGCAATATAACAAAGTAGAAAAATGAACCACTTACCTTTTCTAATGAGGGATTCACCAAGCAATAATGACTGCAATGCCACAAAGTCAAAAAGAACCTTAGTAATGTACTGGATGTAATGAATACAGTGATGGAAACACCAAGTGATAAGGTCACAGTTATAAGCTCTGAGCTAGAGAACATTTTAAATCCTACAGAGCTGTGGATAGCTGGCTGATGTGCTAATGAGGAAAGAAAGGTGAATGTATTCATAATGGGAAAGTGTAAAGGGGCCAAAAAAAAAAAGAAATTATACCCAACACCTGTGGTTCATAAACAGTATCTTGCTCATCCACCTAAATTTTCTGACATCCAATATCGCTCAGTTTATTCCCAGCACCCCGGTCCAATGATTTTTATCTCTCAAATGTTTAACGACGATGGGTACATATTCTCATTCTGATGATTTCGGCGTTAGCCCTACACTGGTTGCAGAGCAAGTGTGATAACATCAGCAAGAGGAGCAGCAGCAAGACCAGTATTTAGAGTAGCTTCGGCATCACGGCTTTCCACTGCCACAAAGATATTTGAACCATGAGTATTATGGAAAAATAGCATAAGCCTCTTTTATTGGTAGTGCTATCTTAAGGTATTGATGTTAATGTAGGTGATCACATTCTTGGACAGGTGGATCCTACTTCCAGAGTATCTCTGAAGTCTCATTGGCTTGTAGTGGTGTGTGTTAAAAATGTAGCACCAAACCACTTCAAAAATGTCCAGATATTACTTTACTCCAACATAGGTCAGGGAAACAATCATAAAAGTACTCAATGTGTTTTGGAAGTCCAAACCCACCCTCTTCTCAGCATCAGCAACCTTGCTGACAAACCAGCTGCTGAGACCTATACTTTTAATCATAATATTAGAAATGCCATTAAAGGTCCAGGTCACTTCTCCATTTATATTGTTTTTAATCTCAAACCTTTATTAGACCCCCCCAAAACATGTCATATATACTTTAAATTGCCCCTCTGACCTTTATTTGAATAAGGTCATATCTGAACCTTTTAGCAGTGGTACGCCACTTCAATTTACATTTTTGTTAAAAAGGCAAGGATGAAGCAAGGCAAGATGGGGGAAGCATACCATTGGTCATCAGGAACTGAAAGTGGCTCAAATTTGAACTGGCAAAAGTTCACAGATATCTGCATTATTTAGATTGGTCTGATCAGACAGGCAGCTATATTTTTGTACTTTGATGTGTCAGTTGAGGGCACTGTTCCCAATCCCAGACGAAGATATGCAGAATTCTTGCAGACGATGCAGTCACCAACTTTCAAAGCCTCTGCTCAGAGAGCATCATCTAATATTTGTTTTTACTGCAGTACTGAAAAGGAATCTCTAGTCGACATAGCAGAAGCAAGAGAGCTTATCAATATAAACAATCGCCTGCAGAGCTGTGCCTACTGTATGTTAATTCCTATAGTCTCGTTTTTAACCCTTCTAATGTCTTTGAAATGAGGCATCTGTCAGCGGGCCGTCTCTTGCTCCCTCCAGTGCCTTATTGCCATATGTGTCAGGTTTTGATAAGGCAATGCCACTGTGCCACCTACACATTTAGAACTGTGATGTCTTTGGCTGAATTCATTATACATAGAAAGGCCACCTGCTATTTTGAAATATCCTTTCATTACCCAGTTCCAAGCCAGAGAGAGAGAGAGAAAGAGGGAGAGCAAGTGAGAGAGAGAGAGAGAAAATGAGCTCTGGAGATAACACTGTAGCAGATTGAGAAGGAACAAGGAGAATATTCTCATGTACAATCCGGGACATCTGATTGGTGGGTGGGTGACAGCTGGACCTGGGAATCAAATTCACTTGCTTTGAGATTTTTGGAAGAGAAAGTGAATTTTACAGTTTGCAATGTTTTATTATTTTTTTTCTTCCTTGTGGCATGCTGTCCTTTGCTGATCTATTAACTAGGAGGCTATAAAAGGCAGCCTGGAGCTCATTAGCAGACGAGAGAGGATAAGCGACAGGTACTGAGTGTGTCACCAAGCAGTGAAGAAAAGTTGGATTCCTTTTGACTCATCTCAAGATGCTGGGAAAAAGAGAACACTGGTTTAACTGTTTCTTGTGCAGCTCACACATTGGAATTCTCCCTGTTATATAATGTCTGCTTTGTATTAGTAATAATACCAATATTATTAATACAGCAATAATTAGTGATGAGCATTTTCTTTGAAAATTTGGTTCAATGATATCCTTAGGGCAAAAATGAATTCTCCTGAATATATGTGCCCAGTCTGCACAGTTCACTAGTCTTGCTTGCTAGGATTGAAATGTATGTAAAGAAAAAATGTGTTTCTTTTTAATTTGTGGATAGTGTAAGGATTGGGTAAAGCCCAACTCTGGACTGGAAGTTTTTTTTTTGGAGTCTGGAGATGTTCCATGCAGTACCTGTCATCCACCATAAGATGTCTATCTATTCTATCTTCTTGGTTGAATGACACCTAGCATGACTCAACCTGAAAGACTAAACACATAGTGAGTGGAGAGTGTCATGGTTTCACTCTGAGGCGGCATTACCGTAGTACCCTGAACAACACAGTGTACTGGCATGGAAAGTTGTCCTGACTTCATTACAAGTTTACAAGAGGGCCGTGTCGAGGCATGACATGCTTGAATACTTAAAAAAAGAAGAGTATTTAAACACAAAAATCAAACTACTACCAGTGGGAGCACAGGGGTCAATTTTAGACAGCAGAGTCAACCCTTGGGCTTTTAAACTTTTACTATTATAACTACTTATAATGAATTTAAACCCAATAATTTTATATAATGCACCTTACTAGTCCATTAATGCAATCATTTTCTTTTTTCAGGCTTTTTATCCTGTTTTTATATTTACGTTCCACTGTATTGGTAGAAAGAGCCGTGTTATCACACAGACTGATCTTCAAACATATCTGTCTTTGTTCATCTCAATTACATAGTGGATTGATGGAACTAGTAGCTTACACAAGAAGTGTAAGGATGTTTGTGCTTTCTTTTCAGCTCACAGGGAGTAACAACGACACTGCATTTCTGGCAATAGCAACAGACATTTTCTGTACTTGAAAAATATTCTGCAAGGAATGCACAGAAAAAGAAAATTAATGCAGCAACCATACAAAGACTGGCACGCAGCATTATATTATTTTATTTTATTATTTTTTTGGAGGAGTGGGGTTAAATATGCTTTACGAGTGGAGATTCAGATTCTTGATTCTTTATTTTTACAGATGGCCAGTCCTGATTGGGTAAAAAAAAAATGTGAGGTTCCCATTCCAAAATCTGGATGCCAAGTGCCCCATTTTGTAATTTTGCCTGTTTTCCTCTTCATTTAGGAAAACTATACTGAGAAACATATAAAAGCCAACCCTGTCTGAAAAAAATGAGTTGCTGGGCCATCTTCACTTCCTTCAAGTCACTGGCTCAGAACTAGAGGAGAGCTCAGGACTCTTCAGATCCTAGTCGGAACCCACCTGAGCAAGCCCACCAGGAAGCCATCACTGTACTGGGCCAATGATAAGTAGATGAGGCATTCCCCGTCCCACAGATGAATGTGTTTCTGCACCTTCCCTTTCTTGGCTGCAGATGATTGGGTCAGTACGGTGACAGTTTCCTGGGGGGCTCGCTCAGGTGGATTCAGACCAAGATCTCAACACATCTAAGCTCATCTCTACTTAGAACAAATTTGCAAATGTCCCCGTCCCACGGATGAATGTATTCCTGCCCCTTCCCTTTCTTAGCTGCAGATGATTGGGTCAGTACAGTGACAGTTTTTTTTAATTCTAACAATGCTCTTCTGTATAACTTTTTTTTTTTTTCCATATTAATCTTTATTAAATTTTCACAGTATACAGACCACATCTTAAAATAACATTACCTAAATTTCAATACATATTCCTTCCTTTCAGAGGCCTGAGTTTTAAAGTTCTAAGAAGGGGGGGAGATGAAAAAAAACATCCATACATCACATCTACTTAGCAAAATTAAAACAATATCTAATCAATACCATAATCCCCTTTATCCTTCCTCGAGTATTTTTACAGTTCCTACATTTTTCCTAGTGATATACCCCTCCCACCCTTTCTAACAATACAAACCCCCCCCCCTCCTCCCCTCCAGTATATATCTTTTGTGCTTTTATCCTACCATGTGTCATGAATATGTTATAATGCTTCCCATACCTTTAATGTCCTCTACCCAGCTCCCTCCCATTACCCATCCCCCCACCCTGCTCTCTCCCAGTACCCATCCCCCCTCCCCCTCTCTTCTTCCTTTTCCTATCGTGATTTAAACTGGGGTGTGCATCTCTTCTATCCAATCTCTCCAATTTCTATTGAACTCTTTTAAGTTATTTCGTTTTGTGTATACTGCTCTCTCCTTATATAAATATTCATTTACAGCACTCATCCAATCCTCTACTGTGGGGGCTAGATTTGATTGCCATCTCCTAGCAATCATTCTTCTGGCTTGGAATAGACATCTTAAAATTACCGTTGTTACTCCCTTTCTCTCTACTTCCTCATTTCTATATCCTAAAATACACACTATGGGGTTTAATTCTATCACGGTCCCAAAGACCCTACTTATTCTCTCTGCCACTCCTTCCCAGTATCTGAATAATTTAGGACATTTCCAGAGCATATGTATTAAATTCCCTGACCCCCCACATCTGGGGCAACGGTCATCCGTTCTCTTGCCAAATCTAAATAATTTCTGGGGAGTATAATATGCTCTGTTAATTACCATCAGATGGGAAATCCTATGGGGAGGAGAAACCGAGACCTTTGGGCATGCTGATAGGATATTTTTCCACTGTGCCCTTGTTATATTACCTAGATCATGCTCCCATTTCCCCTTCTCAACCCTCCCTTTCCTCTCGCTGTTAGTCTGTTCACTCAGCTGGGCATAGAGTTTAGATATTAATCCTTTAGTAGGTCCTACTTGTGCTACTGGATATAGCAAGGGCAGTTCTTCCCATGTTAATGATACATTTCCAAACTGGGTCTTTAAGGCATGCCTCACTTGTATATAAGCATAGAATGAATTTTGTGATATCTTAAATTCTTTTTGCAGTTGATCAAAAGATTTGATACCCCTGCCGCCATATAAATGGCTAAGCCTTACAATACCGCATTTTTCCCATTCTAAAATTTTTCCAACCCGCCATATTTCCTGTAGCTTCTTATTGTTCCAAAGAGGTGTATACTTTGTTATTTTACTATATCCCATTTTTTTTTAACTATATCCCATAGCTTTAACATCATTTTTACTGTGGGACATCTACACTGGAATGAGTCCGCTTCCAGGGTCTCAATCAGCTTGCTATGTGGGGAGCCTGTTAATACTAATCTCCCATTTGGGGTTCCTCCGTTCATCTCATCAATCCCCCCTAGCTGTTGTAATTGGGACGCCCAGAAGTAGCACTCCGGATAGGGGACTGCGAATCCTCCTTCCTCTCCCGGTAGCTGGAGCATCCGCAACCTCAATCTAGCCTGTCCTCCCTTCCATATTAACTCCCTAAACAACATCTCAATTTTATTAAACCAACTTCTATTGATCCATGTTGGGGCATTATGCAATATATATAAAAGTTGGGGCATCCATATCATTTTTATCAGGTTACATCTACCAGCCACCGAGAGAGGCATTCGCTTCCATATAGCAATTTTTTGTTTGAACTTAACCAATAATGGAACTAAATTATAACTTATAAATTGCTTAGGATCCCTTGTCAAGGTTACTCCCAGGTATTTCAACTTGTCCACTATTGGCATTTGGGGGGTTCCCAGGGCCATTTGCTGATCAGCTGGGTCCAGAGGGAGACATTCCGACTTTTCCCAACTAATCTCCAGCCCTGAGAAGCCTCCAAACCTTTGCACTAATCCCATTGCCCTTGGTAATGAGTACCTCATATCCCCCAGAAACAATAGGATATCATCTGCATAAAGTGAGATTTTTTCCTCTCCAGTTTTCCTTACAAAACCGACTATCTCCCGGTTTGCTCTAATTGCACATGCCAAGGGCTCTATAGCCAATGCAAAGAGCAGGGGCGATAATGGACACCCCTGCCTAGTCCCTCTCCCCAGCTCTATTTTCCCGGATAACTCATTGTTAATTTTTAGTCTCGCACTAGGTTTATCATATAGCATCCTAATCCAACCTATGAAGGAAGGACCCATGCCAAATTTCTCCAAGACTTTCCATATGTATCCCCATTCTACGCTATCAAATGCTTTCCTTACATCTAATGCCACTACTGCACCCGAAGTATCATTATCCATTGGGATCTGCAGATTCAAAAAAGCTCTTCTAATATTTATACTCGTTGACCTGTTAGCTATGAACCCTGTTTGGTCCATATGGACTAATCTTGCTATAACTCGACTAAGCCTATTCGCTAATACCTTAGCCAGTATCTTTGTATCGGTACACAAGAGAGAGATTGGTCTATACGCTGCAACATCTAGGGCGTCCTTTCCTTCTTTATACAACAGGATTATAACCGCCTCCATCATTGATGGTGGCAATTTACCCTCCCCACATGCTCCTCTTAACATCTCAAGGAGTTCAGGAAGCAGTATCTCGCCAAAATTTTTATAAACTTCAATCGGTAGCCCATCCGGCCCTGGCGACTTCTGATTTGGCATACTCGCAACTGCTTCCTGAAGTTCTTTTAAAGTTATTGGGGCTTCCAGTTCTTCTCTTTCTTCTTGTTTCAGACATGGTACCTCTAATTGACCTAGAAATGTTTCCATTTGCTCCTCCATCCCCACTTTCTGTGCAGTATATAATTTTTTATAATATCCTTCAAATACTTGGCATATACTCCCTGTTTCCGTTGTAACCTCACCCTCAGGAATCCTAATCGCCGATATTGAGGAGGAACCCGTGTTATTTTTCACCAGTTGTGCTAGCATTTTCCCCACGCTTTCCCCCTCAGCAAAGGAGGCTTGCCGTTGGAACATATGTTGTATCTCTGCTTTCTTCAGAGTTATTAGCCTAAGTTCTTCTTGTTTATCTACCCAGATTTTTTCTTTGCCCTGGATGGGATCACTAATAAAATCTCTTTCAGCCTCTAACACTTCTCTCCCTTTTTGTACCTCCTGCTCCCTAGACTTTCTATTTATTTTTGCTATTGATTGGATCAGGAGACCCCTCACAAAAGCTTTCAGAGTATCCCATAGGATCCCTGACGTTACTGTGCCCCGGTTATATTTTAGAAATTCTTTTAGTTCCCAATGAATTCTCTCAGGGCGTTCTTCTGTCTCTTTTTTTATCAGTTCCAACCAGAGCGGGTTCACTTTCCACATCCTTTGAACCTTTCGTTCTCTCATTTTTAATACTACTGTTACTGGGGAATGATCTGAGATCCCCCTGGGCTGGTATTCAATCTTTTCCACCATTTGTAAGGCCAGGTCATTCCCCAGTATCATATCAATCCTAGATAGTGTAGCATGCGTGACCGAGTGACAACTATACTGCCGGGCTCCCGGGTTCCCAGTTCTCCATAAATCCAGTAATCCTACTTCTTCCAGGTACTGACCCATCCTCCCCTGCCCAGCTGGTTCTGCCAGTATTTTTTCTGGGAATCTATCAATTTTAATATCCAGGACCGTGTTGAAGTCCCCTACTATTATTATAGGAACCCCATCTATCCCCACTAAGAATTCCTGTAACTTAAAGAGCACTTCCATTTTAAATGGTGGAGGGATGTAGATATTTGCCAACATACATTCTCTATTTTCTATTAGGCAATGTAAGAAAATATATCTGCCCTTTTCATCCAGGCTGACCCGTTTACATACAAAATTCACCCCCGTTTTTACCAAAACACTCACCCCTCTACTATATGTCGAATAAACAGAGTGGTAATGAAATTGATATTTTCTACACTGCAACCGGTATATTGTATCTCTGTTTAAGTGGGTCTCCTGCAGGCAGAACAACTCTACTCCATATCCCTCCAACATAGATAACACAGCTTTTTGTTTCACCTGCGTCCCCAGGCCCCTCACGTTCCAGGAACCTATCTTAATTTTTCCATCCTGCATAACCATAAACAAATAAAGACAAACAATAGAGCAGATAAAAAAGAGAGCAGGATAACCAATCTGCTGAGGATACTATTGAGATCCACTTGTCTCCCAGTGCCCCCCACCTCCCCCTTACCTTCTTTTATTAACTTCTCGTATATTATGTGTCTCTTAGTGTAAATTATTCTATATAACTGTTTGATACCATTTACCCCCTTGTACTTAATAAGTTTTCCTTGTTTTTTACCACCCCAAGTTTTACCACCCCATATTTTGTGTCCTTTCTTAATTTGAGTTATTTCCTGCACCCCATTCATTAGTGCGAACATATTTTTTTTCCCCTTCAACCTCCCCCATATTTCCCCCCCCCTCCCCCCCCGTTCCACCTCCCTCCCACCCCTCCCCCACCTTCCTAGGTGTTACTCTAGGGGCTATTAGTGACCTTATACCACTCTCTTCACAACCTATTCGACACCCACACCTGTTACACTCGCCGTGTATTACCTCCCTCCCGCCCCCCTCCCATACTACACACACACACAACAAAAAAAAAAAAAAAAAAAACACATACTTCATCCCCCCAACTCATTCTAACCTCCTGACCCTCTTACTACCGAGAACCCCAACGTCTAAAATTTTTCTTTATTTTCTTCTATCCATTTTTCCACTTCCATTGGGGAACCAAAAACCTGGGTATACCCCAATGCATTAATCCGTAACTTTGCAGGATAAAGAAGAGCGTACGTCAATCTAAGTTTCTGTAGCCTACGCTTCACCTGAAAAAACTCCGCCCTTTTTCTCTGAAGTTCTGGGGAAAAATCGGCATATAGTGAGATTCTATCCCCCTTATACACCATATTCCCCATTTCCCTTGCTTTCCGTAACAACACCACTTTATCTTTATAATTTAATAATTTCATCAATAATGGCCTAGGGCGACTTCCCTCAGGCGGAGCTCTAAAAGGCACTCTGTGCGCCCTTTCTATAGAGAACATTGTTGAGAATGTGTCCCTTCCAAACATATCAATTAGTAAATGTTCCATGAACTCAGCAGGATTTACACCCTCGCTTTTTTCAGGGAGACCCACTACACGCACATTGTCCCTCCGAAGTCTGTTTTCCATATCGTCCATTTTTATTGTGTATCCTGTAAACTGCTCCTTCAAAGTTTCTAGCTCTTTAGTTAGGAAGGTTGTATCATCTTCTAACCTGCTGGTCCTTGTTTCAAGTTCTACCGTCCTCTCCACCACTTTCTGTAAATCTTGCCTTACCACCAGCAGGTCATCCTTCACTCCCTTCCTTTGAGTACACAATTCTTTTAGTGAGATGTTGCATGCATTTACGGCCATTAACACATCCTTAATAGTAGGCTCTTTTTCCAACGGAAGGGGGTCACCCGTTATAGTCTCTAAATTTTCTAAATTCACTTCCCCTGCACCCGGATTCTTATTTACTGAACATTTTGCCACTGCACCTGCCTGCGTGCTAACATTGGTATTAACATGTCCCGTGCTTTTCCTTTCAGGCAGTATCCCTTGTTGTCCCTTAGTCTGCCCCTTTTTTGGAGGGGTCTGAGATGATTGTGCAGGGTTATGAGCGAATTGTTCCAATTTAGCTGCCGTGGCAGACTGTTGCATGTTTTTTTCCCCCCTCTCCTTGGCCGAGCGCAGGTGTTGCATCTTTCTTTCTTTCCTTTTCCCCCTTCTCGCCACTTTCCTCCCCCCTCTCTTTGGGTATTCCTTCTCTATTTATCTTATTCCCATCCGATCTTCAAATCAGTCCTGAATATTGCTTTTAACACTTTCTTAACCTTGTGACACAGCCGTCCTCCACCATCACTCATTCAGAGGTTTAATACAGTGTTAGCGAATTCTTATACCCAGCTCTCCAGGGTACACTTCATGAATCACATTTAAATCCCTGCTTTTTTACTTCACAGCTGGTGTTGTTTTTTTTTTTTTTCACATGCACTAATTCAGAAAATCAGTTAGTTTTTCAGGACTGCCACCACCCCTTAATAAATAACTTAGTGCACCAGCGGTCTTGCCTTATAGCCATTCCATAGTTATTCAACTCCAGCGTCACAGTTTTCCTGGCTTCACTAGCCACCAACTCTTGCCTTTACAGCAGGTAGTTAATTGCATACACCTCTTGATTACCATTCATTCAACTTGGTAGGCAATACGTCCTGGTGAGCAATACAGGGTGATACACAGCAATCTACTCCAGAGAGGGGAGGGGAGAGGAAAAAAAAAAAGAAAAACGCTCAGGGACCTCCTCACCCCCAGCCAACCCTTCTCCTGTTAACTTTTGCCTGATTTCAGACACCACAATGTCTACTATGTCCGCAGCGTTGTTTTGCCACACCTCATTCCTCTATCTTCTTCTCCCCCCCGCACACCACCGCTTACCTCCCTCCTTCTGTCTCGGCTTGCGGGCGGGCGGGGAGAGCCACTTGTTGTCAACTGTATGTAGCGTTGTTCAGCGAGAGTCAGCAAGGTTCGGTGGCTCTGATGCAGACGGCGCTGGGGGGTGCTCGTGTGTCCTCGTGTGTCCTCGGTCGTTTCCGTCAGGGACTCGGGACCCGGAAGTGAACGCTGCTCCCCGAGGGCTCGGCTTAGCTCGGCTCCGTAATGCGGACGTATGTCATCATCTCTCCTCCCGTCCGGCTTCAACAGGTAACTCCGACCCTCCTCACTGCGTCCAGCCACAACCTCAAACACGCCACACTCTCCTCATGGGGCTCGGGAGGAGGTAACACACGGCGTCTCACATCCCTCACTCCACCTTACACCTTGCACATCCGGTCACGCCCCCCCTTCTGTATAACTTACCCCTGCCGGGTACTTTAGTTGCAGATATTATTATACTGACTAGTCATTTTCTGTCATAACTTTTCGCAGTCCCAGGAATCCATCCTGTTGATTACAAACGTTAAGCCATTTTAAAATGTCACCAGTAATGCTGTTAATTAGATTTTATTTCCTGTCTAATTGATGGCTAATTAACTCCAGTTAGTCCTTAACAATGTGTTAGTAAAAGTTTTTTTCCCAGAAGGTTCATACAGTATGTAATATTTACAGGTGCTTGTAATTGTGTATAATAAATATAAGCTTGCTGAATGTTTTCATATACTTGACTTTAAAATGTTTTTTTTTTTCTTGTCAATATGTTACCCACTGATCACTGGAGGTGACATATCATTGGTTTTAAAGAGACAGGCAGCTGAATATACTTTTTGCTGTTCTTTGTTAAAGTACCACTAAACTTTGGTTTGAAAAATATATACTGTATATATGTTCAAGCATGTATTCTTAGCTCAAAAAAGGTACATTCTATTGCTCTCAGACTCTTCCAAATCTATTCACTGTGATCTGACTTGCTGTTAGAAGGTAGCTATGTTTGTTCTCCATTGTCCCACTATATGAAGAAATGCAGCCATCCTCACTTGCTCACTCCTGAGATGGACTAGGGACTACAGACTATGATTTATCGAGTGCATAGAGCAGTGTTCATGACCACAATTAATATACACTGCTTGTCCCCTAATGACAATTCCGACATTGCCAGGTGAATTCCAGAAAATTCCCAAGTGAAAGCGTCTGTAACCAAGCCAAAATCTTTTGAGGGTTAGAAAGGACACATTTGATTCGGGTTGGGTTGTTAATTGCTTGAGTTGAAGTAGCTTGCTATAAGATTGGTCCAGAATCTGTTGCAGCCAAGTGCTGGAGCAATCATAGCATATTTTTTTTTTAATTGTTTATTTAAAGAGTTGTGCAGGGTATTACAAAATCACATGAGTATTACAAATATTCATACAATAGAAAGGAAGAAAGAAATTTACACTGTCTTCAGTAGAGTAAGAGGTGTAACAGGATTAATAAACAACAGTAACAATGAAATTGAGAGTTAGATGGACAAAGGGTTATTATAGGCACTAGAATCCATGTCCACGCATAAGTTGTACCATAACTGCAGGAAGTTCAACATAGCAGCCGATGCAAAGAGTCCATAGACCAGGGCCATTTTTAAGGCAGGGCAAAAGGGGCAGCTGGGCCCTGTCATTGCTGTGGGGCCCAAAGCAGCTGCCTCATACATACTTGCCAACTATTCTGGCTTAAATTCCCTCATCCCTTGGGGTTTTAGTCCTGTGCTGTGTCCCGATATCTCAGTGTGAAGTGCTGCTACTAATGCTGCCCAGCTCTGCCCTATTGTTGTGTAAAGATGACTCACCCACAGACCCTGTGTTTACATGTTAATTACCGGCATTCATATGGAAATAGGGGTGGCCAGCGGCATTGATTTGTATATCATCACCTTACTAACTATGTAACTATCTAAGTTTCCTTATGATTTACACAATGGGAGATTTTAGAGGGGGATTCCCAGATTTTCTCCCAGTCTAACAAGGAAATAGCATGCTGAAGAACTTGGGACCATTTCCTCATGTAATGGTGGAGATCAGCTGTTAGTGGAGCGGCTTCATGCAGTATTTTATATAGGGAGGAAATTAGATGGGGTTCATGCGGGCCATTAGCACATAGCATCTCAAATTCTGACAGTTTCTCTAGGGATAAGGAAGGGGACCTTGTGGAGAAAAAGTGTCTGATTTGTAGATATGAGTAGAGGAGTTTCTTAGGGATCTGGTACTTCTTTTGCAGCTCCGAGGAAGATAGTAGGTGTGTAGAAACCGGCTTGACAAGATGACGCAATTGAAAGATCACTGCCTGAGTCTAATGTATCACACGTTCGTAGGAAAGACTGTCCGGAACCTCTGCGTTAAAGAGGATGTTCCTCAATGGTGAGCATGTAGAGGATAAAGAATAGCATTCAGATCATCTCATATAGATAGCGTAAAGAGCATTGGAGCCAGGCAGATGCTTCTCAACTGAGGCATATGTTTATCAGTGGATGGTCATAACATATAACAGGGATGTACCGGTGCGGTGATACTCATTTCTATCTCAGCCCACCTGGTAGACGCTGTCCTGGCTGTCCAGGAGGTGAGTATTCTTAAATGTGTAGCAAGATAATATTGTACGAAATCTGGGGCTCCTAGAGCTCCCTTAAACTTTCAAGCCATGATCACCGATTCTGACACCTGGTGGGATGCGCTAATCCAGATAAAGCGAAGACTCTTTCTCTGGAGAGTTTTAGTATAAGAGTTTTGAGAGTATCGACATTTTAAGGACATTTATGCGACCCTGTAGGGAAAGGGGAAGAGTGGTTCAGTGGCTCAGAAGTCGATTCATTTCCTGAAATAGTGAAGAAAAATTGTTTGCTTGATACAATGAAGAATAAGAGGATGTGATTTGGACACCCAGATATTTCAACAATCATAGCATATTGATCTTAAGTGACTGGACTTTTCCATTAGTCTTCTTGTCATTTATTGTATCTCTCACTTGAAATGCCATTTGGTGGATTTATGGTTTGAGAGCAGTGGTAGCAAGGTCATTACACTTCGATATGTGGAACCTACTGTCTATACCAAGGGTCTCAAACTCAAATTACCTGAGGGCCACAGAACAAATTTTCACATCCAATGGGGGCCGCATGCAAACTGTCCTTTTCCCCAGCATTGGTGTCAGTGGACACACTATTAACCCCCAGCACTGGTGTCAGCGGATGCAATATTAACCCCAGCATTGGTGTCAGCGGACGTACTATTAACACCCAGAATTCCCCCCTACACTCCACAAATACCCTCCCCCACACTCCACTTTACCAAAATGCCCTTACGCTCCACAAATACTACCCCCCCACACTCCACAAATACCCCCTCTTCACAAATTTAAACCCCAGTCACGCAACTAAGGACTTTGCACAGCCTCTGTGTGATGGCTCACTTACCTCATCTCCTGGCAGTCAGCTGGTGGCCTGATCTTCTGCCTCCCGAGTCCTCTCCTCCTGTCAGGTCCTGGCTTCATCATAGGCCTAATGGCAGGGCACCCTGAGAATGCCAAAATCTTCCTCCCTGAGGTGGCAGCAGGACCCTGGATCCGGGCCGGTGTTCGGTCGAGAAGTGCCCGCTATCGAATAATGCCAGGGAATCAACTGTGCATGCACCGTACATAATAGCACAACAGCTGATTTTATGATCAGCTGTTGTGTCGACAAGACGGAGCCTGCACACAATAGCCAACTGAAGATATTTTTCAGTCAGATTGTGCCTCGCGCTGCCAAGGAGTGTTCATGTAGGTGATAGGCAGAATTTAACATGAAGTGCGCAGATGTTTTCAATAATGGCCAGTGCTGCAAAGATGGGGCGGAATTTTTAACGATGCCCAAACAAATCTGCTAAACAAATCTGTATCTGCTATTCTTCCTGGAGGGCCTATTAGCTAGCTAAACATTTCAAATTCTGCCCCCATCTTTGCAGCAGTGGTCATCCTTGAAAACATCCACCCCCTTCATGTTAGATCAGCAATGGCCATCAATAAAAACATCCACCCTCGTCATGTTAAATTCCGCCCCTCACCTAAATGAACGTGCCGCAGCACAATCTGACTGAAAAATGTCTTCAGTCAGCTATTGTGGGCAGGCGCCGTCTCGCCAACACAACAGCTGATTGTAAAATCAGCTGTTGTGGTATTATGTACGGAGCATGCACAGTTTGTCCCGGGCACTATCTGATAGCAGGCACTTCTCAATAGAACTAGGAGGGCAGGGCGATCCTACCTCCGCTCTGCTCTCCTGTGTTGTGCACGCTGGGCTGCAGCAGCATGCAGGGGAGAGGAGATGGAAAGAGAAAGCTCCCAGCCGCTGCCACCTGCCTAGGATCAGCCCTGCTCTTGATTGTCCCTCAGTAGTGATACTTGAGGTTGATGTGTTTGGTCCTATGATTGACCCTTTCTGATTGCGTAAGCCTTATACATCTCTGGTTGTCTTTAAAATGGGAATTGGTTTTGACATGTCTACCTCAATGTCCACAAAAAGTTGACAAATCCTTATCACGTCTTGACATGCGTATGCTGCTGCTATGTACTCTGCTTCAGCTGAAGATAGAGCAACAGTTGCTTGCTTTTGACTAGACCAACTTATGGTTCCTTCCCCATACTGGAAGATAAATCCACTTGTGTATTTGCGGTCTGTGCAGTCTGCGGCCCAATCAGCATCCACATATTCGACCAGTTTTGGATGTGATGTTGCTGATAACCGTAACTTCATCGGAATTGTTCCTTTGAGGTATTGCATCAGTATTTTTATTGTGTTCCAGTCATGCTGACAGGGAGATGAGACTTTTCTGCATAGTATGCTCACTGCTGCGGCTATGTCTGATCTTGTCACAGTGGCAATATATAGCAGCTTACCGATTGCTCTGCAATACATGTCATTGTTGTGTAGCAAGTTTTCTGCTTCACTGCTCTTTTGATAGCCTGGTTCCATAGGAGTTTGGTTTTTGGTTGAGAGGATAACTTCCATCTTCTTCTTTCTGTATTTGGATTCCCAGATAGTAGCTAATGTTCCCAAGCTCTTTCTGCTTGTGAACTATCTGATTGTAATCCAATTCTTGTTCAAAACAGGTTATAATGCCATCAACATAGATAAGGATGTATATCTGTCTTCTTGATTCCTGGAGTAGATACAGGGGCCTGCTTTACTTCTTGAGAATCCCTCTCTGGTAAGCACTTTATTCACTTTCTCTTTCCCCATCCTTGCAGATTGCTTAAGACCATAGATGCTCTTCTGAAGTTTACACACAAGATTGTTTCCTTGCTCAAACCCTGGTAGTTGCTCCATGTTGATATCTTCCTTAATGTCTCCATATAGGAAAGCAGTTTTAACAGGTGTTTCAATTGCATGTCCTTCCTGGCTGCAACGCTAAGAAGAGCTCTGATGGTGGAGTGTTTTATGATGGGAGTGAATGTTTCATTATAATCTTCACTGAATTTCTGAGAGTAAGCCTTGGCAGCTAGTCTGGGTGTCAGAAACCATGAATCAGACTGAGACAGAAGTACAGTTAAATCACACTAGATTAATAATAAATAAAAAAAAAGGTAAACAGAGTAAACATAGTCAAAACATAGCCAGAGTTCAGGATCTCAGATGGATAGTCAGACAAGCCAAAATGTCAGGGAGCCAGAGAACAGCATAGTAGAACAGCAAGCAGTATCTGGAGCCAGAGGGAATGTCAGCTAAGCAAGCCTTTAACAGGAACACAGGAGAGTGTCTCTAGAGATGTGACCAAGGGGAAGGCAGAGATCATCTGGAGGAATCACAGGAACCTGAACTGATTCTATCTTGGAAATGGAGGAAAATTGTTGCGACAAAGCGTCAGCGCTTACATTCTTAGTACTGGGTAAGAATGAAACAATGTAATTGAAACTAGACAAGAAAAGAGCCCATCACGCCCTTCTGAGAGAGAGGCGTTTAGCCTCAGACAAGAATGTGAGATTCTTATGGTCAGTAAGAATGAGAACCTGCACAGTGGTATCTTTGAGGAGATATCTCCATTCTTTCATGGCTAAAATGATCGCTAACAGCTCTCTGTCACCAATCTCGTAATTGCACTCCGCAGGTGACAATTTCTTAGAAAAGTAGCCACAAGGATGCATAGCGCTCTCAGAGGTAGGACATTGAGATAGAAGGTCACCAACACCAGTCTCAGAAGCATCAACCTCAAGGATAAAAGGTAACGTAGGATCAGGATGTGCCAACACAGGAGCAGAACCAAAGGCAGCCTTGAGACTCTCAAAGGCCTTAATGGACTCCAGAGACCAACTCTGTGGGTTACCGTTCTTTCTGGTCATATAAGTCAGGGGCTTGACCAGAGATGGGAAGTTACAAATAAACTTCCGATAATAGTTGGCAAAGCCAAAAATATGCTGCAGAGGACGTAAACCCATGGGTCGGGGCCACTGTAGGACTGCTGAAAGTCCATCGAAAAACCAGCAGTGGAAATGATATAACCGAGGAATATAACCTGCTCACGATGGAATTCACACTTCTCCAATTTACAATAGAGATTGTTCTCTCTTAGTTTCTGAAGCACACGACAGACATCTGTGTGGTGGCTCTCCAGGGACATGGAAAATATGAGGATATCATTGAGATAAACCACCACACACATGCAACAAATCTCAGAGGACATCGTTAATAAATTCCTGGAAAACTGCCGGGCGTTACAAAGGCCAAAAGGCATTATGAGGTACTCATAATAGCCTGTTCTGGTATTAAACGCAGTTTTTCATTCGTCGCCCTCCTTAATCCTCACCAGAACATATGACGTTTGTCAAAGACATCTCTAAAATCGTGGTACTCCTCCAGCAGGGAGAAGAGAAGAGGTGCACAGGACCTTGGCTAACTTCTGGAAGCATGTCTTACTGCATTGTGGCGACCAGGAGGGAACCTCAGCATGGAGCCAATCAAAAGAGGGGTTGTGCATCTGTAACAAAGGATAACCAATAACCATCTGAAACTTAGGTAAGGAAATAACATGGAATTGGATTATCTCATGGTGAAGAGCCCCTGCAGCCATGGACAATGGAATAGTCTCATGAGTCACATGGACAGGCTGTAGACGTCTCCCGTCAAGTGCCTCAATGGCATGTGGAGTATCGCGCAGCTGCAGTGGAATCGAGGGCTTCGATACAAAGACAGCATCAGTGAACAGGTCTGCAGCACGAGAGTCGATTAGAGCCTGTATCTCACCGGACGACTCAGCCCAAGTGTTAAGTATCAGATAAGACCAGAACTGTGTGGACTGCAACAGAGGAAACCCAAACGTGTATAAGTGAAATATGATTTATTAAAGAAAGTGAATAATATAAATACAACCACACAGTGCAATAAACCAACCAACAAAGACCCCCAAACAACAACAGACAGATATGTACAATAAATGGGAAATGCAAGGACCGTAAACGATAGGCAGGCCAGGGTCATACACAGGGAGATCAGCAGATAAACAAGGGCAGTCCAGAATCAGAGTCACAAGCCAGGCCAAGGTCATACACGGGAGATCAGCAAATGGGGTAAGGAACACAGGACAGGGAGAGGATGGACGGATCAGACTGCAGGACAGGGATAATGGTAACAGGTGGGAAAGGGTAGGGACCAGGACAGGGAAACAGGATAAGAACCACGGGTCACAGGTTCAGGGCACAGGAATAGGAATAGGTACAGAATCAGGATCGCAAGCAGCAGGTCAGGGCACAAGGAACAATACCAAGGCGAGGTGTGTGTGCACCTGCCGGGTATTTATAATGGCTGCTGTCAGTCATGTGACGCCTGACTGCAGAAGGCAATACCTGCTCCATACTGCCAGGATCCCTCCGCTGGTGGACACCAGTACTGCGGACCAAAGATGACATAATTCCAGCAGGAGACACCTGCTGGTGGATCGCAGTACTGCGTGCCAAATGATTGATATTACCAGTGGAGGGAACCTTTCCTGACAGTACCCCCCCTCAAAGGAGCGACCTCCGGACGCTCCAACTAGCAGTTGCTGGGGAAAGTCCATTGCGTCAAGCTGGGCTATGAGCAAAGTCAAATCAGGTTGGGTAACTGGCACTTCAAGCAGGGCAGCAGACAGAAGCACATCGGCCCGGGAAGCTGGCACATCGGGCTGGAAGGCAGGCAGCGGCACGTCAGGCTGGAAGGCGGGCAGCGGCACGTCAGGCTGGAAGGCGGGCAGCGGCACGTCAGGCTGGAAGGCGGGCAGCGGCACGTCAAGCTGGAAGGCGGGCACTGGGACGTCAAGCTGGAAGGCGGGCACTGGGACGTCAAGCTGGAAGGCAGGCACTGGGACGTCAAGCTGGAAGGCAGGCACTGGGACGTCAAGCTGGAAGGCAGGCACTGGGATGTCAAGCTGGAAGGCAGGCACTGGGACGTCAAGCTGGAAGGCAGGCACTGGGATGTCAGGCACATCAGACTGGAAGGCATCGGACTGCAAGGCCAGGACATCAGACTGGAAGGCGTCGGACTGCAAGGCCGGGACATCAGACTGGAAGGAATCGGACTGCAAGGCCGGGACATCAGACTGGAAGGAATCGGACTGTAAGGCCGGGACATCAGACTGCAAGACATCGGACTGCAAGGCCGGGACATCAGACTGCAAGACATCGGACTGCAAGGCTGGGACATCAGACTGCAAGACATCGGACTGCAAGGCCGGGACATCAGACTGCAAGACATCGAACTGCAAGGCCGGGACATCAGACTGCAAGACATCGGACTGCGAGGCCGGGACATCAGACTGCGAGGCCGGGACATCAGACTGCGAGGCCGGGACATCAGACTGCGAGGCCGGGACATCAGACTGGAAGGCCGGGACATCAGACTGGAAGGCATCAGACTGGAAGGCCGGGACATCAGACTGGAAGGCATCAGACTGGAAGGCCGGGACATCAGACTGGAAGGCATCAGACTGAAAGGCCGGGACATCAGACTGGAAGGCATCAGACTGGAAGGCCGGGACATCAGACTGGAAGGCATCAGACTGGAAGGCCGGGACATCAGACTGGAAGGCATCAGACTGGAAGGCATCAGACTGGAAGGCCGGGGCAGACTGGAAGGCCTCAGACTGGAAGGCCGGGGCATCAGACTGGAAGGCATCAGACTGGAAGGCCGGGGCATCAGACTGGAAGGCATCAGACTGGAAGGCCGGGGCATCAGACTGCAAGACATCGGACTGGAAGGCCGGGACATCAGACTGCAAGACATCAGACTGGAAGGCCGGGACATCAGACTGCAAGACATCAGACTGGAAGGCCGGGACATCAGACTGCAAGACATCAGACTGGAAGGCCGGGACATCAGACTGCAAGACATCAGACTGGAAGGCCAGGACATCAGACTGCAAGACATCAGACTGGAAGGCCGGGACATCAGACTGCAAGACATCAGACTGGAAGGCCGGGACATCAGACTGCAAGACATCAGACTGGAAGGCCGGGACATCAGACTGCAAGACATCAGACTGGAAGGCCGGGACATCAGACTGCAAGACATCAGACTGGAAGGCCGGGACATCAGAATGCAAGACATCAGACTGGAAGGCCGGGACATCAGACTGCAAGACATCAGACTGGAAGGCCGGGACATCAGACTGCAAGACATCAGACTGGAAGGCCGGGACATCAGACTGCAAGACATCAGACTGGAAGGCCGGGACATCAGACTGCAAGACATCAGACTGGAAGGCCGGGACATCAGACTGCAAGACATCAGACTGGAAGGCCGGGACATCAGACTGCAAGACATCAGACTGGAAGGCCGGGACATCAGACTGCAAGACATCAGACTGGAAGGCCGGGACATCAGACTGCAAGACATCAGACTGGAAGGCCGGGACATCAGACTGCAAGACATCAGACTGGAAGGCCGGGACATCAGACTGCAAGACATCAGACTGGAAGGCCGGGACATCAGACTGCAAGACATCAGGCTGGAAGGCCGGGACATCAGACTGCAAGACATCAGACTGGAAGGCCGGGACATCAGACTGCAAGACATCAGGCTGGAAGGCGTCTGTCTGGAAGGCCGGGACATCAGGCTGGAAGGCGTCTGGCTGGAAGGCCGGGACATCAGGCTGGAAGGCGTCTGGCTGGAAGGCCGGGACATCAGGTTGCAAGGCGTCTGGCTGGAAGGCCGGGACATCAGGTTGCAAGGCGTCTGGCTGGAAGGCCGGGACATCAGGCTGCAAGGTGTCAGGCTGGAGCAGGTTGGTTGATGTGGAGGCAGGTTGCGTTACTGGCAGGATCAAATGGGTAGGAAAGAACTTCCGTCTCTTTTTAGATGTAGCTACTGAAGGCCTGTAGGTAGCTGCAGATCTATAGGTAGGGGATGAAGCAAACTGGAGAGAAGGGTTGGAATATGGCAGGGAAGAAGTAACAGTGGCTGGGGGAAGTTCTTGAGGGATAGTGGGCCATGGGAAAGAGGCAGTTGGATTAAAGGCAGGATATGTGCAGCAGGAAGAAACAGGGTATTGATATTTGGTGGGGAGTAGAGTATATTGGGCTGAAACTGAGGTTGCCATAGGTGATGGAGGAAGAGTTTCTTGGGCAGGCAGTTGTTTGGTAGCAGAGATGGTTTTTTGTGGGCTGGCTGTGGCTGATTGCAAAATACCAGACCATGCTAAAAGTAGTGGTTGCACAAACTGCGGGTTACATACTGCCTGTCTGACAAGGGATTGTACGGAATCAACACATTCTATTATCATCTGTTGGGAACAGGCTGTGTAATGCTCAAAAAAGTAAGGGGAATCATCTTCCAGAAGCCATACCAGTGATGTGACTTGATTAATACTGAAAGGGGGAGAAAAATCATCCTGGCCCCCTGGGATGCAGGGCAGGGCCAGCTCTGTGCAGATTTGAATTAACGGGTGAACATCCCCAAACAACATACAGCCCTGATCAACCCAGGAGTGAGCTAAACGAATGGTTTCCAACAGCTGATCACTGGTCCACCCTTTCAGTGTCTGGCGGAGATAGTCACCACTCTCAGACGCCAACAAAGCATAATAACGAATCACTTCTAAATTCATTTCTGTAAGCAACCTGAACCAAGATGGTTCCTCTGTGTAGCCACTTCTGGTCAGGGATGGCGCCTTGGTATTCTGTTAAGTATCAGATAAGACCAGAACTGTGTGGACTGCAACAGAGGAAACCCAAACATGTATAAGTGAAATATGATTTATTAAAGAAAGTGAATAATATAAATACAACCACACAGTGCAATAAACCAACCAACAAAGACCCCCAAACAACAACAGACAGATATGTACAATAAATGGGAAATGCAAGGACCGTAAACGATAGGCAGGCCAGGGTCATACACAGGGAGATCAGCAGATAAACAAGGGCAGTCCAGAATCAGAGTCACAAGCCAGGCCAAGGTCATACACGTGAGATCAGCAAATGGGGTAAGGAACACAGGACAGGGAGAGGATGGACGGATCAGACTGCAGGACAGGGATAATGGTAACAGGTGGGAAAGGGTAGGGACCAGGACAGGGAAACAGGATAAGAACCACGGGTCACAGGTTCAGGGCACAGGAATAGGAATAGGTACAGAATCAGGATCGCAAGCAGCAGGTCAGGGCACAAGGAACAATACCAAGGCGAGGTGTGTGTGCACCTGCCGGGTATTTATAATGGCTGCTGTCAGTCATGTGACGCCTGACTGCAGAAGGCAATACCTGCTCCATACTGCCAGGATCCCTCCGCTGGTGGACACCAGTACTGCGGACCAAAGATGACATAATTCCAGCAGGAGACACCTGCTGGTGGATCGCAGTACTGCGTGCCAAATGATTGATATTACCAGCGGAGGGAACCTTTCCTGACACCAAGAAAGGGTAACCGAAACCAAGGGCTTATCCTTCAGGATAACTGGAGATGAAACATTGCCACCTAAGGTCTGCCTGTGACAGGACCTCAAGGTTCGGGCGATCCCTGGACGGATAGAACAAGACTTCAAAAAGTGACCTGCCTGGCCACAATAAAGGCACAATCTCTCCCTCTTCCTAAGGGTTTTCTCATCTGCAGAGATACGCATGAAGCCCAAGTGCATGGGTTCATCTTCACTGACTGACTTGGTACCAAGAGGCATGGGAGGTGAGGGAGGCAAGGGTGGTACTGCAAAGCTCAGAGACAAATGTACAGGAGGCTTCTGCAAGTGCTCTTTAAAAAAGACTTTCTCCTAGTCTGAAGTCAATGAGGATGGCAAACGTGATCAACTTCTCCAGCTCTATGGGTATATCTCGGGCTGATATCTCATCCTTGATGGTATTCTAGAGACCATGATAAAAAGCAGCTACAAGGGCCTCATTTTTCCACGCAACATCTGCTGCCAGAGTACGGAATTCAATTGGCGTGGTTTCAATAGTTCTCGTACTCTGTTTGATGGACATGAGGCACTTGGCAGCAGAAGTGGAGTATGTGGGAACATCAAATACTCAAACTCAGGGTAACTCAAGACAACAGGTTTTTGCATCTCCCATAGAAGGTTTGCCCAGGCCAAGGCTCTCTCAGAAAGCAAAAATATAATGAAACCTACTTGCTTCTATCCGTTGGAAACATCTGGGGCAGCATCTCAAAGTATCTCAACCTGGTTGAGAAAGCCTCTGCATTGGACTGGATCGCCCCCAAATTGCTGGGGAAGCGGAGCGGAACCAGACATACCTCTTATAGAGGTAATACTTGAGGTGGGTGCCTGCACAGAGCAGCAGCAGGGATGGCCTACAACATAGGTTGTACCGGAGCAGCCACAGTGGGAGATTCCAGGTGAGCCATGTGACTCAGGAGCATTTTTAACGCCATAGCAAACTGATCCATGCGGTGATCCTGCTCATCCAATCTGGAAAAAATATTACTAACAAGTGGATTGACTGCATCTACTGAATTCATGACCTTCGCCTACTGTCAGAAACATGAATCAGACTGAGACAGAAGTACAGTTAAATCACACTTGTTTAATAATAATAAAAAAAGTAAACATAGTCAAAACATACCCAGAGTTCTGGAACGGGAATGGATAGTTAGACAAGCCAAAACATCAGGGAGCCAGAGATGAGCGTAGTAGAACAGCAAGCAGGATCTGGAGCCAGAAGGAATGTCAGCCAAGCAAGTCTTTAACAGGAACACAGGAGAGAGATGTGACCAATGCAAAGTCAGAGATCATCTGGACTGGTCAGCTAAGGCCCCTTTCACATGGGATGGATCTGTGATGATCCGCCCCATGAACATCCACTTGCTTAGAGGAGATCGCTCCATTGATCCCCTCTGAGCCGGGGGATGACAGGGCGGTCCCTGTACACTGTGCAGGGACCACCCTGTCAGATCTCCGCTCTCCACCTATGGGGCATCGGATGAACACGGACCGTCTGTCCGTGTTCATCCGATCCGCTCTGCAGACAGATAGAAAAATACGATTTTCCTCCGTCTGCAGAATCGGACCATAGTGGGGACGGATGATATTGGGTGTCAGCAGATGTTCATCCGCTGACACCCGATATCCCATAGGGATGGATGAAATACGGACATACAGTCAGCACGTGTGAAAGGGGCCTTAAGTAGGCAGGACTGACAAGAAGGATATCATTAACAGGTCACTGTGGAGAGATAGGAGCTGGCAATTAGTGAACAGCTGAGTGGCCAGCTCAGAGAAGGAAGGCCTGAGCCCAGACCTGACACTGGCTTTGTATTTGTGGTTATTCCCTTATGCGTCTGACTTTCCTCTGAAAGTCCACTTACTGCCTATAGTTTTGCAGTTAGGAGGGAGCTCTGTGAGTGTTAAGGTTTTATTTTCTTGAAGTGACTTTAATTCTTCTTCTTCTGCCTTTCTCCATTTATTGGCTTCACATTTTGCCAGTTTTTCTATTTCTTCCCACAATGTTGGTTCATGTATGCTGTATGTTTTGACAGTGTATGGCCGCGTACACACGGGCGGATTGTCTGCCCAACTAAGTTCGTCAGACAATCCGACAGACAGTCCGTTCAAAATTTGAATGAACGGACTTGACCACACACGATGAGCAGACAGTCCGCTGAAAGCGTGCGCGATGACGTGTACAGCACGTACGACGGGACTAGAAAAACAACGTC
Source organism: Lithobates pipiens (assembly GCF_037356315.1). Taxonomy (NCBI): domain Eukaryota; kingdom Metazoa; phylum Chordata; class Amphibia; order Anura; family Ranidae; genus Lithobates; species Lithobates pipiens. Next base: position 445,541,648 of record NW_027507903.1, read on the forward strand.
CTATACACTGCAATGCAACCTTCGGCCGTGTAAATCCTTTCTGAGCATGCGCCATACTTAGTCCGTCCAACTTGCCTACACACGAGCGGACTGTCCGCTGAAACCAAGTTTGGACGGACAAAACCAAGTTTGAACGGACAAAATTACGGAAATTCCGTAAGACTTTGTTCGTCAGACAGTCCGCTGAAAAAGTCAGCTGAAGCCCACACACGAGCGGATTGTCCGCTGAAACGCGGTTCAGCGGACTAAGTTGGACAGACAATCCGCCCGTGTGTACGCGGCCTATGACAGCTTGCGGGGTGGTATCCCCTTTGTAGTCCGAGTGGATCTTCTGATTTTAGGCAGCTCAGCAGGATCTGGTGGGGAACTTGATTTAGGCATTGTGAGTTCCACCTCTTGTTCTGACTCCTGCACAGGTTCGCTCTGGTCGACCTTTTCTTCTGGTTTGCTGGGCATGTTCACGTCACAGCTTTCAGGGATTGGTGTTTCTGATGATGGGCTTTCATCAAAATAGACACTATTGCTTTTTGTCACTCTGCCAGTCTTTGGGTGTAGGATTATAGAACCCTTAGTTTGCTCACTATAGCCTACTAGAATGCCCCCTATGTCTCTGTTCTCCAGCTTCGGTCGCTTTTCACTTGGAATATAGGCATATGCTTTACATCCAGACACTCTGATGTGCCCTATGCTAGGCTTTGATCTATGTCACATTTCGAATGGAGTACTTTTTTTTTCTTTCAATTATTTTTATTGAATTTTCAACATTAAAATATTACAACAAAACAATACCACAAAGATGTAATAAGCATCTGAGCAGTCAATAGGGAATGCATTGTTACAGGTAAGTGAGTGCATATTTTAAAGGAATCCTCTGAATTGTATGTTAACTAACTTCCTAAACCATCATCTCTTCCTTGTTACTGGCATTGCCATAGCACTCCCGACACCCCTTAGTGGGAACTAGCTGTGTCGCGAAGTGTATGGCTCCACCTTTATGGTACTTTGAACTTGAGTATATTCCTGTACCATGCATTTTTAATGGATTTTGTACAACTTATACACTAATACCACATAAGCATGCAAGGTTTTACTGTTATTATTTGTCCAGAGAATATCAGTTACCATATAGGGTAATAACAACACGGCATACTTATTGAAGTGTATTGGCATATATCAAGCTAGTAGTTATATTCATATATTCTTTAATCACCTTGCCTGAGATCACCTGTAGACATTTTGTTATCGTACCATACTAGGCAAGTGTTAAATGTTTATTACCTGAGAAATTTCTCCTGCCATTAAGTCTATGTGTATTTTAAAATTTAGTTGTTCTAAAATTTGAGATTCATTTTAATTGGGTGTAATTTTTATACCATTTAATCCATGGGGCCCATAGTTGTTGTTCCCTAAGATATTGGGTTTTGTTTGATGTGATCATGAGTTCATATGTGTGGTGTGTTAGTGCGATGACTTCATTTAGGGATGGAGGAGTGTTCATTTTTCATTTCCTAGTTAGCGATAGTCTAGCTGCCAGAAGTATATTATCACAATCTTGTGATATGCTGGGGGGATATGGTTTATGTTTAAGTTGAGGATGGCTAACTCTGTTAAGGCCTGGATAGGGATACCAGTGACCCCAGTTATTAAATAGAATACATCTTTTCAATAGGTATGTAGAAGAGGGCATTCCCAGAAAATGTGTATTTATGTTCCCACTTGGTCGCAGTTTCTCCAGCATGTAGGTGGGGTATTTCCCTTAAATTTTGCTAGAATTGTTGGGGTTAAGTATCGCTTTTGGGCTATTTTTTGGGTTAGCTCCCATAATGTAACACAAGAGGTAGTTTTGTAGATTGATTGAAATGCTGATGCCCATTGCATTGGCACCAAGCTACATCCTAAATCCTGTTCCCATTTGGTTAGTGTGGGTAATTTAGTAGGTATACTCTTTTCTCAGATAGATAGTTGATATCCCTTTAGTCGTGATGGTAGAGTTATTTAGGAAGGTCCAAATTTTTATAGGGATGGAAGCCAGAAGTTAAGGGTTATGGTGAAGACAATGTGCTATCTAAAGGTAAAGTGTTCAGAAGCTTGGAGTGCCAGTTCCTTTTGGAGTTGTGTAAATGAGACCTTTGCTCATATAAGGCTCCAATCTTAGTGTTTGGGTTTGTGATCCATGATTTTAGGCGTATGTCAAAGATTAGCGTTTTGAATACCGCTACGAGGGGGTTCATCTTTGTGGTAGTACCTTTTCCCAATCGTATGTTATCAGCTTCTGCCAGATCATGACAGAGGCTTTAATTGTAGGTGGAAGATATGCAGGGGGAGTCAGTTGGACTTTTCTACTGAAAAGCCCAAACTGCATATTCATATACGATAGTGCTGCCTGTTCTATTTCTCCCCATAATGTTTTGGGGGATGGTAAGAACCACTATTTCAGTTGGGTCAGAACAGTGACATAGTAATAATCTGTTAGATCTGGGATAGAGGAGCCTCCTACAGATCTATGTTTGATTAGTATGTGGTATGAACAGCGAGGTTTCTTACCTTGCCATAGATATCTGCCTAGCAGGGGCGTAACTATAGGGGGTGCAGCAGTCGCGACCGCAACTGGGCCCTGTGATGCAGGGGGCCCATGCAGCCCCCTCTACATATGGCTGGCAGCAGCATAGGCAGCTAGCACACACTATTACATACCCCCTACATATCCCCCTGGGGACAGGGACCCCTTCTCACGTTGGGACAGGGACCCCCACCTCCCCAGGGGACAGGGACCCCTTCTCACCTGGGGGCAGTAACTTCATCTGCCCTGGAGAAAAGGACCTCATCTCTTCTGGGGACGGGGACCCAATCCTGCCTAGGGACAGTCCCCCAATGGGGCACCTAAAATTTTAAAAAAATAAATAAATAAAAACTACTGATACCAGTGGTGGAACTACAGGGCTCACAAAGGTCATACCTGTGACCATGCCCTGGAGTTCCACCGCCAGACTCGGAGGGAAGGGCCCTGGTTGGGGTTCAGGGGGGCCCTTCATGGTTTCTTGCATCGGGGCCCTGAAGGTTCTAGTTACGCCACTGCTGCCTAGGGCACACTGTAGCATTTTAAAGTAATATTTGGGGATAAAAATTGGGGGGGATCTGAGTAAGTATAGTAATTTGGGTAGTACCATCATTTTGAAAGCCGCCAGGCTGCCTGCCCATGAAAATTCGAATTTTGTTAATGTTTGCAGTTCTACCTCAAATTGTCTTTTGAAAGGGAGAAAGTTTGTGTGAAATAGTTGTTTCGTTGTTTTGTTAAGAGTCACTCATAGATATGGAATTCCTGTGTCTTTCCATTGGTAAGGATATGCAGTAGATGGTAAGCTTCTGTATTTTTCATCTATTCCTAGGTCTAGAATATGAGATTTGGAGTCGTTGACTTTATAATAAGATATTGTTCCAAAATCTTTTAGTATACTTTGAATTTTCGGAAGGGAAGTGAGCAGGTTATAGATTATAAGTATTATGTCATCCGCAAACAAACTTATTCTGTGGTCTGTTTTCCCTACTGGTATCCCTGAGATGGCTAAATCAGAGCAAATTTGTTCTGCTAGGGGCTCGATGATTAAGTTGAAAATTACAGGAAAAAGGGGGAAGCCTTGTCTCGTACCATTTGAGATACGAAAGGCATATCATTAACATATATTTGTGCCAAGGGTTGCTCATATAGTGCTGAGATAGCGGATAGTATTGTTCCCACAAATACAAATTTAATTAATACTGCCTTGAGGTATCCCCAATGAACTCTATCAAATGCCTGCGTCCAAAGAAATGAGCAGAGAAGGTGTTTTAGTTTGTTTGGGAAAGTGTATGATGTTAATTATTTGTCTTGTTGCGTCTGATGATTGTCTTCCCCTAGTGAACCCCGCTTGATCTCTGTGGATAAGTGTAGGCATATATGTCATTATTCGTGTCGCTATTGCTTTGGCATATAGTTTGATATCAATGTTTAGTAGTGATATCGGAGGGAAGTTTTGGGGAACATTGGGATCTTTACCGGGCTTTGGTAGTGTTATGACTATGGCTTTTAACATCTCTGCTGGGAATGTTGAGGAGGAGGCAGCTTTGTTAAATAATTGGCATAATTGTGGGCTTAAGATGTCTCTGAGTAATTTATAATATTCCCCTATCAAGCCGTCTGGGCCAGGGGACTTACAATTCGGTAGGAAGTCTATAGTTCTTGCAATTTCATCTATAGTGAAAAGGGGTGTCAAGTTGGTAGGGGTCTAGGGAGGGAAGTTTAATTCCATCTAAGAACTGGTTTATCATCTCGGGCGTAGGATCTTCTTTAAAGTTGTACAAAGAACTGTAGTAACAGCTAAAGAGGTTGGCTATTGCTTGGGGGTCCTGTAGTTTTTTTTTAGTGTTAGGGTGATATACATATGGGATCTTGGATTTAATATGGCGGTCACGGATCCGCATTGCCATAGCTTTACATGCCTTATTACTGGTTTGATAGTATCTAGCGGTGTTGTTTTTCGAATGTATCTAGTAGTGTCGCTCTAAGTTCTTGTCTTAGGGTCAGGAGTCTATTTTTCAACTGCTGAGATGGGTGAGATTGATTTTGGGAGTCTAATATTTTTATTTCATTAGTGAGAAGTTTGATTTGCTGCGTCCTCCTCCTTTTTGCTTGGGCGCCTAATTGTATGAGTACCCCTCTACAGAACGCGTTATGAGCGCTCCAAAAGGTTGCCGAGTCTGACACCAAGCCCACATTATGGTTAAAAAATTCTTCCATTGTTGTTGTAAAGTAGTAGCATATGTAGGCATTTTTAAAATCTGGGCATTGGTTCTCCACAATTTATATATTGGTTGCAAGATTTTGGGTAGTTTTTTTATACTAACGAAGGGCATGACCTGCCCAGGTTATGGGCGCAATGTCAGACTCTTTAACCTGCTGTAACAACCATTTATCAGTCAAAATATAATCAATATGCGTATACGTATTATGTACTGGAGAGTGGTATGTATACTCTCATTCCCCAGGGTGATGACATCGCCACACATCATAGAGATCATTGTCATTTATGAACTTTCCCATTGCAAAGTTGGTTCTAGTGCTGGGATTAGATGTGTCCATCTGTTGGTCAGGAACTATGTTAAAATCAATCAATGACCCCTTCTGTACCTAGCGGATTTTCCACATGATTTTGTTCAAAAAAGATATTTGTCTATTGTTCGGTGCATATATTGTCACCAAGGTGATAGGAGAGTTGTCAATTGTGCAAATCAAAATAAGGCATCTCCCATTAACATCAGAGATGTTGTTATGAAGTTGGAAGTTGACTGATTGGTGTATCGCTATAAGACCTCCTTGTTTTTTCTTTGGTCCTGATGCAGTAAAAATATATGGGAAATCTTTATCTGTGCAGGTGGGTGCTGCTCCATCATCTTTGAAATGAGTTTCTTGCACACATAAGATTTGACAAGAATGGGTTTTGGCTGTTTGCCACAGTGAGGCCCTCTTTGCTGGGTGATTAAGTCCATTGGCGTTTAACCTTAAGATTTTAGTATTCATATAGTGAGGGTGGTATTGCAAAAAAATGTAGTACTCACTGTTCTTGACGATAATGGAGGTTGAAAGATCCCAGGGCTCTATGTTGTATTCTGTCATATTCTCTTATTGAGCTGCGTAACAGGTGTCTCGCCATCTTTCAGTAGCTTAAATTCTTTGCTCCAGTGCCTGGGTGCCTGCTGGGTATGCTGTGTGTGCCTGGGCCCATAATCTGTTGGCAAGGTATTGAATAATGCACTGGAAGCTTCTTGTATACAGCAATATGCTGCATTTTCATGGAGGATTGCAGTACATATCTCTACATCATGGAGACAGGAAGAGAACAAACAAGTGCATTGAGCATAGATAGACAATGCATTCTGTTATATTATAGAATACATACGATAACACTATAATACTACAGCACCACTTGCTGTATAGATAGGTATAATGCATATAGTATATAGTCGGTTTATATGCAACCATGCTATTGTTCTTTCCAACAAAAAGCCCTGTCAGTTTTTTTTTGTTTTGTTTTTTGGCTCTGTCCTTTTGATGAGATTGCATCACTTCCTGACACAGTGACACAGCAGGATGTGAGAAAAAATCTCTCCAAAGTGAGGGGACAGCCCATTTTTATTGTCACCATTGTAAACAGTTGTCCTCATTAAAATATGTCACATTTGTTTCTGTGGTAACTGGGATTTCCATCACTTTTGTATCCCAGTAATAATGGTCACCAGGACAGGATAAATCTACCCGGGGGGGGGGGGGGGGGGCAGATACAGCATTAAAACTGTTCTATCCCTTTTACAATGTGTCTAAAACAAGAGAGGCTTTCACTTTAGGTATACTTTAACTATTACTGAGAGATAAGATCAATACTACACAATTATTGCTGTTTCTCTACTTCCTGGCAGCTGTTCAAGCTCCAAAATAGATGAACTAATTCTGTTCCATGAAAAGTCTGGCCTAAACTACACAGCCATTACCATGCAAGCATAAAGACACATTTTCTGAATTCAGATATGGGCTAATTTAGGGGTTAGGACTAGAAAATGAGCACCCTAAATCAGTTATTCAAATAATTAAAACTGTTATAAGATTTTCAAGTGTTTGGCGGAATGCTCTGGTCAGATTGTAAAAAGCCTATCACCCCTACATAGTCAGGAAAGCCATCCACTGACCTGTAGACATTGGAGGATATAAACAAAGAATGGTCATGCGATTGCTCATCAACTGTCACCAAATAGGTTTTTAATTTCATTTAGCAGTGAGCCAATATGTGAAGTATGCCTCTATAAAAAAAAATAAAAAAAAGACAAATCAACATTACCTAACCAGTAATTCCCATAAGCAACAGACAGATGTTTTTTGTAGAGTAGGGGAAGAAAAAAACAATCAGCTGTGTATTTTGCTGCAGGTTTTTCCTCACCCTGTAAAGTGAAACAATTGGCTCTGAACAGCAAGAAAGAGGAAATCTCTCTAACAAAGACCCAGATAGTTGTATAAACTTGATAGAGTTTCTTACTTGATCCAGAAGGAGAAAAAAAAGTTTGGCTGGATTTATTATTTTAAGCGGACCTGAATTCAAATGTGAAGATTTGCTATGTCAAAGGGAGCATCTAGAAATGCGAGTTGTGTCTAAGCTGTTCCCTAAAAAAAATACCCTTTGTCTTACTCCTGACGAATAGCTGTGCAATTCCTGATATATAAGTGTGCCTAGGCACATAGGCACTTGCATATCCAGAAGTGCCTGGTCCATAAGGGGCACCGCCCCCCTAGTTTGCATGTGGGGTGCCAGACTTTTTTCTTCAAACCACATGATTACCCATCCACTTGGGACACTAGCGAATCAATATTCACTATTATCTTTGGCTTAAAGGTAGCTGGCTTAAAGAGGAGGTAAAACCTTGCAAAGTAAAAGTACTTACCTGCAAAACAAAACCCACGATGTCCGTGATATTCCCTGCTGGTGGAAGCACCCATCTTCGCCACTCTTCCTTCTGGGGCCACTGACTCCAGCTCTGTGACTTGCTGGAGCCGCACAATGTCACTTCCATGCATGCACGCTGGAGCCACCAGTCACGGCACGCACTGGGGAAGAGGGTTTTTTCTTCACTGCGCATGTGCCGATGACATCATCTGTGCACTACAAGGTAAATATCTCCTAAATGACTAACCTATATGTAAAAATGTTTGGGGGGGTGGGGTTTACAACCACTTTAACCAAGTTAAAGTCTACCTATTTGTCATTTTAAGCCCAATGTAATCCGGATCTGTGACTTGCTGGACCGGCGCGACGTGACTCCCATGCATGCACGCAGGAGCCACCAGTCACGGCACGCACTGGGGAAGAGGGTTGTTTCTTCACTGAGCATGTGTTGATGACATCATCGGTGCACTACAAGGTAAATATCTCCTAAATGGCTAACCTATATGTAAAAATGTTTGAGGGGGGGGGGGGGGGGTTACAACAACTTTAACGAAGTTAAAGTCTACCTATTTGGCATTTTAAGGCCAATGTAATACGATCATTGAGAGGTTGGATGAAAGGTTTAGTGGGATATAAAAACAATTGGCAGTTAAATTGTACATTTTTTATAGCTGTGTTTTAAATTGGACCAAAAAGAGCAACTTTTGTTTAAAAACGGCAGAGGCATTTAGTTCCAAAAGGACAGACCCCCCCCCCCCCCCAATATTTTTAACAATTGAAATGTTTGAGATCCTTGCGATGCGGGTTTTCTGGTAGAGCTTCCACTCTAGCAAAGAGAACGATGAGCAGCACAGTAGTGATAACAACAAATCTTTCTCTAAATCTGGTAAGACTCCCAGTTAGAGGCTGCAGTGTCTTAGATGATTTCACTTTGTAGATATACAGCTACTGCATGAGGCTGTGGGCACAGGGATTGTACTGCCGTTCATGAGCAATTCAAGACAAATTTATATTTTTTTAGAATACTAATTAGTAGTGAGTGAACATTTCTAAATGTTTTCTACAACCTGACAAACTTTCACTTTTTGAGTTCAGGTCCACTTTAAAGTTAGGAACAGCTAATCAGTTATCATCTTGACAAGGAGAATCAATAAGAGACCTTCTATTTGGTGTTGTTTCTCTATTATGTAATGTATCTGTCCTTTTACATCACTAAAATGGAAGGGTTTGAGGGCTTTCAATGCTATCTGAAAAATACCAGATGAAATGGGAAAAAACAAACAAAAAAAACTTGACCAAGAAGTGTAAAGGGAATACCCCAGGCATGCTATTTTCTTTGATAATTTGTAGTGATTCTTTGCCATTATTCACAGTTTCTCTGCTGATCAAAGATGAATCTTGCTTGTCTAGGCATTGGGCGTGTTATACACATACTCAGCTGCATTGTGAGTTCCATGTTAAAGAATGCACTGTTAAAGTAATGTCCCCATACCCAGAACCTTACACCCTTTCATCTTGCCTTTTCCGTCAGCAGCACCATCACAATCAATATACCCTACATAATTCATGACATCCAGCGCTCTCATTTGAATCTCAGTCCCAGAAGGGATTAATAGCATAATCATGTTTTCAGGCAGAGTAACTCAATGTTCTTCGAGGAAATGTTAGCCTTTCGACTAGTCTGCAAGTTCTGTTTAGCAGCATACCAGGGATTTCTATATGCAAGTCCACATAGGGTATTACAACAGACCTTGTATTATAAATTAATTAAACAGAACCTGTAAATGTGTAAAGTCCAAGTCTCTTTATGCTGTTGACTTTTTTTTTCTTCAAAGTTCCAGGTCCGGGACTATCATTTTTATCTTCTTTTTCTACTGAGTGACTAATTGACCCAGGAGAAGAACACACTTGTTCTGCAATAGTGACAGCCATAAAGTTTAAAACCACAAATATAAATAGTAATGTCAGCAACCTTTGTTTTGTCCTGGCAAGGTCCTTCCAAAGAGATCAACATTAAGAAATTGCAGGTAAATTGTAAAATCAAGTATTTTAAATGCTTGATTGCAGTGTTTATCCTATCTATAAATATGTATCCAAATGTCAGCAAAGTTGAATAAGCTTACAGCCGAGGCATTTCTCCACATGACCAGTGACTCTGGGATCCCAAAGGAAAAGTTTAACGTAAGCAAGGTATATATTTCAGGTACTCTTGTTACCTTTCAGGTATTTTAGAAAGTGGGAGTAGGGAGCAGCTCTTCTTTTAGCTATAGATTCCACTTTAATATTTCTGCAAACCTGAGTTATGGTTGTTGCTGTCAGGGACAGACATTCCTTGCAATTTTCTGTCTACAAGTATATTCTGGAGCTGCTATATTGAGTAGCCTAATGCTGCTTACACACGTTCAGATTTTCCAACGGAAAATATTTGATAGGAGCTTTTTGTCAGAAATTCTGACCGTGTGTAGGCTCCATTGGACATTTTCCATCAGAACTTCCTACACACAAAATTTGAGATCTGCATCTCAAATTTTCCGACAACAAAATCCGTTGTCGGAAATTCAGATCGTGTGTACACAATTCTAACGCACAAAGTTGTATGCATGCTCGGAATCAAGCAGAAGAGCCACACTTCAATTTTCTTGGCTCATCTTACATCACTCTGTTCTTGACGTTCCGAATTTCCGACAACATTGTGTGACCATGTGTACTCAAGATAAGTTTGAGCCAACATCCTTCGTAAAAAATCCCCTGGATTTTGTTGTCGGAATGTTCGATCGTGTGTACGCGGCATTAGGCCGCATTGAATGTGACAAAGCTAAAGTGGCGGAAGACTGTTAAATCACGTATCACATAACCAACACACCAGAAACGCTGTGCTGTCTTTACAGATTGGCAAAGAGATTAGACAAGCTGCAATCGGCATCATGTAGTGCAGGACCCAGGCTTTTTGCCTCTGAGGTAATTATATTTATGTTACACAACCAGGGCAACAATGTAGCTCATACTATAAAAATGCAATTTTACTTCAATTTATGTTTAGAAGCAGTTTGTAAAGGACCACCCTAACTAAAACTGATATTTTAGTCATGAATATACACTGGTAAGCCTTGAAGCATGCACTGGCTTCCTACATCGTTCAGGGACTCCGAGGCACCTCTCTTTTTAAGTTCCCAGAACCAGCCACTTATAGCACCTAAACCCTTCTACTCTCACCAAAAAGAGGTAGAGCCACTTAGCTTCTAAAAACCCAGTATAAATGTTATGTGTATCTGGTACCAGAGTGATCTACCTGTTCCTTTACGCATTTCACTCCTCTAGGGGCTTTGTCATAAAGTACACACAAAATACTTTGTGACTAAGCTCCTAGCAGAGGGAAACGCATAAAAGAGCAGCAGGTGGATCACCCTTGTACTGGATAACAACAATAACATTATTCTTGTCTTTTAGAAGGGAAGTGGCTCTATCTTTGTGTTTTGGAGTTGTAATTGTTAGCAGGTAATTGACTGCTCAGAGCCAGCAGCAATTGGTTGGTGGAGCAGAGATGGAAGGCTTGGAGTGGAGTGGTTGGGACTGTTTGTAACTCCTTCTGCTGTAACAAAATATCTCAGTATTTTGTTCTATTTTTACTGAAAATAAATTGGAAAATCCAACTGCTGTTGAGTCCAGGTTTCAGTTTACTGACCTTTAACAAAATACAGGTTGACATTTGATACATCAAATTTTTAAAAGTAGATCTAAACCCTAAATGGATGACATTTGGCTTGCTAACACACAGTGTATCATAAACAACTACCAGGTTGTCATAAAATACAGTTTCATCCTTTTTTCATTCTGCTGTGCATCTCAGCATACCTGATCTTCTAATGCACTATTCAATCACTTCTTCTCTATTTACACGTCAACGATGGCTACACATCATTGCTCCAAACCGGCTGACAGTGGCACGGATGGACCATGCCATTTTCAATGTGTGTCAGTTTGACCACTTATAGTCAAATAAAGTCGTGTAGAAAAGGAAGTGACAATGCAAGGGGACAATTGGGAAGATCCACCCTGTTCATTTGTTTAGGTGACCTTTGTTACAGAGGAAGAAAATGATCAGAAATCCACATTTTTTGAGATTTGTTCTAACTTCCCATCTCTCCCCGCATCTCTTTGGACAGAAAGTGAAAGGAATTTTCCCAGTGTTATACAGACAGCAAAAAAAAAAAAAAAAACCTGGCAGGGACTTTAATGCTTCATTTAAAAAAAAAACAGTTTTGGTTATACGTACACTTTAATTATTGTTGTCTACACCATTCCGTCATAACATACTATTTATACTGTATACATAAATATACTGTGTATAATGATCTCATATTATTCATATATAGCTAATATAAATGTTATTTACTATTACATCTTATTTTTTTACCTTACGTAGATAGTAGAATGGCAATGCATGTAGGAGAGGCATACCACTACAAGTGCATTGAAAAATATCCCCAATAGACACTTTTGTCAGGCAGAAAAACAGACCTCAATAAAACCTTCCTCTAAAATATAAATTAAAAACAATAGTCTTACTTGCATATATTTGGAAATGTATTTGGAAGCTGCATGCCACTGCTTTAGTGCCTGTATGTTATCTACAACCAGGTTCAGAGATTAAAGTTATCCCGTAGTGTACAATTATGCTTTTCTCTTGGTTAGTTTAAAATGCTTGTGGATTAGAGCTTATTTTGTGTTTAATTAATAAATTTTCTTTATCGAACGATGCAAAAGCTTTGGCATACACTAGCTAGATGAAAAGTTTCCACCAGGGGGCGCTATGATAGTGGCTACAAAAATCTGTATCACCATTATAAAAAAAAAAAAAAAACATAAACTGATTAGACTAAGCAAGATGAAAATCTCCATGTCAGCTCTCTGGTGCTGTACAAGTGAATGTATTTTTTACAAACCTTTATAGTATGATGTATAAGCTCATCATTTATCCATTTGCCAACTCATTCCTTAAATATCTTTAGGTAAAATGGCAAATAAGAATTAAAAACCCTTTTTTTTTAAAGTTTGGATAGACTGAGACCCGGGATTAGGAAAAATTTTCTGTACACATGAGGTGCATTAGTATTCTGAATCTTGGTGTGCTTTGTGTATTTCTTCCAGATCTGTGCAGTAATCCAGTGTGAAACTCCTTTTCTGTGCAGGTGCTTCCTGTAATAAAGACCAGTCAATGCTACTCTCTCACCTTGTGTAGGGTGGCTGGTCTTATCTCCCCCAACTGTAGCCTGTTGGGTGTAGGGTCAGCTGAGCCCTCCCACAGCTCTGCTCAGGTTATATATATATATATGGTATAATCTAAGTTTAGTGTATATAAAGTGAATTTATATCCTCTCTGTTTATCAAGGAATATATTTCAATTAAAGCTTTTGTGTCTGGAGATCAGCCTAAGATTGTCTGTCAGATTTACTGCTTATTGTTTTACATCTACATTATTTGCAAATATATACCTTCCTGCATTTATTTGCAAATATAAGTTAAGCCACACTGCCACTTATTAGAGATGCCTCGACAAAGCAACGTGGCTCACATGCATTTGTAAATGTGCTTAACAAAAAGGAAAAAAAAAAATTTCTATGTATATAAGTGCAAAAAATTACCCATCGATCTTGCCAGAAATCTTGTGAGCCGATAAATTTCTGCGCTTTCTGGAGGAGTTATGAAAATGAGAAGTGGGGAGGAGATGATGGGAGATGTCTGTGCTTTGTAATTGGAAGTGAAGCAGGTAGGGCTGGCACCACATGCTTAGGAACTTAAAGCTGTGTTGTCCTATCAAAGAGGAAGGTAGTAGCCCACTATTTCTAGCACATCAAAAGTTATTTTCTATAGTGTGCGGTGCAGTGTGTTTAAAATGATTGTAAAGTCTTGTTTTAAAAAAAAAAAAGAAAAACAAACATGTCATACTTACCTACCCTGTGCAGTTGCTTTTGCACAGAGCAGCCTGGATCCTCCTCCCTCCCGTTCAGTGCCCCTACAGCAAGCGGCTTGCTATGGGGGACACCGGAACGGAGTTACAGCTTCCTGTGTCCATTCAGACATGGAGTCGTGATGGAGTCGTGACCCAGCCCCTTCCCCTTTCTCTCCTCATTGGCTGACTGACTTTGACAGCAGCAGGAGCCAATGAATGAATGAATGAAATACTTGTATAGCTCACAATGCGAACTGAATCGCCTCTAGGCCAATGGTGCCACTGCTGTGCCTCAGCCAATCAGAAAGGAGAGGTGAGGAAGTCATGAACATTGCTGGATAGAGAGGGGGTTCAGGTAAGCATTAGGAGGGCTGAGGGGGGCTGCTGCACACTGAAGGCTTTTTATCTTAATGCATAGAATGTATTAAGATAAAAAAAAACCTTCTGACTTTACAACCACTTTAAGGATAAAACATGAGTGAATATGATTTATATTTATACTAAATGTCTTTTTTTTTCCTTGTTAATGTGCAAAGCCGATTTTCATCACTACAACAAACTATGGAGTTGATTTACTAAAACCGGAAAGTACACAATTTGGTGCAGCTGTGCATGGCAGCCAATCATCTTCTAATTTCAGTTTGTTAAATTAAGCTTTGACAATAAAAATTAAAATGGAAGTTGATTGGTTTCTTTCCAGAGCTCCACAAGATTTTGCATTCTCTAGTTTTAGTAAATCAACCCCTACCTGTCTATACCCACCCTATCCTCATAATAACACAACTTTCAGAACTCCAGCTGTAACATGGAATATACTTTTTGTCCTCCTACAGACCATCTTAGCTATGGCATGCTGAGGAGTCACAATAACCACACACCGGTGCATAGATTCCAATATCAGGATCTGTGCCATGAGAGGCATGGAGATGCCAAAACATTATTTTGTTCATTGGAAAGTCTTTTAAGTTACATTACAAAATGGCAGTGGGGTCATCTTATTTTTAGCTACAAATTGTGCTTAGCTAGTTCTTTGTCGCTCCTCACTCCACTTAGCCGAAAGAGATTTTAAAAAGTTAAAACAAGATTTATTTGACAGAATAGAAAAAAAAACAGGATATGCCATGCTCATACAGCTACACCACACCATGTTTTTTGTGCCCATCCGCTGTTGCGTTTAATCAAATCGAGCAAGTATCTCATCCCAGAGGAGCGCCCATTCTAAAGCCTTATCTGCCGAGCGCAATGACTATGTGATGGATCTGATTCTATCATTGTCATCCGTCCAATTCCATATTAACTGTGTGGCTTAAAGTAGTGCTCTCTTGGCGGGGCCTGTAAAAGAAATAATTAGATGGGTATAAGCTGCAGCCTCTGGGACCAGAGGCAGATAGCATCTATGACTGCTCTACATTTACGGTTACATCACTTCAGAGACGTGGCCGGGCCAGACAGCTTCAAATCACAGATGGAGATCAAGCACACAGAAAAGAAGTAATAGAAGAAAACTCAATTAAATAGTAACCTGCCTCCCCAATCACTGTATGTTATTAGCGGACAGCCTCTATGTTTACTTAGAGGCACTTTCCGGACAAACATAACATTTTGACATCTACTTTCTCCATTGACACATGCTACCTGCCTGGGTACTGCTAAACTCTTATTTTCCTTCTAGCTTTTTTTCTGCAGCTGGCGAGAAAAATAATTATGCCTGCAGATATACCAATGTATTTGAATAACCCTGAACCACAGGATGGAATAATACAAGCTAGTATATTTTAAAGTCTCCGTACTGCACTCCTTATGTACCCACTGCCGCCTGGCACTCATACATTGGAGAATGAGAGAAAGTCACGAAGCAAGAAAGTACAGTGCTTTCCAGAAGCTCTGTCAAAAATACGTTCATTACAGATGCACTAGACATGATAAAACTCATATTAACTGATTAAACAAATAAACAGAGTGTATTTTCTGAATCTGGCACAGTTCCAACGTAATTAATTGATTTATTAAAGTAATGCTAAAGTCTCGTTTTTTTTTTTCTTTAAAAATAACAAACATCTTATACTTACCTGCTCTGTAAAGTGGATTTGCACAGAACAACCCAGATCCTCCTCTTCTCGGGTCCCTCTTTGGTGCTCCTGTCCCCCTAATGGGTGCCCCCACAGCAAGCATCTTGCTATGGGGGCACCCGAGCTGAGCTCCTTGTGTCCATTCAGACACAGAGCCACTGTTCTGCCCTGCTCACTCTCTCTCCTGATTGGCTAACTGACTCTGATTGACAGCAGCGGGAGCAGGAGTCAATGGCGCCACTACTGTGTCTCAGTCAATCAGGAGGGAGACTCCCGGAAGGCCAAGGCACTCCTGCAACATTGCTGGATAGAGATGGGGCTCAGGTAAGTATTAGGGCGGCTGAGAAGGGCTGAGGGGTGCTGCTACACACAGAAGTTTTTTTTATCTTAATTTACAACCACTTTAAGTAGCTCATTAAAGGTAAACTTCCTTTAAATAGAAAATTAAAAAATGAACATAGGTTTTCCTGTTTTCCATACTTGCTGTGTGTAAAACAAATTGTACATTCTGTACATAACTGTATTCTTCTTTGTATGCTTTGCCTATTTATTACACACTGCACTAATAATGTTTTGATTACATGTTGCATTTTTTCGAGTCCTGATTAGAATGATTTAGACTGTCTATATTATGCTCCTTGGTACCATAAAAGTACAATTTTAATAGTAATGTGATACCTGTGTAATCATGTGTATAAAAAGCTTCAATTGCACCAAATAAACAGAACAGTTATTTGTAAAGATGCTGAGTGGATCTTTTGTGTCTGTTCCCTACTGCAGTAGATAATAGTTTGGAACCACTAATCAATATGAGGATAGGAGTTGCCTATCTCTAAATCTCTTTTTAATGTTGTATTTTCTATGAATGTATTTTAGCCCTCGTTCACACTGAGGACAGGTTTTGAAATTGTGCAAGTTCAGCTGAACTCGCACAATTTCAAACCCTTATTTCAGTGCGAGTTCGGGGGCGATTTTAAAGACATCTGTGCGGGTTCATTCACAGATGTCTATTGAAACCGCCCCCAACGTCGCCAAAAGGAGTGCAGGAACTACTTTTGGACAGGACACTTATACCCCATTCCTGCTTTCAGTGCTGTCACATTTTGAATGACAATTGCGCGGTCATGCTACACTGTAACCATGTGAATTGTTTTTCAGTTTCTTTGCACAAATAGAGCTTTATTTTTGTGGCATTTAATCACTTCTGGATTTTTTTTTTCCTAAAAAAAAAAAGACCAAAAATGTAAAAAAAAATGTTTCCTTAGTTTCTGTAAGTACATTTTGTAAATAAGTAAGTTTTCTCCTTTACTGATGGGCGCTGATGAGGCGGCACTGATGGACACTGATGAGGTGGCACTTATGGGGCACTAATGTATTGTATATAGTACCTCTGCGCTAAACCCTATGGGGGTGATGTAAAGGGAAGATGGGCTACTGCTGCATGCACTGGTGAAGGGAAAAAAACTCTAACCCTAATAGGAATAGTTAAATGTATAATAGTGCTGCGCTGTATGGGGAAAGGGGGGGAAGACAAGGGGAAAAAAAGGGGGGGGGGAGTGGGTAATCTGGGGGTGAATGAAGGATACCAAATAAAAGTGATGTTACACCAAAAAAATAGCTACTATAAATTCCCTATGGTAAACAATTAATAATGATGTCAAACAACAATTGTTGAATAAATAATGTGGATCAAAGTGTCATAGTTATACACATATGATACAATAGCAGGTGCTAAAAGTTAAAGTGTAAAAAACTCAAATAAAGTGACTAGTGCACACATATATGGAATGATCAACTGAAACAATCGCACTCAGAAATAAATCCGTAAAACAATCCGTATAAATAAGTAAAGAAAAATAAAGTGCTAAGTGTCAATGAGTCCAAGCAATTAATCGCATAGATGAAAAAACTGGGAGTGAAAACAGTGCAACTATTATTGTCGTGGTATTCAGGCAAAAATATATATATATATCCACGTTTTGTGCTGTGCAAACCATGCAGGCAATTCAGTGTCACACTCCTCCTTTCCCCTTCGTGGGGTAAATGGATGGATGTCCCCTTACCTTACCGCTGTAAGGTTACAGCGCATAACAACATATATTGGTCACTATGGGGCTTCCTCTCTCTTGTATCAGATGACTTAATGGCAGATGAACCTCATAAAATGCAAGAAACGTTGCCAAATAGTGTAGTATTTTGATAAATCGATTTTTTATTAAATAAGGTTGTCTGGCTACTCACATTTTAAAAGATAAAAACAGGTATCGAATGTAAACAGAACGGTGGACAGCGGGTCTGGACATCACTTCCGTTGTCTCTCTCTCTCTCTTTCCACACGTGTTCGTCACTGTCAGGTGACTTCATCAGGGAATAGACAGAGAGAAAGAAGTGTCCCTTATATACCCTTATTTTACTTATTACGGTGGCCATTTTGTTGGAGTCCGGTGGCCGGAAATACGATCGCGGCCATTTTCTTGTCTATCTTGCGCAGGTAATTTGACCAGAAGTACAAGCGTGGCCATTTTCTTATCTACCATGCGCTGGTGATAGTATAGTAGAGGCAGATGAGTGATAATCTCCATTTTGTTGTGGTCCATATCACAAATGAATGGATGTAAACACTGATAACCACTATGTAAGACGCCAGGTGTGTTAGTGAACTTATATTCACCGGTAAACACAGACTATGTGTATACCAGAACGGTCAGAGATAGGGTGACACCGGAAATGTGGGCACCGCTGTTTACATGAATTAAAACACTTTTAATAAAATCATTACATAAAACCACAATATAATAAAATAAAGAGTAATGAATAATAAATAATAAAATAAACACGACAATAATAGTTGCACTGTTTTCATTCCCAGTTTTTTCATCTATGCGATTAATTGCTTGGACTCATTGACAATTAGCACTTTATTTTTCTTTACTTATTTATACGGATTGTTTTACGGATTTATTTCTGAGTGTGATTGTTTCAGTTGATCATTCCATATATGTGTGCACTAGTCACTTTATTTGAGTTTTTTGCACTTTAACTTTTAGCACCTGCTATTGTATCATATGTGTTAGACACTTTTATCCACATTATTTATTCAACAATTGTTGTTTGACATCATTATTAATTGTTTACCATAGGGAATTTATAGTAGCTATTTTTTTGGTGTAACATCACTTTTATTTGGTATCCTTCATTCACCCCCAGATTACCCACTCCCCCCCCCTTTTTTTCCCCTTGTCTTTCCCCCCTTTCCCCATACAGTGCAGCACTATTATACATTTACCTATTCCTATTAGGGTTAGAGGTTTTTTTTTCCCTTCACCAGTGCATGCAGCAGTAGCCCATCTTCCCTTTACATCACACCCATAGGGTTTAGCGCAGAGGTACTATATATAATACATTATCTGATCTTATTCTCTATAACCTTTGCTGCTGATATGGATATATTTACTTTCCTTGATAAAAGACAAATTAATCTGCAAGAAATCTTTAACACCCCTGTCCCTATAAAGAAAAATAATGACCTAGAAAGCCTAATGAGAAGGTTAGGCCCCAACATGGAGAAGAAGGTCAGTCTATGGTGGGAAATAACCACCTTCGAGCAATATTTGAAAGATAGTATTGTTCCAAGAAGATTGAGATGGGATGTAATCCCCAATGATGGTCTTACTGACCAGGAATCCATTGATGAATGGTTCAGATTTTTTAATGAAAAGGGGCTATATTTACTTACATTCATATTGGACAGAAAAAGAAAGAAACTAAAAATAATAGAAGAAACCATTATCCAACTTAAAAAAGAACTAGATCCCTTTAAAGAGAAAACAGAATTCCTTTCCCTTACGGCGCAGTTAAACAAAGACCTCACTAAGAAAGATAAAGAGGTACAACAGAAAAAAAAGTAAAAAATACAACAGGGATATGAATGATTTTAAAACAGATCAGGTGTTTAAATGGCAGAGCCAGATCAACCACCTGGATCCAATTTCTACATATTCCACACCCAAAAAAACGGTGAGAGTCCAACCCCAATATGTAAACCCAGAAAACAGGAGTGATACACATTCCAATACACAACAAAATTATGATAACAACAGAGGGAATAACCCCGATTATCAGAGGTATGATGAAAGACGTGACAACTATCATCAACAAACACCATACTGCAATGATAGAAGGCCACAACACCTAGAACGAACCCCACGGAATGGTTGGAAAAAAACATTTTGGAAAAATTTCAAAAAGAACAACTATAAGCAAAGACCACCATATGAACAAAGGCCCCCATACGAACAAAGAAATGATAGAACCTATCCATACAGTCAACAAGACAATAGAGGTGTTCCCTATTCTAATAGGGACCGACCATACAAAACATACAGACCAAGAATGCAAAGTCCAGAATACCAATATGATAGAAGGGATGGAGCACCTAGAGGCCCACCACCACAAGGCCCTTATAGACCATACGAGAGGAGCCCGATCCGGACGTACAACTATTACGCACCGTTAAGCGATAGGCCAGAAGAAGATAGAACAGATAGACATCGTTATTCGGACACAGAATACAAAAGATCTTTTTTGGAGAGAGGCAGGGAGAACTATCCAGTAAGAAACACAGAAGAAGCAAGGTACCCAAGAAGAACTCCAGAAAGAAGAGAGGAAGAAGAGGAGGGAAGAGAATTCAAAAGAAAAAGAGAGTAAAAGGAAAAGGAATTTTTAACCTCAGCGGTAAACCACTAACACAAGAAGAAATTGGCACACTGGATAAAGGTCTTAAATATGCCCCAGTAAAAAATCTAGATAAATTTCAAGCGTATATAGGAATACAAAAATATGTGCGGAAATTGAATATTAAAAAATACATGTCTAGCAACCCTTATAAACCTAAAGCAACCAATGGAAGAGATGAGGTAACAACACAGTACTTTGAGGAACAAGTCCACTTTTAATCCGCCTGTAAAGGACAGTAAACATATCGACGTATTCAAAAGATTAGTGACTGATGAGCTGAAGACATAAAAAAATCAAAAAGAAGGAAGAACCCAAATACATAAAGAATGGAATTCAAAAATTAGTCAAAAGAAAGGATTTGGTAATTCATCCAGCGGATAAAGGGGGAGGCATAGTAGTTCTTTCCAAAGAACAATATAATCTCAGTATGGACTCCCTTCTACAAGATGACAACACCTACAGCCGCCTACTAGGAAATCCAATGTATAAGTGTAGAAAGGCACTTGAACAAGTGGTACACTTAGGTCTGAAGAAACAAATTCTTAATAAAAGAGAGGCAAAATAACTTATACCTGAATCATGCTGGACTCCCATCATTTATTCCGTTCCTAAAATTCATGAGGACCAAAATAATCCTCCACCAGGACCCATAGTAAATGGGATTGACTTGCTGACATCACGCATAGGCCAATACATTGACTTTTTTCTTCAACCAGCAGTTCAAAAAACTCAAGCCTACCTGAAGGATACTAAACATATGTTACAACTATTGGACAATCTACCCACAAGTAAGGAACCATGGCTAATGGCAACGGCAGACGTGTCCTCACTGTACACGATAATCCCACATCATCATGCATGTGAAGCAGCTAAATGGGGCTTAAGGAAATACACAACTCTCCCCTGCAGCCAGAGGAAGTTCATTATCAAAAGCCTTGATTTTGTGTTAAAAACAGCTATTTTTGGTATAACCGATCCTATTATTTTCAGAAAACTGGGGTGGCAATGGGAGCCAAATTTGCCCCCAGTGTAGCGGGCCTTTTCATGGCCAAGTGGGAGGAAGAATAGGTATTCACAAATGTACCAGAAAATCTGTGTATATACAGAAGATATATAGACAATATTATGATAATATGGAGAGGTGGAAAAGAAGAATTAAATAGCTTCCTGGAAAAATTAAACAATAATGATAGAAATATCCACCTCACCTGGGAACTAAGCGATGAGCAAATCAACTTTCTAGACTTGACAATCACACAGAATAATAATACCCTCTCCTCTAGGACTTTTTTCAAAGAGGTCGATAGAAATAGCTATCTTCCACTTCAAAGTTGCCACCATAGGAATTGGCTATTTAATATACCAAAAGGACAACTCATGAGGATACGCAGAAACTGTATGGATAAAATATCCTATGAAATACAAGCAGATATATTGAGGTCTAAGTTTTTGGAGAAAGGCTACGACAGCGAGTTCATTGATGGAAAAATCAAAGAAGTAGCAGACATTGATCGGAAAACATTAATGATAAATAAATCAAAGGATGAGGCCTAAACAGACGCAGTACCCATTATCTTGGACTACAACATTCAATATAAGGAGGTAGAAAGAATAATCAGACGCAATTGGAATATCTTGCTAGCTGATAGACAATTACAAACTATTCTCCCTCCAAAGCCCAAATTTGTCTACAGACGGGCCCCAACCATCCGTGATGATCCTCCCAAAAATAATTTTACATTCTTTTCAGGTAAAGGTTCTGCCCTTGCAAATGATGTTTCGCAAGTATGAGCACCAAATGTCAGAATACGAAAAATAAATTTTTTTACCTCTACATCTACAGGCAATACGTATGAGATTAAAAACTTCATCTGCTGTAATACTGAAGGGGCAGTCTACGCGCTTGAATGCAGTTGCGGCCTGCAGTATGTGGGCCGCACTAAGAGACCGCTTAAAATCCGTTTGAAGGAACACATACAAAATATCAAAAAGGGGTTCGACAAACTCAGTGTGTCAAAACACTTTGCGATGGTTCATAATAGGGACCCCTCCCAGCTCAAATTTTGGGGTTGAGAACCGTACGTCAAACACTGGCGGGGAAGTCACAAAGTGAGAACCCTAAGCGAGTTAGAATCCAAATGGATTTTTATCATGGACACTTTTGTGCCACAAGGCTTAAACATAGACTTCGACTTGAACTGTTTTATTAGTGATTTTTAAACATAACATTCTTTGGGTCCTTTTTATACATTGCTCCCCCTTCTAGAGTAGTCTAATATATTAGGAACTTTTATATAAAAAAATCTAACATCTGTTTTTCTTGGTCCGTTCTTCACACACTACTTTTTTATAACAGCTCAACAATTTTAGGAGATTAACTTTTGGGCCAGGTTATATATAGGATGTCATACATCTATGGTCACTTTTGCTATTAACATCACTGTTATAACAATAGAGTTTATATTTTTATATCTTTATTTTTATGTGCAATTTATTTCTATTTTCATTTCATTTTTTCTAGTTGTATTTTTTTTTTTATGTTTATTTTATTATTTATTATTCATTACTCTTTATTTTATTATATTGTGGTTTTATGTAATGATTTTATTAAAAGTGTTTTAATCCATGTAAACAGCGGTGCCCACATTTCCGGTGTCACCCTATCTCTGACCGTTCTGGTATACACATAGTCTGTGTTTACTGGCAAATATAAGTTCACTAACACACCTGGCGTCTGACATAGTGGTTATCAGTGTTTTTCATCCATTCATTTGTGATATGGACCACAACAAAATGGAGATTATCACTCATCTGCCTCTACTATACTATCACCAGCGCATGGTAGATAAGAAAATGGCCGCGCTTGTACGTCCGGTCAAATTACCTGCGCAAGATAAACTCCAACAAAATGGCCGCCGTAATAAGTAAAATAAGGGTATATAAGGGACACTTCTTTCTCTCTGTCTATTCCCTGAGAGAGTGACGAACACGTGCGAAAAGAGAAAGACACCGGAAGTGACGTCCAGACCCGCTGCCCACCGTTCTGTTTACATTCGACACCTGTTTTTATCTTTTAAAATGTGAGTAGCCAGACAACCTTATTTAATAAAAAATCGATTTATCAAAATACTACACTATTTGGCAACGTTACTTGCATTTTATGAGGTTCATCTGCCATTAAGTCATCTGATACAAGAGAGAGGAAGCCCCATAGTGACCAATATATGTTGTTATGCGCTGTAACCTTACAGCCAGTGGCGGAATTATAGGGGTTGCCAAGATCGCCATGGCGACCGGGCCCCTTGCTGCAGGGGGCCTTTGAGGGCCCCCTGTACTCTTCGATAGGAGGGGAGGCTGACAGGAGCTCCCCGATCATCAGCCGAACTGAAATCGGCACTGCGTGGGGAGCTCCGTTCTCACATTAGCCTAAGTAAAAGCACAGTGTGTGATCTTTGTCTCCCCCTAGAGTGCAGTACCCAGCAGGAAAAGCAGAGGTAAATGTCTGCCGTTTTTTTTGTTTTTTTTATAATTCTATCTACTGTATTTGTCTTTATATGTGTGTGTGTGTGTGTGTGTGAGCATGCCTGTATGTGTGTGTGTGTGTGAGCATGCCTGTATGTGTGTGTGTGTGTGAGCATGCTTGTATGTGTGTGTGTGTGAGCATGCATGTATGTGTGTGTGTGTGAGCATGCATGTATGTGTGCGTGTGAGCATGCTTGTATGTGTGCGTGTGTGAGCATGCTTGTATGTGTGTGTGTGAGCATGCATGTATGTGTGCGTGTGAGCATGCTTGTGTGTGTGTGTGTGTGAGCATGCTTATATGTGTGTGTGTGAGTGTGTGTGCATACTTGTATGTGTGTGTGTGAGCATGCTTGTATGTGTGTGTGTGAGCATGCTTGTATGTGTGTGTGTGAGCATGCTTGTATGTGTGTGTGTGAGCATGCTTGTATGTGTGCGTGTGAGCATGCTTGTATGTGTGCGTGTGAGCATGCATGTATGTGTGCATGTATGTGTGCGTGGGAGCATGCATGTATGTGTGTGTGTGAGCAGTGAGCATGCATGTATGTGTGCATGTGTGCATGCTTGTATGTGTGTGTGTGCATGCTTGTATGTGTGTGTGTGCATGCTTGTATGTGTGTGTGTGCATGCTTGTATGTGTGTGTGTGTGCATGCTTATATGTGTGTGAGCGTGTGTGCATGCTTGTATGTGTGTGAGCATGCTTGTATGTGTGTGTGCATGCATGTATGTGTGTGTGCATGCATGTATGTGTGTGTGTGCATGCTTGTATGTGTGTGCGAGCATGCATGTGTGTGTGTGTGTGAGCATGCTTGTATGTGTGTGTGAGCATGCTTGTATGTGTGTGTGAGCATGCGTGTATGTGTGTGTGAGCATGCTTGTATGTGTGTGTGTGTGAGCATGCTTGTATGTGTGTGTGTGAGCATGCTTGTATGTGTGTGTGTGAGCATGCATGTATGTGTGTGTGTGTGAGCATGCATGTGTGTGTGTGAGCATGCATGTATGTGTGTGTGTGAGCATGCTTGTATGTGTGAGCATGCTTGTATGTGTGTGTGCGAGCATGCTTGTATGTGTGTGTGTGTGTGTGTGTGTGAGCATGCTTGTGTGTGTGTGAGGATGCTTGTATGTGTGCGTGCGAGCATGCATGTATGTGTGCGTGTGAGCATGCATGTATATGTGTGTGTGTGAGCATGCATGTATGCGTGTGTGTGCATGCTTGTATGTGTGTGTGTGCATGCTTGTATGTATGTGTGTGTGTGAGCATGCATGTGTGCATGTGTGTGTGTGTGCATGCTTGTATGTGTGTGTGAGCATGCATGTGTGTGTGTGTGTGTGTGTGTGTGTGTGAGCATGCATGTATGTGTGTGTGTGAGCATGCTTGTGTGTGTGTGTGAACATGCTTGTATGTGTGTGTGTGTGTTCATATATGTATGTGTGCATGTATATGAGTGTGCATGTATGTATGTATGTGAATGTGCATGTGTTTATCAGTGGCGGAGCATCCAAAAGGGCGCACAGGTACCGCCCCCTCTCTCCAGCCACCCCCTCTATGACCAATGGATAAATTCATGCATAGCATAGCATGAATCTATCCATGGCCACCGCTGCCACCCCCATATTTAGGTGTCTGGTCCCTTTTGGGGTGTCGGGTGCCTGAATTACAGCGGCGGGGGGTGTTTTTGCAGCACCTGATTAGAGCCATAGGCTCTAATAGGCTTCAAAATAGGTGAACTGCGAGCGCCATGCTTGACGCTCACAGTCCACCCAGGTGTGTTAGAAAAGTGAATTAATATTCACTTTCCTAACACTAAACCGCCTCTCCACCAATCGGGTCTGTTATCCATCACCTGATAGGCGTCCAATAGCTGCGCCTATCATTTCAGCCAATCAGGAGGAGAGGACGGGAGATGAGGATGGCGGGAGATGAGGGTGGCAGGAGATGCATGGAGGACCCCGCTAATGGCCGTTACCCGCTGCCCCACCA
Organism: Lithobates pipiens; assembly: GCF_037356315.1. Classification (NCBI taxonomy): domain Eukaryota; kingdom Metazoa; phylum Chordata; class Amphibia; order Anura; family Ranidae; genus Lithobates; species Lithobates pipiens. The sequence continues at coordinate 445,567,371 of NW_027507903.1, forward strand.
AGACAGGGTAAGTGGCAGGCAGACAGCGAGCGGGCGGTGGGGATTCACAGTGGCAGCATTTGATGGACACACCAACAGCATTTGATGTGCACAGTGGCTCCATTTGATGGCCACAGTGGCAGAGCTTGATGGGCACAGTGGCAGCATTTGATGGGCACACTGGTGGCATTTGATGGCACAGCGGCAGAGTTTGATGGGCACAGTGATGACATTTGATGGCACAGTGGTGGCGTTTGATGGTACAGTGGCTGTAATTTATGTTTTTTTCTGAATTTTTCAGTTTGCTTGCACCCCCCTAAAAAATTTGAGCACCAGCTGCCACTGGTTTATATGTGTGTGCATATGTGAATTTTCCTTCCTGCAGCCGCTGAATGCCTGTGGGTGGGAGAGGAGAAAAAGCGGGGGGAAATGGAGAAATCGGTTCCTTTATAGGGCAGCCACCCACTTGGGACCGGGCCCTGGTGTTCCACCATCGGGCTCGGAGAAAAGAGCCCTGTACGGAGGTGGGGGGGGGGGCCCTCCATGGTTTCTTGCATCGGGGCCCTGAAGGTTCTAGTTACGCCACTGCTTACAGCGGTAAGGTAAGGGGACAGCCATCCATTTATCCCACGAAGGGGAAAGGAGGAGTGTGACACTGAATGGCCTGCATGGTTTGCACAGCACAAAACGTGGATATATATATTTTTTTGCCTGAATACCACGACAATAATAGTTGCACTGTTTTCACTCCCAGTTTTTTCATCTATGCGAATAATTGCTTGGACTCATTGACACTTAGCACTTTATTTTTCTTTACTTATTTATACGGATTGTTTTATGGATTTATTTCTGAGTGCGATTGTTTCAGTTGATCATTCCATATATGTGTGCACTAGTCACTTTATTTGAGTTTTTTGCACTTTAACTTTTAGCACCTGCTATTGTATCATATGTGTATAACTATGACACTTTGATCCACATTATTTATTCAACAATTGTTGTTTGACATCATTATTAATTGTTTACCATAGGGAATTTATAGTAGCTATTTTTTTTGGTGTAACATCACTTTTATTTGGTATCCTTCATTCACCCCCAGATTACCCACTTCCCCCCCTTTTTCCCCTTGTCTTTCCCCCCTTTCCCTATACAGCGCAGCACTATTATACATTTACTTATGGGGCACTGATTAGGTGGCACTGATGAGGAAGCACTAATATGCTGCACTGGTGGGCACTGATTGGCACTGATAGACAGCATTGGGCACTGATGGGCACTGATGGGCACTGATGGGCGGCACTGATGGGCATTAATGGGTGACATTGATGGGTAGCAGTGATGGACATTGATGTGTAGCACTGATAGCCAGCACTGGCTGTCATCAGTAATGGTCACTGATTTCTGGCACTTGTGGGCACTGATTTCTGGCACTTGTGGGCACTGATTTCTGGCACTTGTGGGCACTGATTGCTGGCACTGGTGAGCACTTAATTGTAATCAGGGCACTGATGATCAGTGCCCTAATTACATCCCTCGATGTAATCTGTGAGAAGATGCCGCTGATCGGCTCTCCTCTCCTCAAATTTTGTCAGTGTGAGGCGAGGAGCGCTGATTACTGGCATCTCCGTGTTTACATATGACCAGCTGTGATGTACAGAGATCCTAGCAACACAGCGCGGCCACAATGCGGGCGCGCAAGAGTAGTCGTTCTGGGAGGCTGTCATATGATGTCCACCCAGAACTAAAGCAGCAATGCCTGTCATTTGACGGTGGGCAGGTGGCAAGTGGTTAAAGGCCACTTGTAGCCACTAGATGGCACACCCATGCTCATTTATAGTCAATAGAGTGAGAATCCTTGCTGAAAGCGATGCAAGAAGATGTAAACTGTAACTGAATGACATTTCGTTTGGTAAAGTGCTGTGTATTATAAACACTTGGCTTTGTTTTGTTTTTTGTTTTTTTATAGGTAGCATTATACTGTGCTAGTTAATGAATAATGCAGAAAGTTTGGAGTTGGAATGATTCTCTTCATTGGCTAACTTTAGTTATTAAATATACATGCCTTTAGGATAACTTAGATCCATTCTTCAGGATTTATATATTATACCTTATATATTTATGCATTATACATGTATACAATATACATTTACGCATTATGCAAATTATCCATAAAGCTTGTATTTTTAATAACTTAAGTTAGCCAATAAAGGGTATCACTTAAACTATAAACTTCCTGCATATTATTTAATTAAAAATACGTTTTTTACTTTTTTATCTTTTGTTGCATCTCAGTGCTTATGGTCTTCTGCAGCATTAAGCCACTTCCTGATTACATGCATGCAAAGCAGTGAAAGCAGCATAACATTTCTCAGAACAGGTTTCCTGATGGTGACAACAGTGGACCATGCCTGCATAATATATGTTAAAATGCCCACTCATAAACTGTATCAGAAAACTGCATGAAGCAGTGACAAAGCAGAAGCATTGGGAGGGAGGGACATAGTGTTGACCCTGTCTCACAGAGATTTCATGAACATGGACTGGCAGGATCACCAAGACTGTAAGTGTGCCATGGGCCTAACCACCTAAATTTACAAATCTATTGGTCATAAAAATTGCACTTTTAGAAGTCTATTAAAATGACGATGTGTCTAAAGGATTTACTGGGAAACATACCCATTTCATTCCTTACTGAAAGCTGCCCAAATAAGATTTGACAGTGTTCAACTACCATTCCACAGTCATATTTACCCTATGTACAATAGAATGACCAGGCACCATGTGAATGCATCAGTGAGTGAATAGCAGTTATAAAGTAGGATGTAAACAAACGTTTCTAATTGAATCTTCTACACACAGGATCTCTCCATGGTGCTGAAACTGTGCCTAATGCACTAGGGGGCATATTTCTTTTCCTGACAGGCTCCATGGCAGCATACGTGTGGGTTAGCCCCGCCTCCATAATTACCCAATAGGACCTCTACTCCCATAAATCTTTGCTCCAAGCTGCTATCCGTGTTCCTTTTTTGTCCTCCTCCATAGGACAGGTGTTTCCTATCTGAAGAGATCTTCACTACGATCAAGTCGGCCGACTATCAAGCTATTTTCCTCCGATAGGCCCTGTCTGTTAAGCATGGGTATGGCAGAGTAGCGCTGAAGGCTTGGTTTGTCCGAAGATAAGTGCGCACGGCTTATTACCTGCTATGTAAGGTGGCCATTATCTGCCCGGTGGATCAGTGGTGTGTGCTTGAACCTGTTCGGCCAGATGATCGTTGGTGGAGTGGTGAGCTGTAAAAATTCAGTTTTTCATGGCAGCAGTGTTTATGTGTTTTTTTTCTACCTGTGTCTTTTTCATATGCCAGCTGGTTCTTGTGCATAGGCGCTGACGCTTCCGCGTTCCAGCAGCCTTTCTCCTCCTGTTTTCCGGGTCCAGCGCTGCGTTCTGCGCATGCGCGGACCCAATCCAAAGCGAGGCTTGGTTCCCACGCATGCGCGTAGGCATCTCGCGTATAATGCCGCTGATGACGTCATGAGCGCCATATTTAAAACACAGTGAGAGATGTCAGAATTTGGGAATGATTGCAGGAAATTCAGCGACTTCCCGGGGGCCATTCTCTGGTTGGTGTAAGGTAGGTTATGATCTGCTCTGATGTATTGTTGCTCCTGTGTTTTGTATGGCTGCTTATGAGGGTCTATTGTTGTTACAGTCAGCGATCTTTAGTCATGGATGCCTCACTGCCTACTAGTGACCTGCCCGCTTGTAACAGGTATGTACATGGCTGGATTGCTGTGTATATGTGGAGTATTCCTTAGCATTTGATACCAGCCTGGTATGTGTCTCTCTCTCTCTTTTGTATATTTCCTTATAGCCCTTCTAGGTCCGAACCGCATTACAGTGCACATAGTCACAGTGGATCGTCAAAATCGCACCACCGTAAATTATCGTCAAAGTCTGGTTACCATAGGTCTTCCAGATCTGAACAACGCAGTGGTCACTCGCACTCAAGCAGAGGACCAGATAATTCATGTTGGGGCTGTAAGATGCCCATCCCATCAGACAAATCGCTCTGTGATCATTGCTTTTCTAAAGTCGCAGATGAAAGAGATGGTGCGGATCAACGCTTGGAATCTATGGTGAGAAGGGTGGTAAAGGAATCCCTGCAGCAGAGGGAAGCTCATCACTCTATGGAATCCCCTTCAGACCCATTATGTCCTTCAGGAGGTGAAGGGCTCTTACAAGAGACTGGGGAATCTTCTCAACCAAGCCACCACTCTGTTCTCTTGTCTGACAGCGATTCGGATCCAGGAGTAGGATTTGATTACGCTTTAGTACCTGCTCTAGTCAAGGCAGTGAAAGAAGCTTTAAAATGGGAAGATTCCACTACTTCCCCCCTCCCCAAACAAAGAAAGTCTTTCAAACAACTGAAAAAGGAACGGCAATATTTTCCTTTCCTATCTGAATTGGGAGAAATGATTACTGAAGAGTGGAGCAAGATTGATAGGAAGAGCTCCATGCAATCAAAAGTGTCTAAACTGTACCCCTTTAAGGAGGATGATGTGAAGCACCTTGAATCAGCTCCTCTGGTAGACGCAGCACTTATGCGTTTAGTCAAATACGTGACTCTCCCTTTGGAAGACACGGTATCTTTCAAAGATCCGTTAGAGAGAAGAATTGACTCAGATCTGAAAAGAATTTATCTAACTTCAGGGATGGCCTGTAAACCAACTTTGGCTTTAGCTGCAGTCTCAAAGGCTATTGAAACATGGGCCGACAATGTTGAAGAGTTCTTGAGAGGTATCTCGGTGAATACGGCTAAAGACTCTCCCATTCAGGAGATCAGAATGGCATCAGCCTTTTTGGGGGAGGCATCTATTGACATTACCCGCCTTCTGTCTCTGGCTATGTTGGCAGCAGTCTCGGCACGCCGTGCTTTGTGGCATCATAACAGGCATGGTGTCGTATACCATTTGAGGGAACCTCCTTATTTGGTAATAAACTAGATAGCGCCATATTCCGGGCCACGGGTGGGAGGTCTGGGTTCCTCCCTCAAGACAGACGTCTTCAAAACCAAAAACTTATTTTTCCAAGAAGGCAGACCTCGGATCGCGCTAGAGAAGCGCGCAGTTATAGACCCGGCAGGGAGTTCTCTAGATCTTGGAGGTCCAGACAATCCTCCCTTAAGAAAACCTCAAAGGGGGGTTCCGCAGGTAACCAAGATTCTACTAAATCTTTTTGAAATTGGGCCCGCTCAAACATGTCAGGTGGGGGCTCGCCTTCTTCACTACCGACATGTTTGGGCGGCCTCAATTCAAGATTATTGGACCGTCAAGACGGTTTCCTCGGGTCACAAGTGGACTTTCATTAACACTCCGAGGTTAAGGTTCGTTCCCACAACAATTCCAGGCTCAGAAGAAAAGAAACAGGTCCTATTGACCTACGTAAGTTGTTTACTGGATCAAGGCGCAGCCGTGCCCGTGCCGGAAAACGAAAGTGGCGAAGGCATGTATTCCCCTCTGTTTATGGTTCAGAAAAGAAACGGCGCATGGAGGCCGGTGATAGATTTGACCCACCTCAATTCCTTCATTCGCAAGGAAAAGTTCAAGATGGAATCCCTTCTTACGATCCAACAGTCGGTGCATCTGGGGGATTGGTTAATCTCAATCGTTTTGAAGGACGCATACTTTCACGTGCCAGTAGCAAGGGATTTCCAGCAGTTTCTCCGTTTCGCAGTTGGCGAGCAACACCTACAGTTTACCTGTCTCCCATTCGGGTTGACAACGTCTCCTCAGGTCTTCTCCAAGGTACTCCTAGCGATAGTAGCTCTTTTACGAGTCAAAGGAGTTCGTCTCCATCATTATCATTATCTGGACGATTTGCTCCTATTATCTCAGGACAGAGATCAAATTCTGGAAAACAAGAGTTTAGTCATCTCCACTCTGCAGACGTTTGGTTGGCTCCTGAACCTGGAGAAGAGCCATCTGGTTCCAACTCAAGTTATCGTGTTTCTAGGGGCTCAGTTCGACACATTAAAAGGCACTATCTCCCTACCGGAGGAGAAAATCAGTGTGATCCGAGACAGGATTCACAAGGCTTGGGAATCATCTCATCTTTCGGCTCTACAATGTTTGAAGGTGATTGGCACAATGACAGCCACCATCCCTATGGTGAAGTGGGCCCAGTGGCACACTCGTCCCTTCCAGAAAGGGTTTCTGCAACAGTGGGACTCGTCCAGTCAATCACAACGCATACTCCTTACACCAGTGATGAGGATGTCTCTCCTCTGGTGGCTTCAAGGGAAGAATCTACGCAACCATCATTCGATAGTCCCCATTTCCTGGGTAATAGTAACTTCAGATGCCAGCAACAAAGGTTGGGGCGCTCATTGCCTTACGGAAGTAGCTCAAGGAAGGTGGTTGTTCCCGTCGCTGTGTGTGGTCTCCAACATCCTGGAGTTGAGAGCAGCCTTTCAAGCGCTCATAGCATTTCGCCATCTGGTGGCAGGGTCGTCAGTAATGTTAAGATTGGACAACACAACTGCGGTGGCCTATATAAAGAAACAAGGAGGGACACGCAGTTGGTCTCTATTACGAGAAGTAGAACCGATAATGAGCTGGGCTCAGAAGAATGTGGTCAATATTTCTGCTGTATACATCCCAGGGGTCCAGAATGTTCAAGCAGATTTTCTGTCACGGGTCAGAATAGACAACAACGAGTGGTCCCTCCACAGGGATGTCTTCGAGTGGCTTCTGACTCTGGGATTATCTCCAGAGGTCGATCTGTTCGCTTCGCCGTACAATCGCAAGATGCACAGATACTACTCGAGGTTCAGGGATCCTCAGGCGTTCGGGACAGATGCTCTCACGGATTGTTGGAAGTTCCAGAGAGCCTATGCCTTTCCTCCAGTTCCTGTAATCCTACAGTTTCTTCGGAGGCTCAGAGGGGAGAAGGTGGAGATCATTGCAATAATACCATTCTGGCCCAACAGGCCTTGGTTTCCTCTGCTGTTGCTCCTCAGCTATCAGGATCCAGTTCCCCTGCCTCTCAGGCCAGATCTACTGTCCCAGGGCACACTATTACACCCGTGCCCATCCTGTCTACACCTCAGGGCATGGTTCTTGAGAGGGGAAGGCTAGAATCTCTGGGTTGCCCAGAAGAAGCGATTCCAACCCTTCTTAGTACCAATAAAGTATACAAACGTATATGGGCCAGGTTTATGGTCCACATGTCTTCTAGGTCAAATTCATATAATTCCCTGGCAGTTCAAGATATCTTGTCTTTCCTTCAGTCAGGGTTAGACTTGTCTCTGGCAGTTAGTTCTCTAAGAGTACAAGTTTCAGTCATTTCAGCCTTTACAGGAGTTTCGTGGGCGGATCATACCTTAATACAACAATTCTTTAAAGGAGCCATCAGGCTTAGGCCTCAAAAAAGGCCCAGGTTTCCCAAATGGGACCTTCCGTTAGTACTGGACTTTCTTTCTGATCTTGGAAAAAGTTTGGACGCTCCCCTGTCTTTAGGAAATCTCACTATCAAGACGGTGTTTTTGGTGGCAATAACTTCAGCCAAAAGAGTGTCGTAAATTAGGAATCTTGGGTCTGTGGAACCATTTCTAACCTTCTTTCCAGACAGAGTGGTCCTGATCCCTATGCTTGGGTCAAATCCAAAAGTTACATCAATATTTCATGAAAATCAGGAGATCGTGCTACCCACGTTTAGAATGTCAGACAACCAAGAGATTCACCCCTTGGATGTTGGTCGCACCTTGAAGCAATATTTGGACGCTACAGCCTCGTTCAGATGAACAGACTTTCTTTTTGTCCTTCTCCATGGCAAAAATAAAGGGATGCGAGCATCAGTAAGATCAATCTCATCTTGGGTGGTCCAAACGATTCAAAGGGCATACAAGGCAAAGGGCATGGTTCCTCCTGAGGCAGTGACGGCTCATTCAACTCGGGGCATCTCGACCTCTTGGGCAGCAGTTCGACATGTCGCACCAGAAGTTATCTGTAGAGCAGCTTCCTGGTCTTCAATTAATACTTTTGTTTCCCATTATTGTGTGGAGCCAGCTGCGCTTTCTTCTGTTAATTTTGGTTTACAAGTATTGTCAGTGGACAATGAAAAATAAAATTCTAGTTTCTTTGCTCAACATTTTTAGCCCACCCGGGTGTGTTTGGCGAGTTATTTCCCACACGTATGCTGCCATGGAGCCTGTCAGGAAAATGGAAAATTTATATCAAATACTTACCGTAATTTTCCTTTCCTGATGGGCTCCATGGCAGCAGGAGTTCCCTCCCAAATGTTGGAGTAGGCTAATTACGGAACACGGATAGCAGCTTGGAGCAAAGATTTATGGGAGTAGAGGTCCTATTGGGTAATTATGGAGGCGGGGCTAACCCACACGTATGCTGCCATGGAGCCCATCAGGAAAGGAAAATTACGGTAAGTATTTGATCTAAATTTTCCATTTTTTAGGTTTGGCCACGCTAAATCTAATCTTCCTAACATATAAAGAAAGTATGCCAATATTTCCAGAGCAAGGGAGCAGTGAACATGTGGCCTCTGGGGTTAATTCACTAAAGGCAAATAGTCTGTGCACTGTAAGTGCAGTTGCTTCAAATTTGAGGGGAACATGCAAGGAAAATAAAAAAAATAGCATTTTTGCTTGCACATGATTGGATGGTAGAAATCAGCAGAACTTCTCCCTCATTTAGATCTTTCCCTCAGATCTAGAGCAACTACACAGTATACACTCATCGGCGACATTATTATCTACACCTTGATAGTATCAGGTTGGACCCCCTTTTGCCTTCAGAATTGCCTTAACCCTTCATGGCATAGATTCAACAAGACAAACATTTTGGTTCATACTAACATGATAGCATCACGCAGTTGCTGCAGATTTCTTGGCTGCACATCCATGATGTGAATCTCCCATTCCACCACATTCCAAGGGTACTCTTTTGGATTGAGATCTGATTACTGTGGAGGCCATTGGAGTACAGTGATCTCAGTTCAAGAAACCAGTGGTGAAATGATTTGAGCTTTGTGACATGGTGCATTATCCTGCTGGAAGTAGCCATCAGAAAATGGGTACACTGTAGTGTTGGATGGACAAGGTCAGCAACAATACTCAGGTAGGCCATGGCGTTTAAGCGATGCCCAATTGGTACTAAGGGGGCCAAAGTGTAAGGAGAAAATATCCCCCACGCCCTTACACCACCACCAGCCTGAACTGTTTATGCAAGGCAGGATGGATCCATCCTTTCATGTTGTTTATGAGAAATTCTGACCCTACCATCTAAATGCTGCAGATGAAATCAAGATTCATTAGACCAAGGAACATTTTTGTCCAATTTTGGTGAGTCTGTGCGAACTGTAGCCTCAGTTTCCTGTTCTTAGAGATTTGATGTGTTGTGCATTCAGAGATGGTGTTCTGCATACCTTGGTTGTAACAAGTGGTCTTTTAAGTTACTGTTGCCTTCTATCGTTTTGAACCAGTATGCTCATTCTCCTTTGACCCCTGACATCAACAAGGCATTTTCATTCACACAACTACCGCTCATTCGATATTTATTTTTTATTTTTTGGACCATTCTCTGTAAACACTAGAGATGGTTGTGTGTGAAAATCCCAGTAGATCAGCAGTTTTTAAAATACTCAGACCAACCTGTCTGGCACCACGTTCAAAGTGACTTAAATATCCTTTCTTACCCTTTTTGATGCTCAGGTTTTAAACCTCAGGAGGTCATCTTCATCACGTCTAGATGCCAAAATGCATTGAGTTGCTGACATGTGATTGGCTGATTAGCAGTTTGTGTTACCAAACAATTGAATAGGTGTACCTAATAAGTGAGTATATGTGCCTTTATTAATTCAACCCCAATGTGTTATGCTGATACCAACCCGCAAGCCCTCAGCATTGGAAGGTGCTTTCCCTAAAAACAGAGGATCCCCTCCCAAAGCATTGATGTAAATTCACCTCCAGGATAGGGGAGGAGGAGAAATTAGGTCACCCCTCCCCTCCCCCCCCCCCCCCCCCCCGTTAAACTGTTTTTTTGTGAACCCCTAACCCAGTCACTTTCTGCATCTTTCTGCTATCAGCAAATTAATTTTATTTAAAATTACCTTTTTATTTTTGTTTGAAGCCTTTTTCATTTTTAAAACTATCAAAAAATTAGCCTGTAGTTCATCTTTAAGTGAAAGAAAAACCTTTTTGCTCTGATTAAAAAAAGGCTGCAGATCCCCAGCTTCCAGCCTAGGTAGTCCAGCTTTTATGGCCTCTGCCTACCAATTATTACTGCAGAGAGTCTGTCATTTTCAACTACACTGGATCAAAAAAAAACAAAAAACATTTACTTAAATATTCACAAATTATATATAGAATGCATGCTGACTTTTATCGGGGTGCATACATAAATATGAGAATGTGCTGTAGAGGCAAATCATCATTGATAATACACAAGATGATGTGCAATTAGCCTGCTGTGCTCTCTCAGAGGAGCAGCAGTCCATGACAATTCATATTTGTCAGTGCCCTGCACTATATTACACAATGACAGTGAATTGTAGGTACCATGACGTAGCATTTCTGCTGTGCATATATAAAATGTCAAAAGGCATTTTATACATTATTCAAGAGTCAGTGACAAAACACACAGCCACATTCCCATATGTAGCTGATTCCTGCTTCACGTTAGTAAGGACACAAGTCCATACAACAGCACTAACAGCTGAACTACAACTCCTAACTTTAAGACACTGGGATGTATATGTGTTGTAAATCTGAAGACCTAATGACCATGCAACAATGGTTTTGGGGTATGTATTATTTGTTCACATATAAACATTTTATAATTTTTGTTTAACATTTGTATATATTGATTGTTTACTGCTTAAGCTTAGTTGTTTTAAAAATGTGGACCTTGCATTAAAAATCAAGGCACTGGCCCTAAATAGGCCCAGGGCACATAATGGCAAAGGGGAGATAAATACTTAGACATTAAGGCCAATTTACTTAAGAGGCACCTAAAAGGGTCCTGCCGAGGCCCTTAACCTATGATTGTCCCACAGAAATTTAAATATCACTATGGCAAGCTCTGGGTGGTGGGCATAACGGATTTCTTCCCTGGTGTTAGACTGCTCTCCTACCCCAAAGAGGCAGGTTCCCCTTTGACAATCACCGGTATACACTTTCCACCATCCCCACACCACTCGATCACTTGGGTGGATAAGCGGGCCTAAGTCCACCTCCGGTATATTCTAAATACTATCTGCATGGTGGAAGTCTACCACGTGCAGGTAGACTTTTTCTATCCACCACCTGCAAAACCTGAAGCGTACACATCGGCTTTGGATATCTTCTAGCTTTCTCTATCCCTTGATATCTTTTAGTCTCCCCCCCCCCACCATGATCCCTTTTCGTCTACGTCTATAAGTGTTGCCCATGCATATTGATAATACTTCTCCATGTCTTCCACAATCCAAACATCAGTTCCATTAATGTCCAAAATATACTCGTTAAACGCCAAGGGCCAATGTACTGGAAAAGTGTAGCAATGTCTTAGCAGAAGCCCATCGCTGCAGAGCAAAAGTGGTCTTCCTACAAGAGACCCATTTTAAAACAGGGCCAATCCCCCGCCTTGCTAACAAATGCTACCCCGAAGCATATCACGTGATATGAGCAGACTCCAAAACAAAAGGAGTTTCTATCCTGCTGGCTAAGTCACTCATGTTACATCTGACAGACCAAATGTTGGATCCAGAGGGCAGATTTGTCTTTCTGTAGGGCACCTGGAAGGGAAAACCTATGACACTTGCAAACATATACTGCCCCAACTCCAAGAGGTTGACCTCCTTTCAAACAGGCTTACTAATACTGGGGGGGCGACTTCAATATAGCCTTAGATCCCCCATTAGATACCTCAACGGGCACCTCTTCCCTCCCTTTTTTCGGCCTGAAGATAAGTAAAACTGCAACTAACATCCCTAGCATTACACGATACTTGGCGCACCCTTAACCCCAGGGAGAGGGACTATACAGTACATTCATCTCATCCCCTCACAATCAGCACTCGAGGCTGGACTATTTCTTTATCCGCCAATCTGACCTGACATATCTGGCGGACGTAACCATTGAAAGTATGGCCCTTTACGACCATCACCCGATTACCCTATCTTTGAGATTCCCACAAAAAGTTGTGTCCGCCAAGATGTGGAGACTGGATGCCTCCATTCTTGCAGACCCTGGAGATCTTGCAAATATTAAACAGGCCCTTTCCGATTACTTTCACCTGAATGACACACCCGAGGTATCTCCCATGCTTCAATGGGAGGCACATACAGTGGTGTGAAAAAGTGTTTGCCCCCTTCCTCATTTCCTGTTCCTTTGCATGTTTGTCACACTTAAGTGTTTCGGAACATCAAACCAATTTAAACAATAGTCAAGGACAACACAAGTAAACATAAAATGCAATTTGTAAATGAAGGTGTTTATTATTAAAGGTGAAAAAAAATCCAAACCATGTGTGGCCATGTGTGAAAAAGTGATTGCCCCCCTTGTTAAAACATACTATAACTGTGGTTGTCCACACCTGAGTTCAATTTCTCTAGCCACACCCAGGCCTGATTATTGCCACACCTGTTCACAATCAAGGCATCACTTAAATAGGAGCTGCTTGACACAGTAAGGTCCACCAGAAGATCCTTAAAAGCTACACATCATGCCGAGACCCAAAGAAATTCAGGAACAATTGAGAAAGAAAGTAATTGAGATCTATCAGTCTGGAAAGGGTTATGAAGCCATTTCCAAAGCTTTGGGAATCCAGCGAACCACAGTGAGAGCCATTATCCACAAATGGCGAAGACATGGAACAGTGGTGAACCTTCCCAGGAGTGGCCGGCCGCCCAAAATTACCCCAACAGCGCAGCGACGACTCATCCAAGAGGTCACAAAAGACCCCACAACAACGTCCAAGGAACTGCAGGCCTCACTTGCCTCAGTTAAGGTCAGCGTTCATGCCTCCACCATCAGGAAAAGACTGGGCAAAAATGGCCTGCATGGCAGAGTTCCAAGGAGAAAACCACTGCTGAGCAAAAAGAACATCAAAGCTCGTCTCAATTTCTCCACAACACATCTTGATGATCCCCAAGACTTTTGGGACAACATTCTGTGGACCGATGAGACAAAAGTGGAACTCTTTGGAAGGTGTGTGTCCAAGTATATCTGGCGTAGAAGGAACACTGCATTTCAGAAAAAGAACATTATACCAACAGTAAAATATGGTGGTGGTAGTGTGATGGTCTGGGGCTGTTTTGCTGCTTCAGGACCTGGAAGACTTGCCGTGATAAAAGGAACTATGAATTCTGCTGTCTACCAAGAGATCCTGAAGGAGAATGTCCGACCATCTGTTCGTGTACTCAAGCTGAAACGAACTTGGGTTCTGCAGCAGGACAATGATCCTGAACACACCAGCAAGTCCACCACCGAATGGCTGAAGAAAAACAAAATGAAGACTTTGGAGTGGCCTAGCCAAAGTCCTGACCTGAATCCTATTGAGATGTTGTGGTATGACCTTAAAAAGGCCGTTCATGCTCGAAAACCCTCTAATGTAACTGAATTAGGACAATTCTGCAAAGATGAGTGGGCCAAAATTCCTCCAGGACGCTGTAAAAGCCTCATTGCATGTTATCGCAAACGCTTGGTTGCAGTTGTTGTTGCTAAGGGTGGCCCAACCAGTTATTAGGTTTAGGGGGCAATCACTTTTTCACACAGGGCCATGATGGTTTGGATTTTTTTTCACCTTTAATAATAAACACCTTCATTTACAAATTGCATTTTGTGTTTACTTGTGTTGTCCTTGACTATTGTTTAAATTGGTTTAATGTTCCGAAACACTTAAGTGTGAAAAACATGCAAAGGAACAGGAAATGAGGAAGGGGGCAAACACTTTTTCACACCACTGTAAGTGCATCATATGAGGACACCTGCTTGCTATAGCTGCTCGGAAGAAGAAAACACACCAATCAATAATTGTCTCTCTCTCTCTGAGAAAATAACTAAGCTGGAAGCTCAACACAAACACTCTCAGGCTCTTCAAGTACCTAAGGAACTAGCAGACACACAGACTCAGATAGTGGAGGAACTGTTTAAGAAAGCACGAAAGGGACTGGTCCTGTCACACAAACTGTTCTATGAACAGGGCAATAAGCCAGGCAAACTACTAGCCAGACTTACACAGAAACGCACAAAGACCCACACAGTACACCATGTGACTGACTCGTCAGGAACAACTCACTCCAAAAGCGAGGAAATTGCACATCAGTTTTGTCGCTTCTATAGTGAACTCTATAATCTTAAAGGGGAAAATCAGAATCAGGACCCTACCAATGCCGAAAAACAAGCGCAGATGATAAGGGACTTTCTTAACAAATACAGCCCGAAAGCCCTCTCAGAGACTGACAAAACTGAGCTAGAAGCCCCTTTAACCTCCGAAGAGTGGACAGAGGCACTGAAAGCCACAAAACCCAGCAAATGCCCGGGACCAGATGGTTTCTCGGCACAATGTTATAAAAGTTTTGCGGACCTCTTTTTTGCCCCACCCTTCCTTAGGGCTTTTAATACATTAGCCACCTCTGCATGCCCCTTAGAGACCTTATGAGAAGCCTACATTTCTGCAATCCACAAAGATAATAAAGACCCGACTAATGTGGCCAATTATCGGACAATTTCACTCCTAAATATGGATATCAAACTCTTCGCTAAAATTTTAGCCAACCGACTTGTCTTCCATATACCAGCCTGGATAGGCTTAGACCAAGTGGGTTTTGTCCCTGGCAGAGAGGCCAGGGATAACACCATCAACGCCCTGAATTTACATCACTGGCTCACCTCCTCCTAACAAGAGTTTTTTTTTTTCCTGGCAATGGATGCGGAGGAAACGTTCGATAGAGTGGCCTGGGACTATATGGAAGAGATGCTAATTGCTCTCGGTTTAAGGAGTGGGATGCGCGCATTTATGGGCTCCCTCTATGTGAACCCGAGAGCTAGAGTCTTGGTAAACGGCCACCTATCGCACGCCTTCCCTATTTATAATGGCACTAGGCAAGGGTGTCCTCTCTCACCCATACTCTACATTTTGACCCTAGAACCCTTGCTTCGCTGTATCAGAGAAAACCCAAACATAAAGGGTATTGCAGTCCACCAAAAAGAATACAAGTTTGCGGCGTTTGCGGATGACATTCTGCTCTTTCTGTCCTTACCACTGATGTCCCTACCTAACCTTATGCCAACCAAAGACCTCTTCCAGCGTATCTCAAATTTTAAAATCAATCTGTCTACATCATATGCACTAAACATTTCATTACCAAATAACCTAGTAAGTCAATGCCAATCAAACTTCCTGTTTAAATGGGAGAAAGAGGCCATCACATACTTAGGCATTCAACTACCAGCTGATCTAAAATCACTATACAATATAAACTTCCTATCAGAGCTAAAACTTATACAACAAGACCTGCTGAAGTGGAGCGTACCTACCCTTTCATGGTTCGGACGGACCGCGGTCCTAAAGATTACATTACTGCCTCGCTTACTGTACAAAATGCAGACCATCCCAATACATTTACCCCCCACCTTTTTCACAACATATAAGAGGATGTGTAGGTCCTTTCTATGGGGTGCAAAACTGGCTCGTATCAGTTGGGCAAAGCTAGTGCTACCTAAAGCAAAAGGTGGAATTGGCCTACCAGACATACAGCGCTATCATTGGCTGTCCACATGACCAGGGTAGTGGACTGGAATGTCCATGACCGGTGCAAAAGTTGGGTGAATCTCGAAAAACGAATTGCGGATATTGAATTGGGCTCATTGCCTTGGGTCTCAAAGCCATCGACACCACCTAAATTGCACTCACATCCTCTTATTGGAGCAATGCTTCAAGCCTGTGAGAAGGCATGCAAGACCCATGCAATGTCAGCAAAAGAATGCCCGATCACCCCCCATTAGAGGCAACCCAGACTTCCCCCCAGGCTTACCAAAATCCTATCTTCTAAAGGAATGGCCCTGCACATGGATACAGGCCAAACACTTTTTCCGCAGAGGCAAATTCCTAAGAATACAAGACCTTGCAGCACTGTCCAATACTAAATATTTTCACTCTTGGTCCTACATGCAACTTCCTAGACGTGGCAACAAAAATCCCAAAATGCACAAGGCCCCCCATGGTATTCAAATTTTTATGCTCAAGCTCATCACCCCAGAGTCACGTGATCTCCTTATATGCCTCTATGTTCATAGAACCGTACTCCTCCCTACGCTCAGACCATGCATTTTGGGAATCAGCCTTAGACAGATAAATAGGAGATGCCAACTGGGATCGTATCCACTTATACATACCTAAAGGCTCTCTTAATGTCCACACACAGGAAAATGGGTATAAACTCAAAACAAGATGGTACAAGACCCCACAAGTGCTCCATAAGATTTTCCCGATGGTTCCAGACCACTGTTGGCGATGTCAAACAGAGGTGGGCTCCCTCCTTCATGTCTGGTGGTCCTGCCCTCGGATCCAGCCATACTGGCATAAAATACATGAAGTGACTACAGCAATTTCCTCGCTCCCGTTGGAGTTCACACCAGGACAATACCTGCTACACTTATCCAAAATCCCCCAGAAAAAAATACCTCAAATCAATAGCTATGCACCTAATAAAGGCTGCTAGGCTTTCTATACCAGTACATTGGAGGTCCGTACAACCGCCTTCGCTAAAGGAATGGGCCCTTTGGGTTGACCGCATAGCAACAATGGAGGAACTAATCCTCGCTGCACAAGATAAAATCACTAACTTCTCAGCTGTCTGGGAGGCATGGATCACTTACAAAAAGTCTCAATCCTATCAGGATTTATTGCAAAAAACTATATAACCAAGTATCCTTAAACAAATTCACTGTGGATGGGCCTCTCGGGGGTCTCCAGAAGATCCAGTGAATGCAGTAGGTGGACAGGAGGGAAGCAAGTGGGACTCCATCCCCCCTCCACATACCCCCCTCACTTTATATCCCCCCCCCATTCCCCCTACCCTATCTTCTTTTTTCTCTCACTGGCTACAATCTGAATCCAATAACCTACGGACAGGGTGCCTGGTTAGGGTAATAATACCTGACACCGTGCCCCATGTCTATGACTACAGAGGAAGACAAGTGGGTAAATTCGATCCAATATATCTATGCCCTAACAGATGGTTCCGGAAAACTGCTGAAATAGTAATAAACAATCCTGAAAGGAGTTATTAGGCTCTGAGGAGCACATACAACCTAGAGCATTAACCAAATTCTCTCTCATTATGCAAAAAAAAAAAAAAAGATATACATGGAACTTGGGTGTTTACTAGATAATTATTATACTCCAAACTTGTGAATTTTTGCTTGGAATAATTTGTAATGGAATCTGTCACCCATTTTGTTATATCGTTATTTTGTAACGCTGTGCTGTACTTATTTTGAAATACATAATAAAATCCTTATGAAGAAAAGAAAAATCAAGGCATTGGGGAGGGGGGGGGGGGGCACACCGACAATTGTTAAAGCATTAAAAACACACCAAAAAAAATCACAAGTGAGAAAAAAAAAAAAAGATATCTGACATACAGTATCTCAGAAAAAGGAGTACACCCTTTATATTTTTGTAAATATTTTATTATACATTTTCATTTGACAACACTGAAGAAATCTTTGCTACAATGCAAAGTAGTGAGTGCACAGTTTGTATAACTTGCTGTCCACTCAAAATAACTCAACACAAAGCCGTTAATGTCCAAATCGCTGGCAACAAAACTGAGTACACCCCTAAGTGAAATGTCCAAATTGGGCCCAAAGTGCCAATATTTTGTGTGGTCACCATTATTTTCCAGCACTGCCTTAACCCTCTTGGGCATGGAGTTCACCAGAGCTTCACAGGTTACCACTGGAGTCCTCTTCTAATCCTCCATAATGACATCACAGAACTGGTGGATGTTAGAGACATTGCACTTCTCCACCTTCTGTTTGAGGATGCCCCACAGATGCTCAAGGATTTAGGTCTGGAGACATGCTTGGCCTGTCCATCACCTTTACCCTCAGCTTCTTTAGCAAGACAGTGGTCATCTTGGAGGTATGTTTGGGGTCGTTGGAATACTGCCCTGCGGCCCAGTCTCCGAAGGTAGGTGATCAAGCTTTACTTCAGTATGTCACAGTACATGTTGGCATTCATGGTTCCCTCAATAAATTGTAGCTCCCCAGTGCTGGCAGCACTCATGCAGCCCCAGACCATGACACTCCCACCACCATGCTTGACTGTAGGTAAGACACACTTGTCTTTGTACTCCTGGTTGTAGCCACACATGCTTGACACAATTTGTACCAAATAAGTTTATCTTGTTCTCAACAGACCACAGGACATGGTTCCAGTAATCCATGTCCTTAGTCTGCTTGTCTACAGCAAACTGCAGGCTTTCTCATGCATTATACAGTATTTAGAAGAGGCTTCTTTCTGGGGTGACAGCCAAAGACAACCTCTGGATAGGGCGCCGAGCACGTGCACTCAACTCCTTTGGTCGACCATGACGAGATCTGTTCTGAGTGGAACCTGACCTGTTTAACCGCTGTATGGTCTTGGCCAACGAGCTGCAGCTCAATTTAGGGTCTTTGCAATCTTCTTATAGCCTAAACCATCTTTACATAGAGCAACAATTATTTTTTTCCAAATCCTCAGAGTGTTATTTGCCATGAGGTGCCATGTTGAACTTCCAGTGACCGGTATGAGAGAGGGAGAGCGATAAAACCAAATTTAACATGCCTGCTCCCCATTCACACCTGAAACCTTGTAACACTAACGAGTAACATGACACCGGGAGGGAAATGACTAATTGGGCACAATTTGGACATTTTCACTTTTACAGGGGTGTACTCACTTTTGTTGCCAGCGGTATAGACATTAATGGCTGTGTTGAGCTATTTTGAGGGGACAGCAAATTTAGACTGTTATACAAGCTGTACACTCACTGCATTATATTGTATCAAAGTGTAATTTCTTCATTGTTATCAAATGAAAAGATATAATAAAATGTTATTATTATTATATTATTATTGTACACGATTTACAGGTTTATAACAGTTTATGCAGCACTTTACAAGGGGGACAGCTCAATTACAGTATAGTTCAATACAGAAGGGACAGGAGGGCCCTGCTCATAAAGCTTACATTCTAAAGAGAGGGGGTGATGGTACAAAAGGTAATAGATGTGGGGAATGATTTGATGGGGGTGGCTTGGGGACAATTGTTAGGTGGGTGTAGGATAGGCTTATTTGAATAAGTGAGCTTTCAGAGATCTCCTAAAGGTGGACAGGATAGGGGCTGATTGGACATACCAGGGCAGGGAATTCCAGAGGATGGGAGAGGCTCTGGAGAAGTCCTGAATGCGAGCATGGGAGGAGGTAACAAGGCAGCTAGAGAGCAGGATGTCCTGGGAGGATCAGAGGGGACGATTTGGCCGATATCTGCAGATGAGGTTGGTGATTTAGCTGGGGGGCGATGTTGTGGGTGGCCTTGTATGTGGTAGTTAGCATTTTGAAATTTAGATGGTGGGGTAGGGGAAGCCAGTGAAGGGATTGGCAGAGGAGCAGCAGTCACGGATCGGTTAGTGAGGTGTACAGTATTAGTCTAGCAGCAGCATTCTTAATAGACTGAAGGGGGGATAGCCTGTGTAAGATTAGGCCAATAAGGAAAGAGTTGCAGTAGTCAAGGTGGGAAATAATCAAGGAGTGAATAAGTTGCTTTGTAGCGTCATTAGTCAGGAAGGGTCAAATTCTGGAGATGTTGCGGAGGTTAAGGCGGCAGGATTTAGCTAGTGATTGGATGTCCGGGCTGAAGGAGAGGTCAGAGTCAAGGATTACACCCAGTACCCTGGCATGTGTGGAGGGACCAATGGTTGTGCTGTTGATCTTAATGGTAAAGTCATGCGGGGACTGGGAAGGAGGAATTATAACAAGCTCATTTTTAGAAAGATTGAGTTTGAGAAAGTGGTCCATACTGATATATCTATTCAGTAAGTTTGAAATCAGTGAGGAGATCGAGGGGATGAGTTGAGGAGTGGCGAGACAGATCTGGGTGTCGTTGGCATAGAGGTGGTGTTGGAAGCCATTGGAGGTTATAAACTGGCCTATGGAGGAGGTATAGAGCTAGAATAGGAGGGGTCCAAGGATGGAGACTTGGGATATCACAACAGAAAGAGGAAGAGGAGCGGAGGAGTTTGAGCTGTAAGTGACACTGAAAATGCACTGAGATAGGTAGGAAGAGAACCAGGATAAAGCAGAATCACGGAGGCCAAGAGAGTGTAGTTTGCTGAGGAAGAGCAGGTGGTCAACTGTGTCAAAATCAACAGAGAGGTCTAATGCCACGTACACACGATCGGAATTTCAGGCAGCAAAAGACTGATGAGAGCTTTTCATCGGAAAATGTGACCGTGTGTATGCTCCATCGGAATTTAGCTGGCCGAATTCCTGCCAGCAAAAATTTTAGAGCATGTTCTCAATTTTTACGATCGTGTGTATTCAATCCCGACACACCAAAAATCACGCATGCTCAGAATCAAGTATGAGACAGAACTACTCGGTCTGGTAAAACTAGTGTTCATAATGGAGATAGCAGATTCTTCATGTTGCAAATTTTTAAATCGTTCAATGCCGCGCATTGTCTTCTTTATAATGCTCGAATTAAGTGGTTTTGCTGCTCATATTCACACAGAGTTCTCATAAACGTATTTCTTTATTATTTCTAGGTATCTCCTGAATAATCTTTATTTTAATTTAAGCCAGATCTACATAATATATATATATATATATTTTTTTTTAAATCCTTTTTTTTATCAACATTTTTGGATTATTTTATTATTTTCTCATGCTCTCCTTTTTATTTTTTTATCTCACGTTTCCACAACACCCTTATTATCTTGTATTTGTAAACTTGTTTGGTGTTGGTGTTCCTTGTTAATTTTGACATTGTATTTTTTAAATGTACCTGCCTACTCACCCAAAAAATGTTCTATTTGCTATTTGAAGAAAAACACATATGCAAGTATTTTCTGAAACAAAAATCACAATTTATTTTCCATCATAATAACAAAAATAAAAGATAAAGGCAACGCTGGAGAAACTGCTGGAATTTGCGAAGCCTTTGGCCCCCAAGTCAGACATCAACTTTGTGGCTCCAAAACTTGGTAGCCTGAGAAGTCCATATAGAAAGGAGGTCAATCTGGTCCAGGAAACCCAGAGAACAGGAACAGCAGCAGATGACATATATGTACCCAGGCTGTGGTACTACAACAAGCTGTGTGTTCTGTCAGACCAGACTGAAGCCAGGCAATCACTTTCGACTCTTCCGTACACCCTTCCCTGCAGCCTTCCCTGTAGGCTGTGGCTCTGGAGGTAGACTTGTGTCAGGAAGAGGAGGAGGAGGAAGAAGATGGGAGATCGCACACAGGTGGTTGCCATCTGTTAGTTCACCACTCAACCCTTTATGGATGGTTGCAAAAAATTGTTTCTCACATTTACGCCAATTGGCCCTTATCCATTTGATGTAAATTGGAGGCTATGTAGATGCCATAGGCCTCTACAGCATTGAGGGGGGATTTCATTAGCCTCCTTGATGAGGGCGAGTGCTGCCTCCTCCATTTTACTCCCTTTCCAGGGCCTTTTGGGTGGAAGGCAGAAGGGAGGCACCTGGGATTGGGTATTACTGGGCCCCGCCACCTCCTGGCTGACACTTTGCCCCGCCTCCTCCTGTGTGCCACTTGCCAGAGCCTTGTCCTGGCAGACATCATCCTGTGTATGAAAAAAGGACATAGTTTTAGTTTTTTGTTCATCAAACACACACAATTTTCAGCTCATGACTGTTGCAAATTGACTGTTAATAAATATAAAAGACTATCATTCTGAGCCCAGCATTTTTCATTCTTGTCCCAATCATTTTTGGCCCCTACTGTCTATTGATATGTCAAACACTTTTTGTTAAACCATTCATTTCTTATCAATAATAACATCTAGTTATCAACAATCATTTTCACATAAAACATATATATAAAAATACTATACCTGGCTCCAACTGGGCTCCTCAATCTTTTCCTGGATGGAAGGCCCAGGTTGGTCCTCGGAAGCCTCAGCTGGGGTTGAGGGAAGGCTGGATGGAAGGGTGGAGGGAGGGAAGGGGTGCCAGAAGAGTCAAAAGCGATTCCCTGGCCTCAATATGGTCATCAGGAAAACGCATCCTGTTGTAGTACCACAGACTGGGTACATACACCTTATCTGCTGCAGCTCCTGACCTCAGGGTCCTCTGGACCTTCATATACTCCTTCCTATAGGTGCTTTTCAAGCTGCCAGCTTTAGTTTCCAGAGACCTGATGTCTGCATTGGGGATCCTAGTCTTTACAAATTCAAGCAGTTTCTCTATCGTTGCCTTCCTACATGCTTTATTGTGATATAAGGGGTTTTTCACCTCCCATAAATTTCGCATATTACAATATTTATCAGGGAATTCTCCCAGGAATTCTTGGTCTTTAAATGGATACATTTTCTCTGCAAGACCAAATAAAAGACAAAAAACACTCATCTCAGGATAATCTTAACCCAATATAGGCATCAATCTAGATTCAGTATAGGCCGCTCATGTCACCAAAGTTAAAATCTTACCTTCGTTATAAACGTTTGTTGCTTCTGTTTGTCGCCTGCCCCCTGGCGTTCTTTCTAGAATATTCCCCACCCCGTCTCTTTCGTCGCAAGTGGGAGAGGAAAATGATGGAGACACAGCAGGTGCATAATAGCAGTAAGGAGGAGGAGGAAAGCCCGGAGTCAAAAATATCACAATCCAGGAGGAGATTTACGGCCTCAAATATGTCCTCTGGTGAGATGTTGGAGATGGTCGACATCTTAAGGAGGAACGACTATGACGGCAGTTATAGTCCGTACCCAAACCCAAATATGAGAAAGGCCAAGATCATGAATAAAGTTGTGAAGAGTCTGCACAGGGATTTTGGGGTACGACGATCCAAGGATCAATTGAGGAAATGCTAGTCAGACCTGAAATTAAGGGAGCAGGATCAGTATAGAAAGATCAAGAAAGTTCTTCAAAAAAGTAAGTATTTGTCGTGTGTTCCTATTATTATTTTTATTGCATGCTGCGCCATGTGTTTTTCTCTAGTGTTGGACATTCATACGCACAGTAATCGGTCGCAGTAAACATCGTTTGTTTCCCAAACGAATACGATGTTTTCCCAGATACATGAAATACATTTGGTCATGCTCATTTTTAATTTCAAAGAGGTTTAGGACATTGTTGTCTACATGTGTTTGAACCTAGAAGGAATAGCAAACTAGATTCAGTGTAATGTATGGAAGGGACACTCAGCAGCTGTTTACACATCTGGTCTCAAGTGCACTAGTGTGAGACACCAGAACAACATTTTTAGGGTGTCCCACACAGGTACTCAATTGTATACTAGGGGTGTCTCCAGGTGGGAAACTTCTTCAAAAAAGGTAAGTATTCCAGCTTTAGTAAGGGAATAAATCATGTTTTCAGCTTGAAATTCTGCCCAGACAATTGTCCCCACTTCCAAGCAATGTTTCTCATTCATATTTGTGGCCTCAAATATCTGTGTGCTAAGTATACATTTTGCTTCATTCTCATAGGGGAGAAAAAAATAGGGAAATATGATGTCACCAGGGACCCCCCACCTCACGAAGAAGGGGAACAGAGGTCACAATCTGAGGATGTGGAGGAAGGAGAGGTGATCGAGATTGAGACCACAACAGGTGAGTGTCTGACACCCCAGCTTCACGTAATAAGAGATGTACTGTATGCCTGCATATTTATAACACATGGTGTGTTTTTTTATTTTTAGGTGATGTGCAGGTTGTGGAAGAACAATCTCATCATTTCACCAGTGACAGTGCCCAAAGGCTAATCCAGGGCATCATGTGGTATAGCCAGTATTTAGACTTTATAAAACAAAAAACTCTGGAGATTGAACAAAAACTTAAGAACGCGATTGATGATGAAGAACATAATTTCCCAAAAAACTGGCGCCATTTTTTTGACTATTTTTGACATTTTGTAAACATTTTCTAAAGCCTAATTTTGAAGATGCACACAGTATGTCAACATGTGCTACCTGCCATCAGGGGATATCAATGTATGTGTTTTGTGCCTGCAACTCCTTCCTCAAAACTCAAGTAGGTGAGAGGAAGGGGTTGCACCCCCAAAACACATCCATTGATCCCCCATGATGGGAGATAGCACATGTTGACATTAGACATGGGATCAGGATGTAAATCCCCAATTTGACTCCCAATTTGTGTGCATCTTCAAAATTAGGCTTTTACAGGGGTGACTTCACCCCATCTGTTGAAGGCAAGGTCCACACATTTTTGACAATATAATGTGTGATCTTGCCTTAAGTTTTTCAATGTTGAACTTTGTAAGTTCCAGAGTTGTGTATGTTCTGTTTTCAAACATGTCTGTTTATGTAACCTAAAAAAAAAACATAGATAACTCCAAATTTGTAACTTTTTAAAAAAAAAAGGTTTTACAATGCACATGTGAATGTGAACAGAGTAAAAGGATTTATACTCAACAATGTGTGGCTTCTTCTTTCAACGATCAATCCCAGTTTTTGTGTTGAAATTGGTGTTTACAGTGACAATGGGTGTTATTTAATAATGTAAAAACACTTGGCACTACAAGTGCACTAGGAGACAACAAAAAGAAACACAAGCAGTAAATACAAATCAAGATTTTTGCAGATTTTAGCAGATTAAATATAAAATGTATTCAAAATGTGCTGGCAAAGCAATGGCCCCCCTTCCCAAAAAATATTCCAAATATTTTGATGCACTTCACGGGCGCTTTGGGGGGGGGGGGGGTAAGCCAGGACGGGCTGCTTCCAGGGCCGTCATTGATTCCTGAAGTCCAGCCTCAGGCCCACATCATTTGGGTTAATTTGTTTCAAAAAGTTGTGCAGGATGCAACAAGATAACACAATGGTATTAAGTTTGTTTTCTGCCATATTTATGGCCGTTTGAAACAGGTGGAACCGGCGGGTCAGGATCCCAAACTCGTTCTAAACAACTCTTCTGGCTCTGGCCAGCCGATAATTAAAAACCCTCTTCTCCGGGGTAAGGGTCCTCTGGGGGAATGGCCTCATGACATGATTACCCAGACCAAAAGCCTCCTCTGCGACAAATACAAATGGCAGTGCTTCGACATTCTCCTCCGGGGTGGCAATCCCAAGCCATCACTCTTGAGACGTCAGTAGAACTCAGTCCGGGCAAATACTCCCCAATCAGGCCATTCCTCTCCACGTCCACATACAGAAACTCATATGTCGCTGACATCACCGCCATCAACACGATACTATGAAACCCCTTATAGTTAAAATAGTATGACCCCAAATGGGGTGGTGGGATGATGTGGACATGCTTCCCAGCGATTGCCCCTCTGCAGTCAGGAAAATCCCACCTCTGGCCAAACTGGGAGGCCACAGTCTGCCATTCCTGTGGCATTGAACGAAGCTGTGGATTCAAACAAGAAAAATCAAATTAGTAATTTTGCACAGAAATATTGCAAGCAGATTATACACAGACATTGTTGGCCAACATCAGTATAACATTTCTTGTAAAGAGTATTTAAAGGCTAAAATATAAGGTCCACTTATCAGATTCCTCACCCCCTCTGATGGCCCCTTGGAAATATTTTAGGGGGGAGGTATGTTTTGAACAGGTAACCCTCTCCACTAAGTAATGAAGTAACAAAGTAATGTGTGTTACTTTGGCCAGCCCCTCCTTAATTACACTATTGGCAGCCCACTGGACAGGTAAGAAGTGGCATAATAAAAATAAAATTAAAATGGAAGCACATTTTTAGATTCTGCAATTACCAATCAAGATAATAGGAGAGGAAAAATTTAAACAATACCATTTGAAAGTACTGGGGCAGGCCCTTGCACTACATGCTTTGGTGAATTCATCCATAAATCTAACCACAAAGGAGGTAGGTATAGTGTGTATGGGTTTGGCAAAGTCAGGAGATAGAGGATTGGTATCAGCTGACTTAGCGGTTGGGGGAGAGAGGGTTCCAAATGATTTTGGGCCCCCAATAAAAAGCCTCTGGCACTCTGCATGAATTTAAGGACAACAATAACATCTGTACACATTTTAGGGGGTCTTTAGGGTAAAGCACTACAAAGGAGCTGACAAAATACATTGTTAGGTGACTAGACTAGGAGTATATGGGCCCAGGAGAGCATGCTGGGGAGCTTAGTGGAGGAAAATATGCATGAAGGACAAAAAAGGAGTATTAAAAATAATTCCAACATGCAAGAGGACAAAGAGGAAATTCACAGCTTATTACAATTATGTTAATTATAGAGTGATGAAAGAAATACAATACATTAGCAAACATTAAATACATAGAATGTGATGTTAAAGGAGAAAACTTACCCTAATATAGTCCTTCTGCAGGACCTGGATAATGGCAGAACAGGTCTCTGGATTAATGATCCCCAGAACCTGGGGGGAGATGCTGGTGGAGAACTTGAGGTCCTGCAGGCCTCTCCCTGTCGCCAAGTACCGCAATGGTGACTAGCCTCTGCTCTGGAGTGATGGCTTGCCGCATGCAGGTATCCTGCCTGCTGATATAAGGAGTCAGCAAAGCCAACAGACGGTGAAAAACGGGGTCCATCATCCTGAAAAAATTCCTGAAATCATCAGGGTTATTCTCCCGGATCTCATGCAGCAAAGGCATATGAGAGAATTGGTCACACTGGAGCAACCAATTCTTGGTCCATGAACTCCTCCTCGCCCTGTTCATGGACTGGGATTGTGTCAAAGTAAGAACCCCAACACCAAGCCCCCACACAGCACGAACTCTACGACGAGTACGTACACGCAACATGGCTTCAAAATGGTCGGCTGGTCAGAACGGACAAACAGCAAGCCCTGAAAGAATGAACTGCGAATCAGCAATGAGCGGACAATAAGCACTGAAAATCAAAGAGTACTATATAAAATAGCACGCAATGACAAACAAATGCAAACTGACTACACGCACTGATATGCAGATACGCACCGACAAGCACAAACTGAAGAGCAGGAACGATCTGAAGCACAAGTCTGAAAAGCAAGAATCGTCTCTAACCAAACTTCTACTAACACGCGATAGACACGAGATCAGCAGAAGGAGCCCGTTCTTGGCGGTCAGAATTTGGTGTTACCGTGTGTAGGCAAGACAGTTTGAGCGGAATTCCGAAGGGGAAACCATCAGAGCTTTTTCCGATGAGAATTCCGATCATATGTACGTGGCATTAGAGTATGAGTATGGAGTAATGGCCATTGGTTTGATCAGTTAGTAGGTCATTGGTGAGTTTTAGTAGGGTAGTTTCAGTAGAATGTTGTGGACGGAAGCTGGACTGTAGGGGGTCGAGAAGGTTGTTGTCCGTGAGGTAGCAACTCATTCGGTCATTGACAAGGTGTTTGATGATCTTGGAGGCAAATGGGAGCAGGGAGATGGGTCTTAAGTTATTCAAACAGGTGGGGTCTAGTGAGGGTTTTTTTTTAAGTATGGGAGTAACCACTGCATGTTTGAGCAGGGATATATTTACAAAAATGTCAGGGGTGTACTCACTTTTGTGAGATACTGTACACCCTGATTTGTGGTCACTTTTTTAGGGGAAGTAATTCATCTTCACCATGGGATCCTGAGAAAGCCAAATAATTGCTTCCCAATCCTATAAAAATGTGTTTCGGGGGGGTATGGCAACCGCTTTACGAGATGGGCGCATAGAGAAGAGCTCCGCTCTACACAGGGGGAATTAACCGCACTACGACACACAGAGGAAGTGCACTGGTACGGCCGCAATTTTACAATATCGATGGGAGCCGCAGGTCACCCCCAGACATGTGAAGGAGACAACCAGAACAGCCCCAGGCATTAAACTGCGGAACACAACAAAATGACAGTGGGAGACACACAGCACCACCGCAATGCAGCCCTCCACAGCCCTCTGCAGCCCATTCCGCCGGACCAAAATGAAACATCACAGCGACAGGAGAACACAAAGGAGGTTGCGGAGGAAGCAGGCTCCAGTGGATCCACCTCCCCCTGTAATTCTCCATCAACCAGAAGCCCTGTTAAGTCCAGGCCAAGGCTGAATACAGAGATCACATCAGGCATCAGAGATCCCACACAGATCATGGAGGTGAGTGACACCCAGAATCCATTAGACCTTATACTGATCCTATGGCCCATTTCCCCACCACGGGACAGCCACTATAGGATATTACAATGAAAGAACTGTTAATGTCGCTACGTACATCCATGCAATCAGACATGATTGCATGTATACAACAATGTAGAGAAGAAATATGTGACATTGGTAATAGAGTACACCAAGTTGAAACTCGGATGTGTGATGTCATGTCATCCTTTAATGCACTTGTGGACTCTCATGCAGCACAACAACAATCTATCTTAAAAATACAAATAAAATTAGCAGATCTCAAAGATCGTTCTCGCAGAAACAACGTAAAAATCGGGGGATACCCGAATCCATTCCTGCACAGCAGCTTCCACAATTTGCTTGAGATCTGTTTCATGCAGTCATCCCATCACTGTCCCAAACCGAACTTACTATCGACAGGATGCATAGGGTACCTAAACAATTTTTCCTACCCCCAGAAATACCCAGAGATGTTCTGCTGAGAATTAATTTCTTTCAGGTAAAAGAAAAACTCCTAGAAGCATTCTGTAAAGCTGAGAACTTACCTGAACAACCTAATAACATACAAGACCTGTCGCAATACACACTCCAGCAAAGCCGCAATATGGCGACACTCACCAAAGCGCTGAGAAACCACAAGATAATCTATCGTTGGAAATACCCAGCCAAACTTAACATCACCTACAAAGGCTCAAATCACCTCATCAACTCCCTGGAAGGACTCCTCCTGCTGCAAAACTGGCAGACCACGGCCTGCCTCCGCATCCACATAACCATCCTCCCAGTGGTAAATTACAGCAGGACTGGATAATCAAGCCTCAATGTAGGGCACCGGCAAAGCGTTATTGAGACCACCCAAACCTCACCATGAATGCTTCAGAGATCAGTAGAATTCCCCCAGTGACTGATTGTGGTACCTGTCACCGTACCAAACCCCATTGATATAGGCGACTTGTTGCCTGTCCTTCAGACCTTTATTTCTTAAGTTGTTTGTTTCCAGTTATCATGTTCTCCAAGTTCCCCATTGGGAACGCAAAAGTTCTTGCTTATAACTATGTACAGTTACCGCAGTACCAGTCGTGGTACGTGTTGATTTCCCTGATAGGATACAGGGGAGACATCCGCAAAACCCCACTCTTTCCATGCCACTTGCTTCAAGAAACACACCTCTTATTCCCTTCAACCCCAACCACCAGATGTATCAACCCTCCTCCACCATGGCATGAATTCAAACAAGCTTCCAGCATGGATATCGACAGCATATGGATAGTCAACCATGGGCATTAAATTCTTATCCATAAACGCAAGAGTACTAAATCATCTGTCAAAACGGAGATCCTTATGGAAAGAAGCTAACCTCCATAAAGCGGAGAAAAGAGGAGTGATGTTGGCCATAAGGGACACGGTCTCTTTTGAACTTAACAACTCAGTCATTGACCCAGACGGGTGCTACATAATTTTGGTTTGTATTATTGATAATATTGATAATATTGATCAGGACTGATCGGGACCTCGGGGGGGGGGGGCATTATTGTAATCTAGTTCTGCTAATCAATCAGGCATCCTATCAATGTGCCCCCTTTTCTGAGAGTTAGCTCTGTATGTAAAACCTGTGTCTCCTTGCAACTTATTTCCCTTATATATGGTTCAAATCGGCGAAGATGTTTCTCCGCCCATTTTCCGCCATCTTTTTTGATTCACACTGCCTCCTGTAATCAGGATGCTGGCGTACGGATTTTCCAAAATGGCCGCAATGGCGCGATGACGCGATTCACGTCATTCGCGCATGCGCAATCATGCAGGCAGCTCGCAGCGGCAGATGGCGCTTCTCCCTATACGCCTGCAGCTCGGCGGTGACATCAGACGCCACCGAGCTGGAGATGACATTTAATCTCCACTCCCTGTCAGTTGCCTCTTGGCAATTGACGAGGGAGGATCTTTTCATTTAGATCTATGCATTGTGGACCCTTTACCACTCAAACAAAGGTAATTTATTGATTTCTTATTATACCACTATGCTGAATGGTGGAACTTCCCAGTGGAACACGCTTTTCTCTTAAAACTAGCTTATTCAGTAATAATAAAATACCTTACCAGAATAATGTTCCTCTCTGCAGACCTCTTTGGTGATGTGTCCTTACTGGCCATTGTTTTATTAAAATCTACCCTCTCCAACTGTTCATCTATGAATTGAACATATTGGGAATTGGGGGAATCCTGGTGAATGTGGTGAGAAAGAATTCATTTAACCTATGATGTATTGTCTATGTCTTTACGAAACTATATATTTGATTCCTTGTATATTTATATGAAGATTTATTAATATTATTATTTACAAACTTTTTTCTTTGTATTAAAAATATTTTTTTCTTTGTATTTTTGTTGTTTTAGCATTTACTGTGGGCTGCATTATCTCCTGAAGAAGCTTGAATGAGCGAAACATGTTAAGAATTGCAGCTTATTTGTGTTTTTATTTATAGGTTTTGTAATTCTGTATGGATTTACACTTGATACCATGTATGCTAATTTTCATGGTTATATACTGATGTCGCAATACTGATGTTGTGAGATGTGAATAAAAACTTTTTTTATCTCTGTAAATCAGATTCAATCGATAAATATCTTCTTTATACTATAGTGGTATGATTTATTTGATTTGATACCGTCTAAAGTCAGTTACCCCCCAGCCCCATTGCCCCCCCCCCCTGTTTTTCCTTTGGAATTTTTATGTATATTATCATTGGGACGTGGTATCTTTGTATTTTGATCCTCTTATCTTAATGTTCTGCTTTTTAACTGTGGTGGCAAAATCACCTCCGACAGTGCTGGAGTCATGGCTTTATGTATCATGGAAGCAAACACTGTAGCTGTCAGAATAAATAAACTCGTGCTGCAGCTGAATGGCATACCTGCTAAGCAAATGATGGTTAACAATACAACTAAGTAACATTACAGTAGAACAGTAATGCTTACCATACCTGCAAAGCAAATACAATAAAACATTGTAGAAATAAAACATTACAGTTCTAAAATACAGTAACAAAAGAGAGAGAACAATAGATATACAACTATAGAAAGCGAACAATAGAGCAGACAATAGAGAACGAATGTAAGAGAGAGAACAATAGAGAGAAGAAAAATAAAACCACAACTATTTTTGGCTTATTTATTTTTTATTTGTTGTGTTTTTGTGTGTTTTTTTTTCACGTTTATAAAAACTGTAAACTGAATGTTGCAGATTAGGGTCTCTCAAAATATGATGGCCATCTCATCTTTTGAGACCCTGTGTTAGTTTTCCTAGGACTGTGCAATGCTGTACCCTACGCTAATACTCCACTAGTGTGTGGTAGCGTTCAAAACAGTCACCAATGCAAAAGCCCAGGTTGGTCAGGACTGGAGGGACAATAAAAGCGTGTGTCACGCCTATATCCACGCTTTCCACAGACACAACATCTTCTTTATGGGTTTCTTTGGGTAGGGGTACCAGGGAGGACATGCGGAAAATGTCACCCATGCAGCCGGCTCACTGCATTTGGATTGGGAATTTGGGCCACAGCACCGTCTGGAAACAGAAGTGCTAGGATGACCTCTTTCTGGGATTTAACGAAGGATCCAGTTCATCCTGAAGCTTTGTATAGCACATAAGCATTCAGCAGAGCCAATTGGAATAAGTATACAGACACTTTTTTATACTAGCATCTGGCCTTATGGGCAATTAGGTATGGTGCCAACAACTGGTAGTTTAGGTCCACCCTTACAATATTAAGGTTATATTTGTGGACACAGAGGGGTTTCCCCACAACACCATTCGCCATAGGAATTTAGACTGTTGTGTCTGCGTGAAGGGAGGACAGAACAAAAACATTCTTATTATTCCTCCACTTCACAGCAAGCAAATTATTACACTTCAAGCAGGCTCTCTCCCCAGCCTAAGACTGGAATCTACAAGCCGCTGGGGTAAGCCCCGGCGATTAGATCGCACGGTGCCACATGCACCAATTCCATGATTAAACAAGTGACTAAAAAGTGGCACGCTCGTGTAATAATTGTCCACATATAAGTGGTACCCCTTTCCGAATAAGGGTGACACCAAGTCCCACTATCTCTTCCCTCGTAAATCATAAACCTATATGTATAGCCTGGGGCCTTGTCACAGAGCTTATTCATCTTGATCCCATATCTGGCATGCTTGCTGGGAAGATACTGTTTGGATGACAAGCAGCCAGAAAAAGTAATCAGGGACTCATCAATGCAGACAACTTGATCGGGAGTAAACAAGGCTGCAAACTGCTGGTTGAAGTTGTTTAAGGGTCCACATTTTGTAGAACCGATCGTATTCAGGGTCACCCAAGGATGACAGAGTGTATTGTAATTGAAATGCATGAACTGCAAGATCTATTTGTATCGTGTCCTAGTGATTGAGGCAAAGAACACGGGCATATGGTTAATTGGGTCAGTGAACCAATATGACCACAACTCACTCTTTAGTTATGCCCAAGAGGAGGGATAGGCCCAGAAAGGTCTTAAATTCGGAAACTGAAATAGGAGCAGCCTCATCAAGGAAAAAAAATGCAATATAAATAAATAGAGATCTCGCAAGCTACCATCAGACAACTCAAGTTTACAATTACCATCAGGTGTAGTCATGGAAGAATTATAAATGTGAATAAATAACCAATTCACAGCAATTTACCATTAATCACAATACCATAATCTGTGAAAAAATATATATAAATAAAGAAAACGCAGCACTATGTGATAATAACCTTACAACTATTAGGATGATGCTGTGAACAATTACTCCAGTTGCAAGAAAAAAAGAAAATATATCAATAAAAATAACTCAAACTAATTGTGTCAAAAACGCAGCACTATGTGATAATAACCTTACAACTATTAGGATGATGCTGTGAACAATTACTCCAGTTGCAAGAAAAAAAGAAAATATATCAATAAAAATAACTCAAACTAATTGTGTCAAGCAAGTTCACAGTGAAAAAATTCCATTAGTATCAAAATATCAAGTGTCAAAAAACTTTTTTCTATCAATTTTCAACAAGTCCACAAAGATATATGTTGAACAATATATCAATATAATAATGTCCCAAGTGACTCTTGTGATGTTGATCCAGGTAAAAAAGAGAGAGTGACTTCACACACGTTCTCCCCTGTG
Organism: Lithobates pipiens; assembly: GCF_037356315.1. Taxonomy (NCBI): domain Eukaryota; kingdom Metazoa; phylum Chordata; class Amphibia; order Anura; family Ranidae; genus Lithobates; species Lithobates pipiens. Next base: position 445,600,820 of record NW_027507903.1, read on the forward strand.
TGATTGTGCTCACCTCAAGTAGTGTGACCGCACAATCAAGTTTGGTCTACACAAGCAGCTAAACCACTTCACAGGTGCTTCCAGTGCACCAAACTATATAATAAAATAATTTATAATCAAACGATAATTTATAATCAAACGATAATGCACTATCCAGCCTCTTTCTTAAGCCTCATACACACAATCAGATTTTCCTCAGACAAAACCGTGGACTTTTGTCCGAAGGGCGTTGGCCAGGAACTTGTCTTGCATACAAACGGCACGCAATTGTCGGCCAACAAACACAAACATAGTGATGTACTACGTGCTTTTTCAGCTCTTTTGCACCACCCTTTGGGCTCCTTCTGCTAATTTAGTGTTAGTAGAAGTTTTGATTCACGCTTTTCATTTTGCGCTTTTCATTTCATGCTTTTCAGTTTGCGCTTTTCAGTACCTTTCTGAAACGGCCGTTCGTCAACCAGCCCTGTTGCAGAATCAGAGGAGATAACGTGTTATTTATTATTGGCCTTGAAGTTATTGCTTTGACCCAAGTCCAGGAACAGGAGGGGGAGGATTTCTTGGACTTTGCTGCGGGAGCTTCAGTAGAATAATCTGGATGATTTTTGGAATTATCTCCGGATGACAGGCCCCTGCTTTCACCAACTCTTGGCATTGTTGACCCCCTATATTAAGAAGGAGGACACATGCACAAGGCTTTTATTTTATTTTTTGGTTGAATAATGATTTGGTTTGGTATATTTTCTATATTTTTGGATGCATAGAATGCATTTTTGGTTAAGTTCTATTGGCAGATAGCGTGTCTGATTGTATTTGTTTTCTTTTTTTAAGCACAATAAAGAAATTGTGGAGAATAATACGATGTGTTTTACTTCAAATGACAGTTTGGGAGTAGGCAGTTACATTTTAAAAAATACAATGTAAAATAAACAAGGGACACCAACATAGTTGTATCTTTGATCTACAGGATAATGATGCTGTGGTAACTTGCACCAAAAAAAAAAAATAAAAAAAAATAACAAGCATAATAATATTATTCTTGATATCACTATAAAAAAAAAGCCTTTAGAAATTTGTTTGCTATAACTCCATCAGTATCACCAGCAAACCAGCTTCATTATTATCCCCTTCAGGTCTGGAATGGATATTAGAGGAACCCTGCGCCAAATTAAAAACAGGTCCCTTAAAATCCATACCAGGCTCTTCAGGTCTGGTGTGGATTGTAAGGGGAACCCTGCGCCAAAATAAAAAAATGGTGTAGGGCCCCCCCCCCCAATATCCATACCAGATCCTTATCCAAGCATGCAACCTGGCAGACCATAGGAAAAGGGTGGACAAGAGAGCGCCCCCTCCTCCTGAACCTTACCAGGCCACATGCCCTCAACATAGGGAGGATGCTTTGGGGTCCCCCCAAAGCACTTTGTTCCCATGTCAATGGGGATGGGGGCCTCATCCCCACAACCCTTGCCCGGTGGTTGTGGGGATCTGCAGGCGGGGAGCTTATTGGAATCTGAAAGCCCCCTTTAACCCCCAGATCCTGCCCCCAATATGTGAATGGGTATCGGATACATTGCACATTCACCAAAAAAGTGTCAAAATGGTGAAAATTACAGTAGACAATTTGGGACAAAACTTTATAAAAAAAAAAACAGTCCTGATGTCCATTCATCTTCAATCACAGCTTCCAACGACCCAAGAACAAAAAAAAGCAACAACCCCCACTCCATGGGAGGCCCCTGCTGACTGAAGCCTCTTTGCGATGACATCTGCTATATAGCTAAGGGCGGGGCCACACAGTGATGTAAACAGATGACCTCCGCCTTCCTCTGACATCACGTGGAATCAGAGCGGGTGGCATCAACCGTTTACATCACCGGGTGGCCCCTTCCTCAGCTATATAACAGCTGTCCTCGCGAAGAGGCTTCAATCAGCGGGAGACTCCCATGGAGTGAGAGTTGTTGCGTTTTTTTTTTCTCGGGTGGTCTGACGCTGTGGTCGAAGATGAATGGAAATTGCAGGACAGTTATTTTTTTGTTTTCCTTTTTAATAAAGGACTTGTCTCACATTGTCTACTGTCATTTTTAAAATTTTTACACTTTTTGGTGAATGTGTAGTGGTACAATTCACCCGATACCCATTCACATGGGGGGCAGGATCTAGGTGTCCCCTTGTTAAAGGGGGCTTCCAGATTCTGATAAGCCCCCGCCCACAGACCCCCACAACCACCGTGCAAGGATGCTGGGGATGAGGCCCTTGTCCCCATCAACATGGGGACAAGGTGCTTTTGGGGGACCCCAAAGCATCCTCCCCACGTTGATGGCTTGTGGCCTGGTACAGTTCAGGAGGGGGTCACTCTCTTGTAACCCCCTTTTCCTGCGGCCTGCCAGGTTGCGTACTCAGATAAGGGTCCGGTATGGATTTTGGGATTTTGGGGGGCCCCTACGCCATTTTTAAAAAAATTTGGAGCAGGTTCCCCTTAATATCCATACCAGACCCAAAGAGCCTGGTAATGAATTGGGGGGTGGGGGCATGCCATTTTTTTTTTTTATTATTGTTTCACTTTAAGCATTATTAAAATCACTGCTGCTGAAAAAACTGGCGTTTTTAAAACTTTTTTTGTATTGATAGGTGTCCCCTTAGGCAGGACCCAGGTCCCCATGACATTTTTTCAATGATTTTTATCTATATTGCTGGGATCCGACAATTCATTACAGCCACGAGTAGTTTTAAACAAGATTTTTTCCTTTAGAAATGTTATTTTGCTGTGGTATTGTTCTAAACACAGGAAAGATGCCCTAATTTACAGGCATAATAAGGACACCCCCAGCACGATATTTAAAGAATCATTTCATTTTTATTGTTTCACTTTCACATGTCACCTGGGGCAAGACCCAGGTCCCCATACACTTTTTAGGGCAATAACTTGCATATAAGCCTTTAAAATTATCACTTTTGGTTTTTCATGTTAGTGTCCCATAGACTGTTCTGTGACTTACGTTTGACTCAAACATTGGGCTCATCCCTACAGAGGCTCAATCAACCCAACCACTGTCTCTGCATTCCATCAGACATCGCTGTAGCTAAATAGCTGTCGTGGGTCTTTCTTAACAAGATGGTCCCCTTGTGATGAAGACCCCACTCAGTCCTTAAAACTTTTTACCCCTAACCTGCCTTCCTTGGCACTAGGTGTGCCTATATTATAGGAAGTGCCTCTTAGGTGTGGGTTTGTACAGCCCACCTACCGTGCTCACTGTTACCTTGTTTGTTCCTTTTTTTCTCTCCCCCAGAGGAGCGCTGTTCTTTTTTCTTTTGGTTTGCTCCAGCTGTCTCCCTCTGACCTGTGACCACAGTTCTCATTTTGTTGTCATGTGAAGACCCTCCTGTACTACCTCCCCTCGGTTTTCAGCATTCACTTGCACCCCAACTATCTTCCAGTAAACGCTGTGAAGAAGTTACCTACCTAGTCCAAGCAAGTATCTTTCAACCTACTCTGAGTTTACAACAGTACCTTACTCATTCACTCCAACTCACCATGACCATAAGGATTCTGTCTATAAATACTAATGGACTCAATCACCCTGCTAAGAGATCATCTCTCTGGAAACTTGCTGCACAAGCTCAATGTGACATCCTATGCGTTCAGGAAACCCACGTCATCGCATCACACCCTCCTCTTTGTAACAACAAGAACTATACTAGCATCTACACTGCCAATGCCCTGCTAAAGAAGAAAGGCATACCGATCGCTGTCAAAAACTCTCTTTCCTTCCAAAGTCATAGCTGCACCACAGATCCTGACGGGCGCTATATCATCTTGGTGGGCTCCATCAACAACGCCCCCTACATGATTGTATCTGTAGGTTCTAACGTATCTAACGTTCATCAGCTAAGAATTTTCTGCAAACTCCACAAAAAAGTATTGGCAGTGCAAAGAGGATTGGTAATTTGGTGTGGCCACTTCAACATCAGCCCTGATCCCTTACATCGACTCCACATCCCTGATTAAAGAGGTGAACCTGCTTTGAATCCACTGCTATCCTCTTTCTGCCTCTATGATGTATGGAGATGCCAGCATGCAGAAGAGCACAACTTTACATTTTTCTCCTCTTCCCACAACTCTTACTCGTGCATCGACCTATTATTACTAGACCAATGGACCATGCAAAATGTTTATTTTTCTTCCATACTCACAGCCACCTGGTCGGACTACTCTCCAATTTGCATCACCATTAAGGATAGCCCTAAGTGCTCTCCCATCTCCTTATGGAGAATAAACACCCGGATCCTTCAGACTGACCCTTACGCAAACTCCTTATGTGAACACCTAGAGGAATTCTTCAGACACAACATGGACCCTATATCTTACCCTCATATTGGCTGGTCTGCACATAAATGCTATATGCGAGGCCTCTTCATACAATATGGGGCACGTGATCAGTGGCAAAGGAAGCAGCACATTGATAAATTACTAACCGCTATCCAGATCACAGATTCTCTTAACAAACAGCTGCCTTCCATGGAGCTCAAATCTAAAATTCTCACACTACGCACTGAACTACGCTCTATTTTCTTAGAAAACTGACAAATATCAAAAGTGCCTCAAAATGCAATCCTTTGCCTGCGGTAACAAAGCAGGCAAATTATTAGCCTGACAAATTAAAGGGACCCAAACCAAAACCCACATTCCCTTCCTGTACCACCCAATTACTAAACAGAAATTATCCGACTGGCAGGCTATAGCGGATGCCTTCAGCACTTATTATGGCACTCTGCATAACCTGATAAACAATAATACCCTTGACCAACCAGATACAGCCTCTATTCAGGCATTCCTTGACCCTGTTCACATCCTGAGCCTATGCAATGACCAACTGACAGCCCTCAATGCCCCATTCACAATAATTGGGAATGTCATTGATTCCCTTCCAAACAATAAAGCTCCTGGCCCTGATGAGTTTGTAGAAGAGTACTAGAAACAGTTCAAACCTTTACTAGTAGAACACATAGCCCAGGTATTGAAAGCCGTTGCCTCCTTAGCCACTTTTCTGTCAGAAATGCTAAATACCTTAATTATCACCTTGCCAAAGCCAGGTAAGGTACCCACCTCTCCCCAAAACTTCAGGCCAATTTCTCTGCTTATCCATGATACAAAACTGTACACCAAAGTTATAGCGAACAGATTATTTGGCTTACTTCCAGAGTTAACCAAAGGGTGGCAAGCAGATGCCACACGCAGGATGATTAATATCATTCATCACTCCAAAAGCCACAAAATACCTTCTCTGCTGTTATCCTTAGATGCAGAGAATGCCTTTGACAGAGTCCACTGGTTATATTTAGACAAAACCCTGCATAAATTTGGATTCCAAGGTCACATTCTATCAGACATGATGGCCCTATATTTCTGCCCCTCTGCACGAGTATATCGCTCATCAATGTTATCTACATCCTTTAGTATCTCTAATGGCACAGGGCAAGGTTGTCCCCTTTCTCCTCTAATGTTCAACTTAGTCATTGTGCCATTAGCAGAAAAAATTTGATCTCAAAGTGACATTGAAGGATTCACAATAGGCTCTTACATACATAACATAAATCTGTTTGTAGATGATGCCATTCTTTTGCTGACTAATCCTAATGCTTCCATGGCTTTGGTAAAGAAAGCTCTTGATGATTTCAGTTCTGTATATTACTATAAGGTCAACACCTCTAAGTGCTTTATACTGCCCCTAGGGCTATCACTAGAGCAACTTTTGCACCCTGAGCAAAACCTACCCATATATGAGGGCTAAAGATTCTATCGCATATTTAGTTATCAAACTTACTAAATCAGTGTCAACGCTGTTTCAAGCAAATTATACCCCCTTCTTAAATAACCTTTCCAGGGAATTGGATGGTATCTTCATGCTGTATCTCAAATGGTCAGGCAGACTTGCCACGTTCAAAATGATAAAACTACCACAATTGCTTTTCATATTCAGATCTGTACCTATACATGTGCCCTTATCCTTTTTTACAACTTTATGACCTACTCTGGGTAAATCTGTGTGGAAAAATACAAAAGTCAGAAGTAGGGATGAGCCGAACACCCCCCGGTTCGGTTCGCACCAGAACTTGCGAACGACCCCCGCGTTCGATACGAACGTTAGAACCCCATTGAAGTCTATGGGACTCGAACGTTCGAATTGGAAAGTGCTAATTTTAACGGCTAATATGCAAGATAGTGTCCTAAAAAGGGTTTGGGGACCTGCCTCCTGCCTCAGGGGACATGGGTCACTGCAAAAAAAAGTTTTAAAAACTGCCGTTTTGGCGGGAGCACTGATTTTAATGACGATTAAAGTGAAAAAAAAAAGTGAAATATTCCTTTAAATATGGTGCCTGGGGGGTGTCTGTAGTATGCCTGTGAAGTGCCACGTGTTTCCCGTGTTTAGAACAGTCCCTGCACAAAATGACATTAAACGGAAATAACACCATTTAAAACTGCTTGCGGTTTTAATGTTATATCTGGTTCCTGCAATATGGTTGAAAATCATTGAGAAACATGGCATGGGTAGCCCTCCCTGCCCATTACCAGCCTATTTGGGTCTTGTACGCATATTAAGGGGAACCCCGTACCCATATTAAAAAAAGGAAATGCGTGTGGCCCCCAGGCCCTATATACTCAGAACAGCAGTATACAGGCGGTGCAAACAAGACAGGGACTGTGTAGGTTTGTTGTGTTAAGTTGAATCTGTTTGTCATTTTCAACCGGTACATTTTTAAAGTGTAGCTCCAGTCAAAAAAACTATCTTTAAGCTTTTTGGAAAACATAGGGAAGGGTTATCACCCCTGTATAATTTGTTTTGTCGTCCATCTTTTTTCATCTCACTTGCTGCTGTCTCCTTGCGTTTGCAAGTAGGAGATGTTTGTAAGTTGGATGTTTGAAAGTAGGGGCCTGCCCTATATTATAGCGGTATGTACTGGGTACAGAGCACGCAGACAGCACGCACTATCTCCTAACACTACTGACTGCAAGCTCTATTATTAACCACTTGTTAGCCCAATGTTTGCATAAAGTGAAAGATGAAGTTATGCTGAGTAAATAGATATCAAACATGTCACTCTTCAAAATTGCACATGCCCGTGGAATGGCGCCAAACGTCGCTACTTAAAAAATCCCCATAGGCGACGCTTTAATTTTTTTTTTACTGGTTACATGTTTTGAGTTGCAGAGGAGGTCTAGGACTAGAATTATTGCTCTCGCTCGAACATTCTCGGCGATACCTCACATGTGTGGCACATGCGAGCACATGGGGACATGGGCGCTTTAATTTTTATTTTATTTTTTTATTGTTCATTTTACTTTATTTATGTTAGTTTGACATTTTTTTCCCCAAAAATATTTTTTTGATCACTTTTATTCCTATTACAAGAAATGTAAACATCCCTTGTAATAGGAATATGGGGTGACAGGTCCTCTTTACAGTGAAATCTGGGGGGTCAATATGACCCCACATCTCACCTCTAGGCTGGGAAGCCTGAAATAAAAAATAAAAAAAAGATTCTGGCTTTGATCGTACTGGCGAGTTGGTAGAAGCACCGGAGGGCGGTGAGGGGTGGGGGGCGTCTATGGCTGGGTATTTCAGGGTATCACCGAGTATGGCTGGGTATCTCTGAGTATGGCTGGGTATGGCAATTTATGGCAGGGTATTACAGAGTATTGGCGGGGTATTGGCGGGGTACTACAGAGTAATAGCAGGGTACTGCAGAGTATTGGGGGGTACTACAGAGTAATGGCAGGGTACTGCAGAGTATTGGGGGTACTGCAGAGTAATGGCGGGTACTGCAGAGTATTGGGGGGTACTGCAGAGTAATGGGGGTTACTGCAGAGTAATGGGGGGTACTGCAGAGTATTGGGGGGTACTGCAGAGTAATGGGGGTTACTGCAGAGTAATGGGGGGTACTGCAGAGTAATGGCAGGGTACTGCACTGCAGAGTAATGGCAGGGTACTGCACTGCAGAGTAATGGCGGGGTACTGCAGAGTAATGGCAGGGTACTGCAGAGTATGCACTGGTATTGCAGAGTATTGGCAGGGAATTGAGGGGTTAAATTCGGTGAGCAGCGATGTGGGCACTGCAGATGCAGCCCACATCGCTGCTGACACCGATCTCTTTCCCCTCCGCTGTACCGATCGGTACAGAGAGGGGAGGGAGGAACAGGCGTCATAACATGACGCCGGTTTGTTTCCAAGTGATCACTCCGTCATTTGACGGAGCAATCACGTGGTAAACGGCCGCTATGAGCGGCCGTTTACCGTGATCCGTGATGCGACCCGGCGGTCACGGATGCTCTCGAGTGCGCACACCTCGGGGCACGTGAGAGCAGAATTCTGGGAGGCCGTTAATTAACGGCCTCTCAGAGTTAAACAACCCCCCTGAAGCCGTTAATCGGCAATGGGCAGTTGTTAAGTGGTTAAAGCTAGATCACTAGCTATATAGGTGAGGTGAATATAGTGGTGTATACTGCAGTCAGGGCACAGACAACAACCACTACACAGCAGCAAGATAGGAAATCAGCCAAAAATGATTGGTGTGTACTGTGTTGAAGGTACACAGAACACCCACTGCTTCAGATGCTAAGTAACACACTACACGAGGCCGCCTCAAAGGCGGCCTTATATAGTGTGGGGCGTGCACTACACAGCCTGAGCTATGATTGGCCACAGGCAGGATGCCTGTGGCCAATCATGGCTCTCCTCGCTGCCGGCGCTGCGATTGGCCAAGCATGCGGGGTCACAGTGCATGCTTGGCCAATCATGGGGCAGCAATGCACTGCGCCACCGCAGTGCATTGTGGTCCGCGCGCGCGTCACTCGAATTTTGACGCGAACGCCCCAAACGTTCGGAATTCGCCGAACGGCCGAACAGCCAATGTTCGAGTCGAACGTACGTTCGACTCGAACACGAAGCTCATCCCTAGTCAGAAGTTAAGCTGACTAAACATAGACTAGGAGGAGGAGCCGGATACATGCATTTTAGGGACTACCTAGTTTATTAAATCTTCCACATATATCTGGTGAGACATTGAAACTACACAGATCCAGGGTCTGGATTTAAGTGCATGGCTCATCAGCAAACCCAAAATGAAACCTAATAGCCTAACTTACTCACCCACTATTGCTGCAATGGTGGCAGCCTTTAATTACTTTATCTTAAATGCAACCAAAGGGGATATGCCTCGTGAAATTTCAGCACCTATATCCACTCTATCTCTACTTATTCCTAACCTCTGCACACCTTCATGGCAAAACAAGGGTATTAGACAGATCTCAGATCTATACCCTGGCAATCTCTTGAAACCATTTACCTGCCTGCAAACAGAATTTTCTATTCCTGCCACAAACTACTTTAAATTCATGCAGATAACCTACTGCATAATGCACACCTTCCTCTTTATATACATGAAACAGCATGGAAATATCTATCCTCTGACAAATCCTGTTTCAAGGGTATTACACTTTTCTGCAATCTTCTACGAGATAAACCCACTTTTGTTAAACTTCCTCCAAGGATAAAATGTAAAAAAGAATGGGGACTGGCTGTCTATAGAGGCGCTCTGTAATACATCGGGACCCTATAAACTAGCCTTTTGGACTGCTGTCCAACTTAGACACTTTTTTCGAGCTCTCCCATCCCCCCTTCGATTTGACGAACCATTGACCGCCTTTGAGGAGTGTTGCTCTGGCAGCGGGGTGCTTCCAAGAACGCTGTCCACAATGTACAATCTTCTTATCACACCCGGGGATGACGCTCATTTGACCTTCCTGACAAAATGGGAGAGAGAATTGAACTGTACGTTTACTCCGAGCCAGACTCAAAATATTGTAACATTGGCCCTAAAATCTACCATCTGTACGAACATACAGGAAACAAACTATAAACTTTTGACGAGATGGTACTTAACTCCTCAGGCTCTACATTCTTTCTAACCAACCACCTCTGCGCTTTGCTGGAGATGCGGACTAGAACAGGGCACGATGTTGCATGTGTTTTGGTCATGTTCGAAGTTGTCTCACTTTTGGTCCACAGTTAGGACCGTTATTCAAAAATTTACGGAGTATAATGTCCCCAATGACCCGGCCTTCTTCCTCCTGCACGTAAATACCATGTCCACTAAAAAGTACAAAAAATCCATTCTATGTCACCTAGTGAATGCCGCAAGAGCATGTATACCGCTCCACTGGAAAAGCCAGGCCCCTCCATCGGTGGCGTCCTGGATTCGTAGGGTGGAGGACATTAGTAAACTGGAGGACCTGGTGCTTACGGGGAGGCAGCAGCAGGAAAAATTTAGGCAAACATGGGCACTCTGGCACCAATTTATCTTCTCGCCCGAAGGGGTATCTCTGAGGACCTTGTAATATGGTCAGCGGTATATACTGCATGTGGGTTGGGGCAGTCCTGAATCAACCAGAATCCCCCCCTCCCCCCCCTCTCCTTCCCCCCCTCTCCCTCCCCCCTCAGTTTCCCCCGTCAGTGAAAGGATCTAGGCTCTCGAGTACACTTCTGACTTCTTCATGATGATTTTATGCTTAGACACGCGGTTCTCCCCAGATGACAGATTGACTTAGGTCTTTCATGGAGGTGTTATTGGTATGCCATGTACAGTGTTTTCTATGATCCTACCTCTCCCTTGCTCTCGGCAATATGTTCAATATGTGCTCCCCTTTTCCTCCCTCCCCTTTATGTATCCCACTTCTATGTTGTATGACATGTCCATGCCCATGTTGGGCATTGTTTGAAAATTAATAAAATTTATATTTGAAAAAAAAAAAATGGAAAAAAGACATGAGTCGCTCATGCAGTCCCTCTCTATGGTCAGCTTCACTATCCTCTAGTTACAAAGCATCCCGATCTGGCAACCTCCGTTGGTATGTTACCCCATCCCAAATGTACACATGCGCTCCATAAACCTCATCTTCCTGTTGGAGAAACTGCGTTGAACTTGGCAGCTTAATACATTTACTTTGGAGTTGCAATAATGTATCGACAATGAGCGGGTGAATGGAATCGCCATTTATTTATAAACAATTTTGTCATGATTATCAAAAACATGTATTCTGATTATGCAAGTGTATTTGTTTCAAGTGGTCAGGATGTGTTTGTATAGCTGTCTTGATAGTGTCCAAATGCCATTCACACCTCCAGCTGTGAAGGGGCATCTTCCCAGAGAATCTGGAAGTGACATCTAGGTGCGAAGTGACCATCCCTTTGTGAATATAAATACAATTACAACTTGATTAGACCTTCAAAGAGACTCACAAGACCTCCACCCCCTTTTAGAATTGTATAAATGTTTTAAGGCTCCCAGCCTCAGTTAGAGCAATGACTTCACCATGTACTGTATATGCTTGCTCCCCTGCCTATGGCTAAAACCATAGGCTTGAATATTAAATACATCTTTTATAATGTGGTTCAGCAGTCAACATGTTATTGGAATCCCCTAAGTTCTGGGAGTTCCCTATCAACAATATCCCCTATCAATTACATTATGTGACTGTTCACATACTCCTAGCTGGCAGATTAACCATTACACGTCACTGGAAATCCACCGTTCTGATTCTACTAAACAAAGTAATATCCCTGGTGCATAATCATACATACGAACGTATGTTTGCAGCCTCTGAAGGCCACCTTATCCCCATTAGGGAGCCTTAGTCAACATGGCTGGTATGGTATCAACACAACTTCTGATGTATTTCATACATAGATCAAAGAGAGGCTCCCCTTTGTACTTTATTATCATTGCAAGTGTGTTATGTTTTTCTTTGAATTACACTGCTCTCCCACTATAATCAGCTCTCATGGCAACCATTTTCTTTGTCTCTGCTATGTTCCATCTTTTAAGTTGTTGTATTTCAAACTCAATAACAATTTATTGAAATTTAAAAATATATCTTTTAAAAACTTTTTTGCATTGATACATGTCCCCCATGGCAGTACCCAGACCCCCATAGCCTTTGTATGCCCCATTAACTTGCATATAAGCCATCAAAATGTACACTTTTGTTTTTCCCAGTTTGGGTCCGATAGACTTTTGCAACGTTTCAAAGTTCTAGCGTGAACTGAACTGGGGGGGGGTTCGGCCCATCTCTAGTACCAAGTCAAATTCAGCTACTTACACTGCTTGTTTTTTTTTTAAAAAAAGTACATATAAGAATGTTATAAACACAAAGCTGCATTTCTTGGTATGTTTAGCTTTATGCCTAGCTTTAAAAATGATATGTTTCCTATTTCTATAGAACTGACCAACCGATTGTACTACAGCTTTTGGTTAATGTACATTTAGCTGGAGCTGCATATAATAGGAAAGCATGAAGTAAATGAAACTTATATATCAGGATGCCTCATATCGCTTGCCAAAGTTACTGACAGCTCTGAGGCCTCTTCCTTCCCAGGCTGATCAGCAGTGCCAGACTTTTTTATATCTCAGAACAAATATGTGTTACTTTCCCCGAAACATTCCACACGGCTGGCAGAAGGTTGGAACAAGAAGCATACACGCGCACACTTTACCCAACACAATGAATAATTTAACTTTAATAATGACATACAGAAGCTTATATAATGATCAGAGCAAGAGGGAGGGGAGCGTTGAAGTAAAAGAAGGCAAAATACAGTTTGCAACAAGACATTCTCTCACCAAAGGTAATTAGATAAAGTGTTATTAGCGCTCCTAAGCAAGGTGCAATTATCTTTAGAGTTCCTTTCTTTTATTCTAAAACTACTGCAATTAAATAAATAAAAAAGTTGAATAGGACTAATACCTTTCCATTTCCTCTTTCTGTTCCCCTCACCATCATTCCCTCCTTTTATTTCTCTCTTGGTTCATTGTTCTTATGAAAACAAGCAAACATGTGACACACAAATGCATGCACGTGTAAACAAATGGAGAAACACAGTACATGTTTGTGTAACAGCATTACCATATTATTCATTATATTTTAGTGGTTTAACTGATTCTTGGCTGTTAGCTGAGTCTATTTTTGCTAAGCATGACTGAGGGACCTACAGAGTGTAGAGGCTTCGATTATCTATAAAACATGAAGCACTTGACCAATCCCTCCTTCCAAAATGATCAGACAACACATTTTATTTGGAGTCTAATGGCCATAACAGCCTTTAATTACAACCATTAAATACAACATTCACAAGAAAACACGTTTAATGCATATAATACAGTCAATGCATAACAAATAAACCAACCTCAGCTTATGCCCGATCTAAGATCTTTGAAGGTCTATATACTCACGATTAACCTTTTTTATCTGCCACCCAATCAAAGGCCCCCAGCCACAACTACACTGGCTCAGGGATAATTAACCACATATGTACTAGCAGATACAACCTAATTAATACCCCAATGTTACCACTGTATTGTTAGGAAGGAACACCCATACCTCAGATGAGCCCAACCCACAATTTCCCATAATTATTTAACCAGCACTGCCTTCAAAGACCCAATAGACCCTCTGCCTTGCTATGACAAGAACAAGAAGATACTAAGGTCTTAGAGAGCCTATATACTCATTAACCGGTTGTATCTGCCACCCAATCAAAGGCCCCCAGCCGCACTACACCGACTCAGGGACAATGAACCACTTATGTACTACCAGATACAACCTAATTAATACCCTGATGTTACCAACGTATTGCTAGGGAGGGGCACCCATACCTCAGATGGGCCCAACCCACAATTTCCCACAGATATTTAACCAGCACCACCTTCAAATACCCAATAGACCCCCTGCCTGCTGCTATGAGAAGAAAATAAAAGGACCAAGAAATTGAATGGCAAGCTAACATAAAACCCAAAAACCCACTACAGTACTTTGAGAAAGTAGGAGGCTCCCCCAAACCAAAACAAACAAGGGAAGGAGGGTGGGAAAAAACTGTCTGATGCTGTGATGAGCTCTGACTGAGTTGTGACACAATCCCCCTGTTAGCAGAGTATTGAAATCATGCTGGAAGATTGTTGTATGCAGTAATACAGCTTATCAATGCTTGTCTTTACAGAATGGAGAAACATGAACAAAGGAACAAGGATCATCCAGGTGCATAGAGAGAGGACAGACAAACATTCTGTTATATGATAGATAACATAACTATATACTATAATACTACAGCGCCACTTGCTGCTTAGACAGGTATAATGCATTTGCAGTATTTAGTCAGTTTATAAACAACTTTTCTGTTGTAATTTTGCAACACCCCCATCCTCTCTACCTACTAAAGGGCACATCCCCTGCCTTGAACTCTGCTAAACAGACTGCAGCATATCAAAATCACCCACTAATACTCCGCCTCTTTGCAGTCCCCAGTCATGCTGGCCCTCCTTCTAGTTTCACTCAGCTCCATGCCATGTGCTTTATTTTAATAGAAGATCCTAATCCAATCACTAAATTTTATATGCACTTTAACCACTTAACAACCGGCCCATAGCTGAATGACGGCTACAGGGCGGTTGTTTAACTCTGGGAGGCCGTCATATGACGTCCTCCCAGAACTCCGCTCTCGCGCGCCCCCTGGGGCGCGCACTCAAGAGCATCCATGCCCGCCGGGTCCACAGGACCCGGCGAATCACGGATCACGGTAAACGGCCGCTCATCGCGGCCGTTTACCACGTGATCGCTCCGTCAAATGACGGAGTGATCACTTGTAAACAAACCGGCGCCATGTTATGATGCCGGTTCCTCCCTCCCCCTCTCTGTACCGATCGGTACAGCGGAGGGGGAAGAGATCGGTGTCAGCAGCGCTGTGGGCTGCATCTGCAGTGCCCACATCACTGCTCACCGAAATTTAACCCCTCAATTCCCTGCCAATACTCTGCAATACCCACAAATACTCTGCAATACCCACCAATACTCTGCAATACCCACCAATACTCTGCAATACCCACAAATACTCTGCAATACCCACCAATACTCTGCAATACCCTCCAATACTCTGCAATACCCCCCAATACTCTGCAGTACCAGCAAATACTCTGCAACACCCGCCAATACTCTGCAACACCCGCCAATACTCTGCAATACCCGCCAATACTCTCCAACACCCGCCAATACTCTGCAATGCCAGCCAATACTCTGCAATACCCACCAATACTCTGCAATACCAGCTAATACTCTGCAATACCCACTAATACTCTGCACTACCCTCCAATACTCTGCAGTACAATTCCAGCCAATACTCTGCAATACCCTGCCAATACTCTGCAATACCCTGCCATAAATTGCCATACCCAGAAATACCCAGCCATACTCGGAGATACCCAGCCATACTCGGAGATACCCTGCAATACCCAGCCATAGACCCCCCCCCCCCCCCCCGCCGCCCTCCGGTGCTTCTACCGACTCGCCAATACGAATCTTATTTTTTATTTTTTATTTCAGGCTTCCTAGCTTAGAGGTGAGATGTGGGGTCTTATTGACCCCATATCTCACTGTAAAGAGGACCTGTCATGCCATATTCCTATTACAAGGGATGTTTACATTCCTTGTAATAGGAATAAAAGTGATCAAAAAATGTATTTTTGGGCAAAAAATGTCAAACTAAAATAAATAAAGTAAAATGAACAATAAAAAAATAAAATAAATTTAAAGCACCCCTGTCCCCATGTGCTCGCATGCAGAAGAGAACGCATACGTAAGTCCGGCCCACATATGAAAACGGTGTTCAAACCACACATGTGAGGTATCGCTGCGAACGCTAGAGCGAGAGCAATAATTCTAGCCCTAGACTTCCTCTGTAACTCAAAACATGTAACCAGTAAAAAAAATGTAAAGCGTCGCCTATGGGGATTTTTAAGTAGCGACGTTTGGCGCCATTCCAATTTTGAAGAGTGACATGTTAGGTATCTGTTTACTCAGCGTAACTTCATCTTTCACATTATGCAAAAATTGGGCTAACTTTACTGTGTTTTTTTAAGCACAAAACAGTTTTTTTTCCAAAAAAAAGCATTCGAAAAATTGCTGCGCAAATACCGTGCGAGATAAAAAGTTGCAATGACCACCATTGTATTCTCCAGGGTGTTTGCTAAAAAAACATATATAATGTTTTGGGGTTCTATGTAATTTTCAAGCAAATAAATGATGATTTTTACATGTAGGAGAGAAATGTCAGAATTGTCCTGGGTGCTCCAGAATGCCTGATGGCGCTCCCTGCATGTTGGCCTCTGTATGTGGCCACACTGTGTAAAAGTCTCACACATGTGGTATCAC
Organism: Lithobates pipiens; assembly: GCF_037356315.1. NCBI lineage: Eukaryota > Metazoa > Chordata > Amphibia > Anura > Ranidae > Lithobates > Lithobates pipiens. The sequence goes on from NW_027507903.1 coordinate 445,617,069, forward strand.
CATACTCGGGAGTAATAGCAAAATGTGTTTTGGGGTGTAATTTGTGGTATGCATATGCTGTGTGTGAGAAATAAACTGATAATAAGATACAGGGCCCCAAACTTGGGTCGCAAAATGTCAAGCACTTTTCTGCAGCAGAGAATGACATTTTGCGACCCGACTTTGGGGCCCCGTAACTCGGGGTTACTTGGAGCTAGAAACCCCATTTGGAGATGTTGTAGTGCTAGTTCTAATGTGTTTGCATACCAAATTTGGGGTTTATAGCTATAAGTGGCCCCGAGATACGTGGCCCCAAATTCGGGTCACAAAATGTCATTTTTTGAATTTGATTCGAATTTCGTTTGAATTCGTTAGCATTGTAATTCGGTAATTCGGATGCATCCGAATGTCCGAATAATGAAAATTCGTCTGAATTTCGATTCGGAACGAAATGATTTGCACATGTCTAGTGCTGGTTCAGGCTCCTGATGTTCCTAGCGATGTTGTAAGTCACTGAATCCCCTTCTGAGGGCCAATCAAGATGACTGGTAGTGAAACTCGCAAGATGAAGAGGCAGCGGCCAACCTGATACCTGGATGGATATTGCAATCCCTGAAATGGCGTGGGTCATCTCCACTGAGCTGGGTGCTGCTTGGGTCACCAAGCAGGGTCCCTGAGCTTAACGGTGGTGGAACGTGTGGGTGACACTGATCTTTGCTCCCCTCTATCTTCTTGTAGCACTCTCCCGGTCATCTCAGGAAAAACGTGTCTCTTTCTCTCTCTCTCTCTCTCTGGTGGAGTTCCATCACACAATATGGTCACCTCGCCACTCTCTCTCTCTCTCTCGGCAGTCTCTGGAAAGGCTTGGCTTTCTCTTTCTATAATAGGTCACACACTCTCTGGTGTCAGTGTGCCTCTCTCTCTCCTTTAGCCTGATGTTGGCACCTTAGCCCGCTCTCCTAAGACAGCTATCCCTCCTTTAGATTGCTCTCTCTCCTTTAGATGTCTCTCTCTCTCTCTCTCTCTATCTCTTTTAGCCTGATGCTGGTACCTCAGCTCACTCTCCTCAGACAGCTCTCCCTCCTTAATAATAGGTCACACACTCTCTGGTGTCTCTTTTTCTTCCCTCAGCTCCAAAAATACCTCTCACAGCGTTTTTCTCTCACTCTCCACACATCTCTCCTTTTCCCAGGCTTCAGGATATCCCTCCTCCTCTGTTGGGGCACACAGTCCCTGGTGTCAGTGTATGTCTCTCTCCTCACTCTGACACCTCAATTCCTTCCCCTCACACACTCCTCCTATCCTCACTGTTAAGTGTCACTGTGTCCCAGCAAAGGACTTTTTGAGCCTTGGTATCTCACTCTCTTTTAAGCAATATCCTCTCCTCTGTCACCTGTCAGCACTCTCTATTTTAATTTACCTCAGTACTTCCCTGTCTTCCATCCCCTCAGCACTTCCTGAAACTCCCCCTTTTCCCAGTATGCTCTGTGTCTCTGAATTTTTCTGGAGGGACCAGTTAGCATTTCTCTTTTTGCATCTTGCGGCCAAAAGGAGAAATTGCATTACAACATGGTTGCTACATGCATTTTTCCCATTTAGGGTTGACATATAGGTTACATTCCCAAGACTTCACCACCACTCCGTTACGCCATTTCTTGTCTCTTTTTGTTACCCTAGCCTTCCAGTCACAGAAGGTGTCATTTCCAAGGCTAAAAGGAAAACAAAAGAAGCAGGTGACAGTATAACCAGGACAGCTTTTTACTATGACCTATGTTTTCACCTTACTTTGGCATAACAGAGCATGGATTCAGTCACTAGAAGCTGTTGGTGTTATTGTCCTGATGATGGTGCAGGACAGCACTGAAGATCATGGGTTTGCTCGAAGTAAAAAAATAAAGTAGAACTACGGTATAGGCATTTTTTTTTCATTATGGATAGAGTAAAGAAAGGCTAGAACCCCTGTCAGATTTTATTTTTAGTTTCATTAATAAGGCCTCTGGATTATTTCATGAACCAAGGAAAAAGGGAGTGCCATAGCCATTATTACACATTTTGATTCACTCTTATTTTTTCAGTAAACGACAAGTTAATAGCTTAGAAGTAGCAGAAGTATATTTAGCTTAAAGGATAGGGATAAAATTAGATGTAGCTCATTTACATGCCAAAAGTGTTGTGATGTACTGTTTGGCTGAGCATATGAAGAACACAGATCTGTATTAATGCCGTTGCTCCTAGTTTTTCCCTTACCATAATGACAGCTACTAACTAGGGAAGATGTATATCTACCTAACGACAGAATCTTGTTCATGACAGTCAATGGCTTATCTTCAGCACTCATAGCCAGTTTTGGCTCCCATCTACTGAATAATGAATGAAAATAAGGAAGATAATATAATATGTATACACCATATCTATCTGAGGCGGATTATATGACATGCCCTGGACATTATTATTGATAGGGCATCTTTTTACAATTTGAGGCACCAGACCTCAAATATTTCAAGGCAGATAAAATAATAATGACCCCTGTATTCTACCTAATGGCCCCTTGCATCCCTTTTCTCATTTCCTTATTTTTCAGGGCTTATCCAAGTAACTGCAGAAGGACTGATCATGCTGATCATTTCTGTACATACAAAATGTTATATTTGTTCCCTTAAAGCCAAACTTCAAGGAAAAAAATTCTCCTTTGCATTGGGCCCCCCTCTGCATTGCAAGGGTGACTCCCTAGGGTATGTTGAATACAAGCAATATATTACCTTATTCCTCACTCCCGCAGGCTTTCTCCATGCTCTAAGACCAGTCCCCTTAAAGCTTCCTGATCAGTTCCATTTTTTTATATCATTTTATACAGTGCAGGACCAATGGTCCTGCAATATTCTGTACATGAGGTCAATGAGGACCCATCCTCAATCCAAGACTTGGGCAGTGGAGGAAAATACTGGCTTTTGGGGATGCAAGGAATAATATAAGCATGTTACCTTATGCAACATCCCCTAGACAAAATGATTAGTTTACTCTTGCACTGGAATGAGCTTTATGTTTGAGTCGAACTCATGTCCGACTCGAACATTGGCTGTTTGCCAGTTCGCCGTACAGCGAACAATTTTGGGTGTTCGCGGGATAATTTGAAAGCCATGGATGGAACACCCTTCACCATCTTCTTCTTCATCTTCTTCTTCCTCTGCTCCTCTCGTCCTGCATCTTGCTCCAGCTTCTTCTCCATGCCGCCCGCACACGATCCACCTCTGTGGGATCATTCAGCCATGTGACGCTTCAATTCTTCTGACATTTCTTAAATAATGGAGGGCAGGGCCGCACAGGGACTTACCTATGTCTTTCCCGGGATGTCAGAGGGGGGGCGGGGTCACCTGTTTACTTAAACAAGTGACTTTTTTATCAATTAACTTTTATGTGTATTGCGGACTGACAATTCATTGTAGCCGCGAGTAGTTTTAAATTAATTTTTTTCCCTTAGAAATGTAATTTTGCTGTCAGACTGTTCTAAACACGGGAAGGATGCACCCTTTTAAAGGCTTAACAGGCATACTATAGACACCCCCCAGGTAGGAAATTTAATTTAATTACATTTTGTTGCATTGATACATGTCCCTTGGGGCAGGACCCAGGTTCCCAAACACTTTTTATGACAATACCATTCATATAACCTTTAAAATTAGCACTTTTTTTTATAGGTTCTCTCCTCCATACCCTATGGAAATTCCCGGAATGCCCGAACATAAGAGGGTACTGAAACAGAATCTTTAATCTCATCCGCAAAACCACTGGTCACATGGTGAAACAAGACCCTACCATAGCCCTCCTTAATAACAAAATCCCGAAGGTGCCTAAATTGACCTGCTCTCTCATCTACTTTATCCTCCTGGGGGGCCAAGATTACACTGGCCCACTCCTGGAAGTCTCCCTCGGTTTCCTTCTGTCAGACCAAACACAATATTTCTTGGATAATGTCACAGGAGAAGATTTCAAACACTATTCTCGACACTTCCGAAAAATTCAGACTCATTTGGGAGCCCTGGGCTAAGCATATAGGAATCTCATTACTCCCCTAACAAGTAGACACGTTAGTAACTCCTTTGGAGTTCAGGATCTTTTTAGATCCCCCTCTGCTCCGCGAGGGTTCCTACACCTCCCTTCCCTTCCTCCCCTCCCTTCCCTACTCCACTTCGCTCCTCTCATTTTCCCTCTTCTCCTTCTCTCTTTTCTGCTCTTATCTTTCCTCAGGCTCAGTTATAAACTATCCCCCAATCTTTCAACGGTACAGCCTGAACAGCCCAGTAAAATGATAGCCTGGTTTCATAGTTTGGCTTTTGCAAGTATTGGAGGTCATACCCCTGCTTGGTGCCACACATACCCCTGACTATTGGATGGTCATTGGTATCGGACTCACCTCAGGCAGCTCGCACCCACGGGGGGCGGACAGCATGATCATGGGACTGGCTCGACTGGTTCCATATGTCTTGCTCTTCTCGGGTGTTTATCGTCCAATCACTCCGCACACAGCAGGATCCCATTTGGGGTGTGCAGAATGGTTAGGGTGTGGATTAGGACCTGATTTCATCAGTTCCTCCCTCTTATTCAACAACACCCATGACTTGTGTATAGAGTCTTTCAGGCCCGGCTAAAAGTGTAGTTTTAATGTCCTCCCTCAAGGGATACACTATCTGTATGTATTAGTGAAATGCATTATGTACCGTCCACAGTTGGGGCATTTTGTCAAACCTTTTTTATTTATTTCTGTACTGTTCTTAACTTTAATAAACACTTTTTTGAAACTCAAAAAAATAAAAATAAATAAATAAAATTAGCACTTTTGATTATTCATGTTTATGTCCCATAGACTTTAACGGTGTTCACACAAATTTTTTGCCTGTTCGCAAGTTCTGGTGCGAACCGAATGGGGGGGTGTTCGGCTCGTCCCTACTCTTGTAATGCAGATGGGGACCCTCTGCAAGGGTACAGGTTTTTTACTCCCTGAAGTTCTGCGTCAAAAAAAGATATCTGAAAAATTGTAGAGCGCTATTTGCTTGGAACATCTTCTTGTAGTAACACCAAAACATACTCCAAACATCTATTTGTAAATAGGGATGGAAGAAACAATATGGGCAAGTCAGGGGTCCTGGGAAAATGGGACAGTTTGAGTGGTTAGCGGTTATTCTAATTGGCAGCCCTTTCTTATCCATTTCAGCATAAGGTGTTGGCTTACCTAGGTACATGAGAACCAAATAAAGTCTGATCTTCACTTGGGAAATGGGAAGAGAGGCAAACGGGATGATATGAAACTAAATTTAGGCTTTAAAGCCAATTGTAGAGCAGCATGCTCTTTCCCCAAAGCATGTATTTCATAGATATCTTTGCAGACTTATGCCCCGTACACACGATCGGATTTTCCGACAATAAATGTTGGATGTGAGCTTGTTGGCTGAAAGTCCGACCGTGTATATGCTCCATAGAACACTTGTTGTTGGACTTTCCATCAACAAATGTTGGCTAGCAGGTTCTCAAATTTTCCACCAACAAAACTTGCTGTCGGAATTTCCTATCGTGTATACACAAGTCCAATGCACAAAAGTTCACACATGTTTGGAATCAAGCATAAGGAGCCACACTGGCTATTGAACTTCCTTTTTCTCTGCTCATGGTACGTCTTGTACGTCACCACATTCTCACATTCGTAATTGTTGGCCAACATTTGTGTGACCGTGTGAATGCAAGAGAAGTTGGAGCCAACAACCTTCAAACAAAATTCCATGGTTTTGTTGTCGGAAAGTCTGATCGTGTGTATGGGGCATTAGAGAAAGAAAAAATAATTTGTTGTATTCTGTACTTGTTATTTCTGTACTTTTAAAAAAAGAAACGAAGGGGGAGGTAACTAACCTCTGCGGGACTTTTAACGGTATCATATATTAACCAAAAAACGAATAAGATAGCAATCACTCAAAAAAAGTTTTTTTGGAAAGGAATAGTTATTTCATATAGAAACAATTTTTATTATACAAAAAATGTCAAATTTTTGTTAAAACAGCACAATTAATACATGATTATATCCATACAATACATTCGGATCGGGAGAGATCACTGATAAACTCAGTCAAAGTAGTGAGGTGCTCGACATGTTTCACTCATAAAGCGAGTTTCTTCAGGAGCTTTGGGTATTTGGTTTAGTGTAAAACTGCATGGATAAAAATATACACAGAATAGTGATTAAATAAAACATTTATCGTTATCTTACAGTAGACTGATAGAAAAACAGAAAACAAACAGTTAAATCTGACTGCTGCAATTAAATGTTAATATGTTTGTATAAAGGGAAGGGGAGTAAACCAATAATGTTGTTCAATAGTCTAGGAGACTGAGGGATCATCCACTCACCTAATATGTATTCACATATCTCAAAGAGATCAAGTATTGTAGTGAAATATGAAGATCCTCAATAAAAGTGGAAGAATGGGAGAGAGGACACCCAGTCTATAGAAGCCTGCAAGGAGGTGCTTCGGATAACAGTTTACATATATGCTATAGGAGGAAAGAGAAAAGGAAACAGATTTCCAATATGAATTGGGAAATCAATGCAAATGCATTACATATAGTCGCTCAAATTCTGCAACAATGAGAGCTGCATGAGTTAAAATTAGGTTTCAGTAATGAAATCACAATCAAAATAAGTTACCTGATCAGATCCACAATAGAGAGCCTGAACCCATATCAAGGGATCAGGAACTGCCAAAAATAGATCAAAGGTATCCAGAATAAACAATGGCAGTAAGGAGAGAAACCGGTGAAAAGAATGTTACATCCCTAGGCTCTGATATTGACATCAGTGGAGAGGAACAATGCCGGTGTTCAAACACTCTGCTCATTAGTATATCACAGTGAAGGATAACGATCCACCTTCATTGAGGAGCAGGTAACGCTGCTTCTGTATGGAGGGGAGATTATCCTGTAATATAAGGCATATATTAGCCAACTAAGTGCTGGAAGAAAGGGGACTTATATAGATACAGCCACATTCCCATGGATCAACTAGTGCGAGACTGTAGTAATGCCCAGGGCGCCCATACAAGCTTCAGTCCTAAGGTGTCTCAACCTACCACTTCCACAATTCAAATTTAGAGGTGTTCTTCAAAGGTAGAGTGTGTAACTAAGCAAATTGAAACTAAAATAAAGTGACAAAGAATTTTTGTCATTCTAAAGTAGCAGAATTGTGACAAGGTGAGTATATATGGATACCACAGTCTCCCAACTAAATCGACCAATGAGTCATATAGGTCAACGCATAGGTGCGTAGATGCGCATCTATTCAATAGGAAAAGGAAGAAAGAAGAAAAGACAGTACGAATAATAAAATTTGAAAGAAGAAAAGATATAATATCGTTGTTGATGGCTTCATTTCCGAGGGCGGCAACTGTACCCCCCAATACTCTAATTTTGTATTGAATCTCCTTAGGTTCATCTTGGAGAACAACATATTCATGTTTGGTGGCTCCCATTACCTCCAGGTGCAGGGGGTTGCGATGGGGACAAAATGTGCCCCATCGTATGCCAACCTGTACCTGGGGGGTTGGGAGCGACACCTTTTGGCGCAAGAAAATTTACGTGGTGCCTTTGATCAGATTCCCATCTGGAGGCGCTACATAGACGATATTTTTTTTGTTTGGACAGGGACCGAGGCAGATCTTTCGATTTTCTTTGAAAACTTGAAAACCAATGAGTTCAATTTAAAATTTACGTTGGAAAAGAGCCAAACCTCCCTTACCTTTTTGGACCTCCAAATTCTCATCAGCCCTGATGGAAGTCTGGGGTCCACTCTTTTTCGTAAACCCTCAGCAGCCAATACGGTACTACATGCCACCAGTTCCCACCCCCCTCCTTTGGTGTCCAGTATACCCTACAGTCAATATCTTAGGGTTAGAAGAAATTGTAGTAATGATGAACTCTTTGAGAGAGAGGCCAAACTATTACAGGAGCGTTTGCGGCAACGTGGCTACAGCCACAAGTGCCTCAAGCGCTCCTATCTCAAAGCAAAAAAACAAACTAGATCCACATTGATCTATGGCAACAAAACTTCCAAGGACAATGCCCATACTAGAGTTATTACACGTTTTTCGGGACAACACCAGCAGGTACGTGATGTTTTAAATAAATATTGGTACCTGCTACGTGCAGATCCCAAAATTTGCAAGTTTGTTGGAGATGGCCCATCTATCACTTATAGACGGCCTCAATCACTCCGTGACAAGCTGGTTCGGAGTCATTATACTCCGGTAACCAAGACAACAAAAAATAGAGACATGGGCAGTAGGCCTTGTCATAAGTGCAATTACTGCCGGTTCCTATTTGCCTCTAGACATATTTTGCTGCCCAATGGTCAAATTTACAAACCAAAATTTTTAGCAACTTGCCAGTCTATTGGTATTGTATACCTTATGATGTGTAACTGTGGAGCCTATTATGTAGGTAAGACCAAACGCCCGTTTTTTTGCCGAATCAGGGACCATGTATCCCTGGTTCGTGCCAAAAAAATGAAGACACCTATTAGTAGGCATATGGGTCTCTTCCATGCATTTGATGAGACATGCATGCATTTCTTTGCACTGGAATCGTATCCCCCAGGTGAAAGGGGTGGTAATTTTGATCGTACACTTTTACAAAAAGAGGCTCGATGGATTTATACCTTAGGGGCCACCTGTGCCCCTGGTTTGAATGACTCATTGAGTTACAAACCTTTCCTTTGAAGAGTATATTATATCTTTTCTTCTTTCAAATTTTATTATTCGTACTGTCTTTTCTTCTTTCTTCCTTTTCCTATTGAATAGATGCGCATCTACGCACCTATGCGTTGACCTATATGACTCATTGGTCGATTTAGTTGGGAGACTGTGGTATCCATATATACTCACCTTGTCACAATTCTGCTACTTTAGAATGACAAAAATTCTTTGTCACTTTATTTTAGTTTCAATTTGCTTAGTTACACACTCTACCTTTGAAGAACACCTCTAAATTTGAATTGTGGAAGTGGTAGGTTGAGACACCTTAGGACTGAAGCTTGTACGGGCGCCCTGGGCATTACTACAGTCTCGCACTAGTTGATCCATTGGAATGTGGCTGTATCTATATAAGTCCCCTTTCTTCCAGCACTTAGTTGGCTAATATATGCCTTATATTACAGGATAATCTCCCCTCCATACAGAAGCAGCGTTACCTGCTCCTCAATGAAGGTGGATCGTTATCCTTCACTGTGATATACTAATGAGCAGAGTGTTTGAACACCGGCATTGTTCCTCTCCACTGATGTCAATATCAGAGCCTAGGGATGTAACATTCTTTTCACCGGTTTCTCTCCTTACTGCCCCTCCATTCTAATCTATGCACAGTTTCTCATAGATTCCCCCAGTGTATTTGGCATATTCTGTGTTTCCATTCTTACACCGAATGCAGGTAGGTGCATTTTGGGAAATCTCCATTTTGCCAGTACTGTGGGTGGCGATCTGGACTTTCCAAAATGGCCGCCGTGCGCGAGTGACGACGGTTTACGTCACGTCGCGCATGCGCGGTACACCCCTCGGCCTCTTCCGAGACTCAGTGCGGAAATCATTTTCGCCCGCCCAGCGGGGGCGTTCCCAGACGCCGCCGACAGGGAAGGAGGGCTTCAAAAGGCAGCAGCTGTCTGCCCTTATCGTATTCAGTGGAGGACAGGATACTTACTAGTCTGCGTGTGTTATCAGTTATGTTTTTGGATTCTTCTGGATATTGAGGTCAATCCCTATTTGTGACACTGAACTTTTATTCAGCAGTATACTATAACTAATCCTTGGCATTGTCTGCTGGTTTGTTTCTCTTTTGCATGCACACCAGATTCGATAGCCTTATGGTAATTTCAAGCACGTTCCTACCCGGTATGCAGGTGGATAGGAGGATATCTCCCATTGTTTATTCTGGATACCTTTGATCTATTTTTGGCAGTTCCTGATCCCTTGATATGGGTTCAGGCTCTCTATTGTGGATCTGATCAGGTAACTTATTTTGATTGTGATTTCATTACTGAAACCTAATTTTAACTCATGCAGCTCTCATTGTTGCAGAATTTGAGCGACTATATGTAATGCATTTGCATTGATTTCCCAATTCATATTGGAAATCTGTTTCCTTTTCTCTTTCCTCCTATAGCATATATGTAAACTGTTATCCGAAGCACCTCCTTGCAGGCTTCTATAGACTGGGTGTCCTCTCTCCCATTCTTCCACTTTTATTGAGGATCTTCATATTTCACTACAATACTTGATCTCTTTGAGATATGTGAATACATATTAGGTGAGTGGATGATCCCTCAGTCTCCTAGACTATTGAACAACATTATTGGTTTACTCCCCTTCCCTTTATACAAACATATTAACATTTAATTGCAGCAGTCAGATTTAACTGTTTGTTTTCTGTTTTTCTATCAGTCTACTGTAAGATAACGATAAATGTTTTATTTAATCACTATTCTGTGTATATTTTTATCCATGCAGTTTTACACTAAACCAAATACCCAAAGCTCCTGAAGAAACTCGCTTTATGAGTGAAACATGTCGAGCACCTCACTACTTTGACTGAATTTATCAGTGATCTCTCCCGATCCGAATGTATTGTATGGATATAATCATGTATTAATTGTGCTGTTTTAACAAAAATTTGACATTTTTTGTATAATAAAAATTGTTTCTATATGAAATAACTATTCCTTTCCAAAAAAACTTTTTTTGAGTGATTGCTATCTTATTCGTTTTTTGGTTAATATATGATACCGTTAAAAGTCCCGCAGAGGTTAGTTACCTCCCCCTTCGTTTCTTTTTTTAAAATTTGAATTTTGGGATGTGGTATCATTCTGTTTGGTAGGCTTCTCTTCAATTTTTTTTTATTTTATTTCTGTACTTGTTAGGTTCAGAAGGCCCATTATATTCCACAGTGTGTTTATTTTTTTGACATTATTCCTACAGTTTAAAAAGGTGTGATGTCTGCATGTTTATCAATGCCCTTAGCAAAAAAAAAGGTAAACAAAGGATGCCCTACAACAAAAAAGTTTTTAAAATAACGAAAAAATTAATACATTTATATCATTATGACATTATTATTATTATTGTTATATCATTATAACATTATAAACTATGTTTTTTTTTTGTTTTTGTTTTTTTAACAGAATGAATGTTTTATTGAAATATAAGTACTATACACTTGTAAATAGGAACATAATTGAGACATACAGAAGCTCAACATGGCAACATTATAGCTCAGGTTAGCATATGAATAAGAATAAAGTATACAATGCGACTGGTTAGGTGTTCATAACTCCATTGTTGTGACACGTTACTCCAGCAGATGTTGGGCAGCAAAAATACCATAGACGAATAGTCTATGCGGAAACCCGGCAGGAAAGCAATAAAGGGGATGGGAGTAGGAGATTGGAGGTAGGGTGAAGGGAGAACCAGGGGCCACAGCCAATAAAGAGCAATCGGGGACATAAAAAGCATACAGAAATCTGAAGAGAGGGAGCCCACGTGTGTCAAATTAGCTTAAGCACATGGAGCAGCACAGGGAAAATCCAGCAAATGTTTATATTGTAAGATGTCTAGCCTCTTCCCAGGCCACCCAGATTTTATCAAATTTCTGCAGACAATTACCCATATAACTAAGTTTGTGTAAAGCCTCATACACATGATCAGACTTTGTACAAACTCTCCCGTGGACTTTTGTACAAAGGGCGTTGGCCGTAAGTTTGTATTGCATACACACGATCAGACTTATTAGGCAACAAACACGAACGTAGTGACGTTTCAACGTACTGACGACACTTCAAAAGAGGACATTCAATTACTCCAACGCCACCTTTGGTCAGCTTCTGTATTGTTGTCTGATCTTTTGCATTGGTTCTGAGCATGCGTGTTTGTACTTTGTACAAAAGTCCGATGGTTTTGCATACACACGATCGGACTTTACTCCATCGGACTTAAGTTGTCAAAAAGTTTGTCCGTTCACACAGCCAACAAAAGTCTGATGAAAACCGAAAAAATGTGTCCGATGGAGCGTACACACAGTCGGATGTTGCTCCAAAACAGCTAATTTGCATGTTTGTTGTCAAAAAGTCAGATCGTGTGTACGGGCCTTAAGGGTGAAATGGCATTTATTAAAGCCTTCCAGACCGAAAGCATAGGAGGGTCAGGGAGCTTCCATCTGGACAGATAATGTTATGAATCTATATAATTTATTTCACTTTTTCACTTTGTAAATTGAATTACTGAATCAAATTAACTTTTGGATGATATTCAAATTTTTTGAGATGCACCTATATATACTGGATTTTTTTTTATACTACTAATGGCGGCAATCTGCAGCTTATAGTGGGACTGTGATAGTGTGGCGGACAATCTGACACTGATGCTGGGGGAGAGCTAACTGCCAATGACATCACCAGTGATACTAATACAGTGATCAGTGCTCAAACACTGTCACTGTACTAATGACACTGGCTGGAAAGGGGTTAACATTTAGGGGCAATCAAAGAGTTTACTGGGTGCCTAACAATGTTTACTGTTTGTGCTGTGTAATGTTTTCAATAAGCGACATGCCGCTTAGTGAAAAAAAATGGCATATTGCCCCTGTTAGAAGAGAGCTCTGTGTTGTTTACCATCACAGAGCTCTCTTCTATCATTCGCTCAGCTGATTAGTAGGTACCGGCCATAAATCATTGACTGGGATCAGCTGGTCGGCTAAGGCTTCCCCTATGTGACCCAGTGGGGGAGGGAGGGGGTGGGCGATCTTCTGCAGTATATCTGCGCGTAAAACATATGTCACAGTCCTTGTATCCAGAAAATATGCTTTATTAACTGTGTCACAGCTTTTCTCTGCAACCCAGTTCACAGCTTACCTCTGCACCCTCAGTCCGAAGCTCACCACTTCTCTCCTCCACCCACTCTAACTCGCCTCTGCGCCAAAATTTACAGTTCTGCCCCTTTTTATAGCTTATTTCTGAACTCCCAGCACCCCACCCAAGTCTTACCACTCTTCCACAACCTTTCCTTGGCAAACCCTGTCCACCCATTTTACCACCCACAATGCACAGTCGTGGGCCTTTCTACTTGTGCACATGCCACTGCCTCCTGCCCGCACTGTACAGAGCAGTGACAGCAACTGCGTGGATCTGGCACATCTTCTCTGTGACAGTAAAATAAACAAGGCCCATGGTAGATGCTCTGTCTGATTTGGGACCCCATTATCCTCTTTAGTTATGCCCCACATTAAATTGCACAGGTAGAAACTAACAAATAAAGTTGTTATAGACAGCATCCTGGGAATATGGGGCTTTCTGGTATATAGGACAGCAATGGTACTTTGAATTCATTGATTTTGAAATTGTCTGAAAGTTTGAAACTGAACTTCAGGCAAATATTAAAAGTAAACAATTGAATGCAGTTGTACATGTACAAAAAAAAAACTGATACATGTATTTTAAATGCAGCTACTATAAATATTTAAATTTTCTTGATTTCTGATACAAGGTTTCCAGCCTTATCCAGTCTAATGAGGGCCTCCAAAGCCAAAGATAGCAGACATCATTTAATATGTAGTTGTGAGGCATAGTGAGTGCAAAGAAGTTAGAAGTTATTGGGCGCCAGACATTTCTTGGATGTAAAAGAGGTTTTATTTCTTTTGACAGTCTTTTTGTATTTTTGGGGGAAAGAGGGTTAGAGCCAGGACACCCTTAAGTAGTTATAAATTCAATTGGCAGACTTTGAGACTTCAATAGGAGGATAGTCGTGCAGGGAAAGGCCCCAGCAAGATGCCCCTTCTGCACATGCAGGAATGCTGCCTTCTCCTATGGTAACAGTCTTTAACAGTTCCTAATTCAAATGTAACAGTCCTTTCAGCTCCACTAAAATTGCTTCTTGTAGTTCTTCAACACCGAGCTCCCAGTTTCTCATTAAACCCTCTGATTCACTGACTGTGAATCCATTGCCCTCCTCCAAGGTTGGAGGTTGCATCTCCCTCAAGCATCACCCCTGCTTCTCTGCTGGGTCCCTAGCTTGGCACTCCAGATACAAGTTTCACCCCTGTTAACCGGCAAGGTCCCTGGCTTGACTCACAAGGCTTCACTGCAAGCGTCTCCTCCGCGGGTTGGGTCCCTGACTTGATCACCACCTGAAGTTTCCAGATTCTCCGCCATGCCCATTCGGCAAGAATATGGTTCTGGTACTTGTTTCAGATACTCACTGTGGTCCCTGGTAAAGGTGGGTGGTCCCTTTGTGGCGACAGCTTCCCTTCTACCTCCGACTACTTGATAGGTTCTCCGACCAACATAACCGTCACTTTTGGTTGGACTGCAAGCCGCAGTCCCAACCCTGCACTGCCTTCTTACTTTTGGATAGGCTCTTACACAGCCTGGAAGCCAGATTCCATAGGGATAGGCCCAATCTCTGACCTAGCAGCCTGAGATGTACGACACACGACGTCCACCCAGACAGCCTTCCAGGTGGTACAGAACACAGATCACGTGAACTCCCCCAAATATATAGGTTCTCCCAGCAGGCCAAGGGATTCAAGAAAGCCCCTGCCTATTGGCTGAGATACCCCATATACGCATAACCTGATCTTGGGTTGCCTTCTCATTTCTACTACCACCAAGTTCCCAGGCACCTAGTGGTAGAAGAGAAAAGTGCAACAGGGCCAAAGAGAGGGCCAAATTAGGGAGAAATCAATAGATCTTTATCAATCAACCGAGGTAACTACTCTTGACAAGTACATTTGTGAGGAGCTCCCTGACTAAGCCCCAGGGTGCTACACTTATAATCTGGGAGAGAAGGGGGCCAATCTGCTACACTTATAATCTGGGAGAGAAGGGGGCCAATCGGGTTTTCTACATTTACAGTATATCTGCTTACAGGAAAACACAGTAGAGAAAGGACCCCATCAGTCTGTTTTTTTGCATTACAGGGTGGAAGTGGAGGAAGGACAAAACTGTGTTGCTTAATGGAAGTAGAAAAAAGTTAGATCAACGGGATTGTTGTGCTGTGTTAATCTCAGGCATAGATAAAAACAGCTACAAATCATCTGGAAGGTATGACAACTCTCACATACTGCATGTCTTTTACTATGTAGTTAGTTGTTTGCCTAGAGTTTAGCTTTAAGCTTCTTATAGGGAAAAGTAATCAGTAGCTAAAGTGGTGCCTAGTGAAGAGTATCAGTAATTTCTAGGAACCGTGATGCCCTAGGATGCAAAGTAGGCTTTCACTTTATTTTCCAATCTAGCTGTACTAAAATCTATAAATCAATAGAAAAGAAAAAAAGCCATAATAAAAAAAAAAAAGAAAATGAAAAAAAAAGAAAATGAAAAAAAAAGAAGAAACGGAAACCAAAGGCAGACAAATGCATGTTTCTATGAATGATGAAGTAAACAGGACTTTACTCGTATGTTAGAAGCTGTAGCATGGCATTACAAATTTGCAGGCGTAGCTGGAAGGGGCAGAGCTTTCATGCATGTATTTGTTACATGCATGAAGTGTCTCCCATTTCAACTGGGAAGTGGAAAGTATGTCCACATGGATGAACTTCAGCATTAGAAGTGTAAATGATGAGTATGAAGTGTTTTATAGCACCTATATGTAGGATTCATCTGTCCAGTGGCAAACACATCTGCAGACTCCACACTTTTTTATTACCTTCCACAGTAATAAGAAAGAGAAGCATGGAATATAGCCTGAAAGGGTTAATGGAGTGCTGGCATGACAGGGGTGACTGAGGATCTAGGATAAAAATGGTGGGTGGAGCAAAGCTGTAAATTGCATGGTTGAAGGAGGAAGGGGAGGAGCAATATAAAGGACAGGGGTGGAGCTAGTGAGGCATTCGGCGGAAGATGATCACAGAGGAGGCAGCTTTCCGACCCTCCCTCCTTAGTTTAACTGGTGTTGTTGTGTTTTTTCTGGGATACTTTTGTTGTTTCTTTCTGTTTCAGGTGTTCAGTTGCAGGTCGTCATGACAGCGGATGGGCTTCAATGGTTTTGGGGCGGTGTTTCTGGTGGTTTCTAACGGTAGACGGTTAATCAGAAAATGGTCTGAAGGTGTGGGGGGCTCATCGAAAGATCGGCCCCTCTGGTGTATTCCGGAACGGTGGATGGAATACTTGTATGTGGACTGACGGAAGTTGTCTCCGACCGGCTACAGGTGGAGGCCTTGGTAAAAGTTGTACAGAGGTACCGCAGTGCTTTGGTGTTTGGTATAAGTATGGGTCACCGTCAGAGATCACCAGACTGGGCATGTTATTTATATTTGGGTTGTTTATATATATTTATTGATATATATATATATATATATATATATATATATATTTTTTTTTTTTTGGAGTTAGTTTTTAATACGTGTTTAATAAAGGCTGTTGTGGCCAGTTTACTCCAAATAAAGGTGTGGTCTCGTCCTTAAGTGGGAAGTTAAGGGTGAAGGTCAAGGTATGCCCAGATGGGGCAGTACAAAGTGGGAAGAGAGCATTCAGGCTACACTGGTCATGTGCATCCTGTTAGTAGAGTAACATGGTTTAGTGCTTTTCTTGTATAATTTATAGGTTAGGGGTTTATGTACTACCCTTTATTTGCTAACCTATCTTTCAGGGTGACTTTAGATCACTTCTAGGATCTTACGTAGTCTTTTTCAACCCAGGTTCAGGGCCCAGCACATTCTTCCAGAAACTACCATGCCAATGCCATCATATCAGTAAAACTATTTTTTTTTATTTTACCAAACGTGTTTCAAGATGCAAACTTACATTCTATGTTTGTATATCATTTTGTTATAGTGTTATCTGGCCATATATACTTGCATTGCTACAATGCTATGGTTTAAAAGATGAGTTTCTTCATGGTATCTAAAGCTCTATATCACTCCCCTAAAACCGGAGTCAAAATTCCTGGTTGCAGTTCTATGTTCTTTGCACTGGGCAGGGGTATACACATCAGGGCTGCTCCCTTTCACTCCTGCTGTTTGCACCTGCTGTGGAACCATTAGCTATAGCCATTAATAGACACCCAGATGTCAAGGGATACTCTAACTGCCACTCTCAATTCAAACTGTGCATGTAGCAGAAGACACCATGCTATTACTTTCTCATCCTTTAATGTCACTATTGAATTTGTTGTCTATACTTTGTCAATTTGCTTCCTTGAGATGGTTATTGTTTAATCTTTCTAAATGCTCACATTTGCCTACTAACCCTCTCCTTCTGAGTGTCACTCTTAACTCTTTCATGACTAAGCCTATTTTTGGCATTTGGGGTTTACAAGTTAAAATCCATATTTTTTGCTACAAAATTACTTGGAACCTCCAAACATTATATATATATATATATTTTTAGCAGAGACTCTAGAGAATAAAACGGTGATTGTTGCAATATTTTATGTCACACGCTATTTGCGCAGCGGTGTTTTAAATGCAACTTTTGGGAAAAGGGACACTTTCATGAATGAAGCAACGCTTTAATTTTTTTTTCCGGTTACCAGGTTAGAGTTACAGAGGAGGTCTTGTGCTAGAATTATTTCTCTCACTCTGACGATTGCAGCGATACCTCACATGTTTGATTTGAACACCGTTTACATATGCAAGCGCGACTTCCGTATGCGTTTTCTTTGCTTTGCGAGCTCGCGGGGACGGCAGGCGCTTTAAAATTTATTTATTTTTATTTATTTTAAAATTAATAAATTTTTTTTTATTTTTTTAAATTGATCACTTTTATTGCTGTCACAAGGAATGTAAACATCCCTTGTGACAGTAATAGGTGGTGTCAGGTACTCTTTATGGAGGGATCGGGCGTCTAAAAGACCCCCGATCCCTCCTTTACACTTCAAAGTATTCAGATCGCCGTTTTTGGTGATTCTGAATACTGTATATATTTTTAAATCCGGCGCCATTGGCAGCTGAGTAAACAGGAAGTGACGTCATGATGTCGCTTCCGTGTTTACCATTAGGAGACTGGAATGAAGCCACTTACAGCTTCATTCCAGTCCCTGCCCAGCTGCCGGAGGCATCGGATTGTGCATCGGTGCTCCCGATTGAACGGGAGTACCAGTAAGAGTGGCGGGAGGGGGGGAGTCCTTTTAGCCGCATTGGTTGTTATGGCTGGAAAGCCAATCGCCGGCTCTAAAAATCAGTACCGGGATGATGCCTGCAGGTGCGGGCATCATTCTGGTATAACCCCCTAGAAGCCGAGTACGCACATCTGCGTACGCTCGGCGGCAAGGGGTTAAAACGTCTTTGCCATTCTTGTGGTTGGGTAACACAGTGTCCTAACTAGGTATCAGTCTCACAACCAATATCACCTCCTTCTTCTGTAAAAATTACTTGCCATTATTACACAAATCTGTAACATCCTCAAACTCTGGCGGTCATACCACATCTCCTTTCTGGGTAGAGTAAGTCAAAATGAACATCCTACAAAAGTTGTTCTATTTGTTGTGGGTCCTAGAGAAAATTGAGTACTGTGATACTTTTTTTATTTGCACTAACATACAATTTTTGTGTCCCCTTCTTCAAGGTAAATTTTGGTAAATCTGAAGACAAAAATCTCCAGAAAATCTAATAATGTATATGGGGTCGAATACCCTGTACACACGGTCAGACTTTCCAAAGGAAAATGTGCGTTCGGATCTTGTTGTCAAAAAATCCGATTGTGTGTGGGCTCCATCTGACTTTTTCCGTCAGAATTCCCGACACACAAAGTTTGAGAGCAGGATCTAAAATTTTCCGACCACAAAATCCGATTGTTTAAATTCCGATCGTGTGAGGACAATTCTGACAGACAAAATGCCACGCATGCTCAGAATAAATTACGAGATATAAGCTATTGGCTACTGCCTTCTTTATAGTTCCGTCGTAACTGTTCTACGACACCGCGTTCTGAGCGATCAAATTGTGCGACCGCGTGTATGCAAGGCAAGTTTGGGCCAAAATCCGTCGGAAAAAAATCAGACGGATTTTGTTGTCGGAATGTCCAACCATGTATACAGGACATTAGAGTTCCATTGACAGGTGGTAAGAAGGCATTATATTGCCTCTTCAACATTTGATTTAACTCTGTAACCACCCCTTCATAATGCCCCCCACACCACCTTCCCCCTCTTGACCACTCACTCTTGACCACTCATCTGAAAGAGACCCAAGATTAATAGTCCTTGGCAATTGTCATCCTTCATATCCACCAGCAGATGGCAAAGTCAGAGCAATAACTGTGCTTTGAGTGCATTAGTATGGGCAAGCGCTTCAATAGTATGGACAGCACCATCTTGTGACCGCAGACTGGTTTAACATCTGCTGTATTTTCCTACACCATATGCACTATGACAGCAGTATCTGTTAGCAGACAGGAAGCTGCAATATGGCAGAAGGGAAGTTATGGCCTGGTAGTGGCATCTGTAATAATCTAAGGTATCTGATAAAGGCTACTACTTAAATATCACACTTTCTGTAATAATTGATTGCTACATGGTAAAATACTTCATTAAAAAGCTGGGTACAAAAGGATGTGGATATACTTGTAAACACAAGATACGAGACAAGGATGCAAACAAATCAGCAGAGGCCTAACATGAATGAAATAAGGAGGGAGAGGGTGAAGCTGTTATCTTTACGCTCCCTGACCACATGGGTTCAGAAGGGGTTATATCATTTGCACCCCTTGTACTTACAACCTCAGTACCAAATAAGAACGAGATTCTGTATGAGACAGAAAACAGAAAGAATACAAACTATGAGGAAGCTGCGGTACACCAAAAGCAAATATCGGATGAACTTTGGTGAGTGTAAATATGCATATTCTGCTTTTTGAGTAACAGGATTTTTAGCCAATGGCCTGCGTTCATGAGTGCGTATGCGAGCGTGTGCAAAAAAAGGATTTGGAACATAAGGCTTTTGGGTATTACTACCTAAATCTATCTTCAGACAATTCTTTTTTTTTTATTAGTGGAAATCTCACAAAAGATAAAACACATAAAGCAATACAAACTGTTTTTGTTTGTCAAGCTATTTTTACTTCTATTGCAGAAATGTCCCTTACTTGCTTTTTGGGTGATGAAATAGGAAGTTGAAGAAATCCCTCTCCTAAGGGAATACAGGCAGCATTTAAAGCCTAAAGCCAGGTTCACACCTATGCAAATTAGATGCGGGTTTCCCAGCATCCAATTTGCATAGCAGGAGAATGTGACTGGCTCTCTATGGAACCGGTTCCCATATCTCCATTGCGGCTGCGGAGCACACTGCACAAAAACAATGTGCGTCTTTGGCTCTGTTTCAGGGCCGAATTCAGGCATAGATTCGGCTCTGATTCATCCCTGAATCGGGGAACAGAGATGCACAGAGTCCCTGTGCAATCCGCAGTGGGTTATAGTGTGAACCCAGCCTTACTGTCAGTCTTGTACAGCTATTCAGGGTCATCTTTTGTACTGAAATTGAATACTGGTTTAACTGCACACTGCGAGCTTCTCAGTGTTCCTTAGAAGCTCCAACAAGTCAGATACAGCCCCCATCCTCTCCTGGTTGAAGGATGTACAGCATCATCCAGCCCTTTTGTCCC
Organism: Lithobates pipiens; assembly: GCF_037356315.1. NCBI lineage: Eukaryota > Metazoa > Chordata > Amphibia > Anura > Ranidae > Lithobates > Lithobates pipiens. Next base: position 445,637,656 of record NW_027507903.1, read on the forward strand.
TAGCCTTACGGAACAGTTCTTTCAATCATGGAAGTTCAGCATAGGCGTTACCTATGAAGATCTGCATGCAAATGCAACCTGGCTAGTAGGGATGAGCTTCGAGTTCGAGTCGAACTCATGTTCGACTCGAACATTGCCTGTTCGCCTGTTCAGCGAACAGTGAACAATTTGGGCTGTTCACAGCAAATTCGAAAAGCTGGAACACCCTATACAAGTCTATGGGAGAAATCTAAAGTGCTCATTTTAAAGGGTAATATGCAGGTTACTGTCCTAAAAAGTGTTTGGGGACCCGGGTCCTGCTCCAGGGGACATGGATCAATGCAAAAAAAAGTTTTAAAAACGGCCGTTTTTTCAGGAGCAGTGATTTTAATAATGATTAAAGTGAAACAATAAAAGTGTAATATTCCTTTAAATTTCGTAGCTGGGGGGTATCTATAGTATGCCTGTGAAGGGGCGCATGTTTCTGGTGCTTAGAACTGTCCCTGCACAAAGTGTCATTTGTGCAGGAAAAAAAGTCTTTTAAAATCACTTGCGGCTAAATTGTCGGCTCCCTGTAATACAGAGAACACTCAATGAGTGTTCTCTGTATTAGCCGACAATTCATTCATTCATTGATTAAAAAAAAAAAAAAAAAAAGTGTGGGGGTTCCCCTAAATTCAATTACCAGGCCCTTCAGGTCTGACATGGATATTAAGGGGAACCCGTGTCAAATAAAAAAAAAAATTGACATGGGGGTCCCCCTAAATATCCATACCAGACCCTTCAGGTCTGATATGGATATTAAGGGGAACCCGTGTCAAATAAAAAAAAAAATTTACGTGGGGGTCCCCCTAAAAATCCATACCAGACACTTTATCCAAGCACGCAGCCTGGCAGGCCGCAGGAAAAGAGGGGGGGACGAGAGAGCGGCCCCCCCTTCCTCCTGAACCGTACCAGGCCACATACCCTCAACATTGGGAGGATGCTTTGGGGGTCTGTGACCCCTCAAAGCACCTTGTCCCCATGTTGATGAGGACAAGGGCCTCATCCTTACAACCCTGGCCGGTGGTTGTGAGGGTCTGCGGGCGGGGGGCTTATCAGAATCTGGAAGCCCCCTTTAACAAAGGGACCCCCGGTTCCCGGCCCCCCCCTGTTTGAAATGGTAAGTGGGTACAAAAGTACCCCTACCATTTCACAAAGAAAGTGTCAAAATGGTTAAATAAGACAAACACACTTTTGAAAAATTCCTTTATTAAAAATAAAAAAAAAGATTCCAGCGGTGCTAATCCACTCTTGCTATCCAGCAACGGATCCTCGGGTCCAGCGATGGATGATCATATCCAGCGACGGGGGATCTCTCAGTCCAGCGCTGTCTATACATCCTTCTTCTGTCTCCACTGCGGAGATCCCAGCGCTGATGTTTCTTATATTAGGAGGGCGGGGTCAGGTGACGGGTGGCCCCGCCCTCCTAATATAAGAAACGTCAGCGCTGGGATCTCCGCAGTGGAGACAGAAGAAGGATGTATGGACAGCGCTGGACTGAGAGATCCCCCGTCGCTGGATATGATCATCCATCGCTGGACGCTGTAGAGGGAAGCCAGGGGTTCCCCAGTGACGTGTGGGTGACCCCGCCCCCTCTGATGTAACGCAGGTTTCCGTTACATCAGAGGGGACGGGGTCACCCACACGTCACTGGGGAACCCCTGGCTCCCTTCACCAGCGTCAGAGGGGGCGGGGTCAGGTGACGAGTGGCCCCACCCTCCTAATATAAGAAACGTCAGCGCTGGGATCTCCGCAGTGTCTCCGCAATGGAGACAGAAGAAGGATGTATGGACAGCGCTGGACTGAGAGATCCCCCATCGCTGGATGTGATCATCCATCGCTGGACCCCGAGGATCCGTCGCTGGATAGCAAGAGTGGATTAGCACCGCTGGAATCTTTTTTTTATTTTTTTTATTTTTAATAAAGGAATTTTTCAAAAGTGTGTTTGTCTTATTTAACCATTTTGACACTTTCTTTTTGAAATGGTAGGGGTACTTTTGTACCCCCTTACCATTTCAAACAGGGGGCGGCGGGATCTGGGGGTCCCCTTGTTAAAGGGGGCTTCCAGATTCTGATAAGCCCCCCGCCCGCAGACCCTCACAACCACCGGCCAGGGTTGTGAGGATGAGGCCCTTGTCCTCATCAACATGGGGACAAGGTGCTTTGAGGGATCACAGACCCCCAAAGCATCCTCCCAATGTTGAGGGTATGTGGCCTGGTACGGTTCAGGAGGGAGAGGGGGCCGCTCTCTCGTCCCCCCCTCTTTTTCTGCGGCCTGCCAGGTTGCGTGCTCGGATAAAGGGTCTGGTATGGATTTTTAGGGGGACCCCCACATTAATTTTTTTTTAAATTTGATGCAGGGTTCCCCTTAATATCCATATCAGACCTGAAGGGTCTGGTATGGATATTTAGGGGGACCCCCACGTCAATTTTTTTTAAATTTGACACGGGGTTCCCCTTAATATCCATGTCAGACCTGAAGGGCCTGGTAATTGAATTTAGGGGAACCCCCACGCTTTTTTTTTTTTTTTTTTTTATCAATGAATGAATGAATTGTCGGCTTATACAGAGCACACTCATTGAGTGTTCTCTGTATTACCGGAGCCGACAATTTAGCCGCAAGTGAGTTTAAAATACTTTTTTTCCTGCACAAATGACACTTTGTGCAGGGACAGTTCTAAGCACCAGAAACATGCGCCCCTTCACAGGCTTACTATAGATACCCCCCAGTTACGAAATTTAAAGGAATATTACACTTTTATTGTTTCACTTTAATCATTATTAAAATCACTGCTCCTGAAAAAACGGCCGTTTTTAAAACTTTTTTTTGCATTGATCCATGTCCCCTGGGGCAGGACCCAGGTCCCCAAACACTTTTTAGGACAGTAACTTGCATATTACCCTTTAAAATGAGCACTTTAGATTGTGAACGTTCGAGTCCCATAGACTTTAATAGGGTTCTAAAGTTCACACGAAGTTTAGGTCTGTTCACAGGTTCTGGTGCGAACCGAACAGGGGGGTGTTCGGCTCAACCCTACTGGCTAGGAATGCCAACTCCTGCAGACTAACATCCACCCATTAAGGCATTTTGATATTTACATAACACCTCCCAATAACCAACCCACTTCTCCAATCAGTGAAATGGCGACAAACTACGGTACCTAAAAATCTCCATAGGCGACTCTTTAAATTATATTTACGGTTACCAGGTTAGAGTTACGGAGGAGGTCTAGTGCTAGAATTATTGCCCACTGCTTCAATCAGGGCTAATGCCCTTAAGAGGAGTACTGTGGTAGGGAGCTGTGATGTTTTCATGAAGCTATGTACAGCACCCTTCTGGCCCTCCCACCAGCCACAATCTGCCTGCATTGCATGGAGAAGCACAGAGACTTAGGGGTTGATTTACTTGGAAATGCACGTGGAAGTGCAGTCGTTGTAGATCTGAGGGGAAGAATTAAATGAGGGGAAGCTCTACTGATTTCTATCATCCAATCATGTACAAGCAAACATTTAGTTTTTTTATTTTCCTTGAATGTCCCCCTCGGATCTACAGCGACTGCACTTCCAAGGGCTCTTGCAGTGCAGTGCACAGTGAATTTGCCTTAAGTAAATAAATCCCCCAGTGATGATGGTACTGGATCTAAAATAAGTTATGTAATGAAAACGGAAAGGCTTTTTTTATATCATAAGCATGTTGATGGGGGAGGAAGGAGGAACACAGGAAGGAATACTATAAGCACATTAAACCTCAGCTGTAAGTCTCCAAAAACATTGGATTCTAACCCTACCCTATTCTATCCAGAAACAAAGCACATTTTTTGGCTGGAATTGCGTTTTTTAATCCTGCAATGGTTGTACACAGCAGTGTTGTTAAACAGGCTAATAATATGAATGAGCACAGAAAGGGGCCAGATGTCATTTGTAGACATTTAGCTTCTAAAACAGCACTCCTGTACTAATTAACCTACATAATGTTTCAGAGAAAATAAAAATTAAACATTTCTTGCTGGATACAATAATTTAAGTGCCATCTAGGGTGAAATCACTAGAAGGCATTCTGAATCTGTACTGAATGTCATTAGTGGCATAAATCAAAGACAGAAAACAATCAACTAGCAGGTAAACGGCATCCTTTGGCTAAGTACCTGCTGGCATATTTAGATGTGTTCCTTGCAGATTGCATAGGATTCCTATGGTCAGTTATGTATAGAGTGAACTTTGGGGACAAAAGACATTCACCCATGCATTGTGTCCTCTTCTTCGTGCGATTAATCCTCCAAAACTTTCCCCATCACTGCCTGACCGACTGCAGCATTCTGAGGTCATCCTATACAGTACTTTGTGGCATTTATGTAGTAATATCTTTCTTCTGGTGACTCGACCATGTAGCCCATCTTTCTTCAAGTGCCTCCTTATTGTGCATCTTGAAACAGCCACACCACATGGTTTCATAGAGTCCTGTATTTCACCTGAAGTTATTTGTGTTTTTCTCTGCATTCCGAACAATTTTCCTGGCAGTTGTGGCTGAAATTTTAGTTGGTCTACCCGACCGTGGTTTGGTTTCAACAGAACCCCTCATTTTTCACTTCTTCATTAGAGTTTGAACACTGCTGATTGGTATTCTCAATTCCTTTGATATCTTTTTTATATCCCTTTCCTGTTTTATACAGTTCGACTACCTTTTCCAGCAGATCCTTTGACAATTCTTTTACTTTCCCCATAACTCAAAATCCAAAAATGTCAGTGCAGCACTGGATAAAAGTAGGTTAATATAGAAAGTAGGTTAATATGCGAAAAAAAAACTGTAAAAAGGCATGCTCATCATAAATAATCAAATAGGGAACCAATAGAAGCACTACACATCCATCTTATATGCTGGGAAGATGTCACATGGGTCCGTAGATGCTGACACCTTTCAAGGAGGTCCCCTTTTCAGAGCTTTGCTCATCAGCTCTGATGAAGAGGGGACTCCCCTCAAATTGAGTCAGCATCTACAGACCCATGTGACATCTTCCCAGCATATAAAAAGGATGCATAGTGCTTCTTCTGGTTCCCTATTTGATTATTTATGATGAACATACCTTTTTACTGGTTATTTTTTTTTTTCATATATTAACTCACTTGTTTATATATTCATATATTCATTTACAATGGTCTTTATCCCTTTCATGACTAAGCCTATTTCTGACATTCGTATCCGTATTTTTTGCTAGAAAATTACTTTGAGCCCCAAACATTATATATATATATATATATATATATATATATATATACATATATATATATATATATATATATATATATATATATATATATATATATATATATTTATATTTATTTAGCTGCAGCTGCAGGCATCATCCTAGTATAACCTCCAAAAGCTGAGTATGCACATCTGCGTACACTCGGCGGAAAGGGGTTATAGATAATGCGCTAATGGTGAGCCCATGTAGTGGTGCTGGCAGTCCACTATTCCATTATTTATGATGAGCATGTCTTTGTTACTGGTTTGGGAGTATAATAACCTACTTTCCTTTTTCTTTCAATAGTTTTTATTAAGGTTTTTCAAAAGAAGAATACAAAACAAGCTATAGTTATCACCCCCCCTTTTAAAAAATCAGGGAGTGCATATTAACATACCAGTGTTTAACAGGCGTTACATAAAATAGAGAACAATCACAAATACATTAATATTGTAATGGTAGTGACAATCCAGAAAGGCATCTATGAGGAATATGCAATAAAGAAAACTCAGGGTACACCTGTTTCTGACAGGAAGATGGCTTGTTGGGGGGAGGCCGTACCCCACCCCAAGGGGAGCACACTGTGGGGACGGCCTCACTCTCCAACCCCATTCCCGAATGGCTCGCAAGAGCCAGTGCCTCATTGGGCTGACTATCACTTAAATCAAGCATGTAATTGAACCCAAGGACAGTCGACTAATTAATCGCTGTGTGTAGTAGACAGAGAGGAACCTACACCTGAAGCAGGAACGCTGAACTAAAAGTCCTGGGCGAACTTGGTGCGAGCGCGCGGAAACCTGGCCGTGCCAGGGGGCTTCTGCCTGCTGTCGCATCTGGATACAAAAATTCAAAACACTGGAACAAACTATCGGAACCAGAGAAAGAGGGAGAAGGAACAGGATCAGAAAGAGAGAGGAGGTAGGGAAGTAAGAGGGGGATAGCAGGTCCAGAAGAAGTAGGAGAAGAGGGAAGGATAAGGATAGAAGGTCATCCAATCAGATAGTTGCGGCTTAAGAAATCAATGTCCCAGGAATTATGGAGATTCCGACATAATTCGCCCATGGTTCCCATATCAATTGGAATTTGTGAGTTGTATCCAGTAGTGTAGCAACAATTTTTTCCTGGGCCATGATCCAAGAAATTTTCCTTTTCATGTCGTGCATGGGTACCGTGGGTCTTTTCCAGTGTTTAGCTATAGTAATTCTAGCACCTAATAGCATATAGAAAATTAAGGCTTGGGTGTGTTTGGGAGTACCGACCACACTGGCATTAAGAAGTGCTATCTCGGGTAGCTGTGGAATAGGTGTACCCGTAATTTTCCTCAACAGATGGAAAAAATTGTTCCAGAATTTCCGTATCCTGGGGCAGGTCCACCATATATGAAATAGGGAGCCAGTAAGCCCGCAACCCCTAAAACATAAAGGGGAAGCGTCCGGGAAAATCTTAGCCAGTGTGGTCGGTACGAGATACCAGCGTACCATGAGTTTAATACTAGCTTCCATTAGAGAAATATTCATAATATTTTTGAATGATCTGTGAAATTGAGAATACCATTTGGGTAGGTCCCACTCTACTGCCAGATCTTGTTCCCAAAGTCGGGCATATAATGGCTTGGTGGTGTTCTTGGCAAGTGAGTTGTAAATGATGGAGATACCTCCCCTCTGATCCAGCATGTTGCCACACCATATTTCATAAGGGGTCGGTAGAGGGGGTGTAGAGTTTAGAGGCCATTTGGATCGAAGGAAGTGAGAAATTTGTAACAGTCTATAACGCTCAGTGGGGGGCATTTCTAATTTGCTCACACAGTACGCCAGTGTGAGAGGTCCTGTAGTATGCAGAAAATGTCCGATCCTATACAAGCCTTTGTCTACCCACCACCTGAATGCTGTAATATTTTGTCCGGGCGGAAATTCTGGGTTATTAAAGATATGGGCAAGTGGCCGCATGGGGGAGACTAGGGCTGAGTGCATTCGGAGCCTATCCCACAATGACATAGAGTGAGAGAGGGTGGGGGCCAATATCGCTGGCCGCAAACGCGGTTCAGACCAGAGTAGGTAGTCAATTGTGTGGTTGGGTGTCGCCATCCTTTCCAAGAGAAGCCAATCTGGTTTGGGGTTTTGAGAGTGTACTGTAGATATTTGGGCTATCTGCGCAGCTTGGTAGTACCACCAGATATTGGGCAAAGCTAGGCCTCCTTGGGACTTGAGTCTATAGAGAATGTCTTTGGAACATCTCCTACCCTTGGAACCCCAAATAAATTTCAGGATGGAGGATTGGAAGCGCATGATTTGGGCTTTCCTGATAGGAATTGGCAGAGAGCGGAAAAGATAAAGTAAGCGGGGCAATAGAGTCATTTTAATAGAATTTACACGGCCCATCCAGGATAGATCATATTTTGACCATGTGGCCATGTCGGCTTCTAGTTTTTTGAACATGGGGGGGAAGTTACTGGAAAATAGTTTATCATAACTAGAAGTCAGGTTTATTCCTAGGTAGGGAATAGCTGATGAGTTCCAGGTGAACGGGAAGTGATTTTGGAGGTTCATGAGAAGGTTTGGAGAAACAGATATGTTTAGAGCTGCAGATTTAGCTACGTTGACTTTAAGACCAGAGGCTCTGCTAAATTGCTCCAAGAGTTTAAGGATGTTGGGAGTAGAGATAAGGGGTGATGTGATGAAGAGGAGAAGGTCGTCAGCAAAGAGGGCACATTTATGTTCCTGAGCACCACAGGAAACTCCTCTTATGTCTGGGTTTGTGCGTATGGCTATGGCTAGGGACTCAATGGCTATAGCAAAAATCAGGGGGGATAACGGACACCCCTGTCTAGTGCCTTTCTCAATAGTGAACGTGTCCGAGTACCTGCCCTGCAGACGTACTTGGGCATTGGGAGTAGAGTAGAGTGACTTCAAAGTGCCTATAAAATTGGGACCCATGCCCCACCTCCCAAGGACCGCAAAGATATAGGGCCATGTGACCGTGTCAAATGCTTTTTGTAAGTCAACGGAAAGGAGGAACCCCTCTTGCTTGGGTCCTCCATCCCATTGAGAGTTAAGGAGAGACACTATATCAATAGCTCGTCTGATTTGGTCCGGGCCTTGTCTCCCCGGGATAAAGCCTGCCTGGTCCCTGTGAACATACTGAGCAATAAAAGATGATAAACGGTTAGCCATTATTTTTGTTAAAAGCTTGAGATCATTATTGATCAAAGAGATCGGGCGATAATTGCTTACTAAGGACGGGTCCTTTCCGGGTTTCGGAATGACCGAAATGTATGCCAGGTTGGAGGCTTTATCCAGGGGAGTACCATGACTAAGAGAATTGAAAAATCTAGCTAAGTAAGGCGCTAAGATATTGGAAAATTTTTTGTAGTAGCCAGCTGAGAAGCCATCAGGGCCAGGGGCAGAACCTACTTTGAGCTTGCGTATAGTCTCCAGGACCTCCGACTCCGTAATAGGTAAATCTAGTAGCTCCGCATGAGCTCCGGAGAGTTTAGGCAGGGGAATGGAATTTAGGAACTCCTCAATATTTGGGGGAGATCTGGGTTTGTCATCTTTATATAGAGAGGCGTAGAAATCTTGGAAGCATTCTAGAATGCTCTGTGGATTTTGTGTCAGGGTGCCGGTTGGTAGCTTTATTTTGGGGAAGGCCATAAGTCGTGATTTGGGAGACAGTTTGGTGGCTAATTTGGAGCCTATTTTATCCTTATGCATATAAAACCTGGCTCCAGACCAGCGAAGATGTTTTTCAGCCTCGGTTGTGAGGGCCAAGTTGAGCCTGATCCTGGAAGATTCCAAGTCTTCCCGGGAGGATTGTGTACGTTCTCGCTTGTTACGTTTACAGGCCGCTTGAAAGTCATTGGAGAGTTTGGTTATTTCAGCTCTATGTGCCTTCTTCAATTGGGATGAAAATTGCATAATTTTGCCCCTCATTACCGCCTTATGGGCAGCCCACAACGTTGCAGGGGAAATTTCTGCAGTATCGTTAGCTATAAAGTATTCATTCAATTCCCTTTCAAGCATGGAGCAGTGTGCCGGGTGACTAAGCAGAGACTCATTGAGACGCCACTTAAATTCCTTGTTTGCTGTAGAAGAGTTGCGGAGATAAAGTGTAACCATGGAATGGTCTGAAATAGGGGAATCTCTGATTTTGGACTTTGTAGCTAACGACACATTAGTACCGCGAAGAAAAATATGATCTATCCTGGCGTAGGATTTTTGTGGGGCCGAGTAGTGGGTGTGGTCCTTGGTCCGGGGGTTGAGTTCCCTCCAAATATCCACCAGACCTGAGTCAAAGAGGAGCTTAGCTATTCTAGTACTCTGTTTGGACGGTTGCTTTGGTCTCGAGGGACCAGAACCCGATTTATTTAGGGAAACGTCGAAGGTAATGTTGGAATCCCCCCCCAGGACGACAACCCCCTCCAGATGTGGGGAGATTGTAGTCAAGAGAGAAAAGAAAAATTTGTCTTGGCCTTTATTGGGCGCGTAGTACGAAACAAAAGTGTAAAGTGACCCATCTATGGTGCCTTTTACAAGGAGAAATCTACCTAATGGGTCAGTGAGAATTTGGGACATAGAAAAATTTAGGTTTTTAGAGAAGCAGATAGCAACCCCCTTTGTCTTGTTTTCGGCATTAGAGAGGTAAAACTGGGGAAATTGTTGGTGTAGGAATGAAGGCTGAAAGGATTTGGGGAAGTGGGTCTCCTGAAGCAAGAGGACTGAAAAGTTTTGTGAGTGGTACAGTTTGAAAAGTTTCCTTCTTTTAACAGGGGAGTTAAAACCCTGGACATTATGAGAAACTATGGAAAGGGGCGAAGGTATGATGTTATGTACTGGCATGGATCAGGTGGGAGGTATCTACTGGGAGAGAGTGGGACCTACCTGATATTATAAGGACTGAAGCCGCCAAATCTTGAAGGAATGTATGATAAGATGACCTTCGGATGGGAGATAGGAAGGGAGGGTCAGCGGTGAAGAGGAAGAAAGATGGACCTGCTAGGAGAAATAGAAAAGGAAAAGAAATATCCGTTAACAGTAACATTATACAGATATGCAAAAATCCCAAGAAGAGGTGTGAGAACCCATTCCCACACCTCATCCCACCCATACCCAATCAAACACGAATGAGTGCTCCTTCAAAAAAAAGAAGGAAGGGGCACAAGGCCTCCCCACCGTAGGAGGAACCACAAAGATTCCCCCCTCGGGCTGGAAGGTGTGGAGGCGCAGGACAGCCGTCCCGGCCTACTCCCACGGCCTAAAACAGTTGCTAGGGGGTGTAGCCCCCAACTAGATTTTTCAAAGAACAGAGAATATGTGCTCCCCCACCCCCCATCCCCCCGCCCCTAGATAGGGTTAGGAGGGTTTAGGAATCCGGGGGATCGGGGGAATACCTCAAGCGATAGAGCTTGCAGCAAACCCCAAAAAAAAAAAAAAAAAAAAAAAAAAACCCAGTATGAAGAAAAATATTACCGCCATCCGCCCGCATAGAACCTGGGGGTGGCTCTACCCAGTTGTAATTAAGAAACTTCAATACAATACAAGTGGGGTTAGGGTAACCTTAAGAGTAAAAAAAAATAAAAATAAAAAAAAAATAAAAAAAAAAAAAAATTTGACATCAATAACCAGTATAGCTTAGTAGATAACAGGACACTAAAAACAAAAAAAAAAAAAAAAAAAAAAAAAAAAAAAAAGAGTCAGAGACAATTGGCAGTTGTTGAAAGTTCTGCGTGTGAATAAAATGAGGAAAAACTCAAATGAGTCAGAAAGACCCAATGTTCATCAGAGGATCCGACAGGATCAAAAGAAGTGCTGCGGGCCCGGATCGACCCCAGGTTAGATGGAGTCATGACGGTGGCTTGGAATCCTTAGACTTCTTGGACAAGCGCTTCTGCCATGCAGGTGCGATAGGACTTGATGGTGGTGGTCTTTTGGAGGAAGCCACTGGGGTTGTGCTTGTCGGAGATGGGTCGGGGTCCCTAGAGACTAGACCAAGTTGGAGTAAAAGTTTTTCACCCTCTTGAAACGAGGAGAAGCCGTAGGATTTAGAATTGTAGGAGAATGAGAGACGAAATGGGAAGGACCACCTGTAAGCGATCGATTTTTGGGAAAGTGCTAGAAGGAGCGGTTTCAGTGATCTCCTCTTTTGGATTGTGAAGGGCGATAGATCTGCAAAGATTTGTATGGGGTGCCCCTGGAACATAAGGGGACCCCCACCTCTTGACCGTTGCATAACCTCCTCCTTAACTTTGTAAAAGTGAGGTTTAACAATGATGTCTCTTGGGAGTCCATCTTGGCGCGGGGCTTGTAAAGCCCTGTGAGCTCGATCCATTTCAAGGCGATGGTCAGGGATATCCGGGATAAGTTCCTTGATGAATGTTTGGACGACTAGGGCCGAGTCCTGGAATGATTCGGGAACTCCTCTGATGCGGAAATTATACCTCCTCGAGCGGTTCTCGAGGTCGTCAATTTTGGAGAACGCTGTTTCAAGTTGGTCCTGCAAGTCCTGTACTCGCGCAGTGTTTTGATTTACTCTGGAAATTGTTTGGTCTGCTTTTTGTTCGATCGTTTCTATTCTGTTACCTAAGTGTTGTAGTTCAGCTTGAATGGCTGAGGTGATTTGAGTAGCGTTTTGTGAGAGACCCCTGGCTAGCATGGTGCCAAATAATGTGACCATGGACGAAAAGTCCTGAGGAGAGGGATGAGAGCCTGGCATATAGGCCAAAGTGCCTCCTGGGCTGGCTGCAATGTCCTCCATGGGGGAGAGCGGCATGTCATCCAGGACCCTGCTTATAAGGGATTCTGTGGAGGAGGGGGATAAGCAGGCTGTGGAGATTGTACTCACATCGGGGCCCGGGGCCCCTGTCGAGCGCAGCGGTGGGTCGGCTATGGATTCCTCCTCCTCCAGGATGTCTCCTCGTGCGGCGGCGTCCGGCGCCATTTTGGTGTAGGCCGCGGGTTTCGGTCCCGTGTTCAAAGCACGGGATAGGTCTCTCCTTGCTGTCCCTCCTGCCATCCCGGGATGCCCGGGTGTATCCTCCGTCCGCTCGTGCCGTTCGCGGTCGGGGCTCGGAGCTTAGAGCGGCGCCGTGGGAGATGTTAGGCCGGGACGGTGCGGAGCTCGCAGACTAGGCAGCCATCCAGCGAGCGGCCGCGCATGCGCCTCCCTACTTTCCTTTTTTTAATAAATGACGTTTAAAGATAATGCACATATAGGATAGAATATAGGATTTTTTTTTTCCTTTTTATTGGTTGAGCTAGATGAACTTGGACTTCAACCAGACTAACTATGTAACTATGTAAGCTATAGGATGAACAGTCACCACTCTCACCACCTCTGTACAATGATCGTTCAGAATATTTCGTTTTCTCCTGTGGATGCAGTACTCCAAGTTGTTCTCTGTAACTGTAGTTATATATATATTACTCAACAAGACTAAGTATCCCATTTTCAATGAATCCATAGTTATGGATCATCTGCATTGTGACCTATAACTGTATGGTTTTTTTTTGTGACACAGTGGGCATAAAGGTACTTGCTAGGGAATCAATCATAAGTCACCATAGACTTATATGTCAGAGACTTATATGCCAAACAATAACATGCATTCACTTGGCTTTCATTCGCATGTCCTGACCTTCAAATGAGATGCTGTAGATGCTTTCATATGTGACACAACAAATGTTCAGGCTTAACACCTGTGCAGCTGTGTCACTCTTTCAACATCCAAATGATCACATAATAGGTAAGACAGCTCTTCCACAAGGACATGGTTGGTGGCCCTAAATACTTGCCAAATATGTCCTTACCATTTGAATTTCGGTGCCACATTTGAGTTGAAAGCTAGCCATATTGTACATACTTCACTTAGTTTGTATATGTCAACATCTATGATCCTGGGATACTCACCTTATCAAATCATATTAGGAAAACTATGAATTTTTGAAATACCAAATAAATGTAAAATATGTCAATTGGGTCATTTTTGGAAACTATAAAGTTGGAGGTATGCAAAACTTTAAATAAATGACATGCACTAAAAGCTTGAGGCTGGCTTTACACCTATGCCTTGTAGAGATACATCAACTGTAAAAATAAGCCCAGGATTTTGAAAGTGCAATGATGTACCGTATTCTGATATTTTGTTTAGAAAAACACTCACTCCTTCTGCCAATGGGGTTTTTAATTGAAACCTGGTAGATTTGGGGCCCTGAGCATTGACACAGAAGGTGCTCACCCCTTAATCAGTATGTTTTTTTAATAAACATGGATGTCCCCCTTTTAAAAAAAATAAACATGGTCTTTGAAATCTTAAAAAAAAGAGGACTGACAGTCCACAATTTGGGGAGGCTGTCTCTGGATAAAACATGCCCCTGATTTCATTGCTGTTCTTTAGGCTTTATGCATACTTGAAGACTGGGCTTTTTCTGGCAAATTTAAATCAGTATTGTTTGCTAGAAAATGACTTATAACCCCCAAACATTATACATAATATATATTTTTTATCTTGCATGGTTTATGCGCAGCTGTTTTGCAAATGCAATTTTTTGGGAAAAAATACAATTTAATTTAAAAAAAAACAAAAAAAACAAAAAAAACAAAAAACAATATTAATCCATTAATCCCATTTTTTTTATGTTATGCTAAGTAAATAGATACCTAAAAAAATGCCACATTTTAAAATTGCGCACGCTCATGGAATGGCAACATACTGCACTACTTAAAAATCTCCATAGGCGGCGCTTTGAATGCCTTTAGAGATTACCTGTTTAGAGTTACAGAGGGGGTCTAGCACTAGAAGTTTTGCTCTTGTGCTAACGTTCATGGCAATACCTTACATGTGTTCATCACTTGTGTGGCCAGCCAGTGGCACCGTCTGATCATTTCTCAGGCAAACCAGTGGAAAACGGTAAGCATGAGAAACACTAGCTGCCAGGGTTATGGCTGATATCTTTGGTCTTAATCCCGGTAAACCATTTTCAAACCACAACGTATATACAGTACACGTATTGCAGTTGGCAAGTGGTTAAAAACACTCAGCAGCAGCTTGAGCATTTTTTTCTGCTTCTAGGAGCAAATTGTGTTATCCTATGTGTCCATGCACACAATTTTAGTCTGGAAACCCTTTTGAAGCTTCAGAATTATTATTCAAAATCATTTTTTTGTGTTCTTGGGAGCAATTTGCCAGCAGAAAAAAAAGGGGGAAGGGAACATCTTCATTAGGATTTGTGTTTTGGGCAGAAGTTATTTATGGTGATAAGCTTGTATTTTGGTAAAGTGTATCTATGCCAAAATGTACTCATATATTCATTTTCACATTTGTAAACTTACATTTTGAACCCCATATATTTACTTCCTTTAATTCTGTGACACATATTCACTATGCTCTGTCATTAGGTACTACTGTGTCACTAATTTCACCGAACCTGCCTTCGGAACTACAGAGGTGCTGAGAGGAGGCAGTACAGAAATAACCACTTGAAGGCAGTAATGTACCATGGGATATGTAGTCCTTAGTAATTAAATGTAAACAGCAAATGGGAAGCTGCAAAGCATTCAGAGAATCCAGGGATTTGTGGAAAGAGATGACAAGCAACACTCACAACATTTAAGAAGCTTTTTTCAGGTAATCTTATATTGGATCCTCAAAAATAACTATTGTTTGTATTACTACTACAACAATGCTGATGTTGCTAAAATTAAAGTGTGGGATATAGTAAGAGATAGACAGAGTATGTTATTATTACTTATTTAGAATAACTTCTTTGAAAGTAAGCACTGAAGGTCCATTACAAGGCTAAAATGCATAAATGAGTATTGTAGCAGTGTCTGTATATGTTTTTTATTTGACTGGTCAAAAGTGAGAATTGCAAAAATGAACATGTTTTAGTGTGGAAAGCCTTGGAACATGTGTTTCTCATTGTGTAATGCAAAGAAAAAAATCTTTCCTATAAAAATAAAAATGGCAAAAGACTCCTATATACATGGCTTAACAACAAATGAATGGAACAGAAATTACTGCTGATGAAACTATTATTATCAGTAAGTGTAACCTGAAAACCGTACCCCCCTTTCTCACTGTGTTTGCCGCATATTTCTTCTTGATATCTTCAAGGCATCACTCCTAACTATGCATGCATATATTGGTGCCTCCTATTTGAAATCTGTTTTTTTTTTTTTGCAGTTACAGTATATCTTGGATGTTTGCCTTTTGTTCCAAAATTTGTCACCAATGTATTGAGGGTATGTTAAAAATGGGGTTGTCATTTTATGGGTGGGGCTATAAATAAGGACATGATTTTGTGTAGAAAAGTCGCTTGGTCGGTAGGGTTTCAACAGATTTCATTTTGAAAATCTGGTCACCTTGCATTTGTATGTCAATAAGATTTACTGACATGGCAGTAAAGCATAGTAAAACAGAAATAAGGTTTCATTAACATTACATTTAAAATGTTCTTCTATCTGGGAACTAAGATAAAGCCTATGTTTAGTTAAACCAAAAAAATCAGCACAAAGGACATTACTTAAAATCAATGCCATGTAGACTTGCGCACAACAAAGAAATTTGTTTCGTTTTTATTTTTCATCTGTAAAATACATAATTTTGTTCTATTATATTCGTTATGTTACTGTAGCACTGACCCCAGAAGAAGCTGCTGGTTTGATTTAGGCCTGCACTCCAATAACCCCACTAACTTGACTCAATCCCCTTGGTACAACTGTGGTGCAATGCAATACAATATAATATAATACAAATACAAAGTACCTGTATTGTAAGCTCAGGATCCACTGGCTCCACCTGGTGGGGAAAAACAGTACGCCACAACACTGGATACTTAACCAGAAATATATTTTACTGTAGAATATTCAAAACAGGTGGTTACAGAAATTGTGCTGTCATCCCAACATAGAACGACAGCACAATATATTTCAATAAGAACAATTTAAAACAATATATATATCATGATATATATATATATATATATATTATATATATATATATATATATATATATATATATATATAAATTGTATTTATACCTGGGAGCTTCCCCTACTTTAAAAGCTATGCGTGCGATCTCACTTAAAGTACTTAGTTCATGATCTTCTTTCTTCGCTAGCTTAAGTAACCTCTTTTGTGATTTGTAATCCACAGTCTATGAAAAGTTAGGTTGAGGTGCTCCTGGTGTGGCTCCAATAACTAATTTACAATGCTTGAGGCGCCAGAGTAGATAGGCCTCATGCCTGCTCAGTGTCAGTTGCTCTGCTCCTCCTCCATGGAACTACAAATTCCAGTGAGGCCTGTATGTGAGTCTAACTGCATGTTAAACAAACGGTGGGCCGTAACCCGCTCACCAACTGGATAGGAGCTCCGTGTGGTAACTTTGGTCCAGTGACTGCAGCTTGCTTCTCTGTCAGCTGGACCAGTTGCTCCGTACCGCTCTGCTGGATGTATCCGGTTCTCCGATGCTCCGATGAGTGTCACTGGACCTTCTCAATCTGGTCACCGTCTCTCAGGCACCATCATCAATGGCTGTGGGCCGCTGTCTCCGGAAAGCCTCCTCGCAGATCCGCACAGGCAGGCAACGCGATCCCAAGAGACCTAAAATGGCCACTCGGGTCCCTTTTATCCCCTACCCAGCATGTACTGCTTAAGAGAGTGTTCATGGGTAGGCCACACAGACTCCTGGGTAATGAGGTCAACCTTCTGAATCAAAACAACAGTCACTTCCTGTATTTTGTGTTTGTTCTGAGGTAAATAATCATAATAGTCCATTACCCGTATTTAGTCACCAGATGGCTCTAAATGCTGAACCGTAGCAATGTCCATAGACTTTATATTAAAGTATGCAAACACATATCAATACACAAGGGTGTCAGCGCTACATTACATTAATTTGTTATTTCTGTAGAGTGATGATATTCGTTATACGAATCGATTTGTTTTGTATGTATATATATATATTTTTTTTGTAATTCCTTTATTAAATGAAAGAAAATATTACAGAGGCATGGTCAACATTGATGGAGCAAGTATACTTTCAAGAACAAAAGACACAGTAGCACTTAGGTGAAAATACAGTAAACAGCCCCAAACCTAGGCGTAAATATACTGGCAGACGCTCCCCAATTGGGAGCGAGTCTCTAGCACAGGACCTCTAAAACCACCCAAGCAATTCAAACCAACCCAAGTGAGCAGTGATCATTGCTTGGCCATGCATAGCAGTAATGTGTGAAAGATTTAAAATTTTATAAAGAGGGAAGGGGAGAGGAAAGGGTGATGGGCCTCAACCTGGTCAATCTGAGCTTGCATTATCAATGGCATGTAAATCCAAGGAAGCCCACCATCTATACAGATCCTCGAGAACTGACAGATGTCGTCTAAATAAGCGAACAAGATGAAGTGGACGGGGAAGGGAATATAGGGGGGGGGAGGGTACAAGGGTTGGGTAGGGGAAAAGGTGGGCAGAGGGAGGGAGGGAGGGAGGAAGGGGAACCAGAAGATAGGGAAGTGGGTATAAGATAGAGATAAATACTGCAGGAAGGAATATTAAAGAGACAGAGAGTGAGGAAAGTGTGAGATAGTATCCGTGAGCGTCCCCAGCCGCAGGGGGGGAGAGACGGGAGGAGCAAGAGAACAACGGGCTGCCCTTATCGGGCAGCCAGTGCCACCACCCGAAGGAAGGCTTCAGTATAGGTGAAATGCTGCCATGGTCTCCATGTCTCCCGAAAGGCCTCCTCCCTGTTATGCAGCGTAGCCGTGAGGTCCTCCATATCCCTCAGTTCGTTCACTTTAGAGAACCATAGGGACTTAGCAGGCGGGTTCTCTGATCTCCAGCACAAAGGGATGCAGGCCTTCGCTGCATTCAGCAACTGAATAGTTAAGGAGTTCCTGTACTTTTTGATGGGTCGCTCTGTTAGGTGCAGCAGACAAGCCGCTGGGTTCACCTCTAGGGAAACATTGGTCAGGTGGCCAATCGTGCCAGTCACTTCGCGCCAAAAGGATGTCAATTTGGGGCAGGTCCAGAAGACATGCAACATTGTGCCCTCCACATCTCCAGCAGCAGTCAGGCACCTGTGGGAAGATGCGGTGGAGAGCGGTGGGCACCCTGTACCACCTGGTCATAATTTTGTAGCACGTCTCCTGGACTCTGGTGGCCATGGAAGATTTCTGCGCAAAGTGGAGGATTTTCTTCTTCTGATCCGGGGTAAAATGGGTGTGGAGTTCTACCTCCCATTTAGATATGAAGGGGGGACATACCCCTCCGCCGTACGGGTCAAAGCGGAGTAGAGGAATGAGAGACAGTGCTGCACCGGTTCCCCACGGCAGCAGATTTGCTCCAGTTCCGTAAGTGGGCGAGAAATGCCCGGTGTCCGCAGGCATTTGCGTAGAAAATTCCTTAATTGTAGGCCGCTCCAAAAATCCAGCGGAGGGTCTGTCGCCAGCGTCCCCGCCTCTGGAGTGAGCTGACCATCTGGGCCTATAAAGTCACATAACTGCCGCTTATCACCTGTCTTCAAACTTTGGAAGCAGGGGCTCTGGAGGCCCGGTAAAAATTCTGGGTTGCCCACAACTGGCAGCATTGGGGAGGGCACCGGGGACACCGAAGAGCTCCGAAAAGCCTCCCTTGCCACCCGCAGCGTACTGCCCAATGTGGGATGATCTGAAATGTCTCTCAGCAAGGGTGTTGATAACCAGGGCCTACTCCCAATCGTGTCCCCCGAGTCTTCCCCCTCCGTGGTCACCCAGTGCTTCGCCTCCGCATGACAGTGCCAATCCACTATCCTAGTTAAAATGTGCCGCCCTATAATATGCTTTCACATCTAGGAGGCCAACTCCACCTCTGCTCTTCAGTTGGTGCAGGAGCTGCAATCTAATGCGTGGCTTACGATGCGACCAAATAAAGGCACGGAACATAGAGTCAATCCACTTGAAAAATGTGGGGGGGAAGGCGTATGGGCAAAGCCTGTAACAGGTACAAAATCTTTGGCAGTAGGGTCATCTTAAGCACACTGCAGCGGCCAAACCATGTCAACGTGAGTGTATGCCAATGCAGGAGGTCTGACTTTAGACGGTCCAGCAAAGGCACAAAGTTGGCTGCGTATAGAGCTGCCGGGTCCGGTGTGATATCTACACCCAGGTAGTGAATGTGGTCAGTCGCCCACCTCAGTGGGAAAGCTACCCGTAAGCGCCGTACCACATCTCTTCCTACTGTGATATTAAGGATGGAGGATTTAGCCAGATTAATTTGGAATAGAGAGAGAGAGATCCGTATTCTGCAAGAGATAATAGCAGGTTCGGCAGCGAAGTGAGAGGGTCCGATAAAAAGAAAATCAGGTCATCCGCGAAGGCAGCCACCTTGTGAACTCCCGAGGACTTGGCATAACCAATAATGCCTACATTCGACCGGACATGACATAGGAGGGGCGCGAGGGACAAAATATAAAACAGCGGGGACAAGGGACAGCCTTGACGGGTACCATTCCTAATGCAAAAATACAGAGATCTCGTCTTGTTAACCTTGACTGCCGCAGTGGGGTTCGAATACAGGGATAATATCCAACTGAGCATGGAGGGGTGCAACCCAATATGTTCCAGGGTGGCATGGATAAATGACCAGTCCACGCGGTCAAAAGCCTTCTCTGCATCTGTCGACAGCAAGAGAAGGGCCCGCTTGGAGGTTCTGGATCAGGTTTAGGACTCTGATGGTGTTATCCCGAGGCTCATGCCACGGGACAAAGCCGGCTTGATCCCTATGGATGAGACCCGGGATGTGCGGAAGCAGTCTATTAGCCAAGACTCTTGCAAAAAGCTTCAGATCCGCATTCAGCAATGCGATCGGTTGGTAATTCCCACAGCACAGTGGGTCCTTTCCCTCCTTCGGGATAAGGGAGATATGAGCCCCGAGAGAGTCGGAAAGGAATTACCATCAGTAATGGAGTTGAGGGCGGAAACCAGGGGCTGTCCCAGAATCCAAAAGAAGGTTTTGTAGTAGGTCGGCGTGAAGCCATCAGGGCCAGGTGCCTTCCTAGGCTTCGAAGCCGCCAGGGCCACCCCCAACTCCTCAACCAAAATTGGTTCCTCCAACTCGTCTTGAACCTCCCCGGGAAGGGAGGGCATACCCGAGGAAGCAAGGTACGACTGTGGGGTTAGACCTTCACCGTCGCGGGGGTCAGGTGTAGGAGGTCTGCTCAGGTTATAAAGACCCTCATAGTATGCTTGGAACTCGGACACTATGTCGGCTGACGTGTTCACTTTCTGGCTGGACGCCATCTTGATATGTGGAATATAGGTCTGAGTGCGTGGGCCCCGCAAGGCCCTGGCCAGCAGTGACCCAAGTTTGTTTGAGAACTCATACATAGTCCGCCGGGCCCAGGCCAACTTTTGTTTAGTCTTATGAAATAGGAGTGAACGTAGTGCTTCATGGGCTTTAAGGAGGTCCTGAAGGGCGGCCTGAGCCAGGCTTTCCTTGTGTAGGGACTCCAGTCTACATATCAGGACCAAGAGGTCCTTTGTGTGCTGCATTCTCTCCCACTTGAGACGGGCTCCTATTTTCATTAGCACACCCCTGACCACCACCTTATGTGCTTCCCAGACAACAAGGGGGTTGGCCACAGAGTCTCCATTGATGGAGAAATACTCACGCAGCGTACTCATAATCTCTGACCGCGTGTCTTCGGATTGGAGTAAGGACTCATTGAGTTTCCAGGACGACGGGGGTTGCGTCACATTACCCAACTGCAGAGTCAGGTGAACCGGCGCATGGTCAGAAAACTAGATGACATCAATAGAGGTGGACACTACTATGGGCAGATCTTTGTGTGACACCAACAGATAGTCCAACCGGGAATGTGTAGTCTCTGGCTTGAGCATGCAGCAGCCGTCACAGGTCAACCAGGCGCAGCTCATGGAGGTCTGATTTCAGACGCTTTAGGCGCACGTATGACAAATGGGATGCCCCTCTAGACACATCAAGAGCTGGATCCATGGCGAAGTTAAAGTCTCCGCCAAGGACCAGCATCCCTTCCGCAAACTCTAGCAGCTCAGGGAGGAGACTCCGCATGAAATGTACATGGTCTGAATTTGGGAAATATACATTGGCAAAAGTGACCTGCCTGCTGAACACTGTCCCCTTCAGAAAGATAAAACGGTCCTGTGCGTCCGTCTGCTGCGCCTCGAACGACCATGGAACAGATCTCGCCTCTAGGATACTCACCCCCTTTGAGTTTTGTATGTATATTGATTAGATTCAATATTAATGTGTGTGTATATATATATATATTATATATATATATACACAGTATTTGTGATAACGATTTGCAGTTTGGAAAGTTGTTTATTGAATCCATTAACACACGCAATGGCAATATCTCTTCTCCTCTGCTCAAATACAATACCACACACTTTTCACTCTCGTAAATGCACTTTGCCAGTAATCCAACCTCCAGCAAAAAATGAATCAGCTGATTGGACTGTAATGCCCTGTACACACATTCGGACATTCCGACAACAAAATCCCTCCGATTTCTTCCGACGGATTTTGGCCGAAACTAGTCTTGCATACACGCGGTCGCACAAAGTTGTCGGAAAATCTGATCGTTCGGAATGAGGTGACGTTCATAACATAGGACAGAACTATGTAGAGGCCAGTAGCCAATAGCTTTTGCCTCCAAATTTTTTCTGAGCATGCGTGGCATTTTGTGCATCGGAATTCTCTACACACGATTGGAAAAAGTCAGATCGGATTTTGTTGTCGGAAAATTTTAGATCCTGCTCTCAAACTTTTTCCATCAGAAATTCCGACAGAAAAAGTCTGATAGAGCCCACACACAATCGCATTTTCCGACAACATAATCGTGCATTTCCGAACTACTGATTAGTTCCTTCTTCAAGCCAATGAAGCCAGGCCAGGTCATTGGCTTGAAGAAGGAACAAATCAGTAGTTCCAAAGCGCGTCCCATTTTGATGACATATTTCCTATTTGCTGTCCATGCTTGTTGTTGTCCCTTCCCGCTGACGCCATTTCCGGGATTCATGCTCCACGCTGACTTAGATGGCATGATTGCTTCACCTGTGTTCCCAGAGCCTGGGGTGTTCACCTGCTGGTTATCCTGGGACCTTCTGCTGCTGCATATCGTTATCCCTGGAAAGCTGTGATGATACCCTGGGATCTCCTGATGCCGGATCACCTGCTTCATACATCCATGTTATGCCTCTTCTTATCCTTAATTCTGTAAGTGTTTTTAATCTTGTTTGGGGATATTAACCACTTTCAGACCGGACCAATTTGCTGGTCAAAGACCAGACCACTTTTTGCGATTCGGCACTGCGTCGCTTTAACTGACAATTGCGCGGTCGTGCAACGTGGCTCCCAAACAAAATTGACGTCCTTTTTTTCCCACAAATAGAGCTTTCTTTTGGTGGTATTTGATCACCCCTGCAGTTTTTATTTTTTGCGCTATAAACAAAAATAGAGCGACAATTTTGAAAAAAACTCATTATTTTTTACTTTTTGTTATAATAAATATCCCCCAAAAATATATAAAAAAACATTTTTTTCCCTCAGTTTAGGCCGATACGTATTCTTCTACATATTTTTGGTAAAAAAAATCGCAATAAGCGATTATTGATTGGTTTGCGCAAATAGGATAGTTTTATAGCATTTTTATTAATAATTTTTTATTATTTTTTTTTACTAGTAATGGCGGCGATCTGCGATTTTTATTGTGACTGCGACATTGTGGGGGACCCATCGGACATTTTTGACACATTTTTGGGACCATTGTCATTTATACAGTAATCACTGCTATATAAATGCAGTGATTCCTGTGTAAATGACACTGGCAGTGAAGGGGTTAACCAGTGGGTGGCAGTGTGGGGGTTAAGTGTTCCTAGGGGTGTGTTACTAACTGTGGGGGGGTTGGGCTTTCATTTAGTGTACACTGATCTCTGCTCCAATCACATGGAGCAGAGATCAGCGTCACTAGTTGCTAGGCAGAATGGAAAAATGTTGTTTACACAGCATTTCCTCCATTCGGCCGCTCCGTGAGACGATCGCGGGGATGCCCGTGGCGATCGAGTCCGCGGGTCCCGCGACCGGACTCACGGGGGTCCCGACCAGCGCGGGAGCGCGCCGCCGGCGGCGCGCTCCCGATGGCAGGGCGCAATCGAATATTGGACGTACCTGTACGCCAATATGCCTGCCCGTGCCATTCTGTCAACGTACATCGTCGTGCGCTGGTCGGGAAGTGGTTAAAAGTTTTAATTCTGCACTTAGAGGAGCCTTTTTTCTTTCATCTGTTTAATACAAATATATAACAATCACTTAATTAAAGATTATTGAAACCGATATTTATTGGAATCAATGAGATTAAGTGGGCCCACTAGCCATTTAGAAGCCACACCGAACACTTACATAGGAATGATTTCTGACTTTCCACTCTGATTTACTAAAGTATAAATAGCAGGTGCTCATTTCCCCCACCCCTTCCCCACCTAAACACGTGGATTCTTACAAGCCCTGTGGAAGGAGGTCCCCCTGGAGGGGACTTTAAGGTGACATGTGACTGTCTGGGATCCCTTGAACGCAATTGCTTTTAAATCGATGGTTACGCAAGGTTAATTATTTGAAGGGTAAATAATTTGAAGGGTAAATATATAATTTTAAATAGAAAACAATGCATGATTTATATAGAGTAATGCATACATGGTATTTTTTTTTCCTCTATTGTATGTTATGAATAATAAAATAGTAAAAATAGTAAAATGTAAATAGTAAAAACTTTTTTGATGTATTTTTTAGAACAGTAAAAAAAACCCTGAAGAAGACCACGAATGTAGGGGTCGAAAAGCATTGGGGTATTTCTGTGCATCCCATGATGTAATGTAATTTGCAATAACTGTTCCCATGATGGTCAATGTTACATCAATTTTGTTTACTTTGATTTTATTTCATTAGCCAGAGCTCATTTTTTAAACTCTAACATTTTACATTTTCTACAAAATAAAGTAATCATTTTTTTACAAACACATACTTTGTGTATTTTGCTGCTTAAAAACCCAGTGGGCAACATTTCCAAATGTATCACTAGCCTTTGCTAAGATTTTGGTTAAGCCCCATACACACGATCGGACTTTGTACAAACTTTCCCGTGGACTTTTGTACAAAGGGTGTTGGCCGTAAGTTTGTATTGCATACACGCGATCTGACTTTTTAGGCAACAAACACGAATGTAGTGACGTTTCAGCATACTGACGACACTTCAAAAGAGGATGTTCAATTACTCCAGCGCCACCTTTGGTCAACTTCTGTATTTTTGTCTGATCTTTTGCATTGGTTCTGAGCATGCGTGTTTGTACTTTGTACAAAAGTCCGATGGTTTTGTGTACACACGATCGGACTTTGCTCCATCGAACTTATGTTGTCAAAAAGTTTGTCACAGCCAACAAAAGTCAGATGAAAACCGATGGAGCGTACACACGGTCGGATGTTGCTCCAAAACAGCTAATTTGCATGTTTGTTGTCAAAAAGTCTGATCGTGTGTACGGGCCTTAAGATGCACATGGGAGGGTAAAGCCTCGTACACACGATCGGACTTTGTAAAAACGTTCCCATGGATTTTTGTACAAAGGGCGTCGGCCGAGAACTTGTATTGCATACACACGGCAGGACTTTTTTAGCCAACTTTCACCAAATCACGTGTTTTTTCTGCTCTTTACCGCCACCTTTGGTCAACTTCTGTATCGTTGTCTGATCTTTTACATTGGTTCTGAGCATGCGTGTTTGTACTTTGTACAAAAGTCCTATGGTTTTCTGTACACACGATCAGACTATGCGCCATCAGACTTTTGTTGCCAGAAAGTTTTGTCTGTTCGCACAACAAACAAAAGTCCAATGAAAACCGAAAAAAGTTTGTCTGATGGAGCGTACACACGGTCAGATGTTGCTTTAAAACAGCTAATTTGCATGTTTGTTGTCAAAAAGTCTGATCGTGTGTATGGGCCTTTACACACAAACACAAACAAACATTTCTCAGCATACTTGCTTGTCTGGTTTTTGAGTCAAAATCAATGAATTCTAATCCTGACAGAATTATTTTTTTTCTTTCGACTAAACATAGGCATTAACTTTTGAAAATCTCATATTTTATTTTGTGATTTTCCACTTTGACAAGAGTACTACATTTGTATTTTGGTATAAATCATGGTGAGGTTAATCAGAAATAAAATTTATTTTTTTAATTGTGTTTTTATTGCAATGTTACATAAAGAATGAAAGCAAGAAAGGTTTGAAGGATAATAGCAAAAAAAGGAGAGAAACAGACATGCAGCTGCTTTGCTACTCTGATTTACAAACCCACCGCATTTCATACTGAAAAAAGGAAGAACATAGGAAAAGAGTGATTGTAATATCTCCAGACCAGAAACAAGTGAGATTCTGTAATTTTGCAAACATTCAATGCAGCAAAGATTATAAACCCTGAAAGATTTTTTGAAAAACAAAGTTAGAGTTTCACTTAAAATTTCCTAGTATTTAACATTAGTGTAGTTTTCAGCAATTCCTGGAATCTCCGTGTTTATCTCTAACAGGCCTCACAATGTGAAGCCAGTTAGACAGGAGACAATAGTAAGTATAAAATCCATACAAAGACAACTTTAAGATTCATTTGCAGTCTTCAGCAGAGGAGCAGCCATTGATCAATAAGTGGGGGATTTGATTGCTGCTGCAGAGCTATCACATCGGCTTTAACAGCACCGTCTACATACTTACAAATGTCCTCATGAGCTAGTTAGGGATTCTGTGTAATTGGATGAAAATAATGTTTTCACCACGTATCTCATTAGTTTCCTTTCTTAAACATAAATATTTCCTTAGAGTATTCTGCCTTCTAGATTATACATCCTTCTTGGCATAGCCCAAGGCTGGAAAACACTGGAAAACACAGAGAGTAAATAGACCCATGTTGCTTTAATCTTAAGGAATGATGTTCAGAGATGACTACTTTACATACACCACAAAATAGGATTTTTAGAGATCTTTTGAAAAATTTAATACCAGTTTTTCATAGTTGAAAGGGACCATGTCACCAACCTAAAATATTGCAGGTTAAAATGCGGAAGGATCAAGTATGTTAAATGCATACTTGCAGTCTTTTCGTTTAGATAAATATTATTCCCTGTAATTTTGAAATAGTGACTAGTGAATTCCCATAGCATAGCCCTCTCCTCTTTTAGGAGTGGCTAATTACTTTTTGTGCTGGCCCAGCTCAACTTTCATTATATTGCACCATCTATTATTTTGCAGCTTACCATTTCTTAGATGTGAAGTCTGCATTCATTTTCTGTTTTTAGACTTTTATTTACTTCTATTTTCATCTTGTAATCTGGCCAGTAAATCTGTTGTTTTTTTTTTAAAGAACAAGTTCTCCTGTAAATGTAGCAGTTACAGAAATGAGACAAACCATTTACCACTGACAGAGGTGCTTACAATAAACAGCTTTTTATTATTTATGTAAAGCCTTTATTAAAAAGGAAAAACTGTTAGCTGTAACAGCATGTAACGTATTAGCTGAAGTTTGGCTTCAATTTGTTTGGCACAGACAATGCTGCTGTCATGCCTCTGTGCTCCTTCATCCAGAGTAAGAACACTCTTATACAGGAGGTGTGTTATTGGGCAGATCTTGAGGTGAAAACAGAGGAAAAAAGACAAAAAACAAAAAAAACAAAAAAAACAAATCTAATGCAGCCACCACATTGGCAAGCTGCAATATATAATTTTTTTGGTTTTGGGTTTAATACCACTTTCATCTCTCTTCATAACTTTTTGTGTAGATGCTGGGGAGAAGAGAAGGAGAATATTACAGAGTGCCAGATTTCTATATGCATCCATATTTTCATAAGTTACAGTCTGATAGCCAGTTATTGCATAGCACAAAATCATAGTTTGATAAAGACTAAATAGGATGCATATCTTATATTTGGCTTCCTCAGAAGGGGTAATGTGCCCCATCAGCTCTCTGCACCTTGTAATGAGAGTGTTTGGTACCTAATTTATAGTAATTTTCTTATGTTCACAAATGGACACTTGTTAAAAACGTAGTCACAATTAAAATGTTTAAAGGCATTGTATGTTTTTCATGTTTTAACTAGGTATTACCTTATTTATTGGCGTGTAACACACACTTTTTTCACCTTAAAATCGGGAGAAAAAATTGTGGGTGTGTGTGTTATACACCGATCCCCTACCAATTGTGAGCCTTTGGGCAGCTTTTGGCCACTTTCAGCCATGCTCGGCGTCTTTCAGTGGCTTTCGGCCGTTCTCAGTAGCTTTCGTTGGCTTTCAGACGCTCTTGGCCATTCTCAGTGGCCGAGTGTGGCCGAAAGTGGCCGAAAGCCACCAAGAACGGCCAAGAGTGGCCCGAGAATGGCCGAGAGTGGCCAAAAGCCACGAGAGCCGCCGAGAATGGCTGAGAGCTACCGGGTGCCGCCAAGATAAATAGGACATCCGGCTCTGTATCTCGGTGAAACGGCAAAGCTGAAAATGACACTGACAAGGCTGCAAGACAAGGCTGCAAATGACACTGACAGGGCTGCATGACAAGTGTCAGGTAATCACCAGGGGCCGAAGTGCTGAGAGCGGCTTCCCTTGTAACTGGGTGCACAGTACCCCTGAGGGTGGAACAGCTGAGGAGACAAACCAGCAAAGACACAGAGCAAATGGTTGCCTTTTATAGGCCTGCCAGAGTGATCAGGTGATATGCAAACCCGCCGTATCGCGCACCCGTGTGCGCCTCTGCGCTGGTCTACCACGCAGGCGCACAGGGAAGCACCGACGTTGAAGTCTGTTGATCCTCTGACAACAAGGCTGCAAATGACACTAACAAGGCTGCAGATGGACACTGACAAGGGTGCAATGATGGACAAGGCTGCAGATGGACACTAATAAGGCTGTATTGATGGGCATTTAAATGTAAGTTTTTTCCCTTAAAATTCCCTCCTTGGGGTGCGTGTTTTACGCCGATAAATACGGTATATTCCCTGTGCTGTTTGTTTGCCTTACCTTTTGTTTGTAATACCATGGCTGATTACAACCCTATGTCCATGGTTTGCTCAGCTAGCCTTGTCCAATCACCAAAGGGACAAGTCAACTTCCTGTTCTAGGTCACAGTGTCCAGTGTATGTATTGCCATCCATTCTGTGTCATATCACAAATGTGGGAGTGCTAGTAATAATGCAATACAAAGACACATCTCCTAGCTGCATGTTAAAGCGGGGTTCCACCCTAAAGTGGAACTTCCGCTGATCGGAACCCTCCCCCCCTCCGGTGTCACAATTGTCACCTTTCAGGGGGGAGGGGGGTGGAGATACCTGTCAAAGACAGTTATTTACACCCACTTCCGGGCATAGACTCCCGTGGGAGTCTACTCCATTTCCTGTCCTGCCGCGCTGTCCGCTGGGACACACACGGGTCTCAGAGACAGCGCGGACAATTCCTATTGCGTTGCGCGACTCGCGCATGCGCAGTAAGGAACCGGGAAGTGAAGCCGATTCGCTTCACTTCCTGATTCCCTCACCTAGAGCCGAGAGCCGAGCGATTGATCGGCCTCGGCATCGCTGGAACCCGGGACAGGTGAGTGTCCATTTATTAAAAGTCAGCAGCTGTAGTATTTATAGCTGCTGGCTTTTAATATTTTTTTTGTAGGTGGAATCCCTCTTTAAGCTTTCAGTTTGTGACTGGCAGATCTAATTTGCTCTCACATGCACCAGCCCTGAGTGAGAGACCCACGGATTGTCAGTGTTTGTGAGGCATATAGGTTCTTCACAGGTAGTGTTAGTTCTCATCCTATAGACAGAGGTCATACATTAACTTGAGCATTACCTTGCCATATGCCTCATGCTTCTATACAAACAGAAATTGCTGAAAAGGAATGTGAAAATTCACTCTACTACAAATTGTATATACATACAGGCTAACAAATGACAGCATTAAACTACATGATCAATGTACCTCTTATGCAGGTGAAAAACACAAAGGGGTCTATTATACCCTTAAACAAATATTTGCCCTGGCAGTTTGATCTCGGGTTATTAAAAAAAAAGAGAAAACCAGACTCAGAATGTTGATTTTTATAACCTGTTCTTCTATGGTATTTACAGTGGATATCAGCTTAAAATGTATCTTGCTGATGATTTATGACCTTGCTTGTTTCCTGGCAAAACATGTCATGATGAAATTTTTGTAATGTAATATAGGATAGGTCTTAATAAAAGGTTATATGTGTTTTGGCTAAGCAATGCTTATGTTGCTGTTAGATATTTCAATGGCCCTTGTTATCATGATCATCGGCAAGCTTTCGTAACTTCAGTCATTTTTTCATCTTTCCAGTTAATAAATCTTCTGCCCTTGTTGTCTTTACTTTGGATAGTAAAGCATTTTTTTTCTGCCAGTAAATACCTTATACAGCCCACTTTCTGTTTCTTGTCTGGTAAAAATACAGAATCACAGTGTGTGTGTATATATATATATATATATATATATATATTATACTGTCAGAGACCATGAATCAGACAGACAGACAAAAGTACAGTTAAATCACACTTGATTAATAATAAAAAGGTAAACAGTCAAAACATAGCCAGAGTTCAGGAACCAAAACAGATAGACAAGCCAAAATGTCAGGGAGCCAGAGATGAGCGTAGTAGAACAGCAAGCAGGATCTGGAGCCAGAAGCCAAGCAAGTCTTTAACAGGAACACAGGAGAACATCTCTAGAAATGTAACCAAGGTGAAGGCAGAAATCATCTGAGCTGGACAGCTTAAGTAGAAAGGACTGACGAGCAAGATATCATCAACAGATAAATCACTGTGGAGAGAAAGGAGCTGGCAATTAGCCAACAGCTGAGGAATTAGCTTTGAGAAGGAAGGGCTGAGCCCAGCCCTGACATATACAAAGTGGTTGGAGGGAAGCTTCAGAATGGCAAAGATGTTTTTATCACAAATTATGTCAGCAGACTGCAGTTCCTCTTTAAATGCTAGAGTGTTATGAAGGATTTATTATAGCCTGCTTGAGGTCTGAAGCATAACTGCTGAATCTTATGATTTGGTTGTGGATCTAATTATTCTAACACCCTATTCTGCACTCAGTTTAGAGTCCTTAGGCCTCATCATTGTCAAAAGGAACACATTAAGTTTCTGGCAGGATCAATGGAAATTTTTATTTTTTTTAGTTTCCCCGAAACATACATTCTAAAAGAGAGCCAAATTGAAACCTGCAGTTATTGGCTTTAAAATCATTACTATTAGGGGAGGTTCTATGCTGGGAGCACTGTGCTGGCTCTAGGTTAATTTTATTTATTTTATTTTATTTATTTTTTTAGCTAGTCTATGTTTTTTCTTTTTAAATCAAGTTTTGTTTTAACTTTTATTCTCACCTGAATTTAAAGTAGACCTTTCCTTTGGAAAATAAATGGGTTGTTTGGCTGTTATGATTACTTCTACTTATGCCGTGCACACACGACCAGTTCTTCCATCAGGATAAAATTCTGACGGTCTTTCCGACTGAGTTCTGCTGAAACTGACTTGCCTACACATGATCACACCAAAGTCCATTTGTTTAGAGCGCGATGACGTACGACGGTACTAGAAAAAGGAAGATCAATAGCCAGTAGCCAATAGCTGTCCTTGCGTTGTTTTTGGTCCGTCGGAATAGCATACAGACGAACGGTTTTCCCGATAGGAATTGATTCCATCGGAAAGATTTTAAAAATGTTCTATTTATAGGTCCATCAGAATTTTTTTTTTTAAAAAGTCAGATGAAGCCCACACACGATCGGAATATGCGATGAAATTATTCCGTCTGACATTTTCTGCCAGAAAGTCTGGTCGTGTGTACGCGGCATTAGAAGCACAGACCCCAGAACAAGTATGCAAACCAGGAATGGTAACGTCAGAAATCTTTATTCATATACTTGTTCTGGCAACTAGTGACAGCCAGGCAACAAATAAAGCTGCTTTTTTCTGGTCTTCTAGATGTAAAGGAGCATATAACCTTTGCAGTACAGGAGCAGCCATCCTGAAAAGGAGGAATTTCAACTTTAATCCTAATTAACTAGGGCACATTTAGATCTATGTGTGTGTATAGAGGTTTTTTTTCATTTATTTTTTACGCAGCATTAGGCAGGTGCATTGTCGTGCGTCAAGTGCATTTCCTTTTAGCCTTGATGTGTTTTGAGGCACGTTAATGCATGTTTTCAATGCATTTTTGACTTTAGAATTTGGAGTGGATAGGCATTGGCCACAGTTTGTTAATACCTGTTGCCAACACAATAAAACACATTATATGCATTTTGATTGCTCTACCATTGACTTTAATGAGCCTCCCAATTTACTGAAAACAGAAAAAAACAGACTTGTATTTTTCGAAATACACTGTATTGAGGGGCTGAGATAATAACAGACAGAGGGGGTTATTTACGAAAGGCAAATACACTTTGCACTACAAGTGCACTTGGAAGTGCAGTCGCTATAGATCCGAGGAGGACATGCAAGGAAAATAAAAAACAACATTTTATCTTGCACTTGATTGGATGATAAAATCAGCAGAGCTTAACCTCATTTGAGATCTACCCCTCAGATTTACCACAACTGCACTTCCAAGTGCACGGTTTAGGAGATATTTGCCGAAAAACAGGCACCACTGTCTACGGTGCATGCGCCGTAGACAGCGGCGCGCAGGCGCACTGAGCGTGCTGCAGTTAGCAGCGATATGCCGCGAGTGGCGGCTCCCGTGCGCATGTGCAGGAGTTACGTCATCGCGGCTCCGACGAATGACAGCACCGGAGCAGTGAGACCCACCAAGAAGATGGAGGCTCTGGACTACAGGGGACAGCGGTGACTTCGCTGGCTCCTGTGTCAGGTAAGTGACACATAATGGACTGCTATGCCATGCATAGTAGTCCATTATGCTTTACCTTAGGCAGGGAATCAAAGAGGACGTAAACCCATCAGGGTTTACTTTCTCTTTAAGTCCTTGTAACTTCCTGTGCACTGGACTAAAAGCTCAAATGTTATCAGCTTTCCTAATACTCTTCTGTGGACTATACCCCCAACACACTACAGGCATACCCCAGTTTTAAGTACACAATGGGGTTTATTTACTAAAGCTGGAAAGAGCAAAATCAGGCTCACTTCTGCATAGAAACCAATGAGCTTCTAACCCCAGCTTGTTTAATTAACCACTTAACAACCGCCCATTGCCAATTAACGGCTTCAGGGAGGTTGTTTAACTCTGAGAGGCCGTTAATTAACGGCCTCCCAGAATTCTGCTCTCGCGCGCCCCCTGGGGCGCGCACACGAGAGCATCCGTGACCGCTGGGTCCAGTGGACCCGGCGCATCACGAATCACGGTAAACGGCCGCTCATCGCGGCCGTTTACCACGTGATCGCTCCGTCAAATGACGGAGTGATCACTTGTAAACAAGCCGGCGTCATGTTATGACGCCGGTTCCTCCCTCCCCTCTCTGTACCGATCGGTACAGCGGAGGGGGAAGAGATCGGTGTCAGCAGCGATGTGGGCTGCATCTGCAGTGCCCACATCGCTGCTCACCGAAAATTAACCCCTCAATTCCCTGCAAATACTCTGCATTACTCTGCAATTCCCTGCAAATACTCTGCATTACTCTGCAATTCCCTGCAAATACTCTGCATTACTCTGCAATTCCCTGCAAATACTCTGCATTACTCTGCAATTCCCTGCAAATACTCTGCATTACTCTGCAATTCCCTGCAAATACTCTGCAATGCCCTGCAACACTCTGCATTGCCCTGCAACACTCTGCATTGCCCTGCAACACTCTGCATTGCCCTGCAACACTCCGCAATGCCCTGCAACACTCCGCAATGCCCTGCAACACTCCGCAATGCCCTGCAACACTCTGCAACACCCGCCAATACCCTGCAACACTCTGCAATGCTCTGCAACCCCCGCCGATACCCTGCAACACTCTGCAATGCTCTGCAACCCCCGCCGATACCCTGCAACACTCTGCAATGCTCTGCAACCCCCGCCGATACCCTGCAACACTCTGCAATGCTCTGCAACACCCGCCAATACCCTGCAACACTCTGCAATGCTCTGCAACACCCGCCAATACCCTGCAATGCTCTGCAACGCAGTACTCTGCAACACCATGCTCTGAGATACCCAGCCATAGTCGGTGATACCCTGCAATACCCAGCCATAGACATCTCCCGCCGCCCTCCGCCCTCCGGTGCTTCTACCGAATCGCTAATACGATCAAAGCCGGAATCTTTTTTTTTTCAGGCTTCCCAGCTTAGAGGTGAGATGTGGGTCTTATTGACCCCACATCTCACTGTAAAGAGGACCTGTCATGCCATATTCCTATTACAAGGGATGTTTACATTCCTTGTAATAGGAATAAAAGTGATCAAAAAAATTATTTTTGGGGAAAAAAATGTCAAACTAAAATAAATAAAGTAAAATGAACAATAAAAAAAAATGTTTTTTTTTAAAGCGCCCCTGTCCCCATGTGCTCGCATGCAGAAGCGAACGCATGCGTAAGTCCCGCCCACATATGAAAACGGTGTTCAAACCACACATGTGAGGTATCGCTGCGAACGTTAGAGCGAGAGAAATAATTCTAGCCCTAGACCTCCTCTGTAACTCAAAACATATAACCAGTAAAAAAAATGTAAATCGTTGCCTATGGGGATTTTTAAGTAGCGACGTTTGCCGCCATTCCACGAGCGTGTGCAATTTTGAAGAGTGACATATTAGGTATCTATTTACTCAGCGTAACTTCATCTTTCACATTATGCAAAAATTGGGCTAACTTTACTGTGTTTTTTTTTTTTTAAGCACAAAACAGTTTTTTTTCCAAAAAAAAGCATTCGAAAAATTACTGCGCAAATACCGTGTGAGATAAAAAGTTGCAAAGACCACCATTGTATTCTCCAGGGTGTTTGCTAAAAAAACATATATAATGTTTTGGAGTTCTATGTAATTTTCTAGCAAATAAATGATGATTTTTACATGTAGGAGAGAAATGTCAGAATTGTCCTGGGTGCTCCAGAACACCTGATGGCGCTC
Source organism: Lithobates pipiens (assembly GCF_037356315.1). NCBI lineage: Eukaryota > Metazoa > Chordata > Amphibia > Anura > Ranidae > Lithobates > Lithobates pipiens. The sequence goes on from NW_027507903.1 coordinate 445,672,021, forward strand.
CATGCATGTTGGGCCTCTGTATGTGGCCACGCTGTGTAAAAGTCTCACACATGTGGTATCACCATACTCGGGAGTAATAGCAGAATGTGTTTTGGGGTGTAATTTGTGGTATGCATATGCTGTGTGTGAGAAATAACCTGATAATATGACAATTTTGTGAAAAAAAAAAAAAAAGTAAAAAGAATCTTGATTTTGCAAAGAATTGTGGGAAAAAATGACAACTTCAAAAAACTCATCATGCCTCTTACTAAATACCTTGGAATGTCTTCTTTCCAAAAAGGGGTCATTTGGGGGGTATTTGTACTTTTCTGGCATGTTAGGGTCTCAAGAATTGAAATAGGCCGTCAGTCCTTCAGGTGTGATCAATTTTCAGATATTGGCACCATAGCTTGTGGACTCTATAACTTTCACAAAGACCAAATAATATCCACCAATTTGTACTTATTTTTACCAAAGATATGTAGTAGTATAAATTTTGGCCAAAATTTATGAAGAAAAAATTACTAATCTGCTAAATTTTCTAACAGAAACAAAGAAAAATTCGTTTTTTTACAGAATTTTCGGTATTTTTTCTTTTATAGCACAAAAAATAAAAAACCCAGCGGTGATTAAATACCACCAAAAGAAAGCTCTATTTGTGTGAAAAAAAGGACAAAAATTTCATATAGGTCCAGTGTTGCATGACTGAGTAATTGTCATTCAAAATGCGAGAGCACCAAAAGCTGAAAATTGGTCTGGTTATTAAGGGTGTTTAAGTGCCCAGTGGTCAAGTGGTTAAGCTTTGGTAATAAAACCTGGAAGCTCATTGGTTTCTATGCAGAAGTGAGTCTGATTTTGCTCTTTCCAGCTTTAGTAAATAAACCCCATTGTGTACTTAATAGTGGGGTATGCCTGTATTTATTGAAATTTTTTGTAGCTCAAATCAAGAGAGCGGCCAAGAGTGACCATGCTCATTCAGTCAATGACCTATCTTGTTATACTACATTTTTAACTTTTGGGGAAAGATTATAGTCCTATGCTAAGATCTCAGCATTGAACACTAGTGATGTGTACATTTGTCAATCCCAGCAAGCTGGTAATCTTAATCTGTACACACATTTACGAACACTGAAAACAAGGTCCTTGCTGTGTCCCGTAGTCCAGCAATCAACAGAATGAAAGAGTCAGCTACAATAACGCATGATTTGATTCTGGACATTTATATGCACTGTTGCTTTCCTAGCAAACGAGGTGGGCTGTTCATACCCTGGTCCCCGCTGCTCACCTCATGCCTCTCTCTGCTTTAAGCTGTTCTCTCACCCTCGGGCTCTGCAGCTGGCTCTGGGTTATTGCACTTGGGAATAGCTTGCGATAGTATCTCTAATGAAAACAGCGAGCTTGTTCGTTATAAACACAACAACTCAGTGTCAGCTTAAATTCCTCCTGGCAAAAAAATAATAATTAAAGGGCCAGCATAGGAGATTCCCAGGAAGGTTGCACTTTGCGTTGCTGTGTTATTGACATGTACACTTGGCAATAACAGGATGTTTTAAAAGTAACAGCGATCTTCCTCGGGGCTTCCTTCTTCATTCTCCGTAATGTGAGTTCTGTATATAAAAGTGGAATTTTCTAATATAGCACGTGTGGAAGGAGGTTGATGTTCAGTAATCTTTGACCTATGATCACACATCTCTTGTAGAATAAGCAATTTATTAGAGAACAGTATACCAACACAAAACAATGTAAAACATTTCCGCTACTAGTAGGAGCACTAGGGTCATGGCAGTCACTTAAATGATAATTTCAACTTTAAAAAAAAAGAATAATACATTTATATCTTTTTGCATGTAAAAAAAAAATAGCTTTTTAAAAATTTTACTAGAAGTCTATAAAGCATTGCACCCGCTATCAGTAGATCACTGGTGCAATGCAGGGTTCTAGCAGACAGTCTGGTAGTTCATTGAGAACTACAAGCTGACAGCCGCAAAGGCTGTAGGTACTTGTAGCTTTCACAGAACTCTGCGAATTAATATTTCAGCTGAGCGGATGGAGCCACATTTTTTTTAAATTGTGACAGTGAGCAGAGGGGAGAAGATTCTCCCACTTGCTGTCAAAATGAGGGATGGGGGGGGGGGGGGGATGCGAGGGACTGCTGCATCTGTAACATGTTACACCCTGAATATGGGTGTAACATGTTACAAAAGGTGAACTTTTCCTAATGCATGGAAAACAATGAAATACAGTAGGGCAGATGTATAATCTAGAGTTTCTGTATTTGTATATATTGTGGTAGTGCAATATTTTACAAATTGCATTGAGGTAACAAGAGCACAAATATAAGCTGAAAGGGGACAGAGCTTTGCAGTGCTGCATCTCAGCACATGCATAACACACTGTTCATGACCAGGGATGATTAAGTGAAAGTTGAGAATATTAATTCACCTAAAATTATTGGCAAAAATCAGGAGAGTTTAGAAAAAAATCCACTATTTTGGACAACTGCAAAGGAGCCAACAGGGAAAAAATAAGTTGGGTTTTGGGGGATTCTAAATTATTTTGAAAAACAATTTTAATTTATTTATTTTAACATTTGTTTTTTTAGAAAGAGTAGGGAACAGTCAAATTTAAGGTTTAAGTTGCTTATATTTTGCCTCACCCTCAACATGCTAATGCATGTTTTCATTACATACCTTATTTTAGAAGCAGTGCCATCATCACTAGGTCTCTATGAATCTATTGTATTGCAGGCAGATCATGGCTCTTGGGCTGGGGCTAACAGGGTGATGATGTACATAGCTTCTCATTACAGCACCCTGCTAGTACTCCTCTCAAGAGCCTCCACTCCTGGTGTAAGCAGTGGACTGGTTGGTGGGAGAATCTATGCAAATATCAAAATGACTTGATGGGTTGGTATTTCTTTTGAAGAGTGGGTGTTCTTAGGCAGTCTGCATTTGCATATAGACCATCCTAGGTAACAGTGGCAGTGCGTCTGTAAGGTTGCACGGGCGCCGCCTCCAGCCACCCGCCCATGACCAATGGATAGATTCATGCTGCTGCCACACCCTATTCAGGTGCCCTTTTCAGGCGTCAGGCGCCTGAATTGCAGCAGCAGGGGGTGTTTTTGGAGCACCTGATTAGAACCATAGGCTCTAATAGGCATCAAAATAGGTTCACCCAGGTGTGTTAGAACAGCAAATGAATAATCGCTTTCCTAACACTGAACCGGCTCTCCGCCAATCAGGTGCTCTGTTACCTGTCACCTGATTGGCTGAAATGACAGGTGCTGTGATTGGATGCCTATCAGGAGGAGAGGGCGGGAGGAGTGGTCTGGAAGGGGCGCATGGAGGAAACCTCTCGCCGCTATCCCCCGCTGCCCCACTGAGACAGGGTAAGTGCCTGACAGACAGTAGGTGGGGGGAGGGGTTACAGTGGCAGCATTCAATGGCACAGTGGCAGCATTCGATGGGCACAGTGGCAGCATTCGATGGGCACAGTGGCAGCATTCGTTGGGCTCAGTGGCAGCATTCGATGGGCACAGTGGCAGCATTTGATGGCCACAGTGGCTGCGCTTGATAGGCACAGTGGCTGTAATTGATGGGGACAGTAGCTGCGTTTTATGGGCACAGTGAGACTGCAGTTGGGTTTTTTCAGTTTGTTTGCGTCCCCCCCAAAAATGTTGAGTACCAGCCGCCACTGCTAAGTAACATCCACGTTTGATGCCAAGTACAGCTTCAGTATAGGACAGAAGCCTGTACAACTGTGCAAGACTAAAATTAAGGATGGAGTGCACCTTCAAAACCCCCTGTCCATTTTTTTACACAAACCTCCTGGGCATTGATCAGTGCAAAAAAAGTCCTTATTGTAAGATTCTTCCCTCTATTCCTGTCTGGAATTACACTTTCCTTTCTGTCAATGATCACATGATAAATAGAGCCTGTGCAAGGAATGTTCCCATCAAACATACAGGCAGCTATAAAAAAAAATGACAAGGTTGCAAATGTGTCCCCACTCTATCTAAAATGAAAAACATGGCCCCTGAGGGTTACAGATACTCCTCTCAATTATCCTTGGCCTGCTCTTGTGCCCCTGATTAACCTCAATATTTAATACTTTTTTTTCACAGAAAAAAAAACTGTGGAAAAAGTAAAATGACAAAAAAAGGAATAAAATTACACAATGTTCAAATATACACAAATAAAAATATAAATAAAATAAAACCATTCATTAAATTAAATTAAGCCACCCTAAATAAAGGTTGTGATTAATACAAACACAAGCATCCTCTAAATAAAGATGACAACATTTTCTAATCAAATATTTTGTCTAAGCAGCACAATAAGCAACATTAAAATTTTTGGCAGATTTTTTCAAATGGCAAAAGTAGGAATGTTGCCAAGCACACTCCATGCATCTCTACCCTTGATTGCTGTTAGGCTCAATGTACACAGGAGGCTGAGGCAACCTCCTCTGAACTAATTTTTTGACAGCTTCAAACCAGCATTTAAAAAATGCCCATTTTGCAGCGTCTGTATGCTGCGCTTTGCTGCGTTTGTGTCTAGGAGCGTTTATTTAAGATAACATCATAGGATGCTCTAAAAGCCAAAAAAACTGTATTATTTAACTATTTCAGCCATTCTATGAGACCAGAGTGAGTAGCAGCAGTTGAGAGAGCAGCAGTGTACTTGTAGCTACCTCAATTGCGGTGCTGTTACTATATGGATCCCATAATGAGCATATGAGAGGAAAAAAATGCAATTTTTTTATATATTTACTTTTTTAAATTGCAATTGATTAATATATATATATATATATACATATTTTTTTTTTATAAGCTTATATGTAATTTAATTTTTTTCTTTTTTTATTTTGTCTTTTTTATGCAAAATGTAATTCCAATTTTTTTAATATATTTAATTTTTAAATTGCAATTGATTATTTGATTTTTTTTTTTAAAGCTGTATGTGTAATTCCATTTTTTAAAATTAATTTATTTTGTTGTTTTTATGCAAATTGTAATTGCAATTTTTAAAATATTTTTAATGAACCCAAACCCTAACCCTAACCGGAAACTGCTAACTCTAACTTGTTCTTCAAGGGGAAAACCCTAACTCTAACCATAACCCCTAACCCTAAGGGGAAACCCTAACCCTGACCGGAGACCCTAACCCTAACCAGAAACCTTAACTCTAACTTGTTCTTCAAGGGGAAAACCCTAACCATAACTATAACCTCCTAACCCTAATGGGAAACCCTAATCCTAACTGGAAACCCTAACCATAACCCCCTAACCCTAATAGGAAACCCTACCCCTAACGGGAAACTATAACACTTACCATAACCCTAAACTTGTTCTTCAAGGGGAAAACTCTAACCCCCTAACCCTAATGGTAAACCCTAACCAGAAACCCTAACTCTAATCAGAAAACCTAACCCTAACTTGTTCTTCAAGTGGAAAACCCTAACCATAACCCCCTAATAGGAAACCTTAACCCCTAATCCTAATGGGAAACCCTAAACCTAACACTAACCCTAACCAGAAATCCTAACTTGTTTTTCAAGGGGAAAATCCTAACCGTAACCCCTAACCCTAATGGGAAACCCTATCCGGAAACCCTAACTGAAAACCTAACCCTAACTTGTTCTTCAAGGGGAAAACTCTAAATATAACCCCCTAACCCTAATGGGAAACCCTAACCGCTAACCCTAACCATAAACCCTAACCCTAACTTGTTCTTCAAGGGGAAAACCCTAACCATAACCCCCTAACCCTAATGGGAAACCCTAACTCTAACCAGAAACCCTAATGGAAAACCATATCACTTATCATAACACTAACTTGTTCTTCAAGGGGGAAACCCTAACCATAACCCCCAATCCTAATGGGAAACCCTAACCAGAAACCCAAACCCTAACTTGTTCTGCAAGGGGAAAACCCTAACCCTAACCATAACCTCCTAACCCTAATGGGAAACCCTAACCAGAAACCCTAATGGGAAACCATAACACTTACCATAACACTAACTTGTTCTTCAAGGGGAAAACCCTAACCATAACCCCCCAATTCTAATGGGAAACCCTAACCAGAAACCCTAAGGGGAAACCACAACACTTACCATAACCTTAAACTTGTTCTTCAAGGGGAAATCCCTAACCATAACCCCCTAATGGGAAACCTTAACCCCTAACCCTTAAACCTAACACTAACCCTAACCAGAAACCCTAACCCTAACGTGTTCTTCAAGGGGAAAATCCTAACCCTAACTGTAACCCCTAACCCTAATGGGAAACCCTCACCCGAAAACCTAACCCTAACTTGTTCTTCGAGGGGAAAACCCTAAACAAACCCCCCTAACCCTAACCAGAAACCTTAACCCTAACTTGTTCTTCAAGGGGAAAAACCTAACCATAACACCCCCAACCCTAATGGGAAACCCAAACCCTAACCAGAAACCCTAATGGGAAACCATAACACTTACCATAACCCTAAACTTGTTTTTCAAGGCAAAAACCCTAACCCTACCCATAACCCACTAACCCTAACCGGAAACCCTAACCCTAATGGGAAACCATAACCCTTACCATAAACTTGTTCTTTAAGGGGAAAACCCTAACCATAACCCCCTAACCCTAATGGGAAACCCTAACCCTATATGAACATAGCAAGCAATTACAAGTTTTTTAAAAAATTTGTTAGTGTTTTTTCATCATTTGCTATCATTTTTTAAGTTTTGTATTGTTAAAAAATAAAGCACCTGTAAAAACACTTACAAACAAAATTGCGGCAAAACGCCGGTATTGTGTTTTGCCACGTTTATCGGTGTTTTGGAAACTTCGGTGTCTTTACTCATTTTTTTGCCATCAAAGAAAAGCCTACACACAACTGCCTAAATGATATTAAACAACCTGTGTAGATGTACACATAAGATAACAGATAGTTCAGGGGCAGCTGAAAAAAGCAGCTAACTACCTCTGAAAGTCTGTTTACCAGCAGCAGTGTACATGAGGCCTTACAATTGTGGCTGGACAACAAAAGCTCTATGTGATCCCTTAGGTCACTTTTATGTTCTGTAATCTCCAACCAAAAATGTTTATGGATTCATAGCCTTGTTTATAGTCATGATATTTCAACTACCTTGTATTTTTCTTCATAAATGCAAACAATATTAAGTGTTCTTTCTGCCAACCTGTAAAATGTGATGCTCCTCTTTTTGGCCAACAAATATGAGACATGTAAGGCATGATTCCTACTTGTGAATAAGACTGTTAGCAAATTCCTGCTGGAAGAAACTACAGATTCCAATGGTTAGGTACAGCTAGGGACAGATGACAGGCCCTGTACACAGACAGATTGCATCCATCTGTTCCTAACTGCAGGTAATCACTGGGAGTGAGGATACATGTTAACAGTGGTGGACATCCATGGCTCCTGTCAGTCTGTCATTGCTTCCTACAGCGTTATTGGTCACAGCTGTTCACACACACCTGTGATTCCTGCCGCGGGAATCTGCTGATGACTCAATTCACAAGTGTGAATGAGCTCTTAGAAATGTTATACCACACTTCCTACATATACAGTATTTGTCTTGGACTAAGAACCCAAAGGTGAAAGTGTAGGCTTTAAAGTGAATCTCTACTTTTTCAGTCAAATTTGGATAATGTGAAAATATAGCTGAAAAAACAACAGCAAATAAACTCTGCACCACTTAATTAAAATGTGAAAAAAGAATAAAACAAATAATCAGTGATTCAAATAAACTGAGTAAATTGAGTACTGTCCGTGATACTTTTTTTATTTGCACTAACATACAATTTTTCAGGACAAGCTTTCGGGTATGTCCCCTTCTTCAAGGTCCAAGCAGTACTGATTTACAAATTTTTAAGCAGAATGTAAAACCAAAAAAAAAAAAAAACACCTCTGAGGGAAAGAAGAGAGAAAACAAAAAAAACACATACAAATCAATGGGGGCAATAAAGATAAGAGAAGAGTTAGTGAGATAAGACAGAGGGAGAGCTATGGAATGGAGGGGGGGTTGCTAGTCACAGAGGGGGTTGTAAAACTTTAGTATAATGAGTAAGGAAACCTATATCTAAATTCAGGCCATTATTTTTTGTGTCAAAAAGAATTATCATTCTTAGTTCAAAGGTTTTCCTTTCCTGGATAGTTCTGAAATTCCCTTTAAGAACTAAAACATTGAGGTCTTCTATAGTGTGGTCCGGTTGTGAGAAGTGATGTCCAACAGGTGTACATAAACTGTCTTCTTTATGTTCCTTGATGGTGTGTCTGTGTAAATTCATCCTCGTTTGCAACTTCTGTCCTGTTTCACCAACATAAGATCCTTTGCTGCACCTTTTGCATTGGATGAGGTATACAACATTGCTGGAGGTACAGTTGTAAGATCCCATGATATTGAAGGTCCCATTTGTGTGTGTGACACTTTTGGATGGATTGATCTGGTTGCATAGTTTGCAGCGCTTTTTATTGCAGGGTTTGCTTCCATTATTTGTGTCATCATAATCAGAGTGAAGTTTCCTGCTGATTAGTTTGTGTCTGAGGTTGGGTGGTTGTCTGAAAGCCAATAATGCGGGTTGTTGGAATATTCCTTTCAGAGTGTCATCCTCTGTTATAATGGGTTGTAATTTGTAAATTAAAAATTTGTAAATCAGTACTGCTTGGACCTTGAAGAAGGGGACATACCCGAAAGCTTGTCCTGAAAAATTGTATGTTAGTGCAAATAAAAAAAGTATCACGGACAGTACTCAATTTTCTCTGTCACAATTGCACTAATACGGCTACAATCACATTACATTATAAATAAACTGAGTGAAACACTAGTAGCTGCTCCCTAGAAGCAAGAGAAAAAAACTTGTCGTGCTGAAAATAAGGTAATAGTAGGGGCGCTAAAAAAAATATATATAGACATCAATTACAAATGTGAAACTTATTAATCATAGAAACACCTCAAGTGATAGACAACCTATCACCATAAATTGGAAAACATAAGACAATTGCAAAAAAAAATTGAATCTATAATGATAATGTAATACATGATAAAGTCCCACTTAGATGCTAGGAAAACAAATATAGCCACAGTCCAAACAGTGATTCATTTAGTGAAAAACTCCGTCTATATCCATATGCCAGAAGGCGGCTGAAATCTTCTACAAGATTGTGACACGTCCCTTCACCAAATTTTGGACACAGACAACACCCCAACTGTGAAGATAAAGATGTCTTCTTACCAGATGATGTTGACTACTTTACTTAAAAAGATAGTCAAATAAGCTTATGCAGGTGAATTCCCTGCTCACATGGAATAAGATGGACCTCTTATGGAAAAAACCTTCTCCTCATAGATCCAGCGGTCTGGAGAGCCAGAGGAGGACGGACGGCTACAGAGATCTTATCGGTCCCATAGGGTTTGCAAAGTGAAGGATCGTTTTTGGTTGTTGGCTGTTTCTTGGCGGAACGCACGCCTTACACAACGAGGAACTACGCATCTACTACGAAACGATTGTTTTAAGCAAGCAGCCCCAGTGCCAGGTCGGGCACCGGCATATGTAAGCAGCCATTTGGCTTTATGTTTTTTAAATTTTTATTATTAAACGGTGTCACACTATGGATTCTGTTTGCTCTCCTTTTTTTATGACCTGTCTGAATCTATGAGGAGAAGGTTTTTTCCATAAGAGGTCCATCTTATTCCATGTGAGCAGGGAATTCACCTGCATAAGCTTGGGGTGTTGTCTGTGTCCAAAATTTGGTGAAGGGACGTGTCACAATCTTGTAGAAGATTTCAGCCGCCTTCTGGCATATGGATATAGACGGAGTTTTTCACTAAATGAATCACTGTTTGGACTGTGGATATATTTGTTTTCCTAGCATCTAAGTGGGACTTTATCATTTATTACATTATCATTATAGATTGCATTTTTTTTGCAATTGTCTTATGTTTTCCAATTTATGGTGGTAGGTTGTCTATCACTTGAGGTGTTTCTATGATTAATAAGTTTCACATTTGTAATTGATATCTATATATATTTTTTTTAGCGCCCCTAATATTACCTTATCAAATTTGGATAATGTCTGCTTTGTATTTGTTACATATCCCTATTTACATAACATAAGAAAATAATTAAAAAATGCAGCTTACCTTTTTTTTATATGCCAACTCTGCATCCTCAAGCAAAGAAAAATACAAGGTAGTCGTCTTTGTTTGTGAGAGGGCTGGGCAGCTGTGTTTGCCTGTCTGTACTGTACTGGACATACAGATTTAAATTATCAGTTGCAAATAGTTTTATACGCTGTTGGTCCTAACAAAGGATTAAAAATGTAGAAACCAGAGACCACCCTCCTGCATATGTTAATGAGCACAGACCTTAGGACATATTCACTCTAACATGGTTCAAAAAACCTTGCAGTGAGCCTTGTTCTGAGAAACATCTAAAAAGGTAAAAAAATATATTCTAAATTTTTTTTTTTTAGGTATGCTGTGTGAATGGGAATGCATAACAAACACGGAATAGGTTTTTTCTCAAATTTGACTGCAAGAGTGGAAATATGCTTGCACCCATGTGTGCTACACTGCTACTAAAATTGTCAGGCAGCACTAGGTCATCTGACCTGTAATTGAAACATTACTGTGCTGTTGGGAGCTAAAACTCTTGTGTAAATTGTAATGCTCCAATTCCATGTACATCGTGTAGTAAAAGTGGGATTGTCAAACAACAAACTTGATAAGACCCTACACCACATAGTATCGAATGGCTCTATGTTATAAAAAATGTTTATTGCCTAAATCTGGGTCCTCAAGCTTTTTCAACAAAGGGCCAGTTCACTGTCCTTTCGAACCTTAGTGGGGCTGAACTGTGGCCAAGTAGGAGCTTGGTAGTCAGTGTCAGTAAGCAATGCTCCAGTACTATGGGGTGTATTGATGTTGCGCTATTCTTATTAAATTGTTTGCCAAAAAAAGTCAAGGGACTATCTACCCTTCTTAATCTGCCTTACTTGATACAAGGTAATCAAGTATCAAGTATAAACCTTGTATCAAGTAAGGCAGATTAAGAAGGGTAGATAGTCCCTTACTTACAATTTAATAAGAATAGCGTGACATCAATACACCCCATATTTCTTGCATTAGTGGATACGGTTTGATCCATTTCGGTGGACGCAACTATTCACAAAATTCGTTTTTATTAGTGGTAGCGCAGGAATAATCATTTTTTTTTTTTTTATATATTCTTTATTTCTATTTTTCATAAATTATTCATACATTGTTTTACAGATCTTGAGGGTGGGGTCGTATAGTGTAATACAAAACTACCGACTCCTTACCCCTCTCTTCTTACAAAATACATTTAAAAGAGTACATCTCCTCCCTCCCTCCCCCCCCCCCCCCACGGGCAAAAAAAAAAAAATCGGGCGGAGTTGTGCCCCCCAATCTCCGCCCGTGTCCTTCGTGCTCCTCCTCTACTCCCTACTCCTGTTTACTCAACAAGACAGATCCCACTCTCTATAAATGTCAGCCATTGTTGCCATTTCCCTTGGATTGTGCTCTCTGGCTCCAGGGTTTTATTGATCGAATCTTCAATCAATCTACTCTGCTCCACCCTCTTCACCAACTCTAAGATTGTCGGCCCCTGGGGATCTCCCCAATGAATTGGAATTACGGCTTTGGCTGCATTCAAGAGATAGGGGATAAGTGTAGCTTTATACTGTCTTACTCCCATGTCTGTGTCGTGGAACAGGCAAGACCATGGACATTTCCTAATCCTCATTCCAGTTATCAGGTAAATATTTTCTATTATCTTATCCCAGAAAGGTCTTATTTTTGGGCAGTCCCACCAAATGTGTTTAAACGTGCCTTGTTCTTTACATTCCCTCCAACACATCAAGTCCTCTCCTTTTCTTAATTTCTGCATTCTTATGGGTATCATATACCACCTCGCTATTAACTTGTATGCCATTTCGTATGTTCGTGAGTCTTTCGCTAATGTATATGTCATTTTTAATATTTTTCTCCTATGTTCGTCGTTTCGAAGAGTCCCCAATTCCCTTTCCCATTTCCCTAAGTATATAGGTAATTCCCCTTCTCCCTCACCTCTTAATATTTTGTATACTTTGGATATCCTTTTCACTATACTTTGTGGGTCCTTAAGTAATTTTTCTAGTGGCCTTAAATCATTCATTCCTCGTAGGGGCTGTGGAAGCCCCTGTGTGAAATGTGCTAGTTGATTATATCTCCATTTATCTAAGGGTCTGTTTCCCCATTGTTGAGTGATTTCCCTATATGTTAAGATCCTATCTCCTATCATCACCTCTCCCAGTGTTACTTCTACTTTCTGTGCCCATCTACTATAAAACATTCGCTCTTCCATTCCTGGTAAAAAATATTTTGTGTCTAATAGTGACATTAAGGGAGAATTGCATGTCCAGTTGTGTGACTTATTTATTTTGTCCCATGTTCTCAGTGTAAGCCTTGTGATCGTGCTAGTGCCTATTCCTAGGTTCCTTACTTGGGTTGGTATCCAAATCATTTTTGTTAAGTCTGACCCACTTAAACTCATTTCCAACTCTGCCCAGTTCTTCCCCTCTAAGTTATGTATCCAATCTACCATCCTGGATAATATTATGGCTTCATAGTATTTTTTAAAATCTGGTAGTCCCACTCCTCCCTTTTCCTTCTCTTTTACTAGGACCTTGTAAGCAATACGCGATTTTTTGGGGTACCATATGAATGCAAGAACAAGGGATTTTAATTTTCTGAAAAAACTACTCGGGAGGGCGATGGGGAGCATTTGGAATGTATATAGTACCGTCGGCAGTATGAACATTTTTATTACGTTCACTCTGCCTATCCACGATATTCTTTTATGTTTCATATTTTCCATTTGGGATTTAATTTTATTAAGCAGGGGTATATAGTTTGTTTCATACAATTTCGTTTTTTTTGCCGTTAATTTAATCCCTAGGTAGCTCAGTTCCCCTCCACTCCATTTAAAAGGTAGGCTTGCGGTTAAGTCTTTCTGTATTTCTTTAGATACATTCAAATTTAATATTTCTGATTTAGATAAGTTGATTTTAAAATTAGAAATTCGTCCGTATTGTTCTATTTCCTTCACTATCATTGGTATTGATAGTCTGGGGTGTGTCACATACAAGAGCAGGTCGTCCGCAAATGCAGACACCTTATACTCTTTCCCTCTTACTGTTATTCCTCGTATGTCCTGGTTGTCCCGGATTGCTGCCAATAATGGCTCCAAGGCAATCACAAAAAGGATCGGGGAAAGGGGGCATCCCTGTCTCGTCCCGTTGAATAATTCAAAGGGGCGAGACAGGGAGCCATTCACCTTAATCCTAGCTGTCATTTTTTTTATACAATGCTTTTACCCTCTGCATCATTCTCTCGCCCAGCCCCAAATGCTCCAGGGTCTCATTTATAAACTCCCAATCTGCTCTGTCAAATGCCTTCTCGGCATCCACCGACAAGAGCAGAGTGGGAGTCTCTCTTCTAATTACTTCCTGTATCAACATTACTGACTTTAAAGCGTTATCCCTTCCCTCTCGTCCCCTTACAAAACCCACTTGATCGGTATGGATCCACTTGGGGAGGAGGGATTTAAATCGTTCCGCCAAAATTTTCGCATAAAGCTTTACGTCTACATTCAGTAATGAGATCGGCCTATAACTTTCCATCGCTGCTGGGTCCTTTTCTTCTTTTAAAATCAATGAGATATGGGCAATCAGGGCTTCTTCACGGAAGGTCCCCCCATCCCCCACCTCATTATAATAATCACAGAGCTTGGGTGCTAGGAAATTTTTAAATTTTTTGTAGTACGCGATGGAATAACCATCTGGTCCGGGACTTCCCCCCATAGCTGTTTCCTTAATTGCCCTTTCCACTTCCATTACTGAGATAGGGGTCTCTAGTTCCTGCAGGGCCTCACTTGTCACTTTTACGCTTTTAAACTTCTCTAGGTAATCCCTGGTTATTTCTTTCCTTTTCTCCTTTCCCGCCCCTCTCCTACCTATGTTATATAATGCACTGTAGTATGACTGGAAGTTCTCTGCAATGTCCGATGTTACGAACTTCATCTCCCCCTCCCTATCTCTAATCCTCGATATATAGGTCCTGTTCTTCTGTTCCTTTACTCTTCTGGCTAGCCACTTACTTGACTTGTTGCCCCACAGATGTCTCTCCCTATTTATTCTATGGAAAGCTGTCCTCCTCTCTTGTTCTAGATATTCTTCCAGTTCTCTTTTTTTTTTTTGTAGTTCCTGTGATTCCTGGAGCCCTCTGGGTCTGGTAGTTTGTTCTAACTCCTCAATCTCCTTTTATAGCTGTCTCTTCGCCTTCTCCCTGTCTTTCTTTTTCCCTGCGCCAATTCCAATCAAGATCCCCCTGATGACCGCCTTATGGGTCTCCCAAATAGTAGCCTTCGAGCATTCTCCTGTGTCATTCGTCGCATAGAAATTACTTAATTCCTGCAGGATTTTTACACTTACATCTTGTTCATGGATGAGTGAGTCATTTAATTTCCACGCACTTCCTATCCCCGTCTGATCCTGTATATCAAGTTGGACTCTTACCGGGGCATGATCGGACAAAGTGATTGACTTAATTTCTGCTTTTTTTAAGAAGGCTACCAATTGTTGTCCTACAAAGATATAATCTAATCTTGTAAAAGTTTTATGCACTGAGGAGAAATGGGTATAGTCCCGATCTTTCTGATGGGAAATCCTCCAACCATCATGTAACTGAGCGTTGTTAAATGCTTTATTTATTTTCCTATACTGATGCTCTGCTCTCTGTGAACCACCCCCTGAGGAGTCCAGCTTAGGATCCAGGCACCAGTTTAAGTCACCAGCCAAGATTACCATTCCCATTCTAAAGTCTTCTAATTTGCTTAATACTCTCAACAGAAATTTCTCTTGATTGCTGTTTGGTGCATACACGTTAACAATCGTACATTTCATATTTTCCAATTTGCCCTTTAAGAATAGGTATCTCCCCTCTGGGTCGGTCAGTCGGTCTTCAATCTCAAATCTTACTGATTTTTCAAAGCCAATCGCTACTCCCCTGGAGTGCGTTGATGTGGAATCTCCATAGAACCACATTGGAAATTGATGTGATGATAAACTTATCCCGGAGCTACTAGTAATGTAGGTTTCTTGAAGGCATATAACTTTTCCCCCCATAAATTGTAGTTCTTTATTGATTTTGTACCTTTTTTCACTTGTGTTTAATCCCCTTACATTGTATGTTATCACGTTAATAAGAACCATTGGTATCTATTATTTTACTGCTTCCCACACACTGACTCAGAGTGGGTCCACCCATTCCAGTGGACCAGGAGGACACGAAGGACAAGCAAGAAGGAAAAAAAAAAAAAAAAAAAAAAGACACAACCCCCCCTTCCGCTGCCCAACCCCCCGAATCCCCTTCCCCCCTCCCTCCCTCTCCCCCAACTCTGCCACTGCAGGCGTTGGTAGGGGGTCTCTCCCCCCCTATGTATGTACATGAACCTGACCCTGTCTCTCTGACAGTGTCTATACTTCATGTTTCCTTGGGGGTTCATACCTAGTAGTACCTACCCAATGACGACGGTTCCCTCCCTCCCACCTCCTCCCCTCCCTTCCCACTGGACCCCTCGAGCCCTCAACATTGCTGTCCCCTGTATCTGTTATCTTCCTCTCCATCATTCCTCTCTTTAGTTCTCCTTCTCTGCCATCTTAACTTTCTTTGGGGGGAGTGCGTGTCTATCTCCTCCTGCCAACCAGGTAGCGGGGGGGGAGTAATCTCTAGGTTCTCACAAAACCTTCTTAGGTCCTCCGGGAAGCGAAGTACCGCCGATCGGCCGTCTCTTCGCCCCCACAAACACGCTGGGAAACCCCACTGATAAGAGATGCCCGCAGCGGTCATAACTTCCGTTAGGGGTTTTAGGAGTCTTCTTCTCCTCAACGTTTCTGGGGCTAAATCTGAAAATACTCGCAGTTCTGTACCTTCAAAGGGGATCCCTGAAACTGCCCTCAATGTCTCCATTATTTGCCCCTTCTCCTCTACATAGTGAAACCTCGCTATCACATCTCGTGTTGCTTCCCTGCTTACTCCTCCCCTGTCTGCTATCCTGTGAACCCTGTCTAATTTTATGTTCTCAGTTGGATCTCTTTGTAATAGTGGGTTAAAGACCTGCTGCACTATTTTACTCAGCTCTGCGGCGCCATATTTTTCGGGGATACCTTTAATACGAACATTCTTCCTCCTGCTCCTATTCTCCTGATCTTCTAGTTTGTAAAGGAGTGACCTATTTGTTCTCCGTAGGTTCTGCACCTGTTCTGCTATCTCCTCTATTCTCAACTCCTGGTTGTCTATTCTCTCTTCAACCTCCTCTACCCTCTCCAGAACTCTACCTATATCTGCCCGTACTCCTGCTATTTCTGTCTTTAAAGCCACCTCCATTTTTGCAAACATTTCTCCCAACATCTCTTTTATTGGGGCGGGGTCCACTTGGGGATTGGGTCGCGGGGTCTCTTCCTCAGGGATGGGTTCTCCCATTGCTCTCTCCCCCCCTTTCTCCCCTTGGCCTCTGTGCGAACTTTGGGTTATAGTACTTATAATACTTGGGCTTATTTCTTTCATCCAAACACTTCTACCCCCGTCTGTTTTTGCACCTTTACCTTCTTCTCCTAACTTCTGTCTACTCGGCCCTGACCTCCTTCCTCCTCCCTGTTTTGGGCTTTCTTGCCCCTCCTCCAACATGCTGGTATTCACATTATTACATGCCATATATCTCTGTATCCCACCGGGACTGGATATCGGGGGGGCACTTTTACCTGATTTTGTCTTCCCCCTCATTTTCCCACCTCCTTTGCTTACACACCAATATACAGAAATATCGTTATACACCTGCGATAAACCCAAGAGA
The DNA here is from genome assembly GCF_037356315.1 of Lithobates pipiens. Taxonomy (NCBI): domain Eukaryota; kingdom Metazoa; phylum Chordata; class Amphibia; order Anura; family Ranidae; genus Lithobates; species Lithobates pipiens. Next base: position 445,688,920 of record NW_027507903.1, read on the forward strand.
GAAATACGAAAATATAAGTATAGTGTTCTTCCCCGTCAGCCTATGTGGACTGACGGAGTTATCTCTTGGGGGAGTCTCCGAGCGCACCTTGAAGAGACTTGATACCTTTCTATGGCGATAAATTGGAGAAGGGTGCACACAATAAAGAAACAAAAAGAAGAAGAGAAAAAAAAAAAAAAAATAAATAAATATAAAAGGGGAGACAAGGGGGTATATTTGTCCCTGTCAGAACTCAGTCATACACTTGGAGAAAGTCACGTTGATCAACCCACTACTAGGGGAGATAATCCTCTATTTCTTACGGTCTTTTCAGGCGGGTCCTTCCACCCCAAAATGGCCCTTATTTAGTGTCAACCTGTACTCTCCTCACTTACACCAGGATATACAAAAATGTCCGAATAAACCTTCCGTGTACCCACTAGAGATGTACAGGGATAAAAAGGAAGTTTTCTTTCCAGACACTCGGGCTGGGGTGATGTAGTTATCTCCTGAGGAAATCGGATGGCGTAGGTGGATAGTTTATATCCAAGTGGGTCAAATCTTGGGGGGTTGATATACAGAATGGTCTCGGCTGATGTCTTGCTACTGCCTAAAAGGGGTTTAGATCCTCCTCGCTCTTCTGAGGCAAGGTTTTGGAGAGATAAACACAAGAGGAGGTAAGGGAATATGCGTGTCTCAGATAAGACTTTTCCCCACTCCTGAAAAAGAGGCCCTCTGGCCACCGACTGCCAGGCCAGATACCGACACTCGAACTCCACTCTACCACAGTTCATAAAGAGTCACTTCCATGTAGTTTTTCCTTAACATTCAGGTAGGGGGGATACCTTCATTCTTGGGGGGGGGGGTCTGGTCAGGGAATCGTATGTAAACCTTCTATGAATGTTCACCATCCATCATCCACCCATATATTTCCAGGACGGTCTGAAGAATTTCAAAGTTAATCACAATACTTATTTTACTTGCTTCGTGGCTGAAATACCTGTTGCACCTTACCATCTAAAGGGCTATGATATTTTGAATCTCTATAGTTTGGAGGGTGGGTGGCAGGACCCTTTTCCCCTCTTATTGAGCAGACATGGCAGTCCAGGTTGGCCACTTTGCATCTTATCACTTCAGGTCGCCTGCAATCATTTCTATATCAGTCCTTATTCAGTAGGCTCCTTATGCAGCAATGTATAGCAGTTTACTCACTTCATATCAGGTTCCTGCTCCATCCCCCTTACCCCGTCCGGTACATTTACACTCAGGCTCCGTCCCTCATTGCTTCCGGTTGCTGGGTCCTTGGCTGACACTCGGTCTGTTGAAGCTGCCCGTTTAGGGTCCGACCAGCTGATCACCGGGCCGTCTGCTGAGCTGTCGGGCTGTTTCTCCCCTCTGCTCTGATCAGACGCGGCTTCGGGTTACCATGTCCCGGCTCTCTCTAAAGCGTCTATAGTGTCTGCCGTGCAGCTGTGGGACTTCCTCGTGTCCAAGCCTCGATCTCGGACCTGGCGTCGGCGCTCTCCTCATACGTCGGCGTCTGTCATAGGCTGCGTCTTCTCGCAGGGATCCAGTGGGTCATTCGTTCGGAGGAAGGAGGCGGATGCGGAGACCGTCCTCACCGCGCGCCTACGTCATGGTACTCCACCCCAGGAATAATCATTTATTAATGCTCCAGTACTGGTTAGCAGTGGAAGTAAATGCATGAATTGAAGTTTGGCTGGTTCAGCAGAGACCGGATGAATTTTCGATCCATGTATGGCTAGGTTAGTTGTACACAAGTCAACCAACCAGCCTGTCAGGGAAGGCTCCCCATTGTCAGAATACAAAGGCTCAGCGCAAAGGATTCCTCCATCGGGGAGTGTGAGAATGGGAGAATTAGCTCTTTTTTTTTTTTTTTTTTTGTCGTTAAACCCGCTTGATGAATAATATTTTGCCAGCCTAAAAAAAATAACTAATTTAGAGCCTGAGGTCAGTGGGAGGAAGAATAATACCCCATCATTGGTATCAGTTGTAGGAATGGTTGCCCATTATTTGTGTCCATCAGAAGAATAACATCCCATCTTTGGTGCAAGGGAGAGAAAAAGTACCCCATCATTCATGTCGGTGAAAGGAATGGTGGCCTATTATTGGTGTCAGTGAGAAGACTAGTGTCCTAATATTTGTGTCTTTGGGAGGAGAAGTGCCTCATCATTTTTGTCAGTGGGAAGAATAGTGCCCCATTATTGGTATCTTTGGAAGGAATAGTGCTCCATCATTGGTATCATTGGGAGGAGATGTGCCCCATCATTGGTGGAGTGGGAGGAAACGTTTCCAATCATTGGTGTCAGTGACAGGAATAGTGCCCCAGGGGCAGTTAAGGGAAAACAAAGGGCTGATCATTGATCTGTGGGAACAAGGATCTAAATAATCCTTATCTAATATACTGAGCGTATCTAAAGCTACACTGGGATCCAGGAAAAAGGATATTGTCTGAATATGAATCTGGCATCTCCTTTTGAATACCATACCTTGTAAATACAATCTTGAGCAAGGTAACAATGGTCTGAGGCCACTTATCTGGAAGGCTAAGAAATGCTGAATATTTTAATTATTAACCACTTCAAAAAATGTTACCCCCTCCATGACCAGACCACTTTTTTGTGATACGGCACTGCGTTACTTTAACGGACAATTGCACAGACGTGCAATGCTGTACCCAAACAAAATGTATGGCCCTTTTTCCCACCAATAGATTTATTTTTTGCACTATAAACAAAAAATGACCGACAATTTAAAAAAAAAAAAATATTTTTCTTTATGCTATAAAACATATCCAATAAAAAAAAGTAAAGAAAATCAAATTTCTTTGCCAATTTAGGCCAATATGTAATCTGATACATATTTGTGGAACAAAAATCACAATATGCATATATTGATTGGTTTGCGCATAAGTTATAGCGTCTAAAAACTAGGGGATATTTTTTTTTTACTAGTAATGGCAGTGATCAGTGATTTTTAGCGGGACTGCAACACTGCAGCGGACAAATCGGATACCTAACTGACACTTTTTGGGGACTTGTGACACTAATACAGTGATCAGTGCTAAATAATATTCACTGACATTGGACTAATGACGCTGGCAGGGAAGAGGCTAACATCAGAGGCGATCAAAGGGTTAAGTGTGCTCCTAGGGAGTGCTTTCCAGCTGTGTGGGGGATGCTGTGACTGGAGGAAGACAGAGATCTGTGTTCCTGCTTAGCAGAAACACAAGATCTCCATCCTCCTCCCTCACAGAATAGAAGTCTGCTTTGTTTATATTGGCAGACGGCCATTCTGCATTTCCTGTGAAAGATTGGCGGGTCCCAGTGGCCATCGCAGCCACTGGACCCACTCACTGGCTCCCACTGTGTCCAATCACACCGGGAGTGGGTTTCACACGTGCCCCCAGACCCACTGCATGCAATCGTACTTGTATGTGATTGCGCACAGGAGGACCGCCCTGCCACAATATATCTGCGTGGGGCGGTCTTTGAGTGGTTAATCCATAAATAGCACATACGCTATATTACCAAAAGTATTGGGATGCCTACTTTTACACACACGTGAACTTTAATGACATCGTAGTCTTAGTCCGTAAGGTTCAATATTGAGTTGGCCCACCCCCTTGCAGCTATAACAGCTTCAACTCTTCAGGAAAGGCTGACCACAAGGTTTAAGAATGTGTGTATGGGAATGTTTGACCATTCTTCCAGAAGCGTAGGTACATCTCCTACAGGACAGTGTGAGGTCAGGTACTGATGTGGACAAGAATGCTAGGCTCGTAGTCTCTGCTGTAATTAATTTCAAAGGGGTTCTATCAGGTTGAGGTCAGGACTCTGTGCAGGCTAATCAAGTTACTCGACCCCAAACTCGCTCACCCATGTCTTTATGGACTTTGCTTTGTGTACTGGTCCAAATCATTTGGTGGAGGGAGCATTATGCTGTGGGGTTGTTTCTCAGGGGTCTGGCTTGGCCTCTTAGTTCCAGTGAAGGAAACTCTTAAGGCATCAGCATACAAGACATTTTGGACAATTTCATGCTCCCAACTTTGTAGGAACAGTTTGGGGATGGCTCCTTCATAATCCAACATGACTGCGCACCAGTGCACAAACAAGGTGCACAAAGTCCTGACCTCAACACACTCGTACACCTTTGGGATGAATTAGAGTGGAAACTGCTGTAAAGTTTGGGGATAAATGTAGCTCCACAGGACCAAGTGCAAAGCCGGTAAATTTAAACAAATAGGTGTTTATTTTCAAAGACAACTCAAAAAAATGCTTCCAGCAGCAACCCAAGAATGAAACACAAAAGAAAGCCTGCTTATTTTCAGCACAGAGCAAAAATACAAAGTAACATACAGTTCATGGATGGATTTTTACCCCAAGATTTAGAACAGACCCGTCGGACTATTTGGCAGCTTCCAGAAAACTCACAGCTCTCCAAACAGTTGTCTCACCACAACTCCTGCTCACACGCCCACACCGATTACTACTTCCTGTTTTAGGAGCTGCTTCCTGGATGCCCTTAATCCTTTGAGGACTGGAGTCCCTGTGGTCAGGAGTGGAGGCCCTTTTTCCACCCGAAAGTCACTCCAGGGCCTCTGAAATTCGGGGTCCCAACTACGCCACACCACAGCTAATGCAGAGAGAACTGTCAGTCCTCTCTTCTGCACTGCTATCCCATAATTCCTACCCTGTATGGATGAGACCCCAGAGTACACAAATCTATCACCCTTAAAGGGACCACAACCCGAATATTGGTGACGCATAGCATTCATTCAGGACCCACACTTGGCGTCCTGCACACTGCGAATGGTCAAACATTCCCATAGACACACTCCTAAACCTTGTGGACAGCCTTTGCAGAAGAGTTAAAGTTGTTATAGCTGCAAAGGTTCACCAACTTAATACTGAACTCTACGGACTAAGACTGGGATGCCATTAAAGTTCATGTGCGTGTAAAGGAAGGTGTCCCAATACTTTTGGTAATAAAATGTATGTCTACCTGCTAATGTGGGCTGATAGTGGTAGATAAGCCTCAGTCCACCACTTCATCATGAATTGGAAACATATATTAATTTCTGTGAGAAAAAGTAGACATAACTAAAACTAAAAGTGTTAAGGTAAATGTAAAAATATCTAAAATAGTCTAAATGTAAATTAAAATGAGAACAAAAGAGAACTTTGTTTTCAGGCATAATAAATGGATCAAAATTTACATACAGATTATGTATCGTATGCTTGTACTCAAGAGAGTTAGATCATTTTTGGAGTCATTTCCTCGGGCCGTACTCTCATACTCATTAGGGCTGAATGGCTATAGGAAAGATTGAGGGAATGCATTGTTTGGTTTTGTTTTTTTTATTTTAACTTTTTTTTTTTTTTTGAATGTCAACGGTACTATCATTTGCATTTAAAATAAAACAATATAAACTATATTATTCACCCATAGGGAAACTCTATTTGTCCTAAAAACAGTATTATACAGTAGGCTGTAAAAAAACACGCATATATATACACACATTCTCAGTTAAACTGTCACAAAGCAAGTGTGTAATATGTTTTAGCCAAGACACATCAAATTACACCCAGACCAGAAATAACAGAAATAAATAAATATATATATATATATATATATATATATGTGTGTGTGTGTTTTATATATATATATATATATATATATATATATATATATATATATATATATATATATATAATATACATATATATATTTATTTATTTATATATATATATATATATATATATATATATATATATATATATATATATATATATATATATATATATATATATATATATAAATGAAGCATTAATTAAAGCAGTGTTAAACCCAAAATATAAAATGTATTAATTTGCAGCTTAGGTGTGTGGTGGCTACATTAATTTTATTTTTTATGCTTTTTTCATTTTTTTTTTATTTCACCTGGTGATCCATTCAGTATGTCTGTTATTTTTCAACTTCCTTTAACAGACAAAGCTGTCCAGACAAAGTAGCAGTTAGAGGGTTGATTCAAAATATTTGACACTGTCAGGGGTAATTGCAACAGTCAGCTTTAACGTAAAACATTTATTCCAAGGAAAACAGGCGTTTGCTGTAACTGCTTGAAAACATATTATCTGGAGATCAGCTCCAATTTGTTAGTCAAGTCAATCCAATTTGTTAGTCTAACACTACCCTCTTCCCAGAATGACAATGCCGCTATCCAAAGGTGTCTGCTTTACTACTTCCTCCAAAATGTATTTTTGTCTGGATCACTTGGTGAAGTAAAGGCCAAAAAATACTGAATGCAGCCACCACATCTAAGGATTGGTAAGCTGCAATATATTACATTTTCAGTTTTGGATTTATTACTGCTTTAAGTCTAAATGAGTTTCAGTAAAATAATAGGCGTGTGAAAAATAAACATTAGTAGTGGGCTTCCCATGTCTCTAGCTGTCTGATACATGCTGAAGAATTCAGACAAAATACAAAGATGTGACCACTGCCATTTCCCAGCTGTGCCGCCTCTAGCAGTTTTATGGGCATTGCAGTTGCATTTGTGTATATAGCCTATGCTGTTCACTAGTTTATTATTTTTGGTTATGCAGCCACATTGTGGCCATTGTTTTTCTAAAGGTAATTTCTGTATTTTATTTGTACGATGTCATTTATTCCATCTTCATTTGTGAGCTCCTATATCTTTCCTACAAGAGACACATTGAGGCTAGGAAAAAACGAATATTTATTTTGACTGCCTTAATCACCTCCCATCCAGCCTATTGTAATAATACAGCCAGGTGCCTTGTGCTCACCCCTGAGGCACGCAGAAGCACAATCCTGTGACACAGCGAATCAGTGCTTGGTACCAGGCCACTGTGATCGACCCAGTTATCATGTGATCGCTGTGACCAATCACGTCATAACATGTATAGACCCTCCCAGATAGACTGCTAGGTTTGGTTAAGCAAATTTAGTCTTGTGGCTCTCCTGTAATCAGCATAGCAGCATTGCTTACTCCTGTCTTCTGGGGTCTTCCAGACCCCCCAGTTCGGTTTGCATCAGAACATGCGAACAGGCAATAAATTTGCTCGAACATCCGAACACCGTTAAAGTCTATGGTACTCGAACATGAAAAATCTAAAGTGCTAATTTTAAAGGCTTATATGCAAGTTATTGTCATAAAAAGTGTTTGGGTGACCCGGGTCCTGCTCCAGGGGGCATGTATCAATGAAAAAAAAGTTTTAAAAATTGCAGTTTTTTCGGGAGCAGTGATTGTAATAATGCTTAAAGTGAAACAATAAAAGTGAAATATTCCTTTAAATTTCATACCTAGGGGGTGTGTATAGTATGCTTGTAAAGTATCGCTTGTTTCCCGTGCTTAGAACTGTCCCTGCACAAAGTGTAATTTCTGAAGGAGAAAAAGTAATTTAAAAGCACTCGCGGCTATAATGAATTGTCGGCTCCCGGTAATACAGAGAACAGTCATTTAAAGTCATTGATAAAAAAATGCGCGGAAGTCCCCCCAAATTCAATTACCAGGCCCTTCAGGTCTGGTATGGATTTTAAGGGGAACTCCACGCCTTTATCCAAGCATGCAACCTGGCAGGCCACAGGAAAAGGGGGGGGGACAAGAGAGAGCCTGAGGACAAGGGCCTCAACCTCACAACCCATGCCCGGTGGTTGTGGGGGTCTGCGGGCAGGGGGCTTATCGGAATCTGGAAGCCCCCTTTAACAATGGGACCCCCAGATCCCGGACCCCCTCGTTTGCAATGGTACTGGGTACATTGTACCCCTACCATTTCACAAAGAAAGTGTAAAAAATTGAAAAAAAACACACAGACACCCACTGGGATAAGTCCTTTATTAAAAATAAAAAAAGATTCCAGAGGTGGTAATCCACTCTCGGTATCCTGCGATATACGTTTAATACACAATTGTATGGGACTTTGGACTACTTACTTATTATTGATTGAGGTGTTGCACCACACTGAATTTATTTGAATATATTACTTTGGTGCTGTGGAATCCCATTGCAGTGGCTGTGCATTACATTTTTGATTTAATTTTTCTAGTAGTGTATACTAATTGCTCTGATTGCCTCTGCAACTAAAGCGGGTAGTGGTTGAGGGATTTTAACATCCCACAACCTGGCATGTGAATGAGCCCTAATAGTGCAGCCAGTCACAGTTCTATGATCACCACCACACCATCCACAGTGTCACCAAACTAGTGTTTCTTGAATCAGTGTTCCTGATATGCCTGTTTATTGACCACATTTCTGCCTGTTGCCTGGACTGATCCTTTGCCTGTATGCTAACCATGTCTCTGCCTGTGCCTGAACTGACTCATCTGCACATTCAGCTGACTATGTTTCTGTGAGACACCAGTCCCTTGTAGACATTTGCACTCCTGAAAACCAAATTCTTCTTCAACTCTTTAGCCTCCTTTGCATCCTGGCCAGTGAACATGGCATTACTGGGGGGCAACCACATACCATTAGGCTTAGCTTCCTTGGATTAAAGTAACTGGGACTGCTATAGGTGAAAATACATGAACTACTTTCCGACCGCCGGCTGTCAAATGACGGCCAGGCGGTGGACCTATTGTGGCGGGAGGGCGTCATATGACGTCCTCCCGTTTAAACAGGGAATGCGCGCGCATCCCTGTTTCTTTCGGTGCCGCCATGTCCCGGAGACACCACGTGATCGGCCGTGATGAAGTCAATGTAAACAAATGTAAGCAAACCGCGGTAACGAGATGTTACCGGGTTCTCCTCCTCACACACCGATCGTGTGTGAGGAGGAGATTGCGAAAACATCTCGTTACTGCTTACAGTGTACACCAACACACACTGATTGCCCCCCCCAATAAAGAGGACCTGTCACCACTAGGGATGAGCTTCGAGTTCGAGTCGAACTCATGTTCTACTCGAACATTGCCTGTTCGCCTGTTCAGCGAACAGTGAACAATTTGGGCTGTTCGCAGCAAATTCGAAAAGCCGGAACACCCTATACAAGTCTATGGGAGAAATCTAAAGTGCTAATTTTAAAGGGTAATATGCAGGTTACTGTCCTAAAAAGTGTTTGGGGACCCGGGTCCTGCCCCAGGGGACATGGATCAATGCAAAAAAAAGTTTTAAAAACGGCCGTTTTTTCAGGAGCAGTGATTTTAATAATGATTAAAGTGAAACAATAAAAGTGTAATATTCCTTTAAATTTCATAGCTGGGGGGTATCTATAGTATGCCTGTGAAGGGGCGCATGTTTCTGGTGCTTAGAACTGTCCCTGCACAAAGTGTCATTTGTGCAGGAAAAAAAGTCTTTTAAAATCACTTGCGGCTAAATTGTCGGCTCCCCGTAATACAGAGAACACTCAATGAGTGTTCTCTGTATTAGCCGACAATTCATTCATTCATTGATTAAAAAAAAAAAAAAAAAAAAAAAGCGTGGGGGTTCCCCTAAATTCAATTACCAGGCCCTTCAGGTCTGACATAGATATTAAGGGGAACCCCGTGTCAAATTTAAAAAAAAATTGACGTGGGGGTCCCCTTAAATATCCATACCAGACCCTTCAGGTCTGATATGGATATTAAGGGGAACCCCGCATCAAATTTAAAAAAAATTGACGTGGGGGTCTCCCTAAAAATCCATACCAGACCCTTTGTCCGAGCACGCAACCTGGCAGGCCGCAGGAAAAGGGGGGGGACAAGAGAGCGGCCCCCCCTCCCTCCTGAACCATACCAGGCCACATACCCTCAACATTGGGAGGATGTTTTGGGGGTCTGTGACCCCTCAAAGCACCTTGTCCCCATGTTGATGAGGACAAGGGCCTCATCCTCACAACCCTGGCTGGTGGTTGTGAGGGTCTGCGGGCGGGGGGCTTATCAGAATCTGGAAGCCCCCTTTAACAAGGGGACCCCCAGATCCCGCCCCCCCTGTTTGAAATGGTAAGGGAGTACAAAAGTACCCCTACCATTTCACAAAGAAAGTGTCAAAATGGTTAAATAAGACAAACACACTTTTGAAAAATTCCCATCCTCCTAATTTAAGAAACGTCAGCACAGGGATCTCCGCAGTGTCTCCGCAATGGAGACAGAAGAAGGATGTATGGACAGCGCTGGACTGAGAGATCCCCCGTCGCTGGATATGATCATCCATCGCTGGACCCCGGAGATCCGTCGCTGGATAGCAAGAGTGGATTAGCACCGCTGGAATCTTTTTTTTTATTTTTTTTATTTTTAATAAAGGAATTTTTCAAAAGTGTGTTTGTCTTATTTACACTTTTGACACTTTCTTTGTGAAATGGTAGGGGTACTTTTGTACCCCCTTACCATTTCAAACGGGGGGGGGGGCGGGATCTGGGGGTCCCCTTGTTAAAGGGGGCTTCCAGATTCTGATAAGCCCCCCGCCCGCAGACCCTCACAACCACCGGCCAGGGTTGTGAGGATGAGGCCCTTGTCCTCATCAACATGGGGACAAGGTGCTTTGAGGGGTCACAGACCCCCAAAGCATCCTCCCAATGTTGAGGGTATGTGGCCTGGTACGGTTCAGGAGGGAGGGGGGCGCTCTCTCGCCCCCCCTCTTTTCCTGCGGCCTGCCAGGTTGCGTGCTCGGATAAAGGGTCTGGTATGGATTTTTTTAATTTGATGCGGGGTTCCCCTTAATATCCATATCAGACCTGAAGGGTCTGGTATGGATATTTAGGGGGACCCCCACGTCAATTTTTTTTTTTAATTTGACACGGGTTCCCCTTAATATCCATGTCAGACCTGAAGGGCCTGGTAATTGAATTTAGGGGAACCCCCACGCTTTTTTTTTTTTTTTTTTTATCAATGAATGAATGAATTGTCGGCTAATACAGAGAACAATCATTGAGTGTTCTCTATTACGAGAGCCGACAATTTAGCCGCAAGTGAGTTTAAAAGACTTTTTTTCCTGCACAAATGACACTTTGTGCAGGGACAGTTCTAAGCACCAGAAACAGGCATACTATAGATACCCCCCAGCTACGAAATTTAAAGGAATATTACACTTTTATTGTTTCACTTTAATCATTATTAAAATCACTGCTCCTGAAAAAACGACCGTTTTTAAAACTTTTTTTTTGCATTGATCCATGTCCCCTGGGGCAGGACCCAGGTCCCCAAACACTTTTTAGGACAGTAACTTGCATATTACCCTTTAAAATGAGCACTTTAGACGCGAGCTCACGCGGATCTGATGGAGGCGGAATTCACGGAATTAGAGATTAAAATGGCGATTAAGTCACTTCACCCCTTGAAGGCCCCGGGACCAGATGGCTTTCCAGGCCAATATTATAGGAAATTCCAGGATGTCCTGATTCCTCACCTGTGCTCTTATTTTAATGGGCTTCGGAGGGGAAGCAAGATACCCTTACATGAAAATGTGGCTTATCTTAGTGTCATTCCTAAGCCGGGCAAGGATCACGGGGACTGTGCGAACTACCGACCGATCTCCCTGATCAATACCGATCTAAAGATTTTAATGAAAGTCTTAGCATTTAGACTTAACACTTTTCTGCCAAACTATATCCACCCTGACCAGGCCGGCTTTGTCCCGCTTAGGCAGGCATTGGATCAGACCCGCAGGCTAATTAATCTTATATCAGCAGTGCAGTCGGACTGGGATGGTGGAGGCTCTAGACGGGGAATGCTGCTATCGTTGGATATTCAGAAAGCGTTTGATTCCCTTTCTTGGGAATATTTATTTGCGGTCCTACGCAGATATGGTTTTGGTGAGCGCTTTTTGACTCTCCTCGGAACGCTTTATGACACACCATCGGCATCGTTGATGCTGCGGGGATATTCCTCTGAGCCTCTACCGATTAGACGGGGTACGAGGCAGGGCTGCCCACTGTCCCCGCTCCTGTTTGTTCTTGCAATAGAGCCACTGGCCATTAGGATTAGGGAATGTCAGGATGTGCAGGGGATTAGGTGTGGAAACAGAGATCATAAATGCCTACTGTTTGCTGACGATCTCTTGCTCACGCTGACGTCACCAATTACTTCTCTCCCTAACCTATATGCGATTCTTCAACCCTTCTCCGAAATCTCGGGGTTAAGAGTTAATCAGTCCAAATCTAAAGCGCTCAATCTTTCCCTGTCGGAGGCCACACAGAAAGCTATAGAGAGCACATACCAATTTAAGTGGGAGTCGGAGGCACTGCCATATCTTGGTGTTAATCTGACCCCGACTATCCAGAAGTTATACAGGCAGAATTACCCCCCACTCTACAAGACACTGGCAGCGGACCTAGCTAAATGGCAGCTACACCCTCCATCGTGGTTCGGCAGACTGCACTCTAATAAAATGAATGTGTTACCTAGAATACTGTATCTGTTCCGTACCCTACCGGTGGCTATTCTGCGTAGGGATCTACAAATGTTGCAAAATGACATTCTTAGGTTTATTTGGGGACACAAGAGGCCCAGGGTGAACAGGAGTACAATGTACACCCTAAGGAAGCAGGGGGGACTGGGCCTGCCGGATCTGCAGAAATATTATCATGCGGCTCAGCTGGCCCACCTTACCAGATACCACTCACGCCACACACATGCTATTTGGATGGATATGGAATCTTATTCCTGTCATCCCTCACAGGTTTCACAGCTATTATGGCTTCCAATGAAGGATAGACCGCTGATATTGTGTCCTACCCTGTCACTGGCTCTGGCTATATGGGACAGGCTGTCCAAAATATACAAATTCAGATCGCCCCACAACCCGCTGGCGCCATTACTTAATAACAAAGAGTTCACCCCGGGCCTCTCTCCTCAACTGTTCAATTGGTGGACAAATAAAGGGCTATTGCGCATTGCTGACCTATGTGACCGTAGGGGTATACTTTCTGAACAAGCTCTAACTGAAAAATTTGATATGCCGTCCTCGGAGAAGTTTCGATGTGCCCAATTAAGGCATTTCGTGCAGAGTATGGTCCGTAGGGGAGACCTGGGTTCCCTGACTCCCATGGAGCAGTTGAGTATGCAATATGACAAAATAAGAGGCCAGTTATCTGCCATCTACGCATTACTTAGGGGTCCAGGGAAGAAGTTGAGTTATATGGTCCAGTGGGAGCGGGACATTCAGGAATCCTTTGACTTAGATGACTGGTGCACGCTCTCTGAGACGGCATATCGCTCTCTCGCCAACACATCGGTGATAGAGGCTAATTACAAGGTATTGTTGCAGTGGTACATGGTCCCAGCCAGATTGGCCGCTTTTGTTCTGGGAGCTCCGTCCCATTGTTTTAGAGGATGCGGCCAGGTGGGGAACACCTACCATATTTGGTGGTCATGCCCGAAGGTCAGAAGGTTTTGGATTAGAGTGTTTAATTTTGTCTATACTATCACAGGATTGAACCTGAGGAAATCACCTAAGCTGGCCCTCTTGGGGGGCAAGGCGGCAGAGGCTTCCAGGCCTCAGCAGCGGCTCCTTACCTTTATATTTATTTCAGCTAAGATCACCATAGCTCGTAACTGGAGATCAGCCCAGCTTAAACATAAAATGTCATGGCTAATGCTAAACGAACGGTTATCCGCACTGTCACAAGACAGGATGAAAATGTTTTATAGAATTTGGGATCCATGGATTGTCTATCTAACTAATGGTTCCGGGACACATGCTGTTTAACGTTGTCACGGTAACATGAGTTTGAGGATCCAGGACTACGGCTCCCCCCCCCCCCACCCAGTTCTCGCCCTTTCCCTCTTTTTTCCACCTTTTTCTACTCGCTACTCTTTTCTCTTTCCCTGCTATAGGGTCTTTCCTCTTTTCTTTACTGTTCTCTGTTGAATTCTTTATATCTCTCATTTAGCGGTGCTAGCTAAATGATTGGATATTTATATCACTCAAGAGGTAACAGCTCCGGCAGCTGGGATCCTATGTGATCCGGGGTTATTGGATAAGGCACCTATTTCGCTGCCGCCAGCATGTTTACGGAACTGACCGGTGTGTTAGCCCATTATGCATTGTGCTTGATGTAATACGTTGCCGCATTAATGAGACTATTGTTTGTATTGTACTGAAAACCTTTAATAAAAATATTGAAACATAAAATGAGCACTTTAGATTGTGAACGTTCGAGTCCCATAGACTTTAATAGGGTTCTAAAGTTCACACGAAGTTTAGGTCTGTTCGCAGGTTCTGGTGCGAACCGAACAGGGGGGTGTTCGGCTCATCCCTAGTCACCACCCCTCATAGTACATGTCACTCAGTCCATCAGAGTACCTGTCATAGTCCATCAGAGTACTTGAGTACCTGTCACAGTCCATCAGAGTACCCGAGTACCTGTCACAGTCCATCAGAGTACCCGAGTACCTGTCACAGTCCATCAGAGTACCCGAGTACCTGTCACAGCCCATCAGAGTACCCGAGTACCTGTCACAGTCCATCAGAGTACCCGAGTACCTGTCACAGCCCATCAGAGTACCCGAGTACCTGTCACAGCCCATCAGAGTACCCGAGTACCTGTCACAGTCCATCAGAGTACCCGAGTACCTGTCACAGTCCATCAGAGTACCCGAGTACCTGTCACAGCCCATCAGAGTACCCGAGTACCTGTCACAGCCCATCAGAGTACCCGAGTACCTGTCACAGCCCATCAGAGTACCCGAGTACCTGTCACAGTCCATCTGAGTACCTGTCCTAGTCCATCTGAGTACCCGAGTACCTGTTACGATTCATCTGAGTACCTGTCACAGTTCATCTGAGTACTCGAGTACCTGTCACAGTCAATAGGAGTACCTGAGTACCTATCACCGCCGTTAAGAGTACCCAAATACCTGTCACCAGGCCATCAGAGTACCTGTCACCAGGCCATCAGAGTACCCAAGTATCTGTCACCAGGCCATCAGAGTACTCAAGTACCTGCCACCAGCCCATCAGAGTACCAGAGTACTTATCTGCGGCCCATCAGAGTACCCAAGTACCTATTTGCAGCCCATGCCTCATAGAATATATGTTGGGGTGTTTGCTTTCCAAAATGGGTAATTTTGTGGGTAATTGCACTGTCCTGGTGCTCCAAGACCTTCAAAAGTGTGTTAGGTAGGAATGAAATGAGTGTCATTTATGCTCCTAGAACTCCTGAAGGTACTACTTCAATGTTCGGCCTCTCTATGTGACCAGGCTGTGTAAAAGTCCTACACATGTGGTATCGCCATACTCAGGAGGAGTAGCAGAATGTGTTTTGGGGTGTAATTTTTGCTATATACATGCTATGTGTTAGAAATATCTTATAAATTGACAACTTTGTGTAAATAAAATGCGTTTTAATTTTTTTCCACTTATTCCAAAAACTTCTGGAAAAAAATGAACCGTTCAAAAGACTCATTGTGCCTCACAGATTATACGTTGGGGTGTTTGCTTTCCAAAATGGGAATAATTTTATGGGAAATTCCATTGTCCTGGTTCTCCAGGGCCTTCAAATGTGTAATAGGTGGCTGTGAAAGGAGATGCGTCATTTTTGCTCGTAGAACGTCTGAAGGTACTACTTCAATGTTGGTGTTCTGTATGTGGCCAGGCTGTGTAAAAGTCTCACACATGTGGTATTGCCATACTCGGGAAGAGTAGCAGAATGTATTTTGGGGTATAATTTGTTGTATGCATATGTTGTGTGTAAGAAATAACCTGATAATATGACAATTTTGTAAAACAAATATATTAATTAAAAAAATCTTAATTTTGCAAAGAATTGTGGGAAAAAATTACAACTTAAAAAAACTCACCATGCTACTTACTTAATACCTTGGAATGTCTACTTTCTAAAAAGGGGTCATTTGGGGGTATTTGTACTTTCGTGCCTTGTTAGTGTCTAAAGAAATTAGATACACCTGATGTACTGAAGGCCTGATCAGATGTGATCAACTTTCAGTGATTGGCACCATAGTTTGTAGACTCTATAACTTTCACAAAGACCAAATAATATACACTAATGTGGGCTATTTTTTTAAAGATATGTAGCAGTATAAATTTTGGCCAAAATGTATGAATAAAAATTACTAATTAGCAAAAATGTATGACAGAAACAAAGAAAAAGGCATTTTTTCACAAAATTTACATTTTATTTTATTTATAGCACAAAAAATAAAAAAACCCACTAGTGATTAAATACCACTAAAAGAAAGCTCTATTTGTGTGGAAAAAAGGGTGCAAGTTTCATATGGGTACAGTGTTCCATGACTGAGTAAGCTTTTCGACAGGTGCCTCCATTTTCACAAAGTTGGATCTCAGAGGTGCATACAATCTGATTTGGATACCAGAAGGTGACAAATGGAAAACCGCGTTTAACACTAGAGACGGGCATTAGAAATACTTGGTTATGCCTTTTGGTTTGTTCAATGCCCCAGCTGTGTTCCAATGAAATCTTCAGGGATCTACTGTACCAGTTTGTTTTCATCTATCATCATTCTCATCTTTTTGGAAAATCTGCTTGTTCACAGAAAACATGTTCGCACTGTACTTCAGTGCCTTAGAGAGAATAATCTGTATGCCAAGCTGGAGAAATGTTCTTTTGGATGTTCTGAGGTCCTGCTTCTGGGATACTTTGTCTCAAGTTTGGGTCTTCGTATGGATCCTGGAAAGGTCTTGGCTATTACCAACTGGCCTCTTCCTGCTAGCCTCAAGGTCACACAATGTTTTCTTTGGTTCACAAATTATTATAGGCAGTTCATAAGGAATTACTCTTCCAATGCTGCGCCTATTATCGTTTTGACCAAGAAGGGTGCGAATGCCAAGGCCTGCCCCCCTGAAGCTGTCTCTGATTTCACAACCTGAAACAGGCCTTTGTTTCTGGACTTCTCTTGAGGTGACCTAATCTTGGGGATCCATTTTTTATTGAAGTGAATGCTTCTTCAATGGGGTGAGAGCTGTGCTTCTTCAATCCTTTGAGAAAAGACGTCAATCATGTGCATTCTTCTCCAAGAAAAGAATTTCAGGCAGAGAGAAATTATGCTATTGGTGATTGCAATTAGATTAGTGTTAGAGGAGTGGCATCATCTCTTGGAGGGTTCCTCTCATTCCATAATTATTTTTACTGATCACAAGAATCTACAGTACCTACAGAATGCTAAACATCTAAATCCCAGACAGGCCAGGTGGAGTATTTTCCTTTCCCATTTTAATTTTATGATTACATACAAAGCTGGTCTGCAATGGTCAGGCTGATGCACTCTCTAGGTCATTTAACACTTTGGACGAGGAGTCCACCCCTGAACCTAAACCATGCATTGTTGCCCATTCTACTACCCTGGAGTCAAAAAATAGTCCGCAGGGGTTTAGTCAGTTAGACAAGTTAATTCAGTTGTCTGTGAGCTGGTGGTAAGTAGGCTTGGATTTTTTCCTGGGCATTCCCCAGGCTTTGTTGTTACACTAAACAACCCCCCTTCTTTTTTTTTTCCTGATATGAATGGGTGACTGTATGGAGAGATGGATATGAGGTATTTTTTTTTATGTTTGTTGGTAATGTTTGTCTATTGACTGTAAAGAGAAATATGATTAATTCAAGATTATAAAAAATAAAAATACCACCCAAAGAAAGTTCTATTTGTGTGAAAAAATTATATACATTTTTTTGGGTACAGTGTTGCATGATTGTTGTTTGATTGCCTTTTAAAAAAAAATGTCCCTTCCTCATTCTGTAGCTAGGAGGTGCTCTATATATATATGGTTTGAGCACAAATTCCTGGAGCTAGACATACTATGATTTTTTTGACCTGTCTGATGTTCATCTGTGAAGATCTGCAAAAATTTTCAACTAAAGATTTATACGATCTACAAGATGTCATTTGAATCAAGTCACTGCCTGCCAATATTACTGAGATTGTAAGGTATAGCTATCTCACTACAACTGGATCAGTTATAGAGATAACACTTCAGGGCTTAGATTGGAGAGACAGAGCAAGGTCTATCTGACTATTCTCCACTAACAGACAAGATCAGTATTCAAGGACCTCCCAAGCACATTTATTGCATGTAAATTCTTTTTGGTAATTGCTGTTCCCAGACTAAGACATCGACTGGATTGAAATACTTATTTATTGGCCATGGTGGCTAAATTACAATATTCATTACATATTGATGCTGAATCCAAAGAAAAAAAAGAGCATTGCTCCAAGTGCTGACACAAACACATCTGGTGACAAGCAATGCTGTTAGTTTCTGGCTTACCTGTTCGTCCAGCCCTCTGAAAGCAACAGACAAAAGATGTAGTGAGCCACACACCAATAATCAGCCCATTTACAACATAAAAGAAAACAACTTTTTTCAACACATTTCATACAAAACTCCTCTAGAGACATGTTTCAGGATGACACCAGTTAGAAACATTCTCAGGGCAAAGTCATGAGGGACAAGGGAAGAGAAAACCCTGATCACAAGTTATAGATAGTTCATGTCTTAAAAAACAATGTGGCCAGCTCCCTTGATTGGAAGAGAGACAGACATCCTTTAGTGAGAACAATTCTGGTGGCTACAGAACTCCCCATTTGCATAAAGGGGCTGATTTGCCTACTGCGTTTTGCAGTGGTGCACTAGCATGCATGAGCAAAGTTGCACAAATGGCAATAGACAACCTAGTGATAAATGTGTAAGTGTTTGAATTTTAAGTGGTTATAAACCTCGGATATGAAGTTTGAACAATGCACACATACTTCTATACTGTGTACTTGTCTCTATCCAAAGCACTGAATGTGATTTCTATCTGCTGTCTCATTCTTCTGTTAACAGCATTAGTCACTTCTGTACTGTATGAAGGGGGTGTGTCTCTTCTCTCCAATCAGTCCTCAGAGGTCCTCTCACTGAGATTGGCATTGTGAGACTTCAAAATTCCGCCCCCCTGCTTTTCAGAGATTCTATGGACATTCTAGATTTTGAATGGTTGTAGAGGACAGATGGGTGCAGATAAAGAGGTTCAACTTATGTAGGAAGATTTGTTTCCTCTCTCTGTATCACATAACACATAACACATTCAGTCTCTTCACTGAGTATATGTGAGGGTTTGCAACCATTCATTTTAAAGGGTAACTCCTTTTTTTTTGTGGGGAAAAAAACTAAATAATAAAATAAAATAAAAATAGCATATACAATTGTGACACCAGTCATATTGTAATTGAATGTTATTAACCACTTCAGCCCCGGACCAATTAACAGCCTAAGGACCAGAGGTCTTTTTACAATTTCGCACTGCACTGCTTTAACTGGTAATTGCGCGGTCATGCAATGTTGTACCCAAACGAAATTTGCGTCCTTTTCTTCCCACAAATAGAGCTTTCTTTTGGTAGTATTTGATTGCCTCTGCGATTTTTATTTTTTGCGATATAAATGGAAAAAGACCGAAAATTTTGAGAAAAAAATATATTTTCTACTTTTTGTTATAAGAAAAATCAAATAAACTAAATTTTAGTCATACATTTAGGGCAAAATGTATTCAGCCACATGTCTTTAGTAAAAAAAATGTCAATAAGTGTATATTTTTTGGTTTGCGCAAAAGTTATAGTGTCTACAAACTAGAGTACATTTTCTGGAATTTACACAGCTTTTAATTTATGACTGCCTATCTCATTTCTTGAGATAAAATGGCAGGGCAGTACAAACCCCCCCTCCAAATGACCCCATTTTGGAAAGTAGACACCCCAAGGAAATTTCTGAGAGGCATGTTGAGCCCATTGAATATTTTTTTTTTTGTCCCAAGTGATTTAATAATGACACAAAAAAACAAAAGTTTACAAAAAGTTGTCACTAAATGATATATTGCTCACACATGCCATAGTTATATGTGGAATTGCACCCCAAAATATATTTTGCTGCTTCTCCTGAGTACGGGGATACCACATATGTGGGACTTTTTGGGAGTCTAGCCGCGTATGGCACCCCGAAATCCAATCACTGCCTTCAGGGTTTCTAAGGGTGCAAATTTTTGATTTCACTCCTCACTACCTATCACAGTTTCAAAGGCCATAAAATGCCAAGATGGCACAAAACTTCCCCAAATGACCCCATTTTGGAAAGTAGACACCCCAAGCTATTTGCTGAAGGGCATGTTGAGACCATTAAATATTTTTTTTTGTCCCAAGTGATTGAATAATGACACAAAAAAAAAGTTTACAAAAAGTTGTCACTAAATGATATATTGCTCACACATGCCATAGTTATATGTGGAATTGCACCCCAAAATATATTCTGCTGCTTCTCCTGAGTACGGGGATACCACATATGTGGGACTTTTTGGGAGTCTAGCCACGTACCGCACCCCGAAAACCAATCACTGCCTTCAGGGTATCTAAGGGTGCAAATTTGTGATTTCACTCCTCACTACCTATCACAGTTTCGAAGGCCATAATATTCCAAAATAACACAAACCCCCCCCCAAATGACCCCATTTTGGAAAGTAGACACCCCAAGCTATTTACTGAGAGGCATGTTGAGTCCATGAAATATTTTATATTTTGCCACAAGTTGCAGGAATATTAATTTTTTTTTTTTTGCACAAAGTTGTCACTAAATGATATATTGCTCACACATGCTATGGGCATAAGTCAAATTACACCCCAAAATAAATTTTGCTGCTTCTCCCGAGTACGGAGATACCACATGTGGGGGACTTTTTGGGAGCCTAGCCACGTACTGGACCCCGAAAACCAAGCACTGCCTTCCGGATTTAAATATAAAACGCTACCAAAACAAACTGTTAGCGATCGCAGGGATCAGGCCTGACTCTGCGATCGCTGCAGTTATGTGTTTAGTGTTTTGTAAGTGACAGTGATCAATCGAGACTGCACTTGGGTGGGCTGGGCGGAGGGGCAAAACGCAGGTGCTAGCAGGTATCTGGGCTGATCCCGCTAACAATGCTTTTTTTTGGAACCCTAAACTGCTGGGGACGCTAGTATAGATCTGATCAGATCAGATATTGATCTGTTCAGATTCTATACCACTACGGGAGGTGTATGCTTTGCGCGTGGGTGTTAGCGGCACTGGCACTAACCTAGCGCTGCCTGGGGCGACGCAGACCCTGACCCTAAAACCTAATTGATATCACCCGCCGGGTGATCAGGGGGTTAAACCTTTTTGGGTAATAAATGGTGGGTGCCCTGATGCTATAAAAAGCAAACTAACTAACCAGAGTCACCCGTAACACTTATACGGTGATCACTGGTGAAAGGGTTAACTAGGGGCAATCAGGGGGTTCAAATTTTTATTAGGTAGTATATGGGGGTCCCTGGCGCTATATAAAAACCTGACGGGGAACCTAAATAACTAACTGGCTAACCAGCGTCACCAGTGACACTTATACGGTGATCGCTGGTGAAAGGGTTAACTAGGGGCAATCAGGGGGCTAAAACCATTATTGGGTAGTATATGGGGGTACCTAGCGCTATAAAAACCTGGTGGTGAACCTAAAAAAATAACTAGCTACCTAGCGACACTAGTGACACTAATGCAGCGATCAGAAAAATGATCGCTTAGTGACACTGGCAAAAGGGGGTAAAAGGGTTAACTAGGGGCAATCAGGGGGTTAAAACCATTATTGGGTAGTATATGGGGGTACCTAGCGCTATAAAAACCTGGCGGTGAACCTAAAAAAAAGAACTAGCTACCTAGCGACACTAGCGACACTAAGGCAGCGATCAGAAAAATGATCGCTTAGTGACACTGGCAAAAGGGGGTGAAAGAGTTAACTCTAAGGGCAATCAGGGGGTTAAATCTTTATGGGGGGGTGGTAGGGGCTACCCTGGACCTAACACTAACTGCCCTGACACTTTTTACTTTTACAACTGACACTGAATGTAGTGATCAGTAAATAAATGATCACTGCAATCAGTGACACTGTGACTGGGGGGGGGGGGGGGGTTGTGTGCCTATGTGTTATTTAGTGTCAGTGTAGTGTTTGGTGCAGACTTACTGTGTCCTCTCCTCGTAGTCCGGTCAATAAGACCGCCCCGAGGAGAATGACATCACTTCCTCCCTGCCTGTGTATACAATACACAATGGGGGGAAGCTTCTCATTCGCTCGAGAGGGGATGGCCAGAAACCAACGGCCATCCCCTCATCCCGGATCGCTCCTGAAGCGAACCGGACCGCCGTATCCAGCGGGAGGGGGTCCGATCGGACCCGCTGGAACGCACATGTACGTGCTTGTGCCTGTACATGCCATTGTGATGATGTAAAATGCCATGCGGCGGTCCTTAAGTGGTTAAAAACAATCTTTACTTTTCAATCTGCAGCTCTGTAATTTTCTGCAAAATGCAATGCAATTTGGTTACCTGGATGAGTTCTGTATACAGAATGTGTACAGAATGCCCCCAGAAATGTCCTGCTTGTATAATTGGCTCACTGATTTTCACAGAAGTCTGCACTAAAATACAAATCAGATTGAGGCATCCCCTGCAACAAAAATTAGATTTTTAGTAAGATACTCCCAATAGGAAATCACGTCTAAAGGGATGCTGTGGATGCTGACCCTGAACTTTTCCTTATTAGGGGTCTGTAGGTGAAGCAGCTGGTTGATAATTATGAAACCACTCCCATAAGCCCTTGTACACACGGTCGGAGATTCCAACGGAATGTGTCCGATCGGACCGTTTTGTCGGATATTCCGACTGTGTGTGGTCTACATCGGACTGTTTCCGTCGGAATATCCGACAGACCAACTTTTCCAACTTGTTGGTAAAATTTTCCGTTAAAATGCTCCGATCGGACATACTCCGATCATGTGTAGAGAATTCCGATCGGACAAAGTGCCACGCATGCTCAGATCAAATTCCTACACCAAAGCTATTGGCTACTAGCGTGAACGTAATAACGTAATCACGTCGGATTTTCCGACAACTTTGTCCGACCGTGTGTATGCAACAGTTTTGGACAAAATTGGTTGTCGGACTCTCCGACCGTGTGTACAAGGGCTTAGATTCAGTTCTCCACATAGGCACAGACAAACACACAGGGATTTTTTTCAGAATACCAAAAGGTAGGAATCAAGTTTGTTAAAATCCCTGCTTTGTACAAGAATCACCCAGAGGGGATTTTTTTTTTTTTTTTTTTTTTTTCTCAACAAGTGTAGTTATTCTTAAAATTTGTGTAGTACTGCTGCTGCCCACAACACGTCTCTAAATATCAATATTGGATATTAAAGCAGACATTATTTTGCTCATGGTGCGCTATTATGATCCAAACATTAGTAAACTCCCTAGAAAGTGTTTATATCTTCAAGTTCTTTCCATTAGAACAAGGTTTTCTGTAAAAAGCATTGAGAAAGTGCCCTGTACCACTAGATGATACAGGTAACTGATTACATTTTGGAACCCATGTTTAGGCATTTGGAAATATGTAAATTTGATTTTATGTAAATCAGATTCAATTATTTTTAATACACGACAAACGTGGAGATTAATTGGTGGTACATATATACACTATATTACCAAATGTATTGGGATGCCTGCATTTACACGCACATGCATTTTAAAGGGTAACTCCGCTTTTGTGGGGGGAAAAATAGCAAATAAAGAAAAAATAATATAGTGTATACAATTACGTCACAAATCATATTGTAATTGAATGTTATTAAAAATGACCTTTCCTTTCAATCTGTAGCTGCTGTAATGTTCCTAAAAATGCAATGCAATATGACTACCTGGAGGTGTTCTGTACACAGAATGTATACTGAGCACACCTTAGAAGCATCATGTCCTGCTTGTATGATTGGCTCACTGATTTTCACAGAAGTCTACAGATACAAGTCAGATTTCAGGCATCCCCTGCAACATAAATTTCATTTTGGTGAGATACTCTCAATAGGAATACGTTTAAAGGGATGCAAGCCCAGCAGCTTTCCTCATTAGTGCCCTGCAGGTGATTGATAATTATGAAACCACTCCCATTAGATTAAATTTACCACATGGACACAGACAAGCACACAGGGATTTCTTCATAATAACAAAAAGTAGGAATCCGCAACATAATTTGGTAAAATCCCTGCAAGGTACTGTACATAGATCACCCAGAGGGGAATGTTTTTTCCTCAACAAAAGTGGAGTTACTCTTTAATGGCATCCCAGTCTTAGTCTATAGGGTTCAATATTGAGTTGGCCCACCCTTTGCAGCTATAACAGCTTCAACTCTTCTGGGATGGCTGTCCACAAGGTTTAGGAATGTTTCTATGGGAATATTTGACCATTCTTCCACAAGCGCATTTTTGAGGTTAGGCACTGATGTGGATGAGAAGACCTGGCTTGCAGTCTAATTCATCCCAAAGGTGTTCTATCGGGTTGAGGTTAGTACTCTGTGCAGGCCAGTCAAGTTCCTCCACCCCAAACCGCGCATCCATGTCTTTATGGACCTTGTTTTGTGCGCTGGGGTGCAGTAATGTTGGAATAGGAAGAGGTCATCCCCAAACTGTTCTCACAAAGTTGGGAGCATGAGATTGTTCAAAATGTCTTGGTATGCTAATGCCTTAAGGCATAAGTGTCAAACTGGTGGTCTTCCAGCTGTTGTGGAACTACAAGTCCCATGAGGCATCGCAGGGTTGACAGTTACCAGCATGACTCCCACAGGTAGAGCCATGATTGAACCTGTAGTTCCGCAACTGCTCGAGGGCCACCAGTTTGACACCCCTGCCTTAAGAGTTCCCTTACTGGAACTAAGGAGCCAAGCCGAACCCCTGAAAACCAACCCCACACCATAATCCCTCCTCCACCAAATAATTTGGACCAGCACACAAAGCAAGGTCCATAAGGACACGGATGAGTGAGTTTGGGGTGGAGGAACTTGACTGGCCTGCACAGAGTTTTGACATCAAGCCGATAGAACACCTTTGGGATGAATAAGAGCGGAGACTGCAAACCAGGCCCTCTCGTCCATTTCAGTGCTTAACCTCACAAATGCGCTTCTGGAATAATGATCAAGCATTCCCATAGACATACTCCTAATCTTTCTGAACAGCCTTCCCAGAAAAGTTGAAGCTATTATAGATGCAAGGGATGGACCAACTCAATATTGAACATTGCAGAATAAAACTGGGATGCCATTAAAATTCATGTGCGTGTAATATAATAATAATGGTAATTTAGTGTATGTATATACAGTGGGGCAAAAAAGTATTTAGTCAGCCACCAATTGTGCAAATTCTCCCACTCAAAAAGATGAGAGAGGCCTGTAATTGTCATCATGGGTATACCTCAATTATGAGAGACAAAATGTGGAAAAAAATCCAATCACATTGTCTGATTTTTGAAAGAATTTATTTACAAATTATGGTGGAAAATAAGTATTTTGTCACCTACAAATAAGCAAGATTTCTGGCTCTCACAAACCTCTATCTTCTTCTTTAAGAGGCTCATCTGTCCCCCACTCATTACCTGTATTAATGGCACTGGTTTGAACTTGTTATCAGTATAAAAGACACCTGTCCACAACCTCAAACAGTCACACTCCAAACCCCACTATGGTGAAGACCGAAGAGCTGTGGAAGGACACCAGAAACAAAATTGTAGACCTGCACCAGGCTGGGAAGACTGAATCTGCAATAGGCAAGCAGCTTGGTGTGAAGAAATCAACTGTGGGAGCAATCATTAGAAAATGGAAGACATACAAGACCACTGATAATCTCCCTCGATCTGGAGTGGTAGAAACACAACTCGTCGTGTTTGGAGGAGAGAGAATGCTGAGTTGCAACCAAAGAACACCAAACCTACTGTGAAGCATGGGGGTGGCAACGTCATGATTTGGCACTGATTCTCTGCAAAGGGAACAGGACGACTGATCCGTGTACATAAAAGAATGAATGGGGCCATGTATCGTGAGATTTTGAGTGCAAACCTCCTCCCATCAGCAAGGGCATTGAAGATGAAACTTGGCTGGGTCTTTCAGCATGACAATGATCCCAAACACACCACCCGAGCAACGGAGTGGCTTCGTAAGAAGTATTTCAAGGTCCTGGAGTGGCCTAGCCAGTCTCCAGATCTCAACCCCATAGAAAACCTTTGGAGGGAGTTGAAAGTCTGTGTTGCCCAGCGACAGGCCCAAAACATCACTGCTTTAGAGGAGATCTGTATAGAGGAATGGGCCAACATACCAGCAACAGTGTGTGACAACCTTGTGAAGACTTACAGAAAACGTTTGACCTATGTCATTGCCAACAAAGGATATATAACAAAGTATTGAGATGAACTTTTGATATTGACAAAATACTTATTTTCCACCATAATTTGCAAATAAATTCTTTAAAAAATCAGACAATGTGATTGTCTGGATTTGTTTCCACATTTTGTCTCTCATAGTTGAGGTATACCTCTGATGACAATTACAAGCCTCACTTGTCTTTTTAAGTGGGAGAACTTGCACAATTGGTGGCTGACTAAATACTTTTTTGCCCCACTGTATGTGTTGTTGACAATTTTAATTATCTTAAGAAAATCTTATACTGGTTTGTGTAATCTAATGGAAACTTAACAATCTATCCCAAAACATTTGTCTTGAGTGCACAGACCTTTCCCAGTCCTTTACACTTATTATTTTCTCTTAGATGTCACCTAATCACAAAAATGTCATATAAGCTTTAATATGCCAGTGTAACCATAAACTTATTTTTCCACATTTTTAAATCTGCATCATCTATAAAAATATTAGTTGATCCTGCAATGAAAGCCCTTGTTCAAGCACTTGCTGTTAGAGGGTAGAATTTCTCTGTCCATGTTTACCAGTCTTTTGTCACCATCATGAAGCCTGCCCTAAGAAATGCTATGCAACAGTTTCTGAAATACATATAAACTGCAAATAGCTTCAGGAGAGTAGCAGCACTTAGCTGCAACTAAGGATATAAACACAGTGAAAATAAGTAATTTTAGTAAAAAAGGAAATTATAATTTGCAATCATACACAGTGATTTAACAAACTAAATGCCATTCAGCTAGAGATTACATTTGCTTCAATTTGCAATATATTGTTTTTTATTTAGCAGTCTCATCTAAAGGGGATCTAATCCAATCTGCATTGCAGTGTACATTGACCTTTCATGGGATTACTCACAAAAAAAAAAAAGAAAAATGTTATATATTTTATAATTAATCAGATTACTAATTGCAGTCTTACATATACCAAGCTAGGACTGGGTTTACAAATCTTTTAACTTTGGCAGGTTTTTTCCTATTGCTTTATTGAGTATGCCACAAATAATCTGCAATGTATAGCACGTATATGGCAAGGAGAAAAATATGCCCACAGTATGTAAGGCTGAAAATAGTACTAAATAGTGTGCAAGCAGGGAGAGCTCAGCACAGTAATCTGATTGCAGTAATGTGTGTGGGAAGCACAGCTTCCTGTCCTATTATACAGTGACCCTGAAAAGTAAAACACATTTCACGTGAAAATATAGAATGCTGCAGCTTTTTGAGACCTGATCATTTGCTGCTACAATTGGTAAGAATGCAAACAATTCATTCTGCAGTACTCAAACAAAACATATTTATGACATTTGTTCAGGAGCATTACCAAGGTTTCTGCTACCTGAGTAGGAAGCTGATTTGTTAGGTCCATCCCCTGCACTTGGTACAAATCCAACTCTTTACTTTCTTCATTTACTTACCCCCATATGAAGCAGGTAGAATTGCAATTATTATTATTATTATTATTATTATTATTATTATTATTATTATTATTAATAATAACAATTATTAATATTAACAATAACAGTAATAATGTAATGATAAAATAAAACCAGCAAAAAAAAAAAAAGTGTTTGGTTAAGAATAATATCAGATGGTGATTATGATGATAATAATGCTATTACTTTTACTGATGGTAAAATGAATATTGCAACAAATATTATAGTTACTTTGACATTCTAATTTATTTATTTATTTTCAATTAGAGCTATCCCTTAGACTAGAGGTATTAAATACTTGTATATACCTTTACAATGCTTTTATTTCACATACGATTATTTGAAATAATATTTTTTTGTGTTTGTGTATATATATATATATATATATATATATATATATATATATATAGATAGATAGATAAATAGATAGATAGATATCTATATATATCTATATATATCTATATATATATATATATATATATATATATATATATATATATATATATATATATAAGATTTTGAGAACAGCATACACAATTTTTACCATTACAAATGCATATATATATATATATATATATATATATATATATATATATATATCTGCGTTTGTAATAGTAAATATTTAGTATGCTGTTCTCAAAATCTTTAAATCTTTAGTTTTCATTATATAAAATATCTGGTGATCCTTCCATGAAGGTCTTTTTTCAGGCACTTCTTGTTATAAGGTGACAACTGTCTCCCATGTCTGCTTATTGTCACCATGTCACATGTTGCCCCTGGCAGAAAGTCATGTAGCAAATATGTTCTAAGGACACAAAAAAGTGCATGTAGGCGGGAAGTGGATAAAAGAGGTTGCAGGTGACCAGAAACACTGAGGTGTGAAAATATGAAAAGGTGAAGAACTTATTTTATGAAAAGAATACAAATAAAGTTAATTGTTTGATGCCCAATACTTTAAATGTTATTCAGCTAGGGTTTACATATACTTTAAACAATAACAGATGGTAATAATCATAAAAAAATAATAACAATATTATCATTATTGTTAAATACTAATTATAGGATTGTTATGATCATCTAGACATTAATATTGTTTTTATAATTTCAATTGTTTACATTTGTGTATATATACATGAATATATTATGATTATAATTGTTGCTATTATTATTATATTTAGTAGTGTAGTAAAAATAAGGCCGCGTACACACGCGCGGACTGTTTGCCCAACCTTGTTCGGCAAACAGTTTGTCAAACAGTCCGCTCAAAATTTGCATGAGCGGACTTGCCCACACACGAGCGGACTGTTTGACGAACAAGGTTGGGCAAACAGTTCGCTCAACTTTTGAAATGAACGGACTCGCCCACGTAAGGAGGAGGCAAATCCGCCCATTTCAAGCGCGTGTACAGGTAGGCGGGGCCCGCGAAGGAGACGTCGCGGGCTCCGCCGCCTGGAATGGGCTTAAAGGGGAACCCCCACGCCGAAAAAAATCGGCGTGGGGGTTCCCCCCAAGTCCACACCAGACCCTTGTCCGAGCACGCTACCCGGCCGGCCAGGAAAGGGGGGCGAGCGAGCGCGCCCCCCCTCCTGAGCCGTACCAGGCCGCGTGCCCTCAACATGGGGGGGTGCCTTGGGGAAGGGGGGGCCGCGCGGCCCCCCCACCCCAAAGCACCTTGTCCCCATGTTGATGAGGACAAGGGCCTCTTCCCGACAACCCTGGCCGTTGGTTGTCGGGGTCTGCGGGCGGGGGGCTTATCGGAATCCGGGAGCCCCCTTTAAGAAGGGGGCCCCCGGATACCGGCCCCCCACCCTATGTGAATGAGTATGGGGTACAATGTACCCCTACCCATTCACCTGTGAAATAAAGTACAATAAAACACACAACACAGAGAAAAAGTATTTTATTGCACAGCCGGGGGTCTTCCGTCTTCGGGGGTCTTCTCGCCGGACTCCTCCGCTATGTGTGTGTAGCTCTTTTGCCAGCGGAGGAGTCCGGCTTTCTTCCTCCCCGCCGCCGGCCTCTTCTCCCGACTTCGGGGGTCTTGTCCCCCTCTTCGGTTCTTCTGCCGGGCCACCGCGCCTGGTCCGGTGGCCCGGTCTTCTGTCGCCGCCTTCGGTTCTTCTGCCGGGCCACCGCGCCTTCTTGTAGCTCTTTTACAGGCGGTGGCCCGGTCTTCTGTCGCCGCTGTCGCCTTCCGTTCTTCTTCTTGTTCTTCTTGTTCTTCTCCAGGAGATGTTGACACGTCGCTCCCTCCGGCCGGAATGCCAGAGCCGCCCTGCGCTGTGACTTATATAGTGACAATGGGGCGGGGTCACATGGTATATGTCACATGGGTTGGTCACATGGGTTGATGTCACATGGGGACTATGACATCGTAAGGGGGCGGGGTCACCATGTGACCAACCCATGTGACATATACCATGTGACCCCGCCCCATTGTCACTATATAAGTCACAGCGCAGGGCGGCTCTGGCATTCCGGCCGGAGGGAGCGACGTGTCAACATCTCCTGGAGAAGAACAAGAAGAACAAGAAGAAGAACGGAAGGCGACAGCGGCGACAGAAGACCGGGCCACCGCCTGTAAAAGAGCTACAAGAAGGCGCGGTGGCCCGGCAGAAGAACCGAAGGCGGCGACAGAAGACGGCGACAGAAGACCGGGCCACCGGACCAGGCGCGGTGGCCCGGCAGAAGAACCGAAGAGGGGGACAAGACCCCCGAAGTCGGGAGAAGAGGCCGGCGGCGGGGAGGAAGAAAGCCGGACTCCTCCGCTGGCAAAAGAGCTACACACACATAGCGGAGGAGTCCGGCGAGAAGACCCCCGAAGACGGAAGACCCCCGGCTGTGCAATAAAATACTTTTTCTCTGTGTTGTGTGTTTTATTGTACTTTATTTCACAGGTGAATGGGTAGGGGTACATTGTACCCCATACTCATTCACATAGGGTGGGGGGCCGGTATCCGGGGGCCCCCTTCTTAAAGGGGGCTCCCGGATTCCGATAAGCCCCCCGCCCGCAGACCCCGACAACCAACGGCCAGGGTTGTCGGGAAGAGGCCCTTGTCCTCATCAACATGGGGACAAGGTGCTTTGGGGTGGGGGGGCCGCGCGGCCCCCCCTTCCCAAGGCACCCCCCCCATGTTGAGGGCACGCGGCCTGGTACGGCTCAGGAGGGGGGGCGCGCTCGCTCGCCCCCCTTTCCTGGCCGGCCGGGTAGCGTGCTCGGACAAGGGTCTGGTGTGGACTTGGGGGGAACCCCCACGCCGATTTTTTTCGGCGTTGGGGTTCCCCTTTAAGCCCATTCCAGGCGGCGGAGCCCGCGACGTTTCCTTCGCGGGCCCCGCCTACCTGTACACGCGCTCGAAATGGGCGGACTTTCCGAGCGGGAACAGTCCGCTCATTTCGAAAGTACAGCGGACAGGCCCACACACGGGCGGACTGTTCGCTCAAACACAGTTTCAGCGGACAGTTTTTCGGAATTTCCGAAAGACCTTGTCCGTCCAACTGTCCGCTGAAACTGTCCGCTGAAAGCCCACACACGAGCGGACTGTCCGCCCAAACACTGTTCAGCGGACAAGGTTGGGCGAACAGTCCGCCCGTGTGTACGCAGCCTAACAGAAGAAAAGGTACTATTATCATCTTTATCATTTAGTTATTAGGATGCAAATTATATTGGCATCTACACATACACATGCTGTGCCTAAATAACAAATCTATATAACAAGCAATGATAATATTTTATATGTGAATTATTAAAACCAAGGAAAACTACAGTAGCTGACTTGTTAAATGCAGATGCCAAGCAAAAGGGACCTAGCTGTTAGTGTTACCCATAGCTCCCAACTGTCCCTGATCTCGAGGGACTGTCCCTGATTTGGAGCAATGTCCCTCATTCCTCCTCATTTGTCCCTCATTTTGGTCTAATCTATATAGATGTATATAAAATGCAGTTTTTATCTATCGAAAAGTGTTTTCCAGCACTAAACCTTTTATCTGATTCCTAAATTGCTGTATTTGTAAATTCCAAAAGCCAATATAAAGGCATATTAGTGGTAAAAAAAAGCACTTCTCCTTTAAGGGGGCGTGGGAAGGGGTGTGTCCTATGCCTGCATACTTTTTCTGATTCCCATCCCTCATTTCCATCTCAAAAAGTTGGTAGGTATTGTGTTTCCTGAGACCTTGTAACACTAACTAGTAACATGACACCGGGGAGGTAAAATTGCTAATTGGGCCCAATTTGGACAGTTTCAATTAGGGGTGTACTCACTTTTGTTGCCAGCGGCTAACATTAACATTAATGGCTGTGTGTTGAGTTATTTTGAGGGGATAGCAAATTTAAAATGTTATACAAACTGTACACTCACTACTTTATATTGTAGCAAAGTGTAATTTCTTCAGTGTTGTCACATGAAAAGATATAATAAAATATTTACAAAAATGCAAGGGGTGTACTCACTTTTGTGAGATACTGTATTTATGATCTTGTTCAAAGGTTTGTAACATGAATAGTGTCTGTGAAAATAAGCTAGAAAATGAGTAGTAAAAAAAAATCAAGAATCCTACTTGCCAAGACCTTCAGTGGACAACAAAAATAGAAAAGAACACAACCTTATTTCCTTGTTTCTCCCTTTCCTTTTAGAAATATTTTTATCATTATTATTTTTACAAGGACATGACCAATTCCAGGGGTGAGATAGTCACTTCTGCTAAAATAACCCACTGTTGTCAATAAAAGCATATGTTTTCTGCCTCCTTTAATAGACCTACATGATTAACTTGATATAGGTTATAACTATTCATTTTATAGATTATCTGTAATTAATTTAAAATAACTGATACATTTTTATTTTATCAGTAGGGTAGATATAGAGGCATATTTTTAGTAACTATTTCACAAACCTGCCCCCATCCTTTGCATGGTGGAGAAGGTAAATGGAAGTACTTGAAGCTCTTAAAGCTCTTGCCAGAGGCTCTGACATTGAATCACTGAGCTGACACTTCCTTAGTGAGTTAAGATTGCTTTTCTGACACACTGAATTGAGCTCTATTGTAAAGCCATAACCAGATCTATGTATTGTGTAATTGGCTGTTAAGCCCCTGGTGCCCCTGGTAACACTCTGAACTTTTATTCAGTTGTATTTATTTTATATGTATTTCTTCATGTAAGCTTAATATAATTTTTCTAGTTTCAGGGAACAGGTACATTTTGGGTTAGAAGGAAGCTGAGACAACCTACAAAGCCCTTTGGTGGGATTACTTAGTTGAAAGCCTTTAATGCATAAGAAAATATTGGCCCACATAACTGCACTGTTTGTTCTGCACTCCTGTAACCCATTTTCAGCAGACAGCGGGTTGAAGCCTGCTGTCAGCTGATGTCACAGAGCCGGTCAAGGCTGAGGCAAGATCACGACAACCCTGGATCAATACCTGGCTTAGCCTCATGCTGCATCCAGCTAGGTAAGTATGGTTTTGAAAAAAAAAAAAACTTGGGCTCAGGCCCAGGCTCAGTACCAAGGCTATACTACCCTTCCATATTAGCAGTCACTTATGGGGGAGATCATGGAGACTGGACATAGTTGCTCTAGGCTCTTATGGAAAGGGAAAGAGATTAGGGAGTGTTCAATGTGAGGTCAAGATAGAGTAAGTAGGAAAATGCCAAGGGGAGAAAACATTGCGTAATAGATGGAGTCGAAATGAGGGTCTAAAGACTGGGGTGTAGATGGTACTAAAGGATCATAATGGGGATAGAAGGTTTCAATACCTCTACATCTAGAAACAGTGCATCCAAGCCAAAGCCTAGAGCAGAGTTGGAGATGAACCTGACCTGACCTGCATGCTTTGGCCAATCACAGCGCCCTCTGCTAAGAGACCGATAATTGGCCAAAGGCAGGATGCCTTTGGCCAATCATGGCCCAGGGGGACTAAGTCTATGCCCCACACTATATAAGGCTGCTTATACAGCGGCCGTGTGTAGTGTTGCTGGTGTGGACAGAGATATAGTTTGATTTAGATTAAGCAGGCAGGTTATTCAGTTAATGGCAGTGTATTTGACATATATATACAGTCGGTCTAGTGTATATATATATATAGATATATATATATATATAGATATAGATATATAGATATATATATATAGATATAAATATATATACTCTGCATCCAGTGTAGCATATATCTACAGTGCATTCTGTGGTGTATTGTTACTGTGCTAATACACTTCAGGCGATGTACACAGTATCTAATACAGTGTGTGCAGTGTCTACTACACTTCCGGTGGTGTACACGGTATAAAATACAGTGCAGCCGTTATACAGTTTCTAATACAGTGCAGACGGTGTACACAGTATATAATACAGTGTGTACAGTTTCTACTACACTTCTGGTGGTGTACACAATACAGTGCAGCCATAGTACAGTTGCTAATACAGTGCAGGCGGTGTACACAGTATCTAATACAGTGTGTACAGTTTCTACTACACTTCTGGTGGTGTACACAGTACACAATACAGTGCAACCGTAGTACAGTTGCTAATACAGAGCAGGCAGTGTACACAGTATCTAATACAGTGTAGTGTGTTGTTGCAAAACAAAAAAGACAACATGCCTTGAATGCCACAAAGGAGAGCCAGCCGCTCACAGGCCACTAAAAGAGAGCAAGCAGCCTCTGTGTCTATAGTCAACAGTGGTGGTCATGGACATGGTGCATCCTCTGCAGGTGGATGTGGGGCACACTTGTCCTTTTTTCTGCTGCTGGCCATGTTATTGAACCAGAACATGCAGAAGAGTTGGTGGAGCGGATAACAAAGCCTCCTCATCCTCTGTCACTTAAAGTGGCCTATTACACTGGCTCCTTGTCCACATTCACTTCTTCCATAGCCCCACCATCATGCATGGAGGAGTCCGCAGAATTATTTGACCACAGTGTTGGGTACATGCTACTGGAAGATACGCAGCGATTTGAAGGCTCAGATTTTGGTTCCCAGGTTGAGGAAGGGAGTAATGTGAGCCTAGAGAAGGGGGTGCCCAAGAAGGACAAGAAACTGGTAGTCATGTTCCCCAGCTACAGCATACTGCCAAGTCTGCTCCAGTGACGAGGAGGGAGGGGATGATGAGGTCACTGATGGTAGTTGGGTGCCTGAGAGAAGAGAGGAGAAGGCAAACCTCCAACGAGGCAGGATGTCCTCTAGGGGCAGCTTAAGCGCAGCCACCCTATTGCATCACACCGCAGAGCTCCACAGGTGCAGAGCACTGCTGACTCCCCACTGACTTTTAAAACTTCCTTGGTGTCGGCCTTTTTCGACACGTGTGCATCAGATCACACCGTTGCTGTTTGCAACCTATGTCTGAAGCAGATAAAGCATGGCCAGAACAGCAGCCACTTGAACACCACATGCTTGACCAGACATTTGACGACTTGCCATGCAGTCCGCTGGAAACAGCACTTGACCCACAACAAAGAAAAAGGCAGACTCCAACCCTGCTATACCTCCAGTCTTCTCAAAAACCTGCACGGAGAGGAATGAAGATATAGCAATAGGTATCACAAATGCAGACAATCTGCTAGGTGTACACCACCATGTGATTTTAGCAGGCAAATTTCCCTACCCCAGTTGCTGAACCATAAAAAGAAATTCTGTCCCAGCCATCCACATGTTCAGCGTCTAAATGCTAGCTTGGCCAAATTGCTAGCACTGCAACTGCTGCCTTTTCAGCTGGTAGACTCGGCCCCCTTCTGTGAATTTGTGGAATGTGCTGTACCTCGATGGCAGGTTCCAAAACGCCATTTCTTTTCATGGAAGGCCATTCTGGCTCTTTACCGGCATATGTACGGCAATGTTTTGGCCTCGTTTGACAGGGTGGTCAGCAATAAGATGCATATTATCGCTGACTCATGGTCCAGCAGGCATGGGCAGAGACATTAGCTTTCCCTCACAGCGCATTGGGTAACTCTTCTGGCAGCTGAGATGTATGCAGGACAGGGTTCAGTGTTGTTAGAACTTGTTCCTCCACCATGCCTCCAAAATTCTAGTGTTGATTCTGGTACAGCTCTCTCCTCCACCCCCTCCTCTTCTTCCTCTATGGCCTCTTCTGCAGATTTGTCCTCTGAATCAGCAGTGCTCCGTAAGCATTCAAGGGGCTAGGCAAAAAGTCAGGCTAATAGATGCCATTCGGTACTTGAGTTTGTCTGCCTAAGGGACAGGAGTCACACTGGGGTAGTGCTTCTGTCAGCTCAGAGGGGGTTAACGTCACGCCAACTTCATCCAGGAATGGTTGTATGGTTGTATGTGACAATGGCACCAAACTTCTCTCCGCCCTCCGACAGGCACACTTGACCCATGTTCCATGTTTTGCACACGTCCCGAATTTGGTGGTGCAGCGGTTCTTGAGCAGGTACCCAGGCTTACAGGATCTCTAGAAAAGTATTTGGTCATTTCCGCTGGTCATACAATGCCAGTGCTTTGCTGATTGATATTCAAAGGGAATGCAACCTGTCCACCAACCGCCTCCTTTGTGACATGCCCACCAGGTGGAACTCAACGTTGGCAATGCTGCAGCAGCTGCACACACAGCAGAGGGCCATCAATGAGTACCTGTGCGAGTATGGCACCAGGACAGGGTCAGGGGAGCTTGTCTCCTTTTCGCCATGCCAGTGGCTACTGATCAAGGATGCATGCACTGTCCTGTCACGATTTGAGGAGTGACACTGTCCCTCTTGTCCTGTTGGAGCACACGCTTTGTGGAATCATGGACAGGGCACTTGAGGAAGAACAGCGGGAGGAAGAGGACTTCCTTACCTCTCAAGGCCCCCCTTTATCCAGATAGCATTCTTGCGGGCCCACAAAACAAACAATAAGAAGATGAGGAGGAGGAGGATTGTGTCAGCATGGATGTAGAGGATAACACTCAGCAGCAGTCTTCAAGGGATGGTATTCAGTACCCAGAAACTCAAGGAGTTGTACGTGGTTGACAGGAGGTAGTTTCAGATCATGTGATCCTTAGTGACCCAGAGGACTCAGAATTGAATGCCTCTGCACACTCACACTACATGGCTTCCCTGATTCTGCAAAGCCTGCAAAAGGACCCTAGGATTCGTGGCATCAAGGAGAGGGAACATTACTGGCTGGCAACCCTTCTTGAGCCATGTTACAAGGGCAAGGTTGCAGAACTCATCCTGCCTTTGCAGAGGGAGCAGAGGAATAAACATCTTCAGGAGGCATGGAAGAAAGGTTTGTGCAACTCATTTCCAGACCCTGGGAGGTTAAACTTTCCTGGTGCAGGACAATGTATTGCTGAGGCTTCGTTAAGTCAGAGGAAGAGTGGCGGAGAAGGTGGCTGGCTGACCAATGCCTTTAAACAATTTTCCAGTCCTCAGCACCAAGGTCTGATCGGTTCAAGAAACCATCACCAGCATCCGCATTACATGGTGCAGGAATATCTAGGGGCAAGAGCAGACTTGCAGACTTTCCAACTGAGCTTCCACTGGGTTACTGAGTCTTGAGGATGGACCACTGGCCAGAACTTGCTCAATATGCAATTGAACTACTGGCCTGCATCCACCGTGCTTTCTGAACACACATTTCAGTGCTGATGGAGGGTTTGTAATGGATCAAAGAGTGCGCCTGTCCACAGACTCCGTTGATAGGCTCACATTCATAAAAATGAATCAGTCTTTGATCAGCAGCTATCAAGCACATGATGCTGATGTAACTGATTGAATTTGCTATGGATGTGGGATCCCTTGAAGACTGCCTATGCTGGCAATCCTATTCCTCCTCAATCTTGATGATGCTAGCTTTTAACAATATTTAACAATATTTTTGATTTAGGGCACCACCATCCAAAGCCCTTACATTTTTTGATCTAATATTTCACATTAGGGCCTGTTCCTGCACCCAACAAGAGTACCTGTGAGGGGTTACAGTGCTGTGGCACCACCACCACCACCCAAGGCCCACTTTTTCTGCCCCTGTTTAACAGGGGTATGTAATTACAATTTTTGATCTAATGTTTTAATATTTCACAGCAGGGCCTGTTCCTGTGCCCAACAAGAGCATATTTGAGGGATTACAAGTTTGTGGCACCACCACCCAAGGCCCAATTTTTCTGCCCTTGTTTAACAGGGGCATGTAATTACAATTTTTGATCTAATATTTCATAGCAGTTCCTGCACCCAAAAGAGTAACTGTGAGGGCTTACAGTGTTGTGGCATCCCCACCATCACCACCACCACAAAGGCCCAATTTTTCTGCTCCCGTTCATGTAATTACAATTCTTGATATAATATTTCACAGCAGGGCCCGTTCCTGCACCCGCCAAGAATAACTGTGAGGGCTTACAGTGTTCTGGTACCACCAACAACTAAGGCCCATTTTCTGCAGAGTATATAGGGCAGGTCGTATAGTATATATATATATATATATATATATATATATATATATATATATATATATATATATATATATATATATATATATATATATATACTGCTGTTTAGAGTATATAGGGTCATGCCATTTTTATTGCCGGGACATGACAATTCATTACAGCCACGAGCAGTTTTAAATGACATTTTTTTCTTTTAGAAATTTAGTTTGCTGTGGTATTGTTATAAACACAGGAAAAATGCACTACTTTACAGGCATACTAAGGACACCCCCCAGGCACGATATTTAAATGCAGGGGCATTGCTATGTCTGCAAAAGATCTGGGGCTAGAGCCCATAGCAGTGGTCACCAACCTGGGGGGGCACGCCGATGGTAAGCAATTTTTTGCAGGCAAAGGAAGGCTGGTGTTGGCGTTTCAATCATCATGGCACCATGGTCGATTTGGCGTCAGGGTGATCTTAATGCATGGTTTCTATTGCTACATTGTAATATATAATGAAGTGGTTCAACTCACCATGATGCAGAATCAGTGGGAGCCCTGGGCGTGTCACTTGCCACTGTAACCTGTCACCAGATGCAGCTTTTCAACTTGCCACCATCACCTGCCACTATATGTGGATTGTCACTTGCCACGTCACCTGCCACCATTTGCAGATTGTCACTTGCCACGTCACCTGCCACCATTTGCAGATTGTCACTTGCCACATCACCTGCCACCATTTGCAGATTGTCACTTGCCACCATTTGCAGATTGTCACTTGCCACATCACTTGCCACCGTTTGCAGATTGTCACTTGCCACCATTTGCAGATTGTCACTTGCCACCATTTGCAGATTGTCACTTTCCACGTCACTTGCCACAATTTGCAGATTGTCACTTGCCACCATTTGCAGATTGCCACTTGCCACGTCACTTGCCACCATTTGCAGATTGTCACTTGCCACCTTTTGCAGATTGTCACTTTCTACTTTATTTGCCACCATTTGCAGAGTATTACATCACTAGCCACCATTTGCATATTGTCACTTGCCATGCCAGCCAGTGCCACCAAATGTGCATTGTCACTGCATTGGTGGCAGGCTGGCAGCACTGGTCCATTTAGTGAGGGCAGGAGAGTGGAGATGCGGGGCGGGCAGTGAGATATGATGTAATCTCTCTGCTCCCCGCTGCACCTCTGACATTTGAAAGGCTCGTGCTGTGTGGGCGGAAGATCACTGATGTGTGGCGGGCAGTCAGAGATTATTTCTCGCATCTGCTCCCCGCTGCACATTGCTTCCACGCTGAAGTGACCCAGCTATGAGAGCGGAAGAGTGGTGACAAGTGGGCAGAGAGAGATGATGTCATCTCTACTCATCCGCCATCTCTGCTTCACCTCCAATGCCACCTGCCGCAGCCTGGACCCGCAGAGACTTGGGGCTATGGGCTCCACTTTTGGGGCTTCAACCTGGCTCATCCCTAATGGAGACCAGCAAAGTGACAACCACCCTCCAGACATCTTTTGAAGGCTCTACTGGACAAATATATGATATTCCTTACTAGTAGGCTGCTGCTGTCTGACAAAAACTCTGAATATGACATTGGCAACCCAAAAAGGAGCTGCAATAGCACACTCACCTGTTACTTTTTCTATTCAGTCCTATAAGCAGCTTCCCTGGGTCATATACATGCACTTGGATGTGTATATGTTTTACAGTTCCCATAAGACAAACATATTGTTCATAAGAGGACCTTTAACATCACATATTCACCAGCTTATATGTGTGCACTTTGTGCTCATTTAATACTTTACATTTTTGTGCAAAGAACATGCATATACTGTATATTTGCTAGCATAATGCCTAGTATGGGGCAGCATTTCCCAGTACAAAGATGATCTCAAGCCAAATTGCAACCCTACAGACCTCTAAATCCAAGAAAGGTAGCAAATATATCACAAATAACTTAAAGTGGAACCATGGAAAAAATAAACAATGATATATACTGTATGAATCAGTTGGTCAATAGGATTAACTCACCAGTTGTTTTTCACCCATAACACAGCTTTATTACCTGTTGATCCTTCCAACAGATGACATTTTTTTCTATTCTTATAATAAGGTAACAACACTGTTTGTTCTCCAGCAAAATCACACAGCAGCATTGTCACCCTGTGGACAGGGTGTTCTTTGATGGATATGTAACTTTAAATATATTGTAAGTAAGTGACAAACATCCATCTCCAGCCAACACTTTTTAGGCAGTTACAGCGCTAGTTTTATTTTCTTTTAAAATAAGATAAACCAGACCATGGGAATTGCCCCCCAGTGGTGTTTTATTATTTTTCACAACCCTTGTAACTGCTACTTTTACTGGAAAGCTTGACTTCTTAAAGGAAGTGGATTCGTTGGTAATAAAACATTTCTATGAGGAGATTCAGAAAAACAAAAACCACTGTGTTACTGCTGGTGACAGACTTTACCAGATATGTTATTTTTCCTTCTGCCTTCTACAGTTCCTCTTTAAATGTCAAAAATCAAATTTTCACCATAGACATGTCTTCATTTATATACTCATTTGTGAATGCTTTATTAGCTAATTTTCCATTATGTAATATGTTTGCTTAGGTTTACCAGTTCTTTCAAAAGTGCCATTTAACAAGCCTAATCATTGTAAATGATTTGAGTTTTTTTTTTTTATGTGCTTTTGACTGTACTATGCATTGTTTAAAATGAGTCCTCCAACTAGGTTAGGGACCAAAAAAAAGCATTGACAACAAGATAATGGGAGATATTTCAATGATGCAGTACACTGTAATGTATTCTGTCCTAAACATAGCTTCAGTGGGGGCGAGGGTTATGTTAACAGACCTAGAAGAGATTCTAGGTTTTAAACTGTTTTCACAATTGTTACTCCTGCTAACACTTATGTAAAGGAAAATTAAATGATTAGGCAACAATAGAATCTTTATTGTGGAGATTCAATAAAACTCCCTATTCATTAGCACCACTTCCTAATTACAAAAAAATAATAAAAAATCACAATTTAATAATGATGTAGACATCTATAAATTCAATATAAAAAAAATAAAAGTGGTAAACTTGCACATTTACTTGCATAATACATATATCTTGGGTCTGCTTTATTATAATTACCTGTTATGCCCTGTACACACGACCGGTTTTCCCGTCGGAATAAACTCTGAAGGTTTTTCTGACGGAGTTCCGACAGAATTCCACTAAAGCTGTATTGCATAGACACGGTCACACGACCGTCAAGAACGTGGTGACGTACAACACATACGATGGGACTAGAAAATGGAAGTTCAATAGCCAGTAGCCAATAGCTTCCGCCCCGTACTTGCTTCAGTGCACTTTCAAGTGCACTTGCAGTGCAAAATGGATTTGCCTTTCCTAAATAACCCCCTAGGTTTAAAAGGTTGCCTACGCCTGCTGAATATAAATTGAAATTATAATTTTTGTATCAATTTATTTTCCTTTTTTACATGTTTATAAGCTGTGTTCATGTTGCTTAAAGTGGAAGTTCACACAAAAATGGAATCCCCGCTTTTTGGAACCCTTCCCCTCTGGTGTCACATTTGGCACCTTTCAGGGGGTAGGGGGGGTACAGATACCTGTATAATACAGGTATTTGCACCCACTTCTGGTAATAGACTCCTGCGGGAGTTACGCACCTTAACCCCCCCCCCCCCGTCTCCTTGGAAATACACAGGTCCCAGGAGATAGTGGGGACCAGTTAGGACGCACAGTGAGACTCACACATGTGCAGTAGGGAGCCAGTTAGTGAAGCTGCAACGCTGCACCTCCTGATTCCCTCACCGAGGATGGCAGTGGCAGCTGCCGAGAGCTGAGCGATTGATTGGCTTCGGCTGCAGACATCGCTGGACGCTGGGACAGGTAAGTGTCCATTTATTAAAAGTCAGCAGCTGCAGTATTTGTAGCTGCTGGCTTTTAATATTTTTTTTTTTTAGATGGACCTCCTCTTTAACTTTTTCCACATTTTGTTAGAAAAAGTTTGTTCCTCAAAAATCTACAAACAATACCCCATAATGACTACATGAAAGAAGTTTGTTTGAAATCTTTGCAAGTTTAGTTTATAAAAAATAAAAACAACAACAAGTACATAAGTATTCACAACCTTTGCTCAATACTTTGTTAAGGCACCTTTGGTACCAATTACAGGCTCAAGTCTTTTTGAGTATGATGCTACAAGCTTTTTTATCCTTTCTGTGTGCTTACGGTCGTTGTCCTGTTTGAAGATAAACCTTTGCCCCAGTCTGAGGTCCAGATCGCTCTGGAGCAGGTTTTCATCAAGGATGTCTCAGTACATTACTGCTTTCATCTTTCCCTCAGTCATGACTAGTTTCCCAGTTCCTGCTGCTGAAAAACATCCCCACAGCATGATGCTGCCACCACCATGCTTCACTGTAGGGATGGTATTGGCCAGTGATTGGAGTGCTGGCTGGTTTTCTCCAGACATGACACTTGCCATTCAGGCCAAAGAGTTCAATCTTTGTTTCGTCAGACCAGAGCATTTTGTTTCTCATAGTTTACCCACACCTAACCCTCCCTGTTCTAGTTATTTTTCAAAGAGCTCTCCTTAAAGTAAAAACATCAGAAACATTGTTTGAAACAGTTAACATTTTTATTAGAATAGTAAAATGTAAACTACAAAGTTTGTTTCCTTATTCAAGGTCTTTTCTTCATTGAAAAACAGTCACAAATTTGAAAGAACAGCTCATTGGGGGTTATTTACTAAAGGCAACCCCACTTTGCACTAGAAGTGCACTCGCTGTAGATCTGAGGGGAACATGTAAGGAAAATAAAAAACTGCATTTTTTGCTTGTACATGATTGGATGATAAAATCAGCAGAGCTTCCCCTCATTTCAGATCTTCCCCTCAGATCTAAATTAACTGCACTTCCAAATGCACTTGCAATGCGCTTACAGTGCAAAGTG
Organism: Lithobates pipiens; assembly: GCF_037356315.1. NCBI lineage: Eukaryota > Metazoa > Chordata > Amphibia > Anura > Ranidae > Lithobates > Lithobates pipiens. The sequence goes on from NW_027507903.1 coordinate 445,731,860, forward strand.
GAGTTTCCTTTAGTAAATCGACCCCATTGTCTATTTCTGATGTTTTGTAATGATGTAAAGAACAAATCTCTTAGCCCTTGCACACACGGTCGGACATTCTGACAACAAAATCTGACGTATTTTTTCCGACAGATTTTGTCCGAAACTGATGCTGCATACACACAGTTGGACAAAGTTGACGGAAAATCCGATAGTTTGGAACGTGATGATGTTTGTATGTTACGACGGGACTACGTTCAGGCTAGTAGCCAATGGCTTTGGTCTCATAATTTGATCTGAGCATGCGTGGCACTTTGTCTGATCGGAATCCTCTACAAACGATCATACAAAGTGCCATCGGATCATGTTGTCGGAAGATTTTATATCCAGCTCTCAAACTTTGTTGGTCAGACATTCTGACGGAGAAAGTCAGATGGAGCCCACACACAGTCAGATTATCCGATAACATGGTACGATCGGACATTTTCCATCGGAATTTCCGTCTGTGTGTACAAGGGCTAAGGGTCCTCAGGACAAGCAGGACTGAAAATGTTATCCCATTTGCTTCCTAATGACAGTTCTGCTTTTAACTGGTCAATATTATTATTAAATATGTGTTATTATTATTTCACTACATAAATACATGAAGGCCAAATATCATTACAGGCAAAAAGGGTGACTGCCATAGCAAGGAAGGAGTTAAATGTTTGGTTCTTTTTGTTTTTTCTTCTATTATCTCCTGCCGTGTATAAAGCATTCAGGATTTTCCCCTCTTTTTCACTCAGTGCTCAGATTTGTGCTTACTAAATGCAGGCCATATTTTAGAGCACAGCAAATTACCATGGCAACAGCTTCCTGCAGCTTGGGCCCTATTGTGTCTCCCTCTCGATGGAATAAAAGAGACCCTTGGACTTACTGGTGCAGAGCCAGAACCCCGCTCACCAGTTATATAACCTATTTACCTCTGGCTTTTAAAAGCACTGCAAACTGCAGGGGTTCGGCAAGCGTCATTAGCAATAAGACCTTGTTATAGACATACTCAGAAATACTGTGACTTGCTAAAAGGCTTTTATGTGTATATTCAGTTTTTATTGAGCTACTGATCCCAAACTGAGTATACTAAGTGGTTCCAGGCAGAATTATCTTTCACACAGATTCTGAAAGAGTTTGAGTTTCTCTTTTAGTCTCTTTTCTTAGACTATATGCACATTGGACATGTGTTCATCCTGAGACAATATCTGTTGGGTCCACATGGGGCCATCATACAGAATAGGCATCATACAGAACACTCAGCTTAGGCCTCAAGCATTAGGGATGGGAAAATGGTTAGGCCCGAGCATAAGTTCGGGCTAAACTTTCTCTTTTCAGACGTTCGGCGAACAGCCGAACAAACGGGTCGTTTGACCGTTTGTTTGGCCCCTAGAGCCGACCACGATACATTGGGACACTGAACAGTGCATTGCAAGCCCTGATTGGCTGAAGCAGTAAAAGCTTCAGCCAATCAGGGCACAGAGCACTATCAGAGTCATGATTGGACACTGTCATCATGACTTTATCCAATCATGGCTCATTCCCGCCCCACAGTATAAATGTATTCTTTCAATGGCAGCCATTCACAGTGTGATTTCAGCATGGAGAGAGATAGAACAGTGCTCTGTTCAGTGCTATTACTTAGTATGCTATACTGTGCTATTTTGCTTCAATTGTCAGTGCAGGATATTAGTTTAGTGTCAATCTAGGGAAAGTGTGAGTGTAGTTAAGAGGACCATCATTCAGCTTTGCATAGTGTGCAGCTAGAGTAGGGACACTGTAGTGTGACGAGACTGTCTCATTCATACATACATTAGTGTAGATTAGTACATTAGTGTAGAGTAGGGACAGCTCAGATAGTTTCAGTGTAGTGTACTGAGACTGTGTCAGTAATATTTACGTTAGTGTATAGCTAGAGTAGGGACAGTTCAGATAGTGTGTAGTGACAGTTGAACACTGTCTATTTGATCGCATTACTGCCAATTTACCGCTATTTACTTCTGTGTGCATTACTACCAGTTTAAGTTCATATAGTTTTGTGTGCTTTACTGCCAGTTTCACGCCATACAGTTTTGTGTGCTTTACTGCCAGTTTAACGCCATATAGTTCTGTGTGTGTTACTGATAATGTATTGCCATATACTTCTGTGTGCGTTACTGCCAGTTTAACGCCCTATAGTTCTGTGTGCGTTACTGCCAGTTTAACGCCATATAGTTTTGTGTGTTACTGCCAGTTTAACGACATTTACTTCTGTGTGCGTTACTGCCAGTTTAACTCCATAAAGTTCTGTGTGTGTTACTGCCAGTTTAATGCCATATAGTTCTGTGTGTGTTACTGCCAGTTTTCTGCCATATAGAACTGTGTGCGTTACTGCCAGTTTAATGCCATTTACTTCTGTGTGCGTTACTGCCAGTTTAACCACTTGCAGACCGGACCAATTTGCTGGTCAAAGACCAGACCCCTTTTTGCTTTCTTTTGGTGGTATTTGATCACCCCTGCGGTTTTTATTTTTTGCGCTATAACCAAAAATAGAGCGACAATTTTGAAAAAAACACATTATTTTTTACTTTTTGTTATAATAAATATCCCCAAAAATATATAAAAAAACATTTTTTTCCCTCAGTTTAGGCCGATTCGTATTCTTCTACATATTTTTGGTAAAAAAAATTCGCAATATGCGATTATTGATTGGTTTGCGCAAAAGTTATAGCGTTTACAAAATAGGGATAGTTTTATAGCATTTTTATTAATAATTTTTTATTATTTTTTTTTTTACTAGTAATGGCGGCGATCAGCAATTTTTATTGTGACTGCGACATTGTGGGGGACCCATCGGACATTTTTGACACATTTTTGGGACCATTGTCATTTATACAGTAATCACTGCTATATAAATGCAGTGATTCCTGTGTAAATGACACTGGCAGTGAAGGGGTTAACCAGTGGGTGGCAGTGTAGGGGTTAAGTGTTCCTAGGGGTGTGTTACTAACTGTGGGGGGGTTGGGCTTTCATTTAGTGAACACTGATCTCTGCTCCAATCACATGGAGCAGAGATCAGCATCACTAGTTGCTAGGCAAAATGGAGAAATGTTGTTTACACAGCATTTCCTCCATTCGGCCGCTCCGTGAGAGGATCACGGGGATGCCCGCGGCGATCGAGTCCGCGGGTCCCGCGACCGGACTCACGGGGGTCCCGACCAGCGCGGGCGCGCTCCCGATGGCAGGGCGGCATTGAATATTGGACGTACCTGTACGCCAATATGCCTGCCCGTGCCATTCTGTCGACGTACATCGTCGTGCGCTGGTCGGGAAGTGGTTAACACCATATAGTTCTGTGTGCATTACTGCCAGTTTGACGCCATACAGTTTTTGTGTTACTGCTAGTTTAACGTCATTTACTTTTGTGAGTGTTACTGCCAGTTTAACACCATATAGTTCTGTGCGTCAGGCCGCGTACACACGCGCGGACTGTTCGCCCAACTTTGTCCGTCCAACAGTTTCGGCAAACAGTCCGCTCAAAATTAGCATGGACGGACATGGCCACACACGACGAACGAACAGTTTGCTGAAACCGTGCGCGATGACGTGAACGGCACGTACGACGGGACGAAAAATACGACGTCCTATACACTGCATTATAACTTTCGGCGTGAAAATCCTTTCTGAGCATGCGCGCAACTTTGTTTGACGAACAAGCCTACACACGAGCGGACTGTTCGCTGAAACAAGGTTTCAGCGGACAGTTTTACGGAATTTCCGAAAAACCTTGTTCGTCAAACTGTCCGCTGAAACTGTCCGCTGAAAGCCCACACACGAGCGGACTGTCCGCCCAAACACTGTTCAGCGGACAAAGTTGGGCGAACAGTCCGCGCGTGTGTACGCGGCCTTACTGTACATTTGGCGCATTATATTGCAGTATATTATAGTGTATCCGTGGAGTGTGTTTGTGTAGTGTGAGTACTCAAATTAAAGTGCACCAAACAGTTCTTTACATTGATTAAAGTGCATCTACATACAGATTTCAACTTCTTTACATTTGCTTATAAGCACCGCCCCCTCCCTCCCAATAATGTCTGGGAGGACAATAAGGAGAAGCAGATGTTCCCTTGGCACTGTAAAGGGGCCAGCAACAAATGTGTCCACAGGCAAAGGTGGACATGGTGGTCAGTCCTCAGGCAGGGCATAATTTCCTCTGTTTAATGAGTTTGGCCATGCTATCCAGCCACAGCATGCAGAGGAGGTGGTGGACTGGCTTACTAAACCTTCTTCATCCTTCTCATCCTTTGTCACGCAAGCAAAGACAAGTTTCAGTCCTCTGCAGTTGCCAGAGAGGATAAACCTGCATCCTTGTCCACAAAAGATGGGGTTACACCAGGTAAATAGATACCCAACATGCCAAACCTTAAATTTTGTGTGCCTGTGAAATGGCATCAGACTTCTGTACCCTAAATTTTCTATAGGCGACGCTTCAAAATCTCCCTATAGGTATCAGTTTAGTATTAAAGTAGAAGTCTTGTGTTAGTCCTTGTACACACGGTCGGAGATTCCGACAACCAAATCCGTCGGATTTTGTCCGATGGATCTTGTCCGAAACTGTTGCATACACACGCACGGTTGGACAAAGTTGTCGGAAAATCCGATCGTTCAGAACGTGATGATTACGATGGGACTACGTTCAGGCTAGTAGCCAATAGCTTTGGTCTAGGAATTTCATCTGAGCATGCGTGGTACTTTGTCCGATCGTAATTTTCTACACACGATCGGACAAAGTCCGATCGGATCATGTTGTCGGAAAATTTTATAGCCCTGCTCTAAAACTTTGTTGGTCGGATATTCCGACGGTGGGACTACTTTCAGGCTAGTAGCCAATAGCTTTGATGTAGGAATTTGATCTGAGCATGCGTGGCACTTGGTCCGATCAGAATTCTGTACACATGATCGGAGTATGTCCGATCGGACCAGTTTGTCGGAAAATATTTCCAGCAAGTTGGAAAATTTGGTCGACGGATATTCCGACGGAAACAGTCCGATGCATACCACACACAGTCGGATTATCCGACAAAACGGTCCGATAGGACACATTCCGACGGATTCTCCGACCGTGTGTACAAGGACTTAGAAGTATTGCTCTCACTCCAGCATGCACAACGATATGTATTATGTGTATCGCAATCAACATTTCACATGAAGGTGCCCCACCGCATGAGTTTACATTTGTGCCTGTGCATATGTGGGAGTGGGTGGCCTCAACATTTTTTTAGGGGGGGGGGGATTTTATGTGCTTGGGTGTAACTTACTTTTTTTTCATCACATAGGGGACAAAAAGTTCCCTATGTGATTTTTTTTTGTGACAGGTTCTCTTTATTGAGGTATACAGGGCCTAAAAGACCCTGCATGTCTCACCTGTGATCTCATAGCAAAACATTATTTCCCGGCTGAGCTAGCCGGGGACACAGAGAGCTTGACCCAGAAGTGACGTTAGAGATGTAGCTTTCCGGGTCACAACAAGAAGGGGAGGAGAGCAGACGTATGTCCACTGTTCTCCTTCCCCTCCAGCTGCCGTCACCTGCCATGGAGCTCCCGTGCCTGCCGATGGGCAAGCGGAGCCCGGTAAGCATGGCTGGCCCAGTGGCAGAGGGGTGGCGTTAGTACCGGGGGTGTGTTAGAGCAATGAGAAACGCTGCACAAATGCTCTCATCTGACAGGCAGGAGTCTGCCTGTCAGTTTCACACACAATCCAGGTAGCTGCAGCCACCGGATTGTGTGCAATACCCCCTGCTGTCAGGTCTGTACAATGTATGGACCTGGCCGTGAAAGGGTTAAAATATGGATATCTTTGTGACGACCAATATGGATTTCAGTGCTTGGTAGTAAGGAATTTGCTTTGTGATGGGGGATGGGGCAGATTTTTGTGGGGGAGGTGAGAGGGGAGTTTTTTTCTGGGCAGACATGCTAGTGTGGGGGGATTTCTTTGTGCTGCATGAGGATATTTTTGCTTCAAAGGTGGGCAATTTTCAGCTCCGTTAAAAACAGTTCTGCTTTCACATCAAATTTATTGACTGCCAATATTGTGATGCTTCCCATACCTGATCGTGACTGTTCCTCCTGGGCCAACTTTAGGCCCATTTCTCTCATTAACATCAACATTGAAATTCTTAATAAGATTCTTACTAATCGCTTAAATTCTTCCCTTACATGCTTAATTAAAAAATACCGTTTTGTCCCGAGAAGGCAGGCAGGGGATGCTATTCGCCAGATCATACTCCACTACAGCATATAGCTCACCGCCGCTCCCTAGAAACAATGCTTTTATCACTTGATGTGAATAAGGCATTTGACACCTTATCGTGGCCTTATTGTATGACTGTACCCTGTCACAACAGGTTTGGCACATCTTTTTTACGTTGGTTAACAACATTATATTGTGCGCATAGGAAATGTTTGGGACTTTGAATGAGGCCCACATAGACATCTGCATCCATCCCTGTTCAAAAGCATAGAGGGGAGAACATTTTGGGACTTTAAATGAGGCGTGTAGCCAACAGTCAATGTAGTGAGCATATCCATAGTATAAATGCATATACAAGGTGATGTAAATAAAAAACAATCTTTATTAAATTATCCATCGACAATTGTAGCCAATATTGAAACATGATAAAATAATTCATAGGCTCTGCACTCACAGCAATAATGAAATAAACAATAATGGATGAAATCAAAAAACATTTAAACATGATAAAACCAGAAGGATTGCAGTACAATATACTCTATGCGTTTTGTGGAGCATCGCTTCATCAGGAGAAGGCACAATCCAACTATATGGCTCCTATGTCAGGTGTCCACCACGGGGACTTAGGGGGCCATGCCAATACACGACAGGTTGAAATGTGAAGATCCTAAAGAGAGTACAGATATCGATATAGGAGTAGGAGTCACTGGTGGCTTAACTGACCATCCAAAGGGATTTTTGTATTTTTTCTTATGTGCATGACTAAAAAAAAAGGATATAGAATATCACCAAGTGGGTCCAATGGGGAAACTGAACAGAAGTCCTCTGCAAGGGGGGTTGATGTAAATCCCATAAGGCATGCAATAAAAGCATTAAGTGTTACATAACAGCATTCTATGACTCCCTCAAGCTAAACTTAAATATTATGGCTTTGAATCCCCTACTTTCCCCATTCATAGAGGTACCCGGCAAGGTTGTCCACTTTCTCCACTTTTATTGAACTTGTCCCTCGAACCACTGGCAGAGGTGGTTCGTATCCACCCAGATATAAAGGTTATGGGGGCAACGGGCTCCCTCCTATAAAATATTGTTGTTTGCCAACTATATTCAAAATAATTCCTCATACGTGCTTAATTTACAAACTGAGGTCTGTTGGCATTGGCAATAGTGCATGTCCCTGGGTGTGTCCAAAGGATGGTGATACATAGTATGTACTGAGAATGGTCTGGAGTTGTAAGTGGGGTCCATTCTGGAACCATTTCTGTTTAATTTATTCATAAATGATAAATAGGTTGGTATAAATAGTTGGGGCTTAAGCCGAGAAAAGGGCAACAAAGCTAACAAGGGGGCTGGAGGACCTCAGCTATGAGGAATGGCTACAATTAGTAACCGCTTCCTACCCAGCCACTGCACATAAACGGCCAGGTGGAAGAGTTCTGACTTGATACTCGGATGTTCTGTCAGAATTTGTGCCACGCAGCAGTGCTATCCTGTGATGGCTGTGCCCCTTGAACACAGCACATCACAGATCTGGACATAAGCACTGTGATTAGCCTTCCCGATCATGTGATGGCTGTGTCCAATCACAGCCATCACACAGTGTAAAATACCTCGCAACTTTGGAACTTGAGAATGAGGGACACATAGGGATAGAGGGGGCATGTGTTGAGCACTGATGGCTAAAACATGCTGAATACTGAGGGGACATAAAGGAGCATAGTTAAATAGATTTTAAACCTACATATGGTATATATTGTATACAGTCTGCCATTCTTGTACCCACAAAATACTTCATAATTACTGTGCTATGAGGCTCTCTGACATAACTCTATACTTAGTGTAAAAAAGGCCTTGCCATGTATATACTCAGATACAGTTTGGGATGAGGTATACTTAGTCACCCCTTATATCAGAGTGTCATGTACCTGGTAGAGATCGAGCTGGAGAGGGGGCTTCTCTTGCACCTCCTGTCTGACACCCCTGGTAGTGATGACCAGGAGTGAAGGAACACAGAGTGGCACAAGGGCCGATGTAGTGGATGGTGCTGACTGGTACTTAGCAGGAACCAGGTGGCTGAAGAGCACTAGGCAGGTTCTGAGAACTGGAGCTCTGTATCGCTGGGTCAGCAGGTGGAGGTGTAGCTGGAATGTAAGCCAGAAGGTCATCAACAGAGCAGGTACCAAGACAAGAGGCAGAGACGGGACACAGGCTGGGCTCGGTACACAGACGGGCAGCAAGGTACAGGAACATCAGGCAGAAGCAGAGTCAAACACAAGCTAGGATCAGGTAGGCAGGTGGAGGTCAAGGAGAAGGTTCAGGTTTGAAGCCGGTTCAAGACATAGGAAGCGGGAACACATCAGGTAAACAAGCACTAGCTGAAAGACCACTCAGCAATGTTCATGTGTCAGTGTTCAGTATAAATAGGCTTACTTAGTGCCCATACATGCACGCGCGTGCGCGCATTGGCATGCACCTGTCCGTGCCCGCGCATGCACTAATACAAGTCCCTCTGTGTACACACACTGGTATACCTGTGCTTGTGCGCATCTGTTAATCGGACTTCTCTTACACAGAGTCCCTCTTTCACACCATTTGTCCCTTCACATTAGAAGACCCCTCACATCAGGTGCCCCCATTCAAATTAGAAGCCCCCCTTCACATCATGAGTCCCTCCCTTCACATCAGAATCCCCTGTTCACATGAGGAACACATCAGAGTCCCCCTTTTCACATCAGAATGCCCCCTTACAGTGCCCAAAGCAGGAGTGTCTCATCAGAGTTCCTAGAGATGGAGTGACCCCTTAGATGAGTGCCTATATAGACCAGGCTTTCACCTTAAAAGTGCTACAATTAGGAGTGCCCCTTTAGAGCTTCCCCCATAGAGTGCCAAGATTAGAGTGCCCAGAGCAGGAGTGACCCCTTAGATCACAGTTCCCATATAGATCAGGCTTGCACATTAGAATGTGCAAAGCAGGAGAGTGACCCCCTCAAAATGCCCAGAGCAGGGGAGTGACCCCCTAAGTGTACCCAGAGCAGGAGAGTGATCCCCTAAGTGTACCCAGAGCAGGAGAGTGACCCCCTAAGTGTACCCAGAGCAGGAGAGTGACCCCTTAAGTGTACCCAGAGCAGGAGAGTGACCCCTCAGGGTAATCCACTGCGGGTTCCCGCATCACATGTTTTCTGGTGGCAGTTCACACTGCCCTATGCAAACTACTGGGAGTGTCAGTTAAAAGTTAATGACGCCCCCAAAACAATTTGCATATCACAGTATGATTTGTAAATTCGGACAGGAATTGGATCGCATGGGTGTGAACACCCATGCGATCCGATTCTGCTGTGGACCAAAAAAGGGTCCTGTGTAAGTTTGGTCCGAATGCGATGAGATTTCAGCCATAACAATAACTGTATAGCTGAAATCGTGTAGCACAGAAATCATATGTGATTTTCACTGCAGTGTGGTACGAATCACATCCGATCATGGACAAAACTGCAGTGTGAAATGGCACTAAAGGAGGACCAGCCACTTTATATATGATTGATGATGTAAACTTTATTGAAACAAAAATGTATTATTTAAACAGAGTCACAATGGCCCACCCCTCTAAACACTGCTAAAATAGGTTAAAAGGAAAGAGACAACGTTGTAACTTCAACACACAGGATGTCACTCACATGACTTCCAGGTATGTAGACCTAGGTGGTCTAGGTGTGGGCTAAACAGGCACAAAGCAATACTTGTCCCATACGGGGCTTCTTGTATGCTATTTGTGTTTTTCGCCCCTTGATATCATAGACCTGACCTTTATGACCTTTGTGTCCTTAGGCATAGCAATACATATGGAATGTAACCCGCACTGCATGTGGACGAATTGGATAGATGGTGACAGATGGGTGGATCACCTGAATCATTGTTGGCCAATTCTGTGCAGTCTCGGACTATTCCTCTAAGGGAGTAGATTGAATGGACTCCCTGAAATAGTTAACAGTCCATGGTTAGATAAGGAACCAGGTCAGGGTTGAAAGGAAATGCATAGTGATGCCTACTTTATTGATTCCTCCTTATTGTCATAAGGCATCCAGATGCCTGATCAAAGTCCAGAGGCAGATGTCCCCATTGTATGGCTATGAGCCAATATATGGACTGATTGGTGTTGGATGCATGGAGGTGATAGCCAGATGTATGGCTGTATTGACAAGTCCACCTTCCCAGTGATTGGATTACAGGATTCCCCTTATCAAGATCAGGCATACCCCTAGATCATTGTCTGCCACAAGCCATAGAGGAGAGCAAGGGTCCCCCAGACCCCCCCCCCCCCCTTGTCTCAGCTCAGTGGCTCCATAAGGAACAGGCACTGCCTGGTGTGGTGAGGGGAGGACACAGATTAATGACAGACAATCCTTATCCTTCCTCCATAGATTAGGACTGGAGTCCCCCTCTCCTAGTCCAGCAGGAAGCATCTCCATAATAAGAAACAGGGCCATGCAGGTGATGTTGTGATGGTAAGGGGGCAGGCGCAGTCTACTTACATTTCCAGAACAAATCCTTCTTTCTCCTTCCTCCATGGCTCAGCTGGGCTGAGAGCTTCTCCCTCCTTCCTTTCCTTAGTGCGGATGGCAAGTACAGAGGCACCACATGCCCAGTGCTTTCAAAACCTAGCGCCTCTGTACAGAACAGAACAAATCTTTTCCACTCAACCCAGAGACTTTCCTTAAAAGCCAAAAAAAATTTCCTGCAGATATTTCCCAGGGCTCACCGCAGAGAGGGTAAACGTGAAAAAAAAAAAAAAAAAAAAAAATATATATATATATATATATATATATATATATATATATATATATATATATATATATATATATATATATATATATATATATATATGGGAGTTTGTATCATTTTTTATTTAATTTATATTGAACTTCATTTTATAATTGCAGATGATATATATAATCCATTCTAGTTATATATATATGCTTAAATAGAAACAAATAAAAATAAAGTGTATATCAAATTATTACAGAGGTTAAAAAGACCCTTTCTTTTCAAACTGTGATTAGTAGTATTGGTAACAGGGATGAGCTTCGAGTTCGACTCGAACATTGCCTGTTCAGCGAACAGTGAACAATTTGGGATATGGATATTAAGGGGAACCCCGCGTCAATTTTTTTTAAAAAATTGACGTGGGGGTCCCCCTAAAAATCCATACCAGACCCTTTATCCGAGCACGCAACCTAGCAACCTGACCCCGCCCCCTCTGACGCTAGTGAGGAAAGCTGGGCTTCCCCAATGACGTATGGGTGACCCCGTCCCCTCCAGGTTTCCGTTACATCAGAGGGGGCAGGGTCACCCATACGTCATTGGGGAAGCCTGGCTTTCCTCACTAGCATCAGAGGGGGGGGGGTCAGGTGACGGGTGGCCCCGCCCTCCGCATATAACAAACGTCAGGCCTCCGGGATCCCTGCAATGTCTCCTCCGTGGAGACAGAAGATGGATGGATGTGCTGCGCTGGATAAGATCAGCCATCGCTGGACCCTGGAGAGATGATCATCCGCCGCTGGACCCTGGAGAGATGATCATCCATTGCTGGATAGCAAGAGTGGACTACCACCGCTGGAATCTTTTTTTTAATTTTTTTTATTTTTAATAAAGGAATTTTTCAAAAGTGTGTTTGTCTTATTTAACTATTTTTTTTACACTTTCTTTGTGAAATGGTAGGGGTACTTTTGTATCTCCTTACCATTTCAAACAGGGGGGGCCGGGATCTGGGGGTCTCCTTGTTAAAGGGGGCTTCCAGATTCTGATAAGCCCCTCGCCCGCCGACCCCCCACAACCACCGGCCAGGGTTGTGGGAATGAAGCCCTTGTCCCCATCAACATGGGGACATGGTGCTTTGAGGGGTCACAGACCCCCAAAGCATCCTCCCAATGTTGAGGGCATGTGGCCTGGTACGGTTCAGGAGGGGGAGGCGCTCTCTCGTCCCCCCTCTTTTCCTGCGGCCTGCCAGGTTGCGTGCTCGGATAAAGGATCTGGTATGGATTTTTAGGGGGACCCCCACGTCAATTTTTTTTTAATTTGACACGGGGTTCCCCTTAATATCCATAACAGACCTGAAGGGTCTGGTATGGATATTTAGGGGAAACCCCACATAATTTTTTTTTTTAATTTGACGCGGGGTTCCCCTTAATATCCATACCAGACCTGAAGGGCCTGGTAATTGAATTTGGGGGAACCCCACGCTTTTTTTTATTTTTTATCAATGACTTTCAATGAGTGTTTTCTGTATTACAGAAGCCGACAATTCATTATAGCTGCGAGTGATTTTAAATTAATTTTTTTTCTGCAAAAAAATGACACTTTGTGCAGGGACAGTTCTAAGCACCAGAAACATGCGCCCCTTCACAGGCATACTATACACACCCCCCAGGTACGAAATTTAAAGAAACATTACACTTTTATTGTTTCACTTTAATCATTATTAAAATCACTGCTACCGAAAAAACGTCCGTTTTTAAAACTTTTTTTTGCATTGATCCATGTCCCCTGGGGCAGGACCCAGGTCCCTAAACACTTTTTAGGACAGTAACTTGCATATTAGCATTTAAAATGAGCACTTTAGATTTTGAACGTTTAAGTCCCATAGACTTTAATAGGGTTCTAAAGTTCACACGAAGTTTAGGTCTGTTCGCAGGTTCTGGTGCAAACTGAACAGGGGGTGTTAGGTTCAACCTTATTTGGTAATACAATTACGTGTGTTAATAGCAATATGTATGTTAAACATATGCTGTGTGATAGATCAGGTGGTGTGATCTGAGTGGTGACTAATGAATGTGTGGTGAAAATCATGAATACTCAAATTAATCAAATAAATGTGCAAATAAAATGAAGTGAAATAAAATAAAAGTGATGATAGTGATAGTGACAATAAAAGCCATAAAATAATAGCGAATGCTTATGAGTGTATGGTGTAAACAGAGACACATGTCTCCGTGTCAGCTCTCCTGCTGAGCTCAGTGAGAGCTCAGTGAGGGGGAGAAGGGGTTGCTACAGCCTGTCATGTTCTCAGGATAACTGATTATTTTAGTGTTTAGCTACACAGAGATCGCACAGACTAAAGCCATCCCCACACAGTATAACAATCACCATCTGTCCCTGTCCAAGGGTCCCATCAACATCTGTACCAGTGCACTAAATATTTGTCATAGTGTATTTGTGTCACATCAACATCTATCACAGTGTACCAGTGCACAAAAACATCTGAAATAGTATGCCATTGCAACATTAACATCTGTCAGTGTCCCTAGTGGATCATCAACATCTGTCAGTGTTCACTGGTGGATGATCAACATCTGTCACAGCATACAAGTGCAATAAAAATCTGTCAGTATACCAGTGTCCCACCAATAAATAAATAAAACATTTAAAGTATCCCGTCCCCCGCGGGCAAAGGTGAAAGCACATAATCTCACCACACGTGTGAGGTATTTCCTCGAATGCTAGAGTGAGAGCAATAATTCTAGCACCAGACCTTCTCTGTAACTTTAAACCGGTAACCTGTGGAGATTTTTAAATACCAAGGTTTGGTGGCATTTTCACAAGTGTGCACAATTTTAAAGCATGACAGGTTTAATATCTATTATCTGGCACAACACCATATGCGTCCATTAAAATTCAGTGTTTGTTTTTTTGCAAAAATTGCTGCGCAAATACCGTGTGACATAAACATTTGCAAAACCCAACATTTTATTCTCCAGGTCCTCTGCTAAAAATATATAATGTTTGGGGGTTCTAAGTAATTTTCTAGCAAAAATACAGATTTTTACTTGTAAACAAAAATTGTCAGAAGAAGGTCTGGTCTTATGCCGCGTACACACGATCGAAATTCTCGTTGGAAAAAGCTCTAATGGTTTTCCCGACAGAATTCTGACGGAATTCGGGTCAAGCTGTCTTGCCTGCACATGGTCACATCAAATTCCGATCATTTATAATGTGGTGACGTACAACACATATGACGTGACTAGAAAAAGGAAGTTCAATAGCCAGTAGCCAATAGCTTCTGTCTCGTAGTTGAATCTGAGCAATGAAAATTGAGAACATGCTATCAATTTTTGGCTGGCGGAAATTCGGACAACTAAATTCCGATGGAGCATACATACGGTCGCATTTTCGGACGAAAAGCTCTCATCTGTCTTTTTCTGGCCGGAATTCCAATCGTGTGTACGCGGCATTAAAGTGGATAATGCCTGAATGTAGGCTGTGAAAAACTCATGTGATATCGCCACACTCAGAAGGAGTAGCAGAACGTGTTTTGGTGTGTAGCTACAAGTATGCTTATGCTGTGTGTGCTACAGTGTAGTAGTTTTTAAGGGTTTTTTTTAACCACTTGTTGGGAAGTTTGTTTTGTTGTTTTTTATCCTGACTTTTAAAAATAAATAATACTCATACTACACTATGGGAACCCTATTTCTTCCTTATGAGGATCTATCCCTGGGATTTCACTGAATATCTATAGAAACTGTGACCGCTAACTGCTGAGTAGAGACCGTTTGGATATTTTGATCTGGTGGGACCGCTGGAAGAGCCATTAAGGGATATCACACCATGCTATCGGTGAATCAACTGGAGGAGCCACCGAAGGATATCATCCCTGGTTATCCATATATGCCAATCACCCCTGAAGGAGTAATAGGAGCTGGAGAGTAGGGACCCTTAAGAGGAAGCACTAGAGTCACCCAATCTGCTGAGCACATGGTCACTTTGGAGTTTCTGGCAATTTTCAGCAACATTGTATATCACCTGTTTGGAACTAATATTATACATTTATACATGTTTAATTTTTCATTACACTTTCATTTTTATTTTGATGGAATGCTGGTTTATATTTTTAAGTCTTTTGCTTTGACACTTATTTTTTTTATATATATTAGTGTTCATGGTGCGGGTTTTTTCACAGATGGAATTTAATCACTTCTTGGATTATGTATTTTAATTGATGGTATAGGAGAGTTATTATTGCACTTCACATTAATTAATTTATCACATTATACATTGGTATATGCGACTTTAATTCATTTTAATAACAGTATTTATGCACAATAATTTTTGAGTTTGCAACATTGTTATATTTTGAGGGATTGGGACACCTTTCTCCAGCCTAGGGTAGCGCTACTCACCCCATATTATATATATATATATTTTCCTTTTATCATTACTTCTTAGGGTGCAGGTTACTAGGCATGGTGGGTGTTGTGTAAGGTGGAAAGATGGCGCCAGTCACTTTAAAAATGAAGAGAGTTTTATTTCTCCTAGAAGAAAATGTGGGAGAGTGGGATAGGGCACAGGCCACACTTAGGCAAATGCAATAGGAAATTGGCAGACTCCTCAGACAAAAATATAACTATGCAGACAGCAATACAGAAAAGGGGTCTTTAAGCTGAATATAGCAATCTGTATTTCATAGAAACTACTGTCTCCTATAGCAACAAGTTCAACACACACAGCTACCTACTGTACTTCTTCAAGCTCAGCACACAACTACCTGCTGGATTCCTTAAGCTTTACTCACAGCTACCCGCTGTACTAATTCAAGCTTTACTCACAGCTATCCACTGTACTTCTTTGATGAGTTCTCTCCTGAAGCTTACCCAGCCACTTTACAGTCCCGCTGATGAAGAGTCTCCTCTGGTTCTCCTTCAAAACTCTATTACGTTACACCTGCCTACATCAACAAAAGTGGTTGATCTTCTGACAACTTTTTCCACCCATGCCTCCCGGCAACAATCAGGCTCCCCTCAAACCAAGCCCCTCTACACGAGGTTAGGCTTTAGGCTTCAGGCCTACACGTCTGCTGCTGTAAACACACCTACACATAGGCCGCAGCCCGAGTGGAAAAAACCCTGATCATCTGACCTTCCCTGAAGAAATATCCTTTCCCATTCTCAGTGGCCAAAGAAACTCCTGCTGATTGGCTGAGAGACATATATACACTCATAACCTGAACCCACTATAATTCATCACACTGATGACAAAGGTAACAGTGCCACCTATTGACAATAGGGAGAAATCACAGTTGATACCAGACTTAGACCAGACTTAGGAGAAACCCATTTGATCAACAGACTAAAAATTGGCCAAGCTGTACTTCTTCAAGCTCAGCACACAACTACCTGCTGGATTCCTTAAGCTTTACTCACAGCTACCCGCTGTACTAATTCAAGCTTTACTCACAGCTATCCACTGTACTTCTTTGATGAGTTCTCTCCTGAAGCTTACCCAGCCACTTTACAGTCCCGCTGATGAAGAGTCTCCTCTGGTTCTCCTTCAAAACTCTATTACGTTACACCTGCCTACATCAACAAAAGTGGTTGATCTTCTGACAACTTTTTCCACCCATGCCTCCCGGCAACAATCAGGCTCCCCTCAAACCAAGCCCCTCTACACGAGGTTAGGCTTTAGGCTTCAGGCCTACACGTCCGCTGCTGTAAACACACCTACACATAGGCCGCAGCCCGAGTGGAAAAAACCCTGATCATCTGACCTTCCCTGAAGAAATATCCTTTCCCATTCTCAGTGGCCAAAGAAACTCCTGCTGATTGGCTGAGAGACATATATACACTCATAACCTGAACCCACTATAATTCATCACACTGATGACAAAGGTAACAGTGCCACCTATTGACAATAGGGAGAAATCACAGTTGATACCAGACTTAGACCAGACTTAGGAGAAACCCATTTGATCAACAGACTAAAAATTTGCCAAGCTAGCTACCACCCCAGCACAACTAAATTTACTAGCAGAGCTGTTTAGGACAAGGGCGCTACACCTGTAACTGAGGGAGCATACAATGTATGTAGAGAAGAGTATAGCATCTGGATGGGTTAGGTGTGAAAAGGGGGTTATGAAGGATGGAGGTTTAAGTGCAAGAGTTAACAGGTTGGGCATGTTAGCTTCTGAAGGAGTCATTGTGATTAGGGATGTTTTATGTGGTGCAGTGCCCTGCTGGGGTCCAGGTCTATAGCCACCACTAATCTATCTATCTATCTATCTATCTATCTATCTATCTATCTATCTATCTATCTATCTATCTATCTATCTATCTCTCTATCTATCTATCTCTCTATCTATTTTTATATATCTATGCCATATTGGAAGCAGATGTAGAGATTTAGGCAGTATGTCATGTCCCTTTCTATATCTTTAAATTGTTGTCTTGCTTTCCGGCAGGGAGATGGATATTTGACATTTCTGACAAATTTACGTCTGCTGAAGCATTTGCTGTAAGTGACAGAATAAAATGTATCCTGCATAAATTTGTACTTGTCTATGACAATTAATGAAAGGATTCTTGAAATAATAGGAACAGCACATGTTATAAAGTGTATGCACAATCAGAAAAAGATAGAAAAAAATGTATAGACATTGTAAAAGTGTACATTTTTAAAAACAATACTAACTGGAACAATATTCAAGAAAAATGCAGCAATACAAAGAAAGGAAAGCCCAGCGCTGCAGGAGTTAACAACAACGTAAGCATAGGGCTTGCATGACTGTGTTAACATTGCAGTCATTGGATATTTGTGAGAGAGGGTAGGATTGGCCAGAGAGTCAACGGGAAGGGGTTTGGACATAATGTAGGAGTGGATCCCGCCCCCATTCGGCAGCAGAAGCGCCAAGGAAAGTTTCAGGGTAGGAGCATAATGGCGGCGGTGGAATAAATGCTTGCTCATTTGTGGGAGGAGGTGGCCACTCGGGGGACACACTAGTTAGAGGAGACACTGGGCACTGTGCTGGGGTAACCGGCGGAGCAGTCCGTGAATGGGGGGGTGTGCAAGTGCCGAAGTCCTGGCCACCGATACATTTTTCACCGGACCCCCCACCCAGGGATACTCCACACAAGGACAGCCCCATCGAGCCCCCCCCCGGCGAAGTGGGCGGGCAAGTAGAAGTGGGGGGCAGCAGTACAGCGCTTCCCCCATGGGTCATGGACATAGGAGTGGTCAGGAGGGTGGCACAGGTGGGACTCCCACGGCCAGGGCCACCAGGCCAGGTGATAAGGGATGGAGGTGTGGGACACCGGGACAGGACAGGACTGGCAGGGCTGTGTAGGACCACACTGGCCTGGCAAAAGTGACCAAGAAATCTGTGAGCAGGTATGCGGCACGTCGTCAGGCAAGAACGGCTGTGTTACCCTCAGCATCCAGGGACTCATCACCTGGAGGGCTGTCTGGAGAGGAAGATGAGAGGTCTGGTCGGAGGTCAAAAGGTGAAGTGTCCGGATTAGAGGAAGAGGTTCCCAGGAGAGTCCCTGCGAGGGAGTTGGAACGGCCGGCTGGTGGGTTCGCTCCTGTGCAGCCCGGTGAGTACAATTTAAATTTACCTGTGCAGGGGGAGTGGAGGCGCAGGCTGGGTCAGGAAGTGGGCTGACGGGGAGTAAGGAGGTTCCCGCTGTTGCAGGCTCTGGGGCATGTAAAGCAGTGGGGGCTGAGTGAAGCCTGCTAGGTTTTCTGGTGGGCATCAAGGAACTGGTGGGCAGGTTTGAGAAACAGGAGAGGTCCGCTGCTGGTCCGGCTGCTGCTTGGGTCCCCACAGTTGGGGGGACGGAGGGGGCTGCGAGTGCCTCAATGGCGACTGCTGTCACGATGGTGGTGGGGTCCTCGGTGCCAGAACAACAGGCACCACCCACGGCCGCGAGTGGGGGCGAGTCCACAAACAGGCAGGATATTGTCCGTTTGGTGGATTCATCGAAATGTGAGGTATATGTTTGTTTTGGGGGGCCGCTAGGGGCTCACCTAAAACCAGAAGTGCGAGAAAAATTATGGAAGGGTGAGTATGTGGAGATATGTTCACTACTGCCTCTAGAGAAATTCAATCCTGATGACTCCAAAAAAGAGGATGAGGAGAAGAGAAGGTACAGACAGATCCCTAGGACGTTTGCCAATTGGCTACAAGCATTCGCCCACCATGGCGAGTGTGATAGGAGAAAAGAACACTGAACATTGTTCAGCTCTATTTTGTTACATGGATTCAGTAGGGGAGGCATACCAATTATAGGGGGGCACCACGTGGCTGAGATATGATGAGCAGTTTCGCCAGCGGAGAGCGGTTCATCCGTCGCTGAGATGGGACCTAATGGGGGGGACCACAAGCACATCAGCCTGTGGATACAGCTCCTGATGTCGACGAGGGCCCCGGGCCAGTTTTTTCAGGGGGAGGGAGGTGGATCTTCTTCCCCTGGACAATCGGCCAACAAGAATAAGGGGACGTGTTGGCAGTACAATGAGGGATCTTGCAGGTTCAGGGGATCCTGTCGGTACAAACATGAGTGTTCCAGCTGTGTTGTCTAGATGCTTCAAACAGGGAAAAGGTAGGACTGGGGACTCTGCGCACAAGAGGGAGGACGCCGGTGATGGTGGAAAGGATGCAGCCATTTCTCGGTAGGTATCCTAATGGCAAAGTGGCATGACTGTTGGAAAAGGGATTTACGGAAGGTTTCAGGATACCAGGTGCGATGGAGGTAGTTCCCCCTATACCACGGAATCTAAAATCGGCCTTGCTACATTAAGATGTGGTTTCTGTGAAACTGCTTAAGGAAGCAGAGTTGGGGCGGATGGGGGGCCCTTTCACAGTAGCGCCATTTCTCGATCTGGTGGTTTCCCCATTGGGAGTGGTGCCAAAAAAGGAATCAAATAAGTTTAGGCTAATTCACGACCTGTCTTTTCCCAAAGGGGAGCCGGTCAATGATGCCATTGATCCTGAGGAGTGCACGGTGAGTTACACTTCCTTTGATGCGGCGGTGGGCTGGGTCCATCATTATGGGCGGGGTGCGTTGATGGCAAAAACTGACATTGAGTCAGCTTTTCGACTGCTCCCCGTTCATCCGGAAAGTTTTTGGCTGTTGGGGTGTCATTGGAACAACAAGTTTTACGTTGACCAATGCCTCCCTATGGGATGCTCCATATCGTGTGTCCTATTCGAGACATTTAGCTCATTCGTGGAATGGGTGGTGAGGGACATGGCGGGAGTGAACTCTATCATCCATTACTTGGATGATTTCCTCTGTGTGAGACCACCAGATTCCAAGGTCTGCGGGGTGCTTCTGGCTACGCTGGAACACATAGCGGAGCGTTTCGCTATACCATTAGCACCCAAAAAGACAGAGGGGTTCGTGCTGAATTCAGAGGTGATGAAGGCTGGAAGATAAGCTGGATGATACAACTTACATGATACAAATGGCACAAATGGTACAACTTAAGGTACTACAATCGTTGTTGGGGAAGCTCAACTTTGCTTTGCTACCTATCCAGACAAATGGAGGAGGGGGCCTTGGGGTCCATTCTAAGTAGGAAGATGGCAGGCTTGGCTTTTCTGTTTAAATGGCAAGCGCTGCCAGATTTTACAGAGGATTTCTGGGTACGCCAGACTCTCAAGGGATATAAGAGGACAGTGGGGCACTGGGACATCAGGTGGCCGGTGTCGTTTGATATCTTAAGGGGCCTGCTGGAGCAATTGGCAGGGGTGTGCTCCTTGGCCTATGAGGCTGGGTTGTTCAAGGTGGCTTTTCTGTTGACCTTCTTTGGGGTGTTTAGAATTGGCAAACTGGTTAGCCCCTCCAAGAAGATTCAAGGGGTTATTGGGTGTCGAGATGTTCAGTGCTGGGAGCAGGGGGTTTTGATACTTCTCCACAGATCCAAAACGGACCAGTTAGGTAAAGGCAGGATGGTACATGTCTATCCCTTGCTGGGATCGTCCTTATGTCCGGTGGAGGCTGTGAAGGTTTTTTTAGAAGGACGCCGCCGGTTCTGGGATCCTTTTTAATGCATGCAGATGGTTTTCCCCTTTCAAAGTTTCAGTTTGTCACTGTTTTCATAAAATGTTTGAGGTGTTTGGGTTTGGGGGACAAGGAGTTCTCTTCTCATTCATTTGGGATAGGGGCAGAAACCGAAGCGGCTAGGTGTGGGTTGGATGACAAAGCCATAAAACGTATTGGGCATTGGGAGTCGAGGAGGTTCAGGCTATATATCCGCCCCCAACTATTGTAGAACATTTAATAGCCAGGTCAAGGGGTATTGGGAGTTGTGTTATAAGTTGGGGGTTGTTAGGTCATGGTGGTGCGTCTTGTTTTTTCTTCTAGGGGTTTCTCTTGGTTGCTGTGGCTGGTGTTTGGTCTTTGCAGGTGAAGGAAGAGATTTTGGAAAGAAGAGCCAGGATCTGTTGGTGGTATGGATCCTGAGGGTGGTACCCCAGTTAACGGAGGTTATCTGGAAATTGGTTATGGGGGCACTGCGGTAAGTGGGTGTCTCTGAGTCAGCCTGTCGGCTTGAGGCCTAATAACCCACGTCAGAGAGACTGCAGTGTCGTATTTTGGATACAGATGAGTTGTTATTGGTGGAACTGCAAAGACCAACACTAGGAGGAGCTGATGCTTGTTCAGAACAGATGTTTGTTATTGTTTGTTAATGCTTACGTTATTTAAATATATTTATATATTGAGATATATATATATTATATATATATATATATTGGTTAGGCTGCTACAGCCTATTTTACTCCAGAAGGGGTAAGGCTCTGGAGTATAGGTTGGTAGCATTAAAGCACATATGTTATACATTAGTCATGTATATAATTTACAGCATCTCTTTCCTTCCAACCATCACAAAGCATATAATAACAGAAATGATAAAGAGTACAATAAATGTGAATTCTGGTTAAAAAAAAATACACGTGGCCCACATGTGCACATTAACAAGCCACCCCTGATTCAATAGAAAATTAAACAGCGGACTATGCCCATGTGAGATGCACCAAAGACTACTTCAAAAACAAAAACATTTTTTTCACAAAAAAGCAGCACATCGCTGTATCGCTGTGGAGTGTCTCGCTCGGCTTGCTGGTCTTCTCAGGTTCTTCTTTTAGTATGCTGCTGTCACATACTTTGTGTCAGAGCCTGAAATGTAGAGGGAGACCTCCTTACTGCCCCAGCTCAAGGGCCACTGGAGTTGCAACAATGGCCACGAGAGCACAGTGAGGTAAGAGTGCCTGCAAGGTCTTCCGTTGGTCTCAGAAGTACGTGGCAGGTGCGTCACCAGAGCTGGGCTGGATGGCTGAAGCAGTGGGTGGCAACAGAAACAGCAGATGCAGACAAACAGCAGATGTAGGACCAGTGTCTCCAGACACAATGCAGAGCAGGACAGACGGATAACTGGATGCAAAGTCAAACAAGCCTGGTCAAACACAGGAAACGGATGATCAGAAACAAGCATACGTGGCAGGCAAAGGTTGGCAACAGTATATTAGGCAGATGAAGATATAACAAAGTCTTTAAGGCAATCCAAGGTCAGGACAGGTGGAGAGCAAGCCAGGTCAAACACAGGAATCAAGCAGAGATACAGGAACAGGTATACAGGTAAAGCTGTAGATCAGACAACAAAGCGCTAGTGCAGCTGCTGCCCTTATATAGGCCATTTGGTGCCAGCAATAATGGCAGACATGCATGCATGCACATATGCGTTTGCCTATTGGCAATGTTCGGCTATGCCCGGCAAAACGGGTACCTTTGCCCTTGCCTTGGAACTTCAGTGTTATGGCCATCATACTCCTGACAGCTGCATCCAGAGTTGTCTTCCTGCACTGTGCCCTCAGTGCTACTATTTTACTGCTACCCCCGTAGGATCTGCTGCATAGAATGGGTGTTTTGTTCTTTGCCTCATTCTTCTCAGGAAACTCAGCCCCTCTGACACACCTGGTTGAGCGTACAAACATAGGAAATCACTGAAAGTATTTCTTAGTACCCAATAGTAGTGCTATATTAAAGAAAACCGGTACCAAACCAGGTTGGCAACAGTATATTAGGCAGATGAGGAAAACTTAATATATTGTCATCCAATATGGTTGGTAACAAGACAAGCATAAAATGGATTAACAATGGTAACAACATATGAAAAAGAGGTTTTTTTGGGACTTTACATGAGGTGGGCAAGTGAGGCCAAAGAATCAATCACCAATATATAAAATTGCTAAACAATAACATAGTAACATGATAAATATCCAAGTATGGATTGGCAGTCACATAATATATACACCATGATTGATACATTGTGAACAGAGTAACAAGCCCCCAGATGATACAGGGCAGATAATCCTTGATGGGTGATACACCCATTTTAAAATGCACATAATCACAGAGCTTCTAAATAAAAACCTAATGGTATGTAAGCCTAGTAAAGGAAATAATTGTTTGGAGCATGTCATAAACTCGACTCATTTCGTATATCAAAACACTCTTCAGGGGCAGTTTTGCACCAAAGTCAGAAAAATACAAATTAAAAAAAGGATCAAATGAGTAAAGATTCAATGTTTATTGTTATAGAGAGGGTATACATATAGGGGAGGCGCAAGGCCACTCATCCCCAATGGATACTCACATGACAATAGAGTTTGAACCCCATGAGGTCCGCAGCCACAGGCCACCAAATGAGTCAAATCCGGGACCCGAGGGAGGAGCCCAAAGAGGGAAGGCCAGGTGCATAGAGAAGTTCTCATATAATAAGTGTGTCCACCCTGGTGATAAATAGTGATAATGGTTCTACGTGTATGCCTACTGATGGACATGCTGCCAAGAGACAGGCTAACATGAAATGAGGACCTTAAATGCACCCAGCCACCCCCCACAAGAAGGACTTCAACAAAGTGTCACACGGTGCAAGCACTCAAGCGAATGGAGGCCGCATCCAGTGCAGCGGCACCCGCCGCCCACAGCAACTGGAGACGTTGCCATCCACATGCTTGCCCAGATGGAAAACACAACGCCAACGCTGGATTGGCTAGACGGACATCACATGCGTGGGGTGGGGACGTGACGCCGGCGCAAAAAACGGCCCAGATATCCCCGCACCCGCCAAAGTGGACGAGGGGGGAGAGGGAGGGATCCCAAAGTGCCTCGCAGCTCCCAGACATTAGACAGACAGGGAAGCCAGTCAGCCGCAGACTCCACAGGGACACACTGAGAGACTGCACTACTAAGGGTAAAAAACAGAATGCCAAAGGAGATTCGTAAAAACCATACAGGGGACATGTTATATCATACTACAACACTCAATAGGGGGTAAATGATTCAGGCCGAGTGCCCTATGGAATCATATCCATGATAGTGAACTCCCCAATGGCCTCACAACACACCTCCATCCCTATATTGAGTTATAGAAGAAAGGTTGGGATTTTAAATGAGACACAGCATGAAAAAGGATTTTTGGGACTTTAAATGAGGTGGGCAAGTGAGGCCAAAGGATCAGTCACCAATATATAAAATACTTTTATGGATAAACAATAACATAGTAACATGATAAATATCCAAGTATGGATTGGCAGTCACATTATAGATATACCATGATTGATACATTATGAAAAGAGTAACCAGCCCCCAGATGATACAGGGCAGATAAAGCTTGACAACTGATACACTCATTTTAAAATGCACATAACCACAGAGCTTCTAAATGAAAACCTACTGATATGTAAACCTAGTAAAGGAAATAGTTGTTTGATACACGAAACACGTCGATCTTATGACATACACCAAACAACTAATTATTTTACTAGGTTTACATACCATTAGGTTTTTATTTAGAAGCTCTGTGATTATGTGAATTATGTGGGGGCTTGCTACTCACAATTTATCAATCATAGTGTATATATGATGTGACTGCCAATCCATACTTAGATATGTATCATGTTACTATATTGGTGACTGATCCTTTGACCTCACTTACCCACCTCATTTAGAGTCCCAAAAAACCCTCTTTTTCATGTATGCATAGGGATGGAGACCTGTGTCTCATTCAAAGTTTTACAACCTTTCTTCAATAATGGTAACCACTTGACCACTGGGCACTTAAACCCCCTTTCTAACCTGACCAATTTTCAGCTTTCGGTGCTCTCACATTTTGCATGACAAATACTCAGTCGTGCAACACTGTACCTATATGACATTTTTGTCCTTTTTTCACACAAATTTAGCTTTCTTTTGGTGGCATTAATCACCGCTGGGTTTTTTATTTTTTGCTCTATAAAAGAAAAAAGACCGAAAATTCTGTAAAAAAATGAACTTTTCTTTGTTTCTGTTATAAAATTTAGCAAATTAGTAATTTTTCTTCATATATTTTGGCAAAAATTTATATCGCTACATATCTTTGGTAAAAAATAAACCAAATCAGTGTATATTATTTGGTCTTTGTGAAAGTTATAGAGTCCACAAGCTATGGTTTCAATCTCTGAAAATTGATCACACCTGAAGTACTGACGGCCTATCTCATTTCTTGAGACCCAGGACCCAACAAGCCAGGAAAGTAAAAATACCCCCCAAATGACCCCTTTTTGGAAAGTAGACATTCCAAGGTATTCAGTAAGAGGCATGTTGAGTTTTTTGAAGCTGTAATTTTTTCCCACACAATTCTTTGCAAAATCAAGATTTTCAGAAGGTTATTTCTCACACACAGCATATGCATAGCACTAATTACACCCCAAAACACATTCTGCTACTCCTCCCGAGTATGGCGATACCACATGTGTGAGACTTTTACACAGCGGGCCACATACAGAGGCCCAAAAGGGAGCGCCATCAGGCGTTCTTGGAGCATAAATTACACATATAATTTCTTGACTACCTCTTACACTTTTGAAAGCCCTGGAGAACCAGAACAATGGGATGATGGGAACGCCCCAAAAATTACCCAATTTTGGAAAGAAGGCATATTGAGTCTTTTGAACATGTCATTTTTTTCTACAAGTTTTTGGGAAATGTGTAAAGAAAATGAAAACATATATATTTTTTTTATACAACGTTGTCCATTTATACAATATTTATAACACATAGCATGTATATACCAAAAATTACATCCCAAATAGATTCTCATACTCCTCCTGAGTATGGCAATACCACATGCGTGAGACTTTTCCACAGCCTGGCTGCATACAGAGGCCCAACGTGCAGGTGTTCTAGTGGCATAAGTTTCAAATCTAATTTGACTACCTATTACACTTTTGTGAGGCACTCTGGTGGCATGCATGTGGCATGGATGATAACTGATGTGGCATGGATGAGCATGAATGGGGATGAATGAGCCATGGATGGTAATGGCTGAGCATGAATGAGTATGGCTAGGTACGGCTCAGTATGGCTGGGTACGACTGAGTATGGCTGGGTATGGATGGGTACGGCTGTGTATGGATGGATGAGTATTGCTGAGGATAGATGGATGGCTGAGCATGGATGGATGGATTAGTATGGTGAGGATGGATGGATGAGTATGCTGAGTATAATTGGGTGAGCATGGATGGGTATGCAGAGTATGGATGGATGGGTATGCAGAGTATGGATGGGTGTGGATGGCTGAGAATGGATGGATCTGTCACTGAGCAGCACTGTGGGTACTACACATGCAGCCCACAGCACTGCTGTCACCAATCTTCTCCCCTCTCCACTCACACTGGACAGAGAGGAGAAGGGAGGAACCGGAAATCACACCGGATTGTTTACATGTGATCTCTCATTTTTTCGGAGCGAACACATGGTAAATGGCTGCTATCAGCGGCCATTTACCGTGATCCATGATGCGCCGGGTCCTCTGGACCTGACGGTCACTGATGTTCTCGAGTGCGTGCCCCAGGGGGCGTGCAAGAGTGGGATTCTGGGAGGACGTCACTGTACGCCCTCCCTGAGTTAAGCAATCGCCCTGTAGCCGTCATGCGGCTATGAGCCGGTTGTTATGTGGTTAACATACAACACGATTAACAGTACAAATAGGCATAAGATGAAATCTAGTGTCCATATAAGTATAAACAGTAGCAAGGCCAACTTAAATGCAGCAGTGAGCAGCAGTAAAGTTGAATTTACGGAGTGCTGGAACTATACTGCCAGAACGCATTTATGGTGAAAATGATAGTCCAAGACAGGGTATGCACTGTCCAAAAGAAAAGGTGGATGGTAGTAGAAGGGGCAGGGGAACAAAGGGGGTGTGCAGAATAGTTATTATGGGAGGGACAGTCCTTTGAAATGTTCTTCTGCTGGCTATCGTTGGGGCTGTACACTTCCTCTCTCTTCAGCAGCAAAAGGAAAAACATTCCCATGCAGTTTAACCACTTGTCAACCGGCTCACGGTGATATACATCGGCAAAGGGGCATGGGGGAGCAAAAGCACATACCCATAAGTCACTGCGTCATCAGCGGCTAGGGGGCACGCATGCCCACCGCACACCGTGAGAAAGTGTCTGTGGGTCTCGCAGAGTCGATGTCCGCTGGTGGCCTGCGATCATGGCACAGAGAGGCAGAATGGGGAGATGCCTATGTAAACAAGGCATTTCTCTGTTCTGCCTAGCAACATGACAGGGATCTACTGCTTGCCTAGCAACATGACAGGGATCTACTGCTCGCAGTGTCATTTTCTAGTGAGCCCACCCCCCCTACAGTTAGAACTCGCCCAGGGAACACACTTAACCCCTTTATCACCCCCTAGTGTTTAACCCCTTCCCTGCCAGTAACATTTACACAGTAATCAGTGTCAGACGTGTCCGATCTGTTCGCTGCAATGTCGCAGTCATGATAAAAATTGCAGATCACCACCATTACTAATAAAAAAAAAAATAATAATAAAAATGCCATAAATATATCCCTGATTTTGTAGACGTGATAACTTTTGCGCAAACCAATCAATATACACTTATTGTGATTTTTTTTTTTACCCAAAAATATGTAGAAGAATACATATCAGCCTAAACTGAAACTGTTCGCTGTTTTTTTGTTTATAGCGCAAAAAAATAAAAACGCAGAGGTAATCAAATACCTCCAAAAGAAAGCTCTATTTGTGGGGAAAAAAGGATATCAATTTTCTTAGGGTACAACATCACACGACCGCGCAATTGTCAAAGTGACACAGTGCCGAATAGCAGAAAAGTGCTTGGTCAGGAAGGGGGTAAATCCTTCCGGGGCTGAAGTGGTTAATACAAATACTCTCTCCACTCTGCCTAATGTACAGAGAGTGGTGCAGCATAACATCAGTATCTGAGCAGAAGGAGACAAGAATAAAAGGCAATTTACTTCTTCATATTACTGTAGCCAGCCAGCACCTGGCTACACTATACCAATCATTCCTTGTTTAAATGTAAGTGGATACTTTGTTTGTATTTCATTAAAGTTACAAGATACTGAAACTTATCTGTGCATTTGCTTTTTCTTCTATGTTGCCTGATTCCTTGACCCTGTTGTGAGGCTCTGCAGGGTGTGTTAACTCTTGACCTGCCAAATGACTATCATTCTGATTACCAGCTCAGTCCACAGCTCAGATGGTGTAACCTTTTGGTTCTGTGATTTTCCACTGGACTTATTTATAAACTTTATGTCTACAATTTTAAGTCGTTTTCTAATGTAGAATATAGGTATTGTTGTAGTGGAAGCGCCAGTAGTGTACCCAGTGGGTTGTGTTGAATGCAGTCAGGTATCGTAGCTCTAAGGGTGCCACTGCTGATCAAGAAATTCACAGTCACACAAAGGTTTTCTGATTAGCCGGCCTGGTAAGTTGTAGCAATGACGGAAACCTCACAGCGTACCAATGCTGAATCATTCTACTCCTCTTGCCCGCCCCATAGAAACGCTTTCTTGAGCAAAGCAGCAGCTACTGCTGCTTAGCAAATTAGCAACAGTAGATGTAGCGTTGCTCGGGAATGCTTTTCTATAGTGTGTGGGAGGAGCAGAGTGATTCAGAATTGGTACGCTGTGAGATTATCAACCTCCTGTGTAAGTCTTGCCCACACAGCCCATGTCTTTAATGACAGAGTGGGCCCCGAACTCACCCTCCCCTGAACTGCACCCTGAACTCACTTGTGAGACTAGCAAATCAATATTCACTATTGTCTTTCGGCTTCTCCTCCCAGCCAATCAGGACAGGAGAGGGATCGTGTTGGCCGGAAGAAGAAGCCGAGGAAGCCGTGGAGAGACTAAGTGCAGGGGAGACCATGGAGGGGTAAGTGTGGTGGGACTGTGGAGGGGTGAGTGATCACCTGGGGGGGGGGTTGTTTTCCGCCTCACCCACAGCTAACCCCACCTATAATTTGTCTCTGCAAAAAAAATGACTAGCCCCAGGTGCCAGATGTGCTGGGTATGCCACTGGTGCGCCACATTAGTGTTGTCCACCTGGCCATGTGGGTTGTATAAACAAATCTCAGTACTGCATAAGCTTTAATATAAACCCTTTATCAGGTGTAAAGAAAGCTTATATGCATTTAAACTGTGCCTGGAGTTTAGCTTTAACATTTGGCTGACCAAATTCACACTTTGATATTCAAAAATACAAGAGTACGGGATTTGTTTCAGACTGGAAGCATGTGATCAAACAGATCATGATGGTTGACTTCATGATTGAACCATAATTACCCTCCAGAAGAAATATCTTTTTTACCATTCCAGCTAGCAGTACACAATGACACAATGACAGGTTTCAAAAGCACTGCTCTTTACCGGTGAGTTTTGTATTTCGGTTTCGTTCAGCTCTGCCTGCTGTCCTTAGTGGTAGAAAACGTGCACTGTCACCTCGAAGTATCATCAGCGGAGATCTAAAATGCTCCATGGGGATTACTTACTGAAGCCTGCACTCCGCACAGCATGAACTAAACATAACAAATTTATCTAAAAACAGGAAGAGAACACAAAAGCAACTGGAGATCTTTTTTCTGAATTTTTTTGAGTATGTTCATTTAGTAGAATTAGTTCATGGATATTACTTATATTTGTTGAAAAACCCCCTTTTTTTAAAGGAAACTTTTCTGGAGCAAATACATATGTAGCGGATGACATTTTGGACAAAGTGTCATTCATGTGTAAATTTTTTTTTTTTGCCTCAGAACAGTAATGGGGTTCTGAGGGTTATTTATGTAGGTTAACTTTGACATCAGTTTGGCTGGGCTGTGTTAGAGTTCTGCTTAGTCATGTGTACAGTGAGGTGCACATGACAGACCAGAACCAGGCCTGGTTTTGACATTTTGGGTATCAACTTCCTCAGAGCCAATCAGTGGGTGTGCCCGGCCCCGCTGAGGAGTCTGGGGAGGGGTACTTAAGATGTTGAGGTCACGTGTTACGAGTGGTTCATTCGTGAGGCCCTAGCGGTCTGTTCCTGATTCTGGACCGGGGTAGCCCGAGGGGTCCCGGTCACGGGAGTGTGCGACGCTCTGCAACATGCTTCGGTTGATTAACCCCACTAGACACGCCTGGTCTGCGGTAGGGATCCATCTGTTCCCGAGTCTCGGAACCGGTTGGTCCGAGGCGCATTAACTGAGGGAGGATTCAAGGTGTCCGGGTGTGCTCTCAGCTTGGAGGGGCACCACAGCTCGGGAAGGTGACCGGGGAGGACTCTTCGGAGGAGGGCCAACAAGCTGGCATCCCGAGAAATGCCTGTTTACTGAGTTGGGAAGGACATTGACGAATCCACGCTTTTCCCAGTACTACCAAGGAGACAGACAATGTTCCAGGTACTGAGGAAAAAGGTCCCTGTTCACTTTCAGTTACAACTTGTTCAAGGTCAGAGATTTTACAAGTTCTGAATCAAAGTGTTGACTGCCATAATCTCTGGCTAGAGATTTGTTCAGCCTTGAAACGCCCAGCTGCGAGTGGCTACTCTCTGGGTGGTACTAGAGACTTTGTCTGCAGTTCAAGGTGCCTGAGTTTTTCACCCTTGCCCTCTGTTCCTATACGAGACTGTGTTGTTGGATGTTACCCCTGCAAATAAAAACCTTTCAAAAGGACTTTATTGGTGTCAGTGTCCAAAGTTGTTTGGTATCAACCCTGGGAACCCCTAGATGTGGAAGAACAAGCCAAACGGAGGTAACCGGTAAGCCCCTTTGTGGTTGTCATGCTGCTACTGAAATGAGAAGCAAGGAGAGAAGCAGAGAAGGTGCATATGACTGAAATCATCTGAAATTGTCTCTGATCTGGCCCGAGGAAGGAACAAAAATGCTCCGAATGTGAAGCCACTTCCTCTCACCCTGCACCCGGAAGTGACATCATCTCCGATTGATCCCGTGTTTCTGGTGTTCTCATAGGCTGCGGATGCTGGAATCCACCTGCACAAGCTGTCAGCTGCACTTCAGAGCCACGGATGTTTAGGAGGAAAACCACCCCCGGATTTTGCTTCAGGATTACTATCATGCTTGTGTTTATGTTTCCTTTGTGAGTAGTTTTACTTTTGACTTATTAAATTGTAAAGTTAATTATTATTTTTTTTTTAAATAACAAACATGTTATACTTACCTCCACTGTGCAGCTTGTTTTGCACAGAGTGGCCCCAAACCTGCTCTTCTGGGGTCCCTCGGTGGCTGTCTCTGCTTCCTCCCGCAGGGGCTTCTCACGTTCATGCGAGCTCCCTCGCATGGTGAGAAGCATCTGCAGGTGTGCTCCCGTGATACAGCCGCGGGCTATAGCCGCTCGCTGTATCACATGGCCCCGCCCCCCGGCGCTCCGCATCAGTGGATGTGATTGACAGCAGCCCGAGCCAATGGTTGCGCTGCTTTCCATCCATCAACTCCAGCCAATCAGCGGCCAGGCTGAGTGGTGAAGAGGAAGTCGAGGACAAGAGCGGGACTTTCGAGGGGTGAGGTAAGTAAAACGGGGGGGCTGGGGGCACAGGCACTGTCAGATGTTTTTTCACCTTAATGCATAGAATGCATTAAGGTGAAAAAACATTTACCTTTACAACCCCTTTAAATGGTTTACCAATACCCAGAGGTGCTGTGTTCCTTTGTTGCATTGTAGAGACTGCTTCTAGCTCTTCACACTGGCTGCCCTTAGTGCTGGTCCATGGATTCCTCTCCCTCTTCATCTTAGAGACTGTTGCTATGGACTTCGTCCCTCCTTTTCCAGAGACTTTATTAATCAAATTTTTTTGACCTGTGTACACCTCCAGGGTCTCTCCTCAAATGAGCGCTGAGTTTATTTTTGTCTAAAGGGCGGTTCTAGGGGGCAGTCCTAAGGGGTGGGTAGGAGCGTGACCAGTGGAGGGGGGGTTCCAGCACCTTTTCTCTGAGAAAAATGCCCTGTCCAAGTCTAAACTGGAAATAACATTACTGATACTTTAAAGGGTAAGTTCACCTTTACAGAAAAATTTGTAAGGTGAACTTGCAGTGGACCCCCTAACCCAACCGCCCCCCCCCCCCCCCCTTCTCGCTGACCTGGAGTCCAGCGATCTCCAGCTGTCTGACACCGGGACGCCTGAGGATTTGAAATCCTACTCTGCTTTAGCGCTGACAGAACAGGCTAGATGGAGTATGATTGATCAGTGCTGCCCATGTGATGGTGCTGACCAATTAGAATGCCTCTTATTTGTACATACACTGAGAGGTACGGATAGAAGATTAAGCCACAGGGATTTTAAATCCCTGGACTAGTGAAGCGGCAACCCAGTGTCTCACAGTGGGGTATTGTGGGACTCCAGGTCAGTGAGATGGGGGGGGGGGGGTGGCCTGGGGTGGGGATCAGTTCAACTTACAGATTTACAGGTGAACTTACATTTCAAAGGGCAACTCCACTTTCTCTGGAAAAATAAATAAATACAAATAAAAGAAATAATAATTTAGCATATAAAATTCCGACACAAGTCATATTGTGATTAAATGCTATTAAAAATGACCTTTCCTTTTCAATCTGCAGCTCTGTAATTTTCTGTAAAGTGCAATGCAATATGGCTATCTGGAGGTGTTCTGTACACACAAATGTGTATGTGAATTTCCTGCTTGTGTGATTGGCTCACCTATTTTCCCAGAAGTCTACACTAAGATACAAGTCAGATTTCAGGCATCCCCTGCAAAAAAAAATAATAATTTTTAGTGAGATACTCTTAATAGGAAATCACGTCTAAAGGCATGCAGACCCTGCAATTTTTCTTATTAGAACCCTGCAGGTGCAGCAGCTGATTGATAATTATCAAACCACTCCCATAAGATTCACTTTCCACATGGACACAGACAAACACACAATGATTTCTGCAGCATAACAAAACATAGGAATCTGCAACATAGTTTGATAAAAATCCTTGTAATATACATACAGTAGATCATCCAGAGGGAAGTGGAGTTACTCTTTAACCACTTAAGGACCGCCTTCTGCACATATACGTCGGCAGAATGGCACGGCTGGGCACAATTACGTACCTGTACGTTGCTCTTTAAGTGCCTAGCGGTGGGTCGGGAGCGTGCCGCCGGTGACGTGCTCCCAACCCGGTCCTGAGCTCCGTGACCGTGGCTGCTGGACCAGCGGACCTGATCGCCGCTGGTGTCCCGCAATCGGGTCACAGAGCTGAAGAACGAGGAGAGGTCTGTATAAACAAACCTCTCCCCGTGCTTCCTACTGTAGCTGTCACCGATTGTCTGTTACCTGATATATGGAAAGATGATCAGTGATGTCACATGCCAGGCCACGCCCCCCTACAATAAAAAAACACATAACGTCATACACTGCCCCCTAGTGGTTAACTCCTTCACTGCCAGTGTCATTTTACAGGAATCAGTGCATTTAAATTGCACTGATTGCTGTATAAATGACGATGGTCCCAAAAATGTGTCAAAAATGTCCAATGTGTCCACCATAATGTCGCAGTCACAATAAAAATCTCTGATCGCCGCCATTACTAGTAAAAAACAAAATATTAATGAAAATGCTATAAAACTATACCCTATTTTGTAAACGCTATAACTTTTGCGCAAACCAATCAATAATCGCTAATTGCACTTTTTTTTTTTACCAAAAATATGTAGAAGAATACATATCGACCTAAACTAAGGAAAAAATGTTTTATATATATATATATATATATATATATATATATATATATATATATATATATATATTTTTTTTTTTTTTTTTTTTTGCGGATATTTATTATAGCAAAAAGTAAAAAATATTGAATTTTTTTCAAAATTGTCACTCTATTCGTTTATAGCGCAAAAAATAAAAACCAAGAGGTGATCAAATACCACCAAAAGAAAGCTCTATTTGTGGAAAAAAAGGACGCTAAATTTGTTTGGGAGCCACGTTGCACGACCGTGCAATTGTCAGTTAAAGCGAATCAGTGCCGATTTGCAAAAAGGGGCTTGGTCCTTTGGCTACAAATTGGTCCGGGCTTAAGTGGTTAACTGGTGAATATTCAGCCACAAACTTTTTTGGGCTAGAGTGGGGAAGGATTAGAGCCCCTGTCTGTTTTTTCACTGCTATCTGAATCTCTAATTTCCCCTCACTTTCTGGCTTTCTAACATTTTATGACAGGAAGCAAGTGGAACTTAAGTTGTCAGGACAAGCACAGACAGAAATAAAAATGCTTTTTAGTAGAGTAGGGAAAGGCTACAACTTGTGACAGATTTTTTATTTATGTCTGTGTCCCTATTGCAGATTTTCTCTCACTAAAACCATTATCAGCAGGACAGGAAGTGAGGGGAAATCTCTCAGAGCTCCAGATAGCAGTAAAAACCATGCAGAAATTGAAACCCTACAAAACTCTATCCAAAACCTACAAAAATGGCTTGATATACATGTTAAATGGAGTGCCAAAAATAATTTTTAACTATAAAGAAAAAGGGAGGGTGCTGCATCCTAACAGTCATGTATAGAGAAATTTGAGTTGAGGCTACAATGGACATTTATGGTACCATACAAAAGTTTGGGATATACAGAATAAATATAAAAAGTTGAATTTTATTTAATATACAACAACATATTAAAAACATACATAGTTTATTTAAAAGAAAAAAAAGTATGTAACTCTGTAAATTCACAAATAAGATGACACTGGAAAGGCTGATA
This sequence comes from Lithobates pipiens, assembly GCF_037356315.1. NCBI lineage: Eukaryota > Metazoa > Chordata > Amphibia > Anura > Ranidae > Lithobates > Lithobates pipiens. Next base: position 445,766,924 of record NW_027507903.1, read on the forward strand.
TTACCAATTCATCCTATAACAACTGTACATTAGCATGTTCAACATGTTTTGCGGAAATAGTCACCACTTCTTCAGGAGCTTTTTTGCATACATATGGCGTTATAGAACAGAGATTGTTATCATACCAGAGCAAGCCTATGTGCAAAAGTCCAAATAGAATAGGTTTTCCCCCGGCGGGTGTGGGAGCCCCCACAAACAAAGGGGGGGATGTAATCATAACAGTGGATGCAGCAATCTAGGACAAGTCCTCTCAAAGATAGAGCTATATAAACATCTAAGGGGCTTTGACAGCAGCCATATACACATTATACATATTGTGGCAGCACGCAGGTAAAATCACCTGGTTGTATTCAGGATGGGAAATATGTGTGTCCTAGATTCAGGCTGTATGCAGACTTTTACAATTAGAGGGGAAGAGTTAATGAGGCCAGCTGTAGTAAGTGGGCTCATTAAGACCTCTACAAAAAACCCCAGCATGCATAGGGAGATGCTCCATCCTGGAACCAGTTTTGTGTGTATAGACTGGGGAGTCTGAGATCTGTTCTGTGCGGTGAGTTAACGCCTGTGTGGCAAACCCCTACAATAGAGACAGGGACTGGGGCAGCACAAGGCTGCACCCAGTTGTTAGACAGGGAGTCTACGTGTGTAGTTAGAGGTCAAGCTGACCAGGATTTATTTTCTTGTTTTATTTTGTTTGGCTGTTTATGTATCACTGCATGTAGCAGAAATAAACCGGATTTTTTTTTGAACCTACACCGCTGTCTGCTGTGCCTGACTTTGTGTTGTGAACCCATCCAGGGGGTCACACACACCCGCTACCGAGCTAACCCCTCACAGTTGGTGGAGAATGCGGGCAAGTTTTTTTTTTTTTTTCAATTTTTTTTAAAGGCCAGCATGGAGGAGATACTGAGACAGCTGGCTCTAGCAAATGCAAACCAGCAGCAAACAAATGCTGGGCTTGTTGTTGAGCTGCAAGGCTCTTTTGTAAAGCTGCATTAGTTACTACAGAGGTCTCTGGGAAGAACAGGGTGGCTGTTATTTGTGTGCATGGGGACACCCGAGAGTATCCTGTAACTTCAGTGTTTTTTGAGACCCCCAAAGGTAACCTCTCTCATCGGGTGGGGTTAGTGTCTCACTTACCACATGATGCTATTGTGGGAAGGGATTTTCCAAAATTCTGGGATTGTCCTGAGCCCCCCACTGGTGCCCCTATAGACCAGGAAGATGACCAGAATTCCTCTGGGAGTGGTGAGGACTCTCCTGAATTTCCCTTGTCGGTATTGGCGGGGGAAACTCGAGAAACTGGGGAGGAGCCAACATCCTCAGTTGAAAACATGCCGTCTGTGGAGTTTTCGGATCTTGAGGTTCACAGGGAAAATTTTGCCACAGAACAGTTAAAAGACCCCACCCTAATAAAGGCACGGGAAAATGTGGTGAAAATAGATGGCGAGTTAGTGAACCCAGATAAGACTTGCACTTACCCGTACTTCACTGTGGAAAGGGACCTGCTGTATCGAGTGGCTCAAAGGGCAGAAGAAACCATTGAGCAACTTGTGGTGCCCAAACCTTACAGGGAGTTGGTGTTAGAATTGGCTCATGGGCACATTCTGGGAGGTCATCTGGGGACAGAGAAAACCAGAGAGAGGGTATTGCAGAGATTCTATTGGCCTGGGGTCATGAAGGAAATAGAAAAGTATTGTTCCTCCTGCCCTGTGTGTCAGAAGTCGGCACCTGTGCCACATTTCCGTAACCCACTGGTACCTCTTCCTATCATTGAGGTCCCCTTTGAGAGGATCACAATGGATTTGGTAGGTCCGATAATGAAGTCTGCTAGGGGGCATCAGTACATTTTGGTTATATTGGACTATGCCACCCGTTATCCGGAAGCAATTCCTCTCCGAAATACCTCGGCCAAAACCATAGCCAAAGAGCTATCCCTTGTTTTTAGCCGCGTGGGTATTTGTAAGGAACTGCTTACGGACCAAGGTACACCCTTTATGTCCCGGGTTATGAAAGAATTATGCAAGTTGTACAAAGTGAAGCAATTGCGTACATCTGTGTATCACCCCCAAACAGATGGGTTGGTTGAAAGATTCAACAAAACCCTAAAACAAATGTTAAAGAAGGTGGTGGATAGAGATGGAAAGAATTGGGATTGTCTAATACCCTATCTGATGTTTGCCATTAGGGAGGTACCCCAACCCTCTACGGGTTTCTCACCCTTCGAGTTGCTCTATGGGAGACACCCAAGAGGGCTGCTGGATATCGCCAAGGAAACTTGGGAAAATGAGAGTTCTCCTCACAGGAGTGTGATTGAGCACGTCGCCCTGATGCAAGATAGAATTGCACAGGTAATGCCAATTGTAAAGGAACATTTGACCCAAGCGCAGTTAGCACAGCAGAGAGTGTACAACCGTGGGGCCAAGACCCGTACTTTTTCCCCGGGGGATAGGGTCTTGGTGCTAGTCCCTACGGTTGAAAGCAAATTTCTGGCCAAATGGCAAGGTCCATATGAAGTAATTGAAAAAATTAGTGAGGTGAACTACAGGGTTAGACAGCCAGGAAGGCGAAAGCCGGAGCAGATCTATCACGTCAATCTGCTGAAAGCCTGGAGGGATAGGGAATCCCTAGTCGCAGAGACTTTGTCACAAGTACAGCCTGATTGCTTAGTTCCTGAGGTTGGAATAGCAGACACCTTATCGAAACCCCAACAACAGGAGGTTAAAGAGTTTGTACTTCGTAACAAAGAGATTTTCTCTGAGCTTCCGGGACAAACATCTGGCGTAGAGCATGACATTATCACCCCGCCAGGAGAAAGGGTAAAACTAAAACCTTATAGAATACCAGAGGCCCGACGGGAGGCAATACGTGGGGAGGTTCAAAGGATGCTGGAATTGGGTGTGATAGAGGAGTCCCAGAGTGACCGGTCCAGTCCTATTGTACTAGTGCCCAAACCTGATGGGAGCTGGCGGTTTTGTAACGATTTTAGACAATTAAATAAAGTTACAAAATTTGACACCTACCCCATGCCACGTATAGATGAGTTGATTGACCGGCTGGGAACAGCCCGATATATGACAACTCTTGATCTCACCAAAGGGTATTGGCAAATTCTCCTGGCCGAGTCGGCCAAGGAGAAAACTGCGTTTGTAACCCCAGATGGGGCATTCCAATATAAGAGAATGCCGTTTAGGTTACAGAATGCACCAGCAACATTCCAGCGGAAAATGGATACGATTCTGAGGCCCCATCAGAAATATGCTGCAGCTTACCTGGATGATGTGATTATCCATAGCACAGACTGGGTCTCACATTTGCCAAAAGTACAAGCAGTCCTAGACTCTATCTGGGAAGCTGTGTTTACGGCCAATCCAAAGAAGTGTACCATTGGACAGGAGGAGGCCAAATATCTTGGGTACACTATTGGGAGGGGGGTGATAAAACCCCAAGTCAATAAAGTCGAGGCCATACAGAGTTGGCCACGTCCCAACAGCAAGAAACAGGTACGAGCCTTTCTGGGAATCGCTGGCTATTATCGACGATTCATTCCCCATTTTGCTTCTCAGGCTGTGCCCCTCACCAACCTGACAAAAGGGAAAGAGTCGGTTATGGTTAAATGGTCCCCAGAGGCTGAGGAAGCATTTCAGTCCTTAAAAACAGCTTTATGTAGCCAGCCAGTGTTGTACTCACCAGACTTCTCTAAGGACTTTGTTGTACAAACTGATGCATCAGACGTTGGGTTAGGAGCAGTGTTATCCCAGGTCTGGAACGGGGCAGAACACCCAGTCATTTACCTCAGCAGGAAGTTGAAGTCCCATGAGGTAAATTACTCCACGATTGAGAAGGAATGTTTAGCAGTGAAGTGGGCTCTAGATTCCCTTCGGTACTATCTGCTAGGTAGGCACTTTGACCTGGTGACTGATCACGCTCCTTTAAAGTGGATGGCTCAAAACAAGGAGACCAATAGAAGGGTAAATAGGTGGTTCCTGGCCCTACAGGAATTTAACTTTACAGTTAAGCATCGCCCTGGTGTTAAAATGGGGAATGTGGATGCTTTGTCTCGGATACATGCGTGTCTGGCTACTTGTGTTACAACCCCAAGGTTGAAACAAGAGGGGGGGGGTATGTGGCAGCACACAGGTAAAATCACCTGGTTGTATTCAGGATGGGGAATATGTGTGTCCTAGATTCAGGCTGTATGCAGACTTTTACAATTAGAGGGGAAGAGTTAATGAGCCCAGCTGTAGTAAGTGGGCTCATTAAGACCTCTACAAAAAACCCCAGCATGCATAGGGAGATGCTCCATCCTGGAACCAGTTTTGTGTGTATAGACTGGGGAGTCGGAGATCTGTTCTGTGAGGTGAGTTAACGCCTGTGTGGCAAACCCCTACAATAGAGACAGGGACTGGGGCAGCACAAGGCTGCACCCAGTTGTTAGACAGGGAGTCTACGTGTGTAGTTAGAGGTCAAGCTGACCAGGATTTATTTTCTTGTTTTATTTTGTTTGGCTGTTTATGTATCACTGCATGTAGCAGAAATAAACCAGATTTTTTTTTTGAACCTACACCGCTGTCTGCTGTGCCTGACTTTGTGTTGTGAACCCATCCAGGGGGTCACACACACCCGCTACCGAGCTAACCCCTCACAATATATATTATACATTATACATGTAAACTTCCATATTGATGTCTTTAAGATGATGTATATATATATATATATATATATATATACCCTTGCCACCGAGAGTACGCAGATATACAGCCTCGGCTTTCGGGGGTTATACCAGGATGATGCCCGCATCATCCCGGTACCATTTTTTTAGAGCAGGCGATCGGCTTTCCAGGGATAACAACCAATGCAGCTAAAAGCTGCTCGACTACTATGCCAGAGGAGTGGGAGGGGCCCCTCTGGCCGGGCCTCCCATCCCACTGGGAGACCCGATCCGTCACTTCTGGTGACTAGGGACAGACTGGCACAAAGCCGGAAACAGCTGAGATATCGTCCCAAGGTGGTTAAATAGATGTCCATTGCATCCACACAAAAGATCCCCGTCCGTAAGGGAAAGGAAGTCCCAGGACTGCTGAGACCCCTTAGATGTTTTTACTTTCAAATATTTTATTGATAACAAGCAAAGAAAGCAAACAGTCACTGTTACAAACATATGCTCAGTAAAACATTTTCCAGCAGAGCATTCGCACAGAAAGAAAAAGGCGGACTATATTCAGACTTACAAAGTGTACATTGCGTTGTAGCACAAGGTAGAACTTAAGCATATAATCCACAGTAATATTAGTAACCTGGGGGCATAAGCCCAGTAAGTATAGCAAGGTAAATAATAGGGGGGAACTCTGCCCAGACTACTGGGGCAACAGTGAACAGATACGTACTGCGCAGTTTGAGCTTCATTACCAAAAGAGCTTAATGGGTAAAAAGGGAGGGTGAGGCAGAAAGAGGTGAAAAAGGAAAGGAGAAAAGGAAAACCAAAACTAAAGATAGACAGCAAAGGTAGGAAAGGAAGGAAAGAAAGAATAGAGTTAGGGAGGAAAAGAGTACTGGCCAGGTGTCTCAAGCGTGTCACGAAGGGGTAGGGACCTCTCCGAAGCCCCATGAATAGGGCTCAGGGCTCCAGGAGATGTCTATCGAAGCCAGGGGGAAGGAAATGATCTGACCATGGGCGCCAAATTTTAAGATGTCGGGGGATCCTATCCATTATTGTGGCCTCTATTTTACTATGTATCATGGCCTGGGTAACCCTATTTTTAACTTCCGTAATGTTCAGAAACGGGGTCTTCCAAGCTTTCGCTATTGTCTGCTTGCCAGCTGTGGTGAGTTGCAAAAAGAGACGCAACTGCGTCTTAGTAAAGTCTTTTGGGGGGAGGTTAAGTAAGGCAAGGGCTGGGTCAGGAGCAAGGGCTATGTTAAACAGGGTTGAGGCCATTCGGAATATTGTCGTCCAGAAGCGCTGTACCACTGGGCATGTCCACCATATATGGAGGTGAGTGCCACCAGTATCACAACCTCGGAAGCAGTTAGGAGAATAAGATGGTAAGTATCTAGCGATCCTGGTCGGAACCAGGTACCACCTCATGAGGACTTTATAACTGGCTTCTAGAGCGACAACATTCTGGGAAGAAAGTTTGGTAGTTGCCCATATCGTTGACCAATCACTGATATCAAGATCCATGACTAGGTCCTTGGACCAAGCAGAGGCATACGAGGGGAGTGAGGATGAGGGGGACGTGAGATATGCATAGAGGCTGGAGATTATGCCTGGAGCATGGGGGTCTGAATCGCATATATCTTCGAATATAGACAGCTTGTTCAACACCTTTTGGGGGCCCATAAGTGTTTGGACAAAGTGGGAAATTTGGAGGTACCTAAAGCACTCTCGAGAAGGGAGTTGCGATTGGGCTTGTAGGGACGGAAAGGATTTAATGACACCGTTCGAAATGAAGTCTCGCACGCGTTCCAGGCCGACTCGGGTCCAGGCCTGGAAGGAGGCAGGCTGGGTGAAGGCCGGGTAGAACAGTGGGTGGCCAAAAAGGGAAAATAGGGGTAAGTGCGGAGAGATCAATTTAAATGGTCCACATAGTTTGTCCCAAATTTTTATGGAGTGTTGGGTTATTGGATTAGAGATAGGGCCCCGAGCAGTGGCGGGGAGCCACAGAAGATTGGTGATGGATATAGGGTGTAGGTCTATTGCCTCCAGGGCCACCCAGAGAGGAATCTCTGTTTTCGCGTGGTAGAGAGTTAGTTGGGCTAGCTGAGCGGCATGAAAGTAACGGAGAAAGTTGGGAACACCAAGACCCCCGTTGAGTTTACCACGAAGTAAAGTCGATCTTGAAATTCGGGGGGTCTTAGTACCCCAAATATACTTATTCACTCGGCTCTGGATTACCCTATGAAAGTAAGGTGGGATTGTGACCGGAAGGACCCTATATAGGTACAGCAACTTAGGCAACAAGGACATTTTCACAGCTGTGATTCGCCCAAGCCATGAGACGTGTAGGGGCAGCCAGGTGTCAAGCAGTGAGGACAGGTGTTTTAACATTGGGAGATAATTAGATTGGAATAGGTGGAATGGGTGGGGTCGTTAGTCAGTTTGATTCCTAAGTAAGGGATTGAAGAAGAGGACCATTGAAAAGGAAAATTCTTTTGTACAAGATTAAGTTCATCTGAGGGGAGGGACACATTAAGGGCCTTAGATTTCGCCTGATTGACCTCTAATCCAGATACCCTTGCAAATTTAGCTAAAAGTTGTAAAAGGTTGGGCAGAGTGATATGCGGAGAGGTAACAAATAACAAAGCGTCATCAGCGAAGAGGCAAAGTTTATGAGATGTAGAAGCAATTTCTAGGCCATGAATATTTGGATTTGTTCTAATTAAAGCAGCAAGGGGTTCAATTACTAGAGCAAATATTAACGGGGATAAGGGGCAGCCCTGTCTCGTACCTCTACGTATTGGGAAACACTCTGAACTAAAGCCAGAGTACCTTACATATGCCTGTGGATGGGCATACAAGGCACTCACCCATTGTAAGAAATTGGGGCCGAAACCCCAGCGTCCTAAAATGTAGTGGAGATAGGGCCATGAAACCATATCAAATGCCTTCCTAATATCGAGTGATAAGAGATGCATAGGGATCTTACGAGATTTAGCTATGTGTTGTAGAAGGACAACCCAACGGATGTTATCGCCAGCCTGCCGACGGGGAATGAAGCCCACCTGGTCCTTATGGATCAGGCCTCCAATAATTGGGTTAAGTCTCAGGGCGAGGATTTTGGCTAGGATTTTTACATCTAAATTTAGGAGGGAGATGGGCCTATAATTGGACCAGAGGGTGTGGTCAGCATTGGGTTTAGGGAGCATGGCAATGATAGCAGTCAGCGTGTCGCGACCAAGGGATTGTTGATGTAGTAGGGTATTGAAAGAATTAGCAAGAAGTGGGGCAAGGGTGGCCGCAAATTTCTTATAGTATATAGCAGGAAGACCATCCGGGCCAGGACGTTTATGGGGTTTGAGTGTTTTGATGGCGCCGAGGACCTCTTCTACCGAGACTGGTTTATCTATAGACTCCCGGCTAGCATCAGGCAATTTAGGTATAGACAAGTCCTGGAAGAGTGTCTCTGCCTCATTAGAAGGAAGATACCCCCTCCCTTCATATAAATTAGCAAGACGCTTGCGGAATTCAGAGAGTACCCTGACAGGGTTAGACATGTGCATTCGTTTTCGTCCGAAAGCATTTTCGTCCGAATTTCAGCTATTTTCCTTTTCGTTTTGACAAACGATAACGAAAGCACAAAATCCGAAAAACGAAAGATCCGACATAAATAAATGCTTTATTTTCGTTTTCATTGTTACAACAGTTCGATATAGAATAGGAGATTCGATATGACTCTGACGATAACAATCTGTCTATAGAACCTGTGGTCGAATGTGCCTAACCTTACCTCTATTAGTCCAAGATTATATAGAGAAAATATTCGACAGAGAAAAAAGATTTGACAGAGAGAAAAGATTCTGCAAGTTACTGTCCTAAAAAGTGTTTGGGGACCCGGGTCCTGCCCCAGGGGACATGTATCAATGCAAAAAAAAGTTTTAAAAACGGCCGTTTTTTCGGGAGCAGTGATTTTAATAATGATTAAAGTGAAACAATAAAAGTGTAATATTCCTTTAAATTTCGTAAGGGGGGGGGTTGTCTATAGTATGCCTGTGAAGGGGCGCATGTTTCCCGTGCTTAGAACTGTCCCTGCACAAAGTGTCATTTATGCAGGAAAAAAAGTCCTTTAAAATCACTCGCAGATATTATGAATTGTCGGCTCCTGTAATACAGAGAACACTCATTGAAAGTCATTGATAAAAAAATAAATAAATAAATAAATAAAAAAAGCGTGGGGGTCCCCCAAATTCAATTACCAGGCCCTTCATGTCTGGTATGGATATTAAGGGGAACCCTGCCTCAAATTTAAGAAAAAATTTGACGTGGGGTTCCCCCTAAATATCCATACCAGACCCTTTATCCGAGCACGCAACCTGGCAGGCCGCAGGAAAAGAGGGGGGGACGAGAGAGCGCCCCCCCTCCCTCCTGAACCGTACCAGGCCACATGCCCTCAACATTGGGAGGATGCTTTGGGGGTCTGTGACCCCTCAAAGCACCTTGTCCCCATGTTGATGAGGACAAGGGCCTCATCCCCACAACCCTGGCCGGTGGTTGTGGAGGTCTGCGGGTGGGGGGCTTATCAGAATCTGGAAGCCCCCTTTAACAAGGGGACCCCCAGATCCCGGCCCCCCCCCTGTTTGAAATGGTAAGGGGGTACAAAAGTACCCCTACCATTTCACAAAGAAAGTGTAAAAAATGGTTAAATAAAACAAACACACTTTTGAAAAATTCCTTTATTAAAAATAAAAAAATAAAAAAAAGATTCCAGCGGTGGTAATCCACTCTTGCTATCCAGCGACGGACGGTCATCTCTCCAGCGATGGCTCATCTCATCCAGCGCAGCGAATCCTCCATCCTTCTTCTGTCTCCGTGTAGGAGACACTGCAGGCATTCCGGAGGCTGACGTTTCTTATATACGGAGGGCGGGGCCACCCGTCACCTGACCCCGCCCCCCTCTGACGCAAGGGGAAACCCGGGGTTCCCTGTGACGTATGGGTGACCCCGCACCCTCTGATGTAACACAGGCAGGTTTCCATTACATCAGAGGGGGGCGGGGTCACCTATACATCACGGGGAACCCCGGGTTTCCCTTTGCGTCAGAGGGGGGTGGGGTCAGGTGACGTGTGGCCCCGCCCTCCGTATATAAGAAACGTCAGCCGCCGGAATCCTTGCAGTGTCTCCTCCACGGAGACAGAAGAAGGATGGATCGCTGCGCTGGATGAGATGAGACATCGCTGGAGAGATGACCGTCCGTCGCTGGATAGCAAGAGTGGATTACCGCCGCTGGAATCTTTTTTTTATTTTTTTATTTTTAATAAAGGAATTTTTCAAAAGTGTGTTTGTTTTATTTAACCATTTTTTACACTTTCTTTGTGAAATGGTAGGGGTACTTTTGTACCCCCTTACCATTTCAAACAGGGGGGGCGGGATCTGGGGGTCCCCTTGTTAAAGGGGGCTTCCAGATTCTGATAAGCCCCCCGCCCGCAGACCTCCACAACCACCGGCCAGGGTTGTGGGGATGAGGCCCTTGTCCACATCAACATGGGGACAAGGTGCTTTGAGGGGTCACAGACCCCCAAAGCATCCTCCCAATGTTGAGGGCATGTGGCCTGGTACGGTTCAGGAGGGAGGGGGGGCCGCTCTCTCGTCCCCCCCTCTTTTCCTGCGGCCTGCCAGGTTGCGTGCTCGGATAAAGGGTCTGGTATGGATTTTTAGGGGGAACCCCACGTCAATTTTTTTTTTCAATTTGACGCGGGGTTCCCCTTAATATCCATACCAGACCTGAAGGGTCTGGTTATGGATATTTAGGGGGAACCCCACGTCAAATTTTTTCTTAAATTTGAGGCAGGGTTCCCCTTAATATCCATACCAGACCTGAAGAGCCTGGTAATTGAATTTGGGGGACCCCCACGCTTTTTTATTTATTTATTTATTTATTTTTTTATCAATGACTTTCAATGAGTGTTCTCTGTATTACGGGAGCCGACAATTCATAATAGCTGCGAGTGATTTTAAAGGACTTTTTTCCTGCATAAATGACACTCTGTGCAGGGACAGTTCTAAGCACGGGAAACATGCGCCCCTTCACAGGCATACTATAGACAACTCCCCCCTACGAAATTTAAAGGAATATTACACTTTTATTGTTTCACTTTAATCATTAATAAAATCACTGCTCCCGAAAAAACGGCCGTTTTAAAACTTTTTTTTTGCATTGATACATGTCCCCTGGGGCAGGACCCGGGTCCCCAAACACTTTTTAGGACAGTAACTTGCAAATTAGCCTTTAAAATTAGCACTTTAGATTTTGAACGTTGGAGTCCCATAGACTTTAATAGGGTTCTAAACTATGCTATATACTAGCTCCGTCGAATCTTCTTTATACATTCGACAGACACCATAAGCCTTCAAAGACAGATTCGACCGTAATTCATGTGGATTTTCGGACTAATGCAATTTTTGAACGAAAAACGAAATAAATAAAAACGAACTTCGGGAGTAACTAAATAAATTAAGTTTTCAGACGAAAACGAAATTCCGAAACAAAATATTTTACTCTGCACATGTCTAGACAGGGTTACTTGTATGAGTGCCATTGGCCAGCCGGAGTCTAATTGGGTTGTGAGTATGGTCTGGTCGCCGGAGGCTCAGTGCCAAAAAAGTATCTGGCTTATTGGCTTTTGTATAGATCTTATGGCCGGACCGACGGATGGCCTTCTCTGCAGATTCGGCCAAAAGCAGATCTAGCTCCAACTTGGTCATTTCAAGTTGCTTTTTATTAGCAATGGAGGGGGGTCTCCTGAAATTGTAGGAACTGACGTTGAAAGTCAGCTTCTAATTGTTGTAGTTTGAGTTTCTTATCCCGTTTAAGATGGGTGGCAACGGAGATACAAGTACCTCTTATCACCGGTTTGTGTGCTTCCCAAAGCAGAGTTGGTGAGATATCAGGAGTAACGTTAAATTGGAGATAATCATTAAGGGCTGTTTGGATATCAAGACAATAGGACTGATTAGTAAGGTGAGCTTCATTCATGCACCAAGATTTGTTATCAGGGCGGGGTATTAATGACGAGACCATAGTGATCACAGCACAATGATCCGACCATGTGATGGGTTGTATAAAGGATTGTAATAGAATTGGGGAGGATGCGATTGGTACAAGGATATGGTCAATTCTGGAAAACGAGTTATGCGGGTGGGAATAGTAGGTATAGTTTTTCTTCAGTGGGTTACACTCTCTCCAGGAATCCAAGAGGGAGTTTTGTTGAAGCAATCTACGAAATTGTGAAGAAGGGGAGTAATGGTCTGGTGAGTAGGGGGACTTATCAAGATGTGGGTGGAGTACTAAATTTGAATCGCCACACATGAATAGTGTACCTTTGGAGTGTGTTTTGACTACCTGCAAGAGATGGGTGAAGAAGGGGATCGGGTTGACATTTGGGGCATAGTAGGAGACAAAGGTTGTTTCCACGTCTTGTAAAAGGCCTACCAATATAATATACCGACCCAAAGGATCCTTGATCTCTGTTAGCAACTTAAAGGGCAAGGTGTGGTGGAAGGCAAGTAGAACCCCTCTGTGTTTTGAATCGGCAGAGGCGGTATATACCAGGGGATAGCGGGAATTGAAATATTTGGGGGTATTGCAGGTGGAAAAGTGAGTCTCCTGAAGGGCAACAATGTCGGCCTTCAGGGAAGCAAAGGTGCGGAAGGCCTTAACCCTCTTATTCGGGGAATTAAGTCCCTTAACGTTAAGGGAGCCATCTAAGCGAACGGATAGGAGCAATACAAAAAAGGGAAGTGAGGCAGGAGAGCCACCCGGCCAGTATGAGAAAAAAAGAGAAAGAAAAGGCAAGGAAGAAGCAAGGAGAAGAAAAAGGGGGATAAAAGGAGGGAGTGTGGTGTGCAAAACGTAGGGCACCTCATTAAAATTGAGAAGTGGAGAAAAGTATCTGTGTTGCCCAACTAAATAGCGCGCTAGCTCCGCAGCCAGAAGAACTGACCGGAGAGAGAGAGCACTGAAAGGTGGTGGAGCAGTGACAACTCCCCACTGCAAGCGGATCAAACATTTAAATCAATTCAATAGTATACAGAACAATATCTTGAGTAAGAATAACATTAACAGGAAAAAAAAGTGAACGGTAGAGTTCAGGGCCTTCTGAACATAGGGGTTGCACATCTATCCCGTTGGGTAAAGCGGGGACACAAGAAGGAGCGAGGGGGAGGGAGGCAGAGGGAAGGGATGGGTGGGGGGAGAAAAAGGGGGGGACAAGGGGAGGAAGGGGGGGAGCAGGGGGAATAGGAGGAGAGGAAAGAAGAGCAAGGAGGGGGAAAAGGGTGGGGACAAGAAGGATGGGGGGGGGGGGAACAGCTAGCCCACGGGTCCTAAAAGGAGGAACAAGCTTAAAGAAACATAAATCACCGTTTACAGAGTATGGTGCTGGAGGAGGTGCGGTGAAAGATACCCGATGGAAATGGAAAAAAGGGGGGGGTACAAGGGCGCGAGGGGGGGGACAACCTAGTCGCGTCCCCACCCCGCGCCCAGCCCCCCCCCCCCCCCTCCAGCGGTCGGATCAAAAAAAAAAAAAAAAAAACATCATAGGAAGGATATACATTTAGATCAAATTAACGAAGTATATAACAAAATATACAACAAAAAATGACTGAACCTTTACTATATCCCCACTGGGGGGCATATAAACCTCAGAGGTCACCTTAGAAAGGGTATTCTATATATACCCAGTTACCGTCCCCCGAGCGTCAGCATAGTGAAAAAAAAAGGGTTCGTAGAGTAAAAGGAAAAAACTAAAATTAAAAATAGAAATATAAAAATTGAAGTATCAATAAACCGTTAGTGGTAATGCTGCAATGGCGGGGTTGTGATGAGAACCAAGAGGCCAGGGCCACGAAGGAGTACTACGAGAGTACTGAGAGAGGAAAGGAGGAAGCACTCGTAGACATGTCAGCGCGGTGTGCGGGACTTCGGGCTGAGGAAGGTGTGCTCATATCGGCGTGAAGGGGTTCCCTTACGAACAGATGCCGGATCCAGTGGGTTGCGTTTTGGCGTGGCTGAGTATGGATGAGCTGTGGACCGGGCCGGGGTGCGGGGCAACGTAGTCTCAGAAAGTTGAGCCGGCGAGGTCAGGTGAAGTGTTTCCAGGAGATGTTGTAAGGATTCCAGGATGAGCATGAATGCTGTTGGCCCTGATGTGTGAATTGCAGGGCGAAGGGAAATCTCCAGGTGTATTTGAGCTGATGTTGCATTAAAATTTGAAGCTGGGGTTTCATAGCGCGGCGTTTGGCTATGGTCAGCGGGGCCAAGTCAGAAAAAAGCTGGTATTTATGTGTTTGGAAGAGCAGCTCTTCCTTCTTGCGGGCAGCATTCAGCAACTGTTCCTTCGTGCAGAAGAAATGTAACTTCACAATAATATCTCGAGGGGGACCATCTATTTGGCGGCGTGTAAGGGCCCGGTGTATCCTGTCGAATTCTAGCCATTCTATTGGGATAGAGGGTGAGAGCTCCTGGAATAGTGCGGTAGTGAATGATTGTATGTCATCAATGGCTTCGGGGATACCACGTAGGCGCAGATTGGACCTGCGGGAGCGGTTTTCAGCGTCCTCTAAACGGGATAGTAAAGTGGCATTCTCCTCCCTGAGCACGGAGAAGTCCTGAGAGTGTTCTTGGAGGGTGAGCTCCATATCATCCACTCTCGTCTCCAGGTCAGCAGTGCGCTGGCCTATTTCGCGGATTTCCCATGATAGTCTGTCTGTTATCTGCTCCGAGGTATTCTTGAGGGCTTTCTGGAGCATGGACTCCATGTGTTTTAAAAAGGCAGCTTGAGACATACCTGAGGAGGGTAGAGGTGAGGAACCGCCAAGATTAGAATCCGATTCGTCCTCATCACCGCTGTGCGCCTGGTCCGAGGCGGCCGGAGATACAACGTGGTGTTTGGCTAAGGCCTTCGCCGCCATTTTGGAGGAAGCCCGGGCCAGAGCTTCTTTGATGGGTTTCGGCTTATTTTTGCCCTTCGGTCCCGTGAGTACCATACCGAGGAACACCGGAGTGTGCCCAAAGGTGATCCTTGATAAATCCTGGCAGAATGCAGGTTCAGATGGTCAAAATTGATCCGATCATGCAGCAGGGAGCGCGGAGCTCTAAGGAAGGGCATCTGCCATGTTGAGCTTCGCGCATGCGCCCCCCCTTAGATGTTTTTATAACTCTACTTGTCCTAGATTGCTGCATCCACTATTACGATTACAAGCCATACCCCTTCCCCCCTCTGTTTGTGGGGGCAAACCTATCCCATTTGGACTTTTGCACATGGTCTTGCTCTGGTATGATAATGATCTCTCTTCTATAATACCATATGTACTGTATGCAAAAAAGCTCCTAATGTACAGTTGTTATAGGGTCAATTGGTAATATCAGCCTTTCCAGTGTCACCCTACAGTGCCTTGTGAAAGTATTCAGCCCCCTTGAACTTTTCAACCTTTTGCCACATTTCAGGCTTCAAACATAAAGATATAAAATTTTAATTTTTAGTGAAGAATTACCAACAAGTGGGACACAATTGTGAAGTGGAACAAAATCTATTGGATAATTTAAACGTTTTTAGCAAATAAAAAACTGAAAAGTGGTGCGTGCAAAATTATTCGTCCCCTTTACTTTCAGAGCAGCAAACTCACTCCAGAAGTTCAGCGAGGATCTCTGAATGATCCAATGTTGTCCTAAATGACTGATGGTGATAAATAGAATCCACCTGTGTGTAATCAAGTCTCTGTATAAATGCACCTGCTCTGTGATAGTCTCAGGGTTCTGTTGAAAGCGCAGAGAGCATCATGAAGACCAAGGAACACACCACGCAGGTCCGTAATACTGTTGTGGAGAAGTTTAAAGCCGGATTTGGATACAAAAAGATTTCCCAAGCTTTAAACATCCCAAGGAACACTGTGCAAGCGATCATTTTGAAATGGAAGGAGTATCAGACCACTGCAAATCTACCAAGACCTGGCCGTCCCTCTAAACTTTCAGCTCAGACAAGGAGAAGACTGATCAGAGATGCAGCCAAGATGCCCATGATCACTCTGGATGAACTGCAGAGAACTACAGCTGAGGTGGGAGAGTCTGTCCATAGGACAACAATCAGTCGTACACTGCACAAATCTGGCCTTTATGGAAGAGTGGCAAGAAGAAAGCCATTTCTCAAAGATATTCATAAAAAGTCTCGTCTAAAGTTTGCCACAAGCCACCTGGGAGACACACCAAACATGTGGAAGAAGGTGCTCTGGTCAGATGAAACCAAAATCAAACTTTTTGCCCACAATGCAAAACGATATGTTTGGCGTAAAAGCAACACAGCTCATCACCCTCAACACACCATCCCCACTGTCAAACATGGTGGTGGCAGCATCATGGTTTGGGCCTGCTTTTCTTCAGCAGGGACAGGGAAGATGGTTAAAATTGAGGGGAAGATGGATGCAGCCAAATACAGGACCATTCTGGATGAAAACCTGTTGGAGTCTGCAAAAGACCTGAAACTGGAACGGAGATTTATCTTCCAACAAGACAATGATCCCAAACATACAGCAAAATCTTCAAAGAAATGGTTCACAAATAAACGTATACAGGTGTTAAAATGGCCAAGACCAAGTCCAGACCTGAATCCAATCGAGAATCTGTGGAAAGAGCTGAAAACTGCTGTTCACAAACGCTCTCCATCCAACCTCACTGAGCTCAAGCTGTTTTGTAAGGAAGAATGGGCAAGAATTTCAGTCTCTCGATCTGCAAAACTGATAGAGACATACCCCAAGCGACTTGCAGCTGTAATCGCAGCAAAAGATGGCTCTACAAAGTATTAACACAAGGGGACCGAATAATTTTGCACGCCCCACTTTTCATTTTTTTATTAGTTAAAAAAGTTTCAAAAATCCAATAGATTTTGTTCCACTTCACAATTGTGTCCCACTTGTTGGTGATTCTTCACAAAAAATAAACATTTTATATCTTTATGTTTGAAGCCTGAAATGTGGCAAAAGGTTGAAAAGTTCAAGGGGGCCGAATACTTTCGCAAGGCACTGTATTTGTGAATTTACAGTTACATACCTTTCTCTTTTTTTTCTTTTAAATAAACTATGCATGTTTTTAATATGTTGTATATTAAATAAAATTCATAAAAGTCCATTGCAGCCTCAACTCAAATTTCTTGACACGTTACCATTTTTCATTCTTTAGAAAAACTCCATCAAACGTTATGCAAAGCCACAAAGATATGTAGGAAATCTTACATATATGTATTCCTCTATATAAGATGCATTTTATATATACTTATATAGTTATTTCATGTTATGATATACTTTTATATACTTTTTCGATATTTTGTTATGTTACAGCCTTATTCCAAAATGTATTAAATGCATTATATTCCTCAAAATTCTACAAATACCCCATAATGACAGAAAGGACCCACGGAAGGACCGCTAGACCATGAGAAACAAAATTCTCTGGTCTGATGAAACAAAGATTGAACTCTTTGGCCTAAATGACAAGCATCATGTCTGGAGGAAACCAGGCACCGCTCATCACCTGGCCAATACCATTCCTACAGTGAAGCATTGTGATGGCAGCATCATGCTGTCTGGATGTTTTCTGCAGCAAGACCTGGGAGACTAGTAAGGATTGAGGGAAAGATGACTGCAGCAATGTATAGAGACGTCCTTGATGAAAACCTGCTCCAGAGCGCTTTGGACCTCCGACTGGGGTGAAGGTTCATCTTTCAACAGGACAACAACCCTAAGAACACAGCCAAGATAACTTAGGAGTGGCTATTGGACAACTCTGTGGATGTCCTTGAGTGGCCCAGTCAGAGCCCAGACTTGAACCAGATTGAACATCTTGATCTGAAAATGGCTGTGCACTGACGCTCCCCATTGAAACCTGTTGAAGGTTGAGTGGTCTTTCAAAGAATAATGGGAGAAACTGCCCAAAAATAGGTGTGGAAAGCTTGCAGCATCATAGCATCATACTCAAAAAGACTTGAGGCTGTAATTGATACCAAAGGTGCTTCAACAACGTATTGAGCAAAGGCTCTGAATACTTATGTACATTGGATTTTTTTTTTTTTTTTTTATAAATTTGCAAAGATTTCAAACAAACTTCTTCTACATTGTCATTATGGAGAATTGTTTGTAGAATCTTGAGGAAAATAATGAATTCAATCCATTTTGGAATAAGGCTGTAACATAACAAAATGTGGAAAAAGTGAAATGCTGTGAATACTTTTCAGATGCACTATACATTATGTAATGATATTTTTTATTGTATTATTTGTCATATACCACATTTTATAATTAGTATACAATGAAGTGAATCCTGAAGAAGACTGTTCTAAGAGAAATGTGTTGATCCACGTTTCTTCCATCACAATATATGTGGTATCACCGGACACTTGGGTACACCTTGCTAGTACCAGGTTAGAACCCATTTTACCTTCAAAACTGCCTTAATTCTTCCTGGCATAGATTCAACAAGGTGTTGAAAACATTCTTCAGAGATTTTGGTCCATATTGACATAATAGCATCACGCAGTTGCTGCAGATTTGTCAGCTGCACATTCATGATGTGAATCTCCCAGGCCACCACATCCCAAAGGTGCTCAATTGGATTGAGATCTGATGACTGTGGAGGCCATTGGAGTACACTGAACTCATTGTCATGTTCAAGAAACCAGTTTGAGATGATTTGAGCTTTGTGACATGGTGCATTATCCTGCTGGAGGTAGCCATCAGAAGATGGATACACTGTAGTCATAAAGGGATGGACATGGTCAGCAACAATAGTCAGGTAGTCTGTGGCATTTAAACAATGCTCAATTAGTACTAAGGGGTCCAAAGTGTGCGAAGACAAAAAAATCCCCTACACCATTACACCACCACCACCAGCCTGAACCGTTGATACAAGGCAGGATGGATCCATGCTTTAATGTTGTTTACGACTGACCCTGCCATCTTAATGTCACAGCTGAAATCGAGAATCATCAGACCAGGCATTGCATTTCCAGTCTTCTATTGTCCAATTTTGGTGAGCTTGTGCAATTTGTAGCCTCAGTTCCCTGTTCTTAGCCGACAGGAGTGGCACCTGGTGTTGTCCACTGTCGTTGTAGTCCATCTTCTTCAAGGTTCCATATGTTGTGCATTCTGCACACCTTGGCTGTAACGAGTGGTTATTTGAGTTACTTTTGACTTTCTATCATCACAAACCAGTCTGTCCATTCTCCTCTGACCTCTGACATCCACAAGGCATTTTCAACCAAACAACTGCCGTTCACTGAATATTTTCTTTTTTGCAGACCATTCTCTGTAAATCCTAGAGATTGTTGTGCGTGAAAATCCCAGTAGATCAGCAGTTTTTGAAATACTAAGACCAGCCCGTCTGGCCCCAACAACCATGCCACGTTCAAAGTCACTTAAATCCCCTTTCTTCCCCATTCTGATGCTCGGTTTGCACTTCAGCAAGTCATCTTCGCCACGTATAGATGCCTAAATGCCTTGAGTTGCCGCCATGTGATTGGCTGATCAGCAATTTGTGTTACTAAGCAATTGAACAGGTGTACCTAATAAAGTGACCGGAGAGTGTATATCTCTGAACTTGGATGGTAGCTGATATGTGGCTTTTATGATGTGCTGATTTTAATGTTACAATAAATATGGTGTTTTATTGACATATCTTTCCCTGTTTTGACTTTTGGCACAGTAAAATCCCCAATTCCCACTGTTCTGGATATGAGTCAGTGGGAAGCTTCTATTTTTTACTTTATCTATACTTAGGGGATCTTGTCACACTATTCTCATGCTAGGGTCTCCCACTTAGCACTCTTTTTTTGAACAGGGTTTTAACACTTCCCTACTCTGTCCAAAATGAAAAATAAAAATGGCTTTCGTTCTATATTAGGCTTTAGTGTGGCAGATTCTGCAGTCACTTACTGTAAGCCTCTATTATTGTACAATGCTACAAAATACATTGAGGTATTAGTGGTAACAATGAAACTTCATTCATAATGCGGTTGTAAAAGAACTGGCTTTGCTATTTTAAATTATATTTGCACACAAAGCACATTTCCTGATAATCTTAAATATTTGCTTTCTTCTGTAAATACAGCATTTTTGGTGGAATGTATGCCTGTAAATCCCTAAAGATCAATTACAAAAAATATTTCTTTCATTATCCTCTTGCACAGTACAATGAATGCTATCACACTCCATGATGCAAATAATGGAGGGGTCTTGCATGCCCTGAAGCCTCATTAACTTGCCTTTTTTGGTATATTCTTTGCATAATGCCACAATCATGTGTGGTCTCCTGGAGGATGTGAAGAAAGTAGCAATTCCATTTCAGAGTTTTAAATTGAGGGCTATGCTGCAGGGCACAGTGTCAGTTTAGCTCATGCAAGGAAAGTCAAGTCCCCTTCGATAGATTATCTCAGTGGCATCATTAGCAGAGCACAAACGGCGATACTTTTCCCACTGGGACTACTACAAGCATAATTGCTGGGGTTTATATTTTAAGGAAATCTAACATTCTAGCTTAACCATTCTTTTATACGTAGAAGGAAAATATTTTCTTCTTTTCTAAAATGTGGGAGACAACTGAGTATTGTCAAGTGAGTACATATTTTGAGCATTATTGAGAGATTATATGAAAATAACAATAGTGGTTAGTGTGTACATTTTACTACATGGATAAGTATTCTTGGCCAGCATTAGGCTAGTGTACCAAGGGTCAAGGGAATATATTAAAACAGGGAATATATTAAAAACATGGTGATCCAATGCTCAAATTACCAGCATCTTCAAGATCAGGCCATTCCTTACATTTGAGAGAGGGATGGGAATGAGTAGCTGTAACAAATGTTTCCAAAGGTTTCTTAATATATTAGCTGTGTAGCTAAGCAAAACATGCTTGTTATAAAGCTGATCTCTAGGTAAAAAACAAAACAAAAAAAAAAGAATTTTCCCCACAGAACCCCATTTAGCTAATTATTCGATTTTATAAAAATAAAAAATAAATCTAAAACCCTTGTTTTTTTTTTTACCTGAAATCATGGTCACCTGATAGGCAGTTTGAATGTAAGGGTCCTCCTTCCGATGCCCAAGTTGGGGATATGGATTCTTCTCACTGGCTTTCAGAAATGGCCATCTTGGGTTCTCACAACAAGGTCCCAATAACTTCAAACAGCAACATCATGAAATTAGAAAGTGAGGTGCAGCAACAAATGTGGTTAGTGGCCTGGATTACAGTTTTCATTCACTGCTCTCTAATACAGGAACACAATGGATTCTGTTGTTTTCTGTTTTTTTCCAATAAAAATAAAGTAATTTTAAAATCCTTACTACATACTGCTTGCACAGTATATTATTCAACCTTGTGAGGCAGATGAGACACAAGTACTAGAATAGTTCACGTTCTAGTAAGTCAGAAAGTAAAAAAAAAAGCTTTTTCTTTTACTTTAATTTTCTGCTTTATTGTTCCAGGCTTGTGACCTAGAAGAACTGAAGTAAGACACTGTATATAACTAGTATCTTTAGAAGGAGGCCACCAATGGCTGCCTGAATAGTTACCACTTAGGTGTCCGTTTATAAAGCAGTGAAAAAAGAAGGAGTGAAGTGATCTACAAATACTTCAAACAGTGGAGAACGACCCCTAATACTGGAATCTCACGAGACATAAAGAGATTACACTCACAGAAACACCGAGATGTCAGTTTATTAAGCAGTGATAAATTATCACTTCTCAGTACACTGATAGATGGCGTGGTTAATGCTAATAAAATAAAGTCCCCCTACATAATGTATGTGTGTATATATATATGTGTATATATATATATATATATATATATATATATATATATATATATATATATATAATATATTATACATACACATATGACAGGGGGCATGGTTACTGTCTTGGGGGGTCTGATCGAGGTAGAAGGAAGTTAATAATCTTCCTTTTTTTCCCTCAGATCCCCCGGGATTCTCTCTTCACTCCCCGATTCACCACCTCTGAGTGTGAATTCTGACTCAGATCCCCAGTGAAGTGCTGAGATCGCAGCTTCATAAACTGGCTGTTTCTGTTTCAGTCAATGAGGATTCTCAGTGTGCAGAGATCATCGGCGGGAGAACATGTTCAAACATGTTCTCCCCAATTATCTCTGTTTCATAAATCGTTTATGGACTGCCATCAGTGGCGATCCTCGGGATCACCACTGTTCACTGCTTCATAAATGGACAGCATAGTTCCTACATTGATTCCTACAATTTCACAAAACTGTTTGATCTCAATTAACCACTTCAATACCAGGCACTTAAACACCTTCCTGCCCAGACCAATTTTGAGCTTTCAGCGCTGTCACACTTTGAATGACAATTGCGCGGTCATGCTACACTGTACCCAAATGAAATTTTTATCATTTTTTTCCCACAAATAGAGTTTTCTTTTGGTGGTATTTGATCACCTCTACGGTTTTTATTTTTTGTTCTACAAATAAAAAAATATCAAAAATTTTGAAAAAAAAAAAAAGTTTTTTTTTGTTTCAGTTTCAAAACTTTGTAAATAAGTACATTTTCTCCTTCACTGATGGGCACTGATGGGGCTACACTGATGGGCACTGATAAGGCAGCACTGATGGGCACCAATGTGGCACCAATGAAGTGGCACTGATATGTGGCACTGATAGGCGGCACTGATAGGCGGCACTGATGGGCGACACGGATGGGTGACACGGATGGGCGACACGGATGGGCACTGATAGCTGGCACGGATTGGCATGGATGGGTGGCACAGATGGGCGGCACAGATGGGCATGGATAGGCGGCACAGATGGGCATGGATAGGCGGCACAGATGGGCATGGGTGGGCACTGATAGGCGGCACAGGTGGGCACTGATAGGCGGCACAGGTGGGCACTCATAGGCGGCACAGGTGGGCACTCATAGGCGGCACAGGTGGGCACTCATAGGCGGCACAGGTGGGCACTCATAGGCGGCATTGGTGTTATACTATAGTAATGGATGCCAATCAGTGCCAAACAATAATGCATGCCAATCAGTGATGCCCATTGTGGGCACTGATTGGCATCCATTATGGGCACTGATTGGCACCCATTGTGCTGACTGGCATCCCTGGTGGTCTAGGGAGGATTACCTTTTCCCTGGTGGTCTGGTGGCGTCCCTGGTGGTCCAGTGTGGGCATCCTCAGGGGGGCTGTGCTGATAATCGATCAGCACAGACCCCCCCCCCCGTCAGAGGAGCAGCCGATCGGCTCTCCTCTACTCGCGTCTGTCAGACGCGAGTGAGGGAAAGCCGATCACCGGCTCTTCCCATTTACACTGTGATCAGCCGTGATTGGACACGGCTGATCACGTGGTAAAGAGTCTCCGTCGGAGACTCTTTACCGAGATCGTAGTTGCTGGGTGTCAGCCTGACACCCCGCAACAACGATCGCCGCGATGCGCGCCCCCGGGGGCGCGCAGCGGCTCATAATCCTGATCACGTCATATGACGTCCGGTCAGGATTATGCTACCACTTTGAAGCCGTCAATTGCCTATAGGGCGGGCGGCAAGTGGTTAAAATAGTAGTGAAAAATGATTTCTAAATACTTGATTTAATCAGAATATTAAGATGGTAATTCCTTCTATAACGCCACCCCTGTAGGAGTTGTTATAAAGATGCCCAGCGTCTCTTTTCCCAATAGTTGTCCCACAAAACAGTCCAAAGGGTTTCTTTTTGATGTTTTATTTTCGGTTAACCTGGATAGGCTTATAGGAAATTGAGTGGGATACTCCAAAAACTATGTAGAAATGGGAAGACATATATCTTTTATAGAACTATGAGCCTACAGTAAACTTGAAGATAGTAATCTTCTTCTGGTAAACAGTCAAAGTAAAGTCCTTTCACTGAGAATTAGACTAAGCTCTCAGGACACTGGACACCATGTTCGTTTTACACACACACAGCTGACTCTGACCCATGAGTGAATGGCCTTAGCCCAAAGTCTCTAGGATCTCTTTCTCCAGTCTGTACCCACAAATGTTCTTGAAAAGATGGTTGCCTCCTTCCAATCAGTGTTCATTTCGTAAACGAAAACACTTTCGTCAAACTTTTTAGTCAGTGGCATTTTTTACAGTGATGAAAATGAAACTAAATGTACACCGCATTTTCGCCCATTGCCGAAAACTATGACAAAAATAGATTCTGTTTTTGTTAATGAACGAAAATGAAACGA
Source organism: Lithobates pipiens (assembly GCF_037356315.1). Classification (NCBI taxonomy): domain Eukaryota; kingdom Metazoa; phylum Chordata; class Amphibia; order Anura; family Ranidae; genus Lithobates; species Lithobates pipiens. The sequence continues at coordinate 445,790,861 of NW_027507903.1, forward strand.
AAATGTGAGGGAGAGATGTTTACCCACATGAACTTTTGGTTTTCTTGGAGCTCCTGTATAGAGCCCGTAAGTGCTTCCACTCCCAGCAAGCAAGCGAGTCTGTAGCATGCTTACTACTTACCCTGTTTCCCCGAAAATAAGACCTAGCGTGATTGTCGGTGATGGCTGCAATATAAGCCCTACCCCCCAAATAAGCCCAAGTTAAAGTCCTTGTAGGTCTTATTTTTAGGATAAGGCTTATTTTTGGGGAAATGGGGTAGGGCTTATTTGGGGGGTAGGGCTTATATTGCAGCCATCACCGACAATCACGCTAGGTCTTATTTTCGGGGAAACAGGGTAGCAGTTAGCACTGTTCAGCAATACAGGCCTTCTCAGACAACCGTCCAGATCAGCACTGTGTATTACATGCCTCCAGACGAGAGTCCCCACTCATGACCGTCCATAGCAGTGTGTACATTACAGGCAGTGGCATAGCGTGTGGGGGGGGGGGGGGGCAGGCTGGACTACCGGGTGCAAAACATAGAGGGGCACTGTCTGAGTGTGTCCGAGTGTGGGCCATCTAGCACGGGGCACAAAGCCCCTTGTTATGATGGAGTGTTCAGATTGTCCAGCAAACAACGGGCGTCCATAGGATGCAGGCAGGTGGCCGGGGTATCCATCTCAGTGAGGGGCCGAGGGCAGATAGGCCTGAGAGCCCAGGACTCAGGAAAAGAGCTCCACCGCCTCCCCCTTGACCTTACCCCCTAATCTTGCCCCCACACAAGACGCAGGAGGCGCACAATGCCAGGGAGCTGCTGGAAGGATCAAAGCACCCCCGGATCAAGGAGACAGGCTGTCATGTAAGGTACCGTAAGTACAGAGATTGGGACAGAGAAGGGCCTGCAGATAGGGATAGGACTAGGGGTCTCTCATCTCCCCCTCATTCCCCTTTCAGCCCCCTCTCTCTCTAAGCCCTCTCACCCCTCTTTCAACCCTCTCTCCCTCACCCCCTCTCTCACCCCTCTCTCTCTCAGCCCCCATCTCTTACAGCCCTCCCTCTCTCAGCCCTCCCTCTCACACCCCACTCTCTTAGCCCCCTCCCTCTGTCACCCACTCCCCCTCTCTGTCACCACTCCCTCAAGCCCTCTCACTCTCACCCCCTCTCCATCTCTCACCCCTCTCTCTCCCACCCTCTCTGTCAGCCACCCCTCCCTCTCTCACCCCATCTCTCAGTCCCCATGTCCCTCTCTCTCAGCTCCTCCCTCTCTCAACCCTCTGTCTCAGCCCCCTCCCTCTCTCAGCCCTCTCTCTCAACCCCCTCCCTCTCTCAGCCCCCTCTCTTTCAGCCCCCCTCCCTCTCTCCTCCCTTTCGCTCAGCCCCCCTCCCTATCTCAGCCCTCTCTTTCACCCCCTTCCTCTCTCACCCCTTTCCTCTCTCAGCCATCTCTCTCACCCCCCCCGTCACCCCTCTCTCTCTTAGTCACCCTTCTCTCCCTCTCTCAGCCCCCTTCTATCTCTCTCACCCCAATGTCCCTCTCAGCTCCCCTTCCCTCTTAGCCACTCTCTCACCCCCCACTGTCTCTCTAAATCCCCTCTCTCTTTCTCTTTCAGCCCCCCTCTCTCTCAGCCCTCCTTTCCCTCAGCTCCACTGTCTCTCTGATCTTATTGTCTCTCTTTCTCTCCCTACTGTCTCTCTCAACCCCCTTCTCTCTCACTCTCTCTCATCCTTGTCTCTGCCTCTCTCTCAGTGAATGAAAATCACCAGTGCTGCAAAAACACACAATTAGAGAGCGCATGCGCGGGATCTCGGACGCAGACGTGCTCTGAGAGAGCTCTGCCCAATCCGGCCCAAATACAGCTATATTGAGCACAGCCAGCGGGACAGCGGCGACGGAAATGGCAGGGGGAAGTGCCGGAGACGGTAATGAACCGGCGGGCTCAGGGTCAGCCGAAGAGGGGTCAGCGCAAAGCCTTAAAATTCTCCGGAGGGCCCGGGTCCTCCCCTGAACGCAGGCCGCAATCCAAGATGGCGCCGGGACGCCGAGACACACGAGGCCCTGCCTCCGGAGCAGCAGCTTTCCTGCGGGAGGAAGACAGCAGAATCCCCCTGGAACTCCCCAGAGATCCATTCTCTTCACAATCTTCCGGGGACATGGAGAAGGACCAGCAGGGTGAGTCCCTTTCACGTCCCTCTTCCCCTGCCATAGATGAGGATGCACAGGAACTGGTGGGCTCCCCCGGATCCTCTATGGATAAAAATATGGCTGAAATGGCGGAGGCCATGTCCAGTCAGCTTAGCTCTGCTACCGTAGCACCACAGCAAGCATATTACTCCGGGGATACAGTGTTACTAGCCCGGTTCTCCACAATGCTACAACAGGAGCTTTCTAAGGCCTGTACTTTGATTACCACAGATCTTAAGTGGGACATTCATAGTATTGGTGAGAGATTTGACATGGCTGAAGCTAAGGTTGAAGGCACTATCAAAAGGGTTAACCAGAACACCCATATGCTCACAGACCTCCAGGACAGACTAGAGGATGCCCTTACAAAAATTGAGGACTTGGAAAATCGTTCTCGCAGGTACAATGTGCACATTCGCGGCCTACCCGAAACACATACGGATCTGGAAGGGGCAATGAAGGAGCTGATGAAGGAACTGATCCCAGACATTGCTCCACATCACATGGAAATTGACCGCATCCATAGGGCCCTCACTGCCCCTAGATCTGATGGCCTGCCTCGTGATGTAATTGTCATACCGCACTATTATCAGCAAAGGAGAAGTTGATGCTTGCTGCTCGCAATCGGCAGGACTTGACTCTTTGTGGGTCATCTATTCAGCTATTTACCGACCTTGCTCCTTCTACGGTGCAAAAGCGTAGAAATCTGAAACCCCTGTTACAACACCTCATCAACAAGCAAATCAGATATAGATGGGCCTTTCCCTTCAGGTTATCTTTTACTTATAATGGCAAATCCTATTCATTTTCCACGTTGCCGGAGGGCGAAGATCTTCTACTTAGCCTGGGTATTATCATGAGGGACTCACCGGCCTCCTCCCCTTCGACTCAAGCCCACCGCTCTCTCTTCCCGCTTTGGACGGAGCGCAAGCGGAACCCAGCCAAGGGAACCCCCCCGGAAGACCTGAAAGCGTACTTTAGTGCCCTCCATGCAATCCTGGACATACTACGTGAAGAAGAAGTGATACTACCATCTTTGACCTGAGGGACACACCTGAGTCCGCCTTTGCCTGCGCAATTGCGTAGTCGCCCTGTTAGCACAACCATAGTGCAGTTTCCTATTTTTCGGAATAATTTTTTCCCCGAAACAGTTCTCTCGTAACTGACTTGAAGTTACTGTGTTTTTCTTTCTATTTTTGTACATGTTTTTATAGCATTCTCTCTGTTTACTGCCTGAACCTTATTTTTGGTTATCCTGAGGGTGCAGAGTCGGTCCTGTCATGGGGCCCGTTAGGGCCCCCCTGGGGGGGCGGGGGGTACCATTTGGTGCCGGCTTGCCCTGGAGTCGTTGCCCTCGGGGAAGGACAGGCTTGCACGGCTAGTGTACTACTCAGACCGATAGTATGCGGGACCCGAGCCCGCCCTGCTGGCCTGCTTTGGAGCTAGGGCCATTTGGGCTGGATCGGAAATCCATGCTGCTCTCTTGCAAGACTACCTTCCCTCTTAGGAGTGGGCTACCCTTGCCAAGTCCGGATAGGTTATCAAATCCGGCAGGGATTATTTCCCACATTGTTATGCGATTTGCACAAGTTAACTGGTATATGTTTGCGGGCCAATGGCCCTTGTCTTTTATGTTGACTAATCCTCTGTTTCTTTTCTTCTTCCTTTCTCTTTCTACCCCCTGTCTTCCCCGAGCTGTGGTCCTGACCCTCACTTATACATGCTGGTCCTGGAAGTCTAGGGACTGGGAGTCCTGTCTATTGGAGGCTCTATCCGCCCTCACAGTATTGCAAGGTAAGAGTGCTCTGCCCTACCACGATGTCTAGGTCATACTCATCCGACTTTTCGGTGATCACACATAATGTACATGGCTTTAATTCCCCAGCTAAAAGGACTAAAGCCTTCCAATTCTATCACAAACAGAAAGTAGATATATTGCTATTACAGGAAACGCATTTTTCTAAGACGTCAGCCCCAGGTCTTAATGTTAAATACCCACAGTTTTACTTAGCTAACGGACCCGATAAAAAGGAGGGGGTAGCTATTGCTTTTTCTAGACGAACCCCATTTACGCCCATCACCATAATTAAGGATAATTAAGGATAATTAATTAAGGATAAGGGAGGCAGATATATCATGGCAGTGGGACGTATCCATGACCAACTCGTTTCCTTTGTGTCTTATTATGCCCCAAATTCAGGACAGGTGGACTTTTTTTAGTAAGATGTTGAGGATACTGATGCCCAAGGTCCAGGGACAGGTGATCATGGGAGGGGATAGCAACATTCCGCTTGACAGAATTATGGATAAATCCAACCCTGACAGACCTACTCTTAAAAGACCGCCAACTGGGAGCAATAGGGTAGCTAGACTGTTACATCTATATGATTTAATTGATGCATGGCGGGAGAGTAATCCCACTACTAGGGATTATACACATTTTTCACAGGTACACCGCACCTATTCCAGGATAGATCATCTATTGGTCCGCACACTTCTGCTCCCGTATCTAACGTCGGTGAAAATACTGTCCACCCCCTGGTCGGACCATTCTCCGATTAAAATGTCTTTGACTGGGTTATGGTCTAAAGCTTCCCCAGCCCCGTGGCGACTAAATGCCAGTCTGTTAAATGACCCAGTTTTGCACGCTGAAATAGAAAAAGAACTACAAAAGTACTTTACTGTTAATAAATCCTCAGATACGTCACCCACGATCAATTGGGCGGCTCATAATGCCTCGATTAGGGGCATTTTAATACAAATAGGCGCTAGGCAAAAGCGGGCCCGAGAACATGCGATTCGGCAACTAGAAGCTAATTTAGACCGGCTGATGCAGGAACAACATAATCACCCGCACTGCGACATTAGACATAGGATTGATGACGTTAGACTGGAATTAAACTTGGCTCTGACGACTCAGGCAGAAAAACATATTGGCAGGTCTAAACATAGGTATTATACAATGGGTGACAAACCGAACACCATGTTAGCCAGGAAACTAGTATCCCGACCCCACACACCTACATTACCTAAACTGAGGCTCTCCACGGGTCGCTCCACTCACAACCCTGAACTTATTCTGAAGGAATTTCACAATTTCTACTCCAAACTCTATGGTTCGCAGACCAAGTATGATCCTCGTCGGGCCGCGATGCCCCGCTGCCCCAGTTGACGCGAGCCCACGCGGACCTGATGGATGCTGAATTCACAGACTTAAGCCCCGTACACACGAGAGGACTTATGTCCGACAGACTTCCGAAGGAGTTCCGTCGGAGTTCTGCTGGAATTCCGACGGAGTTCTGACAGACTTTTCGGCTGAGCGGACTTAGCCACACTAAACTCCGACGGATTCGAACGTGATGACGTACGACTCGGCTCGAATAAGGAAGTTCATAGCCAGTAGCCAATAGCTGCCCTAGCGTCGGTTTTAGTCCGTCGGAGTAGCATACACACGAGCGGATTTTTCGAAGGGGACCGGGTCCGGCGGAGTTCCTTCGGAAAAATTTGAAGCATGTTCCATATTCTAAAGTCCTTCGGACTTTGGCGAGTCAAAAGTCCGTTGCAGCCCACACACGATCGGATAGTCTGACGGACTCAGTCCTTCGGACTTTGGATGTTGAAAAGTCCGCTCGTGTGTACGCGGCATTAGAGGTCAAAATGGCGATTAAATCGTTACACCCCTCAAAGGCCTCTGGACCAGATGGTTTCACGGGCCATTATTATAGGAAAATCCAGGATATATTGATTCCTCACCTGTGCTCTTATTTTAACGAGCTTCGGAGGGGAAGCAAGATACCCTTGCATGAAAATGTAGCATATCTCAGTGTCATTCCGAAGCCCGGCAGGGATCATGGGGACTGTGCAAACTACCGACCGATCTCCCTGATCAACACAGACCTAAAGATTCTAACTAAAGTTTTGGCGTTTAGACTTAATACCTTCCTGCCGAACTATATCCATCCCGACCAGGCCGGCTTTGTCCCGAACAGACAGTCATCGGATCAAACCCGCAGATTAATCAATCTCATATCAGCAGTGCAGTCGGACTGGGACGGTGAGGGCACTAGACGGGGAATGTTGCTATCGTTGGATATTCAGAAAGCGTTTGACTCCCTTTATTGGGAGTATTTATTCGATGTACTACACCGATATGGCTTTGGCGAACGCTTTTTGACTCTCCTCGGAACGCTTTATGACACTCCGCCGGCATCTTTGATGTTACGAGGATACTCCTCTAGGCCTCTTCCAATTAAAAGGGGCACAAGACAGGGCTGCCCACTGGCCCCGCTCCTGTTTGTCCTTGCGATAGAGCCACTGGCTATTAGGATCAGGGAGTGTCAGGATGTCCAGGGGATTACGTGTGGAAATAGAGAACATAAATGCTTACTCTTCGCTGATGACCTACTGCTAACACTGACATCACCAGTTATTTCCCTCCCCAATTTACATGCGATCCTACAACCCTTCTCTGAAATTTCGGGGTTGAAAATTAACCAGTCTAAATCTAAAGCGCTCAATCTCTCATTGTCGGAGGCCACACAGAAGGCTCTTGAGCGCTCATATCAATTTAAATGGGAGCCAGAGGCACTGCCATACCTTGGTATCTATCTGACCCAGACGATTCAGTCGTTGTACAGGAAGAACTATCCCCCACTTTATAAAAAACTGACTGAGGATCTAGCGAAATGGCAGGTTCATCCCCCATCGTGGTTCGGCAGACTACACTCCATTAAAATGAATGTGTTGCCTAGAATACTGTATTTGTTCCGCACTCTACCGGTGGCTCTACTACGAAGGGATCTTCAACTACTGCAAAATGGAATCCTTCGGTTTATTTGGGGAAATAAGAGGCCCAGGGTGAACAGAAGCACAATGTACACTTTAAAGAAACATGGGGGGCTGGGCCTGCCGGATCTGCAGAAATACTTTCATGCGGCTCAGCTGGCCCACCTCTCCAGATACCACTCACACCAACCACATGCTATATGGATGGACATGGAATCTTATTCCTGTCGTCCCTCACAGATTTCGCAGATAATGTGGCTTCCAATGAAGGATAGACCACTGATATTGTGTCCCACCCTGTCACTGGCTCTGGCTATATGGGACAGACTGTCAAAAATACATAAATTCAGGTCACCCCACAATCCGCTAGCGCCATTATTGAACAATAATGAGTTCACCCCGGGCCTCTCTCCTCAACTATTTAGTTGGTGGACAAATAAAGGGCTACTGCGCATCGCTGACTTATGCGACCGTAGGGGCATGCTTTCTGAACGAGCTCTGATAGATAAATTTGATATCCAGTCCTCGGAGAAGTTTCGATATGCCCAACTGCGCCATTATGTGCAGAGTGTGGCCCGTAGGGGAGACCTGGGGTCCCTGACTCCCATGGAATAGCTGAGTAGACAATATGACAAAATTAGAGGCCATTTATGAGCCATCTATACAATACTAAGGGGTGCAGCGAAGAAATTGAGCTATATGATCCCATGGGAGCAGGACCTTCAGGAAACCTTTGAATTAGATGATTGGTGTACACTCTCTGAGACGGCATATCGCTCACTCACCAACACATCGGTGATAGAGGCAAACTACAAGGTTTTGTTAAGGTCGTACATGGTCCCAACCAGATTTGCCGCTTTTATACCAGGAGCAACGTCCCAATGTTTTAGGGGCTGCGGCCAGGTGGGGACCACCTACCATATTTGGTGGTCATGCCCGAAGGTCAGAAGGTTTTGGATTAGAGTGTATAACCTTGTCTATACAATCACGGGCCTGAACCTGAAAAAATCACCTAAGCTGGCCCTCTTGGGGGGCAAAGCGGTAGAGGCCTCCAAGCATCAGCAGAGGCTCCTCACTTTTCTATTTATTTCAGCTAAGATTACCATAGCACGTAACTGGAGGTCTGCCGCATTACCGATAGCCCAGCTCAAACATAAAATGTCATGATTAATGCTTAACGAACGGCTATCTGCGCTGTCTCAAGACAGGATGGAAATGTTTCACAGAATATGGGACCCATGGATTGTCTATCTAACTAACGATCCCAGGACACGCGTTGCTTAATGCTATTATAGTAGTAAGGACTCGAGGATCTAGGACCACAGCTCTCCCCCAGCTCTCCCCCAATTCTCTTCCTTCCCCACCTTCTCCTATTCTCAACTCCTCTCTCCCCTTCTACTATTGGGTCTTTCCCCTCTTCTTTTCTGCTCTTTGTTTTCTTCAAATCTCTCATTTAGCGGTGCTAGTTGCACGATTAGATATCTATAAAACATAAGAGGTAACAGCATCGGCAGGTGGGGTCATGTGTGATCCAGAGTCTTTGGCTATAGGACCTGAGTTGCCACCGACAGAGTGTTTTGAGAAATGACCGGTGTATTACTCAATTGTGCATTGTGCTAGATGTAATACTTAGCCGCATTGATGAGACTTTTGTTTGTATTGTATTGAAAACCTTCAATAAACATATTGAAACACAAAAACACACAATTGTGCAAATATATAAATACATAAACAAATAAATTTTTTATAACAATTAATAAAAAGTTCATCCATAGCCATGGTTTTTTGGATGAACTTTTTATTGATTGTTATATGAAATGAGTTTGTTTATTTATATATTATTGCACAATTGTGTGTTCTTGCAGCACTGGTGATTTGAATTCACTACCCAGTAAGGCTATCTTTGAATTATTACATTTGATGAATATAGTAAGAATTTTCCTATACTTAATTTTTTTGCTTTATTTACACAATTTTGAGGTTGCTTACAGCACCGGTGAGTGGGACTCACTACCCAGTAGGGTTATTTTTTAATATTTCAGTTAATGGAAGCTACATATGTCATATTCACACTGTAACACTTGTAGCAGCACCGTGAAGTTGGGATCACTATCCAGTAGGGTTTTTTTTTTGTGTAACCTTTTGAATTATTTTTTATATTTATTTTGGTATATATATATATATATATATATATATATATATATATATATATATATATACAGTGAGGAAAAAAGTATTTGATCCGCTGCTGATTTTGTACGTTTTGTTGTGGAAATTTTATGAAGATGTATTTTAATATGTATTGTCATAGAGTCTCCCAGTGTTAGCTCTACCGCAACCCACTCTAAAGTGCTGCCTGGGGCAGACTGGCGCTGGTTGAGATCCTTTAGGTAGTGGAAAACGTCCTGTTGTTGGAGAGAGTTGTTTGCGGAGTGAGGATATGTCTGGGGGGGGGGGGGTGTTCGCTCTGCAAATACATTATACATTATTGGTTTAGTGGATGTGCACTCGTGAAACCCCTGTATGCCTGATCAACATATTTGTGGTGCCATGGGCATACACCTGCAGATAAGCTCCCATCAGCAGCAACTGTGCTCATTTGTTGTTGTATAAATTAATTTTTCCTGTGTTGACAATCACATCCTGTGTTGTTACATTCTGTATTTTTATATCCTTATTTGGTCATATCCTGTGAGGTCACATCCTGTGTAGGAGGCAATTGGCTGCTGGAGGCAGAGTTTGTCGTGCTGAGATGAGGACGTAAGTATGGTCATGTCTGTTTACTGGGGAAAGAGGGAAGACATGGGTTATTTAAATATGCATTATGCTGAAAGGGCGCGTGTTAGCACGGATGAGATTGATTACGTATAGCATATAACCAATCTCTCCACAGTTTGCCCACTAACAAAGAAATGATCAGTCTATAATTTTAATAGTAGGTTTATCTGAACAGTGAGAGACAGAATAAGAACACAAATATCCAGAAAAACTCATTTCAAAAAAGTTATAAATTGATTTGCATTTTAATGAGTGTGAGCCCAGGTTCACACTGAGCTGTGGGAATGAAGCCGGGCGATTTCACTCCCACATGTCAGTCCCGATTTCGGCCACACTTTTAGAGACATCTGTGCAGGTTTCTGTAAATGTCAATGTAAATCGCAGCCCAAAATTGCAAAAAGTAATATAGACACTACTTTTTGAAATCATTGCAGTGCCGGAGATGCGGCATTGCACCGATTAGGATGGTGCCATTGATGGCAATTGCCGCCAATTTGACCTGCAATTTGACATATCTAGTGTGAACCAGGGCAAAGTAAGTAAGTATTTTATCCTCTATCAAACAGCAAAATTTCTGTCTCCCCAGTGTTTTCTATACAGGTAACAATCTGAGATTAAGAGCACTCTCCTAAAGGGAATGCTCCTAATCTCAGCTTGTTACCTGTATAAAAGACACCTGTCCATAGAAGCAATCAATCAATCAGATTCCAATCTCTCCCCCATGGCCAAGACCAAAGAGCTGTCCAAGGATGTCAGGGACAAGATTGTAGACCTACACAAGGCTAGAATGGGCTGCAGGACCATCACCAAGCAGCTTGGCGAGAGGGTGACAACAGTTGGTCCAATTTTTTGAAAATGGAAAAAACACTAAAAAACTGTCAATCTCCCTCAGCATGGGTCTCCATGAAAGGTCTCAATGATCTCCTTTAGATTTACCAAATTTATATAATAGGAGGAAACACCTATCTAGTCAATCACTCTATATAAAAATCAGGCAGGCCCTTTGTTATGACTCATTTCTGATTGGGACTCTAAAACAAAAGGTAATACTGCAGCTGACAGATATGATACATAGGAAAGGCAGAAATATAGTAAGCTTAAAGACAGCTTACCTAGCTGGCGTTTAGACGTCTGCGTTCCCGATGATCCCAATTAAAGCGCGGTTTCTTCTGGAAACTCTGCCAAACTCCTGATATCTGACTCGGCAAAACTGTTATGACTAATTTCTGATTGGGACTCTAAAACAAAAGTTAATACTGCAGCTGCAGGAACAGATTCACAGGACTCAATGACTGTTTAAAATGTCAGTTCAGTGTCAAAATGTATTATTACATGTTATTTTATACATAGATAAGGAAGGGGTGGTGTGAGATGTTATTATAAAACTAACAAATGGAAATATGTTATTAAAAGCTAACAAATAGAAATATATTACCGTATATACTCGAGTATAGGCCGACCCGAATATAAGCCGAGGCCCCCAATTTACCCCCAAAAAAACTGGCAAACTTATTGACTCGTGTATAAGCCGAGGGTGAGACATGCCTGTCCATCCCTGTGTGTGTGTCCGTCCATCCCTGTGTGTCCGTCCATCCCTGTGTGTCCGTCCATCCCTGTGTGTCCGTCCATCCATCCCTGTGTGTGTGTGTGTCCATCCATCCATCCCTGTGTGTGTGTGTCTCCATCCATCCATCCATCCATCCCTGTGTGTGTGTGTCTCCATCCATCCATCCATCCATCCATCCCTGTGTGTGTGTGTCTCCATCCATCCATCCATCCATCCATCCCTGTGTGTGTGTGTCTCCATCCATCCATCCATCCATCCCTGTGTGTGTGTGTCTCCATCCGTGTGTGTGTGTGTGTGTGTGTGTGTGTGTGTGTGTGTGTCCAGCCTACCTGTGTCCCGAGCCTTTGTCCCGAGCCTCCGTCCCGTGTCGTGCCTTGCCTTCGTCCCGTCCCGTCCCGTCCCGTCCCGTCCTGTCCCGTGCCGTGCCTTGCCTTGCCTCCGTCCCGTGCCCTCTTCGTCGGCGGCCATTGTAAAATTCAAAAGCCGCGCCTCCTCCTTCGCCTGTGATAGGCGGAACACTGAATTTCCCAGCAGCCTGTGTTCCGCCTATCACGGACGTCGTATCATCCTCGTCCGTAGTACGAGGATGAGAAGATGCCCGTGATAGGCGGAACACAGGCTGCTGGGAAATTCAGTGTTCCGCCTATCACAGGCGAAGGCGGAGCCGGAGGCGCGGCTTTTGAATCATAGAATGGCCGCTGTCTGTCTGCTCGACACGCTGATCGAGCGGGCAGACAGCGATGACTCGAGTATAAGCCGAGGGGGGCACTTTCAGCCTCAAAAAAGAGGCTGAAAATCTCGGCTTATACTCGAGTATATACGGTATTAAAAGCTAGTGAATAGAACAATTGCAAAAGTAAAACCTTGAGAGGGGAGAGGGGAGTAGAGAGCTTCTGGAGTAAATGTGTCTGTGTATTAGGTGAAGGTTACAGAACACATTTCAACAATGAGAACAAAATGGAGTCTCTTGTGCTTAAATTAACAGTACAGTGAATGTCCATGTCAACCTTGCACTACATAATTGATGGCACATCAGGACAGTGTACAATAATATTGTACAGTGTGTGGCCATCTTTATACACCTAAAACTACTAGTTGTCCTTTCAGTGCCATTAATTATTAATGGCACACCAAATACAAAAGCAAACACACATTTTGCCATGTGAAAAAACGAGGGCCAAATGCTGCAAAACACACAGTAAAAAAAATGCAACCATGTAATTTTTCTGTGGCACTGTTCTAAACACTAGAAAACGACGCCATTTTACAGGCATACTATAGACCCCCCCCCCCCCCCCACACACAATATTTAAAGGAATATTTCATTTTATTGTTTCACTATAAGCATTGTTAAAATCACTGCTCCCAAAAAAAGTCAGTTTTTGAAACTTTTTTTTGCATTGCTACATGTCTCCTGGGGCAGTACCCGGGCCCCCAAACACTTTTCATGGCAATAACTTGCATATAACCCTTTAATATTAGTACTTTTGAATCTTCATGTACGTGTCCCATAGACTTTAATGGTGTTCGTGTGTTCGTCTGAATTGTTTTCCTGTTTGTTCTGGTGTGACCCAAACCGGGGGGGGGGGGGGGGGGAGTGTTTGGTTTATCCTTATTGTCAAGCATGCTGTCATCTCCTCTGCAGCCACCACTGACTAACATAGGGGATCATTTGACCAGACCAGAGCTAGCTGAAAATAGGTAAGTTTGCGTGTTAGGGGACACAAATTACTTGCCTTCCCCCAGGCGCTGAAAATGCACACTACGCCACTGATTGCAGCCCTCCCCTCAGAACACTGTATAGCATTAGAAGCCTCTGAGACCACCATCCCAGAGCACTGTGCATTACAGGCCTCCCCTCAGACCATCATCCAGAGCACTGTGCAACATTACAGGCCTCTCAGAACATCCAGAGCACTGTGTGCAATGCATTACAGGCCTTCTTCTCAGATTGTCCATGTCCAGAGCACTGTGTGCATTATAGGCCTCTTCAGACCAGCGTCCAGAGCACTATGCAACATTACAGGCCACCTCAGACCACTGTCCAGAGCACTGTGAATTACAGGCCTCCTCTGACCACTATCCAGAGCACTGTAAATTACAGGCCAGCTCAGACTACTGTCCAGAGCACTGTGCAGCATTACAGGCCTCCTCAGACCACCATCCCAGAGCATTGTGCAGCATTGCAGTCCTCTCAGACCATCCCGGGCACTGTGTGCAATGCATTACAGGCCTCTTTCTCAGACTGTTCATGTCCAGAGCACTGTGTGCATTATAGGCCTCTTCAGACCACCATCCAGAGCACTGTGCAACATTACAGGCCACCTCAGACCACCGTCCAGAGCACTGTGAATTACAGGCCTCCTCAGAACACTATCCAGAGCGCTGTAAATTACAGGCCAGCTCATACTACTGTTCAGAGCACTGTGCAGCATTACAGGCCTCCTCAGATCACCATCCAGAGCACTGTGTGTATTGCAGGCCTCCTCAGACCACTGTCCAGAGCACTGTGCAGAACTACAGGCTTCCTCAGGCCAGCATCCAGGGCACTGTGAATTACAGGCCTTCTCAGGCCACTATCTAGAGCACTGTAAATTACAGGCCAGCTCAGACTACTGTCTAGAGCTCTGTGCAGCATTACAGGCCTCATCAGACCAACATCCCAGAGCACTGTGCATTACAGGCCTCCCCTCAGACCACCATACCGAGCACTGTGCAGCATTACAGGTCTCTCAGACCATCCAGAGCACTGTGTTTAATGCATTACAGGCCTCCTTCTCAGACTGTTCATGTCTAGAGCATTGTGTGCATTATAGGCCTCTTCAGACCACTGTCCAGAGCACTGTGCAACATTACAGGCCACCTCAGACAACCTCCAGAGCACTGTGAATTACAGGCCTCCTCAGACCACTATCCAGAGCACTGTAAATTACAGGCCAGCTCAGATTACTGTTTAGAACAGTAACTAAAACAGAATAGACCAAAACAATCAACGCAGCCATACTGGTTACAGTGAGGCAAAACTAAATTTGCCAAACTACGAACAGCAACTCCACTAAGTATAGTGAGCCAATCAGTGGCGGCCTGTCCATATGGGGGCGCATGGGTGCCACCCCCACTCCAGGCAGTCACAAAAAAAGTAATAAAAAAGTTTTAATACTGGCCCTTAAAAAAAATGCAAAAAAAGGTCCTTAAGTGCACTGTGTTTGGACACCAGACACAGTGCGACGCCGGACACAGTGCACTTATGGGACCCACCTTGTGGCAATTTCTAAAGCACCGAGTAGCTTCCACCCGGCACTCGTGGTATCTATTGCTACGGCTGGGCGTATTGATTGACATCTGATTTTGATGTCACTTCCTGTTTTCTCTCTCTCATTCTACCTGGGAGAGAGGAAACAGGAAGTATGAGAGGAGAAGACCCCTCCATCGCCTCTGTGGAAGGAGACACCGCAGGAGAGGTCAACACACAGCAAGGTAAGTACTGCTGTGCTCCCACGGAGAACGGGTGGGGGTTCAATGTGACACAGGCAAGGCTGCATTTGGTGGGCACAGGCTGGCTGCATTTGGTGAGACACGGGCTGCATTTGGTGGACACAGGCTGCTTTTGGTGGACAGAGGCTGGCTGCATTTGGTGGACATAGGCTGGCTGCATTTGGTGGGACACAGGCTGCATTTGGTGAACACGGGCTGCATTTGGTGGACACAGGCTGCTTTTGGTGGACACAGGCTGGCTGCATTTGGTGGGACACAAGCTGCATTTGGTGGACACAGGCTGGCTGCATTTGGTGGGACACAGGCTGCATTTGGTGGACACAGGCTGCATTTGATGGACACAGGATGGCTGCATTTGGTGGACACAGGCTGGCTGCATTTGGTGGACACAGGCTGGCTGCATTTGGTGGACACAGGCTGCATTTGGTGGGACACAGGCTGGCTGCATTTGGTGGGACACCAGCTGCATTTGGTGGGACACCAGCTGCATTTGGTGAGACACAGGCTGCATTTTGTGAGACACAGGCTGCATTTGGTGAGACACAGGCTGCATTTGGTGAGACACAGGCTGCATTTGGTGGGACACAGGCTGGCTGCATTTGGTAAGACACAGTCTGCATTTGGTGGGACACAGACTGCATATGGTGGACACAGGCTGGAGGCATTTGGTGGGACACAGGCTGCCTTTTGTGCACACAGGCTGCATTTGGTGAGACACAGGCTGCATTTGGTGAGACAGAGGCTACATTTGGTGGGACAGAGGCTGACTGCATTTGGTGGGACACAGTCTGCATTTGGTGAGACACAGGCTGCATTTGGTGGGACACAGGTTGCATTTGGTGAGACACAGGTTACATTTAGTGAGACACAGGTTACATTTAGTGGACACAGGCTGCATTTGGTGGGCACAGGCTGGCTGCATTTGGTGGACACAGGCTGCATTTGGTAAGACAGAGGCTGCATTTGGTGGACACAGGTGGTATTTGGTGGACACAGGCTGGCTGCATTTGGTGGACATAGGTTGGCTGCATTTGGTGGGACACAGGCTGCATTTCGTGGACACAGGCTGGCTGCATTTCGTGGACACAGGCTGGCTGCATTTGGTGGACATAGGCTGCATTTGGTGAACACAGGCTGCATTTGGTGGGACACAGGCTGCATTTGGTGGACACAGGCTGGCTGCATTTGGTGGACATAGGTTGGCTGCATTTGGTGGGACACAGGCTGCATTTGGTGGACACAGGCTGGCTGCATTTGGTGGACATAGGCTGCATTTGGTGAACACAGGCTGCATTTGGTGGGACACAGGCTGCATTTGGTGGGACACAGGCTGGCTGCATTTGGTGGGACACAGGCTGTATTTGGTGGGACACAGGTTGCATTTGGTGAGACACAGGTTACATTTAGTGAGACACAGGTTACATTTTTTTTAATTTCATAATCTTTATTCATTTTCAACATTCTTTTACATAATAAAAGCAAGAAAAACATTCTCTATAGCATGTGTAGCACTTATTTCACCTTTACAAATACAGTAATACTTTAGTGAGTAATAAAAACCTTTAGAAAACATTCCTATCCATGATGTGTCAATATTTCTTCTATCTAACCCCTCTTTTCACTCATTGCTCATATATTCCTCCTTCCCCTCCTACTTCCTCTCTCCCTACCCAGCTTTCACCTCTCCCATACCTCATTCTGGGTATCTCATTCTATCCAGCCAGGGTTTCCACATCTTTTTAAATTCTTTATAATTTCCTCTCCTCAAATATATCACCCTCTCCTTCCATATTGTCTCCATAATTGCTATCTGCCAGTCCGCTACTGAAGGGGCATTTTTTGCTTGCCACCTTTGAGCTAACAATTTTCTTGCCTGAAACAGACATCTCAGTATTGCTTTACTGGTATGTCGCGATCTCCCTATTGCTTCACCCAGGCCCAGCACACATATCCTGGGATCCCCCCTGATCGTTACACCAAATGTTTCATTCAAGATGGTAACAATCTCTGACCAGTAGCGAAACAATTTTGGGCATCGCCAGAACATGTGAGCTAGGTCTCCAGACTCTTGACATCTAGGGCACTTATCATCTACTCTACGTCCGAAACTAAACAGTCTTTTTGGTGTATAATAGGCCCTATGCAGCAGCATTAAGTGTGAAATCTTCTGGGCAGGCGAAACTGAGATTGAGTAACCATCCTCCAGTATTTTCCTCCACTGTTCATCCGTAAATATTCCCAACTCCTCCTCCCATTTCCTTCTGCATTTGAACCCTTCTGGGCTTCCTATACTTCCTTCACATATAACTGGATATACATCCGCTATAAATCCTTTTGTCCTCACTGGGGCATTTAATCTGCTAAAAATAGGGGAGTTATTCCACACAGGACCTTGCCTATTAAATTGTTTCCTTAGGGCATGTCTAATTTGAAGGTATTTATAAAATGATTGTTTTGATATATCAAACTCTGATCTTAAAGCGCTAAATGTTTTTAATATTTTCCCTGTATATAACTGGGCCAACTTATCTATCCCTTTGACTTCCCAATCTTTATATAGCCCTATTTCTTCCATTTCCTGCAGGTTCCGGTTGTCCCACAATGGGGTGTACTGAGTTAAGCCTCCCAGGCCTTTAATCGCCTTAACTGCCTTCCACACCTTTACTACTAATTTTATTGTGGGTATTTTTTTGGGGGGAAATGAGTTTGCCTCCAGAGCTTCTACCATATTCTTATGGGGTGTCTCCATTAATATTAAGGCCCTATTAATTCCTCCACCCATCTCCTCACTCATGTCCAAGTGTTGTAATTGAGCAGCTAAAAAGTAGCTCCTTGGATGTGGAACTGCCATTCCTCCCTTTCTTGTAGGTGATTGCAAAGTTTGTAGAGCTATCCTGGATACTCCCCCTTTCCATATAAGTTCTCGGAATAATACCTCTATTTTCCTAAACCACATTATGTCTACCCAAATCGGGGAGTTATGTAACACATACAACAACTGAGGCATCCATACCATTTTAATCAAGTTACATCTCCCTGCATTCGATAATGGGAGTCTTTTCCAGATTTCGATTTTCTTTTTGAATTTAGCTATTAATGGAACCAAATTATCATTTATATATTTATTAGGATCTCTTTGTATGTGTATCCCCAGGTATTTCATGCGCTCCACAACTTCCAGCTGCGCGCCTGTCCCTGGGCTTTGGGCCCTACTTTTATCCAATGGCATAAGAACTGATTTTTCCCAGTTTATCTCCAGGCCTGAGAACCTCCCGAAATCTGTAATAAGTTTCATCCCTTGTCTGAGGGACTGCTCTGTGTCCCCCAGAAAAAGGAGAATATCGTCCGCATATAGCGCTATCCTCTCTTCCCTCGTCCTCCTTTGAAAACCGACCATATTCCTACTAGATCTAATTGCAATAGCTAATGGTTCTATTGCCAGGGCAAAGATCAGGGGTGACAGAGGGCACCCCTGTCTTGTCCCCCTCTCTAGGAAAATCCTATCTGAATATTCATTATTGACCCTAATTCTAGCACTAGGGCCGTTGTACAGAGTTTTTACCCATGCAATAAAATTAGGGCCGAACCCAAATTCCCCCAGTACCCGCCAGATATAGGGCCATTCTAAACTATCAAAGGCTTTGATTACATCTAAAGCCATTATTGCCTCATTACCATCATTCTCTATAGGTACCTGCATATTAAGATATAATCTTCTTATGTTCGTACTTGTAGTTCTACCTGGGATAAAACCTGTTTGGTCGGGATGTATCAGCCTGGAAATAATTTTATTCAATCTAATGGCTAATACTTTGGCCAATATTTTAGTGTCCGCACAGAGAAGGGAGATAGGTCGATAGGACTGAGTTTCCAATGGGTCCTTCCCTTCCTTGTGTAAGACTATTATTGTTGCCTCCGTCATTGACGTCGGCAATCTCGCCTCCTTTTTTGCCCAATTAAATACTTTAAGGAGCTCTGGAAGCAATATTTTACTGTAGTATTTATAAGTTTCCACAGGAAGACCATCTGGTCCTGGGGATTTCTTATTGGCCATTTCTGCTACTGCGCACTGAATTTCCTCTATTTTTAATGGGGCTTCCATTATCTCACTCTCCTCCTTTGTTAGGGACGGCATTTTGATATTCGAAAAGAACCTATCCATATCCTCGCCAACCTCTGTCCCCCGAGAGGAATACAGTTTGGCATAGAATACCCTAAAGGTATCAATAATCACTGAGCTCTGTGCTGATATTTCTCCATTCTCAGTCCTTATCACTGGGACAGTGGATGGCGAGGAGTTGCTTCTTACAATCTGTGCCAACATCTTTCCTACTTTTTCCCCTTCCCCATATTCCACTTGTTTCTGGAACAATCTTTTATTCTCTATTTTCCTAGTAACCACTACCTTATGTTCCTGTTGTTTCTCTAACCATATTTTTTTTTTCTCTGGGGTAGGGTTTTCTATATATGCTCTCTCTGCTATTACTAAATCCCTTTTGACCCTATTCTCACATTCATTAGATGTTTTCTTAACATTCGCTACCTGTTGAATGAGAATACCCCTAAGATAGGCCTTCAATGCGTCCCATATTACTCCTACTTCTGCAGACCCACTGTTAAACTCCATAAACTCTGCCACTCTACACAGCACCCTCTCGGGGTCTCCTATTAACTCAAACCACACTGGATTCATATTCCATACTCTTGGGGGCTTTATCCCCCCTAGATTTATAGATACTGTCACGAGCGAGTGATCTGACACCCCTCTAGGTTGATAAACTATTTCCCTTACTACACGGCTCGCCTCCTCATTCCGGAGGACTAAATCTATCCTTGAGAGTGAGGAGTATGAGCTAGAGAAACATGAGTATTGCAACTGGTCCAGGTTGCGCATTCTCCATATATCAGACAAGCCCCCCTCCAGCAAAAATCGAGACAGCCGGGTCTCAGCCTCCGTTTGCATATATATTCCTGGCGGAAACCTATCCTGGCTTTTATTTATAACCTCATTAAAGTCTCCCATTACTATAACAGGAATCCCCGATTTGTCCGCTATAAATTCCATCAAACAATATAAAACTTCCATTTTAAATGGAGGGGGAATGTAAACATTTGCAAAAACGTACTCCTGATTTTCAATTACACAGTGTAAAAAAATAAACCGCCCTTCTTTATCTATATTGATCTGCCGACAGGAGAACGCCACCTCACTACTTACCAGCACAGCCACTCCCCTCGAATAAGAGGTGTGGACTGAATGGTACTGGACTTGAAATTTCCTACTTTGACTTTTTGATATGGTTTCTTTAATTAGGTGTGTCTCCTGTAGGCAGATCAATCCTACCCTACACCTTTCCAGGGCATCAAACACTACTGCTCTTTTTACAGAAGCTCCCAGCCCTCGGACATTCCAAGAGCCAATATTCAAAACTCTAGACTGCATGACTCTAGGAAGTGCGGAGAAAGAGTAAAGAAGAGCGAAAAAGGAATAAAACCTGGAGGCACAAAATTTGCATTTAAATTCTCTGACTTCCCTGACGATGAGCAGAAATAATCCCTGCTTCTCTCCCTATAGTTCATGCCGAGGAGGAGAATGCAAGGGGGGGATGTAAAAAGGAAAGTGCAATCCCACTTAGTGAGTATTTTGATAAAATTATACAATCTTTTATACTTTGTGGTGTAATCCCTTCCCAATCTCCTCTTGTGAGCATGAGATCCAAACCTTCTATCTATACACACCATTACCCCGTGTTTACTCATTACTTTTAAATTATCATCTATAACTGTGCAAATATTACCCTTTTCCTTTTCCTGAATTTTATATGTTCCCATTTTCCCTGTTCCCTCCCCCCTACCCTCTCCATACCTATCAAGGTTACCCCTAGGGGCTTTTTCCGTGACCACTACACTCCCACATACACCCACATGCACCCCCCACCCCCCACCTACTCTCATGCTTCCGTCCCCACCCACCTCCCACCCCCCCTAATACTCAACAACCTCCCCCTTTGACCCTCCCCTTTCTCATACATAAATTCTTACTATACTGTGTGTCATTCTCTACACCCTGACTTCAGGTATATCATCTTCCCTTTCTTCATTTACAGTGCGCCCGTTACACCCCCCCTTCGCTGATCTTCCCCTCTCCCGGAAAAAAAAAAAAAAAAAGAGAGAGGGAAAAAAACAAAAAAAAAACAAAGGGGAAAGAATGAATGAAAAGGGGGTCATACACATACAAATATGAAGAAGAAAAGCACATCACTTCTTCAATAACTGATCTCCCTTCTCCTGCATCCATGCTTCTACCCTTGCCGGAGTTTCAAAAAATAAGGTCTCTCCTAGTGCTACTACCCGTAACTTTGACGGATAGAGCAAAGCATATGTAACGTCTAATTTTTGAAGTCTGCGCTTGACCTCTATAAACTCTGCTCTGCGCTTCTGCAGATCAGGGGAAAAGTCCGAGTAAAACGAAATTTTAGCGCCTTTATAGATGACACTCCCCATCTCCCGGGCCCTCCGGAGCAACACAACCTTATCCCGGAAATTCAAAAATTTAATTAATACAGATCTAGGCTGACCCCCCCGGTGCATGATTCTAAGCGGAACTCTGTGTGCCCTTTCTATAGAAAATTGTTGGGAGAAAGTCTCTCTGCCAAACACTTCAACCAGCCATTTTTCCAGAAATTCAGCTGTGTCAGAGCCTTCGCACTTCTCGGGGAGGCCTACCAGTCTTATATTGTCCCTGCGAAGTCTGTTTTCCAATTCATCCAATTTCCCTTCATATTTACCCATCTGTATTTTTAAATCTTTGACCTCTTGGTTTAATGGATACACCTCATCTTCCATCTGAGAAATTCTACCTTCTGCTGCTGTTAATCTGTCAACCGTTAACTGAAGTTCCTGCCGTATAAAGGCCAGCTCTTCTTTAATACTTCTTGTTTGATCACATAGCTCTAATAATGACTGTTTCCAAACATTAACAGCCCCAAGGACCTCCTTCAGCGTCGGCTCTTCTTCACCATTTATTACGGGTATCTGCATGGGATTTATCTCCGATCTTCCAGTTGCTCCCACATTTTTTATTATTTATATGTTTTACGCCTGCTTGTGTCAGCTGCCCTTGACTCTTTCTGTCCGTTGGGGGTTTCACTTGACTCCCTTGCCCCCCCTTAGTTGACGTGTTGTCGGGGGTATGAGCATGGGCATATTTTTCCAACAGGCTGGCTGCATTTGGTGGGACACAGGTTACATTTAGTGGACACAGGCTGCATTTGGTGGGCACAGGCTGGCTGCATTTGGTGGACACAGGCTGCATTTGGTAAAACAGAGGCTGCATATGGTGGACACAGGTGGTATTTGGTGGACACAGGCTGGCTGCATTTGGTGGACATAGGTTGGCTGCATTTGGTGGGACACAGGCTGCATTTCGTGGACACAGGCTGGCTGCATTTGGTGGACACAGGCTGGCTGCATTTGGTGGACATAGGCTGCATTTGGTGAACACAGGCTGCATTTGGTGGGACACAGGCTGCATTTGGTGGACACAGGCTGGCTGCATTTGGTGGACATAGGTTGGCTGCATTTGGTGGGACACAGGCTGCATTTCGTGGACACAGGCTGGCTGCATTTGGTGGACACAGGCTGGCTGCATTTGGTGGACATAGGCTGCATTTGGTGAACACAGGCTGCATTTGGTGGGACACAGGCTGCATTTGGTGGGACACAGGCTGGCTGCATTTGGTGGGACACCAGCTGCATTTGGTGGACACAGGCTGCATTTGGTGAGACACAGGCTGCATTTGGTGAGACACAGGCTGCATTTGGTGGACACAGGCTGCATTTTGTGGGACACAGGCTGCATTTGGTGAGACACAGGCTGCATTTGGTGGGACACAGGCTGGCTGCATTTGGTAAGACACAGGCTGCATTTGGTGGGACACAGACTGCATTTGGTGGACACAGGCTGGAGGCATTTGGTGGGACACAGGCTGCATTTGGTGAGACAGAGGCTGCATTTGGTGGACACAGGTGGTATTTGGTGGACACAGGCTGGCTGCATTTGGTGGACATAGGCTGGCTGCATTTGGTGAACACGGGCTGCATTTGGTGAACACGGGTTGCATTTGGTGGACACAGGCTGCTTTTGGTGGACACAGGCTGGCTGCATTTGGTGGGACACAAGCTGCATTTGGTGAACACAGGCTGGCTGCATTTGGTGGGACACAGGCTGCATTTGGTGGACACAGGCTGGCTGCATTTGGTGGACACAGGCTGGATGCATTTGGTGAACACAGGCTGCATTTGGTGAACACAGGCTGCATTTGGTGGGACACAGGCTGGCTGCATTTGGTGGGACACCATCTGCATTTGGTGGACACAGGCTGCATTTGGTGAGACACAGGCTGCATTTGGTGGGACACAGGCTGGCTGCATTTGGTAAGACACAGTCTGCATTTGGTGGGACACAGACTGCATTTGGTGGACACAGGCTGCAGGCATTTGGTGGGACACAGGCTGCATTTTGTGCACACAGGCTGCATTTGGTGAGACACAGGCTGCATTTGGTGAGACAGAGGCTACATTTGGTGGGACAGAGGCTGACTGCATTTGGTGGGACACAGTCTGCATTTGGTGAGACACAGGCTGCATGTGGTGGGACACAGGCTGTATTTGGTGGGACACAGGTTGCATTTGGTGAGACACAGGTTACATTTAGTGAGACACAGGTTACATTTAGTGGACACAGGCTGCATTTGGTGGGCACAGGCTGGCTGCATTTGGTGGACACAGGCTGCATTTGGTAAGACAGAGGCTGCATTTGGTGGACACAGGTGGTATTTGGTGGACATAGGTTGGCTGCATTTGGTGGGACACAGGCTGCATTTGGTGGACACAGGCTGGCTGCATTTGGTGGAACACAGGCTGGCTGCATTTGGTGGACACAGGCTGGCTGCATTTGGTGGACATAGGCTGCATTTGGTGAACACTGACCTGCTGTCCCTCCATCCCTCCATCCCTCTCCCTCCATCCCTCATTCATCTCAGACACTAACCACACCATCTTAGAGCCACGCCCACTATTTCACTGAAACCATGCCCATTTTCGCCAAGTGGGAGGGGTCAAAAAGGAAGTCTGACGCCCCCCACCCTAAAACTTTACCAGCCGCCACTGGAGCCAATACAAAATGTAGCTAATCCTAGCACCTAACTAGTAGGGTACTACACCTCCAACAGCATAACACAAGGAAGGAGTGGGTGATTTTGCTGCACTTGATTCTACCTTTAACCATTTTCTGACTGGCAGCAGTCAAATGACGGCCAGGCGGCGCACCTATTGTGGTGGGAGGCCGTCATATGACGGCCTCCTGTTTAAACAGGGAATGTGCGCGATCGTGCGCGCGCATCCCTGTTTCTTCGGTGGCGGCGTGTCACGGAGACACCGCTCGCCACCGAAGGGGGTGAACAGCCATTGGTTATGGCTGTTTACCATGTGATTGGCCGTAATGAAGTCACGGACGATCACAGATGGTCACACCCCACTGTGCACGGTGCATGCGCGCGATCACGAGCGCACAGCGTGTGCACATCGGTGGCGACGTGTTCCCCGGGAACACTGCTTGTCACAGACGCTGATAAACAGCCATTGGCCAGCTGTTTACCCATGTGATCGGCTGTGATCCTTTCACAGCCGATCACTAAGGCCGCGTACACACGCGCGGACTGTTTGCCCAACCTTGTTCATCAAACAGTTTCGGCAAACAGTCCGCTCAAAATTTGCATGAGCGGACTTGCCCACACACGAGCGGACTGTTTCAGCAAACTGTTTGCCAAACAGTTCGCTCAACTTTTGAAATGAACGGACTCGCCCACGTAAGGAGGAGGCAAATCCGCCCATTTCGAGCGCGTGTACAGGTAGGCGGGGCCCGCGAAGGAGACGTCGCGGGCTCCGCCGCCTGGAATGGGCTTAAAGGGGAACCCCAACGCCGAAAAAAATCGGCGTGGGGGTTCCCCCAAAGTCCACACCAGACCCTTGTCCGAGCACGCTACCCGGCCGGCCAGGAAAGGGGGGCGAGCGAGCGCGCCCCCCCTCCTGAGCCGTACCAGGCCGCGTGCCCTCAACATGGGGGGGTGCCTTGGGGAAGGGGGGGCCGCGCGGCCCCCCCACCCCAAAGCACCTTGTCCCCATGTTGATGAGGACAAGGGCCTCTTCCCGACAACCCTGGCCCAAGCTCCCCGCCCGCAGACCCCGACAACCAACGGCCAGGGTTGTCGGGAAGAGGCCCTTGTCCTCATCAACATGGGGACAAGGTGCTTTGGGGTGGGGGGGCCGCGCGGCCCCCCCTTCCCCAAGGCACCCCCCCATGTTGAGGGCACGCGGCCTGGTACACCCTAATTTCTCTGTCCTGGTGGTCCAGGACCTTTAAAAGTGTGATAGGTAGGAATGAAATGAGATGAGTCATCTAGAACGCCTGAATGTACTACTTCAATGTTCGGCCTCTCTATGTGGCCAGGCTGTGTAAAAGTCCTACACATGTGGTATCGCCATACTCGAGAGGAGTAGCAGAATGTGTTTTGGGGTGTAATTTTTGCTATATACATGCTATGTGTTAGAAATATCTTATAAATTGACAACTTTGTGTAAAAAAAAATGCGTTTTAATTTTTTTCCACATATTCCAAAAACTTCCGGAAAAAAATGAACCTTTCAAAAGACTCATTATGCCTCACAGATTATACGTTGGGGTGTTTGCTTTCCAAAAGGGGGTCATTTTATGGGAAATTCCATTGTCCTGGTACTCCAGGGCCTTCAAAAGTGTAATAGGTGGTTGAGAAATGAGATGCGTCATTTTTGCTCGTAGAACGTCTGAAGGTACTACATCAATATTGGTGCTCTGTATGTGGCCATGCTGTGTAAAAGTCTCACACATGTGGTATCGCCGTACTCGGGAAGAGTAGCAGAATGTATTTTGGGGTGTAAAATGCATATGCTGTGTGTGAGAAATAACCTGATAATATGACCATTTTGTAAAAAAATAATAATAATAATAATAATTAAAAAAAAATCTTAATTTTGCAAAGAATTGTGGGAAAAAATTACAACTTAAAAAAACTCACAATGCTACTTACTTAATACCTTGGAATGTCTACTTTGTAAAAAGGGGTCATTTGGGGGGTATTTGTACTTTCCTGACTTGTTAGTGTCTCCAGAAATGAGATACACCTGATGTACTGAAGGCCTGATCAGATGTGATCAATTTTCAGCGATTGGCACCAAAGTTTGTAGACTCTATAACTTTCTCAAAGACCAAATAATATACACTAATGTGGGTTATTTTTTACCAACGATATGTAGCAGTATACATTTTGGACAAAATGTATGAAGAAAAATTACTAATTAGCAAAAATGTATGACAGAAACAAAGAAAAAGGCATTTTTTTTCACAAAATTTACGTTTTATTTTATTTATAGCACAAAAAAAAAAAACCCACTAGTGATAAAATACCACTAAAAGAAAGCTCTATTTGTGTGAAAAAAGGACGCAAGTTTCATATGGGTACAGTGTTGCATGACTGAGTAATTGTCATTCAAACTGAGAGAGCGCTGAAAGCTGAAAATTGGTCTGGTCAGGATGGGGGTGTAAGTGCACTGTATTGAGGTGGTTAAAGAAATGTAACCAATATTAACTTGTATTGACTTCTAGGTGAAATTAGCTTTAACAAAATAAAACTGTGCCCAATCGCTGTGTGATATGGTTTTGTTCTAAAAATTATCATTAAGACTGAAAGATATAGGAAAATCCAAAATTTTCAGTTGTCTCCAGAACAGCAATAGAAGGAAAATCTTCCAACAGGGACATTTGTTCTGAAGACAACTGTCTAAGGTAGTATTTCTTCTCACTTTGGAGACATTTACTCTCATTTCCTGTTGTGTCCAAAGGGCTAGAAATAAAGAGAAATGTCTCCTGTATGGCAAAAAAAAAAAAAAAACTATTAATTTATCAATACCTACTCTATCCAAGGGGTCTTATGTATAACATTAGACTGTTGCAAATTAATTTTGAAACAATCCACTTTTATACCACAGTCATACAATGATCCTTGAATTTCAAAATTACTATTACTTGGCACTGTTGGCAGCATTACCCAGAGATTTTTAAATCAAATACCGTACTTACGTCATTTCACTCAAAATAAATGCAAAGGTGTTCTGTATTACCTAATATATGCAGCTACTCATTGAAAATGATAGGTATGTGAGACGCTCCTCTCAATCTACATCTGTACATAATCAGCAAAAATCATGGGCTCATTTGTGCAAGGTAAAAGGTATTCAGTAGTTCTTCAAATACATCACGACTCTAAGGAAGGCAATATTTTTGCATCTATTCAGTGGTAAATCTGCGATTTCTGGCATTTAGTGCGTAGCCTAAAAAATGAAGAAACCTAGTGCTTCAGCGGCTGCAGTCGTCGACTGATGTGCGTTCTTCCATCTCTCTTGTCATTCAGCAATCACAGACCATTGTGTGCTGATTGCTGAAAATCAGGGGCATTTGTGTCCTTTGGTACAACTCCTTTATATAGAGAGTTCCGAACTGTATTCTTTTCTGTTATTTTTTTGTAACGGAAAGGTTAGACCATCCATGGTGCACTGCTGAGTCTTTCAAAGTCGCTCCTTGTGTTGCATTGCCCTTTAAGGATTTATGGCTCTATAGAGGCTTTTATAACGTAAGTGGCATCATCCATTGTGCTAGAAGTTGAAGACTTTCCAAATCTTCAGCTTTCTTTTCCTACCAGAACATTGGATGCATCCACCCTCAGTTAAAGGGAGCCTACCTGTGCAGCTGTTACCAAAGACAGCTAAAGCTCTCATCTTGTACTGAAGACAGCTTTGCCAGATGACCAGTTATTGGAAGGTATGTTGCTGTGTGTTACATGCCACAGAAGCATCTTTTTTAAATATCAGAAAGGTGTCGGCTTTAGAACTGGATGCAAGAGCATAACTAAAGCCCCAGCAAACAATTTGACTGCTATAAGGTACAGCATCATTGCAAGTCCAGCATTGCCCTGCTACATAATGATTTATGTTGGTAGCATTGGACAGGAAGCATCCCTCCTCAGAACACAAAAGTCAGCCCCACTTTGTCGAACTTTTTTAAAGCACCAGCAGGTGGTTTAACAACTAAAAAAGAACCTGAGGCTTCAAAACTCACACTCAGTGAGGCACTGTACCCAAAAGATATCCTCTGTTTTTTGGGTTGAATGATAGCTTTGATCACTCAACCAGGAGCAGAAAGTATGAGTGCAGTGTGTCATGCCACCCACCCTCAACCTGATGGGGCATCATCACAGTGCTCACTATACAAATATAATGATTCAAAGAGTTTCACGGATATCACCATATCAGTTTCTGCATGATACAGGTCTGCCCACTGGTGGCTGAGGATCGGAAGAAGAAAAGCGTGTAACATGATTGGTCTGAAGACTTTGAAAAAAATGTTATTATACAAAATATAGTAGTTGGGGTTGGACTCCAGGGGGTGAGGAGGAGAACATGGGAACTGATAAGCAAGGGGATAAGCCCAGATTTGGACTTTAGGAAACATGAAGTGTAAGCCTATCTGGCCCTTTTAAACAATTACTAATCAGAATCATTTGTTTCTTAAAGAATATGGACATTTTTGGTAAAAGAAAACCCCATTTAGAACAGGGGTTATAAATTGTATTCTGTTGAGTTGACATATAACACCCCTGTATCCCTGTACCTATAGTCAGGCATTTACAATTACATGTAGAGCAATTCTAGTTGGCAGTTCTTTACCCCCATTTATGACGAGGGTTAAAAAGGGTCCAAATGCCTGAATGTATCATTTCTACTACTTATGCCACGTACACACGATCGTAATTTTGGCCAGCAAAAGACTGATGAAAGCTGTTCTTTGGAAAATGCTACCGTATATATACTCCATGGGAATTTAGCTGGCCGAATACCCGCCAGCAAAAATTTGAGAGCATGTTCAAAATTTTTCAGATGGAAAAACTTTCTATCGGAAATTCTGATCGTCTGTATGCAATTCCAACATGCAAAAGCTCACGCATGCTCATATTCAACTATGAGATGGAAGCTACTGGGTATTGAACTTTCTTTTTCTAGTCCCATCGTAAGTGTTGTACGTCACCGCATTCTTGATGGTTGGAATTTGGTGTGACCGTGTGTATGCAAGACAGCTTGAGTGAAATTCCATCGGGAAAACCATCAGAGCTTTTTCCGACCAAAATTCCAATCGTGTGTACACGGCATCAGTGTATCCAGGTGTATTATGCCTTGTTTTTTCAGGACAAATTGGCCTTTCTTTTTGTGGTAAATGGTAACGGCTATTTCATGATTTTTTTTATTATCAAAGAATAACTGGTA
The DNA here is from genome assembly GCF_037356315.1 of Lithobates pipiens. Taxonomy (NCBI): domain Eukaryota; kingdom Metazoa; phylum Chordata; class Amphibia; order Anura; family Ranidae; genus Lithobates; species Lithobates pipiens. The sequence continues at coordinate 445,820,059 of NW_027507903.1, forward strand.
CAAAATAGCAAAGAAATATAATTTGTTAAAAATCTAGCTGTGGTATTCTTGCTATTGCCATAACCTACCACCAAAGAACAACCCAAAATCAATTCACCTGCTCCTAACGATCACAGTGATACCACATATGCCATTTGTGGTTTGTACCCATACTATGACCCAGAAACAATAGTGCATATTTTGTTGTTTTCTATCATACCTAAAATACACTGACCCCGAGCCTTGACCTAGCCCCTTACCCTAACCCTGACACCGATCCTGATCAAATTCTTTTTTTCTTTATGTTTTATTTTATTATTATTATTTTACATACAGTATCTCACAGAAGTGAGTACAGCCCTCACATTTTTGTAAATATTTTATTCTATCTTTTCATATGACAACCCCGAAGAAATGACACTTTGCTATAATGTAAAGTAGTGAGTGTACAGCTTGTATAACATTGTAATGTCCCCTTTAAAATAACTCAACACACAGCCATTAATATCTAAACAGCTGACAACGAAAGTGAGTAATCCCCTAAGTGAAAGCCCACAGGGGTGTGCTGCACAGTAACTGATCACCATGATTATAGCTAATCCAAGGTGACCAAGAACTGGTTTGTGGTGGGAGCTGTGAAGTGCCCTCCCAGCACAATCACAAGCCCCGCATTTGTGAGGCCACATATACTGTATGTGTACACATGGCAGAAAGGCGTTAAGCATTTTCTTTTATATAAATTTGCAATAAAAAGTATGTGAACCCTTTTGGAATGATATGGATTTCTGCAGACAGAACAATAGACAATCACAGTCTGCCTAAACTAATAACACACAAAGAATTAAATGTTACCATGTTTTTAGTGAACACACCATGTAAACATTCACAGTGCAGGTGGAAAACGTATGTGAACCCCTAGACTAATGAGATCTCCAAGAGCTAATTGGAGTGAGGTGCCAGCCAACTGGAGTCCAATCAATGAGATTGGAGGTGTTGGTTACAGCTGCCCTGCCCTATAAAAAACACACACCAGTTCTGGGTTTGCTTTTCACAAGAAGCATTGCCTGATGTGAATGATGCCTTGCACAAAAGAGCTCTCAGAAGATCTACGATTAAGAATTGTTGTCTTGCATAAAGCTGGAAAGGGTTATAAAAGTATCTCCAAAAGTCTTGCTGTTCATCAGTCCACGGTAAGACAAATTGTCTAAAAATTTTGAAAGTTCAGCACTGCTGCTACTCTCCCTAGAATTGGGCGTCCTGTAAAGATGACTGCAAGAGCACAGCACAGACTGCTTAATGAGGTGAAGAAGAATCCTAGAGTGTCAGCTAAAGACTTACAAAAGACTCTGGCATAGGCTAACATCTCTGTTAGCGAATCTACGATACGTAAAACACTAAACAAGAATGGATTTCATGGGAGGACACCACAGAGGAAGCCACTGCTGTACAAAAAAAACATTGCTGCATATTTACAGTTTTCACAAGAGCATCTGGATGTTCCACAGTAGTGCTGGCAAAATATTCTGTGGACAGATGAAACCAAAGTTGAGTTGTTTTTCGGAAGAAACACACAACACTATGTGTGGAGAAAAAGAGGCACAGCACACTAACATCAGAACTTCATCCCAACTGTGAAGTATGGTGGTGGGGGCATCATGGTTTGGGGCTGCTTTGCTGCATCAGGGCCTGGACGGATTTCTATCATCGAGGAAAAATTAATTCCCAAGTTTATCAAGACATTTTGCAAGAGAACTTAAGGCCATCTGTCCACCAGCTGAAGCTCAACAGAAGATGGGTGCAACAGGACAACGCATAGAAGTTAATCAACAACAGAATGGCTTAAACAGAAGAAAATACACCTTCTGGAGTGGCCCAGTCAGAGTCCTGACCTCAACCCGATTGAGATGCTGTAGCATGACCTCAAGAAAGCGATTCACACCAGACATCCCAAGAATATTGCTGAACTGAAACAGTTCTGTAAAGAGGAATGGCCTGATGGCTTTTATACTCCTAGCTGCCAAAAGAGTAATACCGGCCCATTGGCTCTCTCCTATACCTCCTACACAAGCACAAGTGGTATCATCCATTGCTCAAATGCGTAGGATGGAACATTTGACGGCAATAGTTCATGATTCCCTGCCTAAATTTTCCAAGATATGGGATCCCTGGGATATTTCCCTATTCAACCCAGAACCCTCTGTTGACCCCTCTGCCAACCCTTTCTAGAGTAGCCTTAGGGAGATCTGATATTGTGTTTAATATATCATAGCGTATCAGACCAATGTCTCCCACCCTTACCCACACATTTGGTTTTCTTTTTTCTTTTTTATTGTGCAATTATTATTGTATACAGATACATGGTGTATCCTCCTTCTTGTTTTGTATGGTACTTACAATTGTTTTTTCTTTTGCTTTACTTTTTTTGAAACCTGCAATATGTTGCTCTTACTATGTTTAACCAATGTTGCTGACCATTGTAACATATTTACAACTCTTTTGTACTGTTAAAAAATTTTCAATAAATATACATTTAACCACTTCCCGACCAGCGCACGACGATGTACGTCGACAGAATGGCACGGGCAGGCATATTGGCGTACATGTACGTCCAATATTCGTTGCCGCCGTGCCATCGGGAGCTCCCGTGAGTCCGGTCGCGGGACCCGCGGACTCGATCGCCGCGGGCATCCCCGCGATCGTCTCACGGAGCGGCCGAATGGAAGAAATGCTGTATAAACAACATTTTCCCATTCTGCCTAGCAACTAGTGACGCTGATCTCTGTTCCATGTGATTGGAGCAGAGATCAGTGTACACTAAATGAAAGCCCAACCCCCCCCACAGTTAGTAACACACCCCTAGGAACACTTAACCCCTACACTGCCACCCACAGGTTAACCCTTTCACTGCCAGTGTCATTTACACAGGAATCACTGCATTTATATAGCAGTGATTACTGTATAAATGACAATGGTCCCAAAAATGTGTCAAAAATGTCCGATGGGTCCCCGACAATGTCGCAGTCACAATAAAAATCGCAGATCGCCGCCATTACTAGTAAAAAAAAAAAATAATAAAAAATTATTAATAAAAATGCTATAAAACTATCCCTATTTTGTAAACGCTATAACTTTTGCGCAAACCAATCAATAATCGCTTATTGCGATTTTTTTTACCAAAAATATGTAGAAGAATACGTATCGGCCTAAATTGAGGGAAAAAAATGTTTTTTATATATTTTTGGGGGATATTTATTATAACAAAAAGTAAAAAATAATGTGTTTTTTTCAAAATTGTCGCTCTATTTTTGTTTATAGCGCAAAAAATAAAAACCGCAGGGGTGATCAAATACCACCAAAAGAAAGCGCTATTTGTGGGAAAAAAGGACGTCAATTTTGTTTGGGAGCCACGTCGCACGACCGCGCAATTGTCAGTTAAAGCGACGCAGTGCCGAATCGCAAAAAGTGGTCTGGTCTTTGACCAGCAAATTGGTCCGGTCTGAAAGTGGTTAAAAAAAAAAAAAGAGGAATGGCCAAGAATTACTCCTGAGCATTGTGCACGTCTGATCTGCAACTACAGGAAACGTTTGGTTGAAGTTATTGCTGCCAAAGGAGGTTCAACCAGTTATTACATCCAATGGTTCACATACTTTTTCCACCTGCACTGTGAATATTTACATGGTGTGTTCAATAAAAACATGGTAACATTTAATTCTCTGTGTGTTATTAGTTTAAGCAGACTATGATTGTCTATTGTTGGGACTTAGGCCGCGTACACACGCGGGGACTGTTCGCCCAACTTTGTCCGTCAAACAGTTTCGGCAAACAGTCCGCTCAAAATTAGCATGGACGGACATGGCCACACACGACGAACGAACAGTTTGCTGAAACCGTGCACGATGACGTGAACGGCACGTACGACGGGACGAAAAATACGACGTCCTATACACTGCATTATAACTTTCGGTGTGTAAATCCTTTCTGAGCATGCGCGGAACTTAGTTTGACGAACAAGCCTACACACGGGCGGACTGTTCGCTCAAACAAGGTTTCAGCGGACAGTTTTACGGAATTTCCGAAAAACCTTGTTCGTCAAACTGTCCGCTGAAACTGTCCGCTGAAAGCCCACACACGAGCGGACTGTCCGCCCAAACACTGTTCAGCGGACAAAGTTGGGCGAACAGTCCGTGCGTGTGTACGCGGCCTTAGATGAAGATCAGATCACATTTTATGACCAGTTTGTGCAGAAATCCATATCATTCCAAAAGGGTTCACATACTTTTTATTGCAACTGTAGAAGATAACTGACAAAATAATAAAGATTTTTTTGAGGCAAGTGCATTTGTCATTGATCCACCTGAAAAGCAACGGACAAACTAATATTTGTATAACCCTAGGCAGCATCCATCCTCTGCCCACATAGCAGCTGGGATGGAGGAATTACCAGCACGGCGCATTATTCTGAATGACACCCACACATGTTCATTGCAGTACAGAACAATGTGCAGCAACTAACTAATGTACAGTGCACAGAAATGGTGCATGTACTATTTTTGGCAGTACATCCCTCTGCAATGCACATTATTCTGCAATGTGCGTTGGGGTGCCATTCAAAATGAATAGCAGTGCATCTAAATAAAACATGGAATGTGCATTACCATGCACTTACACAAAGTGCATAGCAATATTACTGCAATATCACAGTGTAATCCAGCTCTTAGTTATCGATAGAACAGATGTCCTCATTGAAAGGTTTTCCCTTAAAGCAGAGTTCCACCCATATAAAAGTCAGCAGCTACAAAAAGTGTAGCTCTGCTGGCTTTTAATAATCGGACACTAACCTGTCCCACGGTCCAACAATGAGGTCAAACAAAGCCCCACTCCTCTCCCCCTCCTCTCCTCGGCACCGGCATTGTGACTGTGGGCGCCCGGCTGTGGCTTCACAGCTGGGCACGCACTGCGCATGCTCGAGCCGTGCTGAGCGCTGTGATTGGCTGTTCAATCTTCTGGGACCTGTGACGTGTCCCAGAAGATTGCACGGAGGGAGGGGGGAGAGGTGAACTTCCTTCCGGCTTCTCTGAGACCCGGGAGGAAGTGGGAGCTGGATACCCCTAAGAAGAGTGTATCCGCTCCCCCCCCCCCCCAAAATAAATAAAATTACATGCCAAATGTGGCATGTCAGGAGGACACCCTCACTTAAAGCGGATGTTCCATTTTTGGGTGGAACTCCGCTTTAACTCCTATTCTTGTGACAACTATACCTTTTTTCAATTGCCTTTCACTTTCACTTGGATTTCCTGTCACTACGAGATCCTCTGCTGGCATCTTCTCCCTGGATTCTTCTTCAGACGGTTTTGTTAGGCCAGCGCGGTATGACATCACTACTGTGCATATGCGGGAATGCAGTCACCCCAGCACACTACCAGTGTGCCAGAATGTAAACCTGAGCTGTGAAAAAGCAGCTCAGTGTACATTCTTCAGAGAATTGTAAACAGGTAGGTAAGTGTACTATATTGTAATATAGACATTGCATGTCTGCAATAAAAAGCCTGCCTGTTCGCAATTTCTTACAAATAGTTCAACTTTAACTTCCCCATATTCCTTATTGTGGGTAAATGGATTGAGTTCAAAGGGCAAGGTGAAACTGAGGTGTTTTCCAGTCTTTCTTAAAGGATATAGTGGATTTTTAATGGCTGTGGAGGGTTACAGAGGCCCTTTTCAACTGCCGTAGACTTTTTCACCTCAATATTTTTTTTTTTTATCAGAGACCTCATTAGTCTCAATATTTTTTTCCACAGAAAGAAAAAACAAACAGTAGAAAAAAAAATAAAAAATGTAAAGGGGCACTATGCAAATTACGATTACATACACAAAAAGGAAAATGTTATGTAATATAATAGCTATAGATCATTAAATGCATCCATTGTAAAAATCACAAATATTATATTTAAAGAGCTATATTCGTTGGTAATAAGTTAAGGAGCTTATTAAGTGAATGTAGCGCCCTGGAGTCTAGTAAGGGAGCTCCTCACAAATTTACTTACCAAGAGTAGTTATCTTGGTCGATTGATAGGGATCTATTGATTTCTCCCTAAGCTTGGCCTTCTTGCACTTTTCTCTTCTGCCACTGGGTGGCCGGGTACTTAATGGTATTGGATACGAGAAGGGCAATCCAAGGTCAGGTTATGGGTATATGGATGTCCCAGCCAATGGGTAGGGGTTCTCTTTAATCCTTTGGACTGCAGGTAGAGCCTATGTATTCAGGTGAGGCCAGGTGATCTGTGTTCTGTGCCATCTGGACTGCCATCTGGGTGGACATCTGCCCCGGGCTTCTAGGCTGGAGATTGGGTACATCCCAGGGGAATCTGGCTGCCAGGCTGTGTGAGGGCCTATCCAGAATTAAGGGGGGCAGCACAGGGTTGCATAGGGAACCAAAAGTGACAGTTCTGCCGACTGGAGAACCTGTCAGTGGTTGGAGATAGAAAGGAAGCTGTCGCCACAAAGGGTCCATTCCCCTTTCCCAGGGACCCCAGTGAGTAACTGAATCAAGTATTGGAATTATATTCTCACTGAAGGGCATGGTGGTGAATTGATCAAATCAGGGACCCAATCAGTGGAAGAGACTCTTGCAGAGCAGCCTTGTGTGTCAAGCCAGGGACCAAGCCGGTTAGAAGGGGTGAAGCTTGAGAAGTATCTGGCGTGCCAAGCAAACCTTGAAGGAGCTCAAGGGATTAATAGTCAGTGAATCAGTGGGTCTAGTAGGACACCAGGAGATCAGTATTGAATAACTCCAGGAGCAGTTGTAGTGAAGCTGAAAGAACTGATATGTTGATTTAGGAACTGTTAAAGGACTGTTACCATAGGAAACATAAATCATGCATGTGCAGAAATGGCGCCTTACTGGAGCCTTTCCCTGTACAGCTGTCTTCCTATTGAAGTCTCAGAGTCTGCCAATTGAGTTTGCAACTATCTAAGGATGTCCTGGCCCTAACCCTCTTTCCCCCAAAATCTATAAAAAAGAATGTCAAAAGAAATAGAACCTCTTTTACATCCAAAAAGTGTCTGGCGCCCAATTAATTTTACCATCTTTTCACCCACTATGCCTCACAACCCACTACATATTGAAGGATGTCAGCTATCTTTGGCCTTGGAGGTTCTCACTAGACCAAAAGAGGTAAAAGACTTTGCTACATGAAATTCCCCGGAATGCCTATTTTCACTATTTTTATTTCCTCCATAAATCAACACTATCTATTCAAAAAGTTTGTCCAAGCCTGTTTCATTAGTTTGGCACTTTTCAATTAACTGCTTTCCCTGTGTTATATTTCCATTTTCCACATTAATAAAGCTGTGCAATTGGAATTAAGGAGAAGAAAATTGCAGGATTCATGTTACTGTATCAGTGCTATGCATAATGGCTCGTGGAACAAACCACTCCATCCCCTTCTTTATAATTTTCTGAGTTTTGTTTTGGGCTTTCTGTTCTTTTTATTTGCTAATTTAGTTGAAATATTGTTAAAAAAAAATGTGACAGCTTATTTTAAACTTTTTTCAAATCCAATTTATATTTATTGTTTGCCAATCTTTAAGCTGCTGCTGCAATTTGTGTGAAGTGTTTGCTTTTTTTCTGAATAGTTGAAGGGTTTAATGTGACAGTTTTCTTCAAAACTTTTTAAAATTTTTATATTACAGTTATTGTTTGTTATTCTTTAAAGTGGTATTAAACTCAAAAGCAAACATTTAATATACAGTACAGTCTGTAAGGCAAAGTAGAGTTACTCTTTAGATATTGTAAGGAAATGTAGAGTTACTCCTTAAATCTATAATGTTTTAGAAAATGTTTTCATCTCATGCTATCTTGTGCAAGAAGTGCTAAGGCGAAGTGACCATCAAAGTCCAGCTCAAGCACAGGAAAGAGGGGCTGAGATAGGACAACCTTCCAGATTGGTACCAGAAGTAGGACCTCTCTAGGTTGGCCAGGATCCCAGGTATTGATATAATAGGGGTTGAAAAACTTTGTTTTCAACCAGAAGGACTGGTCATTGGAAACCTCTAAATCACTCAATGTCAGGACCTTGTCCTGGGTATTTATTCGCAGGATGCTGCCCCGAGTGTTTAACAGGCCTATTATTTGTGTATAAAGGATCAAAACCTATTTGGTTGCTAGTGTTGGTGGGGGTTATTATCACAAGGTGGGAAAGGGTCCTTTGTTCCGCGAAGGGGTACCGCAGATACAGACATTAAGGTTCAAATTACATAATACTTTTGAATTTCAAGAAGGTCTAACTGTCAAGGGTGTCAGGAGTACTATTGAATTTAGAACTGGTGAAAGATTTGTGGTTTGCCCTAAGTCATTGATTGTGTGTTCTGAAGCTGATGTGTATAAATAGAGTTATAATATAAGTTAAAGTATAAGAATTAAACATGGAAAATCTGTCGGGAAAGGGAAGTTCGGAAGGTAAGCTAGATCAGCCCACCCCCTTAGATTTCGTGTCTGGGAACTATGGAAAACGTTATACTGAACCTTTCTGAAAAAACATATTAAGTAGAGCACATTCTCTACAAATTTCGGGGCTAACCAAATGCGGACCATGTTCTGCAGAAGAATGGAAGGAAGTTACTAAATTGTGCAGGCAACATAAACAGTATATTTATCCACCGTTCCCTTATGATAAAAAATAGATGATTGAATTTTATAAAGTATGGTCTAAAGCATTGAAAGAATATAGAAAACGGTTCCCTCATCCCCTAGAAAAGCCCTTTCAGGAGCCACCGACATTCGCTTCTGCTATTTTAATTTTTATTTTCATGTAAGCAGCAGACAGGAGAGGATTTTTATTCTTTTGTGTCCCGGCTTTTTAAAATCTATCTAGCCTGTGATGTAGATAGTCCACAACTTTTTGTCAGTACAGCCATGAATAATGGGGACCCAAAGGTGACCCAAGTAATGAAACTGGTCAACCCTGAGTGGGCGACCATGTCCCCTCCACAGTTTTTAGAAGATGTAAAGAAAAGAGCCTCCTCAGGAATACCCGGATCAGGGATGTTTTCACTGTGGGGATCTTTCCCATTGGAAAACAGAATGCCCACACAGGAGAGGCGCATGGGACAGGTTCCAAAGGAGGGGTGGGGGAGCCTCCAGAGGGAGATATCAGTATAACTCCCCCCAACTACCAGACACAGCAAACTAGACCCCCCCCCCAACAATATACCCAAAATCAGCCACCACCTGGCCGCCAAATACAGCCAGACAGGCGGCCCGCAGCCAACACCCAAAAGCCTGCAGCCTCCCCCCGATAGCCCAGGAACACTATGGACATGATACACATGGACTGGCCAGGGTATAATGATAACTCCCACAACCCCTTTCACCAACAGCCATAGGGGTGCCCGGAGCAGATTCTCTCCTTGGTAATGCATTTCTTCTCTTGCCACTGGAAGACACTTCCACAGGTAGTCCTCAAAGTCGAGGAGACTCACCCAATATGGGCAAAGTCCAAGACAGATGTAGGACATGTCAAATGTACTCCCTATGTCCCGAATTTCAAACCTAACATTACACCCTTCTTTCAAAAACAGTATCATCTTCATGCTGACAAAGTACAGGGTATAGAACCACAGATTAACACATACATACAAAGAGGCATTCTAAAACCTGTTATCAGCCCCTGGAACACCCCCATTAACCCGGTAAGGAAAGCCAATGGGGAGTGGAGGCTAGTACAGGATTTAAGGGGGGGGGGGGTGAACAAATGTATCCAACCACTTCCACCACTAGTTTCAGATATCACTGGAATTTTTATCAACATCCCTGCTTCCTCCACAATTTATACGGTACTAGACTTGTCCAATGCTTTCTTTAGCATTGATGTTCACGAGGATTTCCAAAAGATCTTTGCCTTTGCCTGGGGCTCGGGCCAACTGACTTGGGCCCGTCTTCCTCAGGGATTTGTGGACAGTCCTGCAGAATTTTCCATGGTGTTAAAGGTAACCCTGGATGACTGGGCGACCTCCACAGGGATCAGTTCTCCTGAAATATGTAGATGAACTCTTTGCCATAACCCATGACTGTCAGTTGTTCAAAGGACAGAAAGTAAACATTTACACTGACAGCAGATACGATTTTGGCGTCGTACGTGTGATCTGGCAGACCCACTGTTTCAAAACGGCAGATAATAAGCAAATCTCAAATCAATCCTGGGTGGAGGATTTATTATGTGCACTTCACTTGCCCTCAAAAGTTAATGTCATTCAAGTAAAAGGTCATTCCTATGACAAATTTGAGGCTACTAGGGGAAATAACTTAGCAGACAGGGCAGCCAAAACTGCAGCTGAAGAGGCAGTCAAAGAATCAACCCACCTACTGTTTTGTACAGATTTTTCCTCTCCAGATTTTCCAGCCCTAGCTGCATTACTTCAGAGGAGAGCCCAATTATCCGACATTACTTGTTGGGAATTGCATGGTTTGACACGCAACCCGGGTGGCTTGTGGTCAAACAAGGAGGGAGTTATAGCTAAAACAGTAGCTCCTTTGATTTTATCTTATCTCCATGGTCCCGGACACATAGGAAAAAAAAAACCTGCAGCAACTGTATAACCAGAATTTTTGCACTAATACCACTCACCTATTGATCGAACAATTAATTGACTCCTGCCTAACTTGTGCCCAGAATAATTTCCAAGGGCTGAAGTATGGCCTTCATGGTCACTTTCCGGCGCCTTTGGGCCCATTACAGGACTTACAGATTGATTTCACACACATGCCCAAACAGAAAGGTAATATCAAATATCTTTGCGTGATAGTAGACACATTTTCCTCCTGGCCGGAAGCTATTCCCATCACAGGAGAGACCATGGGGATAGCCACTAGGTGTTTAATCATTAATTGGATTAGTAGGTTTGGTTTACCCGCTACCATATACTCTGACCAGGGACTTGCTTTCAAAGCAAAACTCACCCAAGAATTAGTGAAAGTTATTGGGATACAATGGAAGCTCCACATCTCCCTACCATCCCCAGAGTGCAGGAATAGTGGAAAGAATGAACAGAAACATTAAAGACAAGTTAAGGAAGGCCACACAGGGTACTATGAAAAACTGGCTCCATTTCTTGCCAGGGGTACTCTTCCAGATAAGGACCACCCCCTATTCTAGGACAGGACTTCCCCCCTTCGAAATCCTCATGGGAAAACCCGCCCAAAGAGCCCCCAAGATAGGTGAGGAATCTAACCTATATTCCTTGCAGGAAGAGCACGTGAAATACCTGGTAAGTAGCCTTGCTGAAACTTATGACAAGGTTGCTGTCACCTTTCCTCCTCTTTCCCCAGAACCAACACATCCTTTTGTCCTGGGGGACAAAGTGCTGATCAAGCAACTTGCAGCCTGCAAGCAACCAAGCCCCGTCTTTCAAGGCCCATTTGAAGTCCTCAAGGTCTCCAGGACAGCAGTACTGACGGATCAAAGCCTGCAATGGATCCATACATCAAGGTTGAAGAAAAGCCCACAGATAAAGGAATCAGGAGAAGGGATGAAGGAGCTCCCGCCAGTAACTGTTCAAGAAGAGACTCTAACACCATTACCCCCTGCCCCCTCCCCCGAGACCCCTTAGCCGCCCATATCATTTTTTTCATAAGTTCTCCCCATAAGCCAAGGAGGTGTACCACCTGGACATTCTTCTTTTTCTCAATTGTAATGACCATCATTGTATTCCTGCTCTCACTCCTTGGGTGTTGGATAAGTTCTTCATGCGGGGTGGGAGAGGATGTTCATGTAAAAGTGAAGGCCAGGGCTGTATTCATGGGAATGAGCCATATTTATCCATGCTGAGGGATCAAGGGGAGACAAGGGTCTCTCGTGATCAAAGGAGGGATTGTAAGGAAATGTAGAGTTACTCTTTAGATATTGTAAGGAAATGTAGAGTTACTCCTTAAATCTATAATGTTTTAGAAAATGTTTGATCTCATGCTAGCTTGTGCAAGAAGTGCTAAGGCGAAGTGTGAAGCAGGATGCGTCTGCAGTTAGTTGCTGGACGTTAAGAACATATATTGTGTGTTGAGAACATTGATCTCAAGACAAGGTGATAAAGGTCAAACATTGTGACGTTGAATCTGTCTCTAGGCAGAATTACTATGAATATCTTTTAGGTTAATATTAATTGTATATTGTATTAACATAATGCTTGAATGTGATTGGTTGTTCATGGGGCCTTCCCCCTATACGACCCCTTTTTGTTTCTTGCATATTATTCTGTGAAGCCGGAATAAACTTTTGTATTCTTGATCATCCACACCTTGTGTATGGTGTCTTGACTACCCGACTGGTCAGCGAGTTTTTCCATTGACCATCAAAGAAGTCCAGCTCGAGCACAGGAAAGGGGGGCTGAGATAGGACAACCTGTCACAGTCGACCCCCGAAATCCATGGGGGTTAGGTTCCTAGAGCACCTGCAAATAGTGAAAAAATGCACATTTTGGATGATAAAAAGGTGCAGGGTGTTTAGGGCAGCATCTTAGGGCTTTAAGAAGAACAACATGAAAAACACGAGAACACTCAGCGAAATACTCAAGCTACATATGGTAAACTGTTATGATGCTGGAATGCTGGGCCGCATCTGCCGGAGATGCGTCACAGGGCAGCAGCCAATCAGCAGCAAGGAGAAATGAATAATGCCTTACGAAAAATCAGCTACTGACGACTGAAGACACAAACTCTGAACCGTGACTTTGTGGGGGTCGAGTGTATTGCAGTTTAGTCATTGTTAGATGTGGTGACTGCCTTAATTTTCTTTTTGGGCTTTCTTTTCTTTCTTTTTATCTGGTGATTCAACCAGTAAGTCTGCTGTTTTCCAAGAGAACAAGCTCTCCTGAAAATGTAGCAGTTAGGGTATTGAGACAAACCATTTACCCCTGACAGGAGTGTGTTCAATGATCAGCGTTTATTCATGCAAAACTTTTGTCCCCCCAAAAAAAGAAACAGTTATTGTAAGTTTTTGTGTAACTGCAGTGTGAGCTGGAATTTGGCCTCAATTTGTCAGTGTATTTAAATCTGCTAGTACATCCAATGCTTCCCTCCCCTGATCTAGATCAACAAAGCTGCAGTCCAAACGTGTCTCTGCTGATTCTTAAATAGTGGGGGCACGCTATCTCAGAAGGTGTTACTAGCCAGATCATCGGATGAAACGGGGAAAAAAGCCTAAAAAAACAAATGCAGCCACCACATGTAAATCTAATGACTGGTTAGTTGCAATATATTAAATTTTTGGTCTTGATTTTAATACCGCTTTAAGTTGTTGGGTTTTTTTAATACATGGAAAAATATCAAGTCACTTTGGTCGGAAAACTGGCTAACTTAGCATTTGTGAACCTGGTTACGTTTGCAAGTTCATTATAAGTAGACCCCAAAGCACTGATTTCTGACCAACTGTGTATAATTAATTTTGCACTGAGTTTATAATGAGCATACTCACTGCTCTTCAAGTCTCAGCAGAGATAAATATATGCAATATTTCTTGTTAATAATAAAAAGTACCATTCCACTGATAATCTTCTGCTCAGTCAAAGGCAATGGTGTTCAAAAGAAAAAAGAGCTCCAGACTTCAAACATTCCTTAGGCTCATATTTGATACTGAGGAATATAGTATTACCCCCCTCCCCTCCACAAGGGCTGCTAATTTTAACTGGTTCTACCCCAGAGGCCACAAACCACCCTTGCAACAGTCCATTCAATTTGCATTTTTGGGATTTATTGCTGATAAAACTTTTAACAGAAGAGGGGCTAGCAGCATGGGATACTCAAAGCTCTTAGCACATAACAGTTGAAGGAAAGTCTGAATTCCTCACAGCTGAAGACCATGAGGTGACTTTCTGAACCAGCTAAAACGTCACGGCTGAGGACCATAAAGCAAGTCTCTTTGGTATATGTACTCTTTTCCTTATCACTTGTTAAGAAATGGGGCAGTCTCTAAAGCCTCACAGCCGAAAGATTACCAGGCAAATCTTAAAGCAGTCTAAAGCCTCATGAAGCCATGTCCAGTCTCTCTTCCTTCCCCCCACTGCCTTCTGGGACCTGTGTGTGTCTCAGAAGATGACAGGACCATTCAAAAAGTGCAGTGCAACTTGAGCTGTGAAGCCTAAAGGCTGGAACTCCGCTTTAATAATATCTCGACTTTGCATGCAGAGGGCGAACAGCCCACCGAACGCACAGAAAATGTGGGTGTTTGGAGAAATTTTGCTCAGCCCGAACCATTCGCCCAACACTAGTCAGTATCTGAAACCTTATGAAAGTAGTCTTAATTAGAGATAGAAAAGTGACAATACACCATCTTGGTACGCCTGCTACATGTGGAAAGCATTCACTCTTCTGCACTGAACTTTACTCTGTGCATGGTAATTTCACTTCTCTTCCAGGACTCTTGGGTGCCAACTTCTTTCTATGCTGTGTAGACTCCTCCTGCACTGCGAGTTAACTCTTCACTGCCCACTGAAAAATGCACCCCACACTGGCTGCTATTTCCTCAGGCAAAGCTCCTTGTCTGCAACAATTGAGTATCACAAGAAGCTCCATCCTGTACATCCATGTGCCAGACAGTCCACAAAGTGTCCCAGCTCTTGATCCTCTGTTGGTTGCTATTGGTAGCCGCAGCTTGCTCTGAGTGAGATCTCGGACAAGCCCCCACATGTAGCACTACCCCAGGGGCCATTCCGGGGGCAGCTGATTTTAAATGGTTCTTCCCCAAACAGTACAGAGGCCACCAGCCACCCAAGCAGCAGTCCATTCACTCTAGGTCCAATAAACAATCTAGGGGTTGTCTTTTTGGGATTTATTGCTGCTAAAACTTGTAAGAGTAGAGGGCTTAACTGCATGGGCCACTTTAAAACATTTAACACATAACAGTTGGAGGACAGTCTTTTCTCTGTTCTCTGAGATTTAACTCTGAAGACAATGAAGTGACTTTCTGATCAGGCTAAAACCTCATGGCTGGGAACCAAAAAGCAAGTCTTTTAGGTTTATGTGATCTTCTTCTTAGCACTTGTTGAGAAATGGGACGGTCTAAGACCTCACAGCCAAAGACTAGAAGGCAAATCTCAGAGCAGTCTAAAGCCTTACAGATGAAGACCATGAGGCCAATTTCTTTAACATCAATCTTCTCTTTAGTAATTGTGGATACTAAATGGTCCAAGGCCTCACAGCTGGGGACCATAAGGCATGTCTGTTTGGCACCTGGTTTCCCTGAACAATTGCACAGCCCTGAGTAACCAGAACAGCTTCAGGAACGCTGCACAGTACAGGAAAGCAGTCACTTAGCTTACATTCCAGGTCACTGCTGAAGGCAAGTATCTGAGACCTTATGATAGTCTCAGTCAGAGCAGCATCTGGCGCTTTTAATCCAAAAGAACATAGTCAAAAGGAATCATTGCAGAGTCATTACTCACAATTCCCCAGGACACCTGCCACCTTCCACCTTCCAACCTCCTCCTGCAGCCAGTTCCCAACCCCTTACAGGTTTCCAGTTTCTAGGGCTCAGAGAGCAGGAGCACAATCAAATGCATGCGTCAGAGGGACAACAGTAGTGTCTAAGGCTGGAAACTTCTCCTTGCTGGGGAAGACAATCTTTTCAGAGCTTCAAACTATTTATCAGCTTCCCCAGGCATCATCTGGGCACAATCCCCCGGGGATTCCCTATGTCCTCATACATTTTCATGCTGGTTATTCTCTCTCCCTAAGCTCTAGAAACTTCTTCTAGAGGCAGGGGGAAGCTATCAAATTCCTAACCTGTGAAACTCTAAACAGACCAGAGCAAACAATCACTGCTACCTGGACCAGAAAAGGAGAAATTTACCTAGCAGCTTAACTAGGAGTGTTTTTGTGTGCACACATAAATCAATACAATCCACTAGAAGCAATACAGGCACTCATGGCACAATGGGGTTAATTTACTGAAGGCAAATAGACTGTACACTTTGCAGTGAAGTTGCACGCTGCAAGGGCATTTGCTCCAGAACTTAGTAAATGAGTGGGTGCTCTGCTAACACCATCCTATCATATGAATGTAAAAAATGTATACATTTTTTCATTTTCCATGCAAGTGATTGGGTATTCTTTGCAAAGTGAAGCTTTACCAAACACTTCAGCCCCGGATGATAATGACCAGGCCATTTTTTGCAATAAAAGCAACTGCATTATTTTAACTGACAATTGTGCGGTCAAGCTACACTATACCCAAATAAAACTGATGTTCTTTCTTTCCAAAAATAGAGCTTTCTTTTGGTGGTATAACCTCTGTGGTTTTTATTTTTTGCGCTATGAAACAAAAAAGAGCGACAATTTTGAAAAAAAAACTATATTTTTTCCATTACAACAAAGAAGAAGGGGTCCCCTGGGGGTGGACTTTTAAGACACGTACAAATTATAATAGTATACAAATTATTTTATTACATAAAACCAACAAAAGGTAATTGAATATATAGTATACATTAAAAAGTACACCAACAGGTATATATACAACCAGTATTGATGCTATGTCGTATCATTCATTTGAACAGAAAACCCTACGCGTTTCGGAGCTTGAAAAAGCATGTCCTTCTTCAGGGGTGTGTGGGTACAACGTTTTAGTAGAATCTAATAAATGGCAAGGAACAGGGTAGCATAGTTATATAGTATCTAGGCAGGTAGTGACACACAGATGCAAAAAATAGTTAAACAGACAAAATTTCAAAATACTTACAATACTGTTAACATGTATCACAATAGCCGCTGGACACCATTTGATAAAAGGACAGATATTATACAGGACCATATAGGTATATTTGACTCCGCCAATGCTCGAGGTATGTCCCCCAGTCTATCTATATTCAATAGAGTGTTGTAGAGATCCTGCAGAAGTGATGTGAAGACAGATCTGCAGTCCCCTATTGGGGAAAAAATTCATATGAACTGGGACTTTTATAGTTGTTTTACCCAAAATAACACCTGGATGAAAAAAAAAATGAAAAATAAAGAATAATGATAGTAGTTTGAGTGGGGTAAAAATAAATATGTATAGATAAAGACTGAAAATTAATCACTGAGCAATGCTAAAGAAACAAAAAATATAAAAAAAATCATCAAAAAAGGAAACTAAATAAAAATAAAAATAAAATATAAAATAAAATAAAAAATAAAATAAAAATAAAATAGAAAATAAAAATAAAAAATATAAAAAATAAAAATAAAATATAAAAAATAATAAATAAAAAGGTTTAACCCCACAGGGTGAGCGGTGCAAGTGGAGAAACACTGGGGCTGACAATTACAGTGCAGGGCAGAAACTGGTGCAGCATTTAAAGTACAAATAAAGAAATTAAAGTATAAGCTGCATCTGAGTAATTTAAAAAAAGGGGAAAAAATGACAGCCAGCAATATAGTAGCAAAAAGTTCGGCATTAAGAGTGCTCCAAGGGGGGCGTGGCCGGCAGCCGAGGAGAATGGCCGCGTTGTAAGGGAGCTCCGTCCACCGCAAGTTACCGGAGCTTATAACAACGTACCTGGGCGGTAGATCTCGGCGGTTTTTCCCTCAACTAGGTCGGGCAGCAGTGGAGATTATGTCCCGCCGCAGGAAGGAAGCAAAACGGCTGCATAAAATGACGGATTTCTACCGCCAGCCTCGAAGCATGCAGGCCCAAGATGGCGCTGGTAAGGGACACGTCCGGGAGCCTGGCGGGCACTCAGAGAGACATTCCCCTGGTATCGACCGTGCGTCTTCCCGGTCAGGTTCCTCCCCAGAGAACAAGCTTCTGTCCCCCACAGCATCCTCCACCTCTAGTCCTGTGAAGGCTAAGCAGCCACATCTTCAAGGGGGAGAGGAGGCAGACCTTAGCAGTGCATCTCTAAATGATACCAGAGAGCTCCAGGACTCCATCTTGGATTTCCCCACTAGCAACCAGCCAGTGATTGATTCCACCCTAAAGGACATGCTGGTGTCCCTTCGTAGCACGTTGCATGCTGATATAATGTCACTTGCCAACAACTTCAAAGAAGAAGTCAAAGCAGTAAGAGACAGAGTTTCTCACATAGAACATAAAATGTCCGAGTTTGCAGGCACCATAAATGAAGTCATTGACGCGCATAATGAAAAAGATGATGAGGTATCCTTCATGAAAGAAAAATTAGCTGACCTTGAAGACCGCTCGAGGAGAAATAATATAAAAATCAGAGGGATTCCAGAATCGGTCAAAAATCCTGACTTACAAGTTTACTTCCAGAAAATCATGCAGGATGCTTTGCCGGACGCTTCGGAAACCGATCTAGCTATTGATCGGATCCACAGATTGCCTAAACCTAGGCACATCCCTGAACATCTGCCGAGAGACACTATTGTGCGGATCCATTTTTTCCAAACCAAAGAGAAGTTCCTTCTCCAGATGAGGAATTCGGAAACAATACCTGAGTCAGCCCATAACTTGTCCTTTTTTCCCGATTTTTCGGCGTTCACGATGCAGAGGAGAAGGAGCATGGTGACCATTACGAAGCCTCTGAGGAATCACCACATCCCATATAAATGGGCCTATCCAGCCAAGCTTCTAGTTTCTAAAGAAGGGAGAACAATCCCCATCAAGTCAGTGGAAGAAGGAATTCGCCTTCTGCGCGACTGGAACATTCTTGCTGGAGAAGAAAATGCGCACTCTTCCGATTCATCTCCGCCTCAAGGTTCCCATTCCTGGCCGAGACCCATTTCAGATTGACTGCCCAGGTAATCAGTACTTTGTATTCTCATAGAGCTCCGGGACATGGTGGAACATGCTTTGCTCTCTTGAAGCCCTCCATAGTTTAAGGGTCAAATCCCTACAGATTCTATTGAATCGCCTGTTTTTACGAGTTTTCTTCTTTTTTTTTTTTTTTTTTTTTTTTGTGTTTTGTTTTTTGTTTCCTGTTTTTTTTTTTTTTTTTTTCTTTTGCAGCGCATTACCACGTGCACATTATTGATCCCCTCTGGATAAAGCATCGATAGAAGACGGATAAGACACTCACACGGGTCTATTGGTCATAACTGGTGGAACCCAATTGGATCGGTAGACTGTTTCTTTTTTTCTTTTTTTTCTTTTTTCTTGTTGACTTTTTATTTTGTTTCTGTTTGACACCTCATTGGTATTTCCCTGCCCACGGTTACTACGGTGTAAATTGTTTGGTCTCGTTTTTCTAGTCACAAAGCTGTTCAAGTGGTCAGTATTTTATTCTAGTGTCTGGTAAAATGGGTTTTAAAGAGTGCTCCAAGAGGGGCCTCACTATATAATATATGTATTAGACAAATCTGCTTATTATGTCATAGAGTAGAAAGTATTAGGATATCAGGTATCATATGTATAAATAAACGAATATACACTGAATAGTGAAAGCAGAATTCACCTTAAAAGTATAGAACAACAGGGAAGAGCTATAACTGCTGTGATCAATATTGCATAAGAGTAAAAAACGCAGAGTAAACCGCACTTTGATAACTTATTTCACCATATGGAGTTGTGGGAGAAGATAAGAGATCCGTCCAGCCGGCGTCTTGCAAATGAGGTCTGCAGACACAGGTCAGGGCGGCTCTAGTATAAACCCTTCACTTGCAGCACTTTCTGAGCAGCCGATGCCCCCAGCAGTTGCAGGGGATCTTTCCCATACCCACACTAACACTACATCCCACAATCCTATTATTAAAACCTCCACTGACACTATTTCTAACGACCCGTCTTTTTTAGAACGCATTTAGCAGGCACTCCCTCAGTACTGGACAGTCTCAACACATACACCCAATTAGCCCTTTAACACCTCCTCTGGAAGCAGTATCTGACCTAACTATAGTTAACTTATCTTCTTATGAACTTTCCAGTGATGAAATTAAGGTCCTTAGAAAAGGCCTCAACTTCTGCCCCAACCAAGATATGGATGTGTTTGAGATATACAAAGATCTCCAGCTCTTTGTTTGTAAATTATTACTTAAAAAACTTTTTTCCACCAAGGTAACTCCATCTACATTTACTTCACAGGAAACACAAGCTCTTAATCAATTAGTAACTCTTTTAGAAGAAAATCACCCCATTGATCTTATCGATCAACTGGACCTATCCTTATTGTTGACAGACTCCGGGAACTCTCAAGATACTAATACCCAACCAATGAAGTCCCTGCTGAGTAAAAAATCATATTTCTGCCCCCCCGCTAAGTACTTGGCTTAATGCTGCTGCATTTTTTAAATTGATTCATAATGATCTAGAAGCACTCAAAATTAGGACATCCACTCCATCTAATTTGAGCATATAGGAACATAGCGCTCTTCAGCAGCTTTGTCGCAATAAAAGCATTATAATTAAAACATCTGACAAGGGGGCAATATTGTCCTTATGGACAATACAACATATGTAGATATGTGCAACAAGGTACTTAATAACGTTGACTGGTACCGTCGAGTCCCAGCCTACATTATAAAAAAGTATACTCTGAAATTTTATGCCATTATAGATGCAGCTTTTTCAAATCAAATTATTACTCAACAAACTCGGGATTTCATTAGAACTAAATTTCCACGTGTCCCCGTTTTCTATGCCCTACTGAAAATCCACAAGAATGCAATTAACCCCCCAGGTAGACCGATCATATCAGGGGTTGGCTCACTCAGCGATAATGCTAGTAAATTGGTGGACAAATTTTTAAAACCATTTGTTCTGTCCCTCCCCTCTTTTGCCAAGGATACCCTGCACTTTTTGCAAATTATTGATACTCTAACCATCTCAGATCATGCTGTCTTTGTTACGGTAGATGCGGAATCCCTCTATAATACTATCCCCCATGATAGAGGGATTTCTGTTATTCAACATTTTCTATCTAAGAACTCTGGAGTCGACCCCAAATATGGGGAATTTATCGTCTCACTATTGGACTTTATTCTACAGCATAATGTGTTTACTTTCAATGGCTCCCATTTCCTCCAGATACAGGGGGTGGCAATGGGGACATGTTGTGCCCCATCCTATGCCAACCTGTATCTGGGGGAATGGGAGGCAATGGTCCTGGATGATGAAGACTTGTCGATGTACTTGGACCACATTATATGTTGGTACCGGTACATCGATGACATCTTCATCATCTGGGACGGTCCCCAAGACCTACTGGAACAGTGGCTTTTGGGAATCAACAAGAACAATTTCAACTTACAGTTTACTATGAATTTTGATCCGAATCTAATTAATTTTATCGATGTGGAGATCTATAGGGGGGAGTCAGGCACTATGCTAGGCAAACTTTTCAGGAAGCCCACTGCGGGCAACTCTATTCTGTTTGCATCAAATTTTCACCCAAAGCCGTTACTTGACTCTATTCCATATAGCCAATACCTGCGGGTAAGGCACAATTGCTCTGAGAAGGCCGTATTCCGGGAGGAGGCCAATCAGCTCCGCTGTAGATTACTCCAGCGAGGCTATTCCCATACCTCCCTGAAGCGAGCCTTCAAACGAGCTAACTCGTATACGAGAGAGGACCTGATCTACCGTAAAAGAAACAAAAAAGGAAACTGACCAGGTTAGAATTATTACTAAATATAGTACTCAACATGAACATGTCAAAAAAATAATTGCCAAATACTGGCATTTACTTACGTGTGACCCTATCTTAGGAAAAATAGTGACACCTCAACCCTCATACACCTTTAAACGTGCTACTTCCCTTAGGGATACTCTTATGCAAAGTGAATTCCGTGATGCCACTCTTCCTGCATATTGTAAATACAAGGGTACCTACATGTGTGGCAAATGCCACTACTGTAGATATATGATGATACAAAAGAACCCACTTTTACCTAATGGCAAAATATTTCATCCTAAACTCTTTGCGAATTGCCGCACCAGCGGGGTAATTTACCTGCTACTGTGTGAGTGCGGTTGTTTTTATGTCGGTAAAACAAAACAGGAGTTCTGGAAACGTGCCTATAGACACATCAACAGCATGCGTACATGCGACCCAGATCTTCCTCTAGGCCGCCATACTAGATTAGTTCATGGGGGGAAATTTCCAAAAATTAAATTTCTCATTTTAGACAGGGTTCATCCTAACCCCAGAGGTGGTGATTGGAATAAAAATCTCCTGCAGATTGAATCAAGATGGATTCATTATCTAAAAGCTACTCAGGCCCCTGGCCTCAATGACGCCATCTGGTTCAAACCCTTCCTGGAGGGCTTTGTCTCAGGGGGGAGGGAACAATAATATATGGGCCATTAAATATCTCTTGAAATACCTCTTTATTTAGAGGGTACCTTTGTGTCTCTAAAAAAACCTTGCATTCTGCCATCCCGTTCCACTAAATTTGAAGTAGTGGATTTTGTATGTCCAATGTTATAATTTTATTGTTTATTGGTTTAAAAAAATGTTCATTTCATTTCTTTACTGATTATACTTGACCCTGCCTATGCTCACGGTTACTACCCTTTGTTTTAAGCTACTATACTGGCCTTTATAAATACTATTATTAGCAAAATTTACCCCCTTTTTCTAGTATTTCACTCTTACATATCCAAATTTTTTCTTTTTTTTGCTCCGTGAGAGTTGTGCGGTTGCAGGCGGGGTTCGCCCGGCACATCCGGCCACCCGGGAATTCTTTCCTACGGGCGGCGTAAAGATGACGATGGGGTTGCCTTTGTTCTTGGGCTGCCTACCGCCTATCTTGTCTCTCCTGCGGACACCCCTGCCCACTGGAGTTTCTGTGCCGGTGGGAGGAGTGGGCGGGGCCTCGCTCCGACGCTCTCGGGCCTCTCTGCGGACATCGTGGGCGTGGTCTTGCGTGCTGCACGCCGGCGCCATCTTGCTACTCCCTGGGCACGTGCGCTGTCCCTGGGGGGTGGTGTCTTGATGGCGCCGGGTGCGGTGGGCATGTCCCTGGCCCGGCGCCATCTTGCTACTCCTGGGACACATGCGCTGTCCCCGGGATGGACGCTCTGATGGCGCCGGGTGCGGTGGGCTTGTCCTCGGCCCGGCGCCATCTTCCCACTCCCGGGGCACATACCCTATCCCCGGGATGGGCGTTTTGATGGCGCCGGGTGTGGTGGGTGTGTCCTCGGCTCGGCGCCGCTTGTAGATTGGTCTGGGCGGCGTGGGGGGCGTGGCCCCGCGCACACCGCCCAGGGGGCTGACTTGTAGTAGGGAGTTACATGCTCACCAACAGCTGGTGCACCTTAATCAGCACCAGCTGTTGATAGTCAAAGGGGCCTTTATTACTAGAGCCGCCCTGACCTGTGTCTGCAGACCTCATTTGCAGGACGCCGGCTGGACGGATCTCTTATCTTCTCCCACAACTCCATATGGTGAAGTAAGTTATCAAAGTGCGGTTTACTCTGCGTTTTTTACTCTTATGCAATATTGATCACAGCAGTTATAGCTCTTCCCTGTTGTTCTATACTTTTAAGGTGAATTCTGCTTTCACTATTCAGTGTATATTCGTTTATTTATACATATGATACCTGATATCCTAATACTTTCTACTCTATGACATAATAAGCAGATTTGTCTAATACATATAATATATAGTGAGGCCCCTCTTGGAGCACTCTTAATGCCGAACGTTTTGCTACTATATTGCTGGCTGTCATTTTCCCCTTTTTTTAAATTACTCAGATGCAGCTTATACTTTAATTTCTTTATTTGTACTTTTTAAATGCTGCACCAGTTTCTGCCCTGCACTGTAATTGTCAGCATCCTGTGTTTCCCCACTTGCACCGCTCACCCTGTGGGGTTAAACCTTTTTATTTATTATTTTTTATCTTTTATTTTTATTTTTTATATTTTTTATTTTCTATTTTATTTTTTATTTATTTTTTATTTTATTTTATTTTTTATTTTTAGTTTTATTTAGTTTCCGTTTTTGATGATTTTTTTTATATTTTTTGTTACTTTAGCATTGCTCAATGATTAATTTTCAGTCTTTATCTATACATATTTATTTTTACCCCACTCAAACTACTATCATTATTCTTTATTTTTCATTTTTTTTTTCATCCAGGTGTTATTCTGGGTAAAACAACTATAAAAGTCCCAGTTCATATGAATTTTTTCCCCAATAGGGGACTGCAGATCTGTCTTCACATCACTCCTGCAGGATCTCTACAACACTCTATTGAATATAGATAGACATACCTCGAGCATTGGTGGAGTCAAATATACCTATATGGTCCTGTATAATTATCTGTCCTTTTATCAAATGGTGCCCAGCAGCTATTGTCATACATGTTAACAGTATTGTAAGTATTTTGAAATTTTGTCTGTTTAGCTATTTTTTGCATCTGTGTGTCACTACCTGCCTAGATACTATATAACTATGCTACCCTGTTCCTTGCCATTTATCAGATTCTACTAAAACGTTGTACCCACACACCCCTGAAGAAGGACATGCTTTTTCAAGCTCCGAAACGCGAGGGGTTTTCTGTTCAAATGAATGATACGACATAGCATCCATACTGGTTGTATATATACCTGTTGGTGTACTTTTTAATGTATACTGTATATTCAAATACCTTTTGTTGGTTTTATGTAATAAAATAATTTGTATACTATTATAATTTGTACGTGCCTTAAAAGTCTACCCTCAGGGGACCCCTTCTTCTTTGTTGTCATGTTCTAGGATGTGGCACAACAAATTTATGTGACCCTGTCATACCCTCTCTCTTGTTTATATTTTTTACATTCTGCTTTAAAATATATCCAATAACAAAATGTAAAAAAAAATCTAATTTCATCATCACTTTAGGCCAATATGTATTCAGCTACTAACTTTTGGTAAAAAAATAAATAAAAAAAATCCCAATAAGATTATATTGATTGGTTTGTGCAAAAGTTATAGCATCTACAAACAATGGGACATTTGTATGGAATTTGTATTTATTTATTTTTTTACTAGTAATGGCAGCGATCAGCGATTTTTAGTGGGACTGCGACATTGCGGCGGACAAATCGGACACCTAACTGACACATTTGACACTTTTTTGGGAGACCAGTAACACTAATACAGTTATCAGTGCTAAAAATATGCACTGTTACTGTACTAATGACACTGGCAGAGAAGGGATTAACATCAGGGGTGATCAAAGGGTTAAGTGTGTCCCTAGGGGGTTGCTCTGACTGGATGAAGACAGATATTGGTGTTCCTGCTTAGTAGGAACACAAGATCTCCATCTTCTTCCTTCTCAGAATGGCAACCTGCCTTGTTTACACGGGTTCTGCCTCTCCTGGGAACGATTGTGGGTGGCAGGCGGACGCCGGGTCCAATCAGCACGCGTTCGTGCCTCCGGTGGCACGTGTGCATCACCCAGTGGTTATTGCACAAAATGACATACAGGTGCGTGATTTTGCGCGATAGAGCCGACCTGCCGCAGTAAATATGCGGTAAGTGGTCGGCAAGTGGTTAATAAGCTCTGGAGGCCACCAGCAACCCAAAGATTTTATATAGTGGTGCAGCCTACTATGCACGAGCCCAACCAGGCTGATAAAAGCCCTAAGCAAATATTGTATGCTTCTGTATGTAAACTTTTAACCTGGCACTATTATATAAAGAGCTGGCATCACAGGAGTTCATAAAAATTAATCTGTATTTTCCCAGGTTACTGCAAATTACACATAATATGGCACCATTCCATTTGCAGCCTGTACAGGATGCTCATTCATCATGTGAAATAACTACATCATAAAAACACCAGATGATATTTGACAGTAATTGGCATGGCAACCAACAGGCCCACTCGGTTAGACGAGAAGTAGGACAGGGATATCCCTCCAGTCCGATTTAATATGTCTTCTGAGAAGCAGTACCTCAGGACCTTCCCAGTCAGTCAGTGAGTGAATGCCTCACAGAAGGGTGCCCCTTGAATGATGATAGTAAATCATTATGAAATGTGTGCTCGGTGCAGGCATGACAGGGGTGTAGCCTGTGTGGAGGCTGAGAATTACAGCAGCTTCTGCTTGTTGCTCTGTTCTATTTTAGAATACAAAGACAGTATATGCATATGTGTGTTTTTACAGAGACCTACACAGCTTCTAGCTACAAATTAGGAATATGACAGTCAAGTGAAAGACAGGGTTGACATTTGGGGGCAAAACACAAGTCATTTCACCGAATATAATCTTCTGTAATACTTCTGGAATAACAATAACAAAAAAACAGTACATTGTCTATATTTTAAAAGAAAAATATATATAATAATAGCAATAGCAATGATAATAATCAAGGAAGCTATCAGAAAATTGTGGCCCCCTTACACAGCTTTAGGGCTGCCCCACCCTGCCTGACCACCAACATACCCTAGGGCCTACTCACGGCCATTTCGCAGAATCCTTACTCAGCCCTCTCACACCTGTATGCACTCACCCCCCCCTCACACCTGTACACATTCATCCCCCTCACACCTGTACACACTCAGCCCCTCTCACACCTGTAAGCATTCAGCCCCCTCACACCTGTTCACACTCATCCCCCACTCACACCTGTAAGCACTCAGACCTCCTCACATCTGTACACACTGAGCTCCCTCCTCACACATGTACGCACTCAGCCCCCCTCACATCTGTAAGCACTCAGCCCCCTCCCACCTGTACGCACTCAGCTCCCCCTCACACCTGTAAGTACTCAGCCCCTCCTCATACCTGTACGCACTGAGCCCCCTCCTCACACCTGTACGCACTCAGCCCCCCTCACACCTGTACGCACTCAGCCCCTCCTCACACCTGTACGCACTCAGCCCCCCTCACACCTGTACACACTCATCCCCTTCACACCTGTACGCACTCAGCGTTCCTCACATCTGTAAGCACTCAGCCCCCCTCACACCTGTATGCACTCATCCCCCCTCACACCTGTACGCACTCAGCCCCCTCCCACCTGTACGCACTCAGCCCCCCCTCACACCTGTAAGTACTCAGCCCCTCCTCATACCTGTACACACTAAGCCCCCTCCTCACACCTGTACGCACTCAGCCCCCCTCACACCTGTACGCACTCAGCCCCTCCTCACACCTGTACGCACTCAGCCCCCCTCACACCTGTACACACTCATCCCCTTCACACCTGTACGCACTCAGCATTCCTCACATCTGTAAGCACTCAGCCCCCCTCACACCTGTACGCACTCATCCCCCCTCACACCTGTACGCACTCATGCCCCTCCCACCTGTATGCACTCAGCCCCCCTCACACCTGTAAGTACTCAGCCCCTCCTCATACCTGTACGCACTCAGCCCCCTCCTCACACCTGTACGCACTCAGCCCCCCTCACACCTGTACGCACTCAGCCCCTCCTCACACCTGTACGCACTCAGCCCCCCTCACACCTGTACACACTCATCCCCTTCACACCTGTATGCACTCATCGTTCCTGACATCTGTAAGCACTCAGCCCCCCTCACACCTGTACGCACTCATCCCCCTCCCACCTGTACGCACTCAGCCCCCCCTCACACCTGTAAGTACTCAGCCCCTCCTCATACCTGTACGCACTCAGTCCCCTCCTCACACCTGTACGCACTCAGCCCCCTCCTCACACCTGTACGCACTCAGCCCCCTCCTCACACCTGTACGCACTCAGCCCCCCTCACACCTGTACGCAATCAGCCCCTCCTCACACCTGTATGCACTCAGCCCCCCTCACATCTGTAAGCACTCAGCCCCCCTCACACCTGTACGCACTCATCCCCCTCACACCTGTAGGCACTCAGCCCCCCTCACACCTGTACGCACTCAGCCCCCCTCACATCTGTATGCACTCAGCCCCCCCTCACACCTGTATGCACTCAACCCCTCCTCACATCTATATGCACTCAGCCCCCCTCACACCTGTACGCAGTCTGGTATAGATTTTAAGTGGATACCTCACCCAAAAAATATATATATTCATGAGTACATAGGTCTCATCTTCAAAATCCTTGTCCGGTGGTTGTGGGAGTCTGCAGGTGGGGGGATTATTGCAATATAAATCCCTGTTAATAATGAGGAGGCCACCAGATACCACCCCCCCACCTGAATGAGCATGGGGTACCCCATAGTACCCCTATTCATTTACCAACCAAAAAAAAAAATCACAAGTCCTTTATTTAAAAAAATTTAAATACCCTAAAAAATCTCTCATTGTCAATCCATTGTCAATCACGATGCCCGCCACTGCCACTTTACCAAAAAAAAAAAAAACCTGACAACTCAGTGCACTCAAGCAATCCTTGATGGTAGCACTAGCTGAATAACAGCATGCTGAGCTGTCATCGGTAGGGATAAGCCGATCACCCCCCGGTTCGGTTCGCACCAGAACTTTCGAATGGACCGAAAATTTGTGCGAACTTTAGAACCCCATTGAAGTCTATGGGACTCGAACGTTCGAAATAAAACGTGCTAATTATAATGGGTAATATGCAATATATTGTCCTAAAAAGGGTTTAGGGACCTGGCTCCTGCCCCAGGGGACATCGGCCAATGCCAAAATGTTTTTTAAAAAAGGCAGTTTTTTCAGGAGCACTGATTTTAATGACGATTAAAGTGAAAAAATAAGGTGAAATATTCCTTTAAATATCGTGCCTGGGGGGTGTCTATAGTATGCCTGTGAAGTGGCACGTGTTTCCCGTGTTTAGAACAGTCCCTGCACAAAATTACATTTAACGAAAAAAAAGTCATTTAAAACTGCTTGCGGTTTTAATGTATTATCTGGTTCCGGCAATATGGATGAAAATCATTAAGAAAAATGGCATGGGTAGCCCCCCCTGCCCATTACCAGCCACTTTGGGCCTTGTACGTAGGAATGGCCTTGCGGTTCGCCCTGCGGTTGGTTCACGACAAATTTTGCGTGTTCGCGTTTCACCAAACCGACGGAATTCTGGCGCTGTTCGCACAACGGACATATGCGTTTTCATTGTGAAAGAACTTTGACCCATGATGACACATCCATCATGGGGTACAGGACAGCCAATTGAGACATTTCAGCACATGGACAATTGGACATTCCCCCTACCTTATAAATGGACCTGATCTGGTGGCCATTTTACATTCTGTCTTTTGTCAGTGTAGGGAGAGGTTGCTGTGTGGAGCAGGGACAGACTGTAGTGACACAAATCACTAGCTATTAGGTCCACAAAAGTCCTTTTAAGGACTGGTATAGGTGTACAGTAAATAGGGTTCTGGTGCACTGCTGTTGACTGCTGTGCTGCTGATTGCTGAGTGCACTGCTGACCGATTCTGCAGCTGTCTTTTGTCAGTGTAGGGACAGGGCATTGTGTGGAGCAGGGACAGTCAGTTTAATCACTAGCTATTACTATTAGGTCCACAAAGGTCCTTTTAAGGACTGGTATAAGTGTACAGTATATAGGAATGTACACCTATAATATACTTTCTTTCAAATATAGAAAGCCTATTATATTTGACTGGTGACCGATTCTGCAGCTGTCTTTTATCAGTGTAGGGACTGAGGGACTGAGGGACAGTCTGCAAATCACTAGCTACTAGGTCCACAAAGTTCCTTTTAAGGACTGGTATAGGTGTATTATTTGGTGTGCAGTATATAGGGGTGTAATACACGTATAAAATACTTTCACATATAGAAAGCATAGTATAGTGCATTTCCACTGTGCAGCATTGTGACTGCTGAGCGGATCTGCAGCGATACTATAAAGAGTGACAAACGCAATTAAGAAAAAAGTATTATAACTGGTGTGATAGACCAGTGGCCCCCAAAAACCACAGATTGAAGCGGGGTGTTATATACCTTCTTCCACATACATACTGCACGTCTCTAGAGACTTTTGTCACAGGGTCATTTAAAAAATGACAGGCAGAGGAAGAGGCAGGCCCATCCGCAGGGGTGGTAGGGGTAGGGCAGGAGCAACAGGCTTGAGCCAAAGTGGCAAATTGCAGAAGGTGCGTGGGATTACGTCAAAGGACGCACTTAGCCTTACTCTTCTGCACCCTCCTCATCCTGTCAGTCTGCACCCTCTTCCCTCTCTGCTGTGTGCACCCCCAAAGACACTACCACCAACACCACCACCACCATATACCTTCCGCTTGAGTCACAGGAATTATTTTCCGATCCATCACAAGACATTTCTGATGCGCAGCCATTCTTGCCATTTGATCAGGAAGAGGAGGTAGCAACAACAGCCACTCAGCAGTCTGATGACAGTACCCAGATCAGCCCAAGGAGGAGGTTGGTCC
Source organism: Lithobates pipiens (assembly GCF_037356315.1). Taxonomy (NCBI): domain Eukaryota; kingdom Metazoa; phylum Chordata; class Amphibia; order Anura; family Ranidae; genus Lithobates; species Lithobates pipiens. Next base: position 445,850,213 of record NW_027507903.1, read on the forward strand.
CTGCTGTTGCTGCCTACTCCGAGATCTCTAGTTATGGCGGTGGTGAAGGTGACGTTGATGATGACGTGTCTAGTGATGTCACGTGAGTGCCCACAAGAGAGTAAAAGGAGGAGAGTTCAGAGGGAGATATGGACCAGCAGATAGGGAGGAGAAGCAGGCGGAACTTAGATTGCACAGGAGGGACAAAGCAGACTACTAATGTATCATGAGCAAGGCATCAACCATGTACGGTCACATCTGGCACTCCCAGAACGCCGGCACGTGGCTCCGCAGTGTGGGCTTTTTTTTACCGTGTCCGCCGCTGAGAATAGTGTTGCCATCTACAATCTTTGCAGTCACGCATAAGTCACGGTAAGCCCAACACTCACCTAGGGATGACCGCCTTAAGAAGGCAAATGAGCTGCCATCACCGAGCCCAGTGGGAGCAATGGAACTCTATTCGACATGCCAGGTGAGACGTTGCCATGCTGTGCTGCGTCTGTTGTGCCTGGAAGCCAAGAGCCACACTGGCCCTGCACTCCTTTCAGCTTTGCATTCACAGGCAGATCAGTGGCTAACACCGTTCAATTTGACAGTTGGTAAAGTGATCTGTGACAACGGAGCCAATCTGCTTAGCGCATTGAAACAGGGCAAAATTACGCACGTACCATGCATGGCACACGTCTTAAACTTGTTCGTGCAGCGATTCGTTGTCCAATACCCTGGAGTCCAGGACATCTTGCGGCAGGCAAGGAAAATCTCGGCCCATTTCAGAAGATCTTACACGGCCATGGCTCGCCTTGCTGACATTCAGTGACGACACAATCTGCCGGTCAGACGTCTTATTTGCGATTGCCCGACGTGATGGAACTCAACCTTCTATATGCTTGATAGGCTGCTCCAGCAGAAACGTGCAGTTAACGACTACCTGTACGAACTCTGCGGCAGAACAGGTTCTGGGGAGCTTAGTTTTTTTCACCACCCCAGTGGCTGCTCATGTTTGACACATGCAGACTTCTGCCGCCATTTGATGAGATCACCAACATGGTACCTTATGCCTTCTTTATGGAGCGTGCATTGCATCATGTCATTGATCAAGCCATGGAGGAGCAGGAGCAGAAAGATGATGAATTCCCAGGGGGGGCTACTCTATCTGAGACAAGTCAACAAAAGGAGTCTGAAGAGGAGTCAGAGGAGGATAGTGCCGGGGCGGGTGAGGAGGAGCAAGAAGAGCATGCTTTAAACCTTTCTGGGATCCCTGTTGTTGTGCGTGGATGGGGAGAGGAGAACAAGGAGGACGACATTATCCTGGATGATGAGCAGAAGCCAGGCCACCACACCGCTTCCAGTTTAGTGCAAATAGGGACCTTCATGCTCCAGTGTTTTAACAGGGACCCCTGTATAAAAAGCATAAAGGTCAAGGACCAGTACTGGGTGGCAACGTACTTAGACCCCCGGTACAAACACAAAATGGTGGAAATGTTACCACCGTCACAGAGGGCTGTCAGAATGGAGCACTCCCAGGCCTTGCTTCGAGAAATGCTGCATTCTGCTTTTGCGTGTGCTGGCAGAGGAGGAATTCCCACTCCCAGAGAAAGAGTTGTGGGTACCAATCCAACAGCGCCTGCAAGAAGAGGGCGGTTTGAAAATGTGTTTATTGACTTCTGATATGAGGTCATTCTTTCAGTCGACCCATCGACAGGTCTCGTCCGGATCCAGCATCAGGGAAAGCCTAGACCGACAGGTGTCCGACTACATTGGGTTAACGGCTGATGTGGATGCTCTGAGGAGTGATGAACCCCTGGACTACTGGGTGGGCAGGCTTGACCTCTGACCAGAGTTTGCCCAATTTGCAATGGAACTGTTGGCTTGCCCCTCGTCTAGTGTCCTGTCCGAAAGGATGTTCAGCGCAGCAGGGGGGGTCATGACCGATAAACACACTCGCCTAGCTCACGACAGTGTTGACTACCTCACATTTATATAAATGAATGAGGCATGGATCTCGAAGGAATTCAACACATGTGACCAGTAGACCATGTATATGCATAACTCTATAAACGATTTATTTAATCGAGCACACTGACCTTTTTTCTACCTTTGGCTCACTTCCTTGTACAAAAAAAGCACACCGTACTATATGCCCGTACCCTCCTGTTTGAAGAGGTTGAGCGGTGTCATATTTTTGGGTCCTGCAGCTAGTTGCTGGTATCAGTGCTGCTGTCAGTGCTCTCTATCTCGGTGCTGGTGTCAGTGCTCTCTCGATGCTGGTGTGGTGTCAGTGCCCTCTATCACGGTGCTGGTGTGGTCTCAGTGCTCTCTATCATGGTGCTGGTGTCAGTGCTGTCTATCACGGTGCTGGTATGGTGTCAGTGCTCTCTATCATGGTGCTGGTGTGGTGTCAGTGCTCTATATCGGTGATGGTGCCAGTGCTCTCTATCTCAGTGCTGGTGTCAGTGCTCTATATATCGGTGCTGGTGTCAGTGCTCTCTATCTCAGTGCTGGTGTCAGTGCTCTATATCGGTGCTGGTGTCAGTGCTCTCTATCTCGGTGCTGGTGTCAGTGCTCTCTATCATGGTGCTGGTGTCAGTGCTCTCTATCACGATGCTGGTGTCAGTGCTCTCTATCTCGGTGCTGGTGTCAGTGCTCTCTATCTCGGTGCTGGTGTCAGTGCTCTCTATCACGGTGCTGGTGTCAGTGCTCAGTCTCTATCGCGGTGCTGGTTTCAGACAGTGAGGGAGATAGCGGCGGAGAAGCCAATTAGCAGGCAGTGCCAGCACCATGGCTGAGGATCAGCACTGGACTGGCACCTCTGGACCACTGCAATGGAGCCCTGCATAGGTGAGGGTAAGGGCTGGGCAGAGGAAGCTCAAGCACAGGTTGGCACACTGGGACACTGGCACCGGACTGCACTGCCCTGACTGTGGCACTGATCATCTCCTGCACCCCCTTCATAGCCTGCCCTGACCTTGTCTCTCCTGCATGGCCTTCATGCACTCCTGAATTGTCACAATTTCACAGATAAAAAAAGAATGCTTGTTGTTGTCGATCCCAGTTTCACTTAATACTTTTGTTATGTCAGTGTCCATGTGGTGGGACTATGTGTGCACAGCTAGTAAGTATTTTGGGGCTGAAAATATGACCTGTAGGTTTTTAAGGTTCGCCTGGCATTAAAGTCAATGGGGTCCGCCGCAAACTTTGCGTTTCGTAAACGTTTGGCTCCGTTCGCGAAACGTCCCATCTGAAGTTCAGTATCTCGGTGCTGGTGTCAGTGCTCTCTATCTTGGTGCTGGTGTCAGTGCTCTCTATCACGGTGCTGGTGTCAGTGCTCTCTATCACGGTGCTGGTGTGGTGTCGGTGCTCTCGATCCCAGGGCTGGTATCAGTGCTCTCTATCACGGTGCTGATGTCAGTGCTCTATCACGGTGCTGGTGTGGTGTCAGTGCTCTCTATCTCAGTGCTGGTGTCAGTGCTCTCTATCTCAGTGTTGGTGTCAGTACTCTCTATCACGGTGCTGGTGTGGTGTCAGTGCTCTCTATCTCTGTGCTGGTGTCAGTGCTCTCTATCTCGGTGCTGGTGTCAGTGCTCTCTATCACAGTGCTGGTGTGGTGTCAGTGCTCTCTATATCAGTGCTGATGTCAGTGCTCTCTATATCGGTGCTGGTGTCAGTGCTCTCTATCTCAGTGCTGGTGTCAGTGCTCTATATCGGTGCTGGTGTCAGTGCTCTCTATCTCGGTGCTGGTGTCAGTGCTCTCTATCACGGTGCTGGTGTGGTGTCAGTGCTCTCTATATCAGTGCTGATGTCAGTGCTCTCTATATCGGTGCTGGTGTCAGTGCTCTCTATCTCAGTGTTGGTGTCAGTGCTCTATATCGGTGCTGGTGTCAGTGCTCTCTATCTCGGTGCTGGTGTCAGTGCTCTCTATCACGGTGCTGGTGTCAGTGCTCTCTATCACGATGCTGGTGTCAGTGCTCTCTATCACGATGCTGGTGTCAGGGCTCTCTATCTTGGTGCTGGTGTCAGTGCTCTCTATCCCGGTGCTGGTGTCAGTGCTCTCTATCTCGGTGCTGGTGTCAGTGCTTTCTATCACGGTGCTGGTGTCAGTGCTCTCTATCACGGTGCTGGTGTCAGTGCTCAGTCTCTATCTTGGTGCTGGTTTCAGACAGTGAGGGAGATAGCAGCGGAGAAGCCAATTAGCAGGCAGTGCCAGCACCATGGCTGAGGATCAGCACTGGACTGGCACCTCCGGACCACTGCAATGGAGCCCTGCATAGGTGAGGGTAAGGGCTGGGCAGAGGAAGCTCAAGCACAGGTTGGCACACTGGGACACTGGCACAGGACTGCGCTGCCCTGACTGTGGCACTGATCATCTCCTGCACCCCCTTCATAGCCTGCCCTGACCTTGCCTCTCCTGCATGGCCTTCATGTGCTCCTGAATTGTCATAATTTCACAGATAAAAAAAGAATGCTTGTCGTTGTCGATCCCAGATTCACTTAATACTTTTGTTATGTCAGTGTCCATGTGGTGGGACTATGTATGCACAGCTAGTAAGTATTTTGGGGCTGAAAATATGACCTGTAGGTTTTTAAGGTTCGCCTGCCATTAAAGTCAATGGGGTCTGCCGCAAACTTTGCGTTTCGCAAACTTTTGGCAGCGTTCGCGAAACGTCCCATCTGAAGTTCATCCATCACTACTTGTACGGATATTAAGGGGAACACTGTATCCATATTAAAAAAAGGAAAGGCGTGTGGCCCCCAGGCCCTATATACTCAGAACAGCAGTGTACAGGTGGTGCAAACAAGACAGGGACTGTGTAGGTTTATTGTGTTAAGTAGAATCTGTTTGTAATTTTCAACTGGTACATTTTTAAAGTGTAGCTCCAGTCAAAAAATCTATTTTTAAGATTTTTGGAAAACATAGGGAAAGGTTATCACCCTTGTATAATTTTTTTTTGCCATCTCACTTCCTGTTGTCTCCTTCCGTTTGCAAGTAGGAGACATTTGTAAGTTGGATGTTTGAAAGTAGGGGTCTGCCCTATATGCTGTGCAGAAATGGGGGCCTAAGGTTTTGGTGTTGCTACAACACTGTAAGCCCTCAAAGTGACTCTTGGTGGGCGCTGGAGCGCCCTGCTGTGAACGATTATATCAAGAATTGTAATTACATGCCATTGTTGAACAGTGGTAGAAAAAGTGGGCCTTTGGTGGTTGTGGTGGTGGTGCTGGTGCTGGTGTCACAACACTATAAGTCCTCACAGTTACTCTTGGTGGGCACAGATACAGGCCCTGCTGTGAAATATTATATCAAGAATTGTAATTACATGCCCCTGTTAAACAGGGGCTGAAAAATTGGGCCTTAGGCACTGGTGCTGGTGCCATGACACTGCAACCTCTCCCATATACTCTAGTTGGAGTGCAGGAATGAGCCCTGCTGCAAAGCATTGCATTAAAAATTGTAATAACACACCTCTGTTAAACAGGGGCTGAAAAATTGGGCTGGTGGCACTGGTGCTGGTGCCATGACTCTGCAACCTCTCCCATATACTCTATTTGGAGTGCAGGAATGAGCCCTGCTGCAAAGCATTGCATCAAAAATTGTAATTACACGCCCCTGTTAAACAGGGGCTGAAAAATTGGGCTGGTGGCATCATCCAGAACCAAAAATGTTCTTCCAAGATATCAGCGGGATCATTGAGGAGGAAGAGGATAGTCAGTCAACATAACAGCACAGTCACTCAGCATCAGTATAGGCAGTCTTGAAGGGATGTGACATTTCAAAAAAAAAATATTTGGTTACATCAGCTTCAGGTGCTTGGTAGCTGGTGGTGATCCAAGCCTGATTCATCTTTATGAAGGTCAGTTGATCAACTGGTGGACAGGCACACCCTGTGATATATTGTGTGTATATATATATATATATATATATATATATATATATATGTGTATATATATATATCCTTGTATACTGTGCAAGCTCTGGCCAGCGATCCATCCTCAAGACCCAGTAAGCCAGAGGATTTTCGGTGGGAAAGGTGTCCAAGTCTGACCTTGCCCCTAAGTATTCCTGCACCATGTAAATCAGACGCTGGCGATGGTTGCTGGAACCGATCATACCTTGGGGCTGCGGACTAAAAAATTGTCTGAACGCATCGGTCAGACGGCCACCTTCTCCACTGTTCCTTCTGTGACTGACCAAAGCCTTAGCAACACGTTGTCCACCTTTCTGCAAGGCCTCCCGGAGATGTCTCATCCTCTGCTCCCTCTGCGATGGCAAGATAAGGTCCACAACCTTACCCTTGTACCGTGGATTAAGGAGAGTGGCCAGCGAGTAATGGTCCCTCTCCTTGATCCGAAGAATACAAGGATCCTTCCGCAGGCCTTGAAAGATCAGGGAGGCCATGCAGCGTAGGTTAGCTGAGGCATTCGGTCCGGAGTCCTCTGGGTCACTAAGGACAACATGATCCGCAGCCACCTCCTCCCAGCCACGTACAAGTCCATGGGTTTCTTGGGACTGTAAATCATCCCTAAAAGAATGCTGCTGCTGATGCTGAGTGCCAGGCTTCACCTCCATGCTGACACAATTCTCCTCCTCCTCCTTGACAGGAACACTGTCTGGATAAAGGAGGCCTTGAGAGGCAAGGAAGTCCTCCTCTTCCTGCCTCTGTTCTGCCTCAAGTGCCCTGTCCATTATTCCACGCAGCGTATGCTCCAACAGGTGGACAAGAGGTACAGTGTCACTGATGTATGCACTGTCACTGCTCACCATCCGTGTGGCCTCCTCAAACGGTGACAGGACAGTGCATGCATCCCTGATCATGCCCCACTGGCGTGGTGAGAAAAAAAAGAGCTCCCCTGACCCTGTGATGGTGCCGTAGTCGCACGGGTACTCATTGATGGCCCTCTGCTGTGTGTGCAGCCGCTGCAGCATGGCCATTGTTGAGTTTCACCTGGTGGGCATGTCACATATAAGGCAGTTTTTGGGCAGGTTCAACTCATTTTGGAGCTCAGCTAGCTGAGCACTGGCATTAAATGATCAACAGAAATGCACACAGACTTTCCTGGCCTGCCTCAGGACATTCTGTAAGCCCGGGTACCTGCCCAAGCTGCACCACCAGGTTAAGGACGTGAGCCACACAGGGTACATGGGTCAGTTGTTCCTGTCGGAGGGCGGAGAGGAGGTTGGTGCCATTGTCGCAAACCACCATTCCTGGCTTAAGCTGGCATGGCGTCAACCACCTCTCAGCCTGTCCCTGCAGAGCTGACAAAATATCTGCCCCAGTGTGGCTCCTGTCCACCAAACAAACCAGCGCAAGCATGGCATGGCATCTTTTTGCCTGCGTACTTGCGTAGCCCCTTGAACGCCAACGGAGCACCGCTGGTTCAGAGGACAGAGCACTGGAAGAGGACATGGAGGAAGAAGAAGAGGAGGGGGTGGAGGAGAGAGGTGTGTCACAACCAGTAGTAGCCTTTTGGCGGAACAACCTCCAACACTACTGCACCTTGTCCTGCATCCTTCCCAGCTGCCAGAAGAGTGACCCAATGGGCAGAGAAAGATAGGTAACATCTCTGTCCATGCCTGCTGGACCATGAGTCAGTGGTAATATGCACCTTACCGCTGACCGCCCTGTCCAGTGAGGCAAGGACATTGCCTTCCACATGCTGGTAGAGAGCCGGAATCGCCTTCCGTGAGAAAAAGTGGCATTTGGGGACTTGCCACTGAGGAACCACACATTGCACAAACTCACAGAAGGGGGCCGAGCCTACCAACTGAAAAGGCAGCAGTTGAAGTGATAGCAATTTAGCCAAGCTAGCATTCAACCGCTGGGCATGTGGATGCCTGGGAGTGAACTTCTTTCGATGGTCCAGCAGCTGGGGCAGGGAAATTTGTCTGCTACAATCGGACGTGGATGTACTGCTAGCAGAATGCCCGCAAATACTTGGCTGTGACACACCTAATTCTACACCTTTATTCCTCTCAGTGCAGGTTTCAGTGAGGACTGAAGGTCTAGTGGGGTTGGAGATCCCAGCTGATGAGGAGCAAGGAGAGGTCCATGTTATTCTTTGGTGTGGATCTTTAAGATAGGCTTGCCAACGAGCTGCATGGCAGGTCAACATATGTCTGGTCAAGCATGTGGTGCCCAAGCGGCTGATGTTTTGGCCACGCGCGATACGCTTGAGGCATATGTTGCAAATAGCAGCAGTGCGATCTGATGCACTCGTCTCGAAAAAGGCCCATACCAAAGAACTTTTGGAATAATGCGCAGAGGCAGCGCCCTGCACAGGCGGAACTCTCTCAGTGTGCTGCCCCTAAGCTGGCCCTCAGAGGGAATCCTGCCTCGTTGGAGATGTGCCTTCTCCTCCTCTCTCCTATCAGGAATCCATGTGGAGTCAGTGACCTCATCATCCCCTCCCTCTTCATCACTGAAGCAAACCTGGCAGTATGCTGCAGCTGGTGGAGCATAACTGCCAGATTGCTGTCCTTCTTGAGCATCCCCTCTTTCTGCGCTCACGCTACTGCCTTCCTCTAGCTGGGTATCATCATCAGAGCCTTCAAAACACTGGTCATCCTCCTGGAGCATGTACCCAACACTGTGCTCAAACAGTTCGGGGGACTCCTCAGGAGGACATGGTGGGTCAAGGGAAGGAGTGATTGATGATGACATTGAGACAAGGGAAGAGGATGTGTTGGCAGCTGCTTTGCTAGTACCATGAGCCTGGGCGAGAGAGGATGAGGAGGATGAAGAGGGCTTGGTCATCCACTCTACCAAGTCTTCGGCATGATGCAGCTTAACACGTCCAGCTGCTGAAAATAAGGACAAGCGTGTCCCATGGCCATGTGCTGATGACGATGCACCGCGTCCACGACCAGCACTGTTGTCTCTAGACACAGAGCCTGCTTGCCCTCTTTTATTGGCTCGTGACTGTCTGCCTCTCCTTGTTGGCCTTCCAGACATAGTAATGGCCTGCAGGGAGATGGAAAAACCAGCAATGGGACAGTGTATATTGTGCTGGAGGCACACAACACCCACTAACTCCTGCAGATGCCTGTATGATATAACACCAGCAATAAAGGGTAGGTACAGGTGTATACTGTGCTGGAGGCACACAAAACCCACTAACTCCTGCAGATGCCTTTATTATAGAGCACCAGCAATAAAGGGTAGATACAGGTGTATACTGTGCTGGAGGCACACAACACCCACTAACTCCTGCAGATGCCTTTATTATAGAACACCGGCAATAAAGGGTAGATATAGGTGTATATTGTGCTGTGCTGGAGGCACACAGCACCCACTAACTCCTGCAGATGGCTGTATTAGAGAACACCAGCAATAAAGGGTAGATACAGGTGTGTATTGTATTGTGCTGTGCTGGAGGCACACAACACCCACTAACTCCTGCAAATGCCTTTATTATAGAACACCAGCAATAAAGGGTAGATACAGGTGTATACTGTGCTGGAGGCACACAACACCCACTAACTCCTGCAGATGCCTTTATTATAGAACACCAACAATAAAGGGTAGATACAGGTGTATACTGTGCTGGAGGCACACAACACCCACTAACTCCTGTAGATACCTTTATTATAGAACACCAGAAATAAAGGGTAGATACAGGTGTATACTGTGCTGGAGGCACACAACACCCACTAACTCCTGTAGATACCTTTATTATAGAACACCAGAAATAAAGGGTAGATACAGGTGTATACTGCGCTGGAGGCACACAACACCCACTAACTCCTGCAGATGACTGTATTAGAGAACACCAGCAATAAAGGGTAGATGCAGGTGTATATTGTTCTGTGCTGCAGGCACACAACACCCACTAACTCCTGCAGATGGCTGTATTCGAGAACAACAGCAATAAAGGGTAGATACAGGTGTATACTGTGCTGGAGGCACACAACACCCACTAACTCCTGCAGATGGCTGTATTAGAGAACAACAGCAATAAAGGGTAGATACAGGTTTATACTGCGCTGGAGGCACACAACACCCACTAACTCCTGCAGATGCCTGAGAAAAGAACAAACTGTCCCTGCCTATCCTTCTCTCTCTGAACGCCGGAACACACTAACAAGGCTGCTGCGCTGGCGGCCTTATATAGTGTGGGGCGTGTACTAAACTCTCTGAGCTATATTTAATAATATAATTATGGCTCTCCTCGCTGCCGGCGCTGTGATTGGCAAAGTATGCGGGGGTCACAGTGCATGCTTGGCCAATCATGAGCCAGCAATGCACTGCGTTGGCGCAGTGCATTGTGGGCCATAAGCACGACACGAATTTGGCACGAACGGCCCATAACGTTCGGTATTCGAATGTGCGAACAGCCGATGTTCAAGATGAACATACGTTCGTCTCGAACACCAATCTCATCCCTAGTCATCGGTTACATAAAGGAAGGGACGAGAATAGTGGTGACATCATTGTCCAAGAATTTAAGTGGATAGGCCCGGTGACATCAATGATTGGCAAGGATGCAGCAAGTGCAAGCAACTACTGCTTCATTAACAACCTTTGACAGCCAGGAGCTGTCACGTTCAGCCAGAGTACCTTTGCATTAGCTGACCCACAACCTTTCCACCAACTGCAACTGTACCCTTTATACATTTCAGTGCCCGCAGCAGTCAGTGAGTATGTAATGTAGCAAAGGTACAAATCAGGGAATTAGATTGTAAAGCTTTTAATGCATCATACTCAGAATAAGCTTACCAGGTGAGACTGTCAATTCATGGGTCCTTTCAGTCAGGGGAGGCAGGTGAGGCAGAGCCCTGAACATTAAAAAAAAACAAAACTGAGGGTCGTAGCTCAGAGACCTGAGGTCACAGAGACCCCACTTCTTGTCGGAGGTACAGAGCTCAATGGACAGCTTGGAGTCTTGGACCAATGGTAAAGTAACATTAGCCTCAGCTTTCCAATAAAAATGCTGCACTTGAGGCATGCCTCTCTAGCCCAGCCCTCTTAACTAGAAGGGAAAAGCGTGGAATTATGTATATAAGATATACCCATAATCCCATGTTTTTCTAACACAGTTAAGAGGAAGAATGAGAATCTGCTGCTGAAAAGGTACTGTTATAATCAAGCCAAATCATATATTATTATGCTATATGTTATAAGATAATAATGTATTATTTATCTATTTACTATAAAATTAAGTTATAACTTCAAACTTAATTTGTCCATTAAGCCACCTGTTTGAGAACAGTTTTTGAAAATATAATAAATTACCCTAAAAACAATATATAATTATTTGTATATTACTTATGGTAATTAACCCCTTGCCACCCAGGCTAATTCTGACACTTCTCTCCTATATGCATTTTTTTGCTAGATAATTACTCAGAACCCCCAAACATTATATATATTGTTTTAGCAGACACCTTAGGGAATAAAATGGTGGCCGTTGCAACTTTTTGTGTTACACAGTATTTGCAAAGCAATTTTTTAAATGCTTTTTTTGTAGAAAAATACAAAAACAGTTTCTTGAATATGAAAAAAAAAACTCCACTAAAGATAACCCGATTTGTATAATGTGAAAGATTAACATGTCATGCTTTAAAATTGCGCACACTCATAGAGTGGAGCCAAACTTCAGTACTTAAAAATCTAAATTTTTTTACAGATCACATTTTTAGAGTTACAGAGGAGGTCTAGTGCTAAAATGTTTGCTCCCTTAGCAGCCTTCTACTACTAGCTCTACTGTATATACTTGTATTTCTGCAACAAATCACTGGACCGAATGTGCAATAGTGTGTGGCACTGTCATAATACTCATCTAAAGTACCGACCGGTATGTTTGTACAGTGTTGGTCTGTGACATACCTAGTCCACTTCAATAGCTTGGTGTATAGCACCTGTCGACACTGAACTGGATCCCTACATGTGAACTGTCTTCTAACTTGCAATATTAAACATGAGTGATTGCTCCATCATTATGGGGGTATCCCTGTCAGGATTTTATCTATCAGAATTGTAACGCATTCATGTTCATGTCATAACGACTATGCCAGGGTGATAACATCCTTATAATATTATTGTGATGGGTCAGCGGAACCAAGCTCAGATCATCAGATTCACTCTAGTGGGACTACTTAAATACACCCCAAATCGACCGCAAAGGACCTCCAACTCCACCACTTAATAAAGGATCTCATCAATTAGTGCCACAACCCAAGAGTGAAGTGTGAAGCCCCCCTAAATTACAGACGCCCCTACAATACAGAACCCCCTACATTACAGACCCCCCTACAATACAGAACCCCCTACACTACAGAACCCCCTATAATACAGAACCCCCTACATTACAACCCCCCCTACAATACAGAACCCTCCTACATTACAGACCCCCTACACTACAGAACCCCCCTACAATACAGAACTCCCTACAATACAGATCCCCCTACACTACAGAACTCCCCCTACACTACAGAACCCCCCTACACTACAGAACCCCCCCTACACTACAGAACCCCCCTACATTACAGAACCCCCCCTACACTACAGAACCCCCCTACATTACAGAACCCCCCTACACTACAGAACCCCCACTACATTACAAACCCCCTCTACATTACAGACCCCCTACATTACAGACCCCCCTACAATACAGACCCTCCTACATTACAGAACCCCCTACACTACAGAACCCCTACATTACAAACCCACCTACAATACAGAACCCCCCCCCCCACATTACAGACGCCTCTATAATACAGAACTCCCCCACATTACAGACCCCCCTACATTACAGACCCCCCCTACAATACAGACCCCCCTACATTTCAGACCCCCTACATTACAGAACCCCCCCACATTACAGAACTCCCCCACTGCAAAGCACAACTACAGCACTTAGTACACCACTGGCGGAACATCAGCGGCCCGGCGGCTCCCAGCCCACTTGGAAAATGCCCAGTCTGCACTATGGCCAGTCCAGGCCTGTGCATGGATAATGATTGGCTGTTGTCTGCATGATTCTGAGCTCAGCTGTGTGCTGATTTAATATTGTGACATTGTGTCAGGAAGATCCTCCTCACGGACATCCGAGCGGCGAAAGTCGCAGAAGATCTCTTGCCCAGTTCCAGGAGCGTTACCGCGATCGGCGGTGCGCGCGTGCGCGTGCGCGCGGGAGCGCGCACGTGGGTGCGCGCGCGGCCGTTTGCCGCAAATTGGCGCCAATAGCGCTATTTAAACTGGATCCATGCCTCACTGCCTTGCTGCCTGATCAACAGCGTTCCTGTGCGTCCTGGTGATCCGTATTTGAATCTGAACCTGAACCTGTACCTGTATCTGTACCTGTACCCTGATCCGTATCGAACCCGGCTTGTTCCGGACTCTGCTGTTTGCTGCCTGCCCCCCCGACTTTGGCTTGTACCCGACTACTCTTCTGGATTCCGTTTCTGTACCTGATCTGCCCGCCTGTGCCTGACCTGGACTGTTACACCATCCGTCAACTGTAAGTTGCTTGCTGTTGTACTACAGGACACCTCCCAGTCCTCCGCAATATCTGGCTGTACTCCTTCTGCGTTTGTAGCCTTCTACCTCTGGCCGCAGACTACTGGACTCTTCCGCTTCCGCTTATCCATTACACCTGCATCCGTTGTTGGACTACAATACCCCTCCGTTGTTTGTCACCTCCTGTAATCACTTGTATGCCGTTGCTGGACTACCGGAACCCTTCTGCTGTCTGCTGGAACTTATCTCACCTTTGCCTGCATTCAGACACTGGACTACAATACACCTCCTCCTTCAACAGTCTTCTGCCACTACCACCTGCTATCCAGTCAGGCACTTGTGCCCCTCTGTGCTCCTGAGCCCCTGTCACCACTACCAGGGTCTCTCGAGTCAGAGGTCTACGAGAGGCCACTCCCTGCACTCCGGGCTCTGCTTAAAGGTACGTGACAGTATCAGGCAGCCATGTCTGAGCCCACGCAGGGAGATTCGGCCATGGATGATTTATGCCGTCATCTTGCTGGACTTACCCAGGCTGTTAAATCTCTACAAGAAGGCTATTCTCGATTGGAAGAGCGTGTCCAGGTCTTATCTACCACAGGCCCTACCGTGTCGGGAACTTCTTCTGCGCCATCAGTGGTTATGTTACCCCCTGAACCCAAGGTCCCAACTCCGGAGAGGCTTTCGGGAAATCGCAGCAAGTATAGAGCTTTTCGCAATGCCTGTGAATTGTTTTTTGCACTTCAACCCAGAACTTTCTCTCTAGAATCCACTAAGGTGGGTTTTGTTATCTCCCTTCTACTGGGTGAGCCCCAGGCTTGGGCCCACCGCCTTTTGGAGCAAAAGGAAGCCTGCCTTAATAATCTGAATACATTTTTTCAAGCCATGGGTTTGCTCTATGAGGATCCTCAACAGGCGGCCACAGCGGAAGCAGCTTTATATTCTCTTCAGCAAGGCCGCAGAGCGGCAGAGGACTATGCGTCTGAATTTCGGCGCTGGAGTTCCGATACTACCTGGAACGATGCCGCTCTGCGATACCAGTTTCGCATGGGACTCTCTGAACCTCTAAAGGATGAATTGGCCCGGGTGGGTGTTCCAGCAACTCTTGAAGCCCTTATCAACCTCTCCATCCAGATAGACAGACGCTTGAGAGAACGGAGAACAGAACGCACTGCCGGGCCGTCCCGACCAGTCTGGATGTTACCCCGTGTACCTAATCCCCCTGCACATCCTGCTGCTGACACGCCTGAACCCATGCAACTGGGCTTACTTAGACCAACGCTCACCACCGAGGAACGACAACGCCGGCAGCTCAACAATCTGTGTCTTTACTGTGGAGAACCCGGACATTACGTGAGATCCTGTCCTGCCAAATTCCGTAAGCATTCTTCTGTATCTTCTCCTGTTTTACCTGCTGTGCCTAGTAATGCTACTCACCTGGCTGTTCCCGTCTCTCTTCAGCTACCCGGAGGGAACATTCAAGTCCCCGCAATAGTTGATTCTGGAGCGTGCAGTGGATTTATGGACTTATCGTTTGCCCAAAAGTTCCAAGTGCCCTTACGGCCCAGGGCGAAAGGGTTGTCTGTACACCTTGCTGATGGGTCAGCTATCAAATCAGGACCAGTGACACAAGAGACATGTCCTTTGACTGCTACTATTTCCGGTAACCATCAGGAACAACTCTGCCTGGACATTATTGAATCTCCCCTTTTCCCTATCATACTGGGTATGCCCTGGCTTCGGGCACACAACCCGCAAATAGACTGGTCCACCGGAAACATTTTCTTTTTCTCCCCCTATTGTCGTCAACACTGCTTTCAAGAATCAACTAAGGTTTCACCCCATTTAATGTGTATGGAGACCGATGTTGAGACTCGCCAGCACGTTCCTGAGACCTACCATGACTTCCTGGACGTGTTCAGCAAGAAAGGGGCAGAAACACTTCCCCCTCATAGACCCTACGATTGCCCAATTGAGATCCTTCCCGGAGCCGAAATCCCTTTCGGGAGAATATTTCCCTTAACAGAAGTGGAATTGGAGACTCTCAGGACTTACATTGATGACAATCTGAAAAAGGGGTTCATACGTCCTTCTACGTCCCCAGCTGGGGCAGGAATCTTTTTTGTAGAAAAGAAGGACCATTCTCTCCGCCCTTGTGTTGACTACCGGGACTTAAATAAAGTTACAGTCAAGAACCGGTACCCACTGCCTTTGGTACCCGAATTATTCCAGCGCCTTGGATCAGCTAGTATCTTCACAAAATTGGATCTTCGCGGAGCCTATAATTTGGTCCGTATCCGAAGCGGGGACGAATGGAAGACTGCCTTCCGCACCCGCTTCGGACATTTTGAATATCTCGTAATGCCCTTTGGGCTATGTAACGCTCCTGCGACTTTCCAGCATTTTGTGAATGATATCTTTAGAGATTTTCTCGACCTGTTTGTTTTAGTATATCTGGACGACATCTTAATTTTCTCCCCCTCTCTACCAGCTCACAGGGAGCACGTTAAGAAGGTTCTCACTCGGCTTCGCCAACACGGCTTGTACGCAAAACCTGAGAAGTGCGAGTTTGAACGTCGCAGCATTCAGTTTTTGGGGCTGATTATTTCGGTGGATGGAATCAAGATGGATCCGCAAAAAGTTTCGGCCATCCTGGACTGGCCAGCCCCTACTGATAAAAGAGGAATTCAACGCTTTGTGGGGTTTGCGAATTTTTATCGAAAATTCATCAAGGGATTTTCTACAATCATCGCTCCAATCACCAGATTAACGAGACAAGGTATCAAGTTCCAGTGGACTCCGGAGGCACAGGCCGCATTTTCTTCCCTTAAAGAACAGTTTGTGTCAGCATCTGTCCTGAAGCATCCTAATTCTGCGCTACCCTACATCCTTGAGGTGGATGCATCCGAAGTTGCAGTGGGAGCAGTCCTTTCTCAGAGACAGGGCCCAAAGGCTTTATTGCACCCAGTGGCGTTTTTCTCACGTAAATTGTCTGAAGCGGAAAAGAATTATGATGTCGGGGACAGGGAGTTACTCGCTATCAAAGCCGCACTTGAGGAATGGCGCTATCTCCTGGAGGGAGCAGCCCATCCCATTCTGGTATACACCGACCACAAGAACTTAGAGTATTTAAAGACTGCTAAGAGGCTGAAGCCACGTCAGGCCAGATGGGCACTGTTCTTTACAAGATTTTCCTTCCACATAACCTATAGGCCCGGATCAAAGAACACCAAACCCGACGCTCTATCCCGGATGTTCAGCGAACCCGAAGTTCCTCAACCCACAGACACCATCCTTGCGCCCGGAAATTTCCTTATGCTCCAGGAAGATCTTCTTTCCCAACTTAAGCAGGCTTCATCTTCAGCTCCACATCCCTCAAACACCACTTTACTCTCTAGCAATAACTTGTTATGGCATGAAAACAAGATCTACGTGCCCCAACAACTACGGGTTGCTGTTCTCAAGTCTTGCCACGACCACAAATTGGCCGGTCATTTTGGGGTACACAAGACCGCCGAACTTCTCCAACGCACCTTCTGGTGGCCTCAGCTGCTAAGAGACTGTAAACTTTATGTTGAATCTTGCATTACCTGTACCCAGAACAAGAGTAGCAAGACCAAAGCCTGGGGATTGCTGAAACCACTCCCCATCCCGGAAAGGCCTTGGAAAATGATTTCCATAGACTTTATTGTAGAATTACCACCATCAGAAGGCTTCACCACTATCCTTGTGGTGGTCGACAGATTGTCCAAAATGGCTCACTTTCTGCCCATGAAGGGTACACCCTCTGCCCCTGAGACCGCAAGGATCTTCATTAAGGAGATTGTAAGACTCCACGGTATACCTGCGAACATTTTTTCCGACCGAGGGGTACAATTTACATCAAAATTTTGGAGAGCTTTATGTAAGTCCTTGAAAATTGGTCTTTCATTCTCGTCTGCCTATCATCCCCAGACCAACGGCCAGACCGAACGAACGAACCAGACCCTTGAGCAATATTTGCGGTGTTATTCTTCTTTTTCGCAAAACTATTGGGTATCCCTTTTACCACTTGCCGAGTTTTCCTACAATAACTCTGTTCATTCTGCAACTAATCAATCTCCCTTCTTTGCGAACTATGGTTTTCACCCTCAGTTCCTATCAGCCAATATCCCAGAATGCACGGTTCCAGCAGTTCAAGAAACTTTGGACTTTTTCTGCACCAATAACAAATTGCTTCAAGAAACGATGGCAAGAACTCAAGAACGCAACAAAGCAGTTTTTGACAGAAAGAGGAGAGGGGAGCTCGACCTAAAACCCGGAGATTTGGTTTGGTTATCTACTCTGAATCTAAAATTAACATGCCCATCTAGAAAACTGGGCCCAAAATTTGTGGGTCCTTTCCCAATTTCCAGGAAAATTAACAATGTGGCTTATGAGCTGAAATTACCAGAATCGATGCGTATTCACCCGGTGTTTCATGTGTCCCTCTTAAGACCTTCAATCCAGGATCCCTTCACCGATCGGAACGTGGGCCCTCCTGAACCTGTGCTTATTAATGGTGAAGAGGAGTTTGAAGTAGAAGCAATTTTGGATTGCAGAAAGAGACGCAACCAGGTACAGTATCTGGTGAAGTGGAAGGGGTATGGTCCAGAAGAGAACTCCTGGGAACCAGAGACTGGCATCCACGCCAAGAGGTTGGTTCTGGCATTTAAAAGATCTCACCCAGGTAAGATGTCCCAGTTGGGCATCCGGAGGCTGCCCATTGGGGGGGGGCAATGTCAGGAAGATCCTCCTCACGGACGTCCGAGCGGCGAAAGTCGCAGAAGATCTCTTGCCCAGTTCCAGGAGCGTTACCGCGATCGGCGGTGCGCGCGTGCACGTGCGCGTGCGCGCGGGAGCGCGCACGCGGGTGCGCGCGCGGCCGTTTGACGCAAATTGGCGCCAATAGCGCTATTTAAACTGGATCCATGCCTCACTGCCTTGCTGCCTGATCAACAGCGTTCCTGTGCGTCCTGGTGATCCGTATTTGAATCTGAACCTGAACCTGTACCTGTATCTGTACCTGTACCCTGATCCGTATCGAACCCGGCTTGTTCCCGACTCTGCTGTTTGCTGCCTGCCCCCCCGACTTTGGCTTGTGCCCGACTACTCTTCTGGATTCCGTTTCTGTACCTGATCTGCCCGCCTGTGCCTGACCTGGACTGTTACACCATCCGTCAACTGTAAGTTGCTTGCTGTTGTACTACAGGACACCTCCCAGTCCTCTGCAATATCTGGCTGTACTCCTTCTGCGTTTGTAGCCTTCTACCTCTGGCCGCAGACTACTGGACTCTTCCGCTTCCGCTTATCCATTACACCTGCATCCGTTGTTGGACTACAATACCCCTCCGTTGTTTGTCACCTCCTGTAATCACTTGTATGCCGTTGCTGGACTACCGGAACCCTTCTGCTGTCTGCTGGAACTTATCTCACCTTTGCCTGCATTCAGACACTGGACTACAATACACCTCCTCCTTCAACAGTCTTCTGCCACTACCACCTGCTATCCAGTCAGGCACTTGTGCCCCTCTGTGCTCCTGAGCCCCTGTCACCACTACCAGGGTCTCTCGAGTCAGAGGTCTACGAGAGGCCACTCCCTGCACTCCGGGCTCTGCTTAAAGGTACGTAAAACATTGTCCCAATTTTAACTTTGTTTTTTTTTTGTGTTTTTTTGGAGGGTTACTGGCCAAAAGCCTGGTAGTCTGCCAATTATTTCATATTTTTGTATAATAAAGATTTTTCATATTTCAATTATACACCACTGTTGGTCCTGAGTTAAAACTTCTTTTTGTGAGTGGTCGTCCCTGACCCTCGGGTTCATACTATATGATGTGTATTGTTAGTTTTCCACCACACATAGCGTTTTGCTTTTAGGCCAAAAAGTATAATTTTGGTCTCATCTGACCAGAGCACCTTCCTCCACATGTTTGCTGTGTCCCCCACATGGCTTCTCGCAAACTGCAAACGGGACTTATTATGGCTTTCTTTTTGCCACTCTTCCATGAAGGCCAGATTTGTGGAGTGCACAACTAATAGTTGTCCTGTGGACAGATTCTTCCACCTGAGCTGTGGATCTCTGCAGCTCCTCCAGAGTTACCATGGGCCTCTTGGCTGCTTCTCTGAATAATGCTCTCTTTGCCCGACCTATCAGTTTAGGCGGACAGCCATGTCTTGGTAGGTTTGCAGTTGTGCCATACTCTTTCCATTTTGGATGATGGATTGAACAGTGCTCCGTGAGATGTTAAAAGCTTGGGATATTTTTTTTATAACCTAACCCTGCATTAAACTTCTCCACAACTTTATCCCTAACCTGTGTGGTGTGTTTTTTGGCCTTCATGATACTGTTTGTTCACTAAGGTTCTCTAACAAACCTCTGATGACTTCACAGAACAGCTGTATTTATACTGAGGTTAAATTACACACAGGTGGACTCTATTTACTAATTAGGTGATGGACTCTATTTACTCTTTATTTTTAGTTATGGGTATCAGAGTAAAGGGGGGTAAATACAAATGATACAGATATTTATTTGTAAAAAATGTTGAAAACCCATTTAAAATTTTCCTTCCACTTCACAATTATGTACCACTTTGTGTTGGTCTATCACATAAAATCCCAATAAATTACATTTACATTTTTGTTTGTAACATGACAAATTGTGGAAAATGTCAAGGGGTATGAATACTTTTTCAAGGCACTTTTTGAGACAAACACCTCAGGAATAGAGGCAAAGCAACAGAATTTCAAAGTAATATTTCTGTTTTATAGGGGACAGGGAGTCCTGCAGCTAGCATCCACTAGGGGGAGGTAGGCGCAGGGACGGCATGACATGTGCTGGACTGCACAGTCGCCGTTTTAAGGGAGGTGTGGCCGCTTTAAGAATGTGGGGTGGGCGGAGCCGGGGGGCGGAGCCACGGCGGCCATCTCGTGCCAGCAAGGGGCAGTGTCATCAGTTTCAGAGCGGAGGAGGAAGGAATCTGACGTACCCTCCCGCTCTGCAGTACAATATTCCAAGATGGCGGCGGCGGCGGCGGACTTTCTGGCGCAATTGCGCTCGGCTCTGGATGCTCAGGGCGCCGCATGGCTACACGACCAGATAACGGCCATGGCGGCAGACGGCGGGACGGCGGCCGGCGGGGGAGATACGATGACACCTCGGGCGTGGCGTTCTCGGCCGCCCGAGCGGTACAGCCCGGATGTCGGTCCGGGGGGCCCACGGGGAGCTGCGACTGGGATGGATCGGAGGGGGATCGGAGCGGTGGCTCGCCCCCAGCGTCAGGATACACCAGCCTCCACCCCATCGGGGGTCGGGAGCGGCAGGTACGCCACGAGGGGGATGAGGAGGAGGGGCCCAGACATCGCAGTGGAGGAGGCCAGCGGGTCCCAAGTCCCCCCCCCCACCAGCCCGGCGTAGATGTTTGGGGCGCAGCACTGACGCCCGGGGGACAGTGGAGACAGGCCCATCGAATCAGCAAGGGCAGGAGGATCGGCGGGTGGGGGGCCGGGCAGATGCGCCCCCCAGTCCCAGCACAGGCGGCAGTCAGCGGAGAGGTGGCCAGGGTGTGGTGCGGCCATCCGGTACGAGAGGAGGTGCAGCAGGCAGTCAGTCGGGACGGCGGGATCCGGTGGGTCAGCGGGTGGGGGTCAGGGCCTCAGGAGCGGCCCCCAGCCCTCGGCAGAGCGTACCTGGGCGGAGGAGTGGCCAGAGGGCCAGCGAGGTGGCCATGGAGTCGCAGGACTGTGGGAGTCGGCTGGAGCGGAGACGCAGGAGCGTGTCACCTAGGCGGGAGAGCGGGGCTGGCGGGTGGAGGAGCAGAGCCTCTCTTCCACAGCGCACCAGACCCCAGGATGAAAGTGCCGGCTCGTCAGGGAATCGCACTCCTCGCCAGCAGCAGGTGGTCGCAGACGGGAGGTCCGAAGGCGAACTGTCGGAGTCGGAGGGAGAAGGAGATCGTGGTCGGTCGTCTCCGTTGGGTCCGATGTCGGCGGCTGTGAGGCCCGGTCCTGGGCAGCCTGGTGAGTGCTCATCTTCTGTTTCCATTACTTCTTTGTTACATGACTTGCTTGCACAGGGTAGTTCGCGAGGGGGCGACGGGACTGGGGGGGCGGCGGTAGTCCCCCCGGCGTCGGGGGTGGAGGACGTGGGTACGGGGCAGAGCGCCATGGGGGGTCTGCTCTTGGGGCTCAAGGAGCTGGTGAAGAAGTTTGATCAGGGGGTGGGTGGTCCGGCACAGGCATGGCGCCCGGCGGCTGAATCGGCCGCTAATGCGGTGGCGACCGGAGTGCTGGCACCCGCGGACGCTTCGGGGGCGCCTGCCGAGCTGCCGGCCAGCTCGAGTGCGGTCGGGGAGGCGGTTAAGGCGCCTGAGAAGGTCACGGATGCGGTGCGGCTGGCGGATACAGCAAGAAGCGAGGTCTACGTCTGCTTTGAAGGCCCGTTGGGAGCGCATCTGAAGATGGAGGTAAAGGAGAAGATTTGGAAGGGTGAGTATATTGAGATATTCACCCTGCTGCCGCTGGAGAAGTTCAACCTGGACAGGTTGAAGCCCGAAGAGCGGAAGAAGGAGGACGAGGAGAAGCGTAGGTATCGGTTGATCCCTCGGACCTTTGCTAACTGGCTACAGGCATTCGCCATTTTGGCCAGCGTGGTGGGGGAAAAAGCTCCGGAACACTGTTCCGCGCTGTTTGTGTACTTGGAAGCCATCAGTGAGGCGCATAGGACTTACGGTGGGACGGCCTGGCTTCGGTACGACGAGCAGTTCAGGCAGAGGATGGCAGTCCGACCGTCGCTTCGCTGGGACCATAAGGACATCAGCCTATGGATGAAGTTGATGACGGCGGCGCGGGCTCCTCACCAGTTTTTTCAGGCGGGGGTCGGAGGTTCAGCTACCTCAGGGCAACCGACCGAAAAACGTTGGGGTTTCTGCTGGCAGTTTAACGACGGCTCCTGCAAGTTTGGAGCTAACTGCCGATTCAAGCACACTTGTTCGGGCTGCGGGGGATCCCACGCTCTGTCAAAGTGTTTCCGCAAGGGAAAGGGGCGTCCCGGAGATCTTGCGAACAAGAGGGACGACTCCGGTTCGGGTGGCAAGGATGCTACCTTTTCTGCGTAGATATCCGGACCGGGTTGGGGCCCGTCTGCTGGCAGACGGCTTTACGTACGGTTTCAAGATCCCTTGTTCTCTTGCAGCTGTCCCGCCTTTGGCAAAAAAACTTGAAGTCGGCGTTGCTGCACTCGGCGGTCGTCACCGAAAAATTGGGGAAGGAAGTTGCGTTAGGCCGCATGGCTGGCCCGTTTCCGTCGGCGCCCCTTCCAGATATGGTGGTCTCGCCTCTGGGGGTAGTGCCGAAAAAAGAGCCCAATAAGTTTCGGTTGATTCACCACCTGTCCTTCCCGAAAGGGGCGTCCGTCAATGATGCCATTGCCCCGGAGGAGTGTGCGGTGTCATACACCTCTTTTGACGCGGCAGTGTCGTGGGTGCGGCGCTATGGGCAAGGGGCTATGATGCAAAAATCTGACATCGAATCTGCTTTTCGGCTGTTGCCAGTACACCCGGATAGCTTTCGGCTGTTAGGCTGTAGGTGGGAAGGGGGATTCTACGTCGATCGGTGCCTGCCGATGGGGTGTTCGATTTCGTGCGCCTTTTTCGAACAGTTTAGCTCCTTTTTGGAATGGGCTGTTCGGGAGGTGTCGGGTATCAACTCAGTCATCCACTATCTGGATGATTTTTTGTGCATTGGCCCGGCACGCACCAACGTTTGTGCCGTTCTGTTGGGGACGCTGCAACACTTGGCGGGGCGCTTTGGGGTTCCGTTGGCTCCGGGAAAGACGGAGGGCCCCACGGATTGCATAGTGTTCTTGGGGATCGTAATCGATTCGGTGAAGATGGAGTGCAGGTTGCCGGCGGACAAGCTCGAGCAGCTGCAGGCGGAAATTCGTGGGACCATGGGGGTGAGGAAGATGCAACTACGGCGGTTGCAGTCGCTCCTTGGAAAACTGAATTTTGCTTGTAGGATTATGCCGATGGGGCGGGTGTTTTGCCGCCGGCTGGCGGCCGCTACCGCTGGCATCCGGGCCCCCACGCATTACGTGACCCTTACTCGGGACCATAGGGAGGACTTGAAAGTTTGGCAGGGGTTCTTGGAGTCCTTTAATGGCAGGGCGCTTTGGATGTCAGGTCCAATCAGCAATGGGGATCTTGAATTGTTTACCGATGCGGCGGGGTCCACGGGTTTCGGGGCCATCTTTAAGGGCCAATGGTGCGCCGCTCCCTGGCCTGTTGAATGGGCCGAGGCGGGGTTGCTGAAGAACCTGGTTCTATTGGAATTGTTCCCCATCGTGGTGGCAGTGGAGCTGTGGGGGGAGGCGTTCAGAAATCGGAAAGTGAGGTTTAACTGTGATAACTTGGGAGTGGTGCAGGTGGTCAATCGGCTGACGGCGGCCTCTGGGCCGGTGGTCAGGCTCCTACGACACCTGGTTTTGCGGTGTTTACATGTGAATGCTTTCATTTATGCTGTGCACTTGCCCGGGGTGGAGAACACAATGGCTGACGCTCTGTCTCGTTTTCAGTGGGACAGATTTCGGGGACTGGCACCAGAGGCGGAGCGTCAAGGGATAGACTGCCCCAATTGGTTGTGGGGCGTTGCGCTGGAGTAGCGGAGAGGTGGATTCAGCGGTCTGTGAGCGAGGCTACCTGGAGGGCCTACGTGACGGTGTGGCAAGAGTGGTCGGCTTGCCTGGAGGTTATCGGCATGGCCCCGGGCGATGCGGGCATGGCTCAGGCGGTCTTTTATTTTCTGAGTGGGGCTATGGATAGAGGAGTGTCGGCGGCCACGATCAACCGGAAGCTGTCGGCTTTGGCTTTCTTATTCAAATGGCAAGGGCAAAGGGATCATACGAAGGAGTTTTGGTTGCGGCAAGCGGTCAAAGGTTACAGGAGGGCGCACAAGAGTAGGGATGGGAGAAGGCCGGTGTCTTTTAGCCTCCTTCAAGGGTTGTGCCGGGTGGTGGCCGGGGTCTGCAGTTCAGCGTATGAACAGGCGCTGTTTAGGGCGGCATTCGCCCTTGCTTTCTTTGGTGCATTGCGGGTGGGTGAATTGGTTAGCCGGTCAAGAACAACGGCAGGGGGTTTGGCGCGGGGGGACGTAGAGCTGGGCCAGGACAGGGTTCGCATCTGGATCCGTCGGTCCAAGACGGATCAAACTGGGAAAGGGGTTGCTGTGGAAGTGGCTGGGATTGCGGAAGGAGATATTTGCCCGGTGAAGGCAGTGGACAGATTTCTGGCGGTGCGACTGGCGGTCGCGGGCCCCTTTTTCATTCATTTGGATGGCTCTTCACTGTCCCAGTTTCAGTTTGTAGCGGTTTTTCGGAAGTGCGTGAGGGCGTCCGGTTTCGACCCGCTTAATTTTTCTTCCCATTCCTTTAGGATCGGGGCGGCTACGGAGGCTTCCAGGGCTGGTTTGGGTTCTGCGGCGGTCAGGAGGATTGGGCGGTGGGATTCTGATCGTTTTAGATTATATGTCCGCCCACAATGGTTGGGGTGAAGGTGCGGGTTGGGGACTGGGTGGGGGTAGTGGGGTATGCTTTCGCTGGGTGTGAGCAGTTCTAACCCCCCCCCCCTCTTTTTTCCTATTTTGTTTTTTGTCGTTACAGGTTATGAAGTTGGTCTGGTGTGGATACTGGGCCATTCTTTTGTGTTCTGGGGGGCGAAGAGGGCCGACATTCGGCCGAATGGCAGACAACTCCGCATACCTCGGCAGGAGGCACAAGTACGGTGGATTGGGGTTCCGGGCATGCGGTGGAACAGGGTCTTAGGAGAAGTCCGTAGATTCGCCAGACTGGACAGGCCTCCGAATGTTCTGTTGTTTCATGTTGGGGGCAATGACATGGGGGCTAGGTCTATGAGGCAACTGATCCGGGACATCAAGTGTGATTTCCTGAGGTTACAATCGGATTACCCGGGAATGGTCATGGTCTGGTCGGATATGGTGGGCAGGTCTTCCTGGCGTTGGGCGTTGTCGGATAAAAAGGTTGACAGGGCCCGGGTAAAAGTTAATAAAGAAGTCAGCAAGTTCTTCATCAAAAATGGGGGCCTGGCTATCCGCCATAGGGAGTTGGAAATTGACACCTGGCGGTATTTGCGGAGTGACGGAGTCCACTTGAATGATGTGGGTACTGATATATGGTCTCTGGGCCTTCAGGACGGCATTCAACGTGGACTGTGCGTGTGGAGGTGCTCGAAAGGGTAAGGGGTTACCCCTTTCGGGCTGTGGCGGGTCAGGGGTCTTTAGATGAAGAAGTGTGGTACAGGTAAAAGGCCTGTTGTACCCATCCATGGGATGGGAGTGGTTGTTAAGTACTTCCAGGTTACGAGAGTTTAACCTGGAAGGGTTTAAAACGGGTAGGTCACTGCTACAGTTGATTATTGCCTCCGAGACAGGGGTTGCCGTCTGGAGGTCAAAAGGTTACAGTTAAAGTTGTAGGCAGTGACCAAGTTGATGTTAGGATGCTACGTACCCATGACCCCTTGGAAAGGCTGGGAAAGTTATTTTCGTATTTAATGTTTATATTTATTAAAAGATTATATTTTGGTTATTTAATAAAATGTTTAGGCCTGATGGCCATTTACTCCATAACCTGTCCAGTCATTTTGTTTAAGAGGGACAAGGTTGGGAGGGGGCGGGAAGCAGGGTTGAAGGTTACGAGGTATATATAGAGACAACACTGGGTTGAGTCCTACAGATGTCATGGTATAGGCAGGAAACCTTACTAGAGGAAGTAGAGGCGGGGAGGAAGGAGTGTTCAACATCATCCTTTCTTGTAAGAAGAGAAAGAAGTAGTGGAGAAGATTATGATACAACTGCCATGGTTTTTTGCTAGTATTGTGGGTCGGCCTACATTTTACATTTGTAAAATACAGTAGATAGGAAATATAATTCCATTACTTGGCTTTTTATTGGCCATGACAGTTAGGTAGACCTATGATGTTTTGGTAGTGATTTCTCTAGAATCTGGAAGAAACACATGTACTGCCACATGAATTTACTTGCCAGTTACCATGAAAAACTGAAGTATCTGTTCTAGATGGAATCGGTTGTTCATATCCCATGCTGAAGATAATATGGATTGATTTGTACTGCTGTATACAGAATAGTTAAGCACACCAGAGAATTGTCAATGCTGCAAGGGAGTCTGGATTGTGACAAGATAGAGTTGTCACTGCGGGAACTGCAGGGAAGAATCATACATTTTTCCTGAAAGCTTCAGTTTTTACTATATATTCTCACAGCTATTTTATCAGTCTTCCTCACTGCTAGCTCTTGTTTATCCCTCTGGTCCTAGAACAGTGTGCTTAGGGTAAGCAGAATAGATGGAGCTACTGACCAATCATTAGGTAACCAGCATATACACTGTTGTGGAAATTCTTTTTAATGTATGTTGTCAGATGCCCCCCAGTGTCTGTTTTGTTGTAATACGCTCATGCGAGGGTATTCACACATACAGACGCTTGTGGAAGACCATTGGATGCGGAAACCTTCCCGTGGACATGGTAGATCTGTTTTCTCTTTTAAGGATGTTTGTTTATGCCAAGAGACTGGTCACTCCACGGCGACCGCATTTAAACTCCTTAAATAAGCAGATTTGCGTACATGGGAACCATAGCATAACCATACAAAATTATGGTCCACTGAGCCATGATAGAGCATGGCTCGCATGATTGGTAGCAGTGGGAATGTGCACACAATGGTCAGAATCATGTGCTTGCCGCATGGTTTTGCACACGACCATCTGCACATGCCACTACTGCATTTCTATTTGAATATATACATGTGTGTGTGTGTGTGTGTGTGATTGGTTATTTTGAAAGAATATAAGTGTCTTCCTTTGTTTATTCATGTTGACAGTATAAATAAAGTAGTAAAAAGTAGGGATGGGCTGAACACCCCCTGGTTCGGTTAGCACCAGAACATACCTGTCAGACTAGCACTTACCGAACCGGTGAGTCCGCTTGGGCAGAGGGTGGTCTCCCGTACGTGTCCGACTTACAACCCCTGATAGAGTAGACAGGTGGCTGAGAGTGCGGAGTGGTAAGAGAGCCTGTGGTGTGGCTCCAGGAGCAGGAACTTGCAGGAAACTCCAGCAGCAGGTACGTAGGCAGGACACAGGCAAAACTGGGTACAGAGCAGGAACTGAGCAGGCAGGTCCAGGTTCAGGCAGGGTTTGGCAACAGGCGGACAGCAGAGGTACAGAAGGAGCAGGCAGGAGCGAGGTCAAACAGGCCGAGGTCAGGTGCAGGCAGAGGTCAGAGGTGTCCAAGGAGAGCCGGGTCGTCAGGAGATCAGGAAACAGAAATGCAGGATACGGGCAACGGAACAGGAACCGGGGAGCTGTTGATCAGGCAGCACCTGAATGGTCTAAGCAGCAGGCCTAAATAGGCCGATTGGCGCCAAGCGCCGCGCACGTGCGCGCACCGGCGCATGCGAGCACGCGCACCCGGGCGCCAGCACACACACCAGAGTCACCCGAAGCGCACACAACGGCGCGCACCGGCGCCAGCAGGAGCACGCAAGGGCACACACCGGCGCGCACCAGCGCACGCAGGAGCGCGCACAGGAATGCACACTCCCGCACGCACCGCCGCACATCGGCGCACACCAGCGCGGGCAGCACCGCGACCATCCAGGTAACGTCCCTGACAGTGCCCCCTCCTAAAGGGCAGACTCCGGCTGCCCAAGTGAGCCGATCTGGAAACCTGGCAGTTCTTGAAGGCCCGCAAAAGTTCCTGAGCATGCTGGTTGCCCTCGGACTCCCAGGAGTTGTCTTCAGGGCCATACCCTTTCCGTTTGATGAGGTACTGGGTTACATTACCCTTCTTCCTACAATCAAGAATTGCTTCGACCTCAAACTCCTCTTCGTTGTCCACTATAACAGGTTCGGGTGGGCCAGTAGTGCGGCCAGCAAAGGGGTTTGGGGTAACGGGTTTCAATAAGGTCACGTGAAAGACCGGGTGCACTCTAAGAGAGTCAGGTAGGTTAAGTTCATAGGCAACTTCATTTATCTTCCTCTTTACTGTGAAAGGGCCCATGAATTTAGGGCCTAATTTCCTGGAGGGACAGGCCATCTTTAGGTTAGCTGTGGATAACCATACTTGGTCGCCGGGGGCCAGAACAAGTTCTCCACGTCTCTTCTTGTCAAACGCCCGTTTATAGCATTCCTGGGACTTGGCCACAGTCTCCTTTAGGAGTTTGTTGTTATTGGAGAAGAAGTCCAATGTCTCGGAAACTGCAGGAACAGTGCATTCTGGAACTGAACTAGGTAAAAAAGCTGGGTGGAAGCCGTAATTGGCAAAGAACGGTGTTTGGTTGATGGCGGAATGTAAGGAGTTGTTATATGAGAACTCCGCCATAGGTAGTAACGAGACCCAGTCATCTTGCGAGAAAGAAGAAAAACAGCGGATGTACTGCTCCAGGGACTGATTGGTTCTTTCCGTTTGTCCATTTGTCTGGGGGTGATAAGCAGATGAAAATGCCAATTCAATTTCAAGAGACCAGCAGAGCGCCTTCCAAAACCTTGAAGTGAATTGGACACCTCGATCAGACACAATACTCGCCGGGACCCCATGCAGCCTTACAATTTCCTTGACAAAGATCTTGGCCGTCTCCATTGCTGAGGGGGTGCCCCTCATCGGGAGGAAGTGAGCCATTTTGGACAACCTATCTACTACAACAAAGATAGTAGAGAACCCCTCGGATGGGGGAAGTTCCACGATAAAATCCATCGAAATCATTTTCCACGGTCTCTCAGGGACAGGCAAAGGTTTCAGTAGACCCCAAGCCCGTGTCCGGCTGTTTTTACTTCGGGCACAAGTGCTACAAGAGTCCACATAGTCCTTGCAATCCTTAAGTAGTTGAGGCCACCAAAAGGTGCGCTGGACCAGTTCGGCAGTCTTCAAGGTACCAAAGTGTCCGGCCATCTTATGGTCGTGGCAGAGCTCCAACACGTTCACTTTCAAGGCTTCAGGGACCACAATTTTGCCTTTATGCCAGAACAACCCTCACTACAGCTGACTTCAGGGCTCGGGGGCATTCCCACAGAAGCCTGTCTGATCCCGGAGATAAGGTCCCCATGGAGGAGCAGGAAGTTCCCAGAAGGGAGGATTGTATCAGGAGGCAGAGTCTTTTCAGGGTTAGAAAACATGCGTGACAGCGCATCCGGCTTGACGTTCTTAGAACCAGGTCTATAGGTAATGTGGGATTGAAACCGGGAAAAAAAAAGAGCCCATCTGGCTTGCCGTGGTCTAAGTCTTTTGGCAGTTCTCAAATATTCCAGGTTTTTATGGTCAGTGTAGACCAGGATAGGATGTGCAGCACCCTCCAATAGATAACGCCATTCCTCCAGAGCCGCCTTAATGGCCAGAAGTTCTCGGTCCCCAACGTCATAGTTCCTTTCAGGTGACGAGAGTTTACGGGAAAAGAACGCCACCGGAAAAAGAAGGGCCTTGGTACCCTGCCGCTGAGAGAGCACTGACCCCACGGCGATCTCTGAAGCATCAACCTCAAAGACGAAGGGTAAGGCTGGATCCGAATGTTTCAGAATAGAGGCAGAAGTAAATAGCGTCTTGAGTCTTTCAAAGGCCAGCTGAGCCTCAGGGGTCCAAGAGAATCGGGTACCCTGCCTGGTCAGTTCGGTAATGGGAGCAATAATTGCAGAGAAACCCCTGATGAATTTCCGGTAGAAGTTGGAAAAGCCAATGAAGCGCTGTACGCCCTTCTTGTCCACAGGTGCAGGCCAGTCCAGGATGGCAGACACCTTTTGGGGATCCATCTTGATGCCCTCCACTGATATAACCAGGCCCAGGAATTGGATGGACTGGCGTTCAAACTCACACTTTTCGAGTTTTGCATAGAGCCCGTGTAACCTGAGTCGAGTTAAAACGCTACGGACGTGTCTATGATGGTCCTCCAATGATGAGGAAAAGATTAAGATATCGTCCAGGTATGCAATTACATATAGATCCAGGTAGTCACGAAAAATATCGTTGACAAAATGTTGAAAGGTCGCGGGTGCGTTACATAACCCGAAGGGCTTGACAAGGTACTCGAAGTGCCCAAAACGAGTACGGAACGCTGTCTTCCATTCGTCTCCTTCTCGGATACGGATTAGATTATAAGCTCCGCGAAGATCCAATTTCGAAAAGATGACTGCAGACCCCAGCCTTTGGAATAACTCGGGTATTAGGGGTAAAGGATAACGGTTTTTAACAGTTATTTTGTTCAATTCCCAATAGTCAATGCAGGGACGTAGGGAATGGTCCTTTTTTCAACGAAGAAAATGCCAGCACCGGCAGGGGAAGTAGAAGGACGGATAAACCCCCTTTTCAGGTTCTCATCGATATAATATTTCAGCGTGCCTAACTCCTGCTCCGTTAGTGGAAAAATTCTTCCAAAAGGAACTTCAGTGCCTGGTAACAATTCTATAGAGCAGTCATAAGGCCTGTGGGGGGGGGGAGTCTCTGCCCCTTTCTTGCTGAATACATCCAGAAAGTCTTTATAGGGTTCGGGGATGGACTGATGCAATTCCGGATCGACATCCAAACAGAGAAGCTAAGAGGAATTATTGGGTTTTCGCAGAACAGAGGCACACATGAAGGAAGTGGAAACACACTTACGTGTCTTGTTGGGGCAGGCCCTGACATAGTGGCCAAGTTCCCCACAGTAGACACATAGGTTGTGAGCACGTCTGCGCTGCTTTTTTTCAGGGGTCAGCGAGGGCTGAAGCAAACCGAGCTGCATTGGTTCAGGAGTTTCCAGAGCGGGAGCAGAAGAGGTGGAAGGAAACTGACCAGCAGAACTGGGAACCTTGGGGAGCATCCAAGTGGGACGGAAGTGGCTGGATGACCTCTCCGACCGGCGCTCCCTTAAGCGACGATCAATCTGAATGGAGAGATTGACTAACTCATCCAGGGTTTGTGGTATTCCCACTTGTGCCAACTCATCCTTAAGGGGGTCAGAAAGTCCCATCCGGAATTGGCGCAAGGCTGCGTCATTCCAATCCGTGTCGGAACTCCAACGGCGGAATTCCACCGCCTAGTCCTCGGCCGCCCTGCGACCTTGTTGGAGAGAGTGCAGTGCAGCTTCTGCAGTCGCGGTCAATTGGGGGGTCCTCATATAGTTGAGACATGGCCAAGAAGAAATTATCAAGCCTATCCAGGGTTCCAGATTTCTGCTCCAGCAGACGGTGGGCCCAGGTCTGAGGCTCGCCGGACAACAGGGATATTACAAAGCCCACCTTAGTTGCCTCTAGAGAAAATGTCCGGGGCTGCAGTGCGAAGTAAAGTTCACAAGAATTGCGAAACGCACTGTACTTGGTGCGATCACCAGAAAATCTTTCAGGCGTAGGTACTCGTGGCTCGGGAGGAAGCATCACTACGGAGGGTGCGGATGAAATGCCGGTGGAAGAGGTTCCTTGAGGGTTAGATAAGGAGGACAAGGCTTGAACTTGCTCCTCCAACCTTGAGATTATTCACGGCTTGGGTCAGACCAGCCAGATGTCTGCATAATTCGTCCATGGGGGAGGCCCCCTGCCCGGGCTCAGTCATGGCTGCCTGATACTGTCAGACTAGCACTTACCGAAACGGTGAGTCCGCTTGGGCAGAGGGTGGTCTCCCGTACGTGTCCGACTTACAACCCCTGATAGAGTAGACAGGTAGCTGAGAGTGTGGAGTGGTAAGAGAGCCTGTGGTGTGGCTCCAGGAGCAGGAACTTTCAGGAAACTCCAGCAGCAGGTATGTAGGCAGGACACAGGCAAAACTGGGTACAGAGCAGGAACTGAGCAGGCAGGTCCAGGTTCAGGCGGCGTTTGGCAACAGGCGGACAGCAGAGGTACAGAAGGAGCAGGCAGGAGCGAGGTCAAACAGGCCGAGGTCAGGTGCAGGCAGAGGTCAGAGGTGTCCAAGGAGAGCCGGGTCGTCAGGAGATCAGGAAACAGAAATGCAGGATACAGGCAACGGAACAGGAACCGGGGAGCTGTTGATCAGGCAGCACCTGAATGGTCTAAGCAGCAGGCCTAAATAGGCCGATTGGCGCCAAGCCAAGCCAAACTGCGGGGCATACCCGGATCGGTCCCTGCACAGCAACTTTTACAATTCGCACAAACGCTATTTTCCTCCCTGCTACCTAACCTGACTGCACAAGACCTGATAGTGGACTGCATCCACAGGATCCCTAAACCCTCCTTTCTACCAGAGGGTACCCCTAGAGACACTCTCCTGCGGATGCATTTTTACCACGTTAAGGAACAGATATTTCAAGCCGCACGCAACCCTGACAATATACCTCCTCAGTATGCTGACTTGATAATCCTTCCGGATCTCTCAAGATATACCCTGCAGAGAAGGCGTAATCTGGCCACCATTACTAAAGCTTTGAGGAACCACAAAATTCCACACTAGTGGAAATACCCTGCCACACTTGTCATCACATACAATGGGGTCACGAAATCCATCAACACCTTGGAGGATGGCATAACAACCCTGACACAATGGGGGATCCTACATGATCCACACCCCGCTTCAACTTCTCCGCCACATCCTCCTTCCTTCAGGGGGGAATGGCAGTTGGTCACGCGAAGGCGCCAAAACAAACCTCAGGCCGGGAGCAGCTCCTAAATACCCTATGACTTTCATGTTATATCTCTCTAGCAGACGGAGTCACTTACCAGTCTCCGATCGCCCTGTTACTCAGTTCAGCAGACATGTCTGCACACGGATCAGTTGTAAGATGCTTTTTTACTCTACAACAGTTGCTTGTTTTTACCTCATGTTTTTGTTTTTTCCTTTTCTCCCTTCTTTCTGGACATGGTGGACCATACGCCTGGAACATGAATACCCGTGTGGATGAATCGCCAGCACCTTTTCCTGCTTTGACAGGATGCAGCAACAGTGAGTACCCTACATCTGTCGCATTACAAACTTTTCCCGCACCACTTCAATGACCATTAAGTGTCTGTCCCTTAACGTTCGTGGACTGAACCACCCTGACAAACGCTTTTCCCTGTGGCGGGAGGCTCACACCCAGAAGGCGGACATTCTCCTCATTGAAGAGACTCACTTCCAACTAATGAAAACACCGACTTGCACACACAAGGATTACCCGCACATTTTCTTAGCATGTACTCCTAACAAAAAAACAGGAGGGGTCATGATAGCCATAAAGAATACAGTGTCTTTTCTCCCTAAAGAATCATTCATCGATGCTAAAGGTAGATTTATAATACTAACAGGTGACTTCCATTCCCAGCCCCTCACCTTAGTGACGCTGTACGCCCCCAATCTTCACCAACTGAGATTCCTCAGGCGTGTACTCAAAAAGGCAGAATCTATGCTTTATGGCAACATCCTCATTGGAGGGGACTTTAATCTCATTGCGGATCATAACTTGGATACAACGGCTACTCATCAACACAGGTCATCACCTCTACCTAATCTTTTACGTACAAAAGACCTTTTCGATGTCTGGAGATGTCATCATGCTATGGAACGGGACTATACTTTTTTTTCAACAAGACACTGCACCTATTCACGTATTGACATGTTCCTGACTGACAAATGGCTTTTTCAGAGGGTCCGGTCCACTACGATACATGATATCTCATGGTCAGACCATGCTGCAATTTCACTGTCTCTTGATTCACATGGTGCCGCCTCCTCACCACCTATCTGGCGTTGCAACATTCGGCTCCTTCAGGAACCAAAGCTCGCACCACTTATCTCTCAGCATCTCAGGGATTTTTTCCACGACAATTTTACCCCGGGTATTGACCCATTTCTCCTTTGGAACACTCACAAAGCCTTCATGCGCGGCATTCTCATACAATTAGGGGCCAGGTAGAAGAAAAAATATAATGCCCTACTTCAGGGAGTTCTGAAGGAAATACACTTACTAGACACACACAACAAAGCCTTCCCTTCACCTGCTACCGCGGCTACACTCACTGACCTCCGAAATACATTAAAGAACCTCCTTACTCAAAAATTTGATATACACCTACGCAAGTTACAACTTAATTCTTACGCAAATGGCAATCGAGCGGGGAAATACCTAGCCCATAGAATTAAAGCGGCACGTACACGTTCTAAAATCGCTCACTTACTACATCCACTCACCCGCCATAAAATTGTGAATCCCCAAGACATAGCGGACCAATTCGCAGAATATTACGGGGCCCTCTACAACCTCCACAATGATGTGGACACTCCCCAACCGTCTATACAAGGCATTCAAACCTTCTTGCAAAATATTAATCTCCCCTCCTTATCAGCAGATCATATCACCTACCTAAATGCTCCGTTCACACTCCAGGAGATACAAAAAGCAATTAGTTCGATGCCCACTGGTAAATCCCCAGGTCCAGATGGCTTCGGGAATGAATATTATAAAACCTTCCAAGAATCACTATCCCCACACCTTCTGGAAGTTTTCACCAATTCTGAACTGACCTCTTCCTTCCCCCCTGAGATGCTGAGAGCTCATATAGTGACTTTACTGAAACCGGGAAAAGATCTTAATACTCCCTCTAATTTTCGGCCGATTTCTCTCCTAAATTCTGACACAAAAATCTATGCGAAATTACTAGCCAATAGGCTGATGACCATCATCCCACACCTTATATCTAAAGACCAGATGGGCTTTGTGAGGGGGCGGCAAACCTCGGACGCCACCAGGGAATTGTTAATGTTATTCACCATGCGAGATCAACGCGAACGCCTTCTCTGCTTCTCTCCGTAGACGCAGAGAAGGCATTCGATAGAGTACACTGGACGTATATGAAGGGTGTGTTCAGGGCCGCTGATAGGGCAGTACAACCAGCCCTGTTGTGCCGGGCCCGGCCAGCAGGGGGGGCCCGAGCAGCTTTTAACTTCTAGCTAAAAAAAAAAAAAACAAACAAAAAAAAAAAATAACTATATTAACCTGCACCCACTTGATTACTAACATATATAAGGAATATATATTCATTTCCTGGGCCCCATCAGGTTACCAGAGGGGCCCAGGAGGTGAAAGCAGAAGAGGGACTTTTTTTCTATTTTCGGGTGCAGGGATACAATGCTGTGCCGCATGCTGTTCTCAGTATACCTGCACAAACTAAAGTTCTTCCTGCTCACTGTATGCCTCTCCGGCGGATGGATATTACTGTTATACGGCTCCCTTCATCCAGTAAGTGCTGCAGCTTGAGGGACTTATCACTGGGACGGCTGAGACAGACAGAGCAGCAGGAGTAATCTGGACAATGGCAGTGGTGCACAGGCAAGCAGTCCCCTGCACACACACACACACACACTGACAGGTCACACTATTGTAGCATGTGCAGTCCCTAGACTCTGTGTGCTCATGGTTATTATCATTATGATGATCAGAGCACAGCAGGTGCTGTATGGCTCTGTCAGTGTAACATGACTGTGTGGTGCTGACTTTCCTGATATATGACTGTACTGTGTGTTACAGACTATAACTCAGCACAGCCATAACAAAGTCAGCATCACACAGTCATGTTACACTGACAGAGCCACACAGCACCTGCTGTGCTCTGATCATCATAATGATAATGACCATGAGCACATAGTGAGATGCTACTTTTACACATGTGATGGGGGAAGGGACAGTAAAAATACATAGCCAAGCTGCATTTTTACCACCCCCAAACCACTCTCCTTTCATAACCTTTCACCCAAGCTTTGCAATTAGGTCCTTTTTCATGCAGACCTGATTGAAAGCTCCGTATGAAGACACAAACTGAATGGGCACAGATGTCAAAACACTGACATCTCTCCCATTCAGATGCAGTTATGATTGGTGGGGCGCTGTAAATGTTAAATGTTCCAGCTCCTGCCTCCTGCCCTGACAGCGTGGAGGCAGGGGTGGGGTTATGGGCGGAGCCAGGATGGGTTGTGGGCGGGGTCAATGGGGCCCCGTCAGGTAGGCTGTATGGGGCCCCATGATTTCTAACAGCGGCCCTGGGTGTGTTGCATAAATTTGGTTTCCAGGGACCAATACTTAATGCCATTTTGGCACTTTATTCCTGCCCATCTGCACAGGTGTACACGGCGGGCCTGTTATCCAAATCCTTTGCCATAACCCCTGGGTTACTAGTCATATGTCCCCGACTATACAGGTGTCACTGCAAGTGTGGCGTTATCTCCTTAAACACAAGAGCGAGGAAGCGACTGAGTTACAATATGACTTACCTATAGAAATCTTACACGCCAAACTCCCCTCACTACAGACGTCGCGCCTCAAAGCGAAAAACATATGCTATGTCCAGGACCTATTCCAGGGCACAGTGCCTAAATCGGTAAACCACATTATGTCAGAATTTGACCTATCGCACTCCATGTGGTTCTCATGCACTCGCGCCCATCACTTTTTGCAATCACGCCCGATACCCACCATTTCACTGCCCACCAAAGCCTGGGATTTCTACTCCAAATCAAAACCCAATGCCAAAGGCATCTCACTGTTTTATAACATCTTCCAGGACAAACAACGGTTTCACAAACAATCTGCCCTTAGTAAATAGGAAAGGGATTTAGCAACTACCTTCACTGAAGAACAATGGCTTTCTGCTTTCAAAACCATCCAAAAATCCTCTCACTGCGTGAGTCACTGGGAAATGACCCTGAAAATCTTGCATAGATGGCATTATACTCCTTACAGGTTGTCTATCATGTTCCCGGCCTCCTCACCTCTATGTTGGCGGAACTGCGGCCAAATTAGGAACCTGATACACGTTCTGTGGGACTGCAGGTGCCTGAGAAGCCTATGGAACAAGACGTTCCAAACAATCTCTGACCTAACAGGTATCCTAACTCCCCTGAACCCCAATTTAGCCATCTTACACATTGGTATAGATACGTTTCCATGTGGCGATAGGGCCATGGTAACACATATTCTCCTGGCAACACGTAACCTGATTCTCCGTAATTGGAAGAGTGCTCTAGCCCTTAACTTCTCTGAGGTGATTGCTATCGTGAACAGAAACCACTCCTTTGAAAGACTGCTGGCACTTAACTCCTTTTCATGTAAAACCTTTGATAGTGATTGGAAATTATGGACCACTAGGTTTAAACCTTGTTAATGGTATTATCTTCTTGCACTGTCTATGTTGTAGGTACTGTCTGATCCTACATATCCGGGTCTTTTCTTGCTTTACTGTGTCCAATAACCCAACCCAACCCACCTTTCTTTACTTCCTTGTATTTTGTTTTGTTTTGTTTATCTATGATAATTCCAATAAAAATCTATTGAAATAAAAAAAAAATGCTTAAACAATTGCCACCCGCTGTGTGTTATATGACAGCCAGGCGGCGCGGCTCTCGTTCTGGGAGGGCGTCATATGCCGTATGCAAGTACTGTAAAAATAGTCACTAGGCAGTACTGCTCCGAAAGTTAGTGCAAGGATGCCCTGGACACAGGAACACGTCATAAGCGATTTGAATTGTCATGGGTAATGTTGACCGTCCATGCATTGGAGAAAAAAAATGAGGCTCCACACCAGTCAGACAGCTGCATAGTACATGAGGTCTGGGTTTGGGGCTTCGGACATGAGACCCCTTAAAGGTTGGCATATATGGTCAGAGGGTACAGTAAGGTGTATTCCTTTGGAAGGTACTTTTGATGTCTGGAGGTACGAGACCCCAGAATAAAAGTACTTTGGAAACAGTTCAGCTGTGGCTTCAGAAATCTGTAATGATGAGTGAGTAGTGTTGAATGATGGATTTGTAGTACATGTGTGTGTGTTTAAAAATTATCATGCTTGTTTTTAGACTTTGTGTTGCAGGTCCATGCAAAGATGTCGCGA
This sequence comes from Lithobates pipiens, assembly GCF_037356315.1. NCBI lineage: Eukaryota > Metazoa > Chordata > Amphibia > Anura > Ranidae > Lithobates > Lithobates pipiens. The sequence continues at coordinate 445,888,514 of NW_027507903.1, forward strand.
TGCTCTTGTGTTTCTCTCATTGTATTCTTTTCTATCGCTAAAAGAGTGAAGGTAGCATTCCATCTGGTTGTTTTGTTTTTTAATTTTTGTTTTGGGAACTATGAAATATCTCCCCCACACTTGTATCTAAATGTTTGTCTCATGTTTGTAAGTAGTAACAAGAATATGTTTGAATCTACCACAACAGCCCTGTTACGTGTCGCGGGTGTTGTATTTTAGTAGGAAGGTGAAAGTAAAGCCCCGTACACACGAGAGGACTTATGTCCGACAGACTTCCGAAGGAGTTCCGTCGGAGTTCTGCCGGAGTTCCGACGGAGTTCTGACGGACTTTTCGGCGGAGCGGACTTGGCCACACACAATCACACTAAACTCCGACGGATTCGAATGTGATGACGTACGACTGGATTCGAATACGGAAGTTCATAGCCAGTAGCCAATAGCTGCCCTAGCGTCGGTTTTAGTCCGTCGGAATAGCATACACACGAGCGGAGTTTTCGAAGGGACCCGGGTCCGGCGGAGTTCCGTCGGGAAAATTTGAAGCATGTTCCATATTCTAAAGTCCTTCGGACTTTGGCGAGTCAAAAGTCCGTTGCAGCCCACACACGATCGAATAGTCTGACGGACTCAGTCCGTCGGACTTTGGACGTTGAAAAGTCCGCTCGTGTGTACGCGGCATAAGGGTTACAGAGGGTTTAGTTATTGATGGTTTTGAGGAATGTCAGTGACAATTTACCAATGTACACGAATGTTGTTTTTTTTCCATTCTTTGCAGGTTAAACATGAAGGATACAGTAATAACTTTTGCTTATAAGTATCTTTTCAAGTCCAAGGAGTTTCTGAAACTGTATGTACATAGAAAGCAGGTGTATAAGAAGGTAAACGTATCATAGGCTATTTCACTGTTTCATTGGGTTTTTTTTCTGCACCAAACCCTGTGTATCTTCCTCCAGTTTCTAATGAGGAGGAAAAGGGGGAGATGATAGTGGAGAGAATGACAATTTTTCAAACCAAAAATACTAACCGCTCTAATTCAAGTTTGTGACCTAGTAGGAACGACAGGTTTCACAACTTTCTTGCTTTGATGGAATTTGAATCAGCAGTCTGGTGAAGGACGCTCCCATAAGAACCTTTTTGTCAATGGTCCCAGGTATTACACCCCAGATGGTAAGAATTTCCCACATGTCTGGGTTATTGCCATATGAGGTTTGTTTGGATGTCAACCAAAACCAGAGTTGTAGTTTCCTCAGCAGCTATCACCTACATTCTCAGCTTATGGGGTAGGTGCAGTCACTGTAACATGAACTTCAAAAGGTCCACCACAGTGTTCATGAGTCCCTCCTGGACCCTGAAACAATGACCAGTTTACATTCTTTCTAACCGGGTGACTGGGTCATTGTAAAGAAGCTTGAGGGATAAGACCAGGCCAGCCACTGCAAGAAGCTGCTCAACTACACCAAAGATGAGGAGTGTCTTTGTTTATTTATATTTTTTTATATTTTTTTCCAACTAGCTAAGAAAGCGAACAGGACACATGGTTGGGTCTACTCTGAGTCTCCACTGAGCTCTAGTGCCCCAGCAATGACGGTGGTACATGCTGTATGTGATGTTCATATTGGTGTGAGGAGTTTTGACAAAATAGTAAAATCCAAACAGACACTTGTCAATAGAATTTAACAATACATTTCTAGAGGGTAAAATTAATTATAATTTTAACAATAGCTGGTTCTTGGCAGCTTTGTCATCAGGACAACTAGGTAGTCCACAAGTGTGCTTCAACTATAGTATGGTATTAATGTGGATCTACAGCTTATAAGGTAATTTCCCTAATGCAAGAGGTTCATTTGTGCTGGTGAAACTCGTCTGAGAATCTTATGTCGTGGCCGATCTTGAGGATCTGATGGCACGAGAAAAGGTAAGAATGACAGGGACAGCTAGAGGGAAATTGCTTACCAACCCTGACCAGGTCTGGGCATTGTTTCCTGCTTGTACATGGTGGGGGCTTGAGCTTATGAAATGATTGAACAATTTCTCATCCATGGAGGATGGGATGTTTCATGTAACTGTTGAAACTAGAAGGAAGTTCCCACAGGAATAAAGGAAAATCAAGACCCTTTTATTAAAAGATGGCCCATGATTATCTGTTGGCATCCAAGAGGGGTTTCTGTAAAATCATAGGAAAAGATTGTTATACCTGGATCGGGGATACTAGTGATAAAGTTCAGGCCCATGTGGATAATGTTTATATCGCTGCAAAGCCAGAGCTATAGCTAGTGAAGGTTGAAGTCCTTTTAAGGGTCTGGGAATCTTTGGGGATTTCATTTTTTTAATTTTGCAGTGGATCATAGTTGAAGGAAGTAGGGGTATATATACTCATGATATTTTTGTTTATATTCCTTCTATATGCTGTGATGAGGTGCTCCTGTTGCCTGATTGAACGAGTGAACAGAGCCCGAGCAGATGACCACATTTTCCTCACCGAGATGAGATACCCCAAAGCCCAGCCCACGTACAAGACACAGAGGATCCCAGACCGAAAGGTGATTGGCCCTCTTATGACTCATCCCCCCTCCCTTTCTGGCAAACTCTCACAAGAATGAGAAAGAGAGCTGTGCATGATGTCATAAGCCTAGGCTTTTTTACCAGACAAGAAAGAGGACATGGGCTGTATAAGGAATTTACTGGTCGAAAAAAAGTTTTACTACTCAAAGTTAAAACAACAAGGCCAGAGTATTTAATAGATGGAAAGATGAAAAAAAGAGTTAAAAAGTTCCACTTTAACTAGCATTTTGGGCTGTTTTTTCGGGAGCAGTGATTTTAATAATGCCTAAAGTGAATCAATAAAAATGAAATATTCCTTTAAATATCATGCCAGTGGGGGGGGGGGGGGGGATGCCTGTAAGTAGCACATCTTTCCCATGTTTATAACAGTACCACAGCAAAATTAAATTTCTAAAGGAAAAAAGAATATAATTTAAAGCTACTGTAACGTATTATCGGATCCTGACAATATAGATAAAAATCTATGAAAAAAACGGAGTGGGTTCCCCCGTCCATTACCAGGCCCTTCTGGTCTGGTATGAATATTAAAGGGAACCCTGTGCCAAAAATACCAAAAACAATGGCATGGATGCCCCCCCCCCCCCAATCCATACCAGGCCCTTCAGGTCTGGTATGGATGTTAAGGGAAACCCCACACCAAAATTAAAAACAAATGGTTTGGGGGGGGGGGCCCAGGCACTATATAATCTGAACAGCAGTTTTTATATTATACTATACTATACTATACTATACTATACTCTGCAGAAAAATTGGGCCTTAGATTTTGGTGATGCCACAACACTGTAACCCCTCACAGTTACTCTTGTTGTGCATGGGAACGAGCCCTGCTGTGAAATATTATATCAAAAATGTAAATTGCATGGCCCTGTTAAACAGGGCAGAAAAATTGGGTCTTTGGTTTTGGTGTTGCCAGAACACTGTAACTCCCCACAGTTACTCTTGTTGGGCACAGGAATGGTCCCTGCTGTACAATATTATGTCAAAAATTTGAATTACATGCCCCTGTTAAACAGGGGCAGAACAATTGGGCCTTGGGTGGTGGTGGTGGTGCCGCAACACTGCAACCCCTCACAGATACTTTTGTTGGGTGTAGAAACAGGCCCTGCTTTGAAATATTATAACACAAATTTTAATTACATGCCCCTGTTAAATAGGGGCAGAAAAATTGGGCCTTGGGTAGTGGTGGTGGTGGTACCACAACACTGTAATCCCTCACAGATACTCTTGTTAGGTTTAGGAATGGACCCTGCGTTGAAATATTATATCAAAAATTGTAATTACATGCCCCTGTTAAACAGGGTTAGAAAAATTGGACCTTTGCTTTTGGTGGTGCCAGAAAACTGTAAGCCCTCACAGTTACTCTTGTTGGACGCAGGAAAGGGCCCTACATTGAAATATTATATCAAAAATTGTAATTACATGCCCCTGTTAAAGAGGGTTAGAAAAATTGGGCCTTTGGTTTTGGTGGTGCCAGAAAACTGTGAGTCCTAACAGTTACTTTTTTTGGATGCAGGAACGCTCCCTGCATTGAAATATTATATCAAAAATTGTAATTGCATGTCCCTGTTAAACAGGGGCAGAAAAATTGGACATTGGATGGTGGTGGTGGTGGTGGTGCCCTAAACCAAAAATATTGTTGGAAGCTAGCATCATCAAGATTGAGGAGGAATAAGATAGTCAGCATAGGCAGTCTTCAAGGGATCCCAGATCCATAAGTAAATTCAATCAGTTACATCAGCATCAGGTGCTAGATAGCTATTGATCCAAGACTGATTCATTTTTATGAAAGCAAACCTATCAAAGGAGTCTATGGACAGGCGCACTCTTTGATCGGTTACAAACCCTCCAGCAGCACGGAATGTGCATTCAGAAAGCACACAGGATGCAGGACATGCCAGTAGTTCAATTACATATTGAGCAAGTTCTGGCCACTGGTCCATCCTCAAGGCCCAGTAACCCAGTGGATGCTCTGTTGGAAAGGTCTCCAGGTCTGCTCTTGCCCCTAGATATTCCTGTACCATATAATGCAGACGCTGGCGATGGTTGCTTGAACCCATCAGACCTTGGCGCTAAGGACTGAAAAATAGTTTAAAGGCATTGGTCAGCCGGCTACCTTCTCCACTGCTCTTCCTCTGACTGAACGAAGCCTCAGCAACACGTTGTCCAGCACCAGGAAATGGTAACCTCCCATTGTCTGGAAATACATTACACAAACCTTTCTTTAAGGCCTTCTGAAGATGTTTCATCCTCTGTTCCCTCCTCTGTTCCCTCTGCAAAGGCAGGATGAGTTCTGCAACTTTACGCTTGTAACTTGGATCAAGAAGGGTTGCCAGCCAGTAATGATCCCTCTCCTTGATACCACGAATCCTAGGGTCCTTTTGGAGGCTTTGCAGAATCAGGGAGGCGATGCAGCGTAAGTTTGCAGAGGCATTCGATTCTGAGTCCCCTGGATCACCAAGGATCACATTATCCGCAACTAACTCCTCCCAGCCACGTACAACTCCTTGGGTTTCTGGGGACTTAAAACCACCCCTTGAAAACTGCTGCTGAGTGTTATCTTCTACATCTATGCTGACACAAGCATCTATGCTCCTCATCTTTTTTCTGTGTGTTTGGCAGGCCTGCAGGAATGCTATCTGGATAACGGGGGCCTTGAGAGGAAAGGAAGTCCTCCTCTTCTTCCCACTGTTCTGCCTCAAGTGCCCTGTCCATGATTCCACAAAGCGTGTGCTCCAGCAGGAAGACTAGAGGAACATTGTCACTGATGCATGCATTGTCAATGCTCACCATCCTTGTAGCCTCCTCAAATGGTGACAGGGGAGTGCATGCATCCTTGATCAGTAGCCAATGGCATGACGAAAAGAAGCCAAGCTCTCCTGACCCTGTCCTGGTGCCATATGCGCACAGGTACTCATTGATGGCCCTTTGATGTGTGTGCAGCCACTGCAGCATTACCAACATTGAGTTCCACCTAGAGGGCATGTCACAAATGAGGCGGTTGGTGGGCAGGTTGCATTCCCTTTGAATGTCAGCCAGCCAGCCAAGCACTGGCATTGTATGACCGGCAGAAATGACCACAGACTTTTCTGGCCTGGGTACCTGGTCAAGAAATGTTGCATCACCAAATTCAGGACCTGTGACAAACATGGAACATGAGTCAAGTGTCCCTGTCGGAGAGCGGAGAGAAGGTTGGTGCCATTAATGCATACAACCATTCCTGGCTGAAGCTGGCATGGCGTCAACCACCTCTGAGCCTGCCCCTGCAGAGCTGACAGAATCTCTGCCCCAGTGTGGCTCCTGTCCCCTAGGCAGACCAACTCAAGCACCGCATGGCATCTTTTAGCCTGATAGCTTGCATAGCCCCTTGAACTCTTGCGGAGCACTGCTGGTTCAGACAAATCTCCAGAAGAGGCCATAGAAGAAGAAGAAGAGGAGGGGTTGGAGGAGAGAGCTGTGGCAGTATCAACACTAGCATTTTGGAGGCATGGTGGTGGAACAAGCTCCAACAACACTGAACCCTGTCCTGCATCCTTCCCAGCTGCCAGCAGAGTTACCCAGTGCGCCATGAAGGAAAGGTAACATCCCTGCCCATGCCTGCTGGACCATGAGTCAGAGGTAATATGAACCTTACTGCTGACTGCCCTGTCCGAGGCCAAAACATTGCCTTGCACATGCCGGTAGAGAGCGGGAATGGCCTTCCATGAAAAAAATGGCCTTTTGGAACCTTCCACTGAGGTACAGCACATTCCACAAATTCACGAAAGGGGGCAGAGTCTACCAGGTAAAAAGGCAGCAGTTGCAGTAATAGCACTGTGGCCAAGCTAGAATTTAGACGCTGAACATGTGGATGGTTGGGACCAAATTTTTTATTTTTACGGTTCAGCAACTGGGGTGAATTCAGAGTATATATATATATATATATATATATATATATATATATATATATAAATATATATATATATTAGACTGTACAGTATGTGTGTATAGATATATATACACCGCCTCAAGTGTATTAGAAACAGTATACCACTGAATGCACTGTAGATATAGGCTACACTAGAGGCGATTCAGTTCGCATTGTGCGCTATACAAGTATTTCATTCATTCATACACTGGATGCAGAGTATATATATATATATATATATATATATATATATATATATATATATATATATATATATATATATATATATATATATATATATATATATATATATATATATTAGACTATATATATACGTTTGTTAGGATATGGGTCACTATTCAGTGTTAGGTTTAGATAAATGCTGGTTTGCCTTCAAAATAATTACACTTCTGCCCTTTACTGTTAAAGAATCAGTTTAATTAAAATTAATAGTTTGCCTGACTTCTTGTTCTGGTGCCCATGTAGCAGCAGCAGTGGGACTGTGCTCGGGCAGCACCAGTACACTTTGTACAAATACAGGACACACTCACCCTACAAAAACACGGCATTCTTTCTGGTAGGTTACCTGTTGTTGACAAAGACCTTTTTTGACAAAAACATGGACTCGTACCTTCCACACCTCTTCAGAAGCTGCAAACACTTCCAAGATGGCTGATACATTCTCCCCAGGGACCAGCACAACAATTCCCCAGTTTTCTTCATGAAAGACAGGTGAGGAGAAATATGCCAAGATTGAAGAGGCTGTGACCAGCATTCTGTGTCCTACAATCTTTCCTACAATCTTTCTGTTTGGGCATGCGGTTTTCAAAAGGTAGAACAACCTATTTCATGCCTGGAAGATTAACTTTTCTAAACCAGATACAGGTTTCTAACCTAGAGTACTTCTAAACACATCTGAGATGAAGTAGATGACCTTGAGAATTGCGTCACAAGGAGAAATTTGAAGAATACCAGGCTGCCTGAGTTATATACAGTAGGTTTCAAGCTTTAATGTCACCCTGTTCCACTCAGATTCCAACAGCTACAATTCACCATGTGTGGTGTAAAATTGATAATCACAATTAGTTAATCTTGATTGGTCTATGGAGGTCACTAGAAATCAGAAAGCTTTTGACAAAATATGCAAATTTTTTTTTATCAAAAAACGATTTTTTCTCCTTGGCATACCATGTCACCCTTTACTTCCAGATGCAAAATGACAACATTCTTTTCATGACCCACTAGAAGCAAAATAATTTCTAGACCTCTTGCCTGCTTCTGATCAAATTGCGACTCTTTCCAACCAAATACAATGCACACCCAATAAGGGGTCCAGGCAAGGTCACCAATTTTAGTCCCCAGCTCAATGCCATAGACCTCGCTAAGAGGAAGATTTCACTTTATTTTACGTATCTATGCCAAGTTCTTACCACCTGGAAGCCTTGTTAAAAAGAGTGTGTCCTTTTCAAACCACAGATAAATACAAGACATTCTTTCCCCTACATATATAAACCAAAGAGGCGCATGGTCGGCCGGTCCCGGGGGGGACACCTACCCGCTCCCTTTTCTTCTCCCCCCCTATATCCTTACTTTCTTTCTCCCTTTACCCCCCTCCCTCAATCCTTAACCCCCTCACATTCTCCCAGTCAGATGTTGAACATTTTATTCTATAGGACTGCAACAAAGCAGTCATTTGCTCTCCCACTCGGTCACGAGTGTCGGGAACTATGTTACCCCACACACCCTAGCGGGACCGGAGGATACCAGTCCTGCAGGCTAGGTACTCAGACCCAGCACTACCTGGCACGACTTGAGTAAGCCTCTTTAAATGATAGGTCCACAATAGTTATGTGTTTGCTAACAAATTGTGCCTCTGTATAGCAATGTTCTATTAGTCACGACCAATGTAACAATGTAAGAGCGCTGTCTGTATTGCGAGTAGATAGGGTTGTGACAGCACTTTGTGTTTTTGATGTTTCTCTGACTTGCACGTTTGTATGTCTTGTATTTTTTCAATAAAATCTTTTATGGGGAAAAAAAAAAGTGTGTCCTTGTTCATAAAAACTTTTGTTATATTTTGTGCTTGAATCAGTTGCACTTATTACATAAATAGTGTTGTTATTTTTTTTTTCCAGCAGAGCCGGACCACTCAATATTATTTGACTGTGTTTAGCTATGATGTATTGTGTGGGTGGTGTTCTGCTGCAAATCACACCATTGTCCGATGCTTGGAATTCTGAGCACCTATTTTACATTGGAAAAATATAAATTCACTATTCAGTTATGACTATTTCTATTTTATTTCATACAAATTGTACATATGTAGTTTACGGCTGTTAATGATTTTTCTGTTTTCCATATTTAAGTATCACCAGTTGCCTTGGTACCCTAGCTTGAGGCCCCCAAATTTTCTACCTCTCCATTTTCTCAGCCAGTTATACAGTACAGGTACGTATCAAAACTTGACTGACTGCATATACTAGAGATACTTGATGGTATCTTAAAGGTATTTGTTGAAAAATCTAACCCTGCTATAGTATCACTGTATAGTATATTGGCAATTTTACCATGCATCATCTAATCAATAGAGATCAATGAAAATGCCACTATGAATGATTTAGGATACAGAGGCTGGGCTAACTATGATACACCAGCAGGGGGCACACACCAACTACACCATCTCATTTAACAGACATGGTCTCAGCAATGAGACATCATGATATCTGGAGGCTCAGTCATTCAACAGAGGCAGAATTCACTTACTATTCTATTGTTCATGATTGCCTTTTTAGGCTAAATTACATGTCCATCTATTGAGCTACTCCTTTAGTTACTCAACCCAAGATAACTGGAAATATTTCTGATCATACCCTTTGATAATCAAGGCTAGATGGTCAATGTGAATTGATTGCCCTATTTTATTTCTGTTATTGTAAGAAAATATCGACAACACCCAAATCTATCTCTCCACCCCTCAGCTCACTCCATCAGTCTCCTCACACATCACTTACTTACTAACAGACATATCTGTCTGGATGTTACACCACTCCCTCAAACTCAACCTATGCAAAACCGAGCTCATGATATTTCCTCCCCCACATACCTCTTCCCCTGACTTCTCTGTCAAGAGCAATGGCACAACCATCCACCCATCCCCGCATGCCAGGATGCTATATGTTCTCCTTTTGGCCCCACATCCAAATTACTTTCCAAAGCTTGCCTCTTCAACCTCTGTAACATCTCCAAACTATGTCCCTTCCTAACCAGTGAAATCATAATGCTCCCGATTCACTTCCTGGTGATCTCTCTCACCTTGATTACTGCAACTCCCTCCTCATTACATTAACTTTAGGTTATCCCCTCTTCAGTCCATCATGAATGCTGCTGCCAGACTCATCCACCTTACAAACTGCTCAGCGTCTGCTATCCCTCTTTACTAATCCCTCCATTGGCTGACACTCACCCAACAAATTAAATTCAAAATAATAACAATAACTTACACAGCCATCCACAACTTGGCCCCCAGACACATCACTAACCTAGTCTCAAAATACTAACCAAAGTGTTCTCTTCGTTCCTCCCAAGACCTCCTGCACTCTAGCTCCTTTGTCACCTCCTCCCATACTCGCCTCCAAGACTTCTCCTGAACCACTACCATCCTTTGGAATTCCCTACCCCAATCTGTCCAACTATCTCCAAACTATCCACTTTTAGGCAACCCTGAAAAATTTTCTTCAGAGAAGATTATCCTGCCTCAATCTAACAACTGTACTTTAATTTCCTCTTCATCAGCTACTCTTCACAGTTATTACCTTTTGTATCACTTGACCCTCCCTCTTAGATTGTAAGCTCTAACAAGCAGGGTTCTCTGATTCCCCCTGTATTGAATTGTATTGTAACTATACTGTCTGTCTTAACATTGTAAAGTGCTGCTCAAACTGTTGGTGCTATATAAACCCTGGTAGACATGTGCCATTCATTTAGTTCCAAATTGAAATTCGGACAAAGTTTCAATTTTCAGAAATTCTGATATATCCACATTTTCGATTTACAATAGTACCAAAGAGAAACAAACGCAAAATAACGAAAAAAGATTTGACGAAATCTTGAATAGTTTTCAAATTCAAATAGTTTTCAATTTTAGAAAGTTTTAGATTTGTTTTTCAATTTCCAAAGAGATTAAAATAGAATAGAAAATAAAGGAAAGAATAGAAAAAAAAAGAGTAGAATTAAAAAAGAATAGAATCAAATAGAGTATAACCATCTTCTCAAATTGGAATTTTAAATAGAACAAATTCAATTTCGAATATATAAGAAAAAAATGGAATAGAAAAAAAGAATAGAATAGAAAAAAAGAATAGAAAAGAAAATAAAAGAATAGAATAGACTATAATAGAATAGAAAATAATGTAATTATAAAAATAGAATAGAATAGATAAAATAAATGCTAAAATAAATATTATCCAAGAGTGGTTATGGATTCCCTCTATTTATTCCATATATGTATTAACTTCTCTATTCCTATAGTTAGCTAGTCTATTAAAACTCTGATAATGTTACTGTTGATAGCACAATGATATAAGGTTAGCTATGAAAACAAACACACTGCTTAGTAAAACAATGTCTTATTTATTTACCAAGAAAATAGGAAAATGCTAACATGAAAACACCAAAAGAAAATATTATAGAGCATATAACAAAAGAACATCAAATATACTTATCGCAAGGCTGTCCTCTGGATATTGTCTTGTCATCTGGGCTCAAAATGGCTCATTCTCAGCCCTTCACGGTTTCTGACAAATCAAAGTAGTTATTATATTTCTGTCCATCCTGCTGTATTGGCCTCTAGGGGCAGCATTCATCCATGTATCATTGCTATGTGACCTGGGTCATCTTCAGCGATACCAGCCTTTGTTTTCTTTTAAGCCTGTAATCACACATTACAATCTTTATAACACCAGTTGGTCAGGAGACAAGCTTTTGTTCTACAAAGCTTTGATGTGCAACTTGTTACATTCCAGTCGCCTGGTTGTATCAGAAAGAGAGTTCACAAAAAACCCAAATAATCAGTACATAATTGTGAAAACACAATATACAATGTGAGTGAATGAATCAATCTATTCGGTACTATTGTAAATCGAAAATGTGGATATATCAGAATTTCTGAAAATGGAAACTTTGTCCGAATTTCAATTTGGAACTAAATGAATGGCACATGTCTACCAGGGTTTATATAGCACCAACAGTTTGAGCAGCACTTTGCAATGTTAAGACAGACAGTATAGTTACAATACAATTCAATACAGGGGGAATCAGAGAACCCTGCTTGTTAGAGCTTACAATCTAAGAGGGAGGGTCAAGTGATACAAAAGGTAATAACTGTGAAGAGGAGCTGATGAAGAGGAAATTAAAGTACAGTTGTTAGATTGAGGCAGGATAGGCTTCTCTGAAGAAAATTTTTCAGGGTTGCCTAAAAGTGGATAGTTTGGAGATAGTTGAATAGATAGAAAATTTTAATTTAAATTAAACTAATTTAACTAAACAAATGTATGCAAAAAAACAAATCAAATGAAACAAAACAAAACACATTTTTTTATTCTGCACATTTCTAAATCCTGTAGAATAATAATAATAATAAATAATAAGACATGTTTTCAAGTAAAAATAAATAAAAATAATTGCTTCTGGAAAACGCAACGCAGGGTTTACTCCCCCCCCCCCCCCCACCCCCGTGGCCATTATGAGGGTTTCTCTCTCTCCCTGCTGGATATTTTATATTATGTAGGATACAACATAAGGTGTACTGGAACACACCATCATAGACATACACGCATATGCCCTTGTTTTGCGTATATTTCATTTTCCAGTTGTAGGTGTATGGCTTTAATTACTTTTTTTCCTCTCTTATGTTGTTTGCTCTAGAATCCATTGAACAGCTGAATAGAGCTTGTTATATGTTTCCTGTAGATTGATGTTGGATTTTCATTCTTCAACGCGTTCAAAAAAAGATTAAAAAAAGAAAAGATTAAAAAATGGAAATGGGGTACAGATACATAAACCTGCTGTACAAATACCACACCTTTACTGGCTGCCTGAATGTCATATTTAAGATATATATATATATATATATATATATATATATATGCACAGTATCTCACAGAAGTGAACACACCCCTCACATTTTTGTAAATATTTTATTATACCTTTTCCTCTAACACTGAAGAAGTTACACTTTGCTACAATGTAAAGTAGTGAGTTGCTTAAGCAGAGAGGACTGATGAGCAGGATTATCAACAGCTGAGTAACTGTGGAGAGAGATGGGAGCTGCCAATTAGCCAACAGCTGAGCGTCCAGCTCAGAAAAGGAAGGGCTGAGCCCAGCCCTGACTATTAGGCCCCTTTCACACATATGGACAGTATGTCCGTATTTCATCCATCTGTTTGCGGATGAAATACGGACATACATGCATCCCTATGGGATAGCGGGTGTCTGTGGATGAACATCCGCAGACACGCGCTATTGTCCGCCTCCGCTACTGTCCGATTTTGCAGACGGAGGAAAATCCTATTTTTCTATCCGTCTGCATAGCGGATCTGATGAACACGGACAGACGGTGCTCATTCGATCCCCCATAGAGGAGAGCGGTGAGCTGACAGGGCGGTCCCTGCACAGTGTGAAGAGACCACCCTGTCCACCGCCGGCTCAGCGGGGACAATGGAGCGATCCCTGCTGAGCGAGCGGATCATCACGGGGCGGATCATTACTAATCCGCCCCGTGTGAAAGGGGCCTAAATGAGTGTACGGCTTGTATAACGGTGTAAATTTGCTGTCCCCTCAAAATAACTCAACAATGTTTAAAATCACTAGCAACAAAAGTGGGTACACCCCTAAGTGAAAATGTACAATTAGCTATTTTCAAGAGGTCTCATGTGTGCATGGGGAGCAGGCGTGTTAAATTTGGTGTTATCACTCTCATACTCTCATACTAGTCATTGGAAGTTCAACATGGCACCTCCATGGCAAAGAACTCTCTGAGGATCTGAAAAAAGAATTGTTGTTGTACATAAAGATGGCCTTGGTTATAAAAATGATTGCCAAAACCCTGAAACTGAGCTGCAGCATGGTGACCAATACCATACAGCGGTTTTACAGGACAGGTTCCACTCAGGACCTTGGTCGACCAAAGAAGTTGAACGCACATGCTCAGTGTTATATTCAGAGGTTGTCTTTGGTAAACAATGCTGTAGAGGTTGAAGGGGTGGGGGGTCAGCCTGTCAGTGCTTAGACCATACGCCACACACTGCATCAAATTGGTCTGCGTGGCTGTCGCATACCTTCCCGGAAAAAAGCCTCTTCTAAAGATGATGCACAGAATTGCCCATAAACAGTTTGCTGAAGACATGCAGACTAAGGACATGGATTACTGGAACCATGTCCATTGGTCTGATGAGACCAACATAAACCTATTTGGTTCAGATGGTGTCAAGTATATGTTGCACCAACCAGGTGAGGAGTACAAAGACAAGTTGCCTACAGTCAAGCATGGTTGTGAGAGTGTCATGGTCTGGGGCTGCATGAGTGCTGCCGGCACTGGGGAGCTACAGTTTGAGGGAACCCTGAATGCCAGCATGTACTGTGACATACTGAAGCAGAGCATGATCCCCTCCCTTTGGAGACTGGGCCACAGGGCAGCATTCCAACATAACAGCCCCCAAACACACCTCCAAGATGACCACTGCCTTGCTAAAGAAGCTGAGGATAAAGGTGATGAACTGACCAAGCATGTTTCTAGACCTAAACCCTATTGAACATCTGTGGGGCATCCTCAAACAGAAGGTAGAGGAGCGCAAGGTCTATAACATCCACCAGCTCCGTGATGTGGTCACGGAGGAGTGGAAGAGGACTCCAGTGGCAACCTGGGAAGCTCTGGAAAACTCCATGCCCAAGAGGGTTAAGGCAGTGCTGGAAAATAATGTTGGCCACACAAAATATTGACACTTTGAACTCAATTTGGAAACTTTTACTCACTTTTGTTGCCAGCGGTTTAGACATAAATGGCTGTGTGTTGAGGTATTTTGAGGGGATAGCAAATTTACACTGTTATACAAGCTGTACACTCACTCAGCTGTATACTTTATATGTATGTATTTTAATGTAAAGATGTTGTAGTTTATTTCATGCGAGGGTGCATATAGCACACATCTGCACAACTCCAACGTGTCTGTGGAACTCCCAGAGTTTAACCCTAAAATTAGGAATTAGTGCATCTCAAAGGGGGGGATTTACGAAAGCCGTGTGCCATCAGTAGAGGTGCATGGCGAGGAGCAATGTACGTTTCCACATTTACGAAATGGTGCACCAGTAATAGAGCACGAAACCCCTCATTTACCATAGCGATCTCAGTGCACGGGAGAATGCAATCTGTGCATCACTATGAACATGGCGTAGGGCATCTCTAACTCAATATTGACAGAAGATGGAGGTGCCAATATTATGGGGTGATGTGAGGAAGTTTAGTAACAACTGCTCAAGTAACAAATATGCCCAAAAAATAATGAGAAAGTAACTTGGCCCATTTAGACCTTGTTTAATAGAAAACACCAATTGTCTTTCACTATAAACATTTGTTAGTCCAGTCCTGGAAATCTGCATCTGCTTTACTATTAATTTACATTAAAATTGGGTTCCTGCAGCTAGATGTGCAACTGCTGTGTGTGCGGAGGTATGTACCCGTGGCTCATATCTGGTTCCCGCAAGCGGTGGCCAGCACACAGGAATGACATTACGCCCTTCCAGGAAGTTGCTTTACTGCTGCTAATTTCTTCCCACCACCATGCCACGCTCACTGTTCTCTGACGAAGAGATAGTCCTTATTTACTTATTTCATTATTATGATAGTTTTTCATTTATTTTTACATGGGGTGGTGTTTGTGTGGGTCATGTGTGTATGTCTAAATGATTTGGACTCAAAACACACACCAACTTCCTGTGTACAGATTCACTTCCAGGCCAATGTATACATATGTAGGTTCTTGTGTCCACCAGCAGAGAGAAGTTGGGTAGATGCCACACACCCAATTCTGGAGATATAATAATGGTCTAGCATAGGGGTTTTCAAACTACGGCCTTCCAGTTGTTCAGGAATAGGGATGAGCTGAACACCCCCTGGTTTGGTTCGCACCAGAACCTTCGAACGGACCTAAAATTTGTATGAACTTTAGAACCCCATTAAAGTCTATGGGACTCGAACATTCGAAATCAAAAGTGCTAATTTTAAAGGCTAATATGCAAGATATTGTCCTAAAAAGGGTTTGGGGACCCGGCTTCTGCCCCGGGGACATGGATCAATGCAAGAATTTTTTTTTAAATGGCTGTTTTTTTTGGGAGCACTGATTTTAATAACGATTAACGTGAAAAAAAAGTGAAATATTTCTTTAAATATCATGCCTGTCTATAGTATGCCTGTCAAGTGGCACGTGTTTCCCATGTTTAGAACAGTCCCTGCACAAAATGACATTTAACTGAAAAAAGGTAATTTAAAACTGCTTGCCGTTTTAATGCAATGTCTGGTTCAGGCAATACGGATGAAAATCATTGAGAAAAATGGAATGGGTAGCCCCCCTGCCTATTACCAGCCCCTTTGGGTCTTGTGCGGATATTAAGGGGAACCCCGTACCCAAATTTAAAAAAGTAAAGGTGAGAACAGCAGTATACAGGCGGTGCAAGCAAGATAGGGACTGTGTAGGTTTGTTGTGTTAAATAGAATCTGTTTGTAATTTTGAACTTGTACATTTTTAAAGTGTAGCTCCAGTCAAAAAAGCTATTTCTAAGCTTTTTGGAAAACATAGGGAAGGGTTATCACCCCTGTATATTTTTTTGTCCGTCCGTCTTTTTTCATCTCACTTCCTGTTGTCTCCTTCTGTTTGCAAGTAGATGTGTGTATGTTGCGTTGGATGTTTGAAAGTAGGGGCCTGCCCTATATGCTCTGCAGAAATGTGGCCCAATACTGTGCTCAAACAGTTTGGGGGACTCCTCAGGAGGACATGGTGGGTCTAGGGAAGGAGTGACTGATGACATTTAGACGAGGGAAGAGGACACGTTGGTAGCTGCTTTGCTAGTATCCTGAGCCTGGGATAAGGGATAGCTTCATGTGTATACTGTGCAGGAGGCACACAACACCCACTGTAACAGCGCTAGGTTCCCAAGCAAAAAGACACTGTCCCTGCCTATCTTGCTCTTTCCCTGCACACCAACACACTACACAAGGCCACAGCGCTGGCGGCCTTATATAGTGTGGGGCGTGTACTAAACCCCCCTGAGCTATAATTGCCCACAGGCATCCTGCCTGTGGCCAATTATGGCTCTCCTCGCTGCCGGCGCTGTGATTGGCCAAGCATGCGGGGTCACAGTGCATGCTTGGCCAATCATGAGCCAGCAATGCACTGCGATGGCGTAGTGCATTGTGGGCCGTTCACGCCACAGGAATATGGTGCGAACGGTCCACAAAATTCTGAATTCGCTGAACAGGCGAACGGCCCGTGTTCGAGTCAAACTTGCATTTGAGTCGAACACCAAGCTCATCCCTATTCAGGAACTACAATTCCCATCATGCCTAGTCATGTCTGTGAATGTCAGACTTTTACAATGCCTTATGGGATGTGTAGTTCCCCAACAGCTGGAGAGCCATACTTTGAAGATTTCTTATCACTCTAGCACAGTGATGGCGAACCTTAGGCACCCCAGATGTTTAGTTGAGCATCATGGGAAATGTAGTTCAAAAACATCTGGGGTGCCACGGTTCGTCATCAATGCTTTAGCATGTCTTGAAAAAAGGTATTTTTTCATGTGCCTTATATAATGTCCAAGAAATATCAGTTGGAAAATACAAGTGGGTCATGGCACATCTACATTCCTAATTTGGCACTTAAGATGGTCATGCACTATGCAATCTGATTGGCCAATTTCTGTACAACTCGATATTTAGGCAAAATAGGTATTAGGAAGACGCACTTGAACAATTAATTCAAATTAGAGGAAATTAAACAGGCTCTTGCACTGAATCTGATTTATTTAAGATTTAACTTATTGCAGTGTATGGTCACCTTTAACCACTTAAGCCCCGGACCATTTTGCTGGCCAAAGACCAGAGCACTTTTTTGCGATTCGGCACTGCGTTGCTTTAACTGACAATTGCGCGGTTGTGCGACATGGCTCCCAAACAAAATTGACATCCTTTTTTCCCCACAAATAGAGCTTACTTATGGTGGTATTTGATCACCTCTGCAGTTTTTATTTTTTGCACTATAAACAAAAAAGAGTGACAATTTAAAAGAAACACATTATTTTTTACTTTTTGCTATAATAAATATCCCCAAAAAATATATAAAAAAATAGGGGATAGATTTATGGCATTTTTATTAATATTTTTTTTTTGTAGTAATGGCAGAGATCAGCGATTTTTATCATGACTGCGACATTATGGAATGCATATTTGCATATATTTGCATATTTACAATTATACCCCAAAACACATCCCTTTACTCCTCCTGAGTATGGGGATGCCATATATGTGAGACTTTTTCACTGTCTAGATGTATCTAGGGGTCCAAAATCCAGAGAGCTCCTTTGGGCTTTCAAGGGGCAATATTTACACATTTAATTTCCTAAGATCCTGAAGGGTCAGGACATGAGAAACACCAACAAAATGATTACACTTTGTAAAGCAGATCCTCCAACTTATTAACAAAGAAGCATGGTGGGTATTTTTAGGATCAAATTTTTTGCCACAGGCTTTTGTAAAATGTGGAAAGAAAATTAAATTTTTTGCACAAATTTGTCAACTAAGAAGATATTTCTTAACATACAATAAAGCCATACTTTGGATTACACCTCAAAACACATTCTGTTTCCCCTACTGTAGGCATACCACACGTGTGAGACTTTTTCACAGCCTTTTTCACAGCCTAGCCACATAGTGGACACCAAAATCCAAGGAGCATTTCCAGGCTTTTATATTTGTAGAGATCTGCTGACTTCTACTGTTAGGTGCTAATATCACAATGTTGTGCATAATTATGTATTAGGGAGCGAAAGAGGAGAGCTAACAGCACGTGTCCATTTACAGGAGCTGCACTACTGCAATACTGTTTTTTTATCCAGTATATTATTAGGTAAACCTATTAATTGCAATAAAGTTTATATGAAGCTCATTTTACTTGGCTAACCCTATATCTCCTGGTCTGGGATTCTTTAGCTTAAGGCTCAATAAGGTTCAGGTTGCAAATCAGATTAGAAATGAATAGGGAAGAACTAAAGCATAGAGTAGAATTCCAGTGCCACACCACAGATTCTGCATGTGAGAAGCTGCATCCCAGGCTGGTTGGACAACAGTTGGATGATCTCTCCATCACTGCTGAACTTGTCTTCAAGTCACAAAGACTGATGCTTCATGACTACCTTTCACATTTTCGGAGGCTCTGGAGCATCAGGACAGTAGAAATGCTCACAAAATTAGCACATTATGTAATTGGTATTTTGCTTGGGGCTTGGTGTTTTCTTAGAGCTATAGTGAGTCTTTTGAACGTTTTTTAATGAGTTTTTGATAATGTGGAAAGAATATATATATATATATATATATATATATATATATATATATTTTTTTTAACACAACGTTTTCAATAATAAGATGTTTTTAAAACCCTGCATAGGCATACTTAGAATTACATCCCAAAACACATTCTGCTACTCCTTCTGAGTAGGGGGACACCACAGGTGTGAGGCTTTTCACAGCCTAGCCACATACAGGGGCTCAAAATCCATTAAGCACCTTTAGGCTTTTTAGGGGCATTAATTATGCATCTAATTTACAAACTACACTTCACATTTTGGAAAGCAACCAACACTAGGTATTTTCTAAGAGGAATAGTGAGTCTTTGGAAAATTTAAATTTTGAATATGGGGAGAGAGCATTTTAAAATATTTTCTTTTACACAAAGTTGTCAATTAACCTCTTTAGCCCCGGAAGATTTGGCTGCTCAATGACCAGGCCATTTTTTGTGATATGGCACTGCATTTCTTTAACTTAACCGGGTGACTCTGCCCCCTCTGACGCTATGGGGAAGCCATAGCGATGTCCCCGTGCGCCAGAGGGGGGTGAGGTCACCCGGGGACGTCCCATGTGGCCCTGCCCTCAGTTATAAAACAACTGTCACCTGAGAGGACGTCATTATGGCAGGTGCCTCCCATGGAGGCGGATCGTTGGCGACAGGCAGCCTTTTTTTTTGGTCCGTCAGAGCGAGAGAAGAAGATGAATGGACTTCGTGCGACATTTTTATTTTTTTATTTTTTAATAAAGGACTTGTCACAAGCCGTGTCATGTCATTTTTACAATTTTCACACTTTTTGTGTGAAATGGTTACCCTGTTACCATTTCACACAGGGAGGGAGGCCAGTATCTGGGTGTCCCCTTGTTAAAAGGGGCTTCCAGTTTCCGATAAGACCCCTGCCCAAAGACCCCCACAATCACCGGTCAAGGCTTGTGGGGATGAGGCCCTTGTCCCCATCAAGAAGGGGACAATGTGCTTTGGGGGGCTTCTACCCCAAAGCACCCTCCCCATGTTGAAAGCATGTGGCCTGGTACAGTTCCAGAGGGGGGTGCTCTCTCATCCCCCCTCTTTTCCTGCAGCCTGCAAGGTTGCATGCTCGGATAAGGGTCTGGTACAGATTTTGAGGAGGACTCCCATGCAATTTTAAAACAAAATTTGGTTTGGGGTTCCCCTTAATATTCACACCAGACCCAAAGGGCCTGGTAATGGACTGTGGAGGAATCACATGTCATTTTTTTCAATGACTTTTATGTGTATTGCCAGGACCGACAATTCATCATAGCCACGTAGTAGTTTTAAATTACTTTTTTTCTTTAGAAATTTAATTTTGTGCAGGGACTGTTGTAAACACGGGAAACATGCGCCACTTTACAGTGTATAGACACCCCCCCCCCCCCCCACCAGGTTCAAAATTGAAATGAATATTTCACGTTTATTGTTTTACTTTACGCATTATTTAAAACAGCTCCCAAAAAAACAGCAGTTTTTTAAATGTTTTTGCATGTCCCCTGGGGCAGGACCCAGGTCCTCAAACACATTTTATGACAATAACTTGCATACAAGCCTTTAAAATTAGCACTTTTGATTATTCATGTTCGTGTCCCATAGACTTTAACAGTGTTCGCGTGTTAAAACTAATTTTTTGCCTGTTCCCATGTTCTGCTGCGAACCGAACTGGGGGGTGTTCAGTTCATCCCTAGATGAGACCAAGATAAACTTATTTGGTTCAGATGCTGTCAAGCATGGGTGGCGCCAATCAGGTGAGGAGCACAAAGAAAAATGTGTCTTGCCTACAGTCAAGCATAGTGGTCAGAGTGTGCAAACATGTACTGTGACATACTGAAGCAGAGCATGATCCCCTCCCTTTGGAGACTGGGCTGCAGGGCAGTATTCCAACATGATAACGACCCTAAACACAACTTAAAGACGACCATTGCCTTGCTATAGAAGCTGAGGGTAAAGGTGATGGGCTGGCCAAGTATGTTTCCAGACCTAAACCCTATTGAGCATCTGTGGGGCATCCTCAAACAGAAGGTAGAGGAGCGCAAGGTCTCTAACATCCATTAGCTCTGTGATGTGGTCATGGAGGAGTGGAAGAGGACTCCAGTGGCAACCTGTGAAGCTCTGGTGAACTCCATGCCCAAGGGGGTTAAGGCAGTGCTGGAAAATAATGGTGGCCACACAAAATATTGACACCTTGGGCCCAGTTTGGACATTTTCACATAGGGGTGTACTCACTTTTGTTGCCAGCGGTTTAGACATTACTGGCTGTGTGTTGAGTTATTTTAAGGAGACAGCAAATTTACACTGTTCTACAAGCTGTACACTCACTACTTTACATTTTAGCAAAGTGTAATTTCTTCAGTGTTGTTACATGAAAAGATGTAGTAAAATATTTACAAAAATGTGAGGGGTGTACTCACTTTTGTGACATACTGTATGAATGAATGAATGAATTAATGAAATACTTGTATAGCGCACAATGCGAACTGAATCGCCTCTAGGCGTATATTCATTACGTTCCATTTGTTTAGATACGGCATTCCTTATTTTGGATAAATCGTAGCTTTGGATAAATTCATATTCGTTACGTTCACTAACGCAGGTTTCCGTTACATCAGAGGGGGCAGGGTCACCCATACGTCACTGGGGAACCCCTGGCTTCCCTCACCAGTGTCAGAGGGGCGGGTCAGGTGACGGGTGGCCCTGCCCTCCTAATATAAGAAACGTCAGCGCTGGGATCTCCGCAGTGTCTCCGCAGTGGAGACAGAAGACGGATGTATGGACAGCGCTGGACTGAGATCCCCCATCGCTGGATATGATCATCCATCGCTGGACCCCAGAGATTCGTCGCTGGATAGCAAGAGTGGATTAGCACCGCTGGAATCTTTTTTTTTATTTTTTTTATTTTTAATAAAGGAATTTTTCAAAAGTGTGTTTGTCTTATTTAACTATTTTTACACTTTCTTTGTGAAATGGTAGGGGTACTTTTGTACCCCCTTACCATTTCAAACAGGGGGGGCCGGGATCTGGGGGTCCCCTTGTTAAAGGGGGCTTCCAGATTCTGATAAGCACCCCGCCCGCAGACCCTCACAACCACCGGCCAGGGTTGTGAGGATGAGGCCCTTGTCGCAGACCCCCAAAGCATCCTCCCAATGTTGAGGGTATGTGGCCTGGTACGGTTCAGGAGGGAGGGGGGGGCGCTCTCTCGTCCCCCCCTCTTTTCCTGCGGCCTGCCAGGTTGCGTGCTCGGATAAAGGGTCTGGTATGGATTTTTAGGGGGACCCCCACGTCAATTTTTTTAAAAATTTGACACGGGGTTCCCCTTAATATCCATGTCAGACCTGAAGGGCCTGGTAATTGAATTTAGGGGAACCCCCACGCTTTTTTTTTTATCAATGAATGAATTGTCGGCTAATACAGAGAACACTCATTGAGTGTTCTCTGTATTACGGGAGCCGACAATATAGCAGCAAGTGATTTTAAAAGACTTTTTTCCTGCACAAATGACACTTTGTGCAGGGACAGTTCTAAGCACCAGAAACATGCGTCCCTTCACAGGCATACTATAGATACCCCCCAGCTACGAAATTTAAAGGAATATTACACTTTTATTGTTTCACTTTAATCATTATTAAAATCACTGCTCCTGAAAAAACTGCCATTTTTAAAACTTTTTTTTTGCATTGATCCATGTCCCCTGGGGCAGGACCCAGGTCCCCAAACACTTTTTAGGACAGTAACTTGCATATTACCCTTTAAAATGAGCACTTTAGATTGTGAACGTTCGAGTCCCATAGACTTTAATAGGGTTCTAAAGTTCACACGAAGTTTATGAGTTGTGAATTTAATGTAAAACATTTTTTTTCCTTTTCTTGTAATGTATGTGTCATGGCTTTGGGGTATTTTCTCTTTTCTACTGGCAGGTTCACCAGTTTATGCTGTGCAGCCGACTTTTTTCCTTTTCCTGTTTGGTGGGCGCATTTGGGATCCTCTAGCCTTGTCCAGTCTGGTGGGTGGTGGGCCAGGTGCATAGCTGCATGAATGCCCAGGGCATCTATTCAATTTGATGCCCATTTCTGCTCCTCGTTCAATCCCAGAGACATCCTCAATTAGATCTGCTGTACCATCAGCACCACCTCTCTGTGGATGATGCTTGCACGGTGGGCACTTCTCGTCCATGCTCGCTCGGTGACTTCAGATGCAGAGCGAGTGGGAAATATTTAAGGCGGGCCACTCCATCGGCTGGAGAGCAAGGGCGACCCTTATTGATTGCTTTGTTATTACAGGTATTCACTACTAATTAGACACCACTCTTTGATGCAAACTTTGCTTTGTCTCCATATGTAATCCTTTGGAAATATGGAGATTCACTCTACGAGATGTTTTTTTTTTTCTTCTTTTACCATACAATGCTGATGCAGTGACCCCCTCTATTACTTTAACCTAGCTATGTTGATCAGATACTGTCTATATTTAAATTTATTTTATATATATTTTCAAATCCTCCCTCTTTAAGGCTATCTTCTCTGCTTATTATTGACATTGTGTGTTTAATTATTTTTTATTACACAATAGTTAATAATGAGCCCTGTTCCAATTTAATTTATGCCTTTCAGTGCATTTGGTGTTGAATACTGTTGCGTTTATTCTTATGCATTTTCATAGTGTCTATCCAAGGCAACTTAACAGAGCAGTGACATCATTATTATAATATCTCTTCAGGCATCCCTGCCCTAATCTTCACGCATCATTGAGCATAGTAAGTAGAAATTTGAGGCTTTTTGGTCACCGTATTGGACGATGAATCATGTCCAATATAATGTGTTTAAAACTTTTTCCATTTTCCCATTGCAATTCTAATCTGGTCCTTTTATATCTCCTGTGGCTGTGCATGGCCTCCCCTACCATAACTTGGTTGGGCTGGTGGGATCTTCCTGTTTTGTGCACCTTGACTGCGATTGGTGGAGGTGGGTATTTACTCTTGAAGGCCATGACGAATGTTCATATGTATATATACATGCATTTTTGTTTCTTTTATATTTGAATACTGATGAAAGCTTTTTTGTATTTAATTAGTGTTAGAGCTGTGTTAATACTGGTGGTCCTAAATAATCCCCTGAGAAAGTCAATGATTGGCAAAACATGTTGGGATACAACATCTGCACTTAACCACCTGTGCCCCTGTGGGACACCAGCGACCAGTAAAAAGCAAACTGCATATGCTCTGATTTTTATTGAACCTCTTTTCTACTTTATGTAACAATAAAGATTTACACATTTTACTCTATATGTATCTTTCCTTATTCAAGTACCACTATAATCCCATCCTCTTATTTCTATTCATTTCTATTATCAGGGATGAGGTGTGTGGTACTTTAGAGTCACACAGACTGTCTTCCCAGATATGCTAGATGACTTTGGGGAAGGCACAGAAATGGTTGTTGAAACTGCAAAATCTCATAATTAATTTATATCATGTCCTGGATAGCGATGGTCCCACAATTCAGCTGCTTACACAGTGGACATATATAGTGTAATGATTGAGAGAATGTTAGCTAGAGGCAGGTTAGTTAGTGGCGTGCAGGCAGTTTAGTATGTGTAACATATATATATATATATATATATATATATATATTGTAGACATGTCACTGGAGAAGTGGTTGAGGGGGTGTACATCTCACCTAGGTTGCTACACAGTGTGAGATGGTAAATCCAGGATGGATCAGTTTCTCAGCAGCGATATGCTGCTGAGTTGTTATTTAATTTTGCCGGGCCTGGGTTTATATGGAATGGCAGGTAGGTTTGGTAGAGGGACCTGTCATTCCACATCCCCCGATCCAGTTCTGGGTTTGGGATCAGGTGAGCTTTGATCCTAATTAGCCTGGGAAGCTAAAGGCACTGCAGGGTCTGCAGGTGGTTGCTCTCAGCCAGGGAACGAACAATCTGTGTGTTGAAGGAAGCTGCAAGCACAGCCACTGCTGGAGCTAAAACTCACCCTGCGATATCCAGGCGAAAGACGCTGTGTTTGTAAGTGTCAGATAGGTGAGCAGAACCTGTTAGTAAGCGCCCAGCCGGGCTAGGACTTTTATTTTTGTTGTACTTAGAAAGCACGGTGTTGCTGTATATTTTGTTTGCTGGACTGTTTGTACCACGAATAAACGCCAAGATCTGCTTTATAAATTCCAAGTCTGCTGTGAACTGTGTCCAAACACACCCTACCCCGGGAAGATCCCTTACAATTGGTGGAGGTAGCGGGCAACGCGGTTGCTAGGGGCAACGGTGTGGACAGACTTGGCTACAGCTGCTGATGTCCTGGGTGAAAGCTGCAACTACACTCCAAAAACAGTCCAGCAACATGGAGGAGATGCTGAAGCAGTTTATGCAAGTGAGTTTGCAACAACAGCAGGCTCAGACAGAGGCCAATAGACGACATGAACAGTCCATGGCTGAACAACAGCAGGCGCAGACAGAGGCCAATAGACGACATGAACAGTCCATGGCTGCACAACAGCAGATGATGGCTGCACAACAGCGGATGCATAAGGAAGAGTTGCAAGCTTTGCGCCAAAGCCAACAACAACTTATCGAGCACCTGATAGTAAATCGAGAGGCGCCTGTGGTTGCTAATCCACCCACAATGGAGGGAGCCGCTCCAGAGATTTTTTTTGGGAGAAGGACTGTGCAGAAAGCGCTGCAAAAGATGACTGCTGAGGACGATGTTGAGGCCTATCTAACTGTATTTGAGCGCGTGGCTGAGCGAGAGAAGTTACCAGCCGCTGAGTGGGCAGAGGTAATTGCGCCCTATTTAACAGGTGAACCTCAAAAGGCCTACTATGACCTCAGTGAGCAAGAGGTTAAGGACTATACTCGGCTAAAAGAGGAGATACTTGCCCGACTAGGAGTTACTACTGCAGTCCGTGCCCGGAGGGTACGCAACTGGAGCTACAGTCTGGACAAATCAGCGAGGTCCCAGATGTATGACCTAATCCATTTGGCAAGAAAGTGGTTGGAGCCAGACACTTCTACTCCTGCACAAATCCTAGAGAAGGTCGTGATGGATCGCTACCTCCGAGCGCTTCCTACTGACCTGCAACGCTGGGTGGGACAAGGTGATCCTAGGAACGCAAACGAACTTGTCAACCTTGTGGAGAGGTTCCAGGCGACTGAGGACTACCTCCGTGATGTTCCTGCAGCATCTTCACCTCCCCGGAGCGCCAGATCTGTGCCGTCAGCTGGTAAGAGACTTCCATCTATTGGGGGAGTGTGGAGGGGTGCTGATGGGGGGAAAAGGGCTCAAGTGGTGTCTCAGGGACAAAAGACTGGTGATGGTCCCGGGTGGCTAAGGGGCTCTGAAAAGGACTCCTTGCCAAAGAGACCAGGCCCTATCCAGTGTTGGAGATGCCATGAGGCGGGACACGTGTCTGCCCATTGCCCTCTTACCTCTGAACCCATGGAATGTGACGCTAGCCGG
Organism: Lithobates pipiens; assembly: GCF_037356315.1. NCBI lineage: Eukaryota > Metazoa > Chordata > Amphibia > Anura > Ranidae > Lithobates > Lithobates pipiens. Next base: position 445,915,056 of record NW_027507903.1, read on the forward strand.
CGTCAGTCGCTATTTGCGGAACCATCTTGTGCTGCAGTTCCTGGACTAGAGACTGAACCGCAAATCTGCAACATCACAATCAATGACTTTCCTGTTAAAGCGTTAATGGACTCAGGAAGCCTTGTAACCTTGGTGCATGCTAGCCTGGTGACTGGGGACTTAGAGTCTAAAAAGCATATGAGTGTTGTGTGCATACATGGTGATACAAAAGTGTACCCTATAGTGCTGGCTAAAGTCGGGACTGAACAAGGCACCGTACAATATGAAGTGGGTGTGGTTAAAAACCTCATGCATAATGTAATATTGGGGCGCGATTTTCCATTATTCTGGGCTCTTTGGGAAAAAAGAAAAATCCCCAAAAGGAATGAGGATACCTCTAAGGGGGTTGCCTTGTCCACTGTGAATGATAAAAATGTGCAGGATGAAAATGATTGTTTTCCTTTGCAGGTCCTGGCTGGGGAGGAGGAGGCTCCTCCCACTGAGCAAAATATACTAGACTTAGAGGTGTCTAGCGATAATTTTGGGACTGCACAATTACAGGACCCCACTCTCAAAAATGCGAGAGAGCAGGTTGCTGTTATGAACGGGGTACCTCAGGAACCAGATGCTGAAAAAAGATTTCCACATTTTTCGGTGACTAATGATCTTTTCTATAGAGTCAATAAGGTTAAAGATGAGATTGTGGAACAGCTTCTGGTACCTAAGCCGTACCGGCGTCAGGTGCTTGACATGGCACATAACCATGTTCTTGGGGGACACTTGGGGACTGACAAAACGCGAGAGAGGGTTGATTAAGCCACAGCTAAATAAAATTGAGGCAATACAGAATTGGCCTAGACCCCTGACAAGGAAACAGGTTAGAGCTTTCCTGGGTATTACGGGGTATTACCGTAGATTTGTGCCGAACTTTGCCTCAGTTGCTGCTCCACTAACTGACTTGACAAAGGGCGGAAAGACAGCAATGGTCACGTGGACCCCAGAGGCCGAGAAGGCTTTCCAAAGCCTTAAGTCTGCCTTGTGCCAACCACCTGTGTTAGTTACCCCCGATTTCAGGCGAGAATTTCTGGTCCAGACAGATGCCTCTAACACAGGCTTAGGTGCAGTACTCTCACAAGTAGTGAATGGTGAGGAGCATCCAGTGACGTACTTGAGTAGAAAACTAACCCCGGCCGAGAAAAATTATGCCATTGTGGAGCGAGAATGTTTGGCAGTAAAGTGGGCCCTAGAATCATTAAAGTATTACTTGCTAGGCAGGAAATTCAAGTTGGTGACAGACCATGCCCCCCTAACATGGATGAAGTTAAACAAGGAGAGAAATGCAAGAGTGACTAGATGGTTTCTCTCCCTACAAAACTTTAATTTCACTGTGGAACACAGGCCAGGGAAATTACAGGCAAATGCTGATGCATTGTCAAGGGTGAGTTGTCTGTGGGGACAAAAGGCTCAGCCCTCCGGTCTGAAAAAGAGGGGGGGGGATATGTAGACATGTCACTGGAGAAGTGGTTGAGGGGGTGTACATCTCACCTAGGTTGCTACACAGTGTGAGATGGTAAATCCAGGATGGATCAGTTTCTCAGCAGCGATATGCTGCTGAGTTGTTATTTAATTTTGCCGGGCCTGGGTTTATATGGAATGGCAGGTAGGTTTGGTAGAGGGACCTGTCATTCCACATCCCCCGATCCAGTTCTGGGTTTGGGATCAGGTGAGCTTTGATCCTAATTAGCCTGGGAAGCTAAAGGCACTGCAGGGTCTGCAGGTGGTTGCTCTCAGCCAGGGAACGAACAATCTGTGTGTTGAAGGAAGCTGCAAGCACAGCCACTGCTGGAGCTAAAACTCACCCTGCGATATCCAGGCGAAAGACGCTGTGTTTGTAAGTGTCAGATAGGTGAGCAGAACCTGTTAGTAAGCGCCCAGCCGGGCTAGGACTTTTATTTTTGTTGTACTTAGAAAGCACGGTGTTGCTGTATATTTTGTTTGCTGGACTGTTTGTACCACGAATAAACGCCAAGATCTGCTTTATAAATTCCAAGTCTGCTGTGAACTGTGTCCAAACACACCCTACCCCGGGAAGATCCCTTACAATATATATATATATATATATATATATATAAAATATAAGTGCCGCTGCCGAAGCTCTTTGCGGGTGCTGGCCATTGGCCATTGATCTCAATGGCAGGGGCATTTTAGGAGCGGTGTATTCACCGCTCCCGCAATGCCCCAAAGATGCTGTTTGCAGGACTCCTTTTCCTGTCCTGCAAGCGCACACTCCAGTGTGAAAGCACAGGCTTTCACAATGGGGTGGCAGGGGTGACATTTTTCAGGTGCTTTCTGGAGCTATTTCCCCATACACTTCCCCATACTAGTGTCTCTATACACTTTTTATGGCAATAACTTGCAAATAAGCCTTTAAAATTAGCACTTTTGATTTTTCATGTTCGTGTCCCATAGACTTTAATAGGGTTTGCATGTTGGCACAAATTTTTTGCCTATTCACCTGTTCTGGTGTGAACCGAACCGGGGAGGTGTTTGGCCCATCCTTAGTCCTGGACATATCTAGGAATAAAATGGCATATGATGAATTGGGTGTGTAGACCAATAGGAGTGCAGTTCATTTTTCCCCATGTAATTCCCATTTTTGGGCAAGGCCAAGAAAGGTTTTAGACTCAAAAACAGTGATCAGTTTCCATTCAAAGGGTTGGGTAAAAAGGAAATCGGGACTACTGGCAATGTACTACTGGGCATACAAGTTACATTGCTTGCCACTTTACCAGGACCAGGTACTACACTGCTGATGCTTGCTTGCTGCAATTCACTAGGATGTTTAACAGGAAAGTGCGGTGAGGTCAGTGGCTGGTGAGGCACTGGCTAGTATCAGAGCCAGATACACACAGGTTACGTACACTGCGATCGTTAGAGCGAGAGTAATAATTCTAGCACTAGACCTCCTCTGTAACTCTAAATATGTAACCTGTAAAAAGATTTAAAGCGTCGCCTATGGAGATTTATAAGTACTGAAGTTTGGCGCCATGTGTGACATGTTAGGTATCTATTTACTCTGTGTAACATCATCTTTCACATTATACAAAAAAAATTGGGCTAACGTTAGTGGTTTTTTTTTTATATTTATGAACGTTTTTCCCCCCTAAAAAAATGTATTTAAAAAAATTGCTGTGCAAATACTGTGTGACATAAAAAGTTGCAATGACCACCATTTTATTTCCTAGGGTGTCTGCTAATACCCTGCTATATATAATGTTTTGGGGGTTCTGAGTAATTTTCAAGCAAAAAAATAATGATTTTTACATGTAGAAGAGAAGTGCCAGAATTGGCCTGAGTGGCAAGGGATTAATTACAAGTTATGAGTTATATACAAATAATTATCATATATTGTTTTTAAGGTAATTTACTATATTTTCAAAACCTGTACTCAAGCAGGTGGACAAATTACTGAAGTTTGAAGTTATAACTTCCAACCAGTAATTTTACAGCAAATAGATAAATAATAAATGATTATGTGACAACATATAGCATATACATATATAATTTAGCTTGAATATAACAGTACCTTTTCAAAAGAATCAGTTTCTTCCTCCTAACTGTGTGAGAAAACATGGGATTGTGGGGAAATCTTAAGCCGCGTACACACGGGTGGACTGTCTGTCCAACTTAGTCCGCCGAAACACATTTCAGCGGACAGTCCGCTCGTGTGTGGGCTTCAGCTGACTTTTTCAGCGTGCAGTCTGGCGGACTAAGTATTTCGGAATTTCCGTAATATTGTCCGTCCAACTTTGGTTTCAGCGGACAGTCCGCTCGTGAGTAGGCTAGTTGGACGGACTAAGTATGGCGCATGCTCAGAAAGGATTTACACGGCGGAAGGTTGCATTGCTGTGTATTGGACGTCCTATTTCTAGTCCCGTCGTACGTGCTGTACACGTCATCGCGCAAGCTTTCAACGGACTGTTTGTTCATCGTGTGTGGTCAAGTCCGTTCATTCGAAAGTAGGACGGACTGTCCGTCGGATTGTCTGACGGACTTAGTTGGCCAGACAGTCCGCCCGTGTGTTCGCGGCTTTATACCCATAAACACATGTTTTTTCCTTGTAGTTAAAAGAGCTGGACTGGAAGGGAGCATTTGTCTTTTAGACACATGCCCCTTCTATGACACTGCAGTTAGAGGCATGCCTCCACTGCAGCATTTTTATTGGATAGCTGGGACCTTACTTTATCATTGGTCCAAGCTGTTCATTGAGCTCAGTGCCACTGAAAGAAGTGACAGGCATTGTGAGCTCAGTCTGCTGCAAACAATGTGTCAGCTTGTATTTAAAGTGGCCGCTCTGTATTTAGCTTCTGACAGGCTGTGCATGGAGCCCCATATCTCTGGAATCATATGTCATAGGAGCCCCACATTTTTACCAGTGGCGAGGTAGGTTGCTACGACCCTTGAAGCTCGATTTATTTATTTATTAATTTTTTAATGTTCATGGCAGGTGAGGCCCTGCCTAACCTGCCTCCCCTGACTGCACATCCCTGATGTTTAGTATGCTTGGCTCTTTTAGCAGGGAACCTTTCATCCTCTTTAAGGGCAAAAAGGATGTGGTGATTAAGGCTCCATTCACACCTAGGCGACTCTGCCCGTGATTTCAGAATCGTGACAAAATGCGGGTTGCAATTGTTAATGGAACCCTAATCGTGGTGCAATTTTGCTGCGATTGGCCTCTGAAGGATTTACCCACTTCCTGACCAGGCCATTTTTTGCTATACGGAACTGCGTCACTTTAACTGACAACTAAGCGGTCGGGCGATGTTGTATCAAAACTAATTTGATGTCCTTTTTTCCACCATAAATAGAGCTTTCTTTCGGTGGTATTTGATCACTTTTTGTGCTATAAACAAAAAAAGAGTGAGAATTTTGAAAAAACACAATTATTTTTATATTTTGCTATAATAAAGATCCAAAAAATAAATACATTTCAGTTTCATATCAGTTTAGGCCAATATGTATTCTTCTACATATTTTTTGGTAAAAAAATTGAAATAAGCATATATTGACTGGTTTGCGCAAAAGTTATAGCGTCTACAAAATAGTGCATATATTTATGGCATTTTTATTATAATTTTTTTTTTACAAGAAATGGCGGTGATCAGCAATTTTTAGCGGGACTGCGACATTGCAGTGGAGAGATCTGACAGGTTTGACACTTTTTTGGGTCCATTGACATTTATACAGCGATTAGAGCTAAAAATAGCTACTGATTAATATATAAATGACAGTGTCAGGGAAGGGGTTAACTCTAGGGAGTGATCAAAGGGTGAAGTGTTCCCTAGGGTAGTGATGGCGATTGGCGAACCCTGGCACCCCAGATGTTTTGGAACTACATTTTACATGATGCTCCACTACACTGCAGAGTGCATGAGCATCATGGGAAATGTAGTTCCAAAACATCTGGAGTGCCAAGGTTCGTCATCACTGCCCTAGGGAGAGTTTCTAACTGTAGGGGGAATGGACTGACTAGGAGTGGAGAGAGAGATCGCGCTCTCTCTACTTCCCTGACAGAACGAGGATCTGTCTGTTTACATTGACAGATCCCTGTTCTGGCTCTCTGAGAAGCGATCACGGGTCACTAGCGGACATTGCAGCCCCTGGCCACGTGCATCGGCTCCAGCATCATGCGCTCCCTATAGCTCTTAAAGAGGTCGACGGACACCTACGGTGGTTTGCACAGCCGTGCCAACCTGCCACAGTATGACGGCGGTTAATTGCAGTGCAATCTCAGCAAAATCACAATGCACGAATCCTGTCACTCAAGGAAGAAAAGCTTCTTTTGGGCGACAGCGTAGCACGTTGCGATTCTGCTGTGATTGCAACATAATTTATCGCATGCTAATCACAGTAAAATCACACTGTGACTGGGGTGCCAGTAACAAATAATGGCATCGCAATCGTGTCCAGTGTTTTGTGCGATTCTGGAATCGCTGGCAGAATCACGTCGATTTTGCCTGCGAATGCAAATGCCTAGATCTGAACGCCTTAAGCCTCATACACACGATAAGATTTTCCAATGGGAATTGTGTGATGACAGGCTGTTGATGGAAAATCCGACCGTTTGCATGCTCCAACAGACAATTGTTGTCCAATTTTCTTCAGACAAATGTTGGATAGCAGACTTTAAATTTTTCTGTGGACAAATGTCTGTTGTCGTATTTTCCGAGCATGTGTACACAAGTCCATCAGACAAAAGTCCAAAGTATAAACAGGCATGTTCAGAAGCAAGGATGAGCCAGAAGCAGTCGGTCTTGTAAAGTAGCATTCATAATGGAGAATTAACATTTGCGACGTAGAAAATGATGAAATAATGGGATAATAATGAAGTTGCTTTGCTGGTGTTACTGATGGAGTTATTGCAAACAAACTTTCAAAGGCTTTTTTTTTCGTGAGATCAAGAATGATATTATAATGTTTTTTTTTTTTTTTTTTTTGGGCAGGTTACCACAACACCATTATCCCGTAGTTTTTAAGATCAAAGATGCAACTATGTTGATGTCCCTTGTCAATTTTACATTGTATTTTTTTAAATGTAACTACCTACTCCCAAACTGTCATTTGAAGTAAAACACATAGCCAAGTAAGATTCTACACAATTTTTTTATTGTTCATTAAAAAAACAAAAACAAATAAAATTGGACATACTATCTGCCAATATAACTTAAACAAAAAGTGCATTCTGTGCATCCAAAAATATTGAAAATATAACAAATCAAATCATTATTCAACCAAAAAATAAAATAAAAGCCTCATGCATGTGTCCTGCTTCTTAATATAGGGGTTCAACAATGCCAAGAGTTGGTAAAAACAGGGGTCTGTCATCCGGAGATAGTTCCGAAAATCATCTGGATTATTCTCCTGGAGCTCCCGCAGCAAAGGCATATGACATAATTGGTCACGATTAATAAAGTAACCAATACATTTTTTGCCCAAGAAATCCTCTTCCTCCTATTCCTGGACTAGACTTGGGTCTAAGCAATAACTCCAAGGCCAATAATAAATAACACATTCCGCAACATGTCTGGTTGACGAACGGGCGTTCAGAAACAAACTGAAAAGCGCTAAATGAAAAGCGTGAAATGAAAAGCGCGGATCAACACTTACCAAACTTCTACTAACATGAAATTAGCAGAAGGAGCCCAAAGGGTGGCGCTAAAGAGCTGAAAAACCACATAGTGTGTCACTACGTCGTTTGTGTTTGTTGGCCGACAATTCCTTGCTGCTTGTATGCAAGACAAAATCCAGGCACACGCCTTTGGAAAAAGTCTGAGGTTTTGTCTGCAGAAAATCCGATTGTGTGTATGAGGCTTTAGTGTACAAACCTTTACTTTGACAAGCTGCAAACTAAGTGCATTTTTGCCTCTTTCTCCCTACTAATACACTGATAGCTCTCCCTATCTACTCCAACACACACTGACAAATGGCAACTGGGAATGCAGCCTTTTATAGTGAAGGGGGTGTCACATAAAAAACGTCATCAACGTTCAAAGGTCAGGAAGTGCCTTATGCCGCATACACATGATCGGACTATCCATCGGACAAGAGTGCGTTGGACAATCCTCCCATGTGTGGGCTCCGGCGGACTTTTTCTTTCCAAAAGTCCGGCGGACTTAGAAAGAAGTTTTGACTCAAAATTGTCCACTGGACTCGGCAGTCTGGCGGACAATCTTCCCGTCTGTGTGCTAGTCTTCTGGACTTTTGAAATGAACGGACTTGCCCACACACGGAGAAAAGTCAGTTCGTTTTGAACGTGGCTCCAGGTAGACGGGACTAGCGAAGGAAGCCAATGTCGCTGCCTCCATGGGCGAGATTGACACCTAGCTGGCTCCGTCACCTGGTATGGATTTAAAGGGGAACCACCTACCCCGAAAAAAATGGCGTGGGGGTCCCCCCAAACTCCATAGAAGACTCTTATCCGAGCAAGCGCCCCCCCTCCTGAGTGGTACCAGGCCATGTGCCCTCAAAGTGGGGGGTGCTTTGGGGAAGGGGGGCCCTGCACCCCCCCAAAGCACCTTGTCCCCATGTTGATGAGGACAAGGGCCTCTTCCCGACAACCCTGGCTGATGGTTGTCGGGGTCTGCGGGCGGGGGCTTATCGGAATCCGGGAGCCCCCTTTAATAAGGGGGCCCCCAGATACCTGCCCCCCACCCTATGTGAATGAGTATGGAGTACATTGTACCCCTACCCATTCGCCTGGTGAAAAAAGTGTAAATAAAAAAACAACACAAGCTTTTAAAATAATTTATTAGACAGCTCCGGTGGTCTTCTTCCGTCTTGGGAGGGTCTTCTCGCCGGACTCCTCCGCTAGCTTCTGCTAGCTCTTTTACTAGCGGAGGAGCCCGGCTTTCTTCTTCGCCGTCACCACCGCCGTCTGTAGGTCTTCTTCCGACTTCGGGGTCTTGTTCTGCTCTTCGGTTCTTCTGCCGGGCCTCCGCTATCTTCTTATAGTTCTTTTACTAGCGTTTCCCCGGTCTTCTATCGCCGTCGCTACCTTCTTCTCTTCTTCTTCCTTGCGATGTTGACACGAAGCTCTCTCTGGCTGCAATGGCAGGGATGCGTTGTGCGGCGACTTATATAGGGACAATGGGCGGAGTCACATGGTGACCCCGCCCCTTATGATGTCACAGTCCCGGAAGATGCTGGGACTGTGACATCATAAGGGGGTGATGGAAGTGCAGCAGGGTCCCCCCTTCCACAAAGCACCCCCCATGTTGAGGGCACGTGGCCTGGTATGGCTCAGGAGGGGGGGGGGCGCTCGCTCGTCCCCACCCCCCTTCCAGACCGTCTGGGCTGCGTGCTCGGATAAGCATCTGTTATGGAATTTGGGGGGACCCCCATGCTGTTTTTTCGGCGTTGAGGTTCCCCTTTAAATCCATACCAGGCGACTGGGCTAGCGAGGTGTCAATCTCGCCGATGGAGGCGGTGACATTCATTTCCTTCATTAGTCCCAGCTACCTGGAGCCACGTTCAAAATGAACAGACTTTTCTCCGTGTGTGGGCAAGTCCGTTCATTTTAAAAGTCCTGCGGACTCTGGGCACAGTCTGGCGGGTTGTCTGCCGGAGCTAGCCCTCTGGAAAAGTCCGGTCGTGTGTGGGCAGGTCCGCTCGTTCAGAAAATCTGGCGGACCTCAGCTGCAAAGTCCGGCAGTTTGTTCCCCGGATTAAGTCTGCTGGATAGTCCGTTCATGTGTACGCGGCATTAACGATAGTTTGGTGGTGAATTTGTTGATCCATTTGCCATTTCCACAAATTTAGAATTAGTTGGGTTCGCTGCAAACCAATGCTTGAGCTGATCCCAAACCTCATCCTTAGTTAAATTAAAAGTAATTATATATATATATATATATATATATATATATATATATATATATATATATTGTACAGGACGCCAGGGTTGGGTCCTGGATGGGTGCTATGTAGCGCCTATATTTGGGATGTGGTCCCTTTAAGGGAATCATGGTAGGCCTCAGGGGGTCACCCAAAAATGGGTGACAAATTCTCTATATTTAAGAGAGATAGTTGGGACCCGGAATTTGGGAGGCTCTGAAGTGACATTTGGGTGGCAAAGATCCTCCCTCCCTGACCACAGGGATTCGGCCCACAGGGGGTTAACAGCCTCCAAGAAGACAGCCTATAAGACAGGAAGTAGTAGAGAGGTGGTGGTGAGGAGGAGATGAACACCTGTCTGAGGAGGCTGTGTTGTTGTATTGCTGTGTTGTATTGCTGTGTTGTATTGCTGTGTTGTATTGCTGTATTGCTGTATTGCTGTATTGCTGTTTTGCTGTTTTGCTGTTTTGGAGGCTGCAAAAAGATCTCTGCAAGGACTCTAAAGAAACTTTTTGGTGAAGACCTGACTACAGAACTGTAGGTGCTTTATTTTCGTATTATTTGTGCTGAAGATAAGCGGAATTTAATTTCCGTTTTTTGTATGCTGAAGAAAAGCTTTATTTTTGATTTAACTATAAATAAATATATTTTGGTTTCACCTTATACCGGTCTATGCACTTGGTCCCACGGAGCTAGTATCCCCAAACTTTAATATATATATATATATATATATATATATATATATATATATATATAAATTATATTATAAGTATATTGTTTTAAAAAAAAAAAAAACTAAATATTGGGAATTGCATATATGTTGTACACTGCGTTTATAATTTGTTTATTGATTTAGTTCTTGATATTGTCTGCACATTAAAACAAAGAGATCATATTTGTATTCTGATATTAATTTGGGTATATGATCAATAGCAAAGCTTGTGATATTATTTTTATTGTATAAATCAATAATTGGGATTATTGATGTAAACTGCAGTGAGGTAGGAATTATATAGTCGTAGATTGTGGCAACTATTAAGATTTATATTACAGTCTTGTTAACATCTTCTTTTTTCTTTCCTAGAATTCATTTATTATTCATATTAAACATGTTGTTTTGATTGTAACAATCACAAGCCATAATAAGGTCTGAGAACATGAGGCCCAGCACACCAGGGTGATAATTTGATTACATTGTAAATGTTTAATTTCTTGTTTAATTGGTTTGTGGTAATTTTTCTAATCATATTTATTGTTGACAATAGAGGATTTCTTTTTAGTCATCATCAGCTAAACCTGTGCAATTTGTACTATGAGTGTCTCTTTTTTTTTTTTTTTACTTTAATTTTTATTATGAAAGGAAGAGTCAGAAAAAGAGGTACATAGCCAAACGGGCATACCCTGGCAGTAAACTTGGCAAGGAAGTAAGGTACATACAGATACAGGTATGCAGGTATGGTGTACAATACAGTAACATATCAAAATTGTATCAGGATACACGACTTTATAGGGAGGGGAGGTTTGCAATGGGGAGGAGTGAGGATATATAAGAGTACAAATAAAAAGCAGGTAAACCCTGAGTTTGACTTGCACGCTTGATATAGGCAATACCTGAGTGGAGGAGAAATGTCAGAAAAGAAATGCATGGGTAAGTTTAGTAGAGTGTCTCTTTTTTTTTTTCTCTGACTTTTTTACTGTCCAGATGCCAGGCATTCTAGTTGAATACCTGTGTGTGGGACATGCTAAAAACGAGAGCCCAAGTCCAGGGATGTGGACATTTCCTTCCAATGCACCACACATTTGTTTTACTGTAGTGAATAAATAACCACAATTGAAACAATGAAGGGATAAAATATAATGCTGCTGATTAGTTATATTATAATGCTACTGGAAGTTAATATAATACTGCAAGTTACAGTCTTTAAATCACGCATATTTTTTTTCAAGTCCACAATTTACTACAATGCCAGATATTTTAGTATGCCAACAATCTTTCTAGCTAAAGATCTATTCCTGAAAGTAGAGTCCATAATTTCCAGTACATCATATTTTTAAGGCCATGCCCAGTGTTTCTAAAAGAGGACCTGCATCTTATTACTACTAAAATGCAGGGAGGTGCAGCACTCTTTCATTTGTAATCAGAGTCTTCACTTGGAAATGTGATATCCTAACTACCAAGGCCTGATGGGTGCCTTTGGCCTAGCTAGTCAGTAGGCCTGAAAGAGGGCATACCCTGAATGTATGAATATGAAAAAATTTACGATGTGTATGAGTATATGAAAGGTTTGGGGGAAACAGGTGGAGGGGAACCCTGAATGTGAGCCGATGCAGGTTCAGACAGATGGGGGGGGATATACACCCCTCCGACTCCTCCAACAAATACACTTACTTTTAGTCAGAGTCTTCACTTGGAAATGCGATACCCTATCTACCAAGGCCTGAGGTGTGCCTTGGCCTAGCTGGTCAGTACGCCTGAAAAAGGGCAAAAAGACCCGAAAGTAGGTGTGATAAGAAAGCTTGATGAAGGGTAGGTAATAATCTGTCTAGTATAGTAGCGCACGTCCGCATGGCTTCAGTATACGGATCCACCTATATCAGCTACAATAGAAGGAAAACCAATGTCCCATGAATTGATGATAAGAAAAGACCCCCTATTTGGAACCTAGTGAATCTGTGTTAAAGTATAAAGCCCAGAACATGTTCCATGCTGGTGAATGAGAGAAGCTGGGATGGAATTGGAAACAACCCGAAGGGTACCGCCTTGCTTACTGTGGCCGGGAAAGGAAACCCCTGTGACAAAGCTCCGCTGTGTGCTTAAGTATGGACCAACTCCTTAACCTCCCTGGCGGTACGATTATTTCGGATTTTAGGTGCTAAAAGCGGTACCATTATTTTGCATGAAAATTTGGCGTTTTATATTGTAGTCCTGCAATTCTTAGGAATAACTCACTTAAATCTGTCCAAACCAGAGTCTAGCAGACATCCCGGGTATGATAAAGTTTGAAAAATTAAATCATAAATTATAATATAATAAATAATTATAAATAATTGTACCAAATAATAATATAACAATAATAAAAAATATTCAATAATGTAATCAAATCAAAAACACTGAAATTTGCTCAGTTGCAGAATTGTCACTGTCATTACTTTTCAGTATTTGATGACGGATCTCCCCACAAATTGCTATCCCTCAATTCTGCGAGTGATTCTAATTTATTATCGCTGTTTTCTAGCTGGTCTAAAATCATTTTTGATGTACAGTGACAGTTTTGGTTGCTATGGGCAATCTCCAGTTTCCAGGCATAAAGAACAGTTTTTATTATATAAAACTGCATGCAGGGCACAGGGCAGACCACTAGGGACAACGGGGATGTGAAATATTTACATACAGCAATGTAATCTGTAAGATTACATTATACTGTATGTTTACTGTTTGTTTCACTTTTTGAATTTGGCGCCGATCTCCGTGCCCGTGCGTCGCAACGCTCGCAGGGCACGGAGATCGGCGATGTAATGCATCGAGCGAGACACGGCTCGCTCGTACAGCGGGGAGACAACGCTGGATCCGAGGGAGAAGGTAAGTAAACCTCCTCCTGGATCCAGCGATGCAGTCCCGAGTCTGACTCGGGAAAACCGCTCTTGGTATAAAAAATCCACCCCGAGTCAGACTCGGGAATACCGTCAGGGGGGTTAATGACGGTGTGCTACCTTGCTCTGAACCCCCATGTGGGGTTGAAAGGATGAACATGAATTAGTTGCTTTTGAAACATGTGGCATGCCCCAAACCCAAGGAAACACAAACTAGAGAAAGTAACAACAAACAAACTTGACATGAAAACACCAACACCCATCTGTGCCCACCAAAGAATAAGGATGTAAGCAGTAATGACAAGACTATAGCACATGAAATTAACCTAATGATGGATCCCACCCTAGTGTATGTAGTAAGTGAGCCCAAGTAACCTGCAGCGCAGAGACGGGTAATTAAATCTAAACAATCAGGGTTAGTGTACCCACAGACCATGGTGGGTAGTACAGGTGTAATAAAATGAAACGTGCATTGTATGACGTATGGTATACGGGTGAGAAGATTGTGGTCAACGATCATTTAAAAAATGAAACCTTAGCCAGTATGGATCTGTAGACATGACAGATCCTGAGATGTGAGCACTAGCTAACTAAACTCAGGTATACGAAGATACCTGAACGAAAGGTACGATGAGACATGGAAACAAATTAAGATGAAACGGCTATTGGTGTATACAGTGACTGCATGGCACTGGCATGCTACGACAGAACATCCTGTGACATGACCACTATGACAGAAACATGTTATGACAGAAAACATTGTGACGGAACCACAGTAACAGAACCACACTATGACAAAACTGCCGTCACAGAACCTCTGTGACCGAACACGCTAAGACAGAGTCACTGTGACCGGTCTGCTATGACAGAACATGCTATACAGCACCCGCTATGACAGAACACACTATGACAGAACCGCTCTGACTGAACATGCTAAGACAGAGACCACTCTGACTGAACCCACTATGACTGAATCCGCTGTGACTACACACGCCCTGACAGCACATGCTCTGACAGAACGTGACCTGACCAAGCTCTCCCCAACCAAACATGCCTTGATCAAACACGCTATGAAAGAACATGCCATGACAGCACTCGCTGTGACTGGGACATGCTGTGACTTGAACATGCTATGACCGAACACACTATGACTGGAACATGCTGTGATTGGAACATGCTATGACTGGAGCACGCTATGACCGAACGCGCTGTGACTGGAATATGCTGTGACTGGAACATGCTGTGACTGAACACGCTATGACTGGAACATGATGTGGCTGAACACGCTGTGACTGGAACACGCTGTGACTGGAACACGCTATGACTGGAACACGCTGTGACAGAACACGCTGTGACAGCACTGCTATAACAGAAGCACACTTTGAGTGCCTTATCATGAAAACGAGCTGGGGCACACAGACACTACATTAGGGATGAGCCGAACACCCTCCTGTTCGGTTCGCACCAGAACCTGCGAACAGACCTAAACTTCGTGTGAACTTTAGAACCCTATTAAAGTCTATGGGACTTGACCGTTCACAATCTAAAGTGCTCATTTTAAAGGCTAATATGCAAGTTACTGTCCTAAAAAGTGTTTGGGGACCCGGGTCCTGCCCCAGGGGACATGGATCAATGCAAAAAAAGTTTTAAAAACGGCAGTTTTTTCAGGAGCAGTGATTTTAATAATGATTAAAGTGAAACAATAAGTGTAATATTCCTTTAAATGTGGCACCTGGGGGGTGTCTATAGTATGCCTGTGAAGGGGCGCATGTTTCCCGTGCTTAGAACTGTCCCTGCACAAAGTGTCATTTGTGCAGGAAAAAAAGTATTTTAAAATCACTTGCGGCTATATTGTCGGCTCCCCGTAATACAGAGAACACTCAATGAGTGTTCTCTGTTAGGGATGGCCGAACGGTTCGCCCGGCGGTCGTTTCGCGGCGAATTTCGGCTGTTCGCCGTCCGCCCGATTGGTGGACTATTGCCGCCGTTCGCCCGGCGGACTTCCGTGTTTACTGTGTAAAAGAACTTTGACCTATGATGACACATCCATCATGGGGTACAGGACAGCCAATTGAGACATTACAGCACATGGACACTTAGACATTCCCCCTAACTTATAAATAGACCTGATCCGGCAGCCATTTTACATTCTTTCTTCTGTCACTATAGGGAGAGGTTGCTGTGTGGAGCAGGGAGAGACTGCAGTGACCCAAATCGCTAGCTATTTGGTCCACAAAAGTTCTTTTCAGGACTGGTATAGGTGTTAGGTGTAGTTCAGGATATAGGTTTGAGGCACTGCTGTGCTACTGATTTTTGCAGCAGCCTGTTATTTGTCAGTGTGGAGAGAGGGACAGGACGCTGTGTGCTGCAGGGACAGTCAGTTTAATCATTAGCTGTTACTATTAGGTCCACAAAAGTGCTATTCAATTCATTGTTCCAGCAGCCTGTGTTTTGTCAGTTTAAATAGGGACAGGCAGGAAGCTGTGTGTGAGGCAGCGAGGGACAGTCAGTTTAATCAGTAGCTGTTACTATTAGGTCCACAAAGGTTCTTTTCAGGACTGGTATGGTAATATGCTTGTACACGTATAATATTCTTTCTTCCAAATATAGAAAGAATATTATACTTGACTGCTGCCCTTCTGCTGCAGCAGTCCTTTATCAGTATAGGGACTGAGGTACAGTCTGCTAATCATTCACAACCTACTTGTTCCACAAAGGTCCTTATAAGGACTGGTAAGGTATAGGGTTGAGTGAGATACAGTCTGCTATTCCTTAAGGACTGGTATAGGTCCACAATACATAGGGTTGAGGTGCACTACTGCTGACTGCTGCCCTATACTGCAGCAGTCCTTTATCAGTATAGGGACTGAGGTACAGTCTGCTAATCATTCACAACCTACTTGTTCCACAAAGGTCCTTATAAGGACTGGTAAGGTATAGCGTACTACAGTACATAGGGTTGAGTGAGGTACAGTCTGCTATTCCTTAAGGACTGGTATAGGTCCACAATACATAGGGTTGAGGTGCACTACTGCTGACTGCTGCCCTATACTGCAGCAGTCCTTTATCAGTATAGGGACTGAGAGTTTTGTCACAGGGTCATTTAAAAAATGACAGGCAGAGGAAGAGGCAGGCCCTTCCGCAGGGGTGGTAGGGGTAGGGCAGGAGCAACAGGCTTGAGCAAAAGTGGGAAGTTGCAGAAGGTGCGTTCAATTCATTTAAAGGATGCACCAGACTTGGTTGAGTGGCTCACTCAGCCTTACTCTTCTGCGCCCTCCTCATCCTCTCGATCTGCACCCTCTTCTTCACTCTCTGCTATGTGCACCCCCAAAGACACTACCACCAACAACACCACCACCACCACATACCTTCCGCTTGAGTCACAGGAATTTTTTTCCGATCCATATCAAGACATTTCTGATGCGCAGCCACTCTTGGTATTGGATCAGGAAGAGGAGGTAGCAACAACCGCCACTCAGCAGTCTGACGACAGTACCCAGATCAGCCCAAGGAGGAGGTTGGTCCCCGCTGTTGCTGCCTACTCCAAGATCTCTACTTATAGCGGTGGGGAAGGTGACGTCGATGATGACGTGTCTAGTGATGTCACCTGAGTGCCCACAAGAGAGGAAGAGGAGGGGAGTTCAGAGGGAGACATGGACCAGCAGATAGGGAGGAGAAGCAGGAATAACTTGCATTGCACAGGAGGGACAAAGCAGACTGCAAATGTATCAGGAGCGAGTCATCGACCATGTACGGTCACATCTGGTGCTCCCAGGACACCGGCACATGGCTCCGCAGTGTGGGCTTTTTTTAACGTGTCCGCTGCTGACAATATCGTTGCCATCTGCAATCTTTGCAGTCAACGCATTAGTCGAGGTAAGCCCAACACTCACCTAGGGACGACCGCCTTAAGAAAGCACATGAGCAGCCATCACCGAGTCCAGTGGGAGCAATGAAACACACAAAGCCCCACTCCAGGCTCTCACCGTCCAGCCTCGTCTTCTACTTCTCCTTCTCCTCTCTCCTCACAATTGTCCTCCACTCCACCTGCCATCACGCCAAGCTCACGTTTTTCTGAAAAAGGGCAGGCTTCCGTGGGCCTAATGTTCGTGCTTAAAAAAATGATGACGCCGGATAACCCTCTTGCCCAACGGTTGACGGCTGGCTTGTCAGAACTGATAGCCCGCCAACTACTGCCATATAAACTGGTGGACTCGGAGGCCTTTCGAAAATTTGTGGCCATTGGAACACCACAATGGAAGGTCCCAGGAAGGAAGTATTTCTCAGAGAAGGGCATCCCAGAGCTATATGGCCATGTTCAGCGGCAAGTGAATGTATCTCTGGCACACAGTGTCGGTGCCAAGATACATCTGACCACAGACACGTGGTCTAGCAAACAAGGGCAGGGAAGGTATATCACTTTTACTGCCCACTGGGTGAACCTTCTGACTGCCGTCAAGCATGTAACCCGTGGCACCCGTGTAGATTTGGTTTTATCGCCATGGATTGCATGCAGGCCTGGATCTTCTTCTCCTCCTCCTCCTCCTACTCCATCCTCCTCCCTCTCCTCCTCGGCTGACTCCTCCTTTTCCGCTGCTAGCGTCTCTTCCGCTGCGCCGCCCAAGCTCCCCAGAACCTATTCGACATGCCAGGTGAGACGTTGCCATGCCGTGATGCGTCTGTTGTGCCTGGAAGCCAAGAGCCACACTGGCCCGGCACTCCTTTCAACTTTGCGTTCACAGGCAGATCAGTGGCTAACACCGCTCAATTTGACAGTTGGTAAAGTGGTGTGTGACAACGGTGCCAATCTGCTTAGTGCATTGAAACAGGGCAAAATTATGCACGTGCCATGCATGGCACACGTCTTTAAACTTGGCCGTGCAGCGATTCGTTGTCAAATACCCTGGGGTCCAGGACATCTTGCGGCAGGCAAGGAAAATCTCGGCCCATTTCAGAAGATCTTACACGGCCATGGCTCGCCTTGCTGACATTCAGCGGCGACACAATCTGCCGGTCAGACGTCTTTTTTGCGATTGCCCGACGCGATGGAACTCAACCTTCTATATGCTTGATAGGCTGCTCCAGCAGAAACGTGCAGTTAACGTCTACCTGTATAAACTCTGTGGCAGAACAGGTTCTGGGGAGCTGGGGTTTTTTTCACCGCGCCAGTGGCTGCTCATGCGTGACGCATGCAGACTTCTGCGGCCATTTGAGGAGATCACCAAACTGGTCAGTCACAGCCATGGCACCATCAGTGACATGGTACCTTATGCCTTCTTTATGGAGCGTGCATTGCCTCGTGTCATTGATCAAGCTGTGGAGGAGCAGGAGCGGGAAGATGAGGAAGTCGCAATGCTGGATGAATTCCCAGGGGGGGCTACTCTATCTGAGACAAGTGAACAACAGGAGTCTGAAGAGGAGTCAGAGGAGGATGGTGCCGGGGCAGATGAGGAGGAGCAAGAAGAGCATGCTTTAAACCTTTCTGGGATCCCTGTTGTGCGTGGATGGGGAGAGGAGAATGAAGAGGACGACATTATCCTGGATGATGAGCAGGAGCCAGGCCACCACACCGCTTCCAGTTCAGTGGAAATGGGGGCCTTCATGCTCCAGTGTTTTAATAGGGACCCCCGTATAAAAAGCATAAGGGTCAAGGACCAGTACTGGGTGGCAACATACTTAGACCCCCGGTACAAACACAGAGGGCTGTCAGAATGGAGCACTTCCAGGCCTAGCTTTGAGAAATGCTGCATTCTGCTTTTGCGTGCGCTGGCAGAGGAGCAATTCCCACTCCCAGAGAAGGAGTTGCGGGTACCAATCCAACAGCGCCTGCAAGAAGAGGCCGGTTTGAAGATGTGTTGGTGACTTCGGATATGAGGTCATTCTTTCAGCCGACCCATCGACAGGTGTCATCCGGATCCAGCATCAGGGAACACCTAGACTGTCAGGTGTCCGACTACATCGGGTTAACGGCCGATGTGGACCCTCTGAGGAGTGATGAATCCCTGGACTACTGGGTGGGCAGGCTTGACCTCTGGCCAGAGCTTGCCCAATTTGCAATCGAACTGTTGGCTTGCCCCTCGTCCAGTGTCCTGTCCGAAAGGACGTTCAACACAGCAGGGGGGATCGTGACCAATAAGCGTACTCGCCTAGCTCACGACAGTGTTAACTACCTCACATTTCTAAAAATGAATGAGGCATGGATCTTGGAGGAATTCAACACATGTGACCAGTAGACCATGTATATGTCTATAAACAATTTTTTTAAATCGAGCACACAGACTTTCTTCATTTGGCTCACTTCCTTGTCCAAAAAAAGCACACCGTACTATATGCCCATACCCTCCTGTTTGAAGAGGTTGAGCGATGTCATATTTCTACTGGGGCTGCTTATTATGAGGGGCTCCCACCATCCCTGTGCTGTCTTCCTCCTGGGGCTCCTTATTATGAGGGGCTCCCACCATCCCTGTGCTGTGCTGACTTCCTCCTGGGGCTGTACCTCTGCTGTGCATATTATGAGGGGCTCCCACCATCCCTGTGCTGTGCTGACTTCCTCCTGGGGCTGTACCTCTGCTGTGCATATTATGAGGGGCTCCCACCATCCCTGTGCTATGCTCATTATGAGGGGCTCCCACCATCCCTGTGCTGTGCTGACTTCCTCCTGGGGCTGCTTATTATGAGGGGCTCCCACCATCCCTGTGCTATGCTGACATCCTCCTGGGGCTGCTTATTATGAGGGGCTCCCACCATCCCTGTGCTGTGCTGACTTCCTCCTGGGGCTGTACCTCTGCTGTGCTTATGAGGGGCTCCCACCATCCCTGGGCTATGCTCATTATGAGGGGCTCCCACCATCCCTGTGCTGTGCTGACTTCCTCCTGGGGCTGTACCTCTGCTGTGCATATTATGAGGGGCTCCCACCACCCCTGTGCTATGCTCATTATGAGGGGCTCCCACCATCCCTGTGCTATGCTGACTTCCTCCTGGGGCTGCTTATGGTGCAGGTGTCAGTGCTGTATATCACGGTGCTGGTGTCAGTGCTGTATATCACGGTGCTGGTGTGAGTGCTTTATGTCACGCTGCTGATGTCAGTGCTCTCTCACGGTGCTGGTGTCAGATGACTCTATCACGGTGCAGGTGTCATTGCTGTATGTCACGCTGCTGGTGATCATCTCCTGCACCCTCTTCTTTGCCTACCCTGACCTTCCCTCTCCTCCATTGCCTTCATGTGCTCCACAGTCCTGAATTGCCACAACAATTTCACATATAAAAAAAGAATGCTTGTAGTTGTCGATCCCAGATTCACCTCATACATGTGTTATGTCATTGGCCATGTGGTGGGACTATGTTTGCACAGCTAGTAATTATTTTGTGGCTGAAAATTTGACCTGTAGGTTAGCAAAGTTCGCCTCCCATTGAAGTCAATGGGGCCCGCCGTGAATGTTACGGTTTCGCGAACTATCGGCCGCGTTCGCGAAACGTCCTGTCGGAAGTTCGTCCATCACTATTCTCTGTATTAGCCGACCATTCATTCATTGATTAAAAAAAAAAAGCGTGGAGGTTCCCCTAAATTCAATTACCAGGTCCTTCAGGTCTACTATGGATATTAAGGGGAACCCCGTGTCAAATTTAAAAAAAAATTTGACGTGGGGGTCCCCCCTAAAAATCCATACCAGACCCTTTATCCGAGCACGCAAACTGGCAGGAAAAGAGGGGGGGACGAGAGAGCGGCCCCCCCTCCCTCCTGAACCATACCAGGCCACATGCCCTCAACATTGGGATGATGCTTTGGGGGTCTGTGACCAGACAAGGGCCTCATCCCCACAACCCTGAGCGGTGGTTGTGGGGGGTCTGCGGGCGGGGGGCTTATCAGAATCTGGAAGCCCCCTTTAACAAGGGGACCCCCAGATCCCGCCCCCCCCCCCTTTGAAATGGTAAGGGGGTACAAAAGTACCCCTACCATTTCACAAAGAAAGTGTAAAAAGGGTTAAATAAGACAAACACACTTTTGAAAAATTCCTTTATTAGCCGCAAGTGATTTTAAAATACTTTTTTTCCTGCACAAATGACACTTTGTGCAGGGACAGTTCTAAGCACCAAAAACATGCGCCCCTTCACAGGCATACTATAGACACCCCCCAGGTACCACATTTAAAGGAATATTACACTTTTATTGTTTAACTTTAATCATTATTAAAATCACTGCTCCTGAAAAAACTGCCGTTTTTTAAAAACTTTTTTTTTGCATTGATCCATGTCCCCTTGGGCAGGACCCAGGTCCCCAAACACTTTTTAGAACAGTAACCTTTAACCTTACCCTTTAAAATTAGCACTTTAGATTTCTCCCATAGACTTGTATTGGGTGTTCCGGCTTTTCGAATTTGCCGCGAACAGCCCAAATTGTTCGCTGAACAGGCAATGTTCGAGTCGAACATGAGTTTGACTCGGACTCGAAGCTCATCCCTACACTACATACATCTGACTTGGTTCTTTAAGTTATGATCCATGAAAAGCACCCCCTCCCCCACCCCTCCCTTCCCAGTAGGTTTTGCATCCCTTAACAATTGTTTTATGATGCCTTCTGTGTGCCAGTGAGAAGTTACTGGTGTTCAGGAAACACCAGGAAAAACACACAGCCAGACAGCAAACCCGATGCCTTTTTACATAGGCCCTCACCAATCCTGTACTTCCCTACCCTTCTGTATACAATTTAAACTGATAAACAGCCTCCAGATAAAATGAGAACAGCTGCTGACATCCTTTTCCATCCCAAGATTTGTTTATCCCTAAACCAGAAAAAAATCTGTGACTCAACAGAAAATTATGCAGCACATAATATCTGACAATACTGCCTGAGACATCTTCATGGGTCATACTGAGCCACAGAGGGTTAATCATCTCAAGAGGCTGCTCATACCGCACTGGACCTCATCCTGGGAAGTGTTGGAAAGGGACTCAGTCATGACAAAAATTACCTTTGTGGGAAGGCAACCATTCCCTAGGACCCCACTTACACTTGCAAATGGGGCCATTAGAAATTCATGGGGGGGGGGGTTCCTGGTGATTAGCTGGGGGTGCAAGCCCCTCGAAAGCAATGGGATGCTGACAGCTCCCGGAGTGTGATTGCTCATAGAGAGAGAACCAAGGAATGAGTAGCCATGGACGCAGGACTGTCTGCTTCCAGAGTCTGATCATTCACTGTGTCCCCAGATTCTTATGACATGAGTACCTGTGAGAACACTTCTCCCACCAAACCTCAGCCCGAATGGTAATAATAAACAGTCTCTGAGCGCTTTGACTCGGAGCAATGTATTATCGTTACAGAGGCACTTCCCAATGCCGTTGATGCCTGGCGTGATCACTGGGAGAAGTGAGCAAGCGTGCGGGCAACCCCCGGTTAAACCAGCGTAAAGACCAGGAGAAGTGGGGGGCCCCTGCCTCAAGAAGCGGGCGGCCCCCTTGATGCTGCCAGCATGAGCACCAGGAGAGGTGGGAGGGTGGGCATCGTCGGTTGTAACCCTGAATGCTAGCCGATGCAGGATTAGACAGAGGTTGAGGGATATATACCCATGAGACTCCTCCTACAAATACAGCCAGCCTTCTTACTAGTCCGTATATCTCCATGTATCCAGGTATTTTAGTTTGCCAACAATCTATTCTAGCTAAAGATCTATTCACGAAAGTAGAGTCCATAATTTCCAGTAGATCATATTGTTAGGGCCATCCCCTTTGTTTCTAAAAGAGGACCTGAATCCCATCACTACCAAAATACAGGGGAGATGCAGCACTCTTTTTCATTTGTCCATATATCTCCATGTATCCTTGATTTCTTTGATTCACCTTCTAGATTGGCTTCACGGTAAATCTACCAAATTATGGACCATACTCCAGGACGATCTTAATGTCCCTCATCTCACATCTCTACTGTGGACCCCTCTCACACCAAAACCACCTATAGACTCCTTACTCCTCTTGGTAGGGCACATCCTTCATGTATGGGATACATACCTGACTAAGCAATTACTGTCCACTAGACCCAGTCCTCTGACAATGATTTTGATCCAACCCTGCGTCTCTCACAATTCTTGACTTGGACTAAAAATAAAGGTATGTTCCTTGCCCATACCTTGACTCAGGGTACCTTATCACTTCTATCCAGACTTCTGCCATACTGTCACAACCCTGTTTGGCTTAAAAACTCCCATGTTGGTCATTATCTTCAAACCTTACTACCATGAGACACACTTCTTAGCCCTTGTACACACGGTCGGAGAATCCGTTGGAATGTGTCCTATCGTGTTGTCGGATAATCCGACTGTGTGTGGTATGCATCGGACTGTTTCCGTCGGACCCAATTTTCCAACTTGTGACACTTTTTTTGTGAAATGGTAGGGGTACCCCGTACCCCATTACCAATTCACATGGGGGAGACCGGGATCTGGGGATCCCCATGTTAAAGGGGGCTTCCAGATTCCGATAAGCCCCCTGTCCAAAGACCCCACAACCACCGGGCAAGAGTTGGGGACAAGGGCCTCATCCCCACATCAACATGGCGACAAGGTGCTTTGGGGGGCTACCTCAAAGCACCCTCCCCATGTTGAGGGCATGTGGTCTCATACGGTTCAGTAGGGGGGCGCGCTCTCGTCCCCCCTCTTTTCCTGCGGCCTGCCAGGTTGCGTGCTCAGATAAGGGTCTGGTATGGATTATGGGGGGGCCCTACGCCATTTTTTTAAAAACAAATTGGAGCAGGGTTCCCCTTAAAATCCATACCAGACCTGAAGGGCCTGGTATGAATTTTAGGGGGACCCCCACAATTATTTATATTATAATTGTGTGGGGGATTTTTTGATTGAGTGGTATCTCCAAATGCAGTGGTAATTATGTGCTATGTGTTACTAAACATTTTACATATATTATATCTTGTTCTTAAACAAACTTGATATATAAATATAAATCTTCTTTCTCTTAGCGAACTCATCCTCTGAAGAGACCCCAAACATTATGGGTCAAAACGTGTCAGTAACTGCTATGCAATAGTCATTATTGTATGCTATGTATAACTCTCATGTTTGCTACTTCCTGTATTTGGTATGGGTATATTCCCATTCGAGCTCATATTTTAACACTCATGTTACCACATATTTCACCTTTCAATAAAGCAATTGTTATTCTTTACCCAACGTTCCCCTCTGTAATTTTTTATATCTAGCTGCCTAAAAACCCCCCTGGGGGAATCTTCCCAATTTCTCTGCCCATATCGGGGTGAGCAGCACCAGCATCTCTCCCTAATGTGTCTTCCCTTTGCTATCCCCTTACTATTCATACCAGACCCAAAGGGCCTGGCAATGGACTGGGGGGGATCCCATGCTCTTTTTTTCAATGAATTTTATCTATATTGCTGAGACCCGAGAATTCATTACAGCCGCGATCAGTTTTAAATGACAATTTTTCCTTTAGAAATGTAATTTTGCTGCGGTATTGTTCTAAACATGGGAAAAATGCGCTACTTTACAAGCATACTATAGACACCCCCCCCCCCCCCCCCGGGCACGATATTTAAAGGAATATTTCATTTTTGTTTCACTTTAAGCATTAAAAAAATCACTGCTCCTGAAAAAAAACGCAGTTTTTAAAAAAAAATTTGCATTGATACATGTCCCCTGGGGCAGGGCCTGGGTTCCCAAACACTTTTTATGACAATAACTTGCATATAAGCCTTTAAAATTAGCACTTTTGATTTTTTCGTGTTAGTGTCCCATAGATTTTAACGGTGTTCCGGCAGCTTTCGAATTTGCCGCAAACACTGCATATTGTTTGCTGTTCAGCGAATAGGCAAACACCCGATGTTTGAGTCGAACGTATGTTCATCTCGAACATAGGGCTCATCCCTAGTGTAGAATATTGGTTTAGTGTCAGCTTAGGGATAGTGTGAGTATAGTGAAGAGGACCATCATTCAGCTTTGCATAGTGTGCAGAGTAGGGACAGCTCAGATAGTTTCACTGTAGTGTGGTGAGACTGTCATTCATACATACATTAGTGTAGAGTAGGGACAGCTCATCTAGTTTCAGTGTAGTGTAGTGAGACCGTGTCAGTAATCTTGACATTAGTGTGTGGCTAGAGTAGGGACAGTTTAGATAGCATCAGTGTAGTGACTGTTGAACACCATCTATTTAATTGCATTAATGCCAGTTTAATGCCATTTACTGTGTGTGTTACTACTAGTTTAATGCCATTTACTTCTGTGTGCATTACTGCCAGTTTAACACCATATAGTTCTGTGTGTGTTACTGCCAGTATAACGCCATATAGTTCTGTGTGTGTTACTGCCAGTTTAACGCCATATAGTTTTTGCATGAGTTACTGACAGTTTAATGCCATATAGTTTTGTGTGCATTACTGACAGTTGAATGCCATATAGTTCTGTGTGTGTTGCTGCCAGTTTAACGCCATATAGTTTTACTTGTGTTACTGCCAGTTTAACGCCATATAGTTTTGCGTGCGTCACTGTACGTTTGGTGCATTATATTGCAGGATATTATAGTGTATCTGTGGAGTGTGCCTGTGTAGTGTGAGTACTCAAATTAAAGTGCACCAAACAACTCTTTACATTGATTAAAGTGCATCTACGATTTCTTCTTTACATTTGCTTATAAGCACCGCCCCCTCCCTTCCAATAATGTCTGAGAGGACAACAAGGAGAAGCAGACATTCCCTTGGCACTGTAAGGGGGCCAGCAACAAATTTTTCCACAGGCAAAGGTGGATGAGGTGGTCAGTTCTCAAGCGGGGTATCATTTCCTCTGTTTAGTAAGTTTGTCTGTGCTATCCAGTCACAGCATGCAGAGGCGGTGGTGAACTGGCTTACTAAACCTTCCTCATCCTCCTCATCATCTGTCATGCAATTAGAGACTAGTGTACAGTCCCCTGCAGGTGCCAGGGTGGATAAACCTGCCTCCTTGTCCACATCTATTCCTGCCATAGCCCCAACATCAGCAATTAAGGAGTCAGCTGAGTTATTTGACCACAGCATCAGCCACTTGCACCTTGATAATGCCCAGCCATTACTGGATTCAGATGTTGGTTACGAGGTTGAGGATGACAAAAACATGAGCCTAGAGAGAGGGTGGAACACTGGTAAACAAATTGGCATTCATGTTCCCCAAGCCATAGCGTATTGCCAAGTTGTCTCCAGTAGTAATGATGCAGATGGAGATGATGATGATGAGGTCACTGATGTGACTTGATTTCCAGATAGAGCAGAGGAGGAAACTGAAGGTGAGGCGGCACAACCCCAAGGAGGCTGACATCAAGAAGGAGTAGATAGCAGCCGCCCTATTCCATCACATTCTGCAGCTGTTATCTCCCGGCCCACTCCCCAAAGCTCAGCTGTCTGGGCCTTTCAGCACATCTGCAGCAGATCGCACTGTTGTCTCAGGCACATCAAACTTGGCAGAAGCACTAAACATTTGGGTACCATATGCCTAACAAGGCATTTAACGTCCAACCACTCAGCCCGTTGCCAAGAGCACCTAAAACCCACAAAAAAAGGGGCACAAATCTGTCCCTCTCCCTCCTCCTCCTCCTTACCCACTTCAGTCTGCCCCTGCGATACAGAGGCATTACCTTTCAGCAGCCTCCGTTGACAGGGATTATGCTATAGCCCAGGGTGTCCCAGGTCCTAGCAGCATATTTGCCATCAGCACACCGCCACCTGTAGACCGTAGCCAGCAAATTTCTTGGCCCCATCTGCTGCAGCGTAAAAATAAATACAGTCCCTGCCACCCACATGCCCAGTGTCTGAATGCAAGCTTGTCAAAGCTGTTGGCTCTCCAACTTCTGCCTTTCAGCCTGGTGGATTCTGCCCCCTCCTGTCCCCTTCTGTGAATTTGCACAATGTGCTGTACCACAATGGCAGGTTCCCAGTCGCTGCTACTTTTCACGTAAAGCCATTCCATCTCTTTACCATCACGTAGAAGGGAATGTTCTGGCATCATTGGGCAAGGCAGTCAGTCATAAAATCCACCTTACTGCTGACACACGGGCCAGCAAGCCTGAGCAGGGATGATATATTTAATTTACAGTACACTGGGTAACACTGCTTGCAACTTGAAAGGATGCAGGACAGGGCTCGGTGCTGCAGCTTGTTGTGCCCTCATGTCTCCATGGTTGTGATGATGCCAGACCTGTGAGCTCTACCCCCTCCTCCTCCTCTTCCTCCTTCACCACCTCCATGCCCTCTTCTGCAGAATTGCCCTATGAACATCAGGTACCCCCTAAGATTTCAAAGGGCTATTCCCAGAGCAAGGCTAAAAGGTGCCATGCAGTGCTTCAGCTGGTGTGTTTAGGGGACAGGAATCACACCAGAGCAGAGATTCTTGCAGCTCTGCAGGGACAGGCCCAGAGGTGGCCTTAAACCTCCTGTCCGCCCTTAGACAGGGAAATTTGACACATGTGCCTGGCACATGTCCTCAATTTGGTGGTGCAGCATTTCCTAAGTACGTACCCAGGGTTGCAAGATGTACTAAAACAGGCCAGAAGAGTCTGTAGCCATTTCAGGCAGTCATACACAGCCAGTGCTTGGTTGGCTGAAATTCAGCGGGAATTCCACCTGCCCGTAATATGCCTGATTTTTGACATGCCCACCAGGTGGGACTCAACCTTGGGAATGCTGCAGTGGCTATACATGCAGTAGAGGGCCATCAACGAGTATCTGTGCCAGTACAGCATGACGACAGGCTCAGGCCACTTCAGCTTTTCTTTCCCATGCCAATGGCTGATCATTAAAGTGGTTGTAAACCCTTACAAACCACTTTGACCTACAGGTAAGCCTAGATTAAGGCTTACCTGTAGGTCCAAGAAATATCTCCTAAACCTATACGGTTTAGGAGATATTTACCCGAAGACAGCCACCGCTGTCTACAGCACATGCGCTGTAGACAGCGGCGCGCAGGCGCACTGGGCAAGCCGCAGATCGCAGCGATAAGCCGCGAGTGTCGGCTCCCGTGCGCATGCACGGGAGTGACGTCATCGCAGCTCCAGCGAATCGCAGCGCTGGAGCAGCGAGACCCACCAAGAAGATGGATGCTCGGAACAACAGGGGACAGCGGTGACTTCGCTAGCTCCTATGTCAGTTAAGTGACACATAATGGGCTACTATGCGATGCATAGTAGTCCATTATGATTTACCTTTGCAGGGAATCAAAGAGGAAGTAAACCCATCAGGGTTTAATTCCTCTTTAAGGATGCGTGCACTGTATTGTCACTATTTGAGGAGGCCACAAGGATGGTGAGCCGTGACAGTGCATGCATCAGTGACACAATCTCTGTTGTGTTCCTGCTGGAGCAGACTCTGCGTGGCATTATGAACAGGGCACTGGAGGCAGAGCAGCAGGAGGAAGAGGAGGACGTCCTTTCCTCTCAAGGCCCACTTTATCCAGACACCATCATTCCTATGTCACAGAACATACAGAAGGAGAGGGGGGATGAGGAGGATGATGCTGGCACTTTCATAGGCTTTGAAGAAGAGGAAGACGTGCATCAACCTGTAAGTGATGGCTTTCCCAACCCCAGGACCCTTGGGAGTAGTACGTGCCTGGGAGGAGTGACTCCGATGAGTCTGCATCTCAAGCCTTGGGAAATTTGAGGCACATGGGCAACGTCATGCTTCAAAGCCTGCAAAAGGGCCCAAAAATACGTGGCATAAAGAAGAAGAGAAGGATGATTACTGGTTGACACCCCTCCTTGATCACTGTTATAAGGGGAAGGTCTCAGAACTCATCCTGTCCCCACAGAGAGTGCAGAAGATAAAATCTCTTCAGGAGATGTTAAAGAGGATTTTATTGAACGTTTTTCCTGACTCCAGTAGGTTACAGTGTGGTGGAAAATATTGTTTTGAGTCTTCTGCTGGTCAAGAGAGGAGCGTTGGAGAAGGTGTCAGCCTAAGTGAGGCATTTTGGAATTTTATTAGTCCTCGCCGGTCAGCTTCCACATCCCATCGGTACTGTCTGCATCATATGGTGTATGATTACCTTGAGGCCAAAACAGAGATGGAGAGCTTTCCAGGTGACGATCCACTGACTTACTGGGTCATGAGAATAGACCACTGGCCAGAACTTGCCCAGTATGCTATTGAGTTTTTGGGCTGCCCTGCATCCAGTGTGCTTTCAGAACGGGCATTCAGTGCTGCAGGAGGTTTCATTACTGATCATAGAATGCATTTTGCACAGACTTCATGGACCATATGACTTTTATTAGTCCTGGATTACCAGCTATGAAGCCCCTGATGCCGATATCACTGATTAAGTCTTTTGGGATGTGGAAATGCTGCAGGACTTTGAGGCTGCCTAGATTTGAGGGTATTCAATCATTTCATCTGGAAGAATGTTTTTGGTATAGATTTCATAGGCACAATTAACACCCAAATACCAATTTTTCTGCCCCTCTATGACAGGTGCATATCATTGCAAATTTTTACAGGAAGGCTAATTCTTGCTTTCATCAAGAGTACCTCTATAGGGTTACGGTGGGAAGGCACCACCAACACACACAGACCAATTTTTCAGCACCTGTTTGACAGGTGCATATCATTGCAATTTTTTACAGCAAGGCCAATTCTTGCTTTCATCAAGAGTACCTCTATAGTGTTGCGGTGGGAAGGCACCACCGACACCGAAAGGCCAATTCTTACTCACTCGTTAATTCTATCCAAAGTTAAAATGACACCAGAATGTATCCAAAAAATCTATAATCTTGTTTCCAGTGCCCCGCATTGTGGCCCCATCATACACACTATCTCCCCAGCTGTTGCTGAGCAAAATAAAGGCAGCTTGCAGGGAACATTTTCTTTTTTTGGCTTTATAAATGCAATTATTGCTGCAGCAGATTCTAGACATGGTAGATCTGACACTTTACAGGTAGACTAAGGGGAACCCCCCCCCCCCCCCCCCCAGCACTATATTGGAAGGATTGTTTTGCTTTTTATGCTTTCACTTTAAAAATCAAAAGATCACTGCTCATTTAAAAATGAAGTTGTTTACAAACTTTTTTTATTGATACATGTCCCCCAGGGCAGGACCCGGACCCCTATAACCAATGTATGCCAAACAACTTGCATATACGCCTTCAAAATTGACAATTTTTTATGTTCGAGTCCTATTGACTTTAATGGGGTTCGTTAGTCAGGTCCGAACTTTTGCTGTGTTCGAAAGTTCTGGTGTGAACTGAACAGGGGTCCGTTCGGCCCATCCCTAGTCCTCCCCTCAACGATGTGATCATATACAGCACATGTACAGACGCATCTAATGTGATATCTCCACTGTTATTCCAAGGTTCCACTATATTCTTCTGTAGGGATGAGCCCGATGTTCGAGTTGAACATAAGTTCGACTTGAACATTGGATGTTCGCCTGTTCGCTATATGTGGTGTTCGTGGCAAATTTGAAAGCTGCCCAAACACTGTTAAAGTCTATGGGACACTAAGATGAAAAACTAAAAGTGCTAATTGTAAAGGCTTATATACAAGTTATTGTCACAAAAAGTGTTTGGAGACCTGGGTCCTGTCCCAGGGGACATGTATCAATGCAATTTTTTTTTTTTTTGGCTGTTTTTTCGTGAAACAATAAAAATGAAATATTCCTTTAAATATTGTGCCTGGGGGGTGTCCATAGTATGCCTATAAAGTGGCACATTTTCCCATGTTTAGAACAGTACCACAGAAAAAATTACATTTCTAAAGGAAAAATTGTCATTTAAAACTGATGGCGGCTGTAATGAATTGTCGGGTCTCGGCAATATGGATACAGATAATTGAAAAAAAGACCATGAGATCCCCCCCCCCATCCATTACCAGGCCCTTCGAGTCTGGTATGGATATTAACCACTTTAAGACCGGACCATTTTGCTGGTAAATGACCAGAGGTCTTTTTACACTTTGGCACTGCGCTGCTTTAACTGGTAATTGCGCGGTCATGCAATGTTGTACCCAAACAAAATTTGCGTCCTTTTCTTCCCACAAATAGAGCTTTCTTTTGATGGTATTTGATTGCCTCTGCGATTTTTATTTTTTGCGATATAAACGTAAAAAGACCGCAAATTTTGAAAAAAAATGATATTTTCTACTTTTTGTTATTAGAAAAATCCAATAAACTCAATTTTAGTCATACATTTAGGCCAAAATGTATTCAGCCACATGTCTTTGGTAAAAAAAAAGTCAATAATTGTATATTTATTGGTTTGCGCAAAAGTTGTCACATCTACAAACTAAGGTACGTTTTCTGGAATTTACGCAGCTTTTAGTTTACGACTGCCTATCTCATTTCTTGAGGTGCTAAAATGGCAGGGCAGTACAAAACCCCCCCAAATGACCCCATTTTGGAAAGTAGACCCCCTAAGGAAATTGATAAGAGGCATGTTGAGCCCATTGAATATTTTATTTTTTTGCCTCAAGCGATTGAATAATGACAAAAAAAAATTTTTTTTTTTTTTTTTACACAAAGTTGTCACTAAATGATATATTGCTCACACATGCTATGGGCGTATGTGAAATGACACCCCAAAATAAATTCTGCTGCTTCTCCTGAGTACGGGGATACCACATATGTGGGACTTTTTGGGAGCCTAGCCGCGTACGGGGCCCCGAAAACCAAGCACCGCCTTCAGGCTTTCTAAGGGCGTAAATTTTTGAGTTCACTTCTCACTACCTATTACAGTTTTGAAGGCCATAAAATGCCAAGATGGCACAAAACCCCCACAAATGACCCCATTTTAGAAAGTAGACACCCCAAGCTATTTGCTGAGAGGCATGTTGAGTTCATGGAATATTTTATATTTTGCCATAAGTTGCGGGAAAATTACAAACTTTTTTTTTTTTTTTTTTTTTTTCACAAAGTTGTCACTAAATGATATATTGCTCACACATGCCATGGGCATATGTGAAATGACACCCCAAAATAAATTCTGCTGCTTCTCCTGAGTACGGGGATACCACATATGTGGGACTTTTTGGGAGCCTAGCCGCGTACGGGGCCCCGAAAACCAAGCACCGCCTTCAGGCTTTCTAAGGGCGTAAATATTTGACTTCACTCCTCACTACCTATTACAGTTTTGAAGGCCATAAAATGCCAAGATGGCACAAAACCCCCACAAATGACCCCATTTTAGAAAGTAGACACCCCAAGCTATTTGCTGAGAGGCATGTTGAGTCCATGGAATATTTTATATTTTGCCACAAGTTGCGGGAAAATTACAAACTTTTTTTTTTTTTTTTTTTTTTTCACAAAGTTGTCACTAAATGATATATTGCTCACGCATGCCATGGGCATATGTGAAATGACACCCCAAAATAAATTCTGCTGCTTCTCCTGAGTACGGGGATACCACATATGTGGGACTTTTTGGGAGCCTAGCCGCGTACGGGGCCCCGAAAACCAAGCACCGCCTTCAGGCTTTCTAAGGGCGTTACAGTTTTGAAGGCCATAAAATGCCAAGATGGCACAAACCCCCCCCAAATGACCCCATTTTGGAAAGTAGACACCCCTAAATTTAGGGGTACACTAGTGAGACTAGGTAATAAATGGCGGGTGCCCTGAAACTATAAAAAAATAACTAACCAACCAGCGTCACCTGTAACAGTTATATGGTGATCACTGGTGAAAGGGTTAACTAGGGGGCAATCAGGGGGCTTTATGCGGTAGTATATGGGGGTCCCTGGCGCTATAAAAAGCTGCGGCGAACCTAAATACCTACTTGCCTAACTAGCGTCACCTGTGACACTAATACAGCGATCAGAAAAACGATCGCTTATTAGGCTGGGTTCACACTGGAGCGATGCGGGAACGCCACGAATGCGCGGCGGGTTCCCGCATCGCATGCCTCCCGGCGGCAGTTCACACTGCCCTATGCGAACTGCTGGGAGTGTCAGTGAAATGTTACTGACACCCCCAGATCAGTTCGCATATCGCAGTGCGATCTGAAAACTCGGATCGCATGGTGTGAACACCCATGCGATCCGATTCTGCTGCGGGCCAAAAAAAGGGTCCCGTGCGAATTTGCGGCGGGTGCGGCGGGTGTGGCGGGTGCGGCGAATGGCTGAACTCGAATCGCACAGAGATCGGATGTGATTTGCACTGCAGTGCGGTGCGAATCACATCCGTTCTCAAACCGCTGCAATCTGAACCCAGCCTTAGTGACACTGGCGACGGGGGGTGATCACGGGGTTAAACCTTTATTGGGGGGGTTAGGGGGGTACCTTAGAACTAAAGGGGGCTAACCCTAACTGCCCTAACAGTTATTAGTCACAAATGACACCCGCCGGGTGATCAGGGGGTTAAACCTTTATTAGGTAATAAATGGCGGGTGCCCTGAAACTATAAAAAAATAACTAACCAACCAGCGTCACCTGTAACAGTTATATGGTGATCACTGGTGAAAGGGTTAACTAGGGGGCAATCAGGGGGCTTTATGCGGTAGTATATGGGGGTCCCTGGCGCTATAAAAAGCTGCGGCGAACCTAAATACCTACCTGCCTAACTAGCGTCACCTGTGACACTAATACGGCGATCAGAAAAATGATCGCTTATTAGGCTGGGTTCACACTGGAGCGATGCGGAAACGCCGCGAATCCGCGGCGGGTTCCCGCATCGCATGCCTCCCGGCGGCAGTTCACACTGCCCTATGCGAACTGCTGGGAGTGTCAGTGAAATGTTACTGACACCCCCAGATCAGTTCGCATATCGCAGTGCGATCTGCAAACTCGGATCGCATGGTGTGAACACCCATGCGATCCGATTCTGCTGCGGGCCAAAAAAAGGGTCCCGTGCGAATTTGCGGCGGGTGCGGCGGGTGTGGCGGGTGCGGCGAATGGCTGAACTCGAATCGCACAGAGATCGGATGTGATTTGCACTGCAGTGCGGTGCGAATCACATTCGTTCTCATAAACCGCTGCAATGTGAACCCAGCCTTAGTGACACTGGCGACGGGGGGTGATCACGGGGTTAAACCTTTATTGGGGGGGTTAGGGGGGTACATTAGAACTAAAGGGGGCTAACTCTAACTGCCCTAACAGTTATTACAGTCACAAATGACACCAATGCAAAAAAAAAAAAAAAAAAAAAAAAATGACATTGGTGTCACTGTGACTGGGGGGCAGGGGTAATTGGGGGGGTGATCGGGGGGTAAAGGGGGGGTGTGAGTGTGCCTGGCATGTTCTACTGTGTGTGTAGAGTGTTGGTGCAACTCACCGATCCGCTCTCCTCCGTGTCGGAACGGAAAATACCGACACGGAGGAGAGAATACATCACTTCCTCTCCTGTGTTTACATTACAGGAGAGGAAGTGATGTCACGGGGGATTTCCATTCGTCGAGAGAGATCGCGAGGGGGTGGCCATGAATGAATGGCCGTCCCCTCATCCCTGATCTCTCCCGAACGAATGCCGACCGCCGCAGGCACCGGGGGGGGGCCCGATCGGGCCCCCCACCCGCGGGCAGGCATGGACTTATATATACGCCAATATGCCTGCCCGTGCCATTCTGCCGACGTATATCGTCGTGCGGCGGTCGGCAAGTGGTTAAAGGGAACCCCGAATCAAAAAAAAAAAAAAACAAATGCATAGGGGGTCCCCCTAAAATCCATACAAGGCCCTTCGGGTCTGATATGGAAATTAAAGGGAAACCTGTGACAAATAAAAAAAATGGCATAGGGACCCCCCCAAAATTCATACCAGACCCATCAGGTCTGGTACGGTTTTAAGGGGAACCCTGCACCAAAAAAAAAAAAAAAAGGACATAGGAGTCCCCCCAAAATCCATGCCACACCCTTATCTGAGCACGCAACCTGGCCGGCCACAGGAAAAGAGGTGGGACGAGAGAGCGCCCCCCTCCTGAAACGTACCAGGCCACATGCCCTCAACATGCGGAGTGTGCTTTGGGGTAACCACCCAAAGCACCCATGTTGATGGGGGGCCTCATCCCCACAACCCTTGCCTGGTGGTTGTGGGG
Organism: Lithobates pipiens; assembly: GCF_037356315.1. NCBI lineage: Eukaryota > Metazoa > Chordata > Amphibia > Anura > Ranidae > Lithobates > Lithobates pipiens. Next base: position 445,950,003 of record NW_027507903.1, read on the forward strand.
GTCTGCGGGGGGGCTTATCGGAATCTGGAAACCCCCTTTAACAAGGGGACCCCCAGATCCCAGCCTCCCTCCTGTGTGAATTGGTAACGGGGTACAAATGTACCCCTACCATTTCACAAAAAAGTGTCAACATGGTAAAAAAAGACAAGAGACAGCTTGGGACAAGTCCTTTATTAAAAAATGAAAATGTCCCATGATCTCCACTCATCTTCTTCTATCACGCCGTCCGATGGACCGAAAAAGGAAAAAAAAAGCCACAACCGACCCGCCTCCATGGGAGGCTCCCACCATCTGATGCATCCTCGCTGTGACAGCTCTTATATAACTGAGGGTGGGGCCACCCGGTGAGGTAACTGGGTAACCCCGCCCTTTCTTACTCTATGGGGGTTTCCCATGGCTTCCCGGTGGAGTGTGAACAGATGAGGCCACAAGATGTAAACGGTGTTGCTAGGCAAATTGGCTGTTCAGCGTGTTGCTGCATGTGAGGAGAAGAAGGCGTAGCTTGCTGCAATGGCTATCTGCGAACCAGAAGGTCTTCTATCACAAGCTGGCATGCCCCCTGGTCCGTAAATAGCCTTTGCAGCAAGCTCCACACTAGGGACGAGCTTCGTGTTCGAGTCGAACATACGTTCGACTCGAACATCGGCTGTTCGTCCGTTCGGCGAAGTCCGAACATTTTGGTCCGTTCGCGCCAAATTCGTGTGGCGCTCACGGCCCACAATGCACTGCAATGGCGCAGTGCATTGCTGGCTCATGATTGGCCAAGCATGCACTGTGACCCCGCATGCTTGGCCAATCGCAGCGCCAGCAGCGAGGAGAGCCATGATTGGCCACAGGCAGGATGCCTGTGGCCAATCATAGCTCAGGCTGTGTAGTGCACGCCCCACACTATATAAGGCCGCCAGCGCGGCGGCCTTGTGTAGTGTGTTGGCGTCTGAAGCAGTGGGTGTTCTGTGTACCTTCAACACAGTACACACCGATCGTTTTCAGGCGATTTTCGATCTTGCTGTTGTTTAGTGGTTGTTGTCTGCATGCCCTGACCGCAGTATACACCGCTATATTCACCTCACCTATATAGCTAGTGATCTATCTTTTATAATAGAGCTTGCAGTCAGTAGTGTTAGGAGCTTGTGCGTGCTGTCTGCATGCTCTGTACCCAGTACATACCGCTATATCCACCTACATAGCTCTTCTCTATTTGAGCCCACTTGCCATCTGCAGGAGTTATTGGAAGTTGTGTGTGCCTCCAGCACAGCACAGTATACATCTGCATATACCCCTTTATCTCTGGTGTTCTATAATAAAGGCATCTGCAGGAGTTAGTGGGTGTTCTCTGTACCTTCAACACAGTACACACCGATCATTTTTGGACGATTTTCGATCTTGCTGTTGTGTAGTGGTTGTTGTCTGCGTGCCCTGACCGCAGTATACACCGCTATATTCACCTCACCTATATAGCTAGTGATCTATCTTTCATAATAGAGCTTGCAGTCAGTAGTGTTAGGAGCTTGTGCGTGCTGTCTGTGTGCTCTGTACCCAGTACATACCGCTATATACACCTACATAGCTCTTCTCTATTTGAGACCACTTGCCATCTGCAGGAGTTATTGGAAGTTGTGTGTGCCTCCAGCACAGCACAGTATACATCTGTATATACCCCTTTATCTCTGGTGTTCTATAATAAAGGCATCTGCAGGAGTTAGTGGGGGTTGTGTGCCTCTAGCACAATATACACTACCCAACTGCTTTTTTACCCAACTCCCTTCAGGCCATTACCATGTCTGGAAGGCCAGCAAGGAGAGGCAGACAGGCGCGAGCCGATAAAAGAGGGCAAGCAGGCTCTGTGTCTAGAGACAACAGTGCTGGTCGTGGACGCGGTGCATTGTCATCAGCACGTGGCCATGGGACACGCTTGTCCTTCTTTTCGGCAGCTGGACATGTTGAGCCGCAACATGCCAACGACTTGGTAGAGTGGATGACCAAGCCCTCTTCATCCTCCTCATCCTCTCTCACCCAGTCTCAGGGTACTAGCAAAGCAGCTGCCAACGCATCGTCTTCCCTCCTCTCAATGTCATCATCAGTGACTCCTTCCCTAGACCCACCACGTCCTCCTGAGGAGTCTCCTGAACTCTTTGAGCACAGTGTTGGGTACATGCTCCAGGAGGATGCCCAGTGTTTTGTGGGCTCTGATGATGACACTCAGCTAGAGGAAGGCAGTAGCGTGAGCGCAGAGAGAGGGGATGCTCAAGAAGGACAGCAATCTGGCAGTCATGTTCCACAAGCTGCAGCATACTGCCAGGTTTGCTACAGCGATGAAGAGGGAGGGGATGATGAGGGCACTGACTCCACGTGGGTGCCTGGAAGGAGAGAGGAGGAGGAGGAGGAGGCACATGTCCAACGAGGCAGGATGCCCTCCGGGGGCCAGCTTAGGGGCAGCACACCGACTGAATCACACCGCAGAGCTCCGCCTGTGCAGGGCGCTGCCTCTGCGCGTTATTCTAAAAGTTCTTTGGTGTGGGCCTTTTTTGAGACGAGTGCATCAGATCGCACTGCTGCTATTTGCAACATATGTCTCAAGCGTATCTCGTGTGGCCAAAACATCAGCCGCTTGGGCACCACATGCTTGACCAGACATATGTTGACCTGCCATGCAGCTCGTTGGCAAGCGTACCTCAAAGACCCACACCAAAGAACAAAGCGGACCTCTCCTTGCTCCATATCAGCTGGCATCTCCAACCCCACTAGACCTTCAGTCCTCTCTGAAACCTGCTCTGAGAGGAATGAAGGTGTAGAATTAGGTGTGTCACAGCCAAGTGCTTCCGGAAACTCTGCTGCTGGACCGGCGAAAGAAGTTCACTCCCAGCCATCCACATGCCCAGCGGTTGAATGCTAGCTTGGCTAAATTGCTAGCACTTCAACTGCTGCCTTTTCAGTTGGTAGACTCGGCCCCCTTCCGTGAGTTTGTACAATGTGCGGTTCCTCAGTGGCAGGTCTCCAAACGCCACTTTTTCTCACGAAAGGCGATTCCGGCTCTCTACCGGCATGTGGAAAGCAATGTCCTTGCCTCGCTGGCCAGGGCGGTCAGCGGTAAGGTGCATATTACCACTGACTCATGGTCCAGCAGGCATGGACAGGGACGTTACCTGTCTTTCACGGCCCATTGGGTCACTCTTCTGGCAGCTGGGAAGGATGCAGGACAAGGTGCAGTAGTGTTGGAGGTTGTTCCGCCACCACGCCTCCAAAATGCTACTATTGGTTGTGACACACCTCTCTCCTCCACCCCCTCCTCTTCTTCTTCCTCCATGGCCTCTTCCAGTGCTCTGTCCTCAGAACCAGCGGTGCTTCGTAGGCGTTCCAGGGGCTACGCAAGTACGCAGGCAAAACGATGCCATGCCGTGCGTGCGCTGGTTTGTTTGGGGGACAGGAGCCACACTGGGGCGGAAGTTTTGTCAGCTCTGCAGGGGCAGGCCGAGAGGTGGTTGACACCATGCCAGCTTAAGCCAGGAATGGTGGTTTGTGACAATGGCACCAACCTCCTCTCCGCCCTCCGACAGGGACAACTGACCCATGTGCCCTGTGTAGCTCACGTCCTTAACCTGGTGGTGCAGCTGTTCTTGGGCAGGTACCCCGGCTTACAGGATGTCCTGAAGCAGGCCAGGAAAGTCTGTGTGCATTTCCGCCGATCATTTAATGCCTGTGCTCGGCTGGCTGAGCTCCAAAAGGAGTTGAACCTGCCCAAGAACCGCCTTATATGTGACATGCCCACCAGATGGAACTCAACACTGGCCATGCTGCAGCGGCTGCACACGCAGCAGAGGGCCATAAATGAGTACCTGTGCGACTACGGCACCAGGACAGGGTCAGGGGAGCTCGGTTTTTTCTCACCACGCCAGTGGGGCATGATCAGGAATGCATGCACTGTCCTGTCACCGTTTGAGGAGGCCACAAGGATGGTGAGCAGTGACAGTGCATGCATCAGTGACACTGTACCTCTCGTCCACCTCTTGGAGCATACGCTGCGTGGAATAATGGACAGGGCACTTGAGGCAGAACAGAGGCAGGAAGAGGAGGACTTCCTTGCCTCTCAAGGCCCCCTTTATCCAGACAGTGTTCCTGCTGTGCCACCCATCACACAGGAAGAGGATGAGGAGGAGGAAGAGGAGGAGGAGGATGATTGTGTCAGCATGGAGGTGGAGGCTGGCACTCAGCATCAGCAGCAGCAGCAGTCTTGTAGGGATGATTTACAGTCCCAACAAACACGTGGACTTGTACGTGTCTGGGAGGAGGTAGCTGCGGATCATGTTGTCCTTAGTGACCCAGAGGACTCCGGACCGAATGCCTCAGCTAACCTACGCTGCATGGCCTCCCTGATCCTGCAAAGCCTGCGGAAGGATCCTCGTATTCTTCGGATCAAGGAGAGGGACCATTACTGGCTGGCCACTCTCCTTGATCCACGGTACAAGGGTAAGGTTGCCGACCTTATCTTGCCATCGCAGAGGGAGCAGAGGATGAGACATCTCCGGGAGGCCTTGCAGAAAGGTCTGTGCAACGCGTTCCCAGAGACTGGGAGGTTACAAACTCCTGGTCCTGGACAACGTGTTGCTGAGGCATCGGTCAGAAGGAGCGGTGGAGAAGGTGGCCGTCTGACTGATGCTTTCAGACAATTTTTTAGTCCGCAGCCCCAAGGTATGATCAGTTCCAGCACCCATCGCCAGCATCTGATTTACATGGTGCAGGAATACCTAGGGGCAAGGTCAGACTTGGACACCTTTCCCACCGAAAATCCTCTGGCTTACTGGGTCTTGAGGATGGATCACTGGCCAGAGCTTGCACAGTATGCAATTGAGCTACTGGCCTGTCCTGCATCCAGCGTTCTTTCGGAACGCACCTTCAGTGCTGCTGGTGGCTTTGTTACCGATCACAGGGTGCGCCTGTCCACCGAATCAGTTGATCGACTGACCTTCATCAAGATGAATCAGTCTTGGATCACCCACAGCTACCAAGCACCTGAAGCTGATGTAACAGAATAATTTTTTTTTGAAATATCACATCCCTTCAAGACTGCCTATGCTGATGCTGAGTGACTGTCCTGTTATGTTGATTGTCTATCCTCTTCCTCCTCCGCTGATATGTTGGAAGAACATTTCTGGTTCTGGTTGATGCCATCAGCCCAATTTTTCTGCCCCTGTTTAACAGGGGCGTTTAAGTACAATTTTTGATGCAATGCTTTGCAGCAGGGCTAATTCCTGCAATCAAACAAGAGTATATGGGAGAGGTTGCAGTGTGGTGGCACCAGCACCAGTGCCTAAGGCCCAATTTTTCTGCCCCTGTTTAACAGGGGCGTTTAATTACAATTTTTGATGCAATGCTTTGCAGCAGGGCTAATTCCTGCAATAAAACTAGAGTATATGGCAGAGGTTGCAGTGTGGTGGCACCAGCACCAGTGCCTAAGGCCCAATTTTTCTGCCCCTGTTTAACAGGGACATGTAATTACAATTCTTGATATAATATTTCACAGGAGGGCCCCTTCCTGTGCCCACCCAGAGTAACGGTGAGGACTTATAGTGTTGTGGCACCAGCACCACAACCACCAAAGGTCAATTTTTCTACCACTGTTCAACAATGGCATGTAATTACAATTCTTGATATAATCGTTCACAGCAGGGCACTCGAGCGCCCACCAAGAGTCACTTTGAGGGCTTACAATGTTGTGGCAAAACCAACACCTTGTTCCGCCATTTCTGCAGAGCATATAGGGCAGGCCCCTACTTTCAAACATCCAATTTACAAACATCTCCTACTTGCAAACGGAAGGAGACAACAGCAAGTGAGATGAAAAAAGATGGACGACAAAACAAATTATACAGGGGTGATAACCCTTCCCTATGTTTTCCAAAAAGCTTAAAAATAGTTTTTTTGACTGGAGCTACACTTTAAAAATGTACCAGTTGAAAATTACAAACAGATTCAACTTAACACAACAAACCTACACAGTCCCTGTCTTGTTTGCACCGCCTGTATACTGCTGTTCTGAGTATATAGGGCCTGGGGGCCACACGCATTTCCTTTTTTTAATATGGGTACAGGGTTCCCCTTAATATGCGTACAAGACCCAAATAGGCTGGTAATGGGCAGGGAGGGCTACCCATGCCATTTTTCTCAAAGATTTTCAACCATATTGCAGGAACCAGATATAACATTAAAACCGCAAGCAGTTTTAAATGGTGTTATTTCCGTTTAATGTCATTTTGTGCAGGGACTGTTCTAAACACGGGAAACACGTGGCACTTCACAGGCATACTACAGACACCCCCCAGGCACCATATTTAAAGGAATATTTCACTTTTTTTTCACTTTAATCGTCATTAAAATCAGTGCTCCCGCCAAAACGGCCATTTTTAAAAACATTTTAGGCCTTGACCCATGTCCCCTGGGGCAGGAGCCAGGTCCCCAAACCCTTTTTAGGACAGTATCTTGCATATTAGCCGTTAAAATTAGCACTTTTAATTTCGAACGTTCGAGTCCCATAGACTTCAATGGGGTTCTAAAGTTTGTTTGAATTTGGGGTCCGTTCGAAAGTTCTGGTGCGAACCGAACCGGGGGGTGTTCTGCTCATCCCTACTCCACACATGCAGCAACACAATTTCCCAGCAACAGCTACCAGAACATCTCCTGATTAGTGATGGCCGAACGGTTCGCCCGGCGGTCGTTTCGCGGCGAATTTCCGACTTTCGCCGTCCGCGGGTTCGAACGCCTTTTTCCGTCGTTCGCCCCGGCGGACTTACGTGTTTAATGTATACAAGAACTTTAACCTTTCGTGACACGTTTATCATGTGTTACAGGACAACCAATTGAGACATGACAGCTCATGGACACTTGGACATTCCCCCTAACCTATAAATACACCCGATCCGGTGGCCATTTTACATTCTTTCTTCTGTCACTGTAGGGAAAGGATCCTGTGTGGAGTAGGGACAGAGAAAACGCTAGCTATTTGGTACACAAAAGTTCTTTTCAGGACTGGTATAGGTGTTAGGTCAGCAGCCTGAGTTTCTTTTGTCAGTTTAGATAAAGGGACAGAGCGCTGTATGCTGCTATTTTAGGGACAGCTCAGCCAGATTAGTCTTTCTTCATCATCATCATCATCATCATCATTAGCTGTTACTATCAGGTCCACAAAAGAGCTGTTCCAGCTAATCGTTCCAGCCTACTCTTTTTTGCCAATTTGTATAGGGACAGGCAGGAAGCAGTGTGTCAGGCAGTGAGGATAATTTTAAAGACTTGCTGTTACTATTAGTTCCACAAAGGTTCTTTTCAGGACTGGTATCAGTGGTACGGTAATAGGCTTGTACACGTATAATATTCTTTCTTCCAAATATAGAAAGAATATTATACTTGACTGCTGCCCTTCTGCTGCAGTCTGCTAATCATTCACAACTCACTTGTTCCACAAAGCTCTTTATCAGGACTGGTAACTTGGTCTGTCTAGGGTGCTACGGTACATAGGCTTGGGTGCGGTACAGTCTGCTGTTCTGTAAGGACCGCTATCGGTCCACAATACATAGGGTTGCCGTGCACTACTGCTGACCGCTGCCCTATACTGCAGCAGTCCTTCATTGGTATAGGGACTGACGTACAGTCTGCTAATCACTAACACACAACCTGCTTGGTCCACAAAAGTTCTTATAAGGACTGGTAACTTGGTATAGGGTGCTACGGTACATAGGCCTGAGTGCGTTACAGTCTGCTGTTCTGTAAGGACCGCTATCGGTCCACAATACATAGGGTTGCCGTGCACTACTGCTGACCGCTGCCCTATACTGCAGCAGTCCTTCAGCGGTATAGGGACTGACGCACAGTCTGCTAAACACTAACACACAACCTGCTTGGTCCACAAAAGTTTTTATAAGGACTGGTAACTTGGTATAGGGTGCTACGGTACATAGGCCTGAGTGCAGTACAGTCTGCTGTTCTGTAAGGACCGCTATCGGTCCACAATACATAGGGTTGCCGTGCACTACTGCTGACCGCTGCCCTATACTGCAGCAGTCCTTCATTGGTATAGGGACTGACGTACAGTCTGCTAATCACTAACACACAACCTGCTTGGTCCACAAAAGTTCTTATAAGGACTGGTAACTTGGTATAGGGTGCTACGGTACATAGGCCTGAGTGCGTTACAGTCTGCTGTTCTGTAAGGACCGCTATCGGTCCACAATACATAGGGTTGCCGTGCACTACTGCTGACCGCTGCCCTATACTGCAGCAGTCCTTCATTGGTATAGGGACTGACGTACAGTCTGCTAATCACTAACACACAACCTGCTTGTTCCACAAAAGTTCTTATAAGGACTGGTAACTTGGTATAGGGTGCTACGGTACATAGGCCTGAGTGCGTTACAGTCTGCTGTTCTGTAAGGACCGCTATCGGTCCACAATACATAGGGTTGCCGTGCACTACTGCTGACCGCTGCCCTATACTGCAGCAGTCCTTCATTGGTATAGGGACTGACGTACAGTCTGCTAATCACTAACACACAACCTGCTTGGTCCACAAAAGTTCTTATAAGGACTGGTAACTTGGTATAGGGTGCTACGGTACATAGGCCTGAGTGCGTTACAGTCTGCTGTTCTGTAAGGACCGCTATCGGTCCACAATACATAGGGTTGCCGTGCACTACTGCTGACCGCTGCCCTATACTGCAGCAGTCCTTCAGCGGTATAGGGACTGACGCACAGTCTGCTAAACACTAACACACAACCTGCTTGGTCCACAAAAGTTTTTATAAGGACTGGTAACTTGGTATAGGGTGCTACGGTACATAGGCCTGAGTGCGTTACAGTCTGCTGTTCTGTAAGGACCGCTATCGGTCCACAATACATAGGGTTGCCGTGCACTACTGCTGACCGCTGCCCTATACTGCAGCAGTCCTTCATTGGTATAGGGACTGACGTACAGTCTGCTAATCACTAACACACAACCTGCTTGGTCCACAAAAGTTCTTATAAGGACTGGTAACTTGGTATAGGGTGCTACGGTACATAGGCCTGAGTGCGTTACAGTCTGCTGTTCTGTAAGGACCGCTATCGGTCCACAATACATAGGGTTGCCGTGCACTACTGCTGACCGCTGCCCTATACTGCAGCAGTCCTTCATTGGTATAGGGACTGACGTACAGTCTGCTAATCACTAACACACAACCTGCTTGGTCCACAAAAGTTCTTATAAGGACTGGTAACTTGGTATAGGGTGCTACGGTACATAGGCCTGAGTGCGTTACAGTCTGCTGTTCTGTAAGGACCGCTATCGGTCCACAATACATAGGGTTGCCGTGCACTACTGCTGACCGCTGCCCTATACTGCAGCAGTCCTTCAGCGGTATAGGGACTGACGTACAGTCTGCTAAACACTAATACACAACCTGCTTGGTCCACAAAAGTTCTTATAAGGACTGGTAACTTGGTATAGGGTGCTACGGTACATAGGCTTGAGTGCGGTACAGTCTGCTGTTCTGTAAGGACCGCTATCGGTCCACAATAGATAGGGTTGACGTGCACCACTGCTGACCGCTGCCCTATACTGCAGCAGTCCTTCAGCGGTATAGGGACTGACGTACAGTCTGCTAAACACTAATACACAACCTGCTTGGTCCACAAAAGTTCTTATAAGGACTGGTAACTTGGTATAGGGTGCTACGGTACATAGGCTTGAGTGCGGTACAGTCTGCTGTTCTGTAAGGACCGCTATAGGTCCACAATAGATAGGGTTGACGTGCACCACTGCTGACCGCTCACCTATACTGCAGCAGTCCTTCAGCGGTATAGGGACTAAGAGTTTTGTCACAGGGTCATTTAAAAAATGACATGCAGAGGAAGAGGCAGGCCCTTCCGCAGGGGTGGTAGGGGTAGGGCAGGAGCAACAGGCTTGAGCCAAAGTGGGAAGTTGCAGAAGGTGCGTTCAATTACTTTAAAGGATGCACCAGACTTGGTTGAGTGGCTCGCTCAGCCTTACTCTTCTGCACCCTCCTCATCCTCTCGATCTGCACCCTCTTCTTCACTCTCTGCTATGTGCACCCCCAAAGACACTACCACCAACAACACGACCACCACCACCACCACCACATACCTTCCGCTTGAGTCACTGGAATTATTTTCCGATCCATATCAAGAGGACATTTCTGATGCGCAGCCACTCTTGGTATTGGATCAGGAAGAGGAGGTAGCAACAAGCGCTACTCAGCAGTCTGACGCCAGTACCCAGATCAGCCCAAGGAGGAGGTTGGTCCCCGGTGTTGCTGCCTACTCTACTTATAGCGGTGGGGAAGGTGACGTTGATGATGACGTGTCTAGTGATGTCACGTGGGTGCCCACAAGAGAGGAAGAGGAGGGGAGTTCAGAGGGAGATATGGACCAGCAGATAGGGAGGAGAAGCAGCAATGACTTACATTGCACAGCAGGGACAAAGCAGACTGCAAATGTATCAGGAGCGAGTCATCGACCATGTACGGTCACATCTGGCGCTCCCAGGACACCGGCACATGGCTCCGCAGTGTGGGCTTTTTTTAACGTGTCCGCTGCTGACAATAGCGTTGCCATCTGCAATCTTTGCAGTCAACGCGTTAGTCGCGGTAAGCCCAATACTCACCTAGGGACGACCGCCTTAAGAAGGCACATGAGCAGCCATCACCGAGCCCAGTGGGAGCAACGGAACACACAAAGCCACACTGCAGGCTCTCACCGTCCAGCCTCGTCTTCTACTTCTCCTTCTCCTCTCTCCTCACAATTGTCCTCCACTCCACCTTCCATCACGCCAAGCTCACATTTTTCTGCAAAAAGGCAGGCTTCCGTGGGCCTAATGTTTGAGCGTAAAAAAATGATGACGCCGGATAACCCTCTTGCCCAACGGTTGGCGGCTGGCTTGTCAGAACTCATAGCCCGCCAACTACTGCCATATAAACTGGTGGACTCGGAGGCCTTTCGCAAATTTGTGGCCATTGGAACACCACAATGGAAGGTCCCAGGAAGGAAGTATTTCTCAGAGAAGGGCATCCCAGAGCTATATGGCCATGTTCAGCGGCAAGTGAATGTATCTCTGGCACACAGTGTCGGTGCCAAGATACATCTGACCACAGACACGTGGTCTAGCAAACACGGGCAGGGAAGGTATATCAGTTTTACTGCCCACTGGGTGAACCTTCTGACGGCCGTCAAGCATGTAACCCGTGGCACCCGTGTAGATTTGGTTTTACCGCCACGGATTGCATGCAGGCCTGACTCTTCTTCTCCTCCTCCTACTCCATCCTCCTCCCTCTCCTCCTCAGCTGCCTCCTCCTTTTCCGCTGCTAGCGTCTCTTCCACTGCACCGCCCAAGCTCCCCAGAACCTATTCCACATGCCAGGTGAGACGTTGCCATGCCGTGCTGCGTCTGTTGTGCCTGGAAGCAAAGAGCCACACTGGCCCGGCACTCCTTTCAGCTTTGCGTTCACAGGCAGATGAGTGGCTAACACCGCTCAATTTGACAGTTGGTAAAGTGGTGTGTGACAACGGTGCCAATCTGCTTAGCGCATTGAAACAGGGCAAAATCACGCACGTGCCGTGCATGGCACACGTCTTAAACTTGGTCGTGCAGCGATTCCTTGTCAAATACCCTGGGGTCCAGGACATCTTGCGGCAGGCAAGGAAAATCTCGGCCCATTTCAGAAGATCTTACACGGCCATGGCTCGCCTTGCTGACATTCAGCGGCGACACCATCTGCCGGTCAGACGTCTTATTTGCGATTGCCCGACGCGATGGAACTCAACCTTCTATATGCTTGATAGGCTGCTCCAGCAGAAACGTGCAGTTAACGTCTACCTGTATGAACTCTGCGAAAGAAACGGTTCTGGGGAGCTGGGTTTTTTTTCACCGCGCCAGTGGCTGCTCATGCGCGACACATGCAGACTTCTGCGGCCATTTGAGGAGATCACCAAACTGGTCAGTCGCAGCCATGGCGCCATCAGTGACATGGTACCTTATGCCTTCTTTCTGGAGCGTGCATTGCGTCGTGTCATTGATCAGGCTGTGGAGGAGCAGGAGCGGGAAGATGAGGAAGTCGCAATGCTGGATGAATTCCCAGGGGGGGCTACTCTATCTGAGACAAGTCAACAACAGGAGTCTGATGAGGAGTCAGAGGAGGATGGTGCCGGGGCGGATGAGCAGGAGCAAGAAGAGCATGCTTTAAACCTTTCTGGGATCCCTGTTGTGCGAGGATGGGGAGAGGAGAATGAAGAGGACGACATTATCCTGGATGATGAGCAGGAGCCAGGCCACCACACCGCTTCCACTTTAGTGCAAATGGGGGCCTTCATGCTCCAGTGTTTTAATAGGGACCCCCGTATAAAAAGCATGAGGGTCAAGGACCAGTACTGGGTGGCAACGTACTTAGACCCCCGGTACAAACACAAAATGGCGGAAATGTTACCGCCGTCGCAGAGGGCTGTCAGAATGCAGCACTTCCAGGCCTTGCTTCGAGAAATGCTGCATTCTGCTTTTGCGTGCGCTGGCAGAGGAGCAATTCCCACTCCCAGAGAAGGATTTGCGGGTACCAATCCAACAGCGCCTGCAAGAAGAGGCCGGTTTGAAGATGTGTTGGTGACTTCGGATATGAGGTCATTCTTTCAGCCGACCCATCGACAGGTGTCATCCGGATCCAGCATCAGGGAACGCCTAGACCGTCAGGTGTCCGACTACATTGGGTTAACGGCCGATGTGGACGCTCTGAGGAGTGATGAACCCCTAGACTACTGGGTGGGCAGGCTTGACCTCTGGCCAGAGCTTGCCCAATTTGCAATCGAACTGTTGGCTTGCCCCTCATCCAGTGTCCTGTCCGAAAGGACGTTCAGCGCAGCAGGGGGGATTGTGACCGATAAGCGTACTCGCCTAGCTCACCACAGTGTTAACTACCTCACATTTCTAAAAATGAATGAGGCATGGATCTCGGAGGAATTCAACACATGTGATCAGTAGACCATGTATATGTCTATAAACAATTTTTGGAATCAAGCACACAGACCTTCTTAATTCATTTGGCTCACTTCCCTGACCCAAAAAAGCACACCGTACTATATGCCCCTACCCTCCTCTTTGAAGAGGTTGAGCGGTGTCATATTTCTACTGGGGCTGCTTATTATGAGGGGTTCCCACCATCCCTGTGCTGTGCTGACTTCCTCCTGGGTGTTCTTATTATGAGGGGCTCCCACCATCCCTGTGCTGTGCTGACTTCCTCCTGGGGGTTCTTATTATGAGGGGATCACACCATCCCTGTGCTGTGCTGACTTCCTCCTGGGGCTGCTTACGGTGCTGCTGTCAGCGCTGTATGTCACGGAGCTGCTGTCAGCGCTGTATGTCACGGAGCTGCTGTCAGCGCTGTATGTCACGGAGCTGCTGTCAGCGCTGTATGTCACGGAGCTGCTGTCAGCGCTGTATGTCACGGAGCTGCTGTCAGCGCTGTATGTCACGGAGCTGCTGTCAGCGCTGTATGTCACGGAGCTGCTGTCAGCGCTGTATGTCACGGAGCTGCTGTCAGCGCTGTATGTCACGGAGCTGCTGTCAGCGCTGTATGTCACGGAGCTGCTGTCAGCGCTGTATGTCACGGTGCTGCTGTCAGCGCTGTATGTCACGGAGCTGCTGTCAGCGCTGTATGTCACGGAGCTGCTGTCAGTGCTGTATGTCACGGAGCTGCTGTCAGCGCTGTATGTCACGGAGCTGCTGTCAGCGCTGTATGTCACGGAGCTGCTGTCAGCGCTGTATGTCACGGTGCTGCTGTCAGCGCTGTATGTCACGGAGCTGCTGTCAGCGCTGTATGTCACGGAGCTGCTGTCAGCGCTGTATGTCACGGAGCTGCTGTCAGCGCTGTATGTCACGGAGCTGCTGTCAGCGCTGTATGTCACGGAGCTGCTGTCAGCGCTGTATGTCACGGTGCTGATGTCAGTGCTCTGTATTACGGTGCTGCTGTCAGTGCTCTGTATCTCCTGCACCCTCTTGTTTGCCTACCCTGGTCCCTGACCTTCCCTCTCCTCCATTGCCTTCATTAGCTCCATAGTCCTGAATTGTCAGAACAATTTCCCAAATAAAAAAAAAATGCTTGTAGTTATCGATCCCAAATTCACCTCATACATGTATTATGCTATTGTCCAGGTGGTGGGACTACGTGCTACCCCCTAATAATTACCCCGTGGCCGCAAATTCGACCTAAAGGTTTGCGAAATTCGCCTCCCATTGAAGTCAATGGAGCCCGCGGCGAACGGTCGTTTTCGCGAACGTTTGTGTCCGTTCGCGTTTCGCGTTCGCGAAACGTCCCGTCGGAAGTTCGTCCATCACTACTCCTGATGAATCTGTGTTTCAATACACCTCAAGCCCCAGAAATAGTCCCTCTAGACACCTGTCCATGAAGTGCCATCCATATAAGAAGTAGTACCTTTTTGGAGCAAGTCTTTTCGCTTTATATGGAACTATCCAGTACTAAGACTCCATGCAGCATTTCGTCTTCACTTGTGATTGGAATGTCTCCGCAGATCCACCAGCAGGATTCCCTATTTGCATTGTTGGGAGGTGAGTGGCCAATCTATAAATTTTACAATCGATGTGGACTGATGTTTTGTTTTCCTTCTATCCAGCTACAGTTCCACGAGACATCTACATCTATACATATATAAACTGATTCCTACTATTTGTTCTTACTTGGACAATTTTTTGCACTTTAGTTTATTTTTGGGTTCTATGCTAACGGCACATTATGTTCAATAAGCACACCACTCCCCCCTTCTTCTTCATTTGTTTATGTAGTGATTATGAGCATACTCCTAAGTGGTTGCAGCTGTTCACATTCATTGTCTTTTTGAGTTTATTCTGAGTCTCTATTTCACTATATTCTTTGGAGCTTGACGTTCTTTCTTTCTTTTTACACTGTAAATTATACATAGCAGCACACAAGTTCCATCCCTATAACAAATGGAACATATAGCATGCTCCCGCTCTTGCAGTGGCTCAGCAATCTGAGCCCTGTGTGTGACAGCAGAACAGGAGAAGTTCCCTGTATCATCTGTCACATTTTGAAAAGAGTGTGGCCATGCAGGGTTCCACCCACACAACTGCGTCATTCATTCACAGACTACTGTAAATGAATGAACTACAAATACTGACATCCTTTGTGGCTGTTGGCTTGTAGCTCTCAATTAACTAACATAGGGGCATTGTGCGCTGTGCTAGTTCATTGATTCATCTTGTCAGGTTGAAATTGCCTGCCTGTGTGATGTACGGGAAAGCAGTTCACACTAATGCCGCGTACACACAATCGCACATTCCGACAACAAAATCCATGTTTTTTTCCGACGGATGTTGGCTCTAACTTGTCTTGCATACACACGGTCACACAAAGTTGGTCAGAATTTGTGAACATCAAGAACACTGTGACGTACAACACGTACAACGGCACTAGAAAGAGGCCCAGGTTGGTCATCTAGAAAGATGACCAACCTGGGCTTTCCAGGCAGCAACATGTGGAAGAGCCCAGCTTGAGTCAGGTATAGCATTCTTCAAAATATTTCTGGTTTCCAAATGAATGATATTAAATATATGTTAGTTTTGATAACTAATTTCTGATTTCACAAAGTGTTTTACATATCAATAGTAGTCAGACAGTAGTGTGAAAAAAAAAAACAATCAGCGCCAAAAACAAAAAAAAAATACTTCCTTCTATAAAAGGGTAAATGTGTGAAATCACCAATATATGTGACTGCACAGCTGCTAAACACTTATGCCGCGTACACACGATCAGACTATCCGGCGGACTTAGTCTGGCGGACTTCCGCCGGACAAACCGCTGTAAAGTCCGCCGGACTGTCCAAACGAGCGGACCTGCCCACACACGGGACTTAGTCCACCGGACTATCCGCCTTATAGTTCGCCGGACTATCCGCCATACTTTTGAAATGAACGGACTTGCCCACACACGGAGGAAAGTCCGTTCATTTTGAACGCGGCTCCGGGTAGCCGGGACTAGCGAAGGAAGTCAATGCGGTGGCGACAGAAGACCGGCCCACGGCCAGTAAAAGAGCTGGAAGAAGGAGCGGAAGCCCGGCAAGAAGAACCGAAGAGAGGGACAAGACCCCTGAAGAGGGGGACAAGACCCCCGAAGTCGGAAGAAGACCCCCGGACGGCGGTGGCAACGAAGAAGAAAGTCAGGCTTCTCTGCTAGTAAAAGAGCTAGTGAAGGAGCAGAAGATAGCCGAGGAGTCCGGCGAGAATCCCCCCCAAGACGGAAGAAGACCCCCGGAGCTGTGCAATAAATTATTTTTAACCCTTGTGTGTTGTGTTTTATTTACATTTTTTTCACAGGTGAATGGGTAGGGGTACATTGTACCCCATACTCATTCACATAGGGTGGGGGGCCGGTATCCAGGGGCCCCCTTATTAAAGGGGGCTCCCAGATTCCGATAAGCCCCCCGCACGGCCCCCCTTCCCCAAGGCAACCCCCCATGTTGAGGGAACGTGGCCTGGTATGGCTCAGGAGGGGGGGGCGCTCGCTCATCCCCCACCCCCTATCCTGGCTGGCCGGGTAGCTGGCCGGGTAGCGTGCTCGGATAAGGGTCTGATATGGACCTGGGGGGGACGGCTCAGGAGGGGGGGCGCTCGCTGTAAGGAAGACCAGAGAGTGATGGCCTGGGTTCAGTCTGGTCTGACAAAAGATGCAGGCTGTTGTATGACCACAGCCTGGGGACAGATATGTCATCTGCTGATGTTCCTGATCTCTTGTAGTCCTGGACTGGGTTGTGCTCACTATTAAATGGACTCCTCAGGCCACCAATTTTGGTTGGAAAATAGTTGATGTGTGCCCTGGGGTACAAAGGCTTTGCCAATTTCAGCAGTTTCTCCAGCGTTACCTTCCTCTTTATTTTGTTATGACCCAGAATAAATGGCTATTTATTTTTCTGAAATACTTGCCTATGTGTTTTACTTCAAAAAGGACTTTGTGAGTAGGCAGGTACCTTTCCTAAATACAGTTTGTGAGTAGGCAGGTACCTTTCCTAAATACAATGTCAAATTAACAAGGGACACCAGCACCAACCAACCTCCTTGAGTTTAAAAAATACAAGATAATAATGGTGTTGTGGTAACTTGACACACAAAACGAGAAATAATATTATGGAGAACACTAGAAAAAATAAAATTTTTTTTAGATCTTGATAAAAAAAAGAGACAAATTATAAACATTATTATGGAGATCTGACGAAAAACAAAATTAATATTATTCATGAGATCACGAGAAATAATAAAGGAATCATTTTGTGAGAACTCTGTGTGAATATGAGCAGCAAAAAACGTCATTCTTCTAGCATTCTAAACCGAATGTGCTGCATTAAACTATTTTAAAAAATTGCAGCGTGACAAATGTGCTATCTCCATTACGAATGGTAGTTTTACCAGACCAAGTGCTTCTGTCTCATAATTTATTCTGATCATGCATGGCACTTTGTGTACACGCGATCAGAATTTATGCAAACTGATTTTTTTTTGTTGAAAATTTGAGAACCAGATCTCAAATTTTGTGTGACGGAAACTGTCCGATGGAGCCGTTACATAGTTAGGCTGAATAAAGACACCAGTCCATCCAGCGTGTCTACAATTGTCCCTATCCCTGTACATTGCACACTTACATTGGTCCCTACCCTCAAGGAGCCCACATTCCAAGGTTCCCCTTCATATACTAAGGCCAATTTTGAACAGAAGCCAATTAACCTACCTGCATGTCTTTGAAGTGTGGGAGGAAACCAGAGTACCTGGAGGAAACCCACACAGGCACAGGGAGAACATGCAAACTCCAGGCAGGTAGGGTTGTGGTAGGGATTTGAACCAGTGCCCCTTTTTACTGCTAGGTGAGAGTGCTAACCACCACACCACTGTGCCACCTTACACAGTTGGAATTTGCAACAAAAGTCTCCTTTAGAACATTGTGTGTACGGGGCATAACAGTCTGTGGGAGACCTGCATGGCACCAGTGATCTGATGCTTTCCAGGCTCCTAAAAAATAAAAATAAAATAAAGTAAGTTTTGCAGGTAAAAAAATGTGCATTTATTATAAAAAAAAAAAGAAGTAAACTAAACCTTTAAAAACAGATTTGTAAAAACTATATAAGGAACAGAAGTTGGCGCGTACTATTGATTAGGTGGAGAGGATGGACAGAGATTTGCTACTAGCACCTTCTAGATCTAATGATGATCGAACCATAAAAATTTGTCCTTTTATTACTAATTTTTGCAATCAAAAATTAAGAGGCACTGTTCTATGTTAAATAAGGACCTGGGATTTTCTGACATTTTTGCCCAACTCTCCAGAAATTGTATTTAACCAATTGGTTACTGGGCAGTTAAACCACCTTCCTGCTCAGGCCAATTTTCAGCTTTCAGCACTCTCACACTTTGAATGAAAATTGCGTGGTCATCCAACACTGTATGAAATTTTCAGCATTTTTTTCACAAAAAAATTGTTTTCTTTTGATGGTATTTAAACACTGCTGGGCTTTTTATATTTTTCTAAAAAATCAAAAAAATATCGAAAATTTTGACGAAATAAAAAACTGTATCATAGTTTGTGAAAATTTTGAAGAATACAGGTATGTTTTCTCCTTAACTGATGTTTGCTGATGAGGCGGCACTGATAAGGTGGCAGTGATGGTCACTGATAGGGGGCAATGATGGGTGGCACTAATGGGCACAGATAGGCACTGGTATGTTACACTGCTGGTAAGGCATTGATTGGCAGCATTGATGGGAATTGACAGGTGGCACTGGTGGGCATTGATAGGTGGCACTGGTCGGCATTGGTAGGAGGCACTGGTAGGTGGCACTGGTGGGCACTGGCAGGTGGCACTGGTGGGCACTGCATAGTAGGAAGCTTGTCCATACATAGTAGGAAGCAGCATTGTTACAGACTCTGACTGTACTGGTGGTACCTCCTCAAACACACCAGTCAGTCCAAGCAAGACAAAGCATCCACGTGCAGCAGTTCCACTGCAGACCCAACCAGGCTCCTCATCCTCCCAAGAACATTATCAGGCTACCCTAGATAGCTTTGTTGGCTTTAGTTCCAATGTCAATGTCAAAACAGCAGGCCAACAAGATCACCCGTCTCATTGACCAATTCATTGCTGGTGAAGGGGCCTCTTTTTGCATGATTGAAGGGGAGCCATTTAAACAGCTCATGCATGCCCTTGCTCCACAATATGTTGTTCCTGCATGATCAACTCTCAGCAGAAAGATTGTTCCATCACTATACCCTTTGTGTGTTACAGTATTGAAGGAAAAAAATGGCCAAAGCAGAGGGTCAGACAATTAATTTGACCACTGGTTTGTGGACAGCTCACAGCAGTCAACACACTTTCCTGTCTTTGACTGCACACTGGTAGCAAGCCACTGTGCCTGTTGGTAGTGGCTAGGGATGGGCTTTATGTTTGAGTCGAACATGATGTCAGAGGGAGGCAGATCACCCCGTTTACATAAACGGGTGACCCCGCCCCCCTCTGACAACATGGGGAAAGCCATAGGGAAGTCCCCATGCATCAGAGGGGGCCCCGCACTCCGTTATATAACAAGTGTCAGAAGAACAGAAGCGTCACACAGTGGAAGACTCCCACAGAGGCGGCTCGTGCGGACTGTGCGGAGAAGAATCTGGAGCAAGATGCAGGACAAGAAGAGCGGAGGAAGAAGAAGATGAAGAAGAAGATAGAGGAAGAAGAACACTGAAGGAAGACAAGAAGAAAGAGGATGGAAGAAGAAGCAGAAAGAAGAAGAAATTAATAAAGGACTTGTCAAAAACCATCTAAACCATCTCTTGTGTTTTTAACCCTTTTGACACTTTTTTGTGAAATGGTAGTCCCCCGTTACCAATTCACATGGGGGGAGGGATCTGGGGTCCCCTTGTTAATGGGGGCTTCCAGATTCCGATAAGCCCCCCGCCCACAGACTGTCGCAACCACCGGGCAAGGGTTGGGGGGATGAGGCCCTTCACCCCATCAACATGGGGACAAGGTGCTTTGGGGAGGCCGCTACCCCAAAGCACCCTCCCAATGTTGAGGGCATGTGGCCTGGTACGGTTCAGGAGGGGGAGCGTTCCCCCCTCTTTTCCTGCGGCCTGCCAGGTTGCATGCTCGGATAAGGGTCTTGTATGGACTTTTGGGGGTACCCCTACGCCATTTTTTTAAAGTTTTGTCACGGGGTTCCCTTTAAAATTCATAGCAGACCCTTCAGGTTTGGTATGGAATTTAGGTGGACCCCCAAGTATTTTTTTTATTTTGGTTCGGGGTTTCCCTGTGGGGAAATGCCATGCCATTTTTTATCAATGAACAGTTATGTGTATTGTTGGACCATCAATTCATTATAGCCACGAGTCGTTTTTAAAAGACTTTTCTTTCCTTTAGAAATGTTATTTTGCTGTCAGCTTGTTCTAAACACGGGAAACATGTGCCCCTTTACAGGCATACTATAGACTACCCCCAGATACGAAATTTAAAGGAATATTACACTTTTATTGTTTCACTTTAAGCATTATTAAAATCACTGCTCCCAAAAAAACAGCAATTTTTAACACTTTTTTTTGCATTGCTACATGTCTCCCGGGGCAGGACCCAGGTCCCCAAACACTTTTTATGACAATACCATGCATATAAGCCTTTAAAATTAGCACTTTTGATTATTCGTGTTCATGTCCCATAGACATAGCGGTGTTCGCGTGTTCGAACACATTTTCTGCCTGTTCGAATGTTCTGGATGCGAACCGAACAGGGGGGTCATCCCTAGTGGTGGCACTAGTGTAAGAGGTCAGACTTCATCAGGAGGCAGGTCTGCAGCGGAAGACCAGCAGGGTTATCAAGCTTTCCTGCTCCACACAGAAGTCTGTGATGATAAATATATTGCAGGCAATTAGATCAATGTTTGCCCATTGGTTTGGAGAGAGGGCAGTCACCAATGTTTCTGTTGGGTTTATAGTGATAGACGGTGGTTCAAACATGATAGAAGCGCTCTAAGATGGATCTTTTGTCTGTGTATGCTGTTCTGCACACATACTGCATTTAGTGGTCAAGGGTGCAATCCCAGTGACGAAAAACAATGGGGGGGTACTTGTTTTTTGGGATAATATTGGATTTTTAAAATGTAAAAAAATAAAATAATCAGACACGTTACTTACTGTTTTATATCGCTGAATTTTTTACGATGCCCTGGTCCGGATCTGGGAGGAAATACCCAAGGACGCCATCTGTCGTCCCATTAGGAGCATGCCCCAGCGTTGGCAGATATGGATACAAGCACATGGGGGCCATACAAACTACTGAGTACCATTTTGAGTTGCTGCAATGAAATTTCAGCAAAATGGACTAGCCTGCTGCATAATTTTTTCACTTAGAATTCAGCCCTCTGTAGATTGATACATTTTTATTTCCATCAAACTTTATCATGGTGAATATTACATTGCACATATGTGTTGCTTGTTATGGTTTGCATGATTGCACTTTTTATCATTTCAAAGTTATTATTATTATATATTATTCTTAGGTGCTGCGCTTACCCTAGATCTGTCAGGAATCTGCATACAGTATATCAATTCCTTGCAAGTCACCTTGCTAACTATTAGTGCAGACTGTTTGTTATATGTACTGTGTTTTCATGTGCCGATTATGTTTATAGCATTATGTTACTACCTCTTATGGTAAATTTTTGTGACTTATCCATTCTGCCTTGTATACGCAACACAAGTGAGGCCCGGAACGGAAAAGACAGAAAAGAAAAGTAGTGCAGGGGGGAGTGGTAATATATAAGGAGGAGGCGGGGCTGGGCTGGGAAACAGAAAGTTGTGGAGAAAGAAATGAGGAGACAGTTTTTTGCTCTGCTCCTCCAACATGGCTGAGATGTCACTCGGATGAGGGCCTTTATGGATGACCAGGTGAGCTGATCGAGGCTGGGAGGTGAGGGTTGCTGTGCATGCAGAGTTTGCAGCCTCTGGCACTCTGTTTTCACCAGGGCCCTCATCTGGGACCATGCGCCAGGCAAGGAGCCCTCTGGGGGCAACAATCCGGTCCCCCAGCAAAGAATAGCCAGCCCTCTGCCTGAGCAGGGTCTGGGTGGACTCCACGCCACCAGCCCAGCTCGTGGGGGGGGGCCACGGGCCATTATGGTGCCGCTTCCCCGCCCATGAATCGCAGGACTACTACCTCCTCTGCCTGCATTGCTGCGCGGGGAGGACGGCTTGGCGAGGGAGACTTATTAGTATGGCCATCAGGCTGCTTATACAAAAAAAAAAGTTTTTTTTAAAGGGGACGGGGCTCCGCGGGTGGGCGTGGCATATACCGGCGGCTCGAGATGGCACAAGATGGCGGTGGAAGGTCAAGGTTGACCTTCCAGGTCATAGTATGTGAGGGCATGTGTGGAACTGTGGCAGGAGGCGGAGCTTCAGGGGTGAGACAGGCAGTACAACGGAGGGACTCCACGGCCCCCAGGACCTCTTTGCCTGGGGGGCTGATGACACCACCGGTCCTGGTCTGGGACCACAGGTCAGAAGGCGAGCTGACAGTGTGCGAGGAGGAGCCGCAGGAATGCAAGCCAGCGATGGAGGCAAGCGAGGCGGCTGTTGGGGTTCCAGTCAGCCTGGTAAGTCAAATAATGTCTAAATGTTTTTCGTTTAAGTTGCATTGCAGGATTTGTTGGGGGGTTGGAAAAGGGGGTGCAATGTCGGCAGTAGTTGCTCCTCCTTGAACAGAGTTGGTGGATGCTGGCCCACAAATGGCGGGCGGTGCACCTGCCAGTTTGGGGACGATGGTGCAGTGGTGGGGTTGTCAGGTAATGGTAGGATGGAGATGGTAAGGATTGCAGATGCAAAATAAATAAATAAATAATAAAATAAATAAAAATAAATAAATAAATAAAAATGTGAGACGTACGGGTGCTTTGAGGGTCCCCTGGGAACACATTTAAATAGGGGGTCCAGGATACGATTTGAAAAGGCAAGTGTGTGGAGATCTTCTCGTTATGGCCACCTTTAAAAAAAGAAAGAAAGAAAGGGGGAGATTTACATTTTAAGTGTATAGGGTCAAGCAGGAAGATCAAGGGAAAAAGGATGAAGGTAAGAGGAGGTACCGATCGCTTTTGCCGAAGGCAGTCGCCATTATGCGGTTGTCATGGGGGGAAGAACCAGAACATGGTTCGGCGTTGTTCTGTTATATGTAGGCCATTGGTAGGTGCACATGTTAAAAAGGAGGATCTGATTGGCTACGGGATGATGAGCAGTTTAGACCGCGCAGGTCGGTATGGCCGTTTCTTAATGGGGATCAAAGAATAGCGGCTTCTGGATGCGGTTTCTGTAGTAGTAGAGGCAACTATACCCTCCTCGGCTGAAAAGAAAGGGGTGGGTTGGCAGTGCAATGTGAGCTCCTGTCAGTTCAGTTAAACACGGGTGTTAAAAGGGTGGGGGGACCCATCCATTGTATTGTGGCTTCATGTGAGGACAATGTACAGGCGAGCCTAGTCACACAAGGGATGACTTTTGGAAGGGGGTGAAAAGGTTGCAGCCTTTCATAAGTAGATACGGAAATAGCGAGGCTGCTTGCCTCTGGGGTTTTTAATGGGGTCTACAGTGGGGGTGGTGCCTGAGAAGGAACCAGACAAGTTTCGCCTCGTTTCCCCACTTATCTGTCAAAAAAAAAAAAAAGAGTTCTGTCATAATCCGATGCGGTGCACTGTGTCCGATACTTCACGTACACAGCTATAAGGTGGGTTAGGTGTGACGGAAAAGGGGCGCCTATGGCAAACTAGGAATCCGTGTTCCACTTGCTTCCAGTTTATTCGGAGAGCTTTGGCTGCTGGATAGATGCTGGCAAGCGGAGTTTTTTACTTGGAACGAATCCTGCCCATGGGTTTCTCAATTTAGTGGGCTATGGTTAGATGTTTAGTTCTTTACCAGAGTGGGGGGGTAGAGACGTGTCGGTTCCTGATTCAATCATACATGGCTTGGACGTTTGTGTGTTGGGCCGCCTTCCTCCGATGTGTGTGCGATTATACTTTATACATTGCAGCACATTGCAGGTAGGTTCATTAGTGCCATTGGCTGCAAAACACAGGGGGCCGACGAGGTATATTGTACTATTTTGTTCTGGCATTGCGATTGTTTCAGGGGTTACGGAGGGTCATCTGTCAGTGACCAAGTTGGAGGTACTATAGAAGGGGGTGTGTGAGGCCCAGGGACAGGTACAGTTGAGGACTTTGCATTCATTGCTGGGTAAGTTCAATTTCACCTGCCGGTTTTATTCCAATGAGCGGGTTTTGGCCGACGGCTGCCGTCTGCTACAGTGGGGGTTTCAGGCCCTGGATAATTTAAACAGTTAAATGCGGAACATAGGGAGGGTTAGAAGGTTTGGTACGAGTTCTTGGCCACATATAACGGACGATGGGTGGATGCCAGGTTGATGGGAAAAGAGGTCACGAACACGGCGGGGTAAACAGGTTTTGGGGAAATTTCTCTTTCAGGGGCAATAGAGTGAGGAAATTTGGCCCCAAGTTTGTTGGGTGGAAGTGGGGTGTTCATTCGTAAACTTGTGCTATTGGAATTTTTCCAGTGGTTCCGGCTATGGAGCTGGGTAAGGGTCATGCAGGAACCTGACACGGAGTTGAATTGTGATTATGTTGGTGTGGTTACGTGGTCAACCACATGTCTGCATTGTCACAACTGGTCATACGGTGGCTATGCCATTTTGTGTTGCGTTAGGTGCAGTTGAACATTTTCTATATGCTATTCATCTTGCAGGCTTCGGAAACACGGGGGGCTTACTCGTGCATCTATTTTCGGTGGGATAGGTTCAGAGAGTTAGCCGGACACAGAGGGGGAGGAGTTCCCTACTCAGGCTGGATAGGGGAGATGGCATTGGAGTTACCACGGGAGGTAACAGGGCAGTCAGCCAGTGAGTCCACATGGGCGGCTTATGTAAAGGTATGAAAAGAAGGGTGGGTTGTTCGGTGCAGGAGTCTGAGGTCGAACATGGCTGTGTGGGGGGTAAGGTTGTTGGTGGTACTGTGGTTCCAGGAATTTGGTAAACGGGGTCGGTATCTGCCATCGAGCGGAAACTGGTGGGTTTTTGGTTTTTGGCTTTTGTTTAACCTGCTGTGCAGCGTGGATTTTAAAAAGGAGTTTGGGTTGGACAATAAATAATTAATAATAAAAAAAAAATGATCAAAGGGTTATAGGGGTGGTGGTGCTGCTGTTTGTGTTACCAGGATTCAGAGTAATAAAAAATAAATAAAAATAAAATAAATAAATCATAAAATAATAAGAAAAAAAAAAAGGGATAAAACGGTTAGGGAGTTTCTAGGGTTTGGAACAGATGGCATGGGGGGCAGTTCATGTGGCACAAGGCTGGGAAGTATTGGTCGAGGTTCCAGTTTGGGTGGGTGTTCTGAAAATGCCACTGGGACGCAAGGTTGGATGGTGCAGAATATGCTTCACACTCCTTCCACATCGGGGCAGCTTTAGAAGCTGCCAGATATGGGTTGGCTGAGGCGGCGGTAAGGAGGAATGGTAGGTGGGAAGCAAAGCGATTACGCACTTACCTATGCCTTCATGTGGTGGTGGAATAAATAATAATAATAAAAAAATTAAAAAAAATAAAAACACACGAGTGGGGGAGTAGTCTGTACATACAAGCTGTGTTGTTTGTGGTATGGGGTTACATTGGTTTACTTTAAAGTTGGTGCTGCCTTTGTTTGCCGTTTTTTTTTTTTTTTTGTCCAGATGGAGGACTTATACGCCTTGTCTGGATTTTCTTTGTTATCTGTATGTTTGTTGGGGGGACCAGGAGAGCAGATGCGAGATCGGTTGGCAGACAGTTGGGTAGTTAGAGGAGGGAGGCATGTGTTCACTGGCTAGGTGTATGGGGGTTGAGGTGCAGCAAGGTGATATGGGAAGTGGAACGTTAGGCGCGGCAGGATAAACCGCCGGCCATTTGGGTTATGCATGCAAGGGGTAATGCTTTTGGGTTCGAATGATCAGGGAGCTGATCTCGGACGTTAAGTCAGATATTTTACGACTTCGTACAGTTGTCTAACACTCAGGTGGTGGGGAGGTTGTGGCTCAGAATGGGGGCCTGGTGATCAGGAAAGTAGAGGTGGAAACTAATGTGGGCCTGTAATTGAGGGTGTTAGAATACACCTCTAGGTAGTGGGGATAGTTTTCTGAGCTCTGGGACTCAAAGATGGGATCCAGCGGGCCCCGGGGGTGTGGGGGAGCCCTTAAGGGTAAGGTGTCATCCTTGCGGGCTGTGGCGGTGTTTTATTGGTCTTTGACGGTGGCAGTAAACATATGTGATGGAAAGGGGTGGGGGCTCATCGGTAGTATGTGCCCCTCCGGTGTATTCCAGCGAAAGGTTAGCTGGAATACTGTAATGGTTGCACTGCGGGAAGGGGGTTGTCTCCGAGCTGATTATCTGCTGGAGGCCTATCGTGTGGAAAAAGGTCCCGCAGTGTATTGGTGGAATATGTGTTGGAGTTCCGGGGTGCCGTCAAAGACCAACAGACTGGAGTTGAACAAGTTGTTACGGAGGTGATATTTTGGTATATATTTGATATTGGAGTTATTTATATGGTGTGAATAATAAATAGGCTGCTATGGCCATTTATACTCCAAAATGAAGGTGTGGTCTCATCATTTTAGAAGGGTAAGAAATGGGGATGGTGGAGTACAAGTGGTATAGCAGTAAGAGGCAAGTTGGGTACCTCTGAACTACGCTGGTCAAGTGAGGCCCGGAACGGAAAAGACAGAAAAGAAAAAGTAGTGCAGGGCCGGGCATGACCATGTGTTTAGGGGAGACAATGCATGGGTTAATATGAAGAGATTAGAGGGGAGGGGACAGTGAGAAAAGTCCAAGGGGGAGTGGTAATATATAAGGAGGAGGCGGGGCTGGGCTGGGAAACAGAAAGTTGTGGAGAAAGAAATGAGGAGGCAGTTTTTCCCACCCACCCTCCCTATATGTTGTCTGTGTTTGTTGGTTTATGTGTTTTCTTTCTTTCAGGAGCATGGCAGATGGTCGTCATGGCAGCTGTGGATTGGCGGTGTTTTGTTGGTCTTTGACGGTGGCAGTAAACATATGTGTTGGAAAGGGGTGGGGGGCTCATCGGTAGTATGTGCCCCTCCGGTGTATTCCAGCGAAAGGTTAGCTGGAATACTGTAATGGTTGCACTGCAGGAAGGGGGTTGTCTCCGAGCTGATTATCCGCTGGAGGCCTATCGTGTGGAAAAAGGTCCCGCAGTGTATTGGTGGAATATGTGTTGGAGTTCCGGGGTGCCGTCAAAGACCAACAGACTGGAGTTGAACAAGTTGTTACGGAGGTGATATTTTGGTATATATTTGATATTGGAGTTATTTATATGGTGTGTATAATAAATAGGCTGCTATGGCCATTTATACTCCAAAATGAAGGTGTGGTCTCATCATTTTAGAAGGGTAAGAAATGGGGATGGGGGAGTACAAGTGGTATAGCAGTAAGAGGCAAGTTGGGTACCTCTGAACTACACTGGTCATTTTCTCTTACATTATCCCTTTGTGCTGGATATGTCTTGTTTGTTTGTATTTCCTTATACAAAAATGACAATAAAAATAGATCAAATATAAAAGAGGACCTGGGCTTTACTTTCATGAATAGGTCTTTTGTCTTTAATGCTACTGTTGCAGGTCTCCCCACAGGCGGGGCAGACTAGATGACCTCTCTGGGCTGTATATTTATAAGGTATCTTAGTGAAGGATAGCTAGTAATCTGACTGGTGACATACACAGTTTCCACCTAATAGAGTTATAATGTTTCCTGTTTTCTTCCTTTTGTTCTTTTTGATTTTCTGGCACTTATTGTGCGATATATGTCAATGAGTTGACACCATAGATGTTGCTGACAGTTTGAGCTTAATGAAAATACACTGAGATATTTTATCAATTTAAATGTATGGATGCCCTCCTGATCCCCCCCCCCCCAGGGTGTCAGTGTATGCCTTCCTGAATTTCCATCCCTCAGTGTATCAGTGTATGCCCTCCTGATTCCCCCAGGGTATCAGTGTAATGCCCTCCTGAATCCCTCCCCAGGGTTTCAGTGTATGCCCTCCTGTTTCCCCCCCCGTGTATCAGTGTATGCCCTCCTGATCCTTGCCAGTGTATCAGTGTATGCCCTCCTGTTCCCCCCCCCCCGAGTATCAGTGTATGCCCTCCTGATCCCCCCCCCAGTGTATCAGTGTATTCCCTTCTGAACCCCCCCCCCCCCCAGTGTATCAGAGTATGCCCCTCTGATCCCCGCCAGTGTATCAGTGTATGTCCTCCTGAATACCCCCAGTGTATCAGTGTATGCCCTCCTGAATCCCCCCCCCCCCACAGTGTATCAGTGTATGCTCTCCTGATCCCCCATCCCCAGTGTATCAGTGTATGCTCTCCTGATCCCCCACCCCCAGTGTATCAATGCATGCCCTCCTGATCTCCCCCAGTGTATGCCCTCCTGATCTCCCCCAGTGTATGCCCTCCTCACACCCCCAGTGTATGCCCTACTGATCCCCCCAGTGTATGCCCTCCTAATCCCCCTCCCCAGTGTATGCCCTCCCGATTCTCCCCCCCCCCCCCCCCCCTAGCGTTTAAATTCAGTTCTGTAAGCAACACCTTATTTTCTGGCAGTGCCCCTCTCCCGAGACTAGATTCTGGATCCACCCCTGGCTAGGGATCAGCTTTCAAGCAAGTAATCACATCTCCTATTGCCCATTCCACCAAACACCCCCTGTTGCACAGAAACTGCATGAAGTCTCTTCAAAAACTCACATTTCAGGAGTGCTCACACTGCTGTGCTCAAAGCTTCCTCTCACCAAACCCTAAATTGTTGTGTCCTGTAGTGATGTAGGGGTCAGTGAGAAGACCCACTTATGGGGGAAGCAATCCAAAGCTTCTCAGACCACCAGTTACTGTACATACCGTACTTTGCAGTAGAGTGGAATTCGACTGCATGACCAGCAGAAAGAGCTAAGTATTTAATTTCTCCTTTGCAGGAAGACCTTTTATTTCCACTTTGGTTTTTACAGAGTCATTATAAAGACAGAAAACCAGCATGACAGCCAGACAAGTAGCATTTTTGGAAGAAAATTAGTCTTTATATTCCTCTCACTACAGGTGTTCTTTAAACATTTTTATTCTAATGGCCTGAGGTGAATTTGACAGTCAAGAATTGTTAAAATAAATCTGTGATATCAAAAAAGCCATAAGTGTGACAGCTTTCATTGTACAGTGAGTTATGGAACTTTAATTAGCAAATTAGCAACGTTGAAAAATGGTAACCGTTTTCAACATTTTAAAGAGGCATTTCATTTAAGGCAAACTATTACTTTTGAAAATCTAAAACATTTAGTCAAACTGGAGATATATAATTAAAGTTGAAGACACCCACTAGAATAAAGTAACGGTACCTAAAAAAAATTGGCTTTGCTTTTCCATAAATGTAAGACTTTATATAATTTATTTGATATAAAGGATTTTTAACATAAAGCTAGATTAAAGATTCTGCTCAGATTGTAAATAAAAGGACCTTTGCAAAAGACAATTCCGGCCCAGTCTCTTTTCCCACATTTATTAGTTACTGAACCAATGTTTCAGGCCAGGTATCTCCAAACTTAAGGCAATAAAACGCTGACATTCACAGACATGACTAGGCATGATGGGAGTTGTAATTCCAGAACAACTGTAGGGCCATAGTTTGGACTCGTAGACCCCTGTTTTAGGCAAAAGGCTGTGCTTTGTCTAAGCCCCAGACATCTGTCCATCATATTATACACTGTTGGCTCTGTACCCACATTCTATTGGCACAATCTCCCACAACAGGAGAGTATACAGCAAAATAAGAGTTTATTAATAGTAAGGTTTCCTTTTGGAGTTCATTTAGGGATTGGGTTAGGCAAAAATTGGTGATCCAACACTGTAGTTACTTAACAGTGCAATTAGCTAAAGGTGTTGGGAGGGGGTTTGTTTAGTGGAGGGGGATCCTTGGCTGGAAATCCACTTTAAAATAAAACTATGGCTTCCCATTATGTGCCGCTGCATCTAGTGAAAACTGCATCTGCACTACGCATGTGGATTGGAACTAAAATTGGGATTTGTTTCAGCTGTCATAGAAGAGCCTTAAGCCCTGTTTCACATTGGTATGATTTGACATGTCAAATTGGATGTCAAATCAGCGACAATTGCCAGCAGTGGCACCATCCTAATTGGTGCAACGCCGCACTGATTTCCAAAAGTAGATCCTGCACTACTTTTGGCAATTTTGTGGTGCGATTTCCATCGACATCTGTGCAGAAATCCTTACAGATGCCTCTGCAATTGCCTCTGAAATCGAGACTGACATGCATGAATGATTGCATGCGAGTTCAGCTGAACTTGCACAATTTAATTCTCACATTCAGTGTTAACCTAGGCTTATGCCCCATACACACGATCGGACATTGATCGGACATTCCGACAACAAAATCCATGGATTTTTTCCAATGGATGGTGGCTCAAACTTGTCTTGCATACACACGGTCAAATAAAGTTGGTCGGAAATTGTGAATGTCAAGAACGCAGTAACGTACAACATATACAAGGAGCCAAGAAATATGAAGTTCAATAGCCAGTGTGGCTTTTCTGCTTGTTTCCGAAGCATGTGTATAACTTTGTGCATCAGAACTGTGTACACACAATCAGAATTTCCGACAATGGATTCTGTTGTTGGAAAATTTGAGAACCAGATCTCAAATTTTGTGTGACGGAAAATTCCAATGGAAAATGTCCGATGGAGCCTGCACATGGTCGGAATTTCTGCCAAAAAGCTCCCATCGAACATTTTCCATCAGAAAATCCGACTGTGTGTATGGGGCATAAGTGTAAGAAACTTTAGATTTTTACTGTTAGGGGAGCTGTAGTGTTTCACTTATCCAGGTGCTGATAACATTTTGAAACATCATTGGCATTCTAGGGCTTGAAAATAAAATTGAACATTAGTTGCTTTCTGTACTCATTTTCCTTTACACTATTAAATATAGGATGAACTAAAGATCAGAGCAATATGAAGACTGCGAGACTCTAGAACACCAGTCAAATATATAAATACATTTTCTGGCAACATAGAAAACCTTTGTTGTTGTTTCGTTCTTCCAGTCCTGTGATGCTTTGACTGATGATTACTTTCGTCATGCACTGTACCCAGATGCATTTTAGGAGATTTAAAAAAAAGTTTCCCTTACTTTCTGTTAAAAATACAACGCATACTCCTAAAATTATTCCTTTTTGGAAAGTGGACATCCCTGTCTCATTTTCTTGCCACAATTTGTTAGAAATGAAGAAGTAAGCTGGCATAGAGGAAGTTAAAACAGGAAGCTTGGTAATAGAGATGGTAAAAAAGGGGTGTACAGGTCACATACAGTGGGAGGATGTACAGTAGATGAAGGGGTTACTGGGTAAATAACTATCCACTACTTTACAGCTTAAAGACATACAGCAGTAGGAAAGCATTTCAAGGGATAGTACACATGCATAACAGTACACACAAAAATGTGTACTGTTCCTTAAAAAAAAAAAAAAAAAAAAGCATAGGGTTCCCCTTTAAGTTCAGAAAAACCTTATCCAGGCATGCAGCCTGAGTGACCAGAAAAGGGGGGTCATGGGCAAGCATACCCCCTCCTTAACCACACTGGGCCACATGCCCCTAACATCGGGAGGGTAAAGCCTTCCCCTTGCAAGACACCCTGTCCTCATATTGATGGGGACAAGGACCTCATCCCTACATCCTGTCCTTTAAAGGGGAAGTGGGGGCCTGTGGGGGGGGGGCTTCAGAATCCAAAAGACTCCTTTAGAATAATATTGCCTCCAGATATCTAACCACACAAGGTAAATGAGTACAGGGTATATAGCACCTTTTGTATCATGTATCAGGTGTGACCAAAACTGCGTGGATAGCAACAGAGGAAACCAAATGTATATAAAGTGAAAATACACCTGATTGCAGGAGATGTCGGCTCCACACTGCCGGGAACCATCCGCTGGTGGATGCTAGTATTGTGGCCCAAGGAACAGATGCAACCAGCAGGTGAAAGCTCCCCTGACAGTTCCAGACTGCCAGGAGACACCTGCTGATGGACATCAGTACGGCAAGCCAGATACCTGACAGCGCCACCAGCAGGTGGAATCTTTCCTGGCAGTACCACCCTTCGAAGGAGCGGCTATCGGCCGCTCCAACTAGCTGCTCCTGGGAAAAATACATGGCATCAAGCCAGGCAGTGGGCAGTAACATATTAAACAGGGTAAGGGAAAAGTCCAAAGCATCAAGCCGGGCAGCGGCCAGAGTCACACCAAGCTGGGCATGTAAAAGGTCAGTGGTTTTAAACAGGGCAATGGGCAGAGGCACATTAATCTGGGCAGCAGGCAGCGGCAAATCAAGCTGGACAGCGAGCAGTGGCACATCAAGCCGGGCAGTGGGCACATCGAGCTGGGCAGCGGGCACATCGAGCTGGACAATGGGCACAGACACATCAGGCTGGGCAGCATGCACATCAAGCTGGACAGCAGGCACAGGCACCTCAAGCTGGGCAGCAGGCATATCGAGCGGGGCAATGGGCACATCAGGCTGGGCAGCGGACAGAGGCACATCAGGCTGGGCAGCGGACAGAGGCACATCAGGCTGGGCAGCGGACAGAGGCACATCAGGCTGGGCAGCGGACAGAGGCACATGAGGCTGGGCAGCAGACAGAAACACATTAGGCTGGGTGGAAGGCTCAGAGTCATCTAGCTGGGCAGCAGGCTCCGGGTCATCTGGCTGGGTGGCAGGCTCAGAGTCATCTAGCTGGGCAGCAGGCTCTGGGTCATCTGGCTGGGCAGCATGCACATCAAGCTGGGCAGCAGGCACAGGCTCCTCAAGCTGGGCAGCAGGCACGGGCACATCAAGCTGGGCAGCAGGCACGGGCACATCAAGCTGGGCAGCAGTCACATCAAGCTGGGCAGCAGGCATATCGAGCTGGGCAACCGGCACTTTAAGTTGGGCAGCAGGCACATCAGGCTGGGCAGTGGACAGAGGCACATCAGGCTGGGCAGTGGACAGAGGCACATCAGGCTGGGCAGCAGACAGAAGCACATCAGGCTGGGTGGCAGGCTCAGAGTCATCTACCTGGGCAGTAGGCTCCAGGTCATCTGGCTGGGCAGCGGGCTCCGGGTCATCTTGTTGGGCAGCAGGCTCCAGGTCATCTGGCTGGGCAACAGGTTCTGGGACACCTGACTGGGTAGCAGGCTCTGGGTCATCTGGCTGGGTAGCGAGCACCATATCAGCAGGCTGGATAACGGGCACTGACCCAACAAGCTGGGTAATGGGCACTGGTCCAGTAGGCTGGGTAACGGGAACCGGCCCCAAAGGCTGGGTAATGGGCACTGGCCCCACAGGCTGGGTAACGGGCCCTGGCGCCACAGGCTGGGTAACGTGCCCTGGCTCCACAGGCTGGGTAACGGGCCCTGGCTCCACAGGCTGGGTAACAGGCCCTGGCTCCACAGGCTGGGTAACGGTCACCGGCTCCACAGGCTAGGTAACGGGCACGGGCTCCACAGGCTGGGTAACGGGCACCGGCTCCACAGGCTGGGTAACGGGCACCGGCTCCACAGGCTGGGTAACGGGCACCGGCTCCACAGGCTGGGTAACGGGCACCAGCTCCACAGGTTGGGTAACGGGCACCGGAACATCAGGCTGGGACACGGGCACCGGAACATCAGGCTGGGACACGGGCACCGGAACATCAGGCTGGGACACGTGTACCGGAACATCAGGCTGGGACACGTGCACCGGAACATCAGGCTGGGACACGTGCACTGGAACATCAGGCTGGGACACGGGCACTGGAAATTCAGGCCGGGACAAGGGCACCGGAACTTCATGCTGGAACAAGGGCAGCGGAACTTCAGGATGGACAGCAGGCAGAAAGTTGTCAGAGTTAGGTGTTCAGTATCATCAGAGGCCACCTTGGCTCCATTGGTAGTCATGGAGGTAGATTGGAGCAGGTCAGTCAGTGCGACAGCAGGCTGGAGGAGATTGGCTGGTGTGGAGGCAGGTTGGGTTACTGGCAGGATGGTATGAGTTGGAAATAACTTCTGTTTCCTCTTTGGCTTAGCTACTAAAGTTCTATAGGTAACTGCAGGACTGTAGGTAAGGGGTGAAGCAGACAGGAGAGGAGGGCTGGAATATGGTAGGGAAGAGGGAACAGTGGCTAGAGGAAGTTTTTGTGGGGTTGTTGTAGGCAGCAGAGAAGAGGCAGGTATTTGGTGGGAAGCAGATGTACTGGGCTGAGACTGAGGTTTCCATTGGTGATGGGAGAAAAGACATTTGGGTAGGCAGGTGTCTGGTAGCAGAAATGGTTTGTTGTGGGCTGGCTGAGGCTGATTGCAATATATCAGACCATGCTTGGAGCACTGGTTGAACAAATATGGTTCACATGTTGCTTGTCTAATAAGGGTCTGTACTGAGTTAATATATTTTATTGGCACTTGTTGAGGACAAGCTGAATAGCACTCAAAAAAGTATGCAGAGTCATCCTCTAAAAGCCACACCAGAGACTCCATCTGATCAACACTGAAATGGGGAGAAAAATCATCACGGCTCTTTGGAACACAGGACAGGGCCAGCTCCATACACATTTGAATTAAAGGCTGCACATCCCCAAACAGCATACAGCCCTGATCAACCAAGGAGTAAGCCAAACAAATGATCTCTAGCAGCCAGTCACTGGTCCACTCTTTCAGTGTCTGACCACTCTCTGACACCAGCACAGCATAATAAACAATCACATCAGATTTCATCTCAGCAAAGCAAACAGACCGAGATGGTTCCTCTGTGCAGCCACTGCTGGTCATGGATGGCCTTGATATACTATCATGTATCAGGTGTGACCAGAACTGAGTGGACAGCAACAGTGGAAAGCAAACATATATAAAGTGAAAATATTGTGATTTATATTTAAGATAAGTGAAAATATAAACATAGCCACCTCCAATATAACACAGTGCACAACAGACCAATTCGCAGACAGAGATCCACAAATAACAATAATCAGACAGGTATATAATATATATAGTTATATATATAGGTATATATAATAATGGGGAATACCAGAATCATAAACGTAGCCAGGCCAGGGTCATCAACGGGAGATCAGAAAATGGGCAAAGGGAACAAACAGGACAGGGAGAGGATGGATGGATAAGGCTGCAGGGCAAGGGTAAAGGTAACAGGCTCAAAGGAGGGACAGGTTCAGGTATGGGGCACAGAGACAGGATCGGGATCAGAGCTCACAGGTTCAGGTCAGGGTGCAAGGAAGATAGCAAGGCAACTGTGTGTTTGTGTGTTGCTGGGTATTTATACATATCTCCTGCAATCAGGCTCAGGAGATGATGTCGGCTCCACACTGCTGAAAACCATCCACTGGTGGATGCCAGTACTGTGGCCCAAGGAACAAATTGCAGTTCCAGACTGCCAGGAGACACCCGCTGGTGGATATCAGCACTGCAAGCCAGATGTCCGACAGCGCCACCAGCAGGTGAAACCTTTCCTGACATCTTGTTACTAATTCGCAAAAAAAGTAAACAGTAAATAAAAACACCCATGCCTGAGAAAAGTCCCTTTTGAAAAAAAAAAAGCAATCTCCTCCGATGTGACCACACAGTCAGTCATGTCATCCAGCTATGTACAGTAAATCCACATTAATGATGATTATCTTCTGAACAACAATGTTTACCCACTGACATGCCCTGACTGATGATCTTCACCCTAGATCACTCCTGTCACAAAGGACAGAACTGGACTGGCTGCTGTATGTGAAGTATGTCATGCCAATATTTGGTCCATGATGTTACACGAGATCCTTGCTGTCTGGATTGTTTACAAAAAGAAGCCAGTGGGAGTCTGTAATTTTGTGGCAGTATTGCTATCACCACAAAATGATAGACTTACAGTTGATGTTTGTGTAAAAACATCAGCTGGGGTTCAAATCAATGAACTAGTCAAATATGGCCAGTTTGTTCACCTGTTCGCTGATCTGCAAAGGCATACTTTATGTTAAGACTATTGGCCATATTGTTACAAATGACACCATTGGGTTCTACAGAGAAGGATTGCCACTGGCCCATCAGCATTTTGATATGAGGCCCCATAATCTGTAGTTGCACTGCTGCTTATTTTAAAACTACTACTAAAAAACCCTTTAAGCTGTAACATAAAGGTTTGTGGTGCTAAAATTAAGTATTTGTCAGGAAAATCTTGCCATAAATAAAATGACAGGCCCAACTGAAAGCACAGGCCTCATTCTACTCATAAAATGAATGCTTATATTGGTAAAATTAATGATGAGCTGTCACTTAAACAGAAATAAATGGACGCACCACCTATGTAAAGAAGCACGTGCTTGTAGTCTCTTGTACTTTAGCCTTTAAATAGAGCTCTGGTGAGTCTGTCTGAAAGACATCATAAAGTGTAAGGCCATTGATCTTAGAGCCATATAAAACTGTCACATAGAATGTGTCCCCAGGGTGAGAGCATAGAGACATATGGCTGGAAGAAAGGATAGCAGTGCGGGAATGAAGACCTTAAATTATTCTCCAGGCAAGCTTTGTTATAGTGGAAATGATGAATGATGGCACATTAGTGATGCCAGCTTCATTCACCGCTAATCCCTCTGCAGTTCAAACACTCTGACAAAGCACTCCTGCTCCACAATTTTATTATAAGGAGGGAACATGAGATGGTATTATGGGAAGTCATCACGGTACCGTGATATTTTAACCTTTGACATTTTAGGGGTTATACAATAATTATGGGTTCACTTTTCACTGCTGAAAGGCTGCATTCATCTGTGTCTTTGTGACATTTCTTAGTTGCTTGGTACCAGGTACAGGAGAAAAATACAGCAGATGATGCATGTGACCTATTTATAGCTGCATTGTTCTTTAAACTCTGTTACACTGAAAAATAAGGACAATCCACCCATAAGTCTTAGTTTAGTTGTAGGTATTGAGCCAGCTCCTAACTTTTTACATCTTGATGCTCCAACAGCATCAACTCTCAATGCTATACCTGTTCACCTGGAAACTTTAAATGTGCCTTCTCATCTTTGTGCATTCCATCTCCTTCTGCATTTTTCAAAATATAGTATAAATAAAATCTAAGGAGAGTGTGAACCCCTCCCAATCACCATAGCCTGTGTGCAGAGATCTCACCAAACTGTCCGGTGGTTTTACTCTCCAGCCTTTACGTGTAAAGATTATTTTTTAGTTGACAAAATCCTTTAAAAGGGCAACCAACATGTATTTTTGTATGTGTGTTCATCCAAAGGTTCAGGTTGCAATACCAGATTTCAACTGCTGAGAATGCTCTGGCTCAGACAATCCAAACTACAAATATCATAAAAGGGCCAGTGGTACAGGAAGGTTTGCAGCAGTCTCAACGCATTCAAAACTGGTTTGCTTCATCAGGAGACCATAAAAAGGCCCCAATATGTCATATGTGGACAGCACTGAACAAATAAAAAACTACTGACACTTCTATTTATGAAAGCATTCTTAGTTTACAGCATTTTTGCATAGCTACCTAAAACCTTTGCATAGTACTATGTATATATTTATATATCTGACATAACATAGTAATAACAAACACTAACTCTCCTGTGATGAGATCCTTGGTGGTGAAGACCAGCCAGCCTTATAGGTATCCACTAACTGCAACAGGGGGCTTCAAGTAAACCGAATCACCTACTGTAGGGGTAGGGTTGCCACCTGTCCAGGATTCAACCGGACAGTTCGGGTTTGGAACCATTTGTCCAGGTTTCAGACTGCCTGAAACCCGGACACATTATTCAGATTGGACTATGGCCTCCCAGCAAGGTTGCTGGCTGCAGTTGTCTAAGCTGAGAGTGTCTGTTACACTCTCTTTCACACTGCCCAAAGCCAGCACTAACAGTTCCCCCCACTTACAGACGGGAGAGGAGAAAGGGCTTGATCTGCTTCTTTTCCTCCCTCCCCTACCCCTCTGTGTCTGCCCACACTCCAATCCCCAGTGCTGTGCCTCAGAAAAGGGAAGTGGGAGGCTGGAAATTTGAAGTCCAGCAGCCTCAGATACATCTGGATGAGAGGTGCTGACTGCCAAGGGGTGAGTGAGCTCACCATCCATCCCTGTCTGTGACCGAAGTCTCCCCCTTCTATCTTCTGCCTCTGAGTGAGTACACTAAGGTAAATTGGGGTTCTCAGAGCACCCTTTATAACACAGTTCCCCTTTACACCAGAGGCCACAGTGTTCCCCCTTACATCAGAGTCCTCACTGTGCATCATAGTACTCAGTTTTCCCCTTAAATCAGGGTTCCCAGAGCATCCCTTGTGTTAGAGTCCCCATAGTTCTCCCTTACATCAGAGTCTACAGAGTCCCATCTTACAGTGTAAGGGAACTCTGCGAGTTCAGATGTAAAAGGGGAACTCTGCGTATTCAGATACAAAAACGGAACTCTGTGGACTCTGATGTAAAGGGGGACTCTTGTGATTAAATTCATATGATTAGAAATGTTATTTAATTGCAAAATAAATGTATAGTTTATACTATAAAAAAAGTGCACCACTAAAAAAAGTGTGCCGCTAAAGTGTCCGGGTTTGACTTGAAGAAAAGGTGGCAACCCTATGTAGGGGCCTGATTGCCTAGCCAGTTTCCAACCCAGGCACTCCACGCAGACCTCATGTCTGCTATACATGAACAGATGGTGGGTTTCTGAGACTTTGCATACTACATGCTCCTAATCTGCTTTTCTTCTTTACATCTAAAGCACACTCTTTTATAAGGCCCTGGATATTCATTTATATGTTCAGGCTATGACTCCAAAGTTAGTCTGAATACCTGAGGCCCATATGACATGGGGACCAGGCCACTTTGTGCTCAACACAAGTGGAGGGGTCCTAGACCATTGCCGGGAAAGTAAACCTCATTGCATTTAGGTACCACCTGCTCCTGGGGTAGATCATGTGGATCACAAGTACTGGCCTCTCCGAGATGGTCACCTGGAGAAGGCCAGGTGGGCTCTTCACTGAGTTCCTGACAGCCTGAAGAAGGGGTCCAGCACCGCTTTCGGGTCAGAGGACACACCGTAGCACTACACCTACCTTGAATCCTTTCCAGCATGAGAATTCTGGTGCCAGAATCTGTTGTTTTGCCACTCACTGGCCATGTGTGGTTAGTGCTCCATCTTCAGACACATGCCTGAACTCTGCATGCTGAATACCTATTACCCCTAGTGCTTGAAAAATTAGATCATGAAGGCCCTACTTTATATACGTGATATACTTTCATATTAGGTACACCTACATAATATTATTTTGTTTCCTCACTGATGCGTTGTTAACTGCCCTTGCTATTATCATGGTAGAGGATGTATTGTGTTCAAGCAAAACTCATTACAGTTCCTCCCTGTTTGGCTTAATTCATCTCTCTGGGCTACTAATTACTGCTGTTGTGAAGTGCCATTGTAAAACAATAGTGGCATGTAATTCTGATCATTCATAAGCAGCTACAATGCCGTTTATGAAAAGCCATCTTTGCCTATGGATGTAAATAAATTGGACACAATAAGAACATATAAAAACATTGTTTTTTAAAAGTCATGAAATATATTATCTCATTGTATCTTATACTATGGTATCTGTTTTATGTACATTTAAAAACACATTTAGCATAAAACTTCTCTTATGAGGAGGCATGGAATGGTAAAAGAAAATCCAATGCAGTGGCATAGCCTGGGTTGTGAGTGCCCAGGGAAAGTAATTTGCGCCCCCTAACGCGTGGACTTTTAGCACTCAATGGGGGTTATTTACGAAAGGCAAATCCACTTTGCACTGTAAGTGCACTTGAAAGTGCACTGAAAGTGCACTTGGAAGTGCAGTCGCTCTAAATCTAAGGGGTATATCTGAAATGAGTGGAAACCCTGCTGATTTAAATCATCCAATCAAGTGCAAGATAAAATGCTGTTTTTTATTTTTTCTTGCATGTCCTCCTCGGATCTACAGCGACTTCACTTCCAAGTGCACTTTCAGTACATTTCTAAGTGCACTTGCAGTGCAAAGTGGATTTGTCTTTAGTAAATAACCCCCAATGAGTCCCTTCGACTAGTACAGTATAAAATCCCTTACTCCCTATGTCACAGATCAGCTGCGGAGCTAATCTGTGTCTTACCTTTACTGCTGTAGGTCAGCTGGCACCTGTGGCACTACACTGTCCACTATACTACACTGTCCATTATACTACACTGTCCACCATACTACGCTACACTGACCACCATACTATGCTACACTGACCACCATACTATGCTACACTGACCACTATACTACAATGGCCACCATACTATGCTACACTGACCACTATACTACACTACACTGACCACCATACTGTTGGGGTTCAATTATTCTAGACCGGAGTCTGATTTCCCTTCGTCCTATACCGACAGGCCTGGAGATATACTCATTACAAACAATGACACAGACAGTGCTGTGGATTGGTCAGAGTAAATTTGATAAGCTTTTATTGGTCTCTCTCTTATATAGACAAAAATTATAATACAATATTATAGAACATTATAGCTACACCCCATATGCGTCATGGGACCTTTCACAGTTATGCAAAACAATTATGTTCCAGACATATAGCACATAACAATACTTATAGTACATAAAAATACTTATAGTACATAACAAACTTGGAGACACACTATCTTGAGGCCAGTATAATCAGTATCTATTTCTAAGAAATCACAGAATAAACTGATAGAGGAACAGCTTCATGGGAACCTGCGTGGGCGAATACCTAAGATTTAAACAAGCAATATTTGACTATATGCATACTGACAAAATGGATACTGATCATAAGATGGAGTCCCAGTGGGTCTAGGGAATGTACATATCCCTTCAATCCCCTCTTAAAACATTAATCTATATGTTTTCTCTAACTTTGCATAATGTCAACGGAACAGGGAGAGACCTTACATGTCTAATCTGGGTTTAGGCCCCCTTTAAATTTTCCTATTGGGCCTTCCCTCAGTGGATTACTGTTTTGTGTTCATTGTAATATTGTCCTGTGTATGTGTGTTCCCACACATACTTGTAATTGCACCCAAATCTTCCGGGTGGTAGATACAGTTTGTTATGACCCAGACAGGGACAAAAATCCAGATTTTGCAAGAGTCCTTGGCTATGAGCACAGTCGCTTTGATTATTCAGAGTCTAAAACATCTGCTTTACT
This sequence comes from Lithobates pipiens, assembly GCF_037356315.1. Taxonomy (NCBI): domain Eukaryota; kingdom Metazoa; phylum Chordata; class Amphibia; order Anura; family Ranidae; genus Lithobates; species Lithobates pipiens. The sequence continues at coordinate 445,991,364 of NW_027507903.1, forward strand.
CGCTCATCGGGGGCTAAAATCACCTGCGGTGCCTCCTTTTTCCTCGTCTTTTATCTCTGGGTCAGCTCGCATTCTAGAAGCTTGCTTCACATCTCCTTGTGTAAAGGTTGGTCAACTCACATTCTAGCAGCTTGCTGTGCCCTCTCGTTTTGTAAGGGTTTTACACAGCTGGCATGGATCCTGGCTTGTTGGTTTTCCACCAGGACTGCAGTACTCATCACGGCCACCACCTTGGTTTTTGGTCCGACCGGGTTTCCTCCTTTTCTGGTCTGTGCCAACTGTTTCACCATGACCCAGTCACTGGGCTGGAAGGGATGTGTAGGCAGATCCTGTGGAGCAAGAGGAGAGGTGTGAGTAACGTTTCTTTCAACGTAATCTAAAGTTTTAATCAGTTTTTGGACATACCCTTCCCTAACCTGGTCTAAATCTCCTGTTTCCAAAACTAATGGTGTTCTAGCCTAGGGTGTAGAAAAAAAGCCTACCAATTAAGACTTCAAATGAAGAGCAACCTGTAGTCCTGCTGGGAATCATTCTGATCTTAGCCAGGGCTATAGGCAACATCCTATCTCATTTGTGGAAACTAAAAGTACCTCCTGTAGCTTTCCTGAGCTTTATCCTTAATGGTTCTATTCATTCTTTCTACTATTCCTGAACTCTGTGGGTGATAAGGGATGTGAAACCTCCACTGTATTTTTAATGCCGTAACTAATTCTTGGAAAAGTTTTGATGTGAAAGCTGGGCCATTGTCTGAGGTTGTCTGTAGTGGGCATCCCCATCTAGGAATCACTTCCTCTGTGAGTATGTGGACCACTATTTAGGTGTCTTCTCTTGTGGTTCCAAAGGCCTCTAATCCAAACAGGAAACAGATATTCCTGTTTGGTTTCTTTCTTGGGCATGTGGGTAAAATCAATCTGTAGATGTGTGAAGGGGTGGTAGGATATGGAAGATGTTCATGGTTTGACTTGTGGGGGATATTGTTTCTAATGCATGTAATGCAGCGGGCTACATAGTCTCTTACTAATTTGGGCAAACCTGAAATGTAAAAATCCTTCAGTAATACTCCACCCTCTGTGGCTAACTCCATGGTACTGAGCTATGAACAATGGTGCACTTGCTGCAGGAATGCGTGGCTTACCCTCTTTGAGGATAAGTCCACCTGTGGACTTTTCCTACCTGTCCTCTCGCTATTTCAGTGGTGTCATTAGTGTGTGCTCTGCAATGGATATTGGCTATTTTATTGGGTAACAGTATGGCCTGCAATAGATTTTTTTCCCAACTTTGAGTGTATCCCCTTGCCTTGCCATCAGCTGCTACAAATCTCCTTCTTGACCATATGACCCCAAAACCATATTTGGAATCTGTAAAGATATTAACATCCTGGCCTTCAAAAAAATCAACAAGCTCTTGTCAAGGCTATTAATTCTGCTGTCTGGGCTGATTGCTAAGGTATTGATTGGGCCTCAATCACTATGTCTGGCAGCTGGACTACTGTATATCCTTCATGATATGTGTTGTCATTTGGTCTTGAAAAAGAACCATCTACAAAGACATTTTGTACCCCCTCTATCTGTTTTAATTCTAAATCTGACCTAGGGGAAGAATCCTCCTGAACAATCTGCATACAGCCATGTTCATCCACTACTTCATCTTCCTCGCCTTTAAGACCTAGCAGGGCCTTCCGAATTGGAGCTGGTCCAGCTGCTGGGGCAGTATACTTGATAATTAGATCCCTATTGGATAGTAGGATTCAGTGACGGCTGGTGAAGTTTTAGGATGGGGGGTGCCAGACCCCACCCTTCCTTCTTGACCCCTCCCACTTGGTGAAAATGGGCGTGGTTTGAGTAAAATAGTGGGCGTGACTCTAAGGTGGTGTGGTTAGCGTCTGAGATGAACAAGGGATGGAGGGAGAGGAATGAAGGGAGAGACGAATGACTACACAACAATAGAAATGTGTATTCTAGAAAGTTTAACAATCAGCAGATAAAGATACTCCAAACACCTGGTGTTAACACTTCAATCATCCCGGCACCATGGTTGTTATGGTATCAGGATGATTGAAGCGCATTATTTCTATTATGACATTGTAATATACAATTAAATCATTCAACTCACCATAATGCAGAATCTGTGGGAGCCCTGAGCGTGTCACTAGCCACGTCGCCTACAACCAGATGCCATTAGGCGTCCCCAGCAGAGTCCGTCCTTACATCAGGTGCCCCCTGCGGAGTCCCTCCATACATGCAGCCTATGTCACATCAAATGCAGCTTGTGTCACATCAAATGCAGCCTTTGTCACATCAAATGCAGCCTTTGTCACACAAAATGCAGCCTCTGTCCCACAAAATGCAGCCTCTGTCCCTCAAAATGCAGCCTCTGTCCCACAAAATGCAGCCTCTGTTCCCCCAAATGCAGCCTCTGTCCCACAAAATGCAGCCTCTGTCCCCCTAAATGCAGCCTCTGTCCCCCCAAATGCAGCCTATGTCCCCCCCAAATTCAGCCTACATCCCCCAAATGCAGTCTGTGTCCCCCAAATGCAGCCTGCCTGTGTCCCATTAAATGCAACCTGTTCCTCCCCCAAAATGGATCCTGCCTGTGTCCCATTAAATGCAGCCTGTTCCTCCCCCCATGCAGCCTGCCTGTGTCCCATTAAATGCAGCCTGTTCCTCCCCCCCCCCCCCCATACAGCCTGCCTATGTCCCATTAAATGCAGCCTGCAGCATCTGTCACTTCAAATCCCTCCAGCGGTACTTACCTTGCTGTTGTCCTCTCCTGCGGTGTCTCCTTCCACTGGCAGCACTGATGGAGTGGCATAGTTCCTGGTTCCTCTCCCAGGTGCAATGGGAGAGAGATACAGGAAGTGACATCTAACTGAGGTCAAATGTCAATCAAATCTGAAGCGCCGTAGACGGGGCTAATGCTCGGAGGCACGCAGGCATGCCTTGAATCTGAACTGGAACCACCTTTGAGAAAAAAGCTATAGAGCGGAGCTTGCCACCATGTTCCTGGGTGAGGACACCTGCCATGGTTTTACAATTTTTCCTTACATATACATGAAACATTTTTCCATAATCTGGGAGGCCAAGCGCTGGAGCTACAACCATAGCATTTTTTCAAGTACAAGAATGCATTTAAATATCTGGTGACCATGATACAATATCTGACATTTCAGAACCTGTGGCTTGTCTCAGAATGTTGTCATAGAAGGAACAATCAGGGATCCATTGGCGGCAGTAACCAATGACCCCCAAGAAGGTTAGCATGTCCTTCTTGGTCTGTGGGTGGGCTAAACCCATGAGCACCGTGGCCCTTTTGTGACTGATTTTCCTTTCCCCCTTGAGAGTACAAAACACTTTCCTGACACCATTGTAATTTTTTCCTTTGACACCTTGTGTCCACATTCATAGAGATATTGCAGAAGACTTACTAAGTCACAGACACTGGCCTCCCTTGAAGGACTGCATATGAGGATGTCATTGACATATTGCAGTAGGGATGAATCAAATTCAGGTGCCCACCCCTTGAGGGTGGTTTGCAAAATGAGGGAAAACACTACTGGTGAATCCACAAGCCCTGAGGCATTTTAAACCAGGTTAAGGTCTGGTTTAAAAATTGAAATGCAAAGATGGGTTGTGTCTCCTCGTCTACTGGGATGCTAAAAGATTTATTTGACAAATTAATCACTGGGAAGTGTGTAGCTTCGTATGGTATGGCTGCCAGTAAAGATGGCACATCAGGTACAGTTGATGCAATAGGGATGACTAGATTATTGATGGCTCTAAGGTCTTGCACAAACCTGTAAGATCCATCTGATTTCTTTACTGGATTAATAGGTGTGCAATAGTGTGAAACAATGTTCTTTATAATTCCCTTGCACAAAAATTCTGCAATAATTGGTCGAATCCCTTCTGTCTTTTCTTTTGATAAAGTGTATTGTTTCCCTACCATTTTGACAAAGGAATATCATGGGCTGTTCCCTGTAGTGGAGAGAAATCAAAGGAAAAGCTGGTTCCCCACCTTCCGGGCAACTTCATTGTGGGTCAACCTGAAGCCTGGGAGGTCTTTCTGTGGAACCTGGCATCTGTTTGGGTTCAAATTTGGAGCCCCCACTTGCCCGTGGCTGCCTCACCTCGTGAGGGCAGTCCCCTTTCCAATGATTAGGGTCCCATAATTGAAACATCCCACCTGTTGTGGCTGTGTATTCTTATTAGGATATGGTGATCTTGAATAAGGTCCTCGACCCCTAAATCTGCCTCTTCCTCTACCCCTACCCCTCTGGTACATGTCAGTTTCTCTCTGGGCACCTTGAAACACCCTGCTGCATCTTTTCCTGTTAAAGCCTTTTTAAATGCATCATGTGTCTTTTCTGGCCAACCTGAAATTTGTTGTTTGACCATTAATTGCTGCTGTGGTTTTAAGTGGTTAATGAAAGTCTGTATCATTAGTGTATGCCAATCATGTGTTAGTTTTAAACCTGTATCATGTGTTCAGACTGAACTGAAACGGGTCCAGAACTCGAGTACTGATTCCCCTGGTTTATGTTTGCAGGCTACTGCAGTGGGCAAGGAGGATTTATTTTTAAATGCTCTACTAAGCTCCTTTTCTATTTCCTCCCACATTATCTTCCTCCCACCTTCATTGTTTAAGGGATAATCAGTAGCTGGTGTATTAAGAACAATAGAGATATTAATACTGGGAACCTGTGCCCAATCCCATTGGGAGGCAATCCCCACTATACCATCTATGATTAATCTCATGTCCTCTTGGGCAAAATTCCTGCCTCTACAAACCTTTTTTAGGTAACTCAATGTACCCCCAGGGGCTGTAGTGGGCTTGGGACAATTTTTGACTGTATCATTCATCTCATGTAATTCCAATACCTTGAGTACTAGTGTGTCTCCTACAGTTAAGAAGGGATACTGTTGTGCTTCTGACATGGTGAGTGTTCTGCTTCTTAAGCCGCGTACACACGGGAGGACTGTCTGGCCAACTTAGTCAGTCGAAACACATTTCAGCGGACAGTCCGCTCGTGTGTGGGCTTCAGCGGACTTTTTCAGCGTGCAGTCTGGCGGACTAAGTATTTCGGAATTTCCGTAATATTGTCCATCCAACTTTGGTTTCAGCGGACAATCCGCTCGTGAGTAGGCTAGTTCGACGGACTAAGTATGGCGCATGCTCAGAAAGGATTTACACGGCGAAAGGTTGCATTGCTGTGTATTGGACTTCCTATTTCTAGTCCCGTCGTATGTGCTGTACACGTCATCGCGCAAGCTTTCGATGGACTGTTGTTCATCCGTGTGTGGTCAAGTCCGTTCATTCGAAAGTAGGACGGACTGTCCGTCGGATTGTCTGACGGACTAAGTTGACCATACAGTCCGCCCGTGTGTACGCGGCTTTAATGTTTTTTTTTCTATTGGACTGATGGGATAGAAGGATTCTGGTAAAAAACCTGATAGAGGAACAGGGGATTGCTACCACTAGCTTCCCCTTGTCTCCCTTTTATACCCCCAGTTTTTCCCCCAGAAAAGAGGGATAGGTGCAAGGCATGGAGCTGTAGGAGGACACATCAATCTCCTTTGCTCCATGGCATGCAGTCCTGATGCCTCTTTGTTTCTGGGATTAGGGCGGTTCCGTCTCACCTTTTTATCTGACCTATCATACCAATAGTGCGCATAAATCAACCAATTCTCCCTCCCTTTTTTCATATAATCCATGTCCCAGGTGCGATTTCCTGAGAAATACGGAAAGACTTTCTTGCCTCCCAGACATAAGTCCTTTACCATTTCCGTATGGAAGGTATTGTTCTGTCCTTCCTTGGGGAAGGGGTCACAGCTACCCATGGTTCCGGTCCAACCGGCCAAATTGTCTACCCATGGATTAATGTACACATAATCTGTCCCACAGACTTGGGCAAAATAACCTTTGCATGTCTCTCTCGGTTCAGGGGGTGGAATTGGTCCAGTTATCCTGGAACCCATTATTTTTTTTTTTCAAAAATAAAAATAAAAATGACAAAAAACACTCCCTTTGGCCAGAGGTTCCCCTGAGCATAAGCAATCTTTGTACGTTATTACTTTTCTTATTTTTATAACCAATTTGTATTTATATTTCAAATTTCTTGGCAAAGTGACAACAGGTTAAAACAGTACTTTCAATTGCTGTAGTACTAATACCGCAAACAATGCCCCACTATCTATTATGGTTGGTCAGATATTAGCATTTGAACCCTTGTTGGCAAAACGCCAAATATCGAAATTTTACACCTGACTTCCCCTGCGCAAGTGATGTCAGTAGCAAATAGCATGTTTTGATCAAAAGTTAGCCTCACCAATCCATTTATTACCTTAAGAAAGTGTTATTAACACTCTTCAAAGACCTGGGACAGACTTGATAAGTCTCCCCTCCTCTTTGAATATGTGATATTACTCCCTTCACTGTCAACCCTTCTTGAAATACAAATTTGTTATATAAATTAAACCTTAAAACTTGAACCCGTGGTTTACCTTCTCCAAATAAGGGTCCATTTCCTAGTTTAAAATGATAATGCTAATCAAAAAAAAATGCATCTCACACAGAGTGGTGCTGTGGATACACAGAAGTACAACAAGTGCCACGTCCCAATTAATATTTTACAAAAAAGACAAAAGGTGGGGCTTCTGGACTTTTTAGGCACCATGTATACAATAACAATCATAGAATAAAGATAAAAATCAACATTTTATTAAGAACATATTATTTTTTCATTTTACTAGACAACAGAGATTGCTAAAAGAGCATCTAATCACAACAGGACTCATATCCTCCATAATATACAGACTGTACCGCCATTTCACATTTTGACTTTTGAAAATAGATAGTAAACATTTAATACATAATCTTGAGAAATATGATTATTCTACTCACGGTATTAAGTGTACTGCTTGATAAGGAGAAAGCTCTACATGTTTCACGTGTTTTAACATAAATGTTGATTTTTATCTTTATTCTATGATTGTTATTGTATACATGGTGCCTAAAAAGTCCAGAAGCCCCACCTTTTGTCTTTTTTGTAAAATGATAATGCGACGCCGGATAAAATACATTCTTGGTTCCCACAATCCTCCAATGTGTGCTGGAGATGTAATATGGAAGTTGGCTCCATGATACACATTTGGTGGCATTGCCCTTTGATCTCAAGGTTCTGGGGTAGGGTTTGTGAACTAACAAAGGAAATTACAGAAACAAACATCACCCTTGACCCAGCCTTTTCTTTATTAAATATCTGCTCGCTCCCTATACAACGCTATAAAAACTCCCTGACTAGACAAAAAATCTTAATCCCTAGAGCCTGGAAAACCACATACACACCAACCATTAAAGATTGGTTCTCTGAAATTAATAGGATACACACTATGGAAGAAACCATGGCCGTTGCACATGACCGTCTGGAGCGTCATCACACAACTTGGAACACCTGGGTTCTATTCAAAGGATCCAGTGAATATGGGCAGATTGCCGAGATCTGAGCTGTCATTATGTTACAGATCATATAAGCCCCCCCTTTTTTTTTTTTTGTTTGTTTTGTCTTCCTAATCCCCCCCCCCCTACACCCTGTCAACCTTCTCTGTGTATATTTTCCTCAACTTAACTGTTACATTGTTCTCGCTGAATGTATGTATTTCATGTATAATTATAGATTGTTATCTATGACTGAACTATATATGTTGTGTCTGGATCTTATGCTTTTACTGAAATGTGTATTTTATATGGATTTCTGTTATACTTGACAATTTATCAATAAAAATTTATATTGTGAAACAAATGATAACCCGGGACACTGGCTACAAGATATGTCTGAGGACCAGTATAACAAACCAGTAATACAATCAGGACACTTTTGAGACATTTGTTTAGTACATAAAACAAATTACCCTGGATACTCACCAATCCAGGGTTCCTTATAAACTCTAAAATTCTTATTCAACTTTATACAGATAAATACACCAGCAGAAGCTAATCACTTAATAAGCCCCAAAGCAATAATTTTGGACTTCTGTCAGATCACCCAATATTTTATCTCTCTTTTTTATAGTAGGTGTACCTTTTTTATTTATAGTGATCTTCCCAAGATCTCCTTTTCCTTCCCAAGGATTTTTTACAATTTCTCTAAGAACGTTCTGTTTGAGTCCTTCCCAAGGATTCTCTTTATAAGTTCTCTAAGAAACTTTGTTTATTATAGTGATCTTTCCCAAGATCCCTTTTTCCTGAATCCTTCCCAAGGATTCTCTTTATAAGGACTTTATAAGTGTCTATACTTATAATTTCCCCTTTAAGTTATTTTTCTAAGATGACACTGAACATCTGATTACAGCAAGGAAAATAAAACGTTTTCTACTCACTGAATCAACGCCAGGGTCTACACTGACCACTACATTGATCACCATACTACACTAACCACCATATTACACTACACTGACCACTATGCTGACTGACCACCATACTACACTGACTGACCATCATGCTACACTGACTGACCACCATACTACACTACACTGACCACTACACTGACTGACCACCATACTACACTGACTGACCACCATACTACACTGACTGAGCACCATACTACACTGACTGACCACCATACTACACTGACTGACCACTATACTACACTGACTGACCACTATACTACACTGTTCTCTCTCTATCTCTCTCCCCCCGGCCAGTAACACGACTTTCACTAACCTTCTTCTTGTCCATGGTCCTGGCCTGCATCAGTCCAGAATATAGGAGGAGAAGAAGAGTCTCCTCAGAAGACAGCGGCCGCGGCGGCTCAAATTTTTGCTTTTCTCCTCCGCGCTCTGGCTGCTGCCATGTTCAGTGTGACTGGGTGTATGCGGGGGTCATGTGCGGAGGCAGGACTTCAGGAGCAACCGCAGGACAGGCCAGTCCTACGCCTCCCATGATCCTCATACGCCCAATCACAGGGTGCTGAACACTGAACATAGCGGCTGGAGCAAGGGGGACACAGGAACGTTAAATTAGGAGGAGGCAGCCAGTGACACAAGCTGGCGCCCCCTAAATGTCGCGCCTGGGGCCATGGCACCCCCTGCACCCCCGCGCTACGCCACTGATCCAATGTATCAAACTATTACAATGTTCTGGTGAAATATTTTATTAAAGTGTGTGTATATACAGCCAATCACTAAAATCTCATACATTTTACCAAGACAATGGAATACCCCGCCCTTAGACTGAAATTAAATATGTGAATAATCACTAAGCTGCTCCCCTCAAAGTGCAAAAAAATTGCCTTTGTGAGATGTGGGTTGTAAGTGATAAGGGGTGTATGAATATAATAAATGTTGAATAACAACAATAAAGTGCTATAGTGCTTAATAGACCTTAAATAATAACAATAAAGTGCTCTAGTGCTTAATAGTACCGCAGGTATCTTATTAGTCAATACATGCTGCAATATAAATTGAATACATAAAATCAACTCAAACAGTGAACATATAGAAAATGTCCATGTACATAAAAAAAGAAGTGGTGAAGCTGAAGTAGGGATGAATCCTGTATGCCCCGTCACCGCTTAGGAGAAATGCACAAACACGCCACCCGGTGAATTAAGGTAAGTAGCCTACTCACCGACTTAACTTGACCCCTTTGTTTAAAAAGGAAGGTCAAGTAAAGCTTTAGCAAGTTTAAGGAACTGCCAACCTTGTTAGGGAAACTCTTCTTAGGTGTACTAGAAATGTTGTTTCAATCCACGTTAGCTCAAGTAAAAATATAGAGAGAACTGGACCATGGCATAATATCGTTTTATTTAAAATAACATATAAAATAAAAATAGCCAAATGGCCTCTTACATTAAAAGTGCCAATGCCTTGGCACTAGAGGGAACGAACGTATCCGACCGGGTAAGTTGGAATCTAGCCGCGCCGCTTCCGCTGCTTGAATTGGCGTGCGTTCCACCCCCTGCATCTCGGGAACCAAAAGTTCGGACCAAACGATGTGACCGGAATGCACCTTGAAGTACGTTTCGTCGTAATGACGTCGTCAGGAAGCGTCCAATTGAAGTTTTCTGATTTTTCACTGATCACTGCATTGGTGTCACTTTAATCAGTGCTAGGGCAATTAGTAGTAGGTCCAGGTAGGTCTAGGGTACTGACTAAACCTCTCTAATAAAGGTTTAACTGTTTGATCTCCCCCCAATTAACCATTTCACCCTGTCTCAGTGTCACTAATAGATCTTTTTTCTGATCACCTTATTAGTGTCAAGGGTGGCGCTAGTTAGCCAGTTAGTTGATTAGTTTCACTGTCAGGTTTTTATAGCATCAGGTACCCCCATATAATACCTAAATAAAGGTTTTAACTCCCTGATTGTCCGCTAGTTAACCCTTTCACCAGTCATCATCGTATTAGTGTCACGGGTGACCCAGCGGGTGACACCAACTAGGTTTTTAGGTTTTAGGTTTTCATCAGTTAAGGTCTGCATCGCCCCAGGCAGTGTCAGATTAGTGGCAGTAGCGCTACGCGCACGCACCATATACTGTATGTTGTGTCAGTGAGGTGTCATCATCTGTGCTGCTGCACAATGCTATCAGTGTCACTGGGAGAGTCAATTTTATGTGTGTGTGCGCCCATTCCTGTCCCTGAGCCACATACTTACTATATTGAAAGTAAAATAAGAAATATTTTTTTTGCCTTATTATCTACCTTAAATCATATTGCTAATTGCATATTGTATTTGTCTGTAGCCTAAATACTCTCATTTGCACTTAAAACTGTAATTTTGTAACTTTTGGAAGTGCCAGTAAAAACTTGGCTGTGCTAGTAAATTTTGAGTGTTGTGTCAATAAATTTCAATTTGTTAGGTTGGCAACACTGCACCCAGTTCTTCTGCTGTTGTTGAGGTGAAAGAACTGCAGGGCTCTTGTATGGAGCAGAGAGCCAGTACTAGTGCCGCTCATCTTGGTGAACTGGCAAGCACCAGCGGCCTAGTACACACTGGTGGTAGAACCAGCACTGTAGTATCATGTGGTGACGTGGCGAGTCCCATAAGTGCAGTTAAAGCTGGTGCAGTGGCTAGCACAAGTAAAGTCCCACAGCCACCAAGAAGACAAACACAGGCCCGTCAAGCCCATAGTGCCCTTCCTGCTGCATTTGCCAATCCTATTTAGGAGCTCACCACTTCTGCAGCATCCGTACTTCCCCCATTCACTGGCCAACCCGGAATTCCAGTGGAAACAGTTGATTTTACGTCACTTGATTTTTATTCACTGTTTTTCACGGAAGATTTCTATAGATCTATTGTGGACCAAAGCAATTTGTATGATGGTCAATTCATCACCGCTAATCCCCAGTTGACCCTTGCCAGAGATTGGAGACCTATCACAGTCTCTGAATTTAACACCTTTCTGGGCCTATCCCTCCTCATTGGCATAACTAAAAAAAGTGAGTTGCGGTCATATTGGTCCACTGACCCAATTCTCCATATGCCCGTGTTCTCTGCCTCCATGACCAGGGCTAGATACGAGCAGATCTTGTGATTTATGCATTTCAACGACAATGAACTGTGTCCTCCTTGGGGTGACCCTGAATACAAGTGGCTCCTCAAAATTCAGCCCCTGGTAAACTACTTCAACCAACAGTTGCAGCCTTGTTTAATCTGCGTTGATGAGTCCCTGATTACATTTTCTGGCCTCTTGTCATTCAAACAGTATCTTACCAGCAAGCGTGCCAGATATGGTGTCATGATGTATAAGCTCTGTGACAGAGCAACAGGCTACATGTATAGTTTTATGGTTTACGAAGGAAAAGATAGTCACGTGGAGCTAGAGAACTGCGCAAACTACATAAGGAGCGCTGGTAAGATTGTGTTGGACTTGGCGTCACCCTTATTTGGAAAGGGGTAAGTGGACAATTATTACATGAGCGTGCCACTTTTTAGTCACTTGTTTGATCATGGAATTGACGCATATGGCACCATGCAATCTAATCACTGGGGCTTACACCAGCGGCTTTTAGATTCCCATCATAGGCTGGGGGAGAGGGCCTGCTTGAGAAGTAATAATTTGCTTACAGTGAAGTGGAGGGATTCACAAAATGTTTTCGTTCTGTCCTGCCGCGGATCGACAGTCCAAATTCCTACGGTGACTGGTGTTGTGGAGAAACCCCTCTGTGTCCACGAATACAACCTTAATATGGGAGGGTTGGACCTCAATGACCAGTTGATGGCGCCGTACTTAATTATCCCTAAGACCAGATGCTAGTATAAAAAAGTGTCTGTATACTTATTCCAATTGGCTCTGCTAAACGCTTATGTGCTATACAAAGCATCAGGATGAACAGGATCCTTCCTTAAATTCCAGGAAGAGATCGTCACAGCCCTTCTGTTTTCAGACTGTGCTGTGCCCCAATGCAAATGCAGTAAGCCGGCTGCATGGGAGGCAATTTTCATATGTCATCCCTGGTACCCCTACCCAACGATCACCCCAATGAAGATTTTGTGTTTGTAGCAAGCGCAGATATAGGCGTGACACCCGCTATTATTGTTCCTCCTGTCCTGACCATCCTGGTCTTTGCATTGGTGAATGTTTAGAACGCTACCACGGATTATTAGCATATGGTACAGCACGACACAGTCTAGGGTACACTTTCACAGGACCTCCAAAGATGCCATCGCATTTTGAAAAACCCGAACCTGTAACCGTTACAGTTACAGTTACAAATGAAACTGTAAAAAAAAATGTTTTTAAGTTAAAAAGACCAATAAATAAATTAATAGCTGTCGTTTTATTGCTCTCTCTTTATTGTTCTCTCTCTATTGTTCTGCTCTTTTTACTATGTGTACTGTGTTTTATCAAGTTTGCTTTTCAGGTATGTCATTCTTTTATACTTTACTGTTTACTGTGTTTTATTGTTAACCATTATTTTCTTTTCAGGTATGTCATTCAGCTGCAGCACTGATTTATTTATCTTGACAGCAACAGTGTTTTCTCTCACGATACGTAAATCAGCAACCCCAAAACTGTAGGAGATTATTTCACCATCACAGTTAGATAAAAAAAAGAGCATATATGCCCATCATTAGAAGTGGTTGGATGCAGGGCGGTATGCTTATGGTGGGCATACCCACCGATCAATATCTATTTTTCCTCTAGTCCACAGGCTGCATGAATAAAAAAAATATATGTGTCCAACGAGGACCAGCAACGTACTGGTATGTTTCTCGACTTTCGGTGGTTATACCAGAATGATGCCTGCAGGTTTAGATATCATCTTGGTAGCATTCTTTTCAGCCAATGGTCGGCTTTCATGTAAAAGCAATCCTAGAAGCTAATTAGCCACTAGACTGCTTTTACAAGCAGTGGGAGGGAACGTCCCCCCCTCCTGTCATCTTCCTTGGTTTTCTTGGGCTCTCCTGTCCCACTGGGGAACTTGATAATGCAGCTGGTGGCTCCACCAGCTGACCATAGAGCTGATTGAAGATCAGAATGGCTCCTATAGTTTCTATAGGAGCTAATCAAATATCAGAATGGCTCCTATAATCTCTATGGCCTAAGAAACCGGAAAGCTATGAGCATTTTATGACCTTGGTTTCGCCGGATATAAACAGCGCTATTGGGAAATTGGGAAAGCATCTTATCATACCGATCTTGGTGTGGTCAGATGCTTTGAGGGCAGAGGAGAGATCTAGAGTCTAATGCCCTGTACACAAGGTCAGACTTTCCGATGGAAAATGTGAGATCGGATCATGTTGTCGGAAAAGCCAATCATGTGTGGGCTCCATCAGACTTTTTCCAACGGAATTTCCAACACACAAAGTTTGAGAGCTGGATCTAAAATTTACCGACAACAAAATATGATTGTTTAAATTCCGACTGTGTGTAAAAAAATCTGACGGATTTTGACATCGGAAAGTCCAACCATGTGTACAGAGTAGGGATGAGCCGAACACCCCCCGGTTCGGTTCGCACCAGAACTTGCGAACGACCCCCGCGTTCGGTACGAACGTTAGAAACCCATTGAAGTCTATGGGACTCGAACGTTCGAATTGGAAAGTGCTAATTTTAACGGCTAATATGCAAGATAGTGTGCTAAAAAGGGTTTGGCGACCTGCCTCCTGCCTCAGGGGACATGGGTCACTGCAAAAAAAAGTTTTAAAAACTACCGTTTTGGCGGGAGCACTGATTTTAATGACGATTAAAGTGAAAAAAAAAAAGTGAAATATTCCTTTAAATATGGTGCCTGGGGGGTGTCTATAGTATGCCTGTGAAGTGCCACGTGTTTCCCGTGTTTAGAACAGTCCCTGCACAAAATGACATTAAACGGAAATAACACCATTTAAAACTGCTTGCGGTTTTAATGTTATATCTGGTTCCTGCAATATGGTTGAAAATCATTGAGAAACATGGCATGGGTAGCCCTCCCTGCCCATTACCAGCCTATTTGGGTCTTGTACACATATTAAGGGGAACCCCGTACCCATATTAAAAAAAGGAAATGCGTGTGGCCCCCAGGCCCTATATACTCAGAACAACAGTATACAGGCGGTGCAAACAAGACAGGGACTGTGTAGGTTTGTTGTGTTAAGTTGAATCTGTTTGTCATTTTCAACCGGTACATTTTTAAAGTGTAGCTCCAGTCAAAAAAAATATCTTTAAGCTTTTTGGAAAACATAGGGAAGGGTTATCACCCCTGTATAATTTGTTTTGTCGTCCATCTTTTTTCATCTCACTTGCTGCTGTCTCCTTGCGTTTGCAAGTAGGAGATGTTTGTAAGTTGGATGTTTGAAAGTAGGGGCCTGCCCTATATTATAGCGGTATGTACTGGGTACAGAGCACGCAGACAGCACGCACTATCTCCTAACACTACTGACTGCAAGCTCTATTATTAACCACTTGTTAGCCCAATGTTTGCATAAAGTGAAAGATGAAGTTATGCTGAGTAAATAGATATCAAACATGTCACTCTTCAAAATTGCACATGCCCGTGGAATGGCGCCAAACGTCGCTACTTAAAAAATCCCCATAGGCGACGCTTTAAATATTTTTTTACTGGTTACATGTTTTGAGTTGCAGAGGAGGTCTAGGACTAGAATTATTGCTCTCGCTCTAACATTCTCGGCGATACCTCACATGTGTGGCACATGCGAGCACATGGGGACATGGGCGCTTTAATTTTTATTTTATTTTTTTATTGTTCATTTTACTTTATTTTAGTTTGACATTTTTTTTCCCAAAAATATATTTTTGATCACTTTTATTCCTATTACAAGAAATGTAAACATCCCTTGTAATAGGAATATGGGGTGACAGGTCCTCTTTACAGTGAAATCTGGGGGGGTCAATATGACCCCACATCTCACCTCTAGGCTGGGAAGCCTGAAATAAAAAATTAAAAAAAAGATTCTGGCTTTGATCGTACTGGCGAGTTGGTAGAAGCACCGGAGGGCGGTGAGGGGTGGGGGGCGTCTATGGCTGGGTACTTCAGGGTATCACCGAGTATGGCTGGGTATCTCTGAGTATGGCTGGGTATGGCAATTTATGGCAGGGTATTACAGAGTATTGGCGGGGTACTACAGAGTAATAGCAGGGTACTGCAGAGTATTGGGGGTACTGCAGAGTAATGGCGGGTACTGCAGAGTATTGGGGGGTACTGCAGAGTATTGGGGGGTACTGCAGAGTAATGGGGGGTACTGCAGAGTAATGGGGGGTACTGCAGAGTAATGGCGGGGTACTGCAGAGTAATGGCGGGGTACTGCAGAGTAATGGCAGGGTACTGCAGAGTAATGGCAGGGTACTGCACTGCAGAGTAATGGCAGGGTACTGCACTGCAGAGTAATGGCGGGGTACTGCACTGCAGAGTAATGGCGGGGTACTGCACTGCAGAGTAATGGCGGGGTACTGCACTGCAGAGTAATGGCGGGGTACTGCAGAGTAATGGCAGGGTACTGCAGAGTAATGGCAGGGTACTGCAGAGTAATGGCAGGGTACTGCACTGCAGAGTAATGGCAGGGTACTGCACTGCAGAGTAATGGCAGGGTACTGCACTGCAGAGTAATGGCAGGGTACTGCACTGCAGAGTAATGGCAGGGTACTGCACTGCAGAGTAATGGCGGGGTACTGCAGAGTAATGGCGGGGTACTGCAGAGTAATGGCGGGGTACTGCACTGCAGAGTAATGGCGGGGTACTGTACTGCAGAGTAATGGCGGGGTACTGCAGAGTAATGGCGGGGTACTGCAGAGTAATGGCAGGGTACTGCAGAGTATGCACTGGTATTGCAGAGTATTGGCAGGGAATTGAGGGGTTAAATTCGGTGAGCAGCGATGTGGGCACTGCAGATGCAGCCCACATCGCTGCTGACACCGATCTCTTTCCCCTCCGCTGTACCGATCGGTACAGAAAGGGGAGGGAGGAACAGGCGTCATAACATGACGCCGGTTTGTTTCCAAGTGATCACTCCGTCATTTGACGGAGCAATCACGTGGTAAACGGCCGCTATGAGCGGCCGTTTACCGTGATGCGCCGGGTCCTATGGACCCGGCGGTCACGGATGCTCTCGAGTGCGCACACCTCGGGGCACGCGAGAGCAGAATTCTGGGAGGCCGTTAATTAACGGCCTCTCTGAGTTAAACAACCGCCCTGAAGCCGTTAATCGGCAATGGGCAGTTGTTAAGTGGTTAAAGCTAGATCACTAGCTATATAGGTGAGGTGAATATAGTGGTGTATACTGCAGTCAGGGCACAGACAACAACCACTACACAGCAGCAAGATAGGAAATCAGCCAAAAACGATTGGTGTGTACTGTGTTGAAGGTACACAGAACACCCACTGCTTCAGATGCAAAGTAACACACTACAGGAGGCCGCCTTAAAGGCGGCCTTATATAGTGTGGGGCGTGCACTACACAGTCTGAGCTATGATTGGCCACAATCATGGCTCTCCTCGCTGCCGGCGCTGCGATTGGCCAAGCATGCGGGGTCACAGTGCATGCTTGGCCAATCATCGGACAGCAATGCACTGCGCCAACGCAGTGCATTGTGGTCCGTGCGCGCGTCACTCGAATTTTGACGCGAACGGCCAAAACGTTCGGAATTCGCCGAACGCACGAACAGCCAATGTTCGAGTCGAACGTACGTTCGACTCGAACACGAAGCTCATCCCTAGTACAGAGCATAATAGACCCAATTAAAAAAAAAAAAAGAGTACCTGCAACTACCTATTGCTATCATAGGGGATATTTACATTCTCTGTGATAACAATAAAAATTATAATTAAAAAACAAATTAATGGAACAGTGTAAAAATAAAATAAAAAAGCAAAATAAATAATAATAAAAAAGCACCCCTGTCCCCCCATTCTCAAGCAAGCGTCGGTCTTGTGTCATATGTAAACAGCAATTGTACCATGCATGTGAGGTATCACAGCAAACGTCAGATCAAGGGCAGTAATATTAGCAGTAGACCTTCTCTCTAAATCTAAAGTGGTAACCTGTAAAGGCGTTTAAGGGCTTTTAACCACTTCCCACCCGGCCAATGCATATATACGGCCGGGTGGGAGCCGTCTACTCCTGATAGGACGTTCAGGAACGTCATTCAGGAGTAGTGGGATCGCGCGCGTGCCCGCGCAGCGGCGCGATCCCGATGTGCTCGTGTCACCCGGACATGGCACATCTCAGATCGGCAGGAGGGCTCTGTGATTGGCCCTCCTGATCACATGACGGCCGTGTCCAATCACGGCCGTCATGTGATGTAAACAAACAGCCGGTTGCTAGGCAATCGGCTCTCCTCTCCTCACACGGAAGTCACCGCTGAGGAGAGGAGAGCAGAACGCTGCAGCCGGCTGATGATCAGTGAGTATGGGCTGCTTTTTACAGCTTTTTACTCACTGATCATCAGTGTAGTGTAAACACACAACACACCACACAGTACAAACACAGTCCCCACACATGTCCCCAAAACACACATGTCCCCAAAACATACATGTCCCCAAATAATAAAAACACATGTCCCTAATAATAAAAACATGTCCCCCACATATGTCCCACTAAAATCACATGTCCCAATGATTATCTGCACACATATGTACGTGATCACCTGCACACATATGTACATGATCATTTGCGTACATATGTCCGTGATCACACAAACCAATTATTATACACTTAACGGAATTTTTTTTTACCAAAAACATGTAGCAGAATACATTTTGGCTTAAATTTATGACAAAATTTGATTTTATTGTTTTAACACCAAAATAAAGCTCTATTTGTGCGAACAAAATGATAACAATTTCATTTGGGTACAGTGTAGCATGACCGCGCAATTGTCACTGAAAGCGCTAGAGCAATGAAAGCTGAAAATTGGGCTGGGAAGGAAGGGGGTGAAAGTGCCCTGTATTGTAGTGGTTAAAAATGTATGTAGTTTGTCGCCGCTGCATGGTTGTACACAATTTTAAAGCATATTGTGTTTGGTATCTATGTACTCAACATAAAATCATATTTTATATTTTATCATTAGACACCCCATGTTATTTGCTGATAGGCATGTTGAGTCCATGGAATATTTTATATTTTGCCTCAAGTTTCAGGAAAATGACAATACTTTTTTTTTTTCACAAAGTTGTTACTAAATTATATATTGCTCAAACATGCCATGGACATATGTGAAATTACACCCCAAAATACATTCTGCTGCTTTTCCTGAGTACGGGCATATCACATGTGTGGGACTTTTTGGCAGTTTAGCAGCATGCAGGACCCCGAAAACCAAGCACCGCCTTCAGGCTTTCTAAGGGCGTAAATTTTTGATTTGACTCCTCACTACCTATCACAGTTTTGGAAGCCATGAAATGCCCAGATAGTACAATACCCCCCCCCCCCCCCAAATTATATAACATAAATAATATAATAATTAAAAAAAAATCAAAATTAAATGAATTTCTAAAACGTATGTCCCAGACCAAAACATTTGTGTGGACGAATCCCTTATTCACTTCACTGGCCGGCTGCAATTCATACAATATATTCCTAGTAAAAGGACCAGTTATGGATTGAAACTTTGAGAAAGAGCCGAAGAATATGTGTCTGCCTTCCACTTGTAGGAAGGCAAAGACTCCTGGCTCCAGCCCTCTGCCCTCAGCCCTCTCCAGTCCTCTTAGTGCCCAACGTACATCAGAACCAGCGGAAATATTGTCTGGGACCTGGCATACCCCCCCCCCCTCCCCCCAAAAAACGGCTATCATATCTACATAGACAATTGTTATACCAGTTTGCCCCTTTTCTGCCACCTGTACCGTGAAAAAATATAGGCCTGCGGTATCACTAAAAAAACAGGAAAGGCTTCCCACAAAATTTAGTGACATCAAGACTAAAAAGGGGGAATCTGCAAGTCTGAGAAACGAGGAAGTGTTGGTCATGTGTGGCTCCATGAAGTGTAGGGACAAGAAAGATGTTTACATCCTGCTCACCGTCCACACACCTTGGTGGAGATTCACAGAAGATTCAGTCCGATTGTAAAGCCTGAATGCATCCATGATTATAATCAGTTCATGGGGGAGGGTCGGATTTAAATGACCAGATGCTACAGCCCTATTTATCAACATGAAAGTCCAGATTCTGGTATAAAAAAGTTGCATTTTATCTCTTCCATTTGGCCATTAATAATTTGTACATCATTTATCAAAAGTCAACAGAAAGACCCGCCACCTTCTTCAACTATATTGAAGAAATTGTCACTGCCCTGATCTATCAGCAAGGAAGCATTTTCTCTGATTGTGTGAGTTGACTTCATGAGCAACATTTCCCCCCAAAACATTCCCCCATAGAATTAAGAAGACACCAAAAGAAATGTTGTGTATTCAGCAGAGGAGGAGTTAGAAGAGACACCAGATATCATTGTCTCCAATGGTCCTCCCAACCAGATCTATTCATCATAGAATGCTTCAGATGTTATCGCACATTCATAAGATATTAGTTCCCCTTATTTTTAACAACCTGCCATCTCACAGTTTCAAATACCTGTCCAGATCATTAGCCTGCTGTCTCGATTGACTACGTTTCTACCTTCCACAGTAACTTACCCTGGCCTGTTTACCGACGATGCTCCTGCCTTATGAATTGTTTCTAAACCAAATTTCTGCCTTCTATGTGCACTGACCTCGACCTGTTAATTGACAATGTTTTTTGCCTGCCGCTTGGACTAATATTGTGCCCTGATGGGATGCAAGATAACACAGGGGTCTCACATATGTGAGGGACTTCAGAATAGTGTTCTGAGTCGAGAAAACCCATTTTTGTTTTTCTCTGGGTTTTGTAATTCCTAGAACAGGGTCTGGAAACCAGAGGCTTCAAAGAGATTTACCCCTGTCCCCATTCTTTACTGACCAAGGCCCAACGCTTCATGTTCCTTCCTTCTACCTGGACCAATACTTTGGCTGTGCTGACCATATCACTGCCTGTAATTAGACACATGCACTGCCGACTTTTTTTTTGTTTTTACTCAATTCGTTTTTGTTTTTTTACGTTTTTCGTAAATTCGAAAATTCGAAAATGTGTAAAGTCAAAAATGCGTAAATTTGAATATTTCTAGACTCGAAAATTTGAAAATCAAAAATTTGATAATTCGGATATTCAAAAATTCAGAAATATGCAAATGACGAAATTCCCAAATTCTGAAATTCTAAATTTCTGAAATTCTACATTTCTGCAATTTGAAAATCCAAAAATAAGAAAGAAAATTTGAAAATTCGAAAGAACGAAAATCTAAAAATTCTAAATCATAACTTACTAACTAATAATAACTAACTATTAAATTATAGGTATGGGAATTTCCTTTTTCCTTAGTTTTTCCTTCATTTGTTTTTATTTTTTTGTTTTTTCCAGTAATTCCTTATGATCTAAATTCGCAAATTAGAAAATTAGCAAATTCATAAAAAAAATCCAAAAATCCTAAAATTAGCAAATTTGAATTTCTAAAATTTAAAATTTGAATATTCGAAAATTCGTAAACCCGAAAATTTGAATATTCATAATTCCAAAATTCCGAAATTCCAAAATTCCGAAATTCACTAATTCCGAAATTCAAAAATTCAGAAATGTTAAAATCTAAAAATAAGAAAGAAAATCCGAAAATGTAAAAGAAAGTAAATCTGAAAATTCAAAATGATAACTAACTAATAATAACTAGCTATCATATTATAGATATTGGAATTTCCTTTCAAGTTTGGCTGTTAGTGAATGAACGAATACAAATTTATCTGAAGCTCCAAATTATCAAAAATAACGAATGTTACATCTAAACAAATGGAACACAACAAATGAATAATAAAAATGAATAATAATATTAAAACATTTTTATTATTATTATTTATTATTAATTTGTTACTTTTCCATTCGTTTAGAAGCGGCATTCATTATTTTGGATAATTCGTAAGTTCAGGTAATTTTGTATTATTAGTTAGTTAGTTCAGATTTTCGGGTTTTTGAATTTTCGGATATTTGTTCTTTGAATTTTTGATGAGGATGGACTGGGCTGCAACTGGCTCCAGGTCATGACCCCCAGGGTCCCCTAGCTCACACCTACAGTAGGTAACAGGAGGATAGGAATAGTAAGGGAATAAGCCAAGGTCGGGGCCACAAGCAGACAAGGACAACACAGTACACACCAAAGATTCAGGGTTGCAGGCAAACAGACATAGTCAGGGACATGCCAAAAGGTCAGAGTCACGAGCAGACAGGAATAGTTGAGAACATGCCAAGGTCGGTAACAGAAGCAAATGAAGAGCACAGGGCAAGCAGGAAACAGGAAGCCAAACACACAATGCTGATTAGTACGGCTGGCCTGCAGTGCACAGGTTAATATAGAGTAGACATGTGCACACTGAAATATTTTATTTCAGAATTTCATTTTCGTCCAAAAAATTTATTTATTTAGTTACTCCGGAAATTTGTTTTTATTTATTTTGCTTAGTTAAAAAATGCATTCGTCCAAAAATCCGAAATAATTAAGGTCGAATCTGTCATTGAAGGCTTATGGTGTCTGTCGAATGTTCTAAAAAGATTTGACGGAGTAGCTAAACTGTACAAACCCGCAATCGTACATTTCCGGTGGAATGTTCCGCCTACAAGCTATGGTAGAATTCTAATGTTGTATGACACTAGTAATAATTATATTTATTAATTATTATTACTAGTCAACCAACATTAGAATTCTTCTGTAGCCTATGGGCGGAGCATTTGACCATAAATGTTCGCCGAATCCTTATGTCAAATCTTTTCTCTCTATGTTGAATAATCTTGGACTAATAGAGTTATCGAATTTGCAGGCGTATAATGTGGCTGGGCATATAAGACGACCCCCTAATCTTCCATTTAAAATGTTGGATTTGTGCTATACTTGCCGTATAAGACGACCTCCTCCCGACCAGTCTGTCAGCCTGTTGGATGTGTGGTAATGCCATATGTTCAGTAGCTTTGTGTAACAGGTAACACTGTCTCACAGTATACATATAGTATACTGCACTGATCCAATCACGGCGAGCGATGTATTCTATTAATGAATACAAAGCCCGCTCGGATTGGCAGGGGCTGTAACATCATCAGCCCACGGATCTGACTCTCAAAGCCAATCGGAGCAGGCTACTGTATGTAGCCTGCTCAGATTGGCAGAGGTGGTTACTCCAATCCAAGCAGGCTTTGTATTCATTAATAGAATACATTGCTTGCCGGGATTGGCTCAGCGGTGTATACTGTATGTAGCACAGCTCTGTCAAGCCCTCCCTCTGTATGTATACAGTATTACTGGACTTTCAGCGAGCATCCAGAGGGATGTCATCCAGCGGGCGGCTTGCATATAAGACGACCCCCGCTTTATACCCGGCCTATAAGACGACCCCTGCTTTTTGGCCATTTTCTTTTAGTGTAAAAGGTTGTCTTATACGCTGGAAAATACAGTAGGTTAGGCACATTTGACCCTTTTTGCTATTGTCTCTATAATGTTGAATCTTTTCTTTATGTCAAGTCTTTTCTCTCTATGTCAAATCTTTTCTCTCTATGTAGAATAATCTTGGACTAATAGCGCTAAGGTTAGGCACATTCGACCACAGGTTCGATGGACACAGATCACTATCGTCAGTATCATGTTGAATCTCCTATCTATATTGAACTGTTGTCACAACGAAAACAAAAATAAAGCATTTGTTTATGTCGGATCTTTTGGTTTTTGCATTCTGCACATTCGTTATCGTTTGTTAATACGATAACAAAAATATTCAAAATTCGAACGGAAAGACATTTAGACGAAAACAAATGCACATGTCTAATATAGAGTTCTCTGATAGGAGCTGGGGTGGAGCCATGCTTAGAGGAGAGATTATAACTACTTCCCACCCGGCCCGGGTGGGCACTCTCTCCTTC
This sequence comes from Lithobates pipiens, assembly GCF_037356315.1. Taxonomy (NCBI): domain Eukaryota; kingdom Metazoa; phylum Chordata; class Amphibia; order Anura; family Ranidae; genus Lithobates; species Lithobates pipiens. Next base: position 446,014,762 of record NW_027507903.1, read on the forward strand.
TGAGTGGACGTTCAGGAACATCGCTCAGAAGGAGGGGGATCGCACGTGCACCTGCCCGCGCAGAGGCGCAATCCTATGCGCTCGTGTCTCACGGACGCGGCGCATCTCTGATCGGCAGGAGGGCTCTGTAATTGGCCCTCCTGATCACATGATGGCCGTGTCCAATCACAGCCGTCATGTGATGTAAACACAGAGCTGGTTGCTAGGCAATTGGCTCTCCTCTCCTCACACAGAAGTTGTCAATGAGGAGATCTCTGCAGCCGACTGGTGATCAGTGAATATGAGCTGTTTTTTACAGCTCTTTACTCACTGATCACCAACCTAGTGTTCCCACACATGTAAACACATACATGTCCCCACACAATGTTCCCAAAACACATGTCCCCAAAACATATCACCAAAAAACATTTCCCCAAAATACATGTCCACAAATAATAAAAACACCTGTCCCCCACATATGTCCCACTAAAATCACATGTCCCAATAATTATCTGTGCACGTCCGTGATCACCTGCGCACATCTGTACATGATCATTTGCATACATCTGTCCATGATCACATGAACCAATTATTATACACTTAACAGAATATTTTTTTACCAAAAACATGTAGCAGAATACATTTTGCCTTCAATTTATGACACAATTCGATTTTATTGGATTTCTTTTAAAATAGAAAGAAGAAAATATATTTTTTTCCAAATTTCTGCTATTTTTTTCACTTATATCTCAAAAAATATAAAACAGAGTGATGAATAAAAACCACCAAAAGAAATCTCTATTTGTGCAAACAAAATGATAAAAATTTTCATTTGGGTACAGCGTAGCATGACTGCACAAATGTCATGGAAAGTGTGTGAGTGCTGAAAATTGGTCTGGGAAGGAAGGGGGCGAAAGTGCCCAGTACTGATGTGGATAAAAGCAGTCAGGTGAGAGTGGCTGGTCTCTAGAGATGAACACATGGTGAGAGGTAAGCTGACAGACAAACTCTATTGCATAACCATGACACTTTGGCTGTACTGACCATATCGCTGCCTGCTGCCTGTACTGACTATGGACAATATTGCTGCCTGGACAAACCACCGAGCGGTATGGCAGCTTGATTCCTCAGCTCCTGCACCGAACGGAATAAACGGACTGATACAGCACCGATCGAGATACCGAAATGATCTCAGTGGATCCTCACACCCGGGGGAACCCGACCGGAGGCTCTCGGAAACGAAAGGACCTCAAACCACCGAAGAAACTGACCGAATTCTTTGCGCTCCCTCATGGAGAAAAGATCCAAAATGGCGCCCGCGGCGCCTCACAGCACGCAGGCTCACAACGTTCGGCGGCTTCTTACACAGACCTCCCGGACGCAACGGACGATCTCACGGCTCCTCCATGAGAATCTGCCAGTTCCCTGCCTTCTTCGGGGACATCTTCTACCTCAAACAGCCCTGCTAAATCGCGGATCTGTTTAGAACCTTCGGATCCGGACCTGGAGGTAAGGCCTTCCCAGAACCAACCACTGCCTTTACCCTCCCCTGCTTCCCCCATAGCTTCTTTCCCCACTTCTAATCAACCAGTCATAGATACTATGCTGAAAGAGATGCTGATCTCCCTGCACAGCTCCCTTCATCATGACATCTCCTCTATGTTCACTGTCTTTCAAACCGAACTGCTTCACACAGGCCGCAAGTTAGACAGAGTTGAAACCCAAATGGGAGCTATGACTGAAACGGTTAATGACCTAGTTGATGCCTACGATCACACGAAAGATGAGCAAAAATGGCTGCGGGCCAAAATGGCGGACCTCGAGGACCGCTCGAGGCGCAACAATGTAAAAATCGGAGGCATACCTGAATCCATACTTCCTACTGACCTGAATTCATATGCCCGGCAGCTCATTTCCACAATTTTGCCTGATCTACCACAGATTGAAACTATAGTCGATCGCATCCACCACTTACCAAAACCGCCACACTTACCGCCTGAGGTACCTCGCGACACCTTGATGAGAATCCATTTTTATCATACTAAAGACATGCTACTTGCTCAATCCAGACGCATGGGTCAACTCCCACCCCCCTATGCGAAGCTCCAACTCTTTGCTGATATCTCCCAATATACTCGGCAGCAGAGACGACAACTTCAAACCATAACCAAACCACTCAACAATCACAGGATTCCCTATCAGTGGGGTTTCCCTACAAAGTTGGTGGTTACCAAAAATGGTACCCGCCACAACATCCACACAGTGGAAGAGGGCATCAAACTGCTCCGCACCTGGGGCATACTCCCAGAGATCGCACCTACTGGCTCACAGCCATCTGCACTGTTCCCTCAGAACTACAACGACCATCAACGATCCAACATGATCCAATGACTGCAAGATCGGTGCTGCACCACCTCTACTGGTTATTTGTAATCCGCTCGGTGCCTGCTCGTTGTACTTGGTTCACGGACTTTTCCCCCGGTTTGATCGGTAGTCCTAGTCACACTGCTGATCCCTCCCTACCTCCCCTCAGGTTTCACCACCGGTTATCTCTCCATCAGCTCATTCTTTGCCCTTAACCATCTCCTTATTGTTTTTCTTTTTGTCTTCCACCCCCTCCTACCCGTTCTGTTGTATTAGCAAGACCATCTACCTTGAACCTCTACGAAGGACTACGTCCTCATCCTCTTTACGCAATCCGTGAGATCCAGGACCATTTTTACTAGTAACTGTAAGTACTGCTTTAATTGCATATACCACCACTCTCCCTCCACACTATGCCCAAATTTTTGTCCCTTAATGCTAAAGGCCTCAACCATCCGGCCAAAAGAAAGTCCCTCTGGCGTACGGCTCGAGACTCTCACTGTGATGTGCTTTGTGTTCAAGAAACACATTTCAAAAACTCTGCAGAACCTACTTGCTTCCACAGATCATTTCCCCACATCTTCAAGGCCTCTGGTCCTGAAAAAAGAAAAGGGGTGTTGATTGCCATCAATAACACTTGCTCATTTACCCTTCATGACACCATACAGGATCCAGACGGCAGATGCCTTGCAATAGCTTGTGACTTAAACAACACCAGATGCACTATTGTTACTCTGTATGCTCCAAACAAACGACAAATCCGCTTCCTCTCTAAATTAATGAAGAAAATCAACAGATTCAAACAAGGCCAGTTGATAATCTGTGGAGACTTCAATCTGGTACCCGACTCCTCCATAGACTCCTCTTCCCAATCCAACAGGTTGACCTCCCCTATGGGTTCTTTTATTCGCTCCCATTTATCTTTTTGACGTCTGGCGATGCCATCACTCCACTGAAAGAGACTACTCTTATTTCTCCCCCCGTCACAACTCCTACCCCAGGATTGATTATTTCCTAGTGGACAAATGGACCTTACCTAAAATTTCCTCATCTACAATAGACACCATTACCTGGTCAGATCACGCACCAGTTGCCATTTCCCTAGAAGACTCATCTTCACGCTCTCGAACCAGACTTTGGAGAGCTGACGCGGCGATCATCGCTTCTCCAACCCACTCCTCTTACATCAGAGACTGTCTAGTCGAATTCTTCATTAATAATGTTGGTACTGTTACTGATAATACTGTCCTTTGGAATGCCCATAAGGCATTCATTCGGGGTATACTCATACAAATAGGTGCTAGAGAAAGGAGGAAGAGATCACAGCGTCTAAACCTACTCACTTCAGAAATTAGCAAGCTTGAACACCTAAACCAATCCGCTCCCTCCCCAACAACTAAAGCTAAATTAGATGCCCTCAGATTGGAGCTCAGATCCCACCTCCTACAGGCGTATGAGAAAGCCCACAATTATTTTAAAGCAACCCACTATTCTACCGGAAATAAAGCGGGCAAACTTATGGCAAATAGAATTAAGGGACACCATGCTAAATCCAAAATTACCCATCTATTCCACCCCACTTCCAAACAAAAACTACTTGACCCCCAATCTATTGCAGATGCATTCAGTCACTATTACAATACCCTCTATAACTTAAAAGACGACGCCTCTGTTGTCCAACCCTCGCTGCCAGACATCCAATCCTTTCTTCAGGAAATTAACCTACCAAAATTATCACCAGACCAACTGGTTTCCTTAAATACCCCTTTCACAGCCTTGGAAGTCGAATCCGTGATCAAAGCTCTCTCGTCCAACAAATCACCTGGCCCAGATGGTCTTACTAGCAATTATTATAAACAATTTAGCTCCACTTTATCTCCCTTCCTAACTTTAGTATGTAATGACGCTGCCTCTTCCTCCTCCCTCCCACCAGAAATGTTACAAGCCTTAATTGTCACTATACCGAAGCCAGGCAAGGAACCAACCCAAGCACAAAACTTCAGACCAATATCCCTTTTGAACATAGACACAAAAATTTACGCCAAGTTGATTGCCAACCGATTGTTAGAAGTTATGCCCCTCCTGATCCACCAGGACCAGTCTGGTTTCACCAAGGGCAGGCAGGCATCTGACGCCACAAGGAGAATTATCAATATAATTCACAAAGCCGAGACTAGTCGAACGCCTTCTCTGCTCCTTTTCTTGGACGCGGAGAAGGCGTTCGATAGGGTCCACTGGTTATATCTCCGAGCCACTCTATCTAAATTCGGATTTCAAGGTCCGATCCTCTCAGCCATTATGGCCCTGTACTCCACCCCCTCTGCACGGGTATATACCTCTGAAATGCTATCCACACCCTTTTCCATTTCAAATGGCACACGCCAAGGCTGCCCACTATCCCCCTTCATCTTCAATCTAGCTATGGAACCCTTGGCGGAGCATGTCCGTCAAGCTCACTCCATCTCCGGTTTTAAAATTGGAGAAATCGAGCATAAGATAAACTTGTTTGCAGACGACGTAATATTGATGATCACGAACCCCCAATCCTCCCTGGCTTCGATTCAACTCCTTTTGCACAGATTTAGTAATGTATCTTATTATAAGGTCAATGAACACAAATCCTACATACTGGACCTGGGCATAGATGCTATCACTAGCAATATCCTACGCAACATGTATCCTTATCCTTGGGCTGATAACGGTATCCCGTACTTAGGGATTACACTAACCAAATCCACTAGATCTCTCTTCTTGTCTAACTATACAGAAGCAAAACAAATGCTCCTCTCTGAATCCAACAAACTTACTAAATATGAATTCTCCTGGGCTGGCCGCCTGGCAGCATTTAAAATGATGGTCCTGCCAAGACTCCTCTACATCTTTAGGGTACTCCCCATCCCACTCTCAGCCTCATACCTTACATCCCTGCAATCTATCTTGAACCATTTTGTATGGCAAGGAAAGAACTCTAGATGCAACCTAGCTAAACTTATTAAACACAGATCTAAAGGTGGGATGGGATTCACAGATATAAAAGATTACTACTTGGCCACAATTTTATCTCAGATGAAAGATTGGCTGCTGCCCTCCCCCACTACGCTTTGGGGATCCATTGAGAATGCAGACACACCAGGCCCGAACCTCCGAAATTGGCTATTTAGCACAACCTCCACTACTACCTTCTCACGACACTATTCCCCTCCTATTCAAGCTTCCATCAAAGCTTGGAAGATACTACATCTCACCACATGGTCCCAACTCCCAACCAAACAAATTCACATCCCTCTCAACACTCTAAAACACCTCACGCCAGACTTAATAATTCCAATAGAGGTTATATCTAAAATGTTCTCTACTCTGGAGCTTCGCTCCGTACTACATAACAAATCCTTCCATCAAATTAGCTTAGCTCTCGGTGCCCCCACCAAGGATTTCCTGACATATCATAGGCTACGAACATGCCTTTTAACACATCCCTCACTAGAAGGAGCTATTCCTGTGAATATATGGAAATATTTTTTTTCTCCTAATTCCTCTACCAAGGGAGTCGCCCTCATCTACTCCACACTGCAGGAAAAATGCACCTTTCACAAATTCAAACCCCTCCTTGACTGGGAATCTGACTTACAACTCCAATTCTCAGACCAACAATGGATTGCTGCAATAAATTCTGTATACAAGGCCACTTCATGCACCGCACTCTGGGAACTCTCCCAAAAAACACTTATGAGATGGTACCTGACCCCCCATAGAATTGCCAAATTCCACCAACCCACCTCCCCAAATTGTTGGAGAAACTGCGGTGACTCAGGCACCCTACTACACATTCTTTGGTCCTGTCCCCTAATTCGCACGCTCTGGGAAGACATTCAAGCCTTGCTCAGAGAACTTTTACACTTTTCTATTGTTTTATCTCCCCAACTAGCCATTCTTAACCTAACGATTGAAGACCTGATTCCAGCCCATCGACATGTGCTCACTCACGTCCTCTTAGCCACAAAACTCCTTCTGACTAGGAACTGGAAAACGAATAACACCCCACTCAGAGCCGAAGTTATCAATCTAGTCCAAACTCACTTTATATATGAAACCACTCTAGCCAAGTCTACGACCAAACACTCCTCTGTTACACACCTTTGGTTCCCATGGTCCTCCTGGTACAATGCAAACTGTTAATGTTGATGATTCAACTGTCTATTTCCTGATGATCTTGCTACTCTTCCCCCCCCCCTCCTCCCCTATCTCCTTTTTTTTTTTTATCCCCCCCCTCCCCGAGTTACCCCCTTGTCTTTCTTTATCCACCGTTGTCCACCAACGACACTCCTTCGAACTGTTGCTTCCTTTGAAGCTGTTTTTTACAATTTGCATTATTAGTTGTTATTTTAACTACACTTTCATTCCCTGTACGTACTGTTTTGGTTAATTGTGACTCATGTCATTCTTTTACGTACTTGCTATCTATAAATCTATTTCTCTGTCACTGTATAACTTGTACACTGTGAAAATTCAATAAAAATTATTTTGAAAAAAAAAAATATTGCTGTCTGGACGATTCCTTTTGCTGCTGCTGACCATGTCTCTGCCTGATACCTGGACCAATGCTTTGACTGTGCTGACATTATCTCTGCCTACTGCCTATACTGACTTTGTACAGTATTCCTGCCTGCTGCCTGGATGATTCCTTCTATTGTCGCTGACCATGTCCCTGCCTGCTGCCTGGACCGAAGCTCTGCTTTGTAGACCACTGTACTACTAAAACCACAGGTAGACTTTTGTTTACCCTTTGCTCAGCAGAATGTATTTTGAGGGGTAACTTGTATGTGCATGCTATGGGCCTTCAAAAATGTGATAGTTTGTCAAGAAATTAGATGTGTAATGTATGTTCCTAGAACATCTGATGGACTTCTTGGATGTTGGGCCTCTGTTTGTGGCCAGGCTTTGTAAAAGTCTCACACATGTGGTATCACCATACTCAGGAGGAGTAGCAAAATGGATTTTGGGGTGTAATTTTTGCTATGTACATGCTATGTGTTAGAAATGGAAATGTGGAGATTTGGAAAAATGGACTTTAAAGGCACATATAAAACTAAATCTAACTAAGGGTTTTCCTCAGTATATTAGCAAGGGCTTTAAGGTAACTCCCCATAAGATGGCCGGACACTTTGGTACCCTGAAGACTGCCGAACTGCCCCTTGCTGCATCACAGGTTCTCTATTGAGGCATAGGTTATCACTCTATTATTATCATTTTTATTTATTTTAAATTTTTGCCCTTAATTGGGGAACTCTTTTCTTTATGTTATAGATCTTTAAGGCCCCAAAGAAGTCCGCTATAAGCATCTGTGATAATTACCAATCAAAGTGCTTCCCTTATGTGAGGTTGGGAGGGGCACTCCAAGCATATATCCACATACCATCACGTTCTGAGCTATTTATTCTAATTATATATTGCTTTTTATTTTACCTTGTACCTATTAGTTATCTTATATGTCCCCACAGCTTGACCAATATGCTAATTGTGGCTTCTTCTTGTCTGTGGGGGGGCTGGTGGCTGATCTGGGGGGTTTTGCTGTCTGGTATCCATGGCACAAGTGAGTTTTAAATATATTTTCTATATACAGTGAATATGCCTTTGTAGCTATAATTACCTTCACATTTATGTTTACAAGTTTTTCTGTATTGTGTGTTGTTGTTAAAAATATTTTTCTAAATAGAAATATTCAAGCTTCCGAAGAAGCAGCAAAATATCCTACATATGCTACAAGTGGACAAGTGGAACACAAATTAAGAGAATATCCATGTGTGGACATATTGCAACATTGTCACACAGGAAGTATTCTTTGTTTCTTTCATCATGGGAACCACATTGTGTCCTATTTGTATGTCAATGTATTTTATGTATTGTGTTATTGTTTATGTTTATATATATATATATATATATATATATATATATATATATATATATATATATATATATATATATATATATATATATATATATATATATACATACACAATAAACAAATTTAGTTGATTTTATATGTGCCTTTAAAGACCATTTTTCCAAATCTCCACATTTCAACATATATCTCCAAAACCAAATTTTTCATATGTGGTATTTGTTACATAATGTATCATAAAATATATGCTGGGAGTTTGCTTTCCAAAATAAGGTAATTTTGTGGGTGTTTCCATTGGTGATCCAGGGACTTCAAAAGTGTGATAGGTAGTCAGGAAATTAGATGTGTAATTTATGCCCCTAGAACGCCTAAAGATGCCTCTTGGATGTTGGGCCTCTGTATAAGGTCAGGATGTGTAAAAGCCTCACACATGGGGTATTGCCATACTCAGGAGGAGTATCAGAATGTATTTTGGTGTGTCATTTTTGCTATGTACATGCTCTATGTGTGAAATATTGTATAAATTGACAAATTTGTGTAAAAAAAAAAAATACGTTTTCATTTTCTTTCCACATTTTTCAAAAACTTGTGGAAAAAAATGATATGTTCAAAAGACTCATAATGCTTCATAGAATGAGTTTGTGGACATTTCCATTGTCGTGGCGCTCCAGGGCCTTCAAAAATGTGATAGGTAGTCAGGAAATTAGATTTGTAATTTATGCCCCTAGAACACCTGGAGGTGCTACTTAGATGATGGGCCTCTGTATGTGGCCAGACTCTGAAAAAGTCTCCCACATGTGGTATTGACATACTCAAGACAAGTAGCAAAATGTGTTTTGTGGTATAATTGCAAGTATGAATATGCTGTGTGTGAGAAATAACTTATTACTATAACAATTTTGTGTAAAAAATATATATTTATTAATTTTCCCAATAATTGTGTAAAAAAAAATACAACTTAAAAAACTCCTCATGCCTCTTACTCTACTATACCTTTCCAAAAAGGGGTAATTTGTGGGGTATTTGTGCTGTCCTGACATTTCAGGGCCTCAAGAAATGAGATAGACAGTCAGGCTTGATCAATTTTTAATGATACGTAGCATAGCTTGTAGACTCTAAAACTTTCATACAGACTAAATAATATACACAAATTATGGTTATTTTACCAAAGATATGTAGCAGTATAAATTTTGGCCCAAATTTATGAAGAAAAATTACTTATTTTTCGCTTTTATCTTGAAAAAATAAATAAACAGTTTTGATTAAATACTGCTAAAAGAAAGCTCTATTTGTGTGAAAAAAATTATAACATTTTTGTTTGGGTACAGTGTTACATGACTGAGAAATTGTCATTCAAAATGCAAAAGCACTGAAAGCTGGAAATTGGTCTGGGAAGAAAGGGGCTAAAAGTGCCCTGTATTGAAGTGGTTAAGAAAAAAATTTCAATAAATTACATAGTTACATAGTAGGTAAGGTTGAAAAAAGACACAAGTCCATCAATTCCAAACTATGTGTGTGATTATATGTCAGTATTACATTGTATATCTCTGTATGTTGTGGTCATTCAGGTGCTTACCTAATAGTTTTTTTAAACTATCGATGCTCCCCACTGATACCTCTGCCTGTGGAAGGGAATTCCACATCCTTGCCACTCTTAGCCCTTGTACACACGGTCGGAGATTCCGACGGAATGTTTCCTATCGGAGCGTTTTGTCGGATATTCCGACCGTGTGTGGTCTGCATCGGACTATTTCCGTCAGAGTATCCGTCGGACCAACTTTTCCAACTTGCCATTAAAATTTTCCGACAAAATGCTCTGATCGGACATACTCCAATCATGTGTAGCCTACTCCGACGGACAAGGTGCCACGCATGCTCACAATCAAATTCGGACACGGAAGCGCTCGCTCAGGTAAAACTAATGCTCGTAATCGATATAGCACATTCGTCACGCTGTAATGTTAAAAATTCTTTCATGAAGCACATTCTCTTGTTCTTTACAATGCTGCAAGAAGGAACTTCTTTTGATGCTCATAGTCGCACACACTTCTCCCGAACGTATTTCCTGACTCTTTTTTACTCATTTCAGCAATACAATTTTTCAAGTCGTCACATCTACACATTTTTTTTTATTATTGGTTTTTGGGTGAATTTTGTGGGTTTTTTTTTTTTTGGTTATTTAGGTTATTTAGTTTTGGTACCCCTTGTTATTCATGTCACTTTGTATTTCTAAAAATGTACCTGCCTGCTCACAAATAAACTGGTCTTTTTGGAGTCAAACACATACGCAAGTATTTCTTCAAACAAAAAAAAACTTTATTTAGGTGTCAGTAACAGATAAAAAGGTGGCAGCAATGGAGAAACTGGAGAGATTAGCGAAACCTTTGGCCCCCAGGGCACACATCAACTATTTAAATGCAAAACTTGGTGGCCTGAGGAGTACATATCTGAGGGAGAGAAGATGGTGCTGGAGGTGTGGCAGAAGGAGGAGGAGGAGGATGAGGAGGAGGGGCGGCATGGGCCAAATCACACAAATGTGTTGTTTGTGTCATTTGGCCCAACAGACCCTTGTTGAGGGTGTGCATAATTATCTCCTCACACAAGAGCTGTTGCCCCTCCTCCATTTTCTCCAGTTTGCACGCAGCCAAGGCGGCAAAGGCTTCTTGATAGGTGGGTTTGGCTTGGAGGGCCGCTGAAGCCTCCTCGATCAGCCTCAGAGCCGACTCCTCCACATCCCCCCCCTTTCTCGCCCTTTTGCGTGGAAGGCGGAGGGGAGGGACTTGGCATTCTGTCAGGCTCCTTTGCCCACCCACCGCCTGGCTGCCGCTTACCCCGCCTCCTCCTGGCTGCCACTTTCCACAGCCACCTCCTGGCTGCTGCATTCCACACCCTCCTCCTGGCTGATGTCTTCCTGTGTATGAAAAAGGGACTTAGTTTTTGGTTCATCAAACACGCATCAATTTTCACATCAAGACTGTTGCAAATTGTTAACCAATAGAAAATACTATCATTCTGAGCCCAGCATTTTTCTTTCTTGTCCCAAAGGTTTTGGCCACTACTGTCTATTGATATGTGAAACACTTTCTAAAATCAGCAATTAGTGAGCAAAAATCAAGTTAACATCATTCATTTATACTCCCAAAATATGTACAACAATACTATACCTGGCTCAAGCTGGGCTCCCCCAGTTCTTCCTGAGTGGAAGGCCCAGGTTGGGCGTCGGAAGACTCAGCGGGTGTGGAATGTAGCATAGGACGCGCGGAAGGAAGAGTAGAGAGTGATTCTCTGTCCTCAGCCCGGTCTGACAGAAACTGCATCCTGTTATAATACCACAGCCTGGGGACATAAACGTCATCTGCTGAAGCACCAGATTGCATGGACTTCAGCACCTTCTTCCTCTCCTTCAGATAAGTACTCCTCAGGCCACTGATTTTCACTTTTAAATAGTTTGCCTTGGGGACCACCGGCTTCACAAACTCAACCAGTTTCTCCATTGCTGCCTGCCTCTTTTGTCTGTTACTATAATGAGGGTGCTTCGCTTGCCACAGGCAGGGCATCTCCCTGTATTTATCGATGAACAGAGGTATGATCATTGAAACCGTCCATAATGTCTGCAAGACACAACACAAGACAAACCCTAATGTCAGGCTAAACTCCACTAATGCAGGCCTCAGTCTAGAAGCAGTATAGCCTAGTGATGTACCAAGTTCAAAATTTTACCTTCATTTGCACGATCGTCGCGTCAGCTTCTCCCTCTGTTCACAGATCGTACGAACGACACACGCGTGTTGCGTTTTATATACAGTGCGCATGCGTGAAACTCCGCCCGCCCCTGACGTTCTTTCTAGACTATTCCCCGCCCCTTAGCTTTCGGCGCAGTGGGGAGAGCACATGGCGGAGAGAATGCAGGTGCGCAATCAGAGTTCCACTAACGAGGAGGAGAGCGAGGAAAGCCCAGAGCTTGAAACGTCCCGATTCAGGAAGAGAAGACTTAAGGCCTCAAATATGTCTTTTGTAGAGATGATGGAGATGGTGGACATATTGAACAGGACCGACTATGATGGGAAGTAGGGATGAGCTTCATGTTCGAGTCGAACATATGTTCGACTCGAACATCGGCTGTTCGCCCGTTCGGCGAATTCCGAACGTTATGGGCCGTTCGCGCCAAATTCGTGTGGCACTCACAGCCCACAATGCACTGCGATGGTGCAGTGCATTGCTGGCTCATGATTGGCCAAGCATGCACTGTGACCCCGCATGCTTGGCCAATCACAGCGCCGGCAGCAAGGAGAGCCATGATTGGCCACAGGCAGGATGCTGTGTAGTACACGCCCCACACTATATAAGGCCACCAGCGCGGTGGCCTTGTATAGTGTGTTGGCGTCTGTAGCAGTTAGTGGGTGTTCTGTGTACCTTCAACACAGTATACACCGATCGTTATCGGCCGATTTTTCGTTCTTGCTCTTCTGTAGTGGTTGTTGTCTGCTTGCCCTGACCGCAGTATACACCGCTATATTCACCTATATAGCTAGCGATATATCTATCTTTTATAATAGAGCTTGCAGTCAGCATTAGGAGATTGTGCGTGCTGTCTGCGTGCTCTGAACCCATTATACACCGCTATATCCACCTATATAGCTAACTATCTTGTTTGTTTTAAATAGAGCTGTCAGTCAGTGTTAGGAGATTGTGCGTGCTGTCTGCGTGCTCTGAACGCAGTATACACCGCTATATCCACCTATATAGCTAACTATCTTGCTCGTTTTAAATAGAGCTGTCAATCGGTGTTAGGAGATTGTGCTTGCTGTCTGTGTGCTCTGAACGCAGTATACCCCGCTATATCCACCTATATAGCTAACTATCTTGCTCATTTTAAATATACTTGCAGTCAGCATTAGGAGATTGTGCGTGCTGTCTGCATGCTCTGTACCCAGTATACACCGCTATATCCACCTATATAGCTAACTATCTTGCTCATTTTAAATAGAGCTTGCAGTCAGCATTAGGAGATTGTGCGTGCTGTCTGCATGCTCTGAACCCAGTATACACCGCTATATCCACCTATATAGCTAACTATCTTGCTCGTTTTAAATAGAGCTTGCAGTCAGTGGTAGGAGATTGTGTGTGCTGTCTGCGTGCTCTGAACCCAGTATACATCGCTATATCCACCTACATAGCTCTTCTCTATTTGAGTAATCTGCCATCTGCAGGAGTTAGTGGAAGTTGTGTGTGCCTCCAGCACAATATACACTACCCAAATGCTGGTTTTCCCAACTCCCTTCAGGCCATTACCATGTCTGGAAGGCCAGCAAGGAGAGGCAGACAGGCGCGAGCCGATAAGAGGGCAAGCAGGCTCTGTGTCTAGAGACAACAGTGCTGGTCGTGGACGCAGTGCATCGTCATCATCAGCACGTGGCCATGGGACACGCTTGTCCTTCTTTTCAGCAGCTGGACATGTTAAGCCGCAACATGCCAATGACTTGGTAGAGTGGATGACCAAGCCCTCCTCATCCTCTCTCACCCAGGCTCAGGGTACTAGCAAAGCAGCTGCCAACGCATCGTCTTCCCTCCTCTCAATGTCATCATCAGTGACTCCTTCCCTAGACCCACCATGTCCTCCTGAGGAGTCTCCTGAACTCTTTGAGCACAGTGTTGGGTACATGCTCCAGGAGGATGCCCAGTGTTTTGTAGGCTCTGATAACGATACTCAGCTAGAGGAAGGCAGTAGCGTGAATGCAGAGAGAGGGGATGCTCAAGAAGGACAGCAATCTGGCAGTCATGTTCCACAAGCTGCAGCATACTGCCAGGTTTGCTCCAGCGATGAAGAGGGAGGGGATGATGAGGGCACTGACTCCACATGGGTGCCTGGTAGGAGAGAGGAGGAGGAGGAGGAGGAGGAGGAGGAGGCACATGTCCAAGGAGGCAGGATGCCCTCTGGGGGCCATCTTAGGGGCAGCACACCGACTGAATCACACCGCAGAGCTCCGCCTCTGCAGGGTGCTGCCTCTGCGCGTTATTCTAAAAGTTCTTTGGTGTGGGCCTTTTTTGAGATGAGTGCATCAGATCGCACCGCTGCTATTTGCAACATATGTCTCAAGCGTATCTCGCGTGGCCAATACATCAGCCGCTTGGGTACCACATGCTTGACCAGACATATATTGACCTGCCATGCAGCTCGTTGGCAAGCGTACCTCAAAGACCCACACCAAAGAACAAAGCGGACCTCTCCTTGCTCCTCATCAGCTGGGATCTCCAACCCCACTAGACCTTCAGTACTCTCTGAAACCTGCTCTGAGAGGAATGAAGGTGTAGAATTAGGTGTGTCACAGCCAAGTGCTTCCGGGCACTCTGCTAGCAGTACACCCACGTCCGATTATAGCAGGCAAATGTCCCTGCCCCTGCTGCTGGACCGGCAAAAGAAGTTCACTCCCAGCCATCCACATGCCCAGCGGTTGAATGCTAGCTTGGCTAAATTGCTAGCACTTCAACTGCTGCCTTTTCAGTTGGTAGACTCGGACCCCTTCCATGCGGTTCCTCGTCCCCAAACACCACTTTTTCTCACAGAATGCGATTCCGGCTCTCTACCGGCATGTGGAAGGCAATGTCCTTGCCTCGCTGAACAGGGCAGTCAGCGGTAAGGTGCATATTACCGCTGACTCATGGTCCAGCAGGCATGGACAGGGACTTTACCTGTCTTTCACGGCCCATTGGGTAACTCTTCTGGCAGCTGGGAAGGATGCAGGACAAGGTGCAGTAGTGTTGGAGGTTGTTCCGCCACCACGCCTCCAAAATGCTACTATTGGTTGTGACACACCCCTCTCCTCCAACCCCTCCTCTTCTTCCTCCATGGCCTCTTCCAGTTCTCTGTCCTCAGAACCAGCGGTGCTCCATAGGCGTTCCAGGGGCTACGCAAGTACGCAGGCAAAACGATGCCATGCCGTGCTTGCGCTGGTTTGTTTGGGGGACAGGAGCCACACTGGGGCGGATGTTTTGTCAGCTCTGCAGGGGCAGGCCGAGAGGTGGTTGACGCCGCGCCAGCTTAAGCCAGGAATGGTGGTTTGCGACAATGGCACCAACCTCCTCTTCGCCCTGTGACAGGGACAACTGACCCATGTGCCCTGTGTGGCTCACGTCCTTAACCTGGTGGTGCAGCGGTTCTTGGGCAGGTACCCGGGCTTACAGGATGTCCTGAAGCAGGCCAGGAAAGTCTGTGTGCATTTCCGCCAATCATTTAATGCCTGTGCTCGGCTGGCTGAGCTCCAAAAGGAGTTGAACCTGCCCAAGAACCGCCTTATATGTGACATGCCCACCAGGTGGAACTCAACGTTGGCCATGCTGCAGCGGCTGCACATGCAGCAGAGGGCTATCAATGAGTACCTGTGCGACTACGGCACCAGGACAGGGGAGCTCGGTTTTTTCTCACCACGCCAGTGGGGCATGATCAGGGATGCATGCACTGTCCTGTCACCGTTTGAGGAGGCCACAAGGATGGTGAGCAGTGACAGTGCATGCATCAGTGACACTGTACCTCTTGTCCACCTCTTGGAGCATACGCTGTGTGGAATAATGGACAGGGCACTTGAGGCAGAACAGAGGCAGGAAGAGGAGGACTTCCTTGCCTCTCAAGGCCCCCTTTATCCAGACAGTGTTCCTGCTGTGCCACTCATCACACAGGAAGAGGATGAGGAGGAGGAGGAGGAGGAGGATGATTGTGTCAGCATGGAGGTGGAGGCTGGCACTCAGCATCAGCAGCAGCAGCAGCAGCAGTCTTGTAGGGATGATTTACAGTCCCAAGAAACCCGTGGACTTATACGTGGCTGGGAGGAGGTAGCTGCGGATCATGTTGTCCTTAGTGACCCAGAGGACTCCGGACTGAATGCCTCAGCTAACCTACGCTGCATGGCCTCCCTGATGCTGCAAAGCCTGCAGAAGGATCCTCGTATTCTTCGGATCAAGGAGAGGGACCATTACTGGCTGGCCACTCTCCTTGATCCACGGTACAAGGGTAAGGTTGCCGACCTTATCTTGCCATCGCAGAGGGAGCAGAGGATGAGACATCTCCGGGAGGCCTTGCAGAAAGGTCTGTGCAACGCATTTCCCAGAGACTGGGAGGTTACAAACTCCTGGTCCTGGACAATGTGTTGCTGAGGCATCGGAAAGAAGGAGCGGTGGAGAAGGTGGCCGTCTGACTGATGCTTTCAGACAATTTTTTAGTCCGCAGCCCCAAGGTATGATCGGTTCCAGCAACCATCGCCAGCGTCTGATTTACATGGTGCAGGAATACCTAGGGGCAAGGTCAGACTTGGACACCTTTCCCACCGAAAATCCTCTGGCTTACTGGGTCTTGAGGATGGATCACTGGCCAGAGCTTGCACAGTATGCAATTGAGCTACTGGCCTGTCCTGCATCCAGCGTTCTTTCGGAACGCACCTTCAGTGCTGCTGGTGGCTTTGTTACCGATCACAGGGTGCGCCTGTCCACCGAATCAGTTGATCGACTGACCTTCATCAAGATGAATCAGTCTTGGATCACCCACAGCTACCAAGCACCTGAAGCTGATGTAACAGAATAATTTTTTTTGAAATATCACATCCCTTCAAGACTGCCTATGATGATGCTGAGTGACTGTCCTGTTATGTTGATTGTCTATCCTCTTCCTCCTCCGCTGATATGTTGGAAGAACATTTCTGGTTCTGGGTGATGCCATCAGCCCAATTTTTCTGCCCCTGTTTAACAGGGGCATTTAATTACAATTTTTGATGCAATGCTTTGCAGCAGGGCTAATTCCTGCACTAAAACTAGAGTATATGGGAGAGGTTGCAGTGTCGTGGCACCAGCACCAGTGCCTAAGGCCCAATTTCTCTGCCCCTGTTTAACAGGGACATGTAATTACAATTCTTGATATAATATTTCACAGGAGGGCCCGTTCCTGTGCCCACCCAGTGTAACTGTGAGGACTTATAGTGTTGTGGCACCAGCACCACAACCACCAAAGGTAAATTTTTCTACCACTGTTCAACAATGGCATGTAATTACAATTCTTGATATAATCGTTCACAGCAGGGCGCTCCAGCGCCCACCAAGAGTCATTTTGAGGGCTTACAATGTTGTGGCAAAACCAACACCTTGTTCCGCCATTTCTGCAGAGCATAGAGGGCAGGCTCCTACTTTCAAACATCCAACTTACAAACATCTCCTACTTGCAAACGGAAGGAGACAACAGCAAGTGAGATGAAAAAAGACGGACGGCAAAACAAATTATACAGGGGTGATAGCCCTTCCCTATGTTTTCCAAAAAGCTTAAAAATTGTTTTTTTGACTGGAGCTACACTTTAAAAATGTACCAGTTCAAAATTACAAACAGATTCAACTTAACACCACAAACCTACACAGTCCCTGTCTTGTTTGCACCGCCTGTATACTGCTGTTCTGAGTATATAGGGCCTGGGGGCCACACGTATTTCCTTTTTTTAATATGGGTACGGGGTTCCCCTTAATATGCGTACAAGACCCAAAGGGGCTGGTAATGGGCAGGGGGGGCTAACCATGCCATTTTTCTCAATGATTTTCAACCATATTGCAGGAACCAGATATAACATTAAAACCGCAAGCAGTTTTAAATGACGTTATTTCCGTTAAATGTCATTTTGTGCAGGGACTGTTCTAAACACGGGAAACACGTGGCACTTCACAGGCATACTACAGACGATATTTAAAGGAATATTTCACTTTTTTTTCACTTTAAAGAGGAAGTAAACCCTGATGGGTTTACTTCCTCTTTCATTCCCTGCAAAGGCAAAGCATAATGGACTACTATGCATCGCATAGTAGCCCATTATGTGTCACTTACCTGACACAGGAGCCAGCGAAGTCGCCGCTGTCCCCTGTAGTCCGCCGCATCCATCTTGTTGGTGGTGTCTCGCAGCTCCGCCGCTGTCATTCGGCGAAGCCGCGATGACGTCACTCCCGCGCATGCGCACGGGAGTCGACACGCGCGGCAGCTCCATTCTTGGAAATGCCGCGCTCATGCGCCGTAGACAGCGGTGCCCGTTTTCAGGCAAATATCTCCTAAACCATATAGGTTTAGGAGATATTACTTGGACCTACAGGTAAGCCTTAATCTAGGCTTACCTGTAGGTCAAAGTGGTTTGTAAGGGTTTACAACCACTTTAATCGTCATTAAAATCAGTGCTCCCGCCAAAACGGCAATTTTTAAAAACATTTTAGCCATTGACCCATGTCCCCTGGGGCAGGAGCCAGGTCCCCAAACCCTTTTTAGGACAGCATCTTGCATATTAGCCGGTAAAATTAGCACTTTTAATTTAAAACGTTCGAGTCCTACAGACTTCAATGGGGTTCTAAAGTTTGTACGAATTTGGGGTCCGTTCGAAAGTTCTGGTGTGAACCGAACCGGGGGGTGTTCGGCTCATCCCTAATGGGAAGTATGGACCTTACCCAAACCCAAATATCAGAAAGGCCAAGATCATGAATAAAGTTGTGAAGAGTCTTCAGAAGAATTTTGGGGTACGCCGATCCATGGATCAACTGAGAAAACGCTGGTCAGACCTGAAACTGAGGGAGCACGATCAGTACAGAAGGATCAAGCGTGTTCTTGAAAAAAGTAAGTAGTTGTCGTGTGTTCATATGATTATTCTTGCTTGCATACATGCTCCATGTGCTTTGATTTTATGTTGTGCATTTTAAAATGGCCACTTTCAAGCTCATGGTTTCATTCGTTCGTAAGAAACATCGTTCTGCAGGTAAGTATTCCAGCTTAACAAAGTATCCACAATAATGTTCTCACCTTTGAACTCGGCCAAAAAACACAATTGTACAATACTTCCAAGCAATGTTTCATATTCCTATTTCTGTCCTCTGTGTGCTAATTATTTCTTTTTTACATTCTCATAGGGGAGAGAAGACTCGGCAAGTATGAGGACACCAGGGACCCCACCCCTCCCAAAGAAGGCAAAATTCCAAAACCAGAAGCAGAGGAGCAGGAGAAGGAGGAGGAAGGAGAGATTGTTTAAGTTGGACAAATTGTCACCACAACAGGTGAGTGTCGGAGAACACAGCTTCCGGTAAGCTCATCAATGTATGTCTGCATATTTATAATACATGATGTGTTTTTTTTTGCTTTGTTTTGTAGGTGATGTGGAAGAAGAATCCAATTTTACCAGTGAAAGTGCCCAGATCCTGATTGGGGAGATAATGGGGTGCAATCGGGATGTAGAAAATATACAGCAAAACATCGATGATGTTAAAAATAAAATGAAGAACATCATTGATGTTTTGGGGAGAGTGTGAAACAGCCCAAACTAGCTAGTGTTTTATTTTTTTGCTTTTAAACCACAACTTTTGTATTTGTGTGTCAACATGCGCTATCTCCCATCATGGGGGATCAATGTACGTGTTTTGTGGAAAGTGGCTGAGATGAAGGGGTTGCAGCCCTAAAACATGTACATTGATCCCCCGTGATGGGAGATAGCACATGTTGAAACACTCTGTGCATCTTCCAAATTTGGATTTTCCAGGGGTGACACCCCATGTGATGAAGGCAATATCAGCCCAGTTTGTACATACTCATGTCTGATATTGTCTTCCCTTTTCAAAGTTGAACTTTGTAAGTTCCTGTGTTCTGCATGTTACGCTTTGATACATGCCTGTTTACACAAAAACACCAAGTTAAAAAAAAATTACCTGAAATAATGTTTTTGATACACCCAATTTGTTGGTTTGTTGTAAAACCCTTTTCTAAACGCACATGTGAATGTGCTTTGATTAAAAAGTTAAATTATCAACAATGTGTGGCTTCCTTTTTCAATGGGCAAAAGCAGTATTTGGAGTAAAATTGTTGATTTTGGTGACAATGGGTGTTATTTACTAAAGGTAACTCCACTTTGCACTTCAAGTGCAGTTTCAGGTGCACTTTTGCAGTGCACTTGTAGTGCATAGTGGATGTGCCTTTAGAAAATAACACCCACAGTGATGTATTAATTTTTACAATCATGCCATTTTCCTGCCATGGTGCTGAAAATGAGCAAGATTTTGGTCAGTAATGCACTACATACATTAGTTAACAAAAACAAGGTGTGTGTGTAGCAGACCCACAACATAATAAGCTTATCTGAAGAAGAGACTGTCCCCTCATCTCGCTCAGAACTTGGATTTGCACTGTTGTAGAAAAAGGCACAACAAGAAAAAACATACATTTACCTAGGAGACACCTAAAACCATGCCAAGCAGTAAATGAAAACAAATATTGGAGTTTCAAAGAAAAATGTATTCCTAAAATGCCGCTCAGACATTGTCTGGCATATTAATGGCCCCCCTACCCATAAAGTATTCCATGTATTGGTTTCTAACCTCACGGGTGCTTTGGGGGGGCAAGCCAGGACGAGCAGCTTCAAGGCCCATGAGGTTCTCATTTTCCAGCAAGTCTGCTTCTTGGACAACTGAGACCACATAGTTTGCAGAATGTCTTTTTAGGAAATTGTGAAGAACACAGCAGGCCAGCACAATGTGATTTATTTTGTATTCCGCCATGTGGATAGGCGTTAAAAAAAGGCGGAACAGGCTGGCCAGTATACCAAAAGTGTTCTCCACCACTCTTTGGGCTCTGGACAGGAGGAAATTAAAAATCCTCTGGTCCGGGGAGAGGGTCCTCATCGGGAAAGGCCGCATCAGATGGTTTGCCAGGGCAAACGCCTCATCCGCGACGAAGAAGAACGGGAGTCCTTCCTGATTCTCTTCTGGGAGTGGCAAGCCCAGACTGCCACTCTGGAGATGCCAGTAGAACTCGGTCCGTGCGAACACTCCACCATCCGACATCCAGCCATTTTGCCCCATGTCCACATACAAGAAGTCATAGGTCGCAGACACCACTGCCAACATCACGATACTATTAAACCCCTTGTAGTTAAAATAGTATGACCCCGAGTTGGGTGGTGGGACGATGCGGACGTGCTTCCCATCAATTGCACCTCCACAATTGGGAAAGTCCCAACGACTGGCAAAGTGGGAGGCCACAGTCTGCCATTGCTGTGGCATTGAAGGACACTGTGGAGTGAAACAAGACCAAAAATTAGTAATTTTGCAAACCAACATTGCAAGCAGATTAGATACCAACATTTTTGGCCAAGATCAGTATAACATTTTGGGAACTGAGTATTTAAAGCCTAAAGTATAAGGTCCCCTTATCAGAGTCAAACAGCAATGCCTGAAAGAACGACCTGAATAGCAGAAGCAAGCAGACAATAAGCAATGCAAATCAAAGCGTACTATACCAAGATATAGTCCACAATGAGAAACAAATACTTACTGACTACATGCGCTGATTATCAGATACGCAAAGACAAGCAGAAACTGAAGAGCAGCAGCAAACTGAATCACATATCTGAAAAGCGTGAATAGTCTCTCAGCAAACTTCTACTAATACGTGATGCACACGAGATCAGCAGAAGGAGCCCAAAGGGTGCCGGACGTGGTGCTGAACTTCCCTTTTCTAGGCCCGCCGTACGCGGCTTACATCACCGCGTTCTTGCCAACCCGAAATTCCGACAACTTAGTCCGACCGTGTGTATGCAACATCACTTCAACGGATTTGGTTGTCGGAATCTCCGACCGTGTGTACAAGGGCTTACAGTAAATAACCCTCTATGTAGTTTAAGGTTAAACCTCTTTTCTTCTAATGTTAATGAGTGGCCACGTGTCTTGTTAAACTCCCTTCTGTGAGAAAGTTTTGTCCTTATTGTGGGGTCCACCTGTACAGTATTTGTAAATTGAAATCATATCCCCTCTCAAGCATTTCTTCTCCAGAGAGAATAAGTTCAGTGATCGCAACCTTTCCTCATAACTACCATCCTCCAGACCCTTTATTAGCTTTGTTGCCCTTCTTTGTACTCGCTCCATTTCCAGTACATCCTTCCTGAGGACTGGTGCTCAGAACTGAACAGCATACTCTAGGTGCGGCTGGACAAGAGTCTTGCAGAGCGGGAGAATGATTGTTTTATCTCTGGAGTGGATCCCCTTTTTAATGCATGTCAATATTCTGTTTGCTTTGTTAGCAGCAGCTTGGCATTCCATGCCATTGCTTAGCCTATCATCTACTAGGACCCTCAGGTCCTTTTCCATCCTAGATTCCCCCAGAGGTTCTCCCCCTAGTATATAGATTGAATGCATATTTTTAACAAAAGAAAATAAAACCGTGCTGAGACCCCAAAAAAAGAGAAATTTCTTTCCTACTTATCAAACAAGAAAAAAAAATGTCAAGCGAGAAAATAATATTTTTCTCAGATAAATATCCAAGAAATTAATCTTAAAGATAAATACAAATAGTAAAAAAAAAAGGGAATAATCAAAAAAGATTACAAATGAATGTTCACAGGATATAAGGCTGCTGCTCCACTGTGGGATACACACACATAAACATAGATAAAAAATAAAGAAAAAGAGCTGCGCCAAATAATATGAATCAGTAAAATATACAACTATAAAGAAAAGTCCATGGAAACTTTATGTTGTTCAAAGAAGGAAGACGATCACACCACAGTGATTCCACACTTCCTTATCACTATAGTGCCCCACCACCGACAAAAAAGTGCGCTTACCAGACGGTAAAAGCACAAGGAGCGTTTAGAGTACCAAGCCACTGACAGCTTCTCGCCTTCACCAAACACTTTGTCTCTCAGGAACGAACGATCCATACACTGAAGCCGCTCCACATTCTCATTAGTAACCCAGTTTCACATTCATAATGTAAAAAGAAAAGAAGCCTCCCATAGTGTAAAAAACTTCAATGCTCTTTTAATTATAATAGAAATGCACTTACCGTATATACTCGAGTATAAGCCGAGATTTTCAGCCTCTTTTTTGAGGCTGAAAGTGCCCCCCTCGGCTTATACTCGAGTCATCGCTGTCTGCCTGCTCGATCAGCGTGTCGAGCAGACAGACAGCGGCCATTCTATAATTCAAAAGCCGCGCCTCCGGCTCCGCCTTCGCCTGTGATAGGCGGAACACTGAATTTCCCAGCAGCCTGTGTTCCGCCTATCACGGACATCGTCTCATCCTCGTACTACGGACGAGGATGAGACGATGTCCGTGATAGGCAGAACACAGGCTGCTGGGAAATTGTGTTCCGCCTATCACAGACAGGGAGGCGCGGCATTTGAACAGGGGAATGGGCGCCGACGAAGAGCGGTGATCCTGGGACGGGACCGGACGGAGGCTCGGCTCGGGACGGGACCGGACCGGACGGAGTCTCGGGACGGGACGGGACCGGACGGAGGCTCGGGACGGGACGGGACCGGACGGAGGCTCGGGACGGGACGGGACCGGACGGAGGCTCGGGACCGGACGGAGGCTCGGGACACAGGTAGGCTGGACACACAAGGCCACACACACACACACACACACACACACACGGATGGACACACACACACACACACAGGGATGGATGGATGGATGGACACACACACAGGGATGGATGGATGGATGGACACACACACACACAGGGATGGATGGATGGATGGACACACACACAGGGATGGATGGATGGATGGACACACACACACACAGGGATGGATGGACACACACACACACAGGGATGGATGGATGGATGGACACACACACAGGGATGGACAGGCATATCTCACCCTCGGCTTATACACGAGTCAATAGGTTTCCCAGTTTTTTGGGGGTAAATTGGGGGCCTCGGCTTATACTCGGGTCGGCCTATACTCGAGTATATACGGTACATAAAAACGAACGATTTTCGCATGTAAAAACAAGCCGGCCGGCAAAAACGAGAGCCCGTCCTCCTCTCGTAACACGTGGTGACGTCACAGCGTGCATATTTTTGCCACCCAAATGCATTATTTTACATTTTTCTACATTAAACCTCATTTGCCATGTAGCTGCCCACCCCATTAATTTGTTCAGATCCTTTTGCAAGGTTTCCACATCCTGCATAGAAGTTATTGCCCTGCTTAGCTTAGTATTGTCCGCAAATATAAAGATTGAACTGTTTACCCCATCCACCAAGTCGTTTATGAACAAATCAAATAAGATTGGTCCCAGCACAGAACCCTGAGGGACCCCACTACCCACCCCTGATCATTCTGAGTACTCCCCATTTATCACCACCCTCTAAACTTGCCCTTATAGCCAGTTTTCAATCCATGTACTCACCCTATTCCATGCCAACGGATCTTATTTTGTACAGTAAACGTTTATGGGGAACTGTGTCAAATGCTTTTGAAAAATCCAGATACTCCACGACTACAGGGCTTCCTTTATCTGGATGGCAACTCACCTCATCATAGAAGGTTAATAGATTGGTTTGGCAAGAACAATTCTTCATGAATCCATGCTGATTACTGCTAATGATACCGTTCTCATTACTAAAATCTTGTCTATAGTCCCTTATCATCCCCTCCAAGAGCTTGCATACTACTGATGTTAGGCTAACTGGTCTGTAATTACAAGGGATGTATTTTGGGCCCATTTCAAATATTAGTGCTACATTGACTTTTCTCCAATCAGCTGGTACCATTCCAGTTAGTAGACTGTCAGTAAAAATTGGGAACAATGGTCTGGCAATTACTTGACTGAGTTCCCTAAGTACCCTCAGATGCAAGCCATCTGGTCCCCATGTTTTATTAATGTTAAGTTTCCCAAGTCTAATTTTAATTCTGTCCTTTGTTAACCATGGAGGTGCTTCCTGTGATGTGTCATGAGGATAAACACTGCAGTTTTGGTTACTCAAGCCCCCTGATTCTCTTGGGAAGACTGTGGAGAAAAATGTATTCAGTATATTTGTCATCTCCACATCCATTGTAACCAGATGTCCTTCCTCATTCTTTATGGGGCCAATATGGTCTGTCCTCCATTTTTTATTGTTTACATACTTAAAGAATTTCTTGGGATTTTTTTTGCTTTGCTCCACTATGTGTCTTTTGTGTTCTATCTTAGCCTCCCCAATTGCACCCTTACATTTCTTGTTGCATTCTTTCTAAAGTCTGAATGCTGTTGATAATCCCTCTACCTTATTTTTTGAAGGCCTTCTCCTTTGCTTTTATATGCATTTTTACATTGGAGTTAAGCCATCCAGGACTTTTGTTTGCTCTTTTAAATGTATTTCCCAATGGGATGCATTGGCTAATGCCCTTATTTAATATGCTCTTAAAGCAAACCCATCTCTCCCCCGTGTTCTTTCTCCTTAAGATTTTATCCCAATGTATGCCTTCTAGCAAGGTTTGTAGTTTAGGGAAGTTGGTTCTTTTGACATTCAATGTCTTTGTATTCCCCTTATGTTTCCTATTTGTGTGATTTATACTGAAGCCAATTGACCTGTGATTGATGTTTCCTAAATTTCCCCGTATTTCCACATCAGTGATCAGGTCTGTATTGTTGATAATCAGTAGATCCAGTAATTCTTTATTTCTAGTTGGTGCGTCTACCATCTGAACCATGAAATTGTCCTGCAAGACATTTAGTAACTGGCGTGCCTTAGAGGAATGCGTGGTTTCTTCCGGCCAGTCTAAGTCTGGATAATTAAAATCCCCCATTATGATAACACTTCCCATCCTTGCTGCTAATCCAAATTGTGATAGGAGATCCATCTCCCCCTCCTCCCTCAGGTTAGGGGGCCCATAGTATACTCCCAGTATTATTTTCCCCTTAGCTTCATACCTTTGGAGCTCTACCCATAAGGATTCCATCTCCTCCCTAGCTCCCTTAGTGAAGCTATCTCTCACATTCACTTGTACATTATTCTTGACATATAGGCATACCCCTACCCCCTTTTTACCCTCTCTATCCCTACTATAAAGGATATACCCTTGAATGGTTGCCAACCAATCATGAGAGCTGTTGAACCAGGTCTCTGAAATTTCCACAAAATTCAAATCCTCCTCATACAACAGTATCTCTAGTTCACCCATCTTGTCCACCAGGCTCCTGGCATTGGTGAACAGGCCACGTAGTTTAGACCAGTCGCATACTATGCTTCTATTGAATGTTTTCCAAGATTGCAGCTAGGAATTGTTACTAAACTTACATTGGGTTTATGTGCTTTAGTCAACCTACAACTAATGCCCCACTATACTATCCTCTGGAATATGTTCCACGCTGACTATCTCTACCTCTGGGCCCTCCTCCCCCCCTGTCGCCTAGTTTAAAAAAAAAATTGTTTATGATTCAGAGTGTCTTAGCAACCTAAACGTCATTCAGTTAGGGTTGATATGTGCTTTTGAAGTAAATTGGTTAAAATCTGGGATTTTAAACTGAAAATAAGATTTAAAAATGTGTAAACAGCATAATATATAGTAGGTATGCTGTGCTCTTACATTGTTATTTATTCCTGGAAGGATGGAAAGATATAAGAAGGTTGGGTTGTGCTCAACTCCCCAGGTGCAGGAGCATTGTCTACATTGTGAGTTGCAAAATTTCTCATTATAGCTCAGTTTTATTAAACCTTTAATTGTATATAATCTCTGCTGTATGGAGAAAAGGAATAATGTTATAGCACTGCTCATTCATCTCTTCACATGATACATAGCGCTGTCCGGGATTCTGGCACCACATAACATCACATCTGTTCAAGACCAGATCACATCATTGCTCTTACCCTGGGGACTGAACATCTCTCTGCTGGAAGTGACATGGCTGAAGAATAATATATACCATCCATTTATTGCAGAGCATAATCTTACTCAACTTCTGCACTGATAACATTTCAGGAATTAAGCCTGTAAATTGACGGCAGAAAATTATATCTCCTTAAAAAATGCTTCACACACTGCAAATTCAACTGTTCCTTTTACACTTTGCCAAATTAATGTGAAATGTTGGCCATTTTCAAATATCTTATTTTTTTCCATGTAGTATATCACAAAGTAGACTATTTCTGCCTTAAAAGTGTTTTTATCATATATAATGCTATTTAATTCTGGGGAAATTCTTGGCTTTTCCTCGGTTTATTAGCAGCTTATATAAGCAATCTATATATAACTTATGTAAGCTGCTAATAATGGGAGAAAAAGCAAAGAATGCTACCAGAATTAATTGCCTGAAGCTATTTGTGATACAACATATGAGGTAGTTATTTAGGAGCACCTAATACAAAAGTCCTTATCACATAGAGGTCTTTTTAAACCATTTATTGGTAAGGACCATCAAATATAGCCAACACATTTCAGGGGAAAGGCCTCCCCCCCTTCCTCATGGCTTGAGCAGTGGGTGCTTATATAGTCACATTGAGATGCAATGAAAGACTTATGTTAGGGCTTGATTAAGAATGTCAAATTTTAAAAAGGAACTTCATCCAAAAGGAAAAGTTCTGCTTATTTACATCTTCCCCCGACTCCACTACCACATTTGACACTTTTTAGGGGGAAGCAGGCACCTAGTTTTGACAGGTACTCACTCCCACTTCCGGTCAGATGTGCCACAGCATTCAGAGCAAAAAGTTTGCCCCGCCTTCCTTCCTTAGCAGCCTTTTGGGACACATCACAGGTCCCAAAAGACTGCAGAGCCATTGACAGCACGCAGTGCAGCTCACACATGCACAGTAGGAAACCAGCTGTGAAGCCACAAAGCTTCACTTCCAGTTTCCCTTACTTAAGATGCCAGCACCTGCACTCAAAGCTGATTGAAAAATCAGCTCAGATGAAGTCATCGCAGGATCCCTGGACAGGTAAGTGTCCTTATATTAAAAGTCAGCAGCTACAGCATTTGTAGCTGCTGACTTATTTTTGTGGGGGGGAGCCTGGAACTTCTCTTTAAGTGCACTATGAACTGCTGGATGAACTTTTGTACTAGGCACTCCTCAATATCCACCCCAGAGTTTATCATCTGCTCTTTTTTGTCGTGATGAAATTTAGCAGCTTAGGACCAAAACAAGGTAAATTCACACTTTTCCTTTATTATGAATCAGCTCCTTTGACGATAGACCTACTCAATTGTATATAGGGATGAGCCGAAAACACCCCCGGTTCGGTTTGCAGCAGAACAGGTGAACAGGCAAAAGATTTAAAGTCTATGTGAAACGTGAATGTGAAAAAAATGCTAATTTTAAAGGCTTATATGCAAGTTATTGCCATAAAAAGTGTTTGGGGACCCGGGTCCTGCCCCAGGGGACATGTATCAATGCAAAAAAAAGTTTTCAAAACTGCCATTTTTTCGGGAGCAGTGATTTTAATAATGCTTAAATTGAAACAATAAAAATGAAATATGCCTTTAAATATTGTGCCAGGGGTGCCCTTAATATGCCTGTAGTTGTAGTAGCACATCTTTCCCATGTTTATAACAGTGCCACAGCAAAAATACATTTCCAAAGGATAAAATGTCATTTAAAACTGCTCAAGGCTGTAATATATTGTCAGATCCCGGAAATATAGATAAAAATACCAGGTCTAGTATGTATATTAAAGGGAATCCCGCACCAAAATGTAATACAAAATGGCGTGGGGGTTCCCCAGGCACTATATACTCTGAACAGCAGTATATATACTATATGGCCTGCCCTATATAATCTGCAGAAAATTGAACCTTAGGTGTTGGTGGTATCAGAACACTGTAAGCTCTCGCAGTTTTTCTTGTTGGGCACAGGAATGGGCCCTGCTGTGAAATATATCAAAAATTTTAATTTCATGCCCCTGTTAAGCAGGGGAAAAACTGGGCCTTGGATGGTGGTGGTGGTGGTGCCACAGCACTGTAACCTCCCACAGATACCCTTGTTGGGCGCAGAAACAGGTCCTACTGTAAAATATTAGATAAAAAAATTGTAATTAGGAGAGGGGCAGAAAAATTGGGCCTTGGGTGGTGGTGTTGGTGACCTAAACCAAAAATATTGTTAGAAGCTAGCATCATCGAGATTGAGGAGGAATAAGATGGTCACCATAGGCAGTCTTCAAGGGATCCCACATCCATAGCAAATCAGTTACATTAGCATCAGGTGATTGATTGCTGCTGATCCAAGACTGATTCATTTTTATGAATGTGAGCCTATCAACAGAGTCTGTGGACAGGTGCACTCTTTGATCCATTACAAACCCTCCAGCAGAACTGAATGTGTGTTCATAATGCATGCTGGATGCAGGACAGGCCAGTAGCTCAATTGCATATTGAGCAAGTTCTGGCCAGCAGTCCTTCCTCAAGACCCAGTAACCCAGTGGATACTCTGGAAAGGTCACCAAGTCTGCTCTCACCCCTAGATATTCCTGCACCATATAATGCAGACGCTGGCGATGGTTGCTTGAACCAATTAGACTTTAGCTCTGAGGACTGAAAAATTATTTAAAGGCATCGATCAGATGGCCACCTTCTCCACCTTTCTTCCTCTGACAGAACGAAGCCTCAGCAACTTGTTGTCCAGCACCAGGAAATGGTAACCTTTCAGGGTCTGGAAATGCATTACACAAACCTTTCTTCAAGGCCTCCTGAAGATGTTTTCTCTTCTGCTCCCTCTGCGAAAGCAGGATAAGTTCTGCAACCTTACCCTTGTAACGTGGATCAAGGAGGATTGCCAGCCGGTAATAATTCCTCTCCTTGATACCACAAATCCTAGGGTCCTTTTGCAGGCTTTGAAGAATCAGGGAGGCCATGCAGAGAAAGTTTGCAGAGGCATTTGATTCTGAATCCTCTGGGACACTAAGGATCACATGATCTGTAACTACTTCCTCCCAGCCACGTACAACTCATTGGGTTTCACACTGGTACTCATTGATGGCCCTCTGCTGTGTGTGCAGCCACTGCAGCATTGCCAACGTTGAGTTCCACCTGATGGGCATGTCACAAATGAGGCGGTTGGTGGGCAGGTTGCCTTCCCTTTGAATGTCAGCCAGCCAAGCACTAGCATTGTATTACCACAGACTTTGCTGGCCTGCCTCAGGAGATCCTCTAAGCCTGGGTACCTGTTCAAGAACCGCTACACCACTAAATTCAGGACGTGCACCAAACATGGAACCTGCAGAGCTGACAGAATCTCTGCTCCAGTGTGGCTTCTGTCCCCTAAGCAGACAAACTCAAGCACTGCATGGCATATTTTAGCCTGACTGCTTGAGTAGCGCCTTTAACGCTTACGGAGCACCACTAGTTCAGAGGACAAACCTGCAGAAGAGGTCATAGAGGAAGAAGAAGAGGAGGGGGTAGAGGAGAGAGCTGTGGCAGAGTCACCACTAGAATTTTGGAGGCGTGGGGGTGGAACAAGTTCCAACAACACTGAACCTTGTCCTGCATTCTTCCCAGCTGCCAGCAGAGTTACCCAGTGTGCTGTGAAGGAAAGGTAATGTCCATGCCCATGCCTGCTGAACCATGAGTCAGGATTAATATGAACCTTACTGCTGACTGAACAAAAAAAAAAAAAAAGGGACCAAAAAGAGGCTGGGGGATCACCAACCCCTGGGACTTTAACGGTATCGAATCAAAAATGTTTACAGAAAATTAGAAATAAAACATTATAATTTTATTCATAATATGCAAAAATATAAATGAAACATTCATAAAAACAATGATTTGGCATTTATCTGTACAAGAGCAACCATATTTGCATTTAATCACATTTTCCATTCACCATACAGGAAGAATGAGGAGAAAAACAAGCTGCAATCATTCAACATGTTTCGCCCGGATTGGGCTTCTTCAGGAAAAACTGATTGAGCAGCCAAAGAAATAGCACTAGAATAGTAAAATAATAAGACATGAATGTTACTATAAATTGATGCATAGAATAACAACAATTTTGCAATAATCCGAAGAGGAAAAATAAAGTAGTAAAGTCTAATAATTTTTCAAATGTTTAAACAGATACATATAGTGGGTATAATAATTAAACTATAGAATTCATTACAATAGTTTAATGTCTCACCGATGTTGCCAAAGGCTCCATAAGTCAACAAACCATATCCTAGGCAGGGCCGCTGATAGGCCAGTACAACTGGCCCTGTTGTACTGGGCCCGGCCAGCAGGGGGGCCCGGGCAACCTAAACGGAGACCTAATTAATGTTAAAAAAAAAAAATCCAATTAATGTTAAAAAAAAAAAAATCCCCCAGCCACCTTGACTGACTCTCTCCCCCCCCACCCCTTGCCGTTCTTTTTAAAAAAAATTTTAGGCCGATAGCTCAATAGGCAGGGGGAGGGACTATTTTCTCTATTTCGGAAATGGAAGAATGTCCTCTCTGCGCCCGCTCCTCATGCTGGCTCAAGTTCCGGCCAGCGCGTCCTCTATATTGCCTTCCCTGGCGCGGAGTGATTCCTCCCCTTCTGCTATGTTCTTCGCTCGGCTAGAGAAAAAGCAGAGAGACGAGCGCCGAGCGGAAGAAAAAAAAGTAGCAGATCGATCTGGCATCTGACTGGAAACTTTTGTGGACACTCGTACTCCAGTCCAGACAGCCACCAGCAACAGGATCAAGGAAGAAGTGACTCCTGGGGCCCGGCTAACACAGAACACAGACAGGTGTGTGCTTGCTTGGGGGGGGGGGGTGGATTCAAGATCTACTACTACTGCAGCAGCATCTTTACATTATGCCATTGGCAGCATGGGTGGCACTGTCTGAAGGTAGCACATGCGTTATGAGCAATAACGCATGCGGCATGGGTGGCACTGTTACAGCAGAATATGGCATTGGCATCATGGGTGGCACGGTCTCTGCAGGCAGCACATGCATTATGGGCCATAATGCATGTGCTGCCTGCAGAGACCATGCCCCCCATGCCGCCAATGCCGTAATGTGCTGCAGACAGTGTCACCCATGCCGCCAATGCCATATTGTGCTGCAGACAGTGACACCCATGACGCTAATGTCATAACGCATGTGATGCCTGCAGAGACAGTGCCATCCATGCTGCCAATGGCATTATGTCAGCAAGTAGCACATGCGTTATGCCATTAGTGTCACGGCTGGCACTGTTTACAGCACGTTACAGCATTGGCGGCACTGTCTGCTGGTAGCACATGCTTTATGGCCCATAACGCATGTGCTGCCTGCAGAGACAGTGCCATCTGTGCCGCCAATGCCGTAATGTGCTACAGACAGTGTCACCCATGCCGCCAATGCCGTAATGTGCTACAGACAGTGCCAGCCATGCCTATCGCTTGTAGGCAAACCTGCACTTTGTTTCAAGGCGGGGTCTGGGGAGGGTCTGGGACGGGGCGGGGCTGAAGGAGGGACCATGGGGCGGGACCAGGGGTGGAGCTGAAGGGGGCCCCGTCAGGTAGGCTGTACGGGGCCCCATGATTTCTATCAGCGGCCCTGATCCTAGGTATCAGTCAGAAATTGTTTTAGGACAACACAGAAAATCTGTAGTCATTTGGCGACAGTCGCAAAAATTAGGAGATATTTGTCGCCTGTTGGGGGTCTGCAGAGAAGAATAAAAACGGTCATAAAGAACAGAAATAATTAAGAAAAGGGAGAAAATATATTGGCCCCTGCAGAAAAAGGGGGGCCAATTTTAAGTTTGAGTAAATATCCGTAGTAATTACCTAAGCAATTGCATTGAATCAATAGCGATTACTAGAAGAATTTTGAAGGACTTCAGTAATGTGTCAAAATCAGCACGGGATCAATGTCCTTTATAGGTAACAGGTATGAGGGTTAATGCTGAGGCAAGAAAGAGAATTAGAATTAGAAAGAGGTCTGTATAATAAGCAGATAGATAAGCCAAAAAGCCTCATGTGAGATCCATTGTCAGTGAATCACCAGCGAGGTCATGGCTTAAAACATCAAACCAATGATAGCTGAGTGTTAGATAGACTTACCATTGTAGCTGCATAAGATTAACAGGTACACATCCAATCCCATCAATTGCCAAGAGGCAACTGATTGGGATGGGGAGTTTTAAGCCTCTCCAGCTCGGCGGCGTGTGACGTCACCGCCGAGCTGCGGGCGGAAAGACAAAGGGAAGGGGCTGGCCAAGTATCTTCGCAGTTGTAAGAGAGGTAGTGCGCATGCGCGGAAATCGCGTCACGGCTCCATGCCTGACGCGCACCACTCAGCGGCCATCTTGAAAAATCCAATTAACGGCGAAGGCTCATGAGGTCACGTGATTACGTTCCGCACGGCGTACCCAACACTGAGGTGCCGAACAGCCATTTTTAAGAAGGCTAATGCCCTGATTGTCAGACAAACCGGCAAACACGGAGATCCATGCAGCCGACACAGAACACGCCCACCACTGGCACAGCACTGCATCGAATGCCGATCCCGTCTGACAGAGTTCATAACCCAGTACACAGATAGGCAAAGAGAAGCATATATAGCTAAAGGAAAATGCAGTCAGCTCGCAGGGCGCTAAATTTTGCGCAGAGCGCTAAATATCAAAGTGTCAAAGAAGATATTAGTAAAATAAAATAAAACAAAAATTTGTATGCACCAAACATCATTCTCATCATAGCGCAATGCCCAAGTAGTATGTTCCAACACCAACAATATAGTGCAGATCAAACATCACATAGGCATCCTGTAGCAAACATATTCTCAGTTTGAATTAGCTACATTAATCATTGTGAAAAAAGGAAGAACCTGTGAAAGCCAAAAATCCCATTAATATGGGGGACATTTAAGGTTGAAACTCTGATTGATTCACAGAGCTCAACAGAATAGTTCATGTTCCCCGGGGCGCCCGTACAGAACCCAATTCAAAGGTTGGCGGCAAATCTCCTATTGAAATATAAAATTGTGTTTATTCAACAAATTGAATGTCCATGTTGTGGTTGATTGGAGCATTGGCAAATTCGGAGAGATTTACAAATATAGGTGAAAAAAAAAAAAAAAAATTAAAAAATTAAATATATATTATGTTCTCAATTACCCTTATAGGAAAGGTTTGAAACTGAAGGTTTCATTGAGGCTCGGTGCATCTGTAGCTTGGAAATCAAAGATCCAACGGGCCTCTCGCTGTAAGAGAATCTGATTATAGTTGCCTCCTCTATCACCTGGACTAACGTATTCTAAAGCGAAAAAATTCATTTTATTGTCGTCAAAGTTGTGAAGAAGGCCCATGTGGCGACTAATTGGGGTCTCCATTTTCTTTCCCTGCACCAGGGAGACATGGTCCCTGATGCGGTGAAAGAAAGGCCTCTTTGTCTTGCCTACATAGTAGGTGCCACATTCACAGGTCATAATGTATACAATGCCTACCGATGTACAGGTGACAGAGAATCTGGGTTTGTAAAGTCGTTTGTTAGGTAACAAAATAGAGTCCGAGGCAAAAATGTACCTACAAAAACTGCATTTGTGACACGGCCTAGACCCGAGTGCCGGTTTTGAGGGGGTGAGAGTTGGAGGGATATAGTGGCTCCTGACCAGGGTATCTTTGATTGATCGTGATTTCCTGAAGGTTATCTCAGGATTGGCCCTTAAAAATTTTGAAATCTTTGGATCACCCATTAGAAGATGACAATATTTACTTAGAATATCTCGTATCTGGGAATGTTGGGCACAGTACTGGGTGATTAGTCTTACTCTTTCATTTGATTGAAGAGGTTTATTGTCATGCAAAAGAGAGGATCTGGCTTTTTTTTTTTGCTCTAGTATATGCTCTTTTCAAGCATTTATTGCTATAGCCACGCTGTTGTAGACTTATTTTTAGTCTTTTGGCCTCATATTCAAAGTCAGTTACATTGCTACAGTTACGCTTGAGACGGAGATATTGGCCATAGGGGATGCTAGCCACCAATGGCTTTGGATGCGAGCTGGAGGCATGCAGAACGGTGTTCGCAGCCGAGGGTTTCCTAAAAAGAGTGGAGCCAATTTCACCTTTATCATTGGCATAAATTTGAATGTCCAAAAAGGTTATGGTTGACCTGCTTTTTTCCATCGTGAATTTTAAGTTATAAATGTTAGTCTTGAGCAGTTCCATAAAAGTGGATAGCTCAGCCTCAGTCCCTGTCCAGATGAGGAAGATGTCATCTATATATCTACGCCAGACCGGAATCCGGCAAAGATATTCAGCCAAATCCTCACGATGAAAAATATGACGCTCCCACCCCCCCCAGGTACAGGTTAGCATAAGAGGGGGCACACTTGGTCCCCATAGCCACTTCCTGCACCTGGAGGTAGTGAGAGCGCCCAAAGATAAAGATGTTGTTGTTCAGGATGAAGGAAAGCAATTTAAGAACAAATTGGTTGTAATTAGTTTGTACCTCGCCAGTCTTGGAAAGGAAGCCCTCCACAACTCTCAAACCCAAATCGTTGGGTATGGAGTTGTAGAGGGCCTCCACATCGAGAGTGACGAGCCAGGAATTCTCGGGAATACACATTCCGTCCAATGCTCTTAGTAAGTCTCTAGTATCCTGTAGATAGGAGGATAAGCCCTCCACAAATGGTCGAAGAAAATCATCCACAAGAGCACTAGCAGGTTCAGTGAGGCAGCCATTGCCTGACACTATAGGGCGACCAGGTGGATTTTTAGCGTTTTTTATGAATTTTAGGTAGCGCATATAGAGTAGGGGTTTTTGGGTCAACCACATTCAAATATTCCCACGTTTTTTTGCTTATAACTCCCTGATGGTAAAATGATCCAATTAATTTCCGAAATTGAGTAATGGTATAGTTCACATGACTCTCTGGAATTTTTCTGTACCATTCTTTGTTTTGGAGTATTTTATTGACCATTTGTTCGTATTGGGCCGTGTCCATTACAACTAAATTGCCTCCCTTATCCGAAGGTTTTATAATTAAATGATATTGGTTTTGTAAGGCAATCAAAGCTGCCTTTTGTTGGGTAGATAGGTTAGATTTTTTTGGAGGTACCCACTCTGTTTTACAAATCTCATTCGTTACTTGCTGCGTAAAGGCCCATATACTGGGATTACCTTGTAAGGAAGGGAATTTAGCTGATTTGGATCTATATTCTTTGGGGGGTGGTACAGAGAAAAGGGGGGCTGAAATGAGTCGATGGGGGTCAGACACATCGCGAGACAGATCATCAGCCTCCTCCAAGTCTGTCTCGTCGATGTGTCCCTCCACCCATAGTTCCATCAATTCTTCCATGGCCTTAATATCTTTAAGGCTGGGTGCCGGGGTGGATATTGGCAGAGTAGATTGTTGTGGTATTATGTTTGATGGTCCAGATTGATCATAAAGGATGCGAAAAGTAAGTTTGCGAGCAAAGAGATTGAGATCTTTGACTAATTCAAATTTGCCAATATTCTGAGTAGGGCAAAATGTTAATCCCAATTGTAAAACCGAGATTTGAGCATTGGTTAAGGGAGTAGAGGATAAATTAATTATTTCGAGATGATTTTGAGTTGTTTGGGAACAGTGCCCATTGGATCCTTCTTTGGATCGTGTACCGGTTGCGTAAATATTGGAGCTGTGCGAAAACCCGCCTCGGCGGTAGCCGCGGCCCGACCCAAAATTCCTTCGGGTGGGGTCGCAGGTAGTGCCAAGTCGGGCATACCAATAGAGGTATCGAGTGAAGCGTGTGTTCTAACGTTACCAGTCGATTTAGCGAGTGTGGCACGAGTGTTCATGGGTGTGCGATTCTGAGTAGACTTTTGCTTACCGCTCGGTTCTTTCCCGGTGCCATCAGTGCGATTGTGAGTATAAGATGTATGTTGAGGAAAAGTGCCTGGTTGATCAGTGACCTGTGAGGAAGAAACAGAGACAGATGATTGAGAGGATGTGTCCGAGTCCAAAAACTCGGACACTCCAGATTTTGAATTAGAGAATCTTTTGGGAAACGTTGTTTTCTTTGATTTGTTACGTGGTGTCCAGTTATAGGCTTGATGGTTGTCATAGGCCAGTTTGTCCCTCATAAATTTATTTTCTTTCATTTTCAAAAGATCAGTAACATATTGTTCTAAATTGATCTTTAGTATATTCTCACGATCCGTGAAAAGTGTTTCAGTAGTGATGGATTGATTCTCATCATATAATTTTTTAATTATTGCATCCACTGTCTCCAATTCCATGGAGTAGTGGGTGCAGAGTAATTGCATCATGATTACTGAGCAATGTTGCAAATTCGCTTCCCATTGCGTCTTAAACTCTAATTCCAATTTATGAATAGTAGGAAAAATTTGGATCCTCAAACCCCAAGGAGTTATATGGTCATCTATATACTTAGAAAAATATTGTTTATTCCAATAGAGACGGGATTTCTTTTCCAACATTCGCTGGAGTCTTTGAAAAAAACGATCCATCGACAAACCACCATTCATAGCGTTCTGAGACTGTTGGAAGGAGTCCATTAAACCAGCAAATGCACTCCCACAATATTTGGCCATGTAAAAAACAAAACAAAAAAACTGAATCTGTATAAGAACAAAAAATATATAAAGAATCATGCATACATATAAATTAAATTGTATCTGTTCGTCAAGTGATTATACAGGTGAACATCGTAAGAAAAGTTGACCGAATCAGTCCTGATCTCTACTAAGGTGAGGGGTGGCTAACACCCAAATTTAACAGACATTAAAAGACAAAAGTTTTGAGAGAAAAGGAATTTGAGCGGACCAGATACCACGTCCCAATATTTATGAAAAAAAAAAAAAAAGGGACCAAAAAGGGGCTGGGGGATCACCAACCCCTGGGACTTTAACGGTATCGAATCAAAAATGTTTACAGAAAATTAGAAATAAAACATTATAATTTTATTCATAATATGCAAAAATATAAATTAAACATTCATAAAAACAATGATTTGGCAATTATCTGTACAAGAGCAAGCATATTTGCATTTAATCACATTTTCCATTCACCATACAGGAAGAATGAGGAGAAAAACAAGCTGCAATCATTCAACATGTTTCGCTCCGGATTGGGCTTCTTCAGGAAAAACTGATTGAGCAGCCAAAGAAATAGCACTAGAATAGTAAAATAATAAGACATGAATGTTACTATAAATTGATGCATAGAATAACAACAATTTTGCAATAATTCGAAGAGGAAAAATAAAGTAGTAAAGTCTAATAATTTTTCAAATGTTTAAACAGATACATATAGTGGGTATAATAATTAAACTATAGAATTCATTGCAATAGTTTAATGTCTCACCGATGTTGCCAAAGGCTCCATAAGTCAACAAACCATATCCTAGGTATCAGTCAGAAATTGTTTTAGGACAAGACAGAAAATCTGTAGTCATTTGGCGATAGTCGCAAAAATTAGGAGATATTTGTCGCCTGTTGGGGGTCTGCAGAGAAGAATAAAAACGGTCATAAAGAACAGAAATAATTAAGAAAAGGGAGAAAATATATTGGCCCCTGCAGAAAAAGGGGGGCCAATTTTAAGTTTGAGTAAATATCCGTAGTAATTGCCTAAGCAATTGCATTGAATCAATAGCGATTACTAGAAGAATTTTGAAGGACTTCAGTAATGTGTCAAAATCAGCACGGGATCAATGTCCTTTATAGGTAACAGGTATGAGGGTTAATTCTGAGGCAAGAAAGAGAATTAGAATTAGAAAGAGGTCTGTATAATAAGCAGATAGATAAGCCAAAAAGCCTCATGTGAGATCCATTGTCAGTGGATGACCAGCGAGGTCATGGCTTAAAACATCAAACCAATGATAGCTGAGTGTTAGATAGACTTACCATTGTAGCTGCATAAGATTAACAGGTACACATCCAATCCCATCAATTGCCAAGAGGCAACTGATTGGGATGGGGAGTTTTAAGCCTCTCCAGCTCGTGTGACGTCACCGCCAAGCTGCGGGCGGAAAGACAAAGGGAAGGGGCTGGCCAAGTATCTTCGCAGTTGTAAGAGAGGTAGTGCCCATGCGCGGAAATCGCGTCACGGCTCCATGCCTGACGCGCACCACTCAGCGGCCATCTTGAAAAATCCAATTAATGGCGCAGGCTCATGAGGTCACGTGATTACGTTCCGCACGGCGTACCCAACACTGAGGTGCCGAACGGCCATTTTTAAGAAGGCTAATGCCCTGATTGTCAGACAAACCGGCAAACACGGAGATCCATGCAGCCGACACAGAACACGCCCACCACTGGCACAGCACTGCATCGAATGCCGATCCCGTCTGACAGAGTTCATAACCCAGTACACAGATAGGCAAAGAGAAGCATATATAGCTAAAGGAAAATGCAGTCAGCTCGCAGGGCACTAAATTTACTGCTTACTGCTGCTGCTGCTGACTTACTGCTTACTGCTGACTGCCCTGTCCAATGAGGTGAAAACTTTGCATTCCACATCCTGGTAGAGAGCCAGAATGGCTTTCCATGAAAAGAAATGGTGTTTTGCAACCTGGCACTGAGGTACAGCACATTCCACAAATTTACAAAAGGGGCAGAGTCTACCAGCTGAAAAGGCAGCAGTTGCAGTGATAGGAAATTGGACAAGATAGCATTTAGACACTGAGCATGTGGATGGCTGGGACCAAATTTCTTATTACAAAATCAATTGGTGGCGTACTGCTAGCAGATTGGCTGCAAGTAATTGGGACACCTATTGCTATACCTTCATTCCTCTTGGTGCAGATTTTTCAGAGGTATAATAGGGTTGGAGATCCCAGATGATGAGCAAGGAGAAGTCCGCCTTTTTCTTTGATGTGGGTCTTTCAAGTGCTGTTGCCAACGGACTGCATATGCCTGGTCAAGCATGTGGTGCCCAAGCAGCTGCTGTTCTGGCCACGCTTGATCCGCTTCAGACATAGGTTGCAAACAGCAATGTTGCGATCTGCTGCACACGTCTCGAAAAAGGCCCACACCAAGGAACCTTTAAAAGTCAGCGGGGAGTCAGCAGTGCCCTGCACCTGCCAAGCTTTGCAATATGATGCAATAGGGTGGCTGCCCCATAGAGGACATCCTACCTCGTTGGAGTTGTGCCTCCTCCTCCTCCTCCTTCTCCTCCCTTCTCTCAGGCACCCAAGTACAGTGACCTCATCATCCCCTCCCTCTTCATCACTGGAGCAAACTTGCAAGTATGCTGCAGTTGGGGGAACATGAATGCCAGTTTCTTGTCCTTCTATGGCACCCCCTCTCTCTAGGCTCACGTTACTCCCTTCCTCAAACTGGGAACCAACA
Organism: Lithobates pipiens; assembly: GCF_037356315.1. Classification (NCBI taxonomy): domain Eukaryota; kingdom Metazoa; phylum Chordata; class Amphibia; order Anura; family Ranidae; genus Lithobates; species Lithobates pipiens. The sequence goes on from NW_027507903.1 coordinate 446,054,992, forward strand.
TCGGAGCCTTCAAATTGCTGCGCATCCTCCAGCAGCATGTACCCGACACTGTGGTTGAATAATTCTAGGGACTCCTCCAAGCATGATGGTGGGGCTAGTGGAGCTGGTGAAATAAGCTGCTTTGGCAGCTGCGTTGGAAGGCAAACTACTCTGAGCCTGGGTGACAGAGGATGTGGAGGATAAGGACGGCTTTGTTATCCACTTCACCTATTCTTCTGCATGTTGCGGCTCAATAACATGGCCAGCAGCAGAAAAAAAGGAAAGGACAAGCGTGCCTCATGGCCACCTGCTGAGGATGCACCATGTCCATGACCACTACTGTTGACTGTAGACACAGAGGCTGCTTGTCCTCTTTTAGTGGCCTGTGAGCGTCTGCCTCTGCTTGGTGGCCTTCCGTACATGATGTATTTTTTGTCTTTTAAACATCACACTACACTGTATTAAATACTGTATACACCTCCTGAAGTGTATTAGAAACTGTACACACTGTATTAGATATTGTGTAGACTGCCTGCACTGTATTAGAAACTGTACAACGTCTGCACTGTATTATATACTGTGTACACCACCAGAAGTGTAGTAGAACTGTACACACTGTATTAGATACTGTGTACACCACCACAAAATTAGTAGAAAATGTACACACTGTATTAGGTACTGTGTATACCACCTGAAGTGTATTAGAAACTGTACACACTGTATTAGATACTGTGTACACTGCCTGCACTGTATTAGAAACTTTACTACAGCTGCACTGTATTGTATACTGTGTACACCACAAGAAGTGTAGTAGAAACTGTACACATTGTATTAGATACTGTGTACACTGCCCGAAGTGTATTAGAAACAGTACACCACCAAATACACTGTAGATATAGGCTACACTGGATGCAGAGTATATATTTATATATGAGACTGTTATATATATATATATAATTATGGTGGCTGAATTTATGGGAGGAGCCCGGAGGGGTATTTAACCAGCCCGCTTGGCTGTGTTCTTCGTCGGTTCCTGTGCGCGATATCTGTTACGTCAGAGATCTAGGGCCGACTATTCGAGACTAAACGTTTGTGATTTCCGTGTTCGTGAGTTCCCTTATTTGTTAGTCCCATCTTCATGAGTTTGTGTTACGAGTCTGTGTTCAAGAAAACCATGGCCGTAAGTTTAGCATTCGTGAGTTGTCATCTTTCGAAAGTCGTAGCACTCGTTACCGAGTCGCAGTTGTCGTACAACATGTCTGGTTCTGCTGTCGCAGGTACGGCTTCTTCGGCTATAATTTTTCATTTCATGCATTGTAATTACCATGTCACGAAACTGTGATTTCCATAATTACTCACTAACATTTCATAATCTTAAAACCTATACCTCTCACTCGCACGTGTTCACAACCAAACACCGTTTGTTTATGCTTCACAAGACGACTCGTAGTCGCTCACTTGTGACACATTGGTCGATGCCACATCAGGCACTCATTTCGCAAAAAAATTTCAATTATTTTGAATAGTTCCTAATCATTTCTGATCATTTCTAATTGTTCTAACCATTTCTAAAACCATTGTGAATCGTTGCTAACCATTTCACATCATTCCTAATCATTTCGAATCATTTCTGAAAAGCATTTCAAATCATTTCGAATCATTTCATTAATTTCTACGATGCACCGATTCGCTCCGGTGTGCCCCAGTTTTCGGCCTCATTTCAGTACACGCTCCAGAGACAGATTCACTTGCAGGGCACAGGTTCATTCACTGATTCTTGTCTTTGTCATGGCATATCATCTCTTGTCACGTATTGCGCTCCAGTACGAATCCAGTCGCATTTAGAGATGCACCGATTCGCTCCGGTGTGCCCATTTGTTTGGCCCCATTTCAGTACATGCTCCGGAGACGGATTCTCTTGTCAAATCGTTGGCTCGGTCACTGATTCTTGTCTTTGTCATGGCATATCATTTCTTGTCACTTATTACGCTCTGATACGAATCCAATCGCATTTTAAGATGCACCGATTCGCTCCGGTGTGCCCAGTTGTTTGGCCTCATTTTAGTACATGCTCCAGAGACAGGATTCACTTGTCAATCGTAGACTCGCTCACTGATTCTTGTCTTTGTCATGGGTATAATTTCTTTGTCACCTATCACGCTCCGATATGAATATAGTCACGTCTAAGCACTAAATTCGTCTCAGCATGCCCCAGGACAAGCCACATTTCAGTACATGCTCCAGAGTCCGTTTCTGCTCAGTCGCAAACTGCTGCATGGCGATCCGGGCCTCTGTCATGGCAGAACTACTAATTTCATTGTCACGTGCTGTGCCCCGGTTTGAGTCCAGTTGTATCTTGCAATGATTCGTCCCGGGGGGCCTTGGTTGTTGGCCTCAATTCACCAATTGCCTCATTTCAGTACATGCTCCAGAGTCTGGTTTGTTGTCAGTTGCATCTGCGACACGACCAAGTCGTGCCTCTGTCATGGCAGATGTTCATTTCATTCAAGGCAACATTTCATTTATTTTGTTCATTTCATTTCATTTCAACTCACTGCCGCCCGTTGAAGTCACCATTTTTAGTCATTTATCTAAGACAGGTATTTAGAACTTTCAACAAGTTTTCGCCTCTCATATTTTCAGGTCAGTCAAGTTTCAGTAGGTCCACCCTGCACCCGCTTAGACGGTGCTTCCCTTAGGTTCCGGTCAGTAAAGACTCAACCCCGAGGACAAGTCAGTACACCCGGGCTTAGGGCAACTGAACCATGTCCCAGGCCAGCAGTGAAGATCCCACGGCCTCATTGTCCCCCTCTCCAGTCTCAGAAAATGGCAGCATACAGTCCCTTAGGGGATGGACCATCCCGAAGTTAACGTCTGAGCTGAGGCGTGGAGGCGTGCCCTTTCCCGCTACAGCTAGGAAAGCAGAGCTTTTTAGGCTCCTCTTCCCTCCACCAACCACAGCAGGATCCAGTGCCCAGCAAGCATCCCTGGATTCCATCTCATCTGCCATAGCACAACTCCATACCTTGGTGTCATCCCTGACCATGTCAGTTTCCGAGGTTCAGAACAGAGTGGCACTCTTGAAGACTCGCCCATCCGTTTCTTTTTTTTATAAATTCTTTATTTTTTCATCTTTTCTTTCCATAGATTTCACATTACATTTCGTTATACATCTACAACTTCTTTAACAGCTATAACAGTCTTATAATATTTCAATCCATACCTCAATTCCACGTCATCCTCCCCCCTCCCTCACCCTTCCCTCCCAGAAAAAAAAATAAATAAATATACAAAAATAAAAAATAAAAAAAAAAATAAAATAAAAATGTTTGAATTTTCACTATAATCCCCCCCCTCACTCCCCCCCCCCCCACCACCACCCGCCTGCTCTATCATATTTCGAAATGTTTCACATCATACTTTCTCTATAATTTAGATATGGAGCCCAGATCTTCTGATATTTCTCGTCTTGATCTCTCATTGTCATTGTTAAATTTTCCATTTGTTGGATTTCTGCAATTCTCTGAAACCACTGTGCTCTAGCTGGAGGGTTGCTTTTTTTCCACAGAACCGGGATACATGCCCTTGCTGCTATCAATAAATGTCTCAGCAAAGAGTTTTTGAATCTTTCTATTGCCATTGGGATGTCCAGCAGCAGAAAAGTTGCCGGTTTATCTCCCAGGTCAATTCCTGTAATCCTTACAATAGTATCGGCTACCATCTCCCAGAACACTCTAATTTTTGGACATTCCCAAAATATATGTAATAATGTTCCTTCTGCTCCATGACATCTCCAACATGTCTCTGATATCTGGGGGTAAATTTGATGTAACACTTTTGGTGTTCTATACCACCTAGTAAGGATCTTGTATCCCCCTTCTTGATATCTGCTTGCCATCGAGGCCTTTTGATTAAACAACAGCATCTTATCCTTTTGTTCTGAGGAAAACGTAGTCCCTAAATCTCTTTCCCAAGCCTGTAAAAAGGGCAAATCTTGTGAAGTCTCCTGTTCTATTAACATACTATAAAAATAAGACATCAGATGTCTCAGTTCCTCTCCTTTCAAACAGATCTCTTCAAACTCAGTCAATGCCCTTATTTCTACGTATACCTTTAATTTAGATCTAATAAAGGCTTCTAATTGCCTCATTCTGAAAGGGTCTAATCCTAATGTCATTCCTTTTTCAATATCTTTTTTAGTCATTAACCGATTGCCTACCGAGAAATGACAAATTCTACTCATACCTCTATCTTGTATTGTTTTAAACTTTGGATCTGTCATTCCCGGTAGAAATGCTGGGGTACCAAGGATAGGAAGGAGCGGACTGGGAATTCTTGAAATAGATGTTTTCCTGAATACTCTTTTAGTTATTCGTAATGTCTCCCCTAGTATTGGATGTTTTCTCAATCCCATTGGTATTTCTGTATCTGGAATCCACACTAATCCTTCCAATGGGATATCTGTCGCTGCTTGTTCTGTCTGTATCCACGGTTTTTCGTTTTTAAGCCTACACCATTCCACTACTCTAGTTAAGTGTGAGGCCTCCTGGTATTTTATTGGATCTGGAAGTCCTATCCCTCCTTTTCCTTTGGGGAGTACTAAAATATCTCGACGTACTCTTGCTGGTTTCCCAGCCCAGATGAACTTCATAAATCTTGATCTAAGATCCTTAAACAAACTTGAAGGGATCTTAATTGGTATAGTTTGAATTATGTATAACAGTCTGGGCATCACATTCATCTTAATAATATTGGTTCTCCCGAACCATGTAAAAATCTCTTTGTCCCATTTTTGAAGATCACTTTTGATCTGTCTTACCAGTGGGATATAGTTAAGTTCGAACAGTTCATTTAGATTTTTTGACATTTTTGTTCCTAAGTAACTTATATATGAATTCGTCCATCTAAAATCAAATTGCGTGGACACTGCTTGCAACTGAGGCGAATCCATCTCTACTCCCATTGCCTCCGATTTTCCATAGTTTATTCTAAAGTTGGATATTTTCCCATATTCTCGTAGCTCCATTAGTAAAGATGGGAGAGATGTAATTGGGGACGTTACAAAAAAGATCAAATCATCTGCATAAGCTGCCAACTTCTGATCTTCATTTTTTATTTTTACCCCCCTGATATCCACATTGGCACGTATTTTCCTTAAAAAAGGTTCTATTGTCAAAATGAATATCAGGGGTGAGAGGGGACATCCCTGGCGTATTCCATTTAAAATGGAGAATGGCTCTGATAATCTGTCATTCACTTTCACCCTAGCACTTGGTTTTGAATATAAGTTTAGGATCCATCTCAGCATCCCCTCCCCCAGGCCTATATGTTGTAGTACTGCTTTTAAGAATATCCAATCCACCCGATCAAACGCTTTTTCTGCATCCGCAGATACTATCACCATTGACTTATGCAATTTTTGTACCAGGTAAATTGTGTTCACCACTCGTTGCGTATTTTCTCTTCCTTCTCTCCCTGGGACGAATCCCACTTGATCTGGGTGTATTAGTTCCGGTATCAAATTTATCAATCTCATGGCTAATATTTTTGTGAACAATTTAAGGTCCACATTCAACAACGAAATAGGTCGGTAGCTGGGACACTGAGAGGGATCCTTTCCTTCTTTCGGTATTACTGTTATATGCGCCAGTAACGTTTCTGTTGGAATTTGCTTCCCTTCCCGTATTGAATTATAAGCTTCCACGAATCTCGGAGCCAATTTCTCCGCGAACATTCTATAATATGACAAAGTAAATCCATCTGGACCTGGTGATTTACCTAATTTCAATATTTTTAATGCTTTTGCAACTTCCTCTAGAGTGATTGGTACATCTATTTCTCTGGCCATTTCCTCTGTTATTTTTGGCATTTCTGTCCTTTCAATATATTCTCTAGCGATCTCTCCTTTTTTTAACTCCTCTGCCAACGTAGATTTCTTTTCCAACTGATATAGCTTCTCATAGTATTCTTTGAATACCTGAGCAATTTTCTCCGATGTATTAACCATTTCATCTCTCTGTGTCTTAATTTGTGTAATTGAATTCCTAGTTGTGCTTTCTCTGAGGGCGTTTGCCAACAGTCTCCCTGGTTTATTCCCAAATTCATAGAATCTCCGTTTCCCTCGAGTTAGCTTTGCTTTCGCTTTATCTATTAATTGGAGATTTAATTTTTCACGCAGACCATCTAATTTCTGTTCTACTGATTGTGCTTGTGATTTTTTATGTACTGTTTCTAGTTCCCTAATCTCTTTAAGCAAGTTATCAATCGTTTCATTCATTCCCATCCGTTTCTGCCCCAACCCTGCGGTAGTCCAGGCAGTGGCAACTCCTTCTGCAGGTACCACAGGATGGAGTTCCGTTGTGTACCCTTCCCACTTGGTCCCAGCCAATATCAGGAAGGACATCCTGGAAGGCAAGGACGTCAGCCTTGCCTCTCTGCTCATCTCCGTTCATGACCTGGCGGAGAATAAGCCCTTGTACACACGGTCGGAGTTTCCAACAACCAAATCCGTCGGAGTAATTCCGACGGATTAATTCAGGAAGAGGTCCGGAAGTGATGTTGCATACGCGGTTGGACTAAGTTGTCGGAAAATCCAATTGTACATAACGTGATGACGTTATTTCGTTACAACGGGACTACGTTCAGGCTAGTAGCCAATAGCTTTGGTCTAGGAATTTGATCTGAGCATGCGTGGCACTTTGTCCATCGGAGTAGGCTACACATGATCGGAGTATGTCCAATAGGAGCATTTTGTCGGAAAATGTTACCGGCAAGTTGGAAAACTTGGTCCGCCGGATATTCCGACGGAAACAGTACGATGCAGACCACACACAGTCGGAATATCCGACAAAACGGTCCGATAGGACACATTCCGTCGGAATCTCCGACCGTGTGTACAAGGGCTAAGGCATATACTTGGGGGGACGTGTCTGTAGTCCTTAAGGCTAAAGACCCCAGGCTGTATAGGAAACTGTCAGTGCCGGAGTTCACATTGGCCTTCGGCATGATGAGGGATGTGATATGCTCAGCCTCCCCCAATAGAAGAGAAGAGCTGGATTGGTATCTCCATACCATGGTAGACCTGGGCTACAAGTACGGGGGGTTTTCGGGTTCTATGTTTACCACCGCTCCTTCTCCGCCAAAGCAGCTCTCAGGTTCTTACAGTTTCAGACGCCCACAGACTGGAGCGTCATATACACGAAGCTCTTTTGTCGCCACTTTGCTGGCCTTCGATCACCGCTGTGCGCAATCTGCCAGTTAGCTACCCACACTGCCACTTGGTGCGCCAACACGACATCCACTCGTCCCTTTGAAGGTCCCTCTACCTCTGGTGCAGTTCAAGGTCAGCAGGCCCATGCACGTCTGCCTCAGATGGACAGATTTGGACACCCAGCCCGGACCGTGGGAGGAGCAGCTATTTGCAATAATTTTAATTATGGTTCCTGCAATTTCAGCCAGTGTCGCCTTCGTCACATCTGTACCCTTTTCCAAAGGGCTCATCCCAGGCTCCTGTGTGAAGTCAAGCAGATAAAGAAGGCATGACTAAGCCGGGTCAATGTCACATGGCTCGGCTTCTATCTTTCCGCACACCCCACTACCTCCCTGGTCATCTACCTCATTCAAGGTTTTATGGAAGGCTTCCACACTGGTCTCATTTCGCTGCCTTACACTACCCATGAGTGCCCGAACCTACGGTCAGCGGCCACTGACGAGCAGGCCATAGACCAGCTCCTGCAAACCGAAATAGATCGGGACTTCCTTACAGGCCCGTTCACTCAGCCCCCCTTCAACACATGGAGAGTCAGCCCTATTGGGCTTGTCAAGGGCAAGTTCTCCAATAAATTACGTCTGGTGTACAATTTGTCAGCGCCTCATTCTTCTACCATTTCCAGTCTGAATTCCCTTATCCCCTCCGAAGAGTTTTCCCTCAAGTACGCCTCTGTGGATATGGCCATCCAGGCTATACTCAAAGCAGGCGCTGGCACCTGGCTCTCCAAAGCCGATATCTCAGATGCCTTTAAACTCCTTCCTATCCACCCGTCCCTTTGGTGCTGGCATGGCATCAAATGGAGGGAGGCGTATTACTTTGCCACCAAATTGAACTTCGGGTTAAAAAGCAGCCCCTGGCTGTTCGATACATTTGCGCAATTTCTTACATGGATCCTCTTACACAAAGCCCAGTGCCAAGAGCTCATCCATTATCTAGACAACTTCTTGTTGATAGAGCCGCTCGGCTCACCCCCCGGGGACCTCGACAAGCTGAGGGTTGTGTTTAGGAATCTCAACGTTTCCATTGCAGAACACAAAGTCGACGGTCCAGCTCAGTCCATCACCTTCCTCGGGGGTTAACCTGGACACTTGCGCCATGCAGGCCAGCCTCCCCCTAGACAAACTGGCCCGCATCAGGGCGGTTCTACGAGACTTACCCCGCTCCAGAGGATGCACCAAAAAACAATTGCAATCCCTTCTTGGGATGCTCAACTTCGCCATGCGTATCATTCCCCAGGGTTGCTCCTTCGTGTCCTGCTTACTAGTGTACCTGTCCTATACGCAGGATCCCGAGAAAGTCCTCAGTCTCGACTCCATAGCAGTAGCGGACCTCTCTATGTGGGAGGAGTTCCTTTCTTCCTGGAACGGTATATCGTTATTCATTCCCACCGTGTCTTCCCTGTCACCCCAGGTAGTGACAGATGCAGCTGTATCCACAGCAGGCTTTGCGGCAATTTTTGGCCATCTTTGGTTTGCAGCTCCCTGGCCTCCACAGATACTAGCTATACCCGGGTTCACCAACACATCTTCCCTTTTCGAGCTTTACCCTATAGTGGCAGCCGCACACCTCTGGGGCTATAGCTGGACTGGTCAAACCGTGGCCTTCACTACGTATAACCTTGCCACAGCAGAGATTATAAACAAAGGCAGGTCCAAATCCCTTGCAGTAATGTCCTTCCTGCGTAGGCTGGTACAGCTGTCATTACAGTTTCAGTTCAACCTTTATTGTTCATTTGTCCCGGGCAAGCGCAATCTTGCAGCAGATGCCCTCTCCCGTTTTAATTACGTTTCATTTTTTGAACAGATGCCGGAGCCGAGTCAGTGTCAGCCGCTATCCCGGCCTGGTCTCAGCTGACCCAGGACTAGCTCAACATCTGCAGTCAGCAACTCAACTCATCAATTCCTCTCTCTCCCGCAACAACCTCAAGGCCTACCAGACAGCCTGGAGGGCCTTCAACAAATTCCTTCCACATCACGGCAAAGAAACGTCTAGTGTCAAACAGGTTCTGGCCTTTATCTCTCACTGCCATACTGAGCTTGCACTATCCCACAATACCATTCGGCTGTACCTAGCCGGTGTCCAGCATTTCTTGTCTCTCCAGGACCCCACAAAACCCTCCTTGTTTACGTTTCATGCTGTACGGGCCATTCTACGTGGCATTCATAAGCTCCAACCAGTGGCCAACGCCAAACGCCTGCCCATAACGGGAGATATCTATAGGAGTATGTCAAACATCCTGGCTACACCACCGTTCGGTCTTCTCCCTAGAATGGTTGCAAGCGGCCATGTATCTGGCCTTTTACAGGTTCTTACAACCTGGAAAGTTCACCTGTAACAGCCCTGCAGGCCAAATGCTACGCAAACGCCACTTGGTCCGCTGCAAAGACCATTTCATTCTACATCTAGCAGTCTCTAAAACCCAGCAAGTAGGCTCAGGTACAGATATCCATTTCTACAGAACCAATAACAACTGGTGTCCAGTTACTACACTAAATCAGTTGTTGTCACTACTGCCCGAGCAACCGGACTCTAGTCCACTTCTACCCTTTCCTGTGAAGCCCCTAAAACACCGCTCAATTCATGGAGCACATGAGGATACTTCTCCACAACCTTCACCTCAAACCCTACTCAGTACTCCGGACACTCGTTCTGTATCGGGGCGGCCTCAACAGCATCCCGCTAGGGGGGTCCCGGACCACTTTATCAAAAGACTAGGCAGGTGGAAGTCTGCCTGCTTCGCCCGCTACATCCCCAATCCGCAAGTAGAAATGGCCCAGGCCTTTGCCAAACTCAGACAGTGACTAAACTCAAATCAATAAAGAGCTATCTCTACCTGAATGTTTTTGCCCCCTTATTTTGGTATACCGTACGTTAGACCAAGGCACACTTTCAGGTCCATTTTAAGTGGTAAGTTTATGTTAACCCTGTATGTCATCCTTATCCGTATCGGCCATAGGGCTCTAAACCATAAATAAGAAGGCCAGTATGGTGGTCTGAATTTTTGGGAGGAGCCCGGAGGGGTATTTAACCAGCCCACTTGGCTGCGTTCTTCATCAGTTCCTGTGCGCGATACCCACCCTCCCATCCCCATTTTAGGGCATTTCTCAAGGTATTCATACTCCTCACAAGAGTACTCATTTCATCTCATTTCATATTCATTCCATTTCATTTCTCATTTCTTATCTAGGGTATGCCCCCTTATTTTGGTATACTGTACGTTAGACCAAGGCACACTTTCAGGTCCATTTCAAGTGGTAAGTTTATGTTAACCCTGTATGTCATCCTTATCCGTATCGGCCATATGGCTCTAAACCATAAATATATATATATATATATATATATATTAATACACTGCCTGCACTGACTGAATATCGAGTAAACACTGAATATATAGTCTAAATGCAGAGTGTATGTATATATATATATATATATATATATATATATATATATATATATATATATATATATATATATATATATATATATATATATATATATACCCTGTTTCCCCAAAAATAAGACATGGCGTGATTGTCGATGATGGCTGCAATATAAGCCGTATCCCCCAAATAAGCCCTACCCTGTTTCCCCAAAAATAAGCCCTACCCTGGAAATAAGACCTACAAGGACTTAAACTAGGTATTTTTTGGGGGGTAGGGCTTATATTGCAGCCATTACCGACAATCATGCTAGGTCTTATTTTGGGGGGGGGGGAACAGGGTATATATCAAATACACTACCACTAACTGAATAACCTGCCTGCTTAATTTAACTCAAGCTATCTCTCTGTCCACGCCAACAACACTACACAGGGCCACCGTGTAAGCAGTCTTATATAGTGTGGGGCATGGACTTAGTCCTCCTGAGCCATGATTGGCCAAAGGCACCCTGCCTTTAGCCAATTATGGCTCTCTCAGCAGAGCGTGCAGTGATTTACCAAAGCATGCAGGTCAGGAGCATGCTTTGGCATATCATCACACAGCAATGCACTGTGATCTTGCAGTGCTTTATGGGACGTTCAACAGGGCGCTCTAATTTCCCGCGAACGCCCCATAATGTTCGCTGTTCTGGGAATGGGTGAACACCTAATATGTCGAGTCAAACTAATGTTCAACCCGAACATCAAGCTCATCCCTAATTGTATATCCATGAAAGCCAAGCCTCTATGGGTCCAGCGCTATCACATACACATCAGACACCTAGAACAATAATATATGACAGTACACAAGTGGCATTCCGGGTTAAAGAGCCTGCCTTAGGATTAAACTAAGTGCCACATTTTAACTGTATGTGCTAAATACTGTTATTTAAAATGAGCTTTTTGGACACCCCATTAAAAAATAATAGACATTATTATGGAGTTGAGCTCCCCACCCATTGAAATTTTTACAGTCTCCTTTTTGTGGAAAGACTTTGCACAGGATTGTGGAGTGTATCTATTTGAACGTGTACTGTATGTTTCAACCAAAAGAAAATTTGTGAGGTCAGGTACTGATGTTGGACAATATAGACAAGGCTTGCAAATGGTGTTCCACTGGGGTCAAGGTTGGGGCTCTGTGTGGGCCCCTAAAGTGACTTTACAACAAACTCATCAAGCCATGGTGGAGCTGACTTTGTATAGGGAGGTTCAATTATGCTAGAACAAAAAAAGAGCCTTCCACAAACTGTTGCCACAAGTCTGGAAGCACATAATTGTCCAAAATATTTTTGTATGTTGTAGCAGTTCGCTTTTCTGGAAACACCTGAAATCAAATATTTGGAGCGGTGTCCAGATACTTTTGGCCATACTGTGTACTTGCAGCAGTGTTTGGTATTCTTGGCTTCAATGAATGCCAGGTTGTTCTAAATGGGCATGATTCTTGCATTTCTTAGAAGTGGAACACTCAGTGGATTTTTAATGGATTTTATATTATGGAAAATTAAACAATGCAACATTTAGTGGGAAAACCCGTAATTCCTTACTGGACATGATTTTTTGGGGGCAATTGGAACTATGGCAGGAAGATATTACTGTTTAAAGTGGAGTTCCACCCACATGTTAGATTTTTTTTTTTTAAATAACTATTACTCTTGCATAAAGCATTTCAAGCAATTCTTATTCTTGTCTTCAGCGCTGCCTTAATGATTTGTTTATATAAAAAAAATACCTTCAATTTTTCCTTCTTGTGAGTTCCCATTTTACTTTTGGGCAGGAGAAGCCTCACAAGTATATTCTTTTGGGATACGTTGCTGCTGTATTCCCAGCATGCACTGTCCGTTCTCGCGCAGTAATGGCACGTAGCAGCGCTGGAAACTATACAGGTTGCCATCACAACTGGCGGTGGCGTCGGAAGCACCTGCCCCATTGTGATGGCAACCTAGCCCTTTGCGCTGCCCATTGTCTCCTGGGAAATTATTACACACATCTCCCAGGAGCAGTAGCGAGCAGAGGAGCCGAGTAAAGTGACATCAAGAGTCGCGGTGAGGAAGGGGGCGATTAGAAGGGACTACATAGCAACAGGGATTAAAACATAAGTAAAAAAAAATGTTTTTCCAAATGTTATTTGTTATGTTATTTGCTGCACAGTTATGTAAACTTATTTTTATGGTTAGAACTCTGATTTAAAGTGATATTATAGTCTTATTTATGTTCAGCAATTTCTACTGCTGAGATATAGACTTACAGTGTATGAAACTTGTCCTTTACTGCTTGATTCACCTGTCCCCCACTTTCTGGCTTCAAGATGGCTTCCTTTCCTTATAGAATCCCATGGAAGCCCTTTTGTGTGCATGTCCCTGGTCTGGACTATGGCCAGAGATGAGTGTGTGAACTCAACACACAGTCCCAAATCTTAGGGTGGCAAGTCACTTTTCCATCCCATCCACTCCTTCCTTAAAGCTGCATATGGACAGCTGCTGTAGACTGCGCTGTCCCTTATGCATGCAATCCATGAAAGGAAGTTCATGGAGGCTGTGCTGAATTATCTGGAGCCACTGCCAGTGAAGTTTTAAAATAAGTGCTTGGACACCCTTAAATAAATAATGTACTGGTGAATGTTCGACTGTTGGACAAAATAGAAGAGAATATATTTATATTAGTTTAAAAAAATTACCACTTTTTTTAAGTTGCATACACAAGTCATTCTAATGCCACGTACACACGATCGTGTGTGGGCTCCGGCAGACTTTTTCTTCCCAAAAGTCCGACGGACTTAGAAAGAAGTTTTCACTCAAAATTGTCCACCGGACTCGGCAGTCTGGCGGACAATCTGCCCGTCTGTGTGCTAGTCCGCTGGACTTTTGAAATGAACGGACTTGCCCACACATGGAGAAAAGTTAGTTCATTCTGAACATGGCTCCAGGTAGACGGAACTAGCAAAGGAAGTCAATGTCACCGCCTCCATCAGCGAGATTGACACCTTGTGAGCCCCGTTACCTGGTATGGATTTAAAGAGGAAGCCCTATGCCGAAAAAATTGTGCATTGCTCCCCCCAAAGTCCATTGCAGACCCTTGTCCAAGCACGCAGCCCGGCCGTTCAGGAAAGGAGATGGCAACGAGCCTCCACCCCTTATGATGCCACAGTCCCAGAGAATGCTGGGACTGTGACATCATAAGGGGTGGGGTCACCATGTGACATCAGCCGGTGACCCCACCCCTTGTCCCTACATAAGTCGCCGCACAACGCGCCCCCAGCATTACGGCCCGAGACAGCGTCGTGTCAACATCGGAACAAGGAAGAAGAAGCAGAAGTTGCGATGGTGACAGCAACAGAAGACCATGCCATCACTAGTAAAACAGCTGGAAGAAGAAATCGGAGGCCCGGCAAGAAGTACCGTAGAGCGGGACAAGACCCCCGAAGTCGGAAGAAGACCCCCGGACGGCGGTAGCGATGAAGGAGAAAGCCGGGCTCCTCCACTAGTAAAAGAGCTAGCAGAAGATAGCGGAGGAATCTGACAAGAAGACCTCATCAAGACGGAAGAAGACCACTGGAGCTGTCTAATAAAGTATTTTAAAAACCTTTGTTGTGTTTTTTTTTGTACCCCATACTCATTCACATAGGGTGGGGGGCCAGAATCTGGGGGCCCCCTTATTAAAGGGGGCTCCTGGATTCTGATAAGCCCCCCATCCTCAGACCCCGACAACCAACGACCAGGGTTGTCGGGAAGAGGCACTTGTCCTCATCAACATGGGGACAAGGTGCTTTGGGGTGGGGGGCCTTAGGCCCCCCCTTTCCCCAAAGCACCCCCCATGTTGAGGGCATGTGGCCTGGTACAGCTCAGGAAGGGGGGCGCTCACTCATCCCCACCCCCTTTCCTGACCAGGCTGGCTGCATGCTCGGATAAGGATCTGATAAATTGGATGCTAAAATTTATGCTGTGGTTCTATGAGATAATGAGAGAATGATGATAAGAAGGACCACTCACTGCACTGTTAAGTATTAATAAAGTAGACCATTTAGTAACTTTTCAAGCCTCCATGAATACATTCCTGTCACAGTATGAAGTAGCAGTATCATTTTTTTTTTAAAAGCTCTTCCTTCTATCATTAATTAACAGTCCTTATGCTGCAGTCCAGTGCCTCTGCCAGTGGCGGAATTATAGGGGTCGCCAAGATCGCCATGGCGACCGGGCCCCCTGTACTCTTTGATAGGAGGGGAGGCTGAGAGGAGCTCCCCGATCATCAGCCGAACTGAAATCGGCACTGTGCGGGAGCTCCTCACATTAGGCTTAGTGAAAGCACAGTGTGTGCTCTTTGTCTCCCCCTAGAGTGCAGTACCCGGCAGGAAGAGCAAAAGGTAAATGGCTGCTGTTTTTTTTTTTTAAATAAGACTATCTACTGTATTTGTGTTTGTATGTGTGAGCATGCTTGTATGAGTGAACATGCTTGTATGTGTGTGTGTGTGTGTGAACATGCTTGTATGTGCATGTGTGTGAGCATGCTTGTATGTGCATGTGTGTGAGCATGCTTGTATGTGTGTGTGAGCATGCTTGTGTGTGTGTGTGTGTGTGTGTGTGAGCATGCTTGTATGTGTGTGTGAGCATGCTTGTGTGTGTGTGTGTGTGTGTGTGTGTGAGCATGCTTGTGTGTGCGTGTGAGCATGCTTGTGTGTGCGTGTGAGCATGCTTGTGTGTGTGTGTGAGCATGCTTGTATGTGCGTGTGTGTGTGAGCATGCTTGTATGTGTGTGTGTGTGTGTGTGTGTGTGTGTGTGTGTGTGTGTGTGTGAGCATGCTTGTGTGTGTGTGAGCATGCGTGTGTGTGTGAGCATGTGTGTGTGTGTGAGCATGCGTGTGTGTGTGAGCATGCCTGTATGTGTGTGCGTGAGCATGCTTGTATGTGTGTGTGAGCATGCTTGTATGTGTGTGCGTGAGCATGCTTGTATGTGTGTGCGTGAGCATGCTTGTATGTGTGTGCGTGAGCATGCTTGTATGTGTGTGTGTGAGCATGCATGTATGGGTGAGCATGCATGTATGTGTGTGTGTGTGTGTGTGTGTGTGTGTGTGTGAGCATGCTTGTGTGTGTGTGTGAGCATGCTTGTATGTGTGTGTGAGCATGCTTGTATGTGTGTGTGAGCATGCTTGTGTGTGTGTGTGTGAGCATGCTTGTGTGTGTGTGTGTGAGCATGCTTGTGTGTGTGTGTGTGAGCATGCTTGTATGTATGTGTGTGTGTGTTCATATATGTATATGTATGTGTATGTATGCATGTGTGTGTGCATGTGTTTATCAGTGGCGGTGCATCCAAAAGGGTGCACAGGTTCCACCCCCTCTATGACCAATGGATAGATTCATGCATAGCATAGCAGGAATCTATCCATGGCCACCGCTGCCACCCCCATATTTAGGTGTCTGGTCCCTTTTGGGGTGCTGGGTGCCTGAATTACAGCGGCGGGGGTGTTTTTGCAGCACCTGATTAGAGCCATGGGCTCTAATAGGCTTCAAAATAGGTGAACTGCGAACGCCATGCTTGACGCTCACAGTCTACCCAGGTGTGTTAGAAAAGTGAATTAATATTCACTTTCCTAACACTGAACCGCCTCTCCACCAATCAGGTGTGCGGGTCTTTTACCCATCACCAGATTGGCTGAAACGATAGGTGCAGCTATTGGACGCCCATCAGGAGGAGAGGACGGGAGATAAGGATGGCAGTAGCTGCATGGAGGACCCCGCTCATGGCCGTTACCCGGTGCTCCAACAAGACAGGGTAAGTGGCGGGCAGACAGTGAGCGGGCGGTGGGGATTCACAGTGGCAGCATTTGATGGGTACACTGGCAGCATTTGATGGGCACAGCGGCAGAGTTTGATGGGCACAGTAGTGACATTTGATGGTACAGTGGTGGCATTAGATGGTACAGTGGTGGCGTTTGATGGGCACAGTGGCTGTAATTGATGTTTTTTAACCACTTGAGACCCGCGCTATAGCCGAATGACGGCTACAGCGCAGATCTCCTTTTCCGGGACTACGTCTATTGACGTAGTCCCGTGCACGAGCGGCCTGCGCGCCCCCTGAGGGGCGCGCGCGGCACGCTCTGTGATCGGCGAGTCTATGAGACTCGCCTGATCACCGATCCTTGCAAGGGGTCGATCCCGACCCCTTATCACGTGATCAGCTGTCAGCCAATGACAGCTGATCATGTGATATAACGGAGCCGGCAATCGGCTATTATTAGAAAAAAAAAGCCGATCACTGGCGCCTGCTAGTGCCCACCTGCCCCCTGCCAGTGTCACATTAATAAAAAGTAAGTGCCCCCCGTCAGTGCCACCCAGCAGTGCCCATAGTGCCACCCATCAGTGCCCACAGTGCCACCCAGCAGTGCCCACAATCTGCCTCAACAAAGGTGCTGCACCCCAGTGCCACATATCCGTGCCCATCAGTGTCATCTACCAGTGCCCAGCAGTGCCGCCCATCAGTGCCCAGCAGTGCCACCTATCAGAGCCACCTATCAGTGCCACCTATCAGTGCCCATGAGTCCCATCTATCAGTGGTACCTATCAGTGCCCATCCGTGCCACCCATCAGTGCCACCCATCTGTGCCCCCCATCCGTGCCATCTTATCTGTGCCCATCAGTGCCGCCTTATCTGTGCCCATCGGTGCCACCTTATCTATGCCTATCAGTGCCGCCTTAACTATGCCTATCAGTGCCCACCAGTGCAGCCTATCAGTGCCCACCAATGCAGCCCATCAGTGCCCACCAATGCAGCCCATCAGTGCCCACCAGTGCAGCCTATCAGTGCCGCCTCATCAGCGCACTTCAATGAAGGAGAAAAATGACCCGTTTGCAAAATTTTATAACAAACTATTAAACATGATTTTTTTTTGCATCTTTTTTTGTTTGTTTAGCAAAAAATAAAACTCCGAGCTGTAATTAAATACCACCAAAAGAAAGCTCTATTTGTGGGAAAAAAATGATAAAAATTTCATTTGGGTACAGTGTTGTATGCCCGCGCAATTGTCATTCAAAGTGCATCAGTGCTGAAAGCTGAAAATTGGTCTGGGACTGAAGGGGGTTTAAGTGCCCAGTAAGCAAGTGGTTAAATCGGTTCCTTTATATGCAGCCACCCACTTGGGACTGGGCCCTGGTGTTCCACCATCGGGCTCGGAGAAAAGAGCCCTGTCCGGAGGTCGGGGGGGGGGGGGTGGGGGGGGCCGCCATGGTTTCCTGCATCAGGGCCCTGAAGGTTCTAGTTACGCCACTGGCCTCTGCCTTGGCTGAGATGCCCTCATCAGTCCACAGCAGGTAGGTGGAAGCATTTCCCCAGTCCTCTCTACACCAGTGATCAGATGGCAACATTATAATTTTTATCAAGCCACAAGGTGAGAGCATGTTTAACATTTGTAAACACAGCCAATAACTCCACAGAACCCAAGATTAATATCCTAAACAAGCATCTCAGTCCAGGAAGTAGATGCTGCTCTAAGTGATGCCTGAACAAAGCTGGCCCTATTCTTCCAGAAAGAAAATAAGATAAAGGTATTGGTGGGTACTGTGATCTCTGTGAAAGGTAATAAATATCCAGAAGTGTTATATTTAGGCTAGATTTACAGTAGCCCATTCTCTGAAAAGTGGTCCATGGTGGACAACTTTTCAGAGAGTTGCTATGCATCCTCTGTCAGGTATTCAGGAAGTAATTCTGCCATCTCCTAAATAACTGTTTTTTGCCACATCTTACAAAGGGACTAATGCAAAGCAACCACAAGCCAAGTGTCTGGCTTGCAGTTGCGGCATGGTCTCATTGACTTGAATGGTCAAGTTTGACAGGTGGTGCCACCTCTCATATTCTTCTTTTGAACTGGCCATTTTTGTAAAATGCCCACATAAATGTATGCAGCATGTGCCATTAACATGCCTGGGGGGGCTTTAAAGTGGATCCTGCATAACTTGCCTCCGAATGATCGATGTTCTTGAGATATTTCTTGTGCTCCTTGTTTTTGCCTTTCACAGGGTGGAAGATGATAACTAATTGTGATTATATTTCCTGGAATCATTCCCAATTTCCCATCACTACATTTCTTGCAGAATACTGTCATTCATCACCTTTACTGTCAGATATACATTCTAACATCCTTTCACGGCCTATTTCCCCAGGGCAAAAGGCTAATATCCACACTTAAGAGAAAGGTCCCTATTAAAAAATAACCAACACAATCTGAAAGGAAGTGTTGTTATGATTTTTTTTTTAATGTCTTCTTTCTTTTCTTTTTGCTATTATTCCATGGAGCATTGAACTGGAAATGCATATCATTGAGTTTGGGAGATTTCCTTTATTGTGACTTTTACTGAAGTAATTGAGATTCATTCTTTTTTTTTTTTTTTTTTTCTTTTTAAAGCCACATCAGCGAATCATAAAGCGAGACTAGAATCAACTTTACGTTCATCACTGTCTCTTGTTTAATTTCACATCATTGTAGCTATGGTTTATTTACTCCCACCACTTTTTTTTTTTTTTTTTTTTTTTTGAGTAATAATAAATTTCATGTGTCACTTTATTTCTTTATCATAAAAAAGTATACCCTTTTTTTTTTTTTTTTTCTACTCCCTTCCTATTCTAATTATTTAACCTCTATCCTGAAAACTCCCCCCCCGAACCCCACCATGTCAGTAGTGTTCCTCTTCTAGATGTCTTCCTCTAATACCTATCTTTTTGATCTCAGCTGTGCTACATAGCTCCATTCCTGTTTAAACTCTTTCCATCCTTTCCATTTTCTTTCGAATGCTGCTCTTTCATCTTCGTCATTCATGCATAAACTTTCACAGTTAAATATTCCCTCTACTGCGTCTACCCATTCCCATATCGTTGGGCATTCAGCCTCATACAACTTCCTAGGAATCCGTTTTTTTGCGGCGTTTAAGAGATGTGGAATAATTGTGTCTTGGTATTGTTTAACTCCCCCCTCAGTCCCATGGAAAAGCACTATCCAGGGATCGGGTTTTATAGATGTTTGAGTTATTTCTTTTATCCTTTGGAGGATCTCATCCCAATATATCTTAATTTTTGCACATCCCCACCATAGGTGTGTCATTGTTCCTATGGCTTTACATCCACGCCAACACTCAGCCGTTGTTCCTTGTTGATATTTAGCTATTTTATCTGGAGTGTTGTACCACCGCGAGATGAGTTTATAATTCATCTCGGCTGTCCCATTGTCTACTGCCGAACTATGTGTTATATTCAATATTTTGTTTATCGTCTCTTTATCTTTTTGTGACCCTAATTCCTGTTCCCATTTTTTTATATATGGCGGTATCTCCCTCTGGCTGGCCCGTATCAACAGCTCATATAGCCTTGATATTGTGCCCTTAACTTTATCTGTCTTGCAGAGTTGCTCTAACCCCGTGAATTCATTTTCAACTCTACCTGGCTGAGGTAATCTTTGTATAAAATGTACCAGTTGGAGATATCGCCATCTATCTTTCACCATAAAACCAGTGTGTACTAATTCTTCAAATGAAATAAGTTTCCCGTTTTTAATTATATCATTTAATTGTGACCCTTTTTTTTTAATCCAATTCCCCCCTATCTCCCTTTTCCCTGGGGGAAAGTATTCATTATCTTTTAAAGCTATCATCGGTGAGTTGTAGTGTCCGTTTAATCTTTTATATACCCCGTCCCAAATCTTAAGTGCAATCTGTGTCAACTCATTTGTGTTTATATCCAGTGCCCTATATTTCGGGGGATTCCATATTATCTCCCTAAGTTGTGCCTTACTATATATACCTTCGAGATTTACCCACCTTTTTTCATTCCCTTTTCCCCTTACCCATTCTACTATTCTAGATAATAAGACGGCTTGGTAATAATAATACAGATCAGGGACAGCCAGTCCCCCATTCCTTTTCTCCTGTTTTAATATCCTGTGGGAGATCCTGGGTTTTTTATTATTCCATATGTATTTGCTCATTAATGCATTTAATTTTAAAAAATAATTGGAGGGTATCTTAATCGGCAACATCTGAAATTTATATAATATTTTGGGAAGGATGAACATTTTAAATACATTTATTCGGCCAAGCCAAGATATAGATCCGTTAGCTACCTTCCTAAATTCCGCTTTGATTTCATTAAGTAATGGGATATAATTCAAGTGGAACATCTTATCTAGCGTGCGTGCTAATTTTATTCCCAAGTATTTTAGTTCTTTTACCCACTTAAATTTACATTTTCCCTGAATTAATTGTTCTTCCTGTTTGCTAACGTTTATATTAAGGATTTCCGATTTTATTTGATTAATTTTAAAATTCGATATTTTCCCATAGTCGTCAAGGGCCTCAATAACTTTTGGTAATGAACTTTTGGGGTTGCTGATATAAAATGGTACATCATCCGCGTATGCAGCGAGTTTATGTTCCTCCTGCCCCGCCCTAATTCCTTTTATTTCTGGATTGTTTCTAA
This sequence comes from Lithobates pipiens, assembly GCF_037356315.1. Classification (NCBI taxonomy): domain Eukaryota; kingdom Metazoa; phylum Chordata; class Amphibia; order Anura; family Ranidae; genus Lithobates; species Lithobates pipiens. Next base: position 446,076,111 of record NW_027507903.1, read on the forward strand.
TCGTCGAAAGTAAAGGTTCCAATGAAAGCACGAAGAGGAGGGGCGAGAGTGGACAGCCCTGTCTAGTCCCGTTCTCCATCTCAAAGGGAGGGGAGGGCAACCCATTGATATTTACAGTCGCAGAGGGATGTTGATACAGTGTTTTGATCCACTTGACCATCCTTGGACCGATACCCATTTTTTCTATTGTCTGAAACATAAATTCCCAATCAACCCTATCGAAGGCTTTTTGGGCATCTGTTGATAGTAGTAAAGCTGGGGGTTCCGTCTCCTCCCTTTGAGATAGCAATAGTAGGGTTCTAACCCCATTATCTTTTCCCTCTCGGCCAGGCACAAACCCCACCTGGTCCGAATGTACCAGGAAATTCATGACTGTCTTCATTCTGTTCGCCAGTACCTTTGCAGATAGTTTAGTATCTACATTTAAAAGTGAAATTGGTCTGAAACTGGCACACTTAGTTTCATCTTTCCCTTCCTTTAATATGACAGTGATAGAGGCAAACAGTGCCTCTCTACTTATGTCATATTTTTCCCCAATTCCGTTCATATACCTGCAAAGTTTCGGTACCAGGATTTCCTTAAACCTTTTCTAATGGTAGATTGTTAGTCCATCAGGTCCTGGGCTCTTCCCCAAAGCTGAGTCTGCCAATGCCTTATTTATTTCTACTTCTGTTATAGGTCTTTCTAGATTTTCTTGATCTATTTCCCCTATCTGAGGAAGTCTTGCATTGTTGAGATATCTATCTATATCTTTTATGTCCCCCCCTTTTTTCTGCTTCTTATTTTTTATTGCATATAGTTTCTCGTAGTATGTTTTGAATGTTTCTGCAACCTCCTTTGACGTATACACCAAATCCCCGTGTTCTGTTTGTATTTTCTCAATATAGTTGATAGCTTTTTTCTTTTGAAATCTATTGGCCAGATATTTAGTGGGTTTATTTCCTTCTTGGTATCTTATTTTCCTTAATTGATTAAGGTATTTTTTTGTTTCTTGTTCTCTTAGCCCATGTAGTTCTTCCCTTTTACTTAATAAATTTTGGTATATCTTCTTATCCGCGATCCCCAATTTATGTTGTTGTTCTATCTTACGGATTTCCTCACTAAGTTTGTTAGTCCTTTCGGCCCGTTCTTTTTTTTTTTGTGAGCCTCTAGCTATCAAGATCCCACGGATATATGCCTTATGGGCATCCCACAGGACTTGCCCAGAGATGTCCTCGGTTTCATTTATTGAGAAATACTTTTCTAGTTCTCTACCTACAACTTCACCCCCCTCTTTATCTCAAATTAATTCCTCGTTTAACCGCCACCTAGTGGCTGATTTACTATATCCAGGGATCTGTATCTTCATTTTTATTGGAGCGTGATCTGATTGTGTTATTATTTCTATGCTTGTTTCCAATACTGTCTCAAGAGCTCTATGTTCCACCAAAATGTAGTCAATCCTGGAGTACGTCCCGTGCACAGGAGAAAAGAACGTATAGTCCAATTTATTGGGATGTTGTGCTCTCCAGACATCCACTAGTTGATTCTTATTCAGGTCTTGAGTAATCTTTTTCAATTGGACATTGCTCCTTCCCCGTGCACGGGACGTACTATCCAGTTCGGGGTTCAGACAGAAGTTTAGATCTCCCATCAGGACCACATATCCACTTTTAAATTCCTTTAATTTAGTCAGAATTCTTTTCAGAAATATTATAGGGTTTTTGTTTGGGGCGTAGATGTTTGCTAGTGTATACTTTATGCTACCTAGTTTGCCTTTTAGAAATAGATATCTTCCCTCTGGGTCTGTTTCTCTTCCCTCTACAGTAAAACGGGTATTTTTCCCAAATCCTATTGCAACTCCTCTTGCTCTATTAGTAATCGTATCCCCATAATACCAACTTGGGTAGTCTTTAGAATAGAGCCTGATCCTTGACGTGTGTGGAATGTGCGTCTCTTGCAGAAAAATCACATCAGCCTGATATTGTGTCAGTTCTGCCAGAATTTTATGCCTCTTTCTTGCAGTACTGAGCCCCTTGACATTATAGGACAGAAAATTTAACTCCTTTTTTTTGTTATCCATATCTTATCTTTTTAACCCATTTGCTTTCTTTTTCCCAGAGGATTCCACTACTGACATGTCCCCTACCTCTTATCCCCCATACCTCCTCCCCCCCATCCCCGCACCCCCCACCCTTATCTCCCTCCCTTCCCCCAGCCCCACCCCCCCACCTCTATCTCCCTCCCCTCCCCCGCCCTCCCAACCCCCCTCCCCATCAACCCTCCTCCCTCCCTTTGGGCACCAATCGGCCCTTGACTTGTAAATAGACCACATTTCTCTGGCCATCTCCAAGTCTTCAACGTTCTTGAGGTGGGGTTCTAGATTTGGCCTCCTTGTCCTCCCTCTCTAGGTGTATCTATAGAAAGTGAGGGAGTTACTGGGCCCATCTCTTATCTAACCTTATATTCATCTAATCTCCTCCCAGCGCCCCCCACCCCCCCTCCCCTCCAAAAACCCATCAGTAGTTCTCTCATATTATTTCCTCGTACCCCTCCGACCATCCCGGAATAGCAGGGGTTTGAATTTCTAATTTGTCGCAAAAGGCCCCTAGCTCCTCAGGGAAACTTAGTTTAGCCATTCTACCATCTTTGAATGCAAGCAAACATGCCGGAAATCCCCAGCTGTATCTAATGTTCTGTACTCTCAGTAGTTCCAGCAAGGGTTTTAGAAGGCGTTTTCTAGCCAAGGTTTCAGGCGCAAGGTCAGGGAATATTTGTATCTCAGTTTCTGCGTATTTTAGGGGGGCTTTCCCCCTTAATTTTTTCCAGATTTCAGCTTTATCCTCGTAATGTTCAAATCTAATAATGATATCTCGAGGTCTCCCTGTTTCTTCTGGCTTTTTCTTCCCGACCCTGTGCACCCTCTCGATTCTAGGGAATGCCCTTTCTCCTCGGTCTAATATAGGCCTAAATATTTCTTCTATAATCTCCCTTAGCTCCTCTCTTTTATTTTCAGGAACCAATTGTATTCTCAAGTTTTGTCTCCTATTTCTATTCTCTTGATCTTCCAATCGATAGAGGATTTTCCTCTGGTTGCGATATGCGACTTTAACTTGTTCCTGTGCTATATTTAATTCCTGAGCTTGTATGTTGATTCTTTCTTCTGCCTTCTCCACTCGTGTTAATAAGTGGCCCAGATCGTTTCTTAACATGTTTATCTCTGATTTTATGGCGTTCTCCAGTTTTAAAAGCATCTCCCTCATCATCTCTTTTGTTAACCCTTGGTCATCCAGCCTTTTGGTCTTCGCATTTACTTAGTTCTGGTTCGCTCTCTGTTGTCATTCCGTCCCTAGAATGGTCTAAGGTCTCCTCTATTTGTTTATCCAGTCCCCTATTTTTCTCGGAGTTAGGGGGAATCTTTTCCTTCCCGTCATTCCTGGGGCTCGCCCCTTGCGTCATGTATTATTTTATGGTACTTTCAGAAGTTAGGTTTTTGGGGGTCTTAGGGCCTCCCCCCTTAGTTTGCCTTGATGCTCTGCTCATAGTGCTTTTTTTTTTTTTATCTCCCTTGATCGTCTCCCCAGGTTGTTGGGCTTGTTATAGCCCACTCCCCTAATATGTCTACACGACTTATTTTACAGGGCGAGGTCTAATATTTTGGCTTAGCGAGCTTGTTGTCTCTCAAAGCAAAATGCTTCATCCGCCAGGCCAAGTATTGATATGCCCTTAGGTGTGATTTCCTAATATTGCAATGCTCAGAACAGCGATCAAGCCTCTTCAGTCCTGGCGTTGCTCGTCAAAGTCCTGTTGACTGTCCAGTCCTCCAAGTGGCGCTTTGTGTAATACCCCAGCATTGAGCCACTCCTATGACCACTCAGGGGGTTTCCAGTAATTCACATTATACATACAGTTTAACAACCTGTTTGATTTTTTGGTCCCCGTCTATCCGTAAATTGAATATAATTCACGTTATAATCTATTGAAATATAGTATTAAGGACGGTAGCCAGAGTTATCCTATACCAGGTATTATTTCTCTGAGTCTCTCTACCCAGTCCACCTGAAGGCCCTCCTGTGTGCACCTCTTTTTTTTATTTTTTATTTTATTTTTTATTTTTTTCAGGTGGAGGGAAATTTCCCCGCTGTTATATCCCGCCTATTTATTACCAATCGGTCATCAGTGTTTATTGATCTAAACGTTAATGTTTATGCGTATAAACCCAGATGAAGTAGTAACACAGTAACAGCCATTGGAAACAGCCGTGCCTCCCCAGAGACCAAGTAGCGAGGCTCTCAAGCGAGACCTGTGTCTGTGCTGTTTCTTGTTAGTTACTTCAATATCAACAGTTTAAGTTAATTGATTCAGGTGTTAGTAGGACTTATATCTACAAATGGGGACCTTACAGTGACTACAAAGCATTTAACCATTTCATGCCTTGCTCCTCACAGATTTATGGTACTGTCCACCTGATAACCACATTCACCCCTCTCGAGGGTATCCTTGTTTGCTTCTTTACAACCGGCTAGATATCTTTCAGGGCGATTTTATCAGTCCACCCATTCCGTTTCTGGGCTGCATCCGCGTTAATTAGCATTAAATCAATGACACTTACTTCCGTGCCGGGATGTGCCGGGCTTGGCATTTTTGTTCTCTAGTTGTTTATGCTAGAACAAAGAGAATGTGTAAAAGAAGCGGGCGTTGTTAGGTACACTGCGGCACTGCATGTCAATAAAAATAATAACTATTCAAATTTTTTATAAAATCTTCAAACTACAGTTTAACCACTTCCCGCCCAGCCTATAGCAAAATGATGGCCGGGCGGTTGTTCAGTTATACGGACTGGGTGTCAGATGATGTCCTTCAGGATAACAGCCGTTGCACGCCCGTGGGGGAGCGCATCGTGGCGATCGGTGGTGTGGTGTGTCCAATCACGTTTGATCACGATCCAAATAGGAAAAGCCGTTGATCTGCTTTTCCTCACTCATGTCTGACAGACCTGAGTAGAGGAGAGCCAGTCAACAGCTCTCCTGATGGGGGGGTCTGTGCTGATTGTTTATCAGTGCAGCCCCCCCTTGGATGCCCACACTGGACCACCAGAGAAGCCACCAGGACCACCAGGGAAGCCCCCAACATGTGGATGGCCAGGTACATCCCCCATGACCATCCACATGTGCCCAATGTGCCCAATCTGTGCCAATCAGTGCCCAAAAATGGGCACTGACTGGCACCGTAGAGTAATAGATGAATTGAGTAATGCCCAGCAATGCTACCCATCAGTCATCAGTGCCACCCATCTGTGCCAATCAATGCCCACCTATCAGTGCCCATCAATGCCCACCTATCAGTGTCCATCAGTGCCCACCCATGCCACCTATCAGTGCCACCCATTAGTGCCCTTCAGTGCTGCCTATGAGTGTCCATCAGCGCCGCCTCTGAGTGCCCATCAGTGCCGCATACCAGTGCCATCTATCAGTGCCCATTGGTGCTACCTATCATTGCCGATCAGTGCCCATCATCAGTCACCATCAGTGCCACCTCATCAGTGACCATCAGTGCCACCTCATTGGTGCCCATCAGTGCCACCTTATCAGTGCCCATCAGTGCAGCCATATCAGTGCCCATCATTGAAGAACAAAACGTATATTACATATTACATTATGCTTATTTACAAAAAAATTTACAGAAATAAAGAAAAACTTTTTTATTTGTTGCAAAAAAAAAATTAATATCGCAGAGGTGATCAAATACCCCCAAAATAAAGCTCTATTTGTGGGAACAAAATGATAAAAAAATAAACTACATGACCACGCAATTTTAATTCAAATTGCAACTGCACTAATGGGCACTGATAGGTGGCAGTGATGAGATGGCACTTGTGAGCACTGATCAGGAGGCATTGATGAGGCTGCACTGATGGGTACTGATAGGTGGCACTGGTGGGCACTGATGGGCACTGATAGGTGTCATTGATGGGCACTGATAGGCGGCACAGAGAGGTAGCAATGATAGGTGGCACTGATGAGCACTGATAGGTGGCACTGACAGGTGGCACAGGTTGGCATTGATTAGGAGGCACTGATGATGAGGCACTGATGGGCGCTGATTGTCAGTACTGATGAGCACTGATAGGGGTCACTGGTGGGCACTAATTTGCAGCACTGGAGGGCACTGATTTGCATCACTGGGGATCACTAAGGGGATAGATGTCCCTCTAACAGAAGCAGGTCAACGGCTTGCTTCTGTTCTTTATGCCAGTGTTTTTCAACCTTTCTTCAACCAAGGCACCCTTTAAAATCTGACAAAATCTCGAGGCACACCAAACCAAAAATGTGGAAAAAAATGTATTGTTACGTCTTACATCAATGGGATACTTGAGCCTGGGACAATTCATACAACCGCCCTATTCTGGCAGGAATGGATGAAAGACAGACACAGAGCTCCTGGTCCACGGCCCTAAGTCACTCTCTGTACTTGTTCTTGATGTGGGTTAGGCTTGAAAAGCTCAGTTCACAGAAGTATTTAGTAGAAAAGGGTAGTAGAATTGCAATGGTGGTACTTGAAATTACTGAGTACTCACTATTCAATGATACCCAAAACTTATCCAAAGCCACATCTTGAAATTGTATTTGTAATGTACGATCTTCCCTGATCTCTGCCAGTTGCTCTTGTGCCGCTAGTGGCAAGACTTTTGAGCTATCCAATGCACATGAACTCCAAGGGTTACGGACACATTCAAACTCTACAAAAGCTTCCGAATTCTTCAAGAATTTGTAGGTGTTGAGAGATAAGATCAGAAAGTGTGCTGCCATTTGAATGTGCATTGCACAGGGGAAACATCTGAAGGCTGCCCTGTTCTACGAAGGAGTGCCAGAGTGTCAGCTTGGATCTGAAGCCATGTAATTTGTCAGACGAGGTGAGAAGATTTTCTTCTTTAGCTTGCATTTTAGCACTCAGTTCATTTAGATGTCTAAAAACTTTGGCCAGGTATGCAAGTTTTGTACACCATTGCGTGTCTCCTATCAATTCTGCATATGCAGAGCTCTGTCCTATTAGAAATGTTCTGATTTCTTCTCTTAACTCATATACTCTGTCCAAGACTTTTACCTGTGAAAGCCAGCGGACTGCGGTGTGTAACAACAAGCTATGATGCTCTGCTCCCATTTCTGCGCACAGAATTGAAAACAGACGTGTCTTTAAGGGCCGCATATTGATATAGTTTACAATGTTCACTGCTCCATCCAGTACATCTGACAGTTCTTTTGGCAGGGTCTTTGCAACTAGTGCCTCCCTGTGAAGAAAGCAGTGAGTTTTTCGCACACTTGGGTTCTGAACTCTGACTCTGCTGATGAAGCCCTTGGCATTACCCATCATGGCAGCAGCGCCATCAGTGCAGACACTGATACAGTTCTTCCAGCTTAATCCGCCCTGTTCAAGATACTCCGTTGTCACGCGGTAATTCTCCTCTCCACTTGTTTTCTCAGGTATTGGCTTACAAAAAAAAAAGTCTCCCTGATATGGTCCTCACCTATGAATCGAACATTTGCCAACAGCTGAGCATGCCCACTTACGTCAGTGGATTCATCAACCTGTAAGGAAAATTTCCCAGTAAATCTGATTTTTTCAAAAAACAGGTTTTCAATATCTGCAGACATGTCATTGATTCGCCTTCCAATCGTACTGTCAGACAGTGGAACTTTTGCAATTTCTTTTGCTGTTTGTGGTCCTAGCATTTTGTTGACAATAGCTGTGCATGCTGGCAAAATTACTGTTTCCACAATTGTGTGTGGCTTTTTAGCTTTAGCTACTATCTCTGCCACTAATTAGCTAGCCTCCAGTGCTTTCTCGGAAACTTTTGCACACTTCATGACTCGCTCTTGTCGTTTGTGTTGACTTTTCAAACAGATGAAATATTCTGGTCCCTTGCTGGCTAGTCATGGATGTTTGTTGTCAGGTGTCTTTTAAGTTTGCTTGGAACCATTGCTTAATTTGATAATTTCATACCACATATCAGACACATAGGGAGAGGGCATGATGAAACCACTGTACAGGTGAAACCATATGACAGGTAACTGTCATCATACTGTCTTTTCCTTGTCTTGATGCTGGCCTCCACTACCCTCTCTGCTGAAGTACTTATGGATGATGAAGTTGATGGCTCCAAATCAGAGCTGGGTACGGGAGCCTTTCTTTGCAAAAAACGATCCATGCTAGACCTTTCAGTCATTTGTAGCTGCTGAGTTATGTATTCTGTAATGCAGAGTTCAGTATGTTGTACCACACTAGGATGTGACCGTTGCAATTTTTTATGCCACATTGTATTTGCGCAGTGGTTTTGCAAATGCATTTATTTTTGAAAAAAATTCACTTCATTGAATTAAAACAAAACACAATATATACCTCGATTTTTGGGTATAGTTTGAAAGATGATGTTACGGTAGGTAAATAGATACCTAACATGTCACGCTTTATAATTGCGCACACTCATGAAATGGTGAAAAACGATGGTACTTAAAAATCTCTTTAGGCAATGCTTTAAACACCTTTACAGGTTACATGTTTAGACTTAAAGAGGAGATCTAGCACTAGAATTATTGCACTCCCCTCTAACATGTGCAGTGATACCTCACATGTGTGGTGTGAATACTGTTTACATATGCGTGTACAACTTGCGTATCCATTTTCTTCTGTGTGCAAACACGGAGAGATTGGCGGGTGCTTAAAAAAAATCGTCTTAGTTATTTAACTTTTTTTTCACTTTTTTTTTAATTTATTTTTTATATACCTTCAAAAGCAAAAGAATAAACAAAAATTGCATCTTTTACTTTAAAAAACAACCACATCCCCTCTCGCCACTTCTGAAAGCGTTCCAGTGGCTCAAGAACCGCTTGGAATGCTTTCATGAGAAAACCAGCCACTGGCTGTAAAAAACAATATCAAGGTTATGGCTGATATCTTCAGCCATAACCCCAGCAAACCATTTCAAATCTGCAACTACGAATTGCGTACATAACACTTGTTACATTTAGGGCACTTTCACATTAACTCATTCCATTGCAAGCATGGTGATTAAAAAAAAAATGCAATATACTATACATGGGCTATGTGGGTTATTATGGATAATGATAACCTTACTTCAATACTGCAGTTTGGCCGCAGTGCAGGTGTAGCGCAGGGTACCTGCGGTTTTGATGTGCGTTTCCTATAGACTTCTATTATGTCTCTCATTTTTGGTGTGTTTTCAGAAAATGTACCAAAAACTACATAATAGAAGTTTATGAGAAACCACATGAAAACCGCAGGTACCCTGCGCTACACCTGCACTGCGGCCAAACTGCAGTATTGAAGTATAGTTATCATTTTCAATAATAACCCACATAGCCCATGTATATTATATTACATTTTTAAAAAAATTACCATGCTTGCAATGGAATGAGTCAATGTGAAAATGCCCTAATTGTAATTAATAAGTGTTATGTAGTTTTTTTTTGTTTTGTTTTTTATCTAAACACTATGCCTGCAACCATGTCAGTGTCTCCTCACTGTTCTTTTACCTTTTCTTGTTCTTCTCCTCCCGTCAGGGAAAAGCGTGCCAGCCAGCATCACAGAGAGCAGTGCGTGCGCCCGACCCTCCCATAGCAACCAATGAAGTAATCAGTTGGCTAGACGCGGTCGGAAGCCCTGCACAGCCCACACAGCTTCCTGAGTGCCTGTAGCAGCGGGAAGTGAGCTTTACACAGCGGACTGGCACCGCTGTATTAATAAAGCTTAACTCAGTGGCCTGCAGTTGAGACATAATTAGCTGCCCATATTGGGGGTCATTTTGCCACGGCACACCTGGGGACTCTTCACGGCACACCAGTGTGCCACGGTACACTGGTTGAGAAACCCTGCTTTATGCTGACAGCATGATCAGTCTCATTTGTTAAGTATTCTAATTTGGATGAACCAGTTTGCTCATCCTTAGCATCCTTTCAACTACCCACAACTCTTTTTCCCCAACCACCCATTATATGACATCACCATGTGACCTTCTGCAGTTTAAAGTAGAAAATGTCATTGTAGCTACTAGCGAAATACTGAACACTGAGAAATGGTTTGGATCACTTCAAATGGGACAGTAAACATTCATTCACAATAGCTCTCACGAAATATAAAGATCTAGTCCCCGTTACACTGTGAAGTTGATAACCAGGAACTATAACTCCTAAAATGGGCATTCCCGGAGGTGTAGAGACAGAATGTCTACTGATGTCTGAATAAATAAATTGGGTTAAGTGGGATCTGAGGCAGCCTTCCATTCACCTATTGTTCAGTGTGTTAATGAATCCACCTATTATCTGCTACGGGATGTAATTACACTCCTAGTCATGGGTAGGGCACGGTTTTATTGTTAGGAGAATGCCCCTGGAAAATGAGTTAAGAAATCCCTTGCATGGGGAATGAGATAAAAAGCCAGCTGTGGCTAAATAAAGTTGTTGATCGACTCCCCAAACTGTGTGTCGTCCAGTTACTGGGGGGGGGGGGGGGAGGGTAAAAGGCGATCGTGGATAAGTTAGCACTTTGTCAGCTTCAAGGATTTCCCAGCGGACTTGGAGATCCGCTACAGTCATGTATCAGAAGAGTGCTCTAAAAGTATTGCAGCACAATGATTTGTTAAATCAAATAATCAATTCATACTTGCTTACTACATATTTAAAAAGCAAAGGCAAATAGGCTGCTCACCTTGCAAGGGAAGTTTCACTTTGGAAGATAATTTTCCTCGGTGCTTAGTGAATGTGGTGGAATTGCACTTTTTACCCAATCTTGAGCATGGAAAAGAGTTGCAAAGCACAACTTCTCTTACAAAGTTAGGAGTCTATTTGCATTTAATAAATCAACCCAACTGTGTCCTACATGCACAGCCCAAATACAAACACAAAAGGGCCTACCACATTATTCACGTATTCAGGTAACCTATTCATCACTCTGCTTTCATTTTAATCCTGAATGTGATAAAGATAATCCTCTAAATGTATTTGCTTCACAAGCTAAACCACAGCTGGTGTACACAACAATATTTTAAATTCTGGTTCCTTATCAGAGCAAACAATTGCAAGGAATTAGACATATTTTAGAAAAATGCATAATAAAAATTATAAAAAGTTTTCATAACAGATGTCAACTTCGAAGGAAAGCTACAGCGCATTTTGATTATGTGCATTTTAAGTTATTATTGAAACATCAACCTGAAAGTTATTTTGTTGCATCTTTCTAAGTTTTACTTGTTTGTTGTCGCTTGTTTTTAGTACTGCATTTCATAAACAGATTTTTAAGAAAAATATAGTGTATTATTAGTAAGCACTAGGGATGGGCCGAATGGACCCCTGTTCGGTGTGCACCAGAACTTTCGAACACCGCAAAAGTTTGGACCTGAACATCGAACCCCATTAAAGTCAATGAGACCAGAAAGTCAAAAATCAAAGGTGCCCATTTTAAAGGCTTATATGCAAGTAATTGGGCATACAATAGTTATTAGACATGTGCATTCGTTTTTCGTCCGAATGCATTTTCGTCCGAATTTCAGCTATTTTCGTTTTCGTTTTGACAAACGATAACGAAAGCTCAAAATCCGAAAAACGAAAGATCCGACATAAATAAATGCTTTATTTTCGTTTTCATTGTTACAACAGTTCGATATAGAATATCAGATTCGACATGACTCTGACAATAACAATCTGTCTATAGAACCTGTGGTCGAATGTGCCTAACCTTACTTCTATTAGTCCAAGATTATATAGAGAAAATATTCGACAGAGAAAAAAGATTTGACAGAGAGAAAAGATTCTGCAAGTTACTGTCCTAAAAAGTGTTTGGGGACCCGGGTCCTGCCCCAGGGGACATGGATCAATGCAAAAAAAAGTTTTAAAAACGGCAGTTTTTTCGGGAGCAGTGATTTTAATAATGATTAAAGTGAAACAATAAAAGTGTAATATTCCTTTAAATTTCGTAGGGGGGGGGGGGGGGTTGTCTATAGTATGCCTGTGAAGGGGCTCATGTTTCTGGTGCTTATAACTGTCCCTGCACAAAGTGTCATTTATGCAGGAAAAAAAGTCCTTTAAAATCACTCGCAGCTATTATGAATTGTCGGCTCCCGTAATACAGAGAACACTCATTGAAAGTCATTGATAAAAAAATAAATAAATAAATAAATAAAAAAGCGTGGGGGTCCCCCAAATTCAATTAACAGGCCCTTCAGGTCTGGTATGGATATTAAGGGGAACCCTGCCTCAAATTTAAGAAAAAAATTGACGTGGGGTTCCCCCTAAATATCCATAACCAGACCCTTCAGGTCTGGTATGGATATTAAGGGGAACCCCGCATCAAATTAAAAAAAAAATTGACGTGGGGGTCCCCCTAAAAATCCATACCAGACCCTTTATCCGAGCACGCAACCTGGCAGGCCGCAGGAAAAGAGGGGGGGACGAGAGAGCGGCCCCCCCTCCCTCCTGAACCGTACCAGGCTACATGCCCTCAACATTGGGAGGATGCTTTGGGGGTCTGTGACCCCTCAAAGCACCTTGTCCCCATGTTGATGAGGACAAGGGCCTCATCCCCACAACCGTGGCCAGTGGTTGTGGAGGTCTGCGGGCGGGGGGCTTATCAGAATCTGGAAGCCCCCTTTAACAAGGGGACCCCCAGATCCTGCCCCCCCCCTGTTTGAAATGGTAAGGGGGTACAAAAGTACCCCTACTTTTTTATTTTTTTAATCAATGACTTTCAATGAGTGTTCTCTGTATTACGGAGCCGACAATTCATAATAGCTGCGAGTGATTTTAAAGGACTTTTTTTCCTGCATAAATGACACTTTGTGCAGGGACAGTTTTAAGCACCAGAAACATGAGCCCCTTCACAGGCATACTATAGACAACCCCCCCTACGAAATTTAAAGGAATATTACACTTTTATTGTTTCACTTTAATCATTATTAAAATCACTTCTCCTAAAAAAGTTTTTAAAACTTTTTTTTGCATTGATACATGTCCACTGGGGCAGGACCCGGGTCCCCAAACACTTTTTAGGACAGTAACTTGCAAATTAGTCTTTAAAATTAGCACTTTAGATTTTGAATGTTGGAGTCCCATAGACTTTAACAGGGGTTCTAAAGTATGCTATATACTAGCTCCGTCGAATCTTCTTTATACATTCGACAGACACCATAAGCCTTCAAAGACAGATTCAACCGTAATTCATGTGGATTTTCGGACGAATGCAATTTTTGAACGAAAAACGAAATAAATAAAAACAAATTTCGGGAGTAACTAAATAAATTAAGTTTTCGGACGAAAACTAAATTCCGAAACAAAATATTTTACTCTGCACATGTCTAATAGTTATAGGGGTCCCGACCCTGGGGGACATGTATCAATACATATACTTATAAAAAACATCATTCATTTTTTAAATGAGCAGTGATTTTTTAATTTTGAAAAATCCTGATAAAGACAAAAAAAAGGAATTATATGCTCCTGTCAAACAGGTGCAGAAAACTTGGTCTTTGGGTGGTAACTGTGGCCATGAAACCTATACCAAAAACATTCTTCCAGGTGAAATGATTGAACACCCTCAAAACTAGGCAGCATCAAAGTCCTGCAGAGATTCTACATCCTAAAAAGACTTAATTAGTGACATCGGCATCAGGAGCTTCATAACTGTTAATCCAGGACTGAATCATTTTTATAAAAGTCAAACGGTCCACGGTGCCTATGGACAGACGCATATTTTGATCAGTAATGTAACGTCCTGCAGCACTGAATGCCCATTCTGAAAGCATGGATGCAGGGCAGCCCAACAACTAAATAGCTTACTGGGCAAGTTCTGCCCAGTGGTCTATTCTCATGACCCAGTAAGTCAGTGGATCATCAGCTGGAAAGCTTTCCATCTCCCTTTTGGCCCTGAGGTAATCATCCACCATGTGAGGCAGACGATGCCGATGGAATGTGAAAGCTGACAGTCCTGGGAGGCGAGGACTAAAAAAAATCAGAAATGCCTCACTTAGGCGGATGCCTTCTCCAACGCTCCTCTCTTGACCAAAAGAAAAACATTATAAACATTTAAACATTATAGCAGTAAGAAACTCCCTACAATTTTCACCTGCTGCGCTCGCCCCACTGTCCTCCCTGACACATACATTGACCTACCCACTGACATACATGACTGACCTACCCACTGACATACAGTACATGACTGACCTGACTATTGACATACATGACTGACCAACCTCCTGACATACATGACTGACCTACCTCCTGACATACATGACTGACCTACCTGACATACATGACTGACCTACCTACTGAAATACATGACTGACCTGAGTACTGACATACACGACTGACCTACTTGACATGCACGACTGACCTGACTACTGACATACATGACTGACCTGCCTGACATACAGATTGTTGCTGCTCAGTCTTACCTGTCCTGTAGTGTGCGAGTACACTCATCCCGGGCCCTGGCATTTACCATCCATGTCTACCACTCAGGCAGCCCGGCAGGCATGCTGAGTCAGGATAGAAGAGCCGCCCACCCATTTGCACAGAGTGAGCGGCTCAGCGTGGATCCCAGAATGCTCAGCGTGGCCGCGCAGTGTCATTCCCGCCTTCTCCTGGACCCGGCAGCCTCCCGGGGGCTATATATGTTAGGGGGGGGGGGCGGCCGAGAAGTGGCCGCAGGAGCGGCGCCGCCCCTGTACCAATGCCACCCCGAGGCCTGGCCTGTGGGAAATCTGGCCCTGAGTAATGCAAACAGTGGCAAAATATATAAATACAGTGCTCCCAAACAAAGACCCATAATAGGTGACAAAAAACATATAGTCCATATAAACAAAAAAATGTGTTTCACAACTAAATACAGTCCATATAAAGCTAAAAAGGTGCTTCACAACTAATGTGCAAAATTGCAGGGAATACTTCACATCTGGTGTGCAAAAAGTGCAGAGAAAAAATGTTGCAGACACTTTTTTTTCAGGTGTACCAAGACACCCCCACATGTGTCCCCACTCACCAAATCACGACACCCAGCTTTTCAGTCTAGGAGTCAATACATGGTTAGAACGATATCCAGAAAATGACAGAGGATGGCAGGTTCACTGATGAGATGATAGACGATCCTTCAACGAAAATACTCAGGCATACATAACAGGTACCCAGAAAGGAAGAAAAAAGGGGAGACCAATAGTGAAGTATGCTAGGAAAGCAAATGTATTGCGCCTAAAGGGTATACTTACAAAAGTAAGCTAAAAACAGGCACTGAAATTGTAAGAAGATGCAGCAAACACCATTAGGAGCGTTCCTACGAGACCGGCTGTGATGTCAGTGCCGGAAGTGAGTCACGTCAATGCATTTCACCCTCCCACAGGGTGTCATCAAAGGACCTCAATGCCTGTTTTTAGCTTACTTTTGTAAGAATACCCTTTAAGCGCAATACATTTGCTTTCCCAACATACATCACTATTGGTCCCCCCTTTTTTTCTTACAAGGCTAATATAATGTGCCAAACGTACAGTTTCGCACAGAACAATATGGCGTTAAAATGGCAGTAATGCACACAAAACTATGCCATTAAACTAGCAGTTACGCAAACAGAACTATATTACCTTAAACCGGCAGTAACGTACACAAAACTATATGGCATTAAACTGGCAGTAATGCACACAGAACTATATGGTGTTAAACTAATGCCATATAGTTCTGTGTGCGTTACTGCCAGTTTAACTCCATATAGTTCTGTGTGCATTACTGCCAGTTTAATGCCATATAGTTTTGTGTACGTTACTGCCAAACTGGCAGTAATGCACACAGAACTATATGGTGTTAAACTGGCAGTAATGCACACAGAACTATATGGTGTTAAACAGGCAGTAACGCACACAAAACAATATGGCGTTAAACTGGCAGTAACACACACAGACGTAAATGGCGTTAAACTGGCAGTAACACACAAAACTATATGACGTTAAACTGGCAGCAATGCACACAGAACTGTATGGTGTTAAACTGGCAGTAATGCACAATGAACTATATGGTGTTAAACAGGCAGTAACATACATAAAACTATATGGCGTTAAACTGGCAGAAACGCACACAGAACTATATGCCGTTAAACTGGCAGGAAACGCACACAGAAGTAAATGGCATTAAACTGTCAGTAACTCAATCAAATAGACGGTGTTCAAACATCACTACACTGATGCTATCTGAACTGTCGCTACTCTAGCTATACACTAATGTAAAAATTACTGACACGGTCTCAATACACTACACTGAAACTAGATGAGCTGTCCCTACTCTAGCTGCACACTATGCAAAGCTGAATGAGGGTCCTCCTCACTACACTCACACTATCCCTAGACTGACACTAAACTAATATTCTACACTGACACTTGAAGAAAAATAGCACAGTATAGCACACTAACTAACTAATAGCACTGAACAGAGCCCTGTTCTATCTCTCTTCACGGCAAAATCACACTGGGGTGGGAATGAGCCATGATTGGATAAAGTCATGAGCACAGTGTCCAATCATGACAGAGCTCTATGCCCTGATTGGCTTAAGCTTTCACTGCATCAACCAATCAGGGCTTGCAATGCACTATTCAGTGCCGCAATGCATTGTGGTCAGTTCAGGGGGGGGCAAACAAATGGTTGAATGACCCATTTGTTCAGATGTTCGCCGAACATTCCAAAATACGATAGTTCGGCCCAAACTTACGCTCGGGCCAAACCGTTCGCCCATCCCTAGTAAGCATACATTTTGAGTATTCTTTTGATCTTTACATTAAAAGAGTAGTGTCAGGTGATGTAAATGTATCCATGTTTCCCAGAAAAAGTCATTATTATTTTGCATAATCTATATGGGATTTGTTGGTTGTTGAGCAGGATGGTGAGGGTTACAGGTGTGTATGGAATGTGTGAAAGGTGTGAATATCTTGTTACATTGATGTTTGAAATTTGGTGGGATATATTATATTAACTACTTACTTCCCCAGGCCAATTCTGACACTTCTGACATACACATGTAAAAATCTACATTTTTCGATTTCAATATTTTTATTGAAATAATTTCCACAAAAGAGATTACAAAGGTTAAGACAATAGTTGCGGATCCTCCACTGTATGAAATACATGCAAAATATGTATTAAGCCAAAAATAATAAAATAGAGAAGATACAAAAGGTGTAATCCACAGCGCTTCACAGACATTATAAATTGCATTGTTCATGGCAGTGACCCTGAGCATTTGTCAAAAAACAAAAATCTACATTTTTTTATACAAAGTGACTTAGAACCCCAAACATTATATATATGTATCTATATTATTATTATTATACATGATTTATATAGCACCAACAGTTTGCGCAGCGCTTTACAACATGAGGGCAGACAGTACGCTTATAATACAAATCAATACAGGAGGGACGGGCCCTGCTCTTTAGAGCTTACAATCTATCTATCTATCTATCTATCTATCTATCTATCTATCTATCTATCTATCTATCTATCTATCTATCTATCTATCTATCTATCTATCTACAGTGTATATATATATATATATATATATATATATATATATATATATATATATATATATATATATATAACAGAGGCCCTTTAGAATAAAATGATGGGTGTTGCAATTTTTTTATATCACACAGTCTTTGTGCAGCAGTTTTTCAATTTATTGGTTTTAGGACTCAATGTAGAAGATCCAAAGCAAGCATGTAAATTGCCCATGCAGGGGCTAAGCAGTGGTCAGTTATAAGGAAAAATAGATGCACTTACTCACATTCCCATCAAACTGTACATCACCACTGCACTAAAATCAATCCCAACCTATAACCTCAGCTGCTACTTATACAAAAATTATATCCAACAAGTGCAATCATTTTCCTTTAAAACAAGAAAACTATGTGACACGTACCGCTAAATACGTAAATAATTAAACTCACACTACCTACCACCTCAAATACAATGGGGCTCAAAATGTGTGAAAATAATACTAATATATACACTCACATATATATATAAAGTGCAAATATGTATATATATATATATATATATATATATATATATATATATATATATATATATATCACAAAGAATATATATACCCCAAATTAATATATACACATCTATATATACCCAAATGTCTGGTAAACACTAATTACCACACATGATAATACAGTGAACATAAAATGTGAAAAAGTGAAAATATACCAGTATAAACAGAAAAGATCAAAAAAAAATAAAAAAAATATATAAAAATAAAAATACAAATGAAAGAATATATATATCAGTCCAAAAAAGAGAGTCCAAATAAGAAAAGTCCACGTGAGAGTGATGCTCAGTGTTCAAACAAATTAATTGCTCCTTCACCACACCTTCTGTGACCGTGAATCCCCCGTTGTGAGTACACTCACCAGCTAATAAGCCTCACACTCACGTGTTTGGCCAATAGAGCCATCCCATGAAGAAGTCTTATGATGACGAAACATGTTAGGGCTTGGCTATCTGGCAAGCATAGCTTAGGAGTAGTTTGAGAACTGGGCGGCGTGAGGTGGTGCTGGACGGAGGAAGCGAAAGGAGCTGTTTAAAGCGCTCTAATCAGACACGGATCCGCTGTGTGAGACCAGGCGTGACGTGTGAGAAGGGGTGAGAAGGAGTCATTTGTTTCCCTATTCAAAGGTCCGCTGTGACCACCGATGCCCCAGTATACTTAGGCACCTGATGAGTTCAAGTGTGAAGTGGAGTGGTTTATATTTTGGCTTGTTCTTTTATTGTTCATGTGAGTGCATTGAGTTTTGTTTTATTTATTAAAGTGCTGAAACTGTATTACGCTATTGGAGGCTTCCATTATTTTTTCTGCAAGGTACATATATACGTGATTTACTGAGAAATGATCAAGGTGTATGGGCTTCGCAAATCTGATGGTTTACAGCTGTCGCCTATCTAGAGGATTTAAAGCTCTATTGGCCAAACACATGAGTGTGAGGCCGCGTACACACGGGCGGACTGTTCGCCCAACTTTGTCCGCTGAACAGTGTTTGGGCGGACAGTCCGCTCGTGTGTGGGCTTTCAGCGGACAGTTTCAGCGGACAGTTGGACGGACAAGGTTTTTCGGAAATTCCGAAAAACTGTCCGCTGAAACCTTGTTTCAGCGAACAGCCCGCTCGTGTGTAGGCTTGTTCGTCAAACAAAGTTGCGCGCATGCTCAGAAAGGATTTTCACGCCGAAAGCTATAATGCAGTGTATAGGACGTCGTATTTTTCGTCCCGTCGTACGTGCTGTTCACGTCATCGCGCACGGTTTCAGCAAACTGTTCGTTCGTCGTGTGTGGCCATGTCCGTCCATGCTAATTTTGAGCGGACTGTTTGCTGAAACTGTTGGACGGACAAAGTTGGGCGAACAGTCCGCGCGTGTGTACGCGCCCTGAGGCTTATTAGCTTGTGAGTGTACTCACAACGGGGGATTCACGGTCACAGAGGGTGTGGTAATTTGTTTGAACACTGAGCATCACTCTCACGTGGACTTTTCTTATTTGGACTCTTTTTTTGGACTGATATATATATATATATTCTTTCATTTGAATTTTTATATTTATATATTTTTTTATTTATTTTTTGATCATTTCTGTTTATACTGGTATATTTTCACTTTTTCACATTTTTTTTTCACTGTATTATCATGTGTGGTAATTAGTGTTTACCAGACATTTGGGTATATATAGATGTATATATATTAATTTTGGGTATATATATTATTTGTGATATATATGTACTTGTAGCACTTTATATATATATATATATATATATATATATATATATATATATATATATATATATATATATATGTGAGTGTATATATTAGTATTATTTTCACATATTTTGAGCCCCATTGTATTTGAGGTGGTAGGTAGTGTGAGTTTAATTATTCACGTATTTAGCGGTGTCACATAGTTTTCTTGTTTTAATGGTCAGTTATGCTTATCGCTTTTTCAAATGCTTTTTTTTGGAAAAAAATACACTTTAATGAATTTTATTGCACACAAACACAATATAATACCCAATTTTGGTAACATATAAAGATGATGTTACGCAGAGTAAATAGATACATAACATATCGTACTTTAAAATTGGGTACGCCCGTGGAACAGTGCCAAACTATGGTACCTAAAACTCTCCATAGGCAAAACTTTAAACGCCTTTACAGGTTACCAGTTTAGAGTTACACAGAAGGTCCCCTGCAAGAATTATTGCTCTCGGTATAACATTCGCAAACACCATTAATGTATGCATTTGCCTTGGAGTGCGAGCACAGGGGACAGGAGCAGAGACAGTTACTCTTTATGAAGAGATCTGGGGTCTATCAGACCCCACATTTCTCCTCTGGCTCTACAAGCATCTGATAACACCATGATCGGTGTGATCAGATGCTTTGCCAATTTAACCTCCTTGGCGATATTCCCGAGTGTGGCTCGAGGTGAAAATTCAGTACCAGTAGCGGTATCCCCCGAGCCAGGATTGCATCACTGAATCCTGGAAGAGGTTATTTACCTTGTCCTCGGGATCCCACAATGTACTCCTGCTGTGTACAGTGGCCGGATCCTCCGCCCAATCCTCTGTGTATTCCGGCTTCCCTTCCCTGCGAGCGTTGTGACGCAGGGGGGTGGAACCAGCAGCAGATTCAAAAAGGGTAAAACACAACACACACCATACATTGTAATCATATTGGATTACATTACTGTATCAAATAAATTGACCTCAGTTTGCACCCCAGTGCTTTGTCCAGTACCCTTGCCTGCAGTTTTATGATACTTTCTACTGGGATACTGGAGAACATTTATGTCATGCTGGAAAACAGCGATAGCGATACAGAATCACTTGCAAGAATTGAGTTATAGCGATTCATGGGAAAGTTCGTCATCAGACACAGAAAGTGATTTCTGCGACAATCCTGCAACTGACCTCAGTGATGTGCGGACTTGGTGCTCTATTGACTGCGATACGGATCACGCAGCACCCCCAAGATTCCCATTTGCTAGAGCACCTGGTATCAAAGTGGATGTTGAAGATGACAACCCCTTGGCATACCTCCAACTATTTTTGACCGATGAGGTTGTTGAAAAAATAGTTACGGAGACAAACCAGTACCAGGAGCAAGAAGGTGGATGCTGCAATTCTTCTGACCTTTGGCAGCCATCTGAGGGAACTTTTTAAATAAGGGGCCTCACTTAATTTTTAGTGCTTCTGGCAAGTGAATGGTAAGAAGAGGAAACTGCTTGTGAAGGACAGTGATTAGCTCAGGGTCAGGTTCTTCACAAGTAGGGATAGCTTTTAAAAACAAAAGTAGCTGATACGGGATGTGGTCATTACATCATATCAAAAAGAGGTGGATTTTAGGTTTGGGTCCTGCCAAAAGGATGGCAAGATGAAGGAGAGTGGATAATGGTCAGAGATACCTCTTCTCAGATAAGCTATAGAGTCCACAAGTCTCATTGCCAGCATTGCCCAACATAAGATCAATACGAGAGAGAATGAAACTAATTTGGGGAATTACTGTCTCCAAAGATTAAATCGGCTCAGCTTTGTAACTAGTTATTGGACAGTGGTAGGGTGAGGTAAAAAAACTGAGGTTAGAGCTGCTCTGTCTGTCTAACAATGGGTTTAATAACATGTTAAATCCCCCATGCAGAGTATATAGGCCCTTAGGAATTGTGCCATGAAGGATATAGCAGCATGGAGAATATTACATTAGGAAGGGGGCCTCCTACAACCCATACTTAGTGGAGAGAGGCCCTGGACCCACCTGTCTATGTATTTCATCGTGGGGTTACCCAACTCCCAAGGCAACACTGTTATCCTTATGGTGGTTTACCCGTTCTCAAAGATGTGTCATTGCATTCTACTTAAGAAGTTGCCCACTTCTAAGGAACTGGCTTCCATTTTTGCTTTTGAGATCTTTTTGCTTACATGGGCTACCCAAGGTGATTGTCTTGGACAGGGATAGTCAGTTTGTGTCCCGGTTCTGGCGAGTCTTTTGTGCACAGTTGGGAATTCAGCTTGCTTTCTCCTCTGCATATCACCCGCAGTCTAATGGGGCTGCAGAACGAGCCAATCAGTCCTTGGAGCAATTCCTATGTTGCTATATTTCTGACCATCATAACAACTGGTCAGATCTATTACCGTGGGCAGAGTTTGCTCACAACAGTGTCTTGAATTCTGCTTCCTCATTGTCCCCGTTTATGGCGAGTTATGGTTTCCAACCTTCATGTTGCCTGACTCGTTTGTTCCGTAGAGTATTCCTGCGTTAGAGGAGCATCTGAGTGTTCTTCGTTCACTTGGGCACAAGTCCAGGAGGCTTTATGACATGCTAATGATAGGTACAGACTCCATGCTGACCGCAGAGACCTGCCTGCACCTTCCCACCAGGTTGGGGACAAGGTCTGGCTGTCATCTCGCAACCTCCGACTTCGTTTTCCCTCACTGAAGTTTGCTAATTGCCAGCTTCCATCTCTCTCCACAGTTACCCAGCTGTTGTTGATCCTGCTATTCAGTCCTGCCTACTTAAGCCATCCAGTCCAGAGGAGCTCTGCCTTCGCCTTGGTCACATCACAAGAAACTATCTCCTATGTTGCTGTTTAAAGACTGGCTTTGCTGACATCCCTTCAGGCTACAGATCCTGTTTGCTGTTCCACTACTTTGATCCCTGACTCCTGGCTTGGCTGACGACCCGTTACGGTTACTGAACTTTGGTTATGTTTTGACTATGTTTGTTATTTTTACTTTTATTATTAAACAAGTGTGATTTAACTGCACTTCTGTCTTGGTCTGATTTCATGGTTTCTGACACAAAGATTAGAGAATAAATTGTTGCCTAAACAAAATGATGTAAAATAGTTCCTAGGCAGCACTTGCTATAAGTATAAAAAATCAAAAGTGTGCCTTAACAAATCAGAAATACCAAAAGTGCCAATATAAATGTAAATATAAATACATATAATACACAATGTGCAAAATTTCTGAAGTGAAAATTGTGCAAAAAGTCTTTATGGGTTGTGCAATCTTGAGTGCTTAGGTGCCTGGTTCCCAGGGTATCCCCTGTAATGAATATTCCACCTCGTGCTGAATGTTTACACACCACACTCACCAGTTGTTGATGACTCTTACTTACTGTACAGCAAGGGAAGTCATAAAGGCTTGTAGGTCCATAGGTAGACCTGTCCCAATGTTCCTGATGGTTGTCCTGGTGCACCTCCTCTATGTAATCCCAGTGTTACTCCAAAGGATTGATGGGCAGGCAATGTGATTAAAGTAAAAATAAAAAACGGAGAGGGAGCCTCTCATAGTATAAAATCCTTTTGGATATATTTATTAAAATAAAATTATAAAAAGTGCCACTAATTTGCAACCATACAATGTGATACACTGTAAAAAACGGCCCGCTATTACAATCAAAAGATGGATGCCACCCGGAGGCTGCTGTGCATTCCACTCACGGAGTCCATCTTTATCCATAGAGGAGGAGAGCGGGCTGTGTCCTGTCCATGTCTGCCTGCTCAGCGGGGACCAGCGGAGAGATCCCCCTCGAGCAGGCGGATCCACTGGAAGGAGTTTTCCTTGTGTGAAAGGGGCCTTATTGAGTGAAGATCTAGCCTTGCTTACAGAAAGGCTTTGCATGAAAATATTCTGTGGTTTCCCCATATAACATTTAAAGATGTTATAGCTCCATCCCCGAAGGAGCCGCTTAGTGATTTTTGGGTCCTCTGTTCTGCGCCTCAACTCCAAGCATGGTGGCCCCAGCCCTGCAGGCACACCTGGTTAGATATAAACTCACTACAAACACTTTCACAAATACAAGTAGAAAATACCAATATCCTGCCTGTGAATTGTTACCAGAAACAGGCAGACAAACCTGATAGTGATAAATAAGTTGAGTATATTATCACAGAAAAAAATGTGGAAACTTCCAGCACTGTTAAACCTTGCTGCAGAGTATCAATACAATAGAAACAACAACATCTAATATTTAGCAACTGTAAATATAGAAAACAAAGCACAATAATCTACATGCCCATTGCACGGGTGCTGAGAGTAAGGAAAGAAGGTTTGTTAACTTCTCAGCCCTTCTGGGCCACAATCACCATTGAAAGTAACAACACAAAAAAAATATATGAAGAAATGGGTTAACAGGTACAGTAAGCACAGTTCCGTAATGTTACAGGTCCTGTGGTGAAGAGTACTACTATCTCCTGCTAAATAATGTTGGGGCCCTTTGTAAAGAGAGTAGGTTTAATTAAGAAAATGGAGACAGTAATCAATTAGGATATTCTGCTAGGTAGTGGCTAAAGGTGGCAGCTCCAAACAATCATCGTCTGCCAATAGAAAAGGTAATAGGTGTCTGCATGCAGTGTCTGTACTGTGTTAGGAAGGATGTTTGGGTTTACATCCTCTCAGAAATCCTCTGTGCGATGACACAACAGAGATACCCAATGCTGGTTCAGGCTCCTGGCAATGTTGTAAGGCACTGGATGGCCTTCGGTCGGCCGATCAGGATGGCTGATAGCTAAACTGTCAAGGTGACCGGACAGCGGCCAACTGGACACCTGGATGGATATTGTGATCCCTGAAGCGGTGTGGGTTGTCTCTGCTGGGTGGCACTGGGTTGCTGAGCAGGTTGCCAGGGCAGAACATTGGTGAACCATGTAGTTGTCACTGTTCCTGGCTCCCCTCATCCACCTGTCAGCACTCTCACAGTAGTCTCAGGAAAAGCTTGGCTAGCAGGTTCCACTAGACAGTGTGGCTCTCTCTCTTTCAGATGTACGTAGTTTCACCACACAGTCTTGTCACCTCTCCTCCACTCTCTCTTCTGCTGACAGCCCTCCCTCTGTAATGCTGTGTGGAAGCCTGTCTCTCTCTCTTCAATCACCTCAGCCTTCCCTTTCTTCAATCTGCTGTCAGCTCTCTCTCTCTGTAGTGCTGTGAGGAAGCCTGTCTATCTCTGTAGTGCTTTCTGAAAACCTGTTTTCAATCACCTCAGTACTTCCTTAAAGGGGTTGTAAAGGTAAATGTTTTTTCACCTTAATGCATTCTATGCATTAACGTGAAAAAACATCTGACATCTGACACTGCCTGCGCCTCCAGCCTCCCCGTTTTACTTACCTCACCCCTCAAAAATCCCACGCTCGTCCCCCGACGTCCTTTCCACCGTTCAGCCTGGCCGCTGATTGGCTGGAGTGGATGGATGGAAAGCAGCGCAGCCATTGGCTCGCGCTGATGTCAATCACATCCACTGATGCGGAGCGCCGGGGGGCGAGGCCGTGTGATACAGCGAGCGGCTATAGCCGCCGGCTGTATCATGGGAGCGCGCCCGCAGGTGCTTCTCACCATGCGAGGGAGCTTGCATGAACGTGAGAAGCACCTGCGGGAGGAAGCCGAGACAGCCGCCGAGGGACCCCATTATAATCTATGCATGCCCTG
The DNA here is from genome assembly GCF_037356315.1 of Lithobates pipiens. NCBI lineage: Eukaryota > Metazoa > Chordata > Amphibia > Anura > Ranidae > Lithobates > Lithobates pipiens. Next base: position 446,101,606 of record NW_027507903.1, read on the forward strand.
AATGGGCCAATAGCAGAATGCCTGTTACAATGTGAATAAACTATGCACTGTTCACATGTAGAAAAAAAAAAAAACATTTCCAAATATAAAGTATAATTTCTGAACAGAGAGGTCCAGGCAAAAAAATTAATAAATGGCCCTGCTGTTAAGAAGTGACATGATGTGAGATTTGAAAACAGTGAACATTATAATTTATCTGAAATGTTCTGCACTGTATTTCAATTATATGCTATTTGTCAGAAAATTAAGCACATTTATATCTTAAAAAAGTGCACCCAACTGAATTAATACAGTGGTACCAATTAGACTCCAAAGAGGTTTAATTTGCACAGATTTTAATTTCAAAGAACCTGAAGCATTCAAAATTTAGACAGGGCGGTATCCACCACCACCAACCGTTATGGCAAATTAAAGTGATTGTAAAGGATCGTTTTTGTTTTTTTTAAAATAACAAACATGTCATACTTACCTCCACTATGCAGCTCATTTTGAGCAGAGTGACCCAGAACATCCTCATCTGGGTCCCCCAGGTGGCTCTCATGGCTCCTCTCCTCATCAGATAACTCCCTAGGAGAAGCGCTCTGCCGAGGGGATTACCTTGCGAGTGTGCTCCTGAAGCGAGCATTTGCGTCAATTGACACGAATGCCAGACTCGGCCCTGACCCTCCGGCGCCTGCGTCATTGGATTTGATTGACAGCAGCAGGAGCCAATGGCTGCGCTGCTATCAATCTATCCAATCAAGAGCTGGGACCCCATGGAGAGAGGAACAAGGAGATGAAGGGGCTCAGGTACTGTAAGTAAAATGGGGGGCTGGGGGGGCAGTGACTGCTAGGTGTTTTTCACCTTAATGCATAGGATGCATTAAGGTGAAAAAACACGAGGGTGTACAACCCTTTTAAGATTAATTGAGCTTTTAAAATTAAATTCACTTTGATAATAGATTTAATGTTTTTGGGTCTCTTTTTTTACAATATAACCAATATTTCAAAGGGTCACTAAATTGAAAAATGTATATCATGTGAACTAACAACAAAAAGTTTGCATTGCTTGAAAAATATTCCTATTTCTATCGTTACCTTGATATTTTACTTTAAAGTGAACCTGTGAATGCCTATGTAAATTCAAGTAACTTATTTACTTTATTCCCCCCAACCCTAGCAATATATAGTGAATTTCTCCTATCACCTTCCAGGACAGCACACCTGGGAGAGGAGAGGCTCCTCTCCACAGGAAACACAATCTCAAACGTGCAGTTCATGCAAGACAGCCCAAGAATTTACAGGAACTAGAGGCTTTTTGTCAAGAGGAATAGGCAGCTTTACCATCTGAAAAGACAAAGAGTCTCTTCCAGAAATACCACAAAAGACTTCAAGCTGTCATTGATGTTAAAGGGAGCAATACATGATAATAAGAACTGGGGTATATAAACTTTTGATCAGGGTCATTTGGGTAGTTTCTGTTTTGATTATCATTTACAAAGAGTAAGCACAGAGTAAATGGCTTTAGCCAAACACTAACCATGAGTGAAAGAAACGTTTTTCTGTTATCATTCATATTCTCTGAAAAATGGCCAAGAAATCATAAATTCTACCATGGTATGTAAACTTATGAGCACAACTGTATATCCTGCGGGCTGAGTCCTTCTCACGGGTGGTCCGAAAAAAAACAAAAAACAAAAACTATATCAGCGATCAGGTCATAGTGGTGTGAACCGCCATTGCTATACACTGCTCAACAGTCTCTGCCTCTTGGGCTCCTTCTGACTTCCTCCTAAGCGGAGGACAGTGGTGCGACTCTGGGAAGGGGAAGCGCTGGAGGAGACCCCTACTCATGTGGGGGCTGAAGAGAGCTCAGAGAGGCACCAGTTCGCTACTGAGGGACAAGTGGTGCAGAGGAGCGAGTGTCTGCCTACACCACCTCAGATGGGAATGAGGAGGGTAAGGCATTGCCCCACCCCCCCGTGTATATACTGCTGGTGCACTGCAGAACACAGCAGTTGAAGGATTTTGGCTGTTATCCTCCTTGCGTGTGGACCATAAGGATGGAAAAGCAAGCCCGGTGGCTGTGGCAAAGGGGGAAGACAACAACAGGGAGTACCTTCCTTTGCCTTAGGAATTAAGCAGCCTGGAGGTCCCAGCAAAATCCCTAATAACAGCCAGGTGGTTTCTGGCCATTTGAGATAATCTCCCCTGGGGTCTGGAAACATCTAGTTCTGCTAAACCACAATCCACAGCTACCTCTTACCACCTGACATGTATCCCCATCTAAATAGGTTACAGCTTGGTAGATGACCTTCATATCACCCTCCTAACATAGATGTGGCAATATGAGTGTTCTGCTGTGGCTATGGTCTTCATTTCCTGAAATAGGCATTCAGGTGTAAGGAAAGCCAGGGGTCAGGTGCACCTTCTAAGCCCAGGGATCAAGCTTCTGTTAATCTATTATCCTTAAGTGGGCTTACCTTTAATCTTCACTAGGGATGGGTGAACGGTTCGGCCCAAGCATATGTTCGGGCCGAACTTTGGTTGTTCGGACGTTTGACAAACACCAAACAATATGCAGTGTTCGTGGAAAATTTGAAAGCCGCGGAATGTCTATGGGACACTAACATGAAAAATCAAAAGTGCTTATTTTAAAGACTTATATGCAAGTTATTGTCATAAAAAGTGTTCCTGCCCCAGGGGAAGTTTTAGAAATGTCAGTTCAATCAATGAGCAGTGATTTTAATAATGCTTAAAGTGAAACAATAAAAATTAAATATTCCTTTAAATATCATGCCTGGGGGGTGTCTATAGTATACCTGTAAAGTGGCACAGTTTTTCTTTATTTAGAACAGTACCACAATAGGGGTTAAAGGCACAGTAAGGGAAAAGACTCCCTCGGGGATGCATGGGGATCCGGCGATGCCTGTCTGTTCTCCCAGAACCATTCCTGAATTTGGGATGAGGTCTGTGGGCCCATGCAGGCATGCTGAAACGCCTAAGGGATGCCCTGCCTGGCTAGGCACCTATAAAATGGGCGATAGCCAGGTAGGCCATAGCATTAACAATCAATGTAGGGGAGGCTGGGAGGGGAGAGGGGGGTTCACAAGAGGAACCCTACTGGGGTAGATTAGAGGGTGTTGTATTGTTTTGTTATGTGTTGTCAAATTGTATGTTAGGTGAATGGATCTTCTCTGGAAAATTAGAAGCCTTTTATTTATTTTTCATACTAAAAGTATATGGGTGTTTATCCTCGACTTTGTTAAGAAATTGTGCCCTTGAAGTTAGTGACATATAATGTTAGGAGCCTAAATAACCCTAGTAAATGCCACCAAATTCTGCAGGAGCTAAAAAGTTGGTCATCTAATATTGTTTTTTTTACAAAAGACTCATTTTAAATGGTCATCCAGGGATGGATTGGCCTCTAAAAATTTCCCAGTCTGGTTTCACGGATATTCCTCTGATAAGAGATCTAAAGGAATAGCAATAGATTTGGACAAGAATACACCATTTAATTTAAAAGCAATGGAATCTGACTCCGAAGGAAGATATTTGTTCATTAAGGCATTCTTGTTCAATATTGAATATACATTGCTGAACATATACCGTCCCAGTATATATCTGTGCCCCTTTCTGAAAAAAGTATTGAATAAGCTAGAAAATTTTAAAGAGGGGAAAGTAATTATGGCAGAGGATTTCAATTTTCAACCCTCGATACCCAGCCCCTCTCCCTATGTTCAGAGGGTAAATACGTTAAGATAATTAAACAAAAATTACACCAGCAGCAGCTTGTGGAGGCTTGGAGAATTATGCACCCTAGGGGGAGGGACTTTACATGTTTTCCTCAGGTACGTTCTTCTTATTCGAGAATTTATTATGTTTTTTTAGATCATCGGCTTTTAGAGGGGCTATTAAAGGCGGATTGAAATCCATTACCCTCTCGGATCATGCCCCTGTTATAGTTAGCTTGGATTTAAAGAATATACCGGATAGACAAAGATCCTGGAGGTTGGATGAATCACTCCTATGTGACCATGGTAGGAGTGGGAAAGGGATATTAAGTTGTTTTTTAAAGAGAATAATGTAGAGAATATTGCATCAACTGTACTGTGGGAAACCCATAAAGTATTTGTGAGAGGGAGATTGATCGCAGAAGGGGTTAAGAGAAAAAACAATTGGATAGCTCAAAAACAATCTCTTTTACAAGAGATCCAGCATTTGGAGCAGTTACATAAAAATGTAAACAATAATAAAGAAAGGTGTCATTAATAGGAAAATGGGAGGCACTAAGGAAATTGATGGAGCAAGAAGCTAAATGAGCATTTATCAGAACAGCAAATAGGCAGTATGAATTCACAGACCTGGGAGAGTGTTGGCAGGGGTGATTAAACCTAGAAGGAACCTAAACTATATTGCAAAAATGAAAGATAAAAAGGGAGAGATGAAATACTCTACTAGGGACATTAGTAAAACATTTTTTGAATACTACCAATCTTTATATAAAGTAAATGATACTCAAAATGGTGATGATAGACAAAATAGAGGAAATAAAATAGAACACAACCTACAGAAGATAAAGTTTCCGGTGAAATCGGAGTAAATTAGAAACAGATATTTCTAGGGATGAAATTGAGCAGGCAATTAGGAAAAGTAAGGCTGGTAAAATTCCGGGCCCGGACGGCTATGCATCCCTATATTTTAAAAAAGTCCTTAGGTACTAGACATGTGCATTCGTTTTCGTCCGAACGCATTTTCGTCCGAATTTCAGCTATTTTCGTTTTCGTTTTGACAAACGATAACGAAAGCACAAAATCCGAAAAACTAAAGATCCGACATAAATAAATGCTTTATTTGCGTTCGTTTTCGTTGTTACAACAGTTCGATATAGAATAGGAGATTGGGTCCTGCCCCAGGGGACATGTATCAATGCAAAAAATAGTTTTAAAAACTGCCGTTTTTTCGGGAGCAGTGATTTTAATAATGATTAAAGTGAAACAATAAAAGTGTAATATTCCTTTAAATTTCTTAGGGGGGGGGGGGTTGTCTAAAGTATGCCTGTGAAGGGGCGCATGTTTCCCGTGCTTAGAATTGTCCCTGCACAAAGTGTCATTTATGCAGGAAAAAAAGTCCTTTAAAATCACTCGAATTGTCGGCTCCGTAATACAGAGAACACTCATTGAAAGTCATTGATAAAAAAATAAATAAATAAATAAATAAAAAAGCGTGGGGGTCCCCCAAATTCAATTACCAGGCCCTTCAGGTCTGGTATGGATATTAAGGGGAACCCTGCCTCAAATTTAAGAAAACATTTGACGTGGGGTTCCCCCTAAATATCCATAACCAGACCCTTCAGGTCTAGTATGGATATTAAGGGGAACCCCGCATCAAATTTAAAAAAAAAATGACGTGGGGTTCCCCCTAAAAATCCATACCAGACCCTTTATCCGAGCACGCAACCTGGCAGGCCGCAGGAAAAGAGGGGGGGACGAGAGAGCGGCCCCCCCTCCCTCCTGAACCGTACCAGGCCACATGCCCTCAACATTGGGAAGATGCTTTGGGGGTCTGTGACCCCTCAAAGCACCTTGTCCCCATGTTGATGAGGACAAGGGCCTCATCCCCACAACCCTGGCCGGTGGTTGTGGAGGTCTGCGGGCGGGGGGCTTATCAGAATCTGGAAGCCCCCTTTAACAAGGGGACCCCCAGATCCCGCCCCCCCCCTGTTTGAAATGGTAAGGGGGTACAAAAGTACCCCTACCATTTCACAAAGAAAGTGTAAAAAATGGTTAAATAAAACAAACACACTTTTGAAAAATTCCTTTTATTAAAAATAAAAAAATAAAAAAAAGATTCCAGCGGCGGTAATCCACTCTTGCTATCCAGCGACGGACGGTCATCTCTCCAGCGATGTCTCATCTCATCCAGCGCAGCGAATACATCCTTCTTCTGTCTCCTCCACGGAGACACTGCAGGCATTCCGGCGGCTGACGTTTCTTATATACGGAGGGCGGGGCCACCCGTCACCTGACCCCGCCCCCTCTGACGCAAGGGGAAACCCGGGGTTCCCTGTGACGTAGGGGTGACCCGCACCCCTCTGATGTAACACAGGCAGGTTTCCGTTACATCAGAGGGGGGGCGGGGTCACCCATACGTCACGGGGAACCCCGGGTTTCCCCTTGCGTCAGAGGGGGGCAGGGTCAGGTGACGGGTGGCCCCGCCCTCCGTATATAAGAAACGTCAGCCGCCGGAATGCCTGTAGTGTCTCCGTGGAGGAGACAGAAGAAGGATGGATCGCTGCGCTGGATGAGATGAGACATCGCTGGAGAGATGACCGTCCGTCGCTGGATAGCAAGTGTGGATTACCGCCGCTGGAATCTTTTTTTTATTTTTTTATTTTTAATAAAGGAATTTTTCAAAAGTGTGTTTGTTTTATTTAACCATTTTTTACATTTTCTTTGTGAAATGGTAGGGGTACTTTTGTACCCCCTTACCATTTCAAACAGGGGGGGCGGGATCTGGGGGTCCCCTTGTTAAAGGGGGCTTCCAGATTCTGATAAGCCCCCCGCCCGCAGACCTCCACAACCACCGGCCAGGGTTGTGGGGATGAGGCCCTTGTCCTCATCAACATGGGGACAAGGTGCTTTGAGGGGTCACAGACCCCCAAAGCATCCTCCCAATGTTGAGGGCATGTGGCCTGGTACGGTTCAGGAGGGAGGGGGGGCCGCTCTCTCGTCCCCCCCTCTTTTCCTGCGGCCTGCCAGGTTGCGTGCTCGGATAAAGGGTCTGGTATGGATTTTTAGGGGGAACCCCACGTCAATTTTTTTTTAAATTTGACGCGGGGTTCCCCTTAATATCCATACCAGACCTGAAGGGTCTGGTTATGGATATTTAGGGGGAACCCCACGTCAAATTTTTTCTTAAATTTGAGGCAGGGTTCCCCTTAATATCCATACCAGACCTGAAGGGCCTGGTAATTGAATTTGGGGGACCCCCACGCTTTTTTATTTATTTATTTATTTATTTTTTTATCAATGACTTTCAATGAGTGTTCTCTGTATTACGGAGCCGACAATTCATTATAGCTGCGAGTGATTTTAAAGGACTTTTTTTCCTGCATAAATGACACTTTGTGCAGGGACAATTCTAAGCACGGGAAACATGCGCCCCTTCACAGGCATACTATAGACAACCCCCCCCTACGAAATTTAAAGGAATATTACACTTTTATTGTTTCACTTTAATCATTATTAAAATCACTGCTCCCGAAAAAACGGCAGTTTTTAAAACTTTTTTTTGCATTGATACATGTCCCCTGGGGCAGGACCCGGGTCCCCAAACACTTTTTAGGACAGTAACTTGCAAATTAGCCTTTAAAATTAGCACTTTATATTTTGAACGTTGGAGTCCCATAGACTTTAATAGGGTTCTAAAGTATGCTATATAGTTAGCTCCGTCAAATCTTCTTTATACATTGACAGACACCATAAGCCTTCCAAGACAGATTCGAACGTAATTCATGTGGATTTTCGGACGAATGCAATTTTTGAACGAAAACGAAATAAATAAAAACGACTTTCGGGAGTAACTAAATAAATTAAGTTTTCGGACGAAAACGAAGTTCCGAAACGAAATATTTTACTCTGCACATGTCTATTAGGTACTCTGACTCCCATTTATCATTTATAAATTAATTCTATTGGGGAAGGCCTGAAACTCCATCAAGAATCTTTGGGAGCCTATATATCACTTCTATGCAAATAAGGGAAGGATTCAACGCTGTGTGTTCCAGCTTTAGGCCAATTTCCTTGATCAATGAGGATGTTAAAATATATGCAAGGATTTTGGCCGAAAGACTGAGACCATTTATGCCTGACTGTATTGAGAAAGATCAAGCAGGTTTTGTCCAAGAGGTAAGAGATAATATATTAAGAACAACTTTATTGATGCATGTTGCAAAAGGGGGAAAGAAACCTGCTCTTTTTCTATCAATAGATGCAGAAAAGGCTTTTGATAGATTTGATTGTGATTTTATGTTACGGACATTACATAGATTTGGTATGGGACCACAAATACTGGGGTGGATAGAGGCTTTGTACTCGAACACCACGGTTAAATTTCAAGTAAATGGAACCCTAACTGAGACCTTTTGGCTATTCAATGGTACGCAACAGGGCTGCCCACTCTCGCCCTACTCTTTGTGTTCTCTCTGGAACCCCTTTTAGCTTCTATAAGAGGGAATTATAAAGTTATAAGTATAGAAGTCGCAGGACAAAGATATAAGATATCCGCGTTTTCATATGACATTATGTTATACATGATGAATCCCATACAAACATTTCCGGAGATTTTGACAATATTAAGTAACTACGGGGTTGTATCAAACCACAAGATAAATATGGAGAAAACCGATATATTAGATATCTCGGTTTCCTCAGCTGAAGGTAGGGAGCTTAGAATCCTATATCCTTTTAAGTGAAGGGGAGAGGGGACTGAAATACCTGGGAGTGTTTCTGTCAATATTAACAATGGACTTACAGTATATGAGGATAATTATCTGCCTCTACGGAATAAAATTAAACAAGATTTGAAAGGATACCATGCACATAGATTGACATGGTTTGGTAGGATAAGCGTGATTAAAATGATGCCTCTCCCGAAAGTTCTGTATATCTTTCAGTGTCTCCCGATGAAAATCCCTGTAGCTTACTTCAAAACTCTTAGACTGATATTACAAAAGTTTATATGGAATAATAGGGAAAAACACATTGCTGATAAAATTTTGAGTAGACCAAAGGGGGGGGGGGGGAGGTTATTTCTCCCGAGTTATGGACTGGGTCCATGGTTCCCCATATAAAAAATGGGTGCCACTTGAGGCAGAGTTGAGTAAATCAGCTTTGAATCAAATTATCTGGATCCTAAGGCAATATAGAGGTCTCCCTAGTGAAATGGACCCAATTACCAATAGAAGCAGTTAGAATATGGGCTAAGGTCCTCAAAAGTAGATTGTGGCAATATAATAGCCCTCTGGAAAGGAAAATAAATTGTATTTAAAATGGACCACTTCATCTCCCACAAGATCACACAGAGATGGTACATGACACCAATTAGAATAGCCAAATCCGCTCACTCCACGTCCCCCCTATGCTGGAGGAATTGTTCCTTACCGGGCACTCTCTTCCACATACTATGGCAATGCAAGAAACTGAATACATTTTGGACTGAAATCTTCACCATTCTCCAACAAGTAACGGGTCTGATTATTCTATTATCACCCTCCTTGGCCCTTTTAAATCTAGGGATTGAAGAGATACCCCCAAACTTTCGGAAATTCACCACCCACTTATTTCTAGTAGCCAAGATAGTCATTCTCCAACCCTGGAAATCCCAAGAAACACCCAGCACACTTAATGCACTTCGTACGATTGCCACGCACTTCCAATATGAAAGCTTGCTGGCACATATCGCTGGGAAATACACAAATTTCCTGACACATTGGCATTATTGGATTCATTGGTACAAATCTCAGACAGTCACTTGAATGAAAATGCACCTATTCAGAATAACGTACTTTGTGATTACTATCAATAGCGTACTGCATTACTTTATCTTTTTCCACCTCCCAAGGGTAACATATATGTCGATCCAAGTTACTGGTTATTTAGTTTCTTAGTTTAAATCTTACACTTAGGAGGTGAAGACAGAATACCAGAACTGATATGCTGTATACTGTTTGATGGGCCTAGTATAGGACACCTATGGTTAGAACTATACTTAATCTCTGGTCACAGTGTGCTCCCATAGGGGTGACCAGAAGAAAATACTAGGCCCTTGAGAGGCACTCCAGACAATGGACTCTATGTGGACATTATACTTATACACAACATCTGTCACCCACTTTCTCGTTTGTTTAAACATGCAGAACGAATACTATGTAACCTGCTGTTCACCTTTGTAACTTGTAAAATGTTTACTAAAAAATATTTGAAAAAAAATTGACCACTTCAGACTATCTGAGGCTAAAATATGTTTTGAAAGGGAATGTCCTTTGCTCATTATCAGAATTACAAGGAAAATATGGTGAAACAACATGGGATGTATGGAGATATAGACAACTTCAACATTTTGTAGAATCTTTCCCAAAGCCCCTTCGCTCATCAGGCTTAATCCATGGGAAAGACTAGTCAACCAGGAGGGAATAAATAGACTGGGGATTTCCAATGTATATACGTTATTGATGACTCCCCTAGACCCCTAGACGTGGAGTTTATGTGTCCCTTGGAGAGCTGGGAACTAGAATTGAATCAGATATTGCCTGAAATAAGGAGAAGTAAAGTTTTTGATTATGTTCACTTGTCTTCAATGGACATAAGGATGAAGGAAAATAATTCTAAATGACTAATTAAGTGGTACTATGTTCCAACAAAATTGCATAAAATGAATCCCGATCTATCCCCTCTATGTTGGAGGGAATGTGGGGGGGGGGGGGGGGGGTGGAACCCATGCACATATATGTTGGCAATGTCCCCTAATTCAGCCATTTTGGAAGAAAGTACTAAACTGGATAAAGAAGATCAGTGGGGATGAAATTGAATTTTATCCTTGGCAATGGCTGTTTCATGTAACAGGGATACCAAGGAAGAAATATAGAGAAGCAATTACACAATTTATGCTGAACGCAGTGGTTTTTATGTATGTTTAGATATGCTTATATATAAGGTTTTGAAATGATATGGAATGTTTTTATGTGAAAATATCTTAATAAAAATAATTGGAAAGGAAAGAACAGTATCACAGCAAAATGACCTCTCTAAAGGAAAAATTCACTCAAAACTGATCACAGCTGTAATGAATTGTCAGTCTTGGCAATATTGATAAAACGTATTGAAAAAAATCGGCATGGGTCCCCCTAGTCCATTAGCAGGCTCTTTGGGTCTAGTATGAATATCAAGTGTAACCCCGGACCAAAAAAAAAATGTGTGGGGGTCCTCCTAAAATCCACACCAGGCCCTTCAGGTCTGGTATGGAAATTAAGGGGAACCCTGCACCAAAATGAAAAAAAAATTGACATATGGGTCCCCCCAAAATCCATACCAAACCCTTATCCGAGCACACAACCTGCAGGCCACAGGAGAGGGGATGAAAGAGCACCCCCCCTCCTGAACCATACCAGGCCACATGCCCTCAACATGGGGACAGTGCTTTGGAGTAGCCATGTTGATGGGGACAAGGGCCTCATCCCCACAACCCTTGCCCAGTGGTTGTGGGGTGGGGGGGCTTATCAGAATCTGAAAGCTCCTTTAACAAGGGGACTCAGAGATCGCAGCCTCCCCCCATGTGAATTGGTAAGGGGAACATTGTACCCCTACAATTTCACAAAAAAGGTGTCAAAAATAGTAAAAAAGACAGGAGACACTTAGGGACAAGTCTTTTATTAAAATATTAAAAAAATAAAAATGTCCCCTGATGCCCATTCATCTTCTATCAAAAAAAGAACAGAAAATGAAACAGCTCCGCTTCCATAGGAGGCTCCCGCCGAGTGTCGCTTCTTCTTGGTGTTATATAGCTGAGGACGGGGCCACTTGGTGATGTGATCGGGTGACCCCACCTTCCTCTGACGTCACAAGGCAGGTTCAGAGGACAAATCTGCAGAAGAGGCCATAGAGGAAGAAGAAGAGGAGGGGGTGGAGGAGAGAGCTGTGGCAGAATCACAACTAGCATTTTTGAGGCGTAGTGGCGGAACAAACTCCAACAATGCTGAAACCTGTCCTGCATCCTTTCCGGCTGCCAGCAGAGTTACCCAGTGTGCCATGAAGGAAAGGTAATGTCCTTGCCCATGCCTGCTAGACCATGAGTCAGCGGTAATATGCACCATACTGCTGACCGCCCTGTCCAACGAGGCCAAAACATTGCCTTTCACATGCTGCTAGGGAGCCGGAATAGCATTCCGTGAAAAAAAATGGTGTTTTGAGATACAACACATTCCACAAATTCACGAAAGGGGGCAGAGTCTACCAGCTGAAAAGATAGCAGTTGCAGTACTAGCAATTTGGCCAAGCTAGCATTCAGACGCTGAGCATGTGGATGGCTGGGACCAAATTTCTTTTTACAGTTTAGAAACTGGGGTAGGGAAATTTGCCTGCTAAAATCAGATGGTGGTTTACTGATAGGAGATTGGCTGCAAGTACTTGGGACACCTATTGCTATAACTTCATTCCTCTCACTGCAGGTTTTTGAGAGGACTGGTGGTATAGTATAGTGGGGTTGGAGATCTCAGCTGAAGAGGAGCAAGGAGAAGTCCACCTTTTTCTTTGATGTGGGTCTTTCAAGTGCTGTTGCCAATTGACTGCATGGGAGGTCGTCATGTCTGGTCAAGTGGTCATGTGGTGCCCAAGCTGCTGCTGTTCCGGCCACACTTGAGCCGCTTTAGACATAGGTTGCAAACATCAAAGGTGGGATCTGCTGCACACGTGTCAAAAAAGGCCCACACCAAGGAACTTTTCCAAATCAGCAGGGAGTCAGCAGTGCTCTGCACCTGCGGTGTGATACAGTAGGGTGGCTGTCCTTAAGCTGCCCCCTAGACGACATCCTGCCTTGTTGGAGTTGTGCCTCCTCTTCCTCCTCCTCTCTTCTATCAAGCACCCAAGAAGAGTCAGTGACCTCATCATCCCCTCCCTCCTCCTCACTGGAACAAACTTGGCAGTATGCTGCAGCTGGGAGAACATGACTGCAAGTTTCATGTCTTTCTAGGGCACCCCCTCTCTCTAGGCTCACGTTACTTCCTTCCTCAACCTGGGAACTAACATCGGAGCCTTCAAATCGCTGCACATCCTCCAACAGCATGTACTCGACACTGTGGTCGAATAGTTTGGGGGGGCTCCTCCGTGCATGATGGTGAGGCTACGGAAGGGGTGACTGTGGACAAGGAGTCAGTAGAAAAGGCTGCACTGGAAGGTAAACTACTCTGAGCGTGGGTGACAGAGGATGAGGAGGATGAGGACAGCTTTGTTATCCACTCCACCAACTCTTCTGCAAATTCTGGTTCAATAACATGGCCAGAAGCATAAAAAAAGGACAAGCATGCCCCACGACCACCTGCAGAGGATGCACCATGTCCATGACCAGCACTGTTGACTGTAGACACAGAGGCTGCTTGCCCTCTTTTAGTGGCCTGTAAGCGTCTGCCTCTCCTTGGTGGCCTTCTGGACATGATGTATATTTTATAGTTTTGCAACACCACACCACACCGTATTGTATACTGTGCACACCACCAGAAGTGTAGTAGCAACTGCACTACGGCTGTACTGTATTGTGTACTGTGTACATCATCAGAAAATTAGTAGCAACTGCACTACGGCTGCACTGTATTTTGTAATGTGTACACAGCCAGAAGTGTAGTAGCAACTGCACTATGGCTGCACTGTATTGTGTACTGTGTACACCACCAGAAAAGTAGTAGCAACTGCACTACGCCTGCACTGTATCGTGTAATGTGTACACCATCAAAAAAGTAGTAGAAACTGTACTACAGTTGCACTGTATCATGTACTGTGTACACCACCAGAAAATTTGTAGCAACTGTACTACAGCTGCACTGTGTTGTGTACTGTGTACACCACCAGAAAAGTAGTAGCAACTGCACTATGGCTGCACTGTATTGTGTACACCATCAAAAAAGTAGTAGCAACTGCACTATTGTTGCGCTGTATCATGTCTTGTGTACACCACCAGAAAATTAGTAGCAACTGTACTACAGCTGCACTGTATTGTGTACTGTGTACACCACCAGAAAAGTAATAGCAACTGCACTACAGCTGCACTGTATTGTGTACTGCGTACACCACCAGAAAAGTAGTAGCAACTGCACTACGGATGAACTGTATTGTGTACTGTGTACACCACCAGAAAAGTAGTAGCAACTGCACTACGGCTGCACTGTATTGTGTAATGTGTACACCACCAGAAAAGTAGTAGCAACTGCACTACGGCTGCGCTGTATTGTGTACACCACCAAAAAAGTAGTAGCAACTGCACTACGGTTGCGCTGTATTGTGTACTGTGTACACCACCAGAAGTGTAGTAGCAACTGCACTACGGCTGCACTGTATTGTTTACTATGTACACCACCAGAAAAGTAGTGCAACTACTATATATAGTAGGGCTTTCTTGTGCATCATCTTTAGAAAAAGCTTCCTTTTGGGATGACAGCCATGTATCCCAATTTGACGGAGTGTGTGGCGTATGGTCTGAGCACTAGCAGGCTGACCCCCCACCTCCTTCAACCTCTGCAGCAATGCTGGCAGCACTCATACGTCTACTTCCCAAAGACAAACTCTGGATATGATGCCAAGCACACGCACGCAACTTCTTTGGTCGACCATTGCGACTGTATGGTCTTGGCCACTGTGCTGCAGCTCAATTTCAGGGTCTTGGCAATCTTCTTATAGACTAGGCTATCTTTATTTATAGCAACAATTCTTTTTTTCAAAAAGAATTTCAAAATTATTATTTTTTTCAAAAATCACCCCCCCGAGGAAGATACAAATTAACCCCTTGTATCGGCATGCGTTGGGGAAGGGGACAGGACAGAACGCTAGTTAGTGCATCCACTAAGGATGATCAGCATACCACTCCGATACCAGCCATCACAGCTTGGTTTTATACTATTTTAGAGTGGCGCCCTGAAGCGCCATGAAAATTTGAGTACCCTGTAAGGGATCTTTACTGTGTTTATAATAAAAGTTTTAATATACTACACTATGAAGTCCTCCTTTTTCTATTGATATTACTGAGGCACAAACAATTACCATATTGAAGCACAGAGGGAGGCTACCATAGGAATCTAGATTTACAACTGAACCATTTACAGATTCCAATGCGTGCATTGACCAAGGCTAATCAGCAAGGTCACACGCTCTAGATTGAGCGGCCATTACCTGGGGGGGGGGGACACCTGAGTTGCACACGCAGCACCTTAATATTTTATTGATATCACAGCAACCACTGAATCGCATGGATTACATTGGAGCACTTTTGAACTTTTTTTGATTGCACAGCACATTGAAGCACTTTTTCCTTTTTCTCACAAATATATATATATATATATATATATATATATATATATATATATATTGTAAGGGATCTTCCCGGGGTAGGGTGTGTTTGGACACAGTTCACAGCAGACTTGGAATTTATAAAGCAGATCTTGGCGTTTATTCGTGGTACAAACAGTCCAGCAAACAAAATATACAGCAACACCGTGCTTTCTAAGTACAACAAAAATAAAAGTCCTAGCCCGGCTGGGCGCTTACTAACAGGTTCTGCTCACCTATCTGACACTTACAAACACAGCGTCTTTCGCCTGGATATCGCAGGGTGAGTTTTAGCTCCAGCAGTGGCTGTGCTTGCAGCTTCCTTCAACACACAGATTGTTCATTCCCTGGCTGAGAGCAATCACCTGCAGGCCCGCAGAGCCTTTAGCTTCCCAGGCTAATTAGGATCAAAGCTCACCTGATCCCAAACCCAGAACTGGATCGGGGGATGTGGAATGACAGGTCCCTCTACCAAACCTACCTGCCATTCCATATAAACCCAGGCCCGGCAAAATTAAATAACAACTCAGCAGCATATCGCTGCTGAGAAACTGATCCATCCTGGATTTACCATCTCACACTGTGTAGCAACCTAGGTGAGATGTACACCCCCTCGATCACTTCTCCAGTGACATGTCTACATATCCCCCCCCTCTTTTTCAGACCGGAGGGCTGAGCCTTTTGTCCCCACAGACAACTTACCCTCGACAATGCGTCAGCATTTGCCTGTAATTTCCCTGGCCTGTGTTCCACAGTGAAATTAAAGTTTTGTAGGGAGAGAAACCATCTAGTCACTCTTGCATTTCTCTCCTTGTTTAACTTCATCCATGTTAGGGGGGCATGGTCTGTCACCAACTTGAATTTCCTGCCTAGCAAGTAATACTTTAACGATTCTAGGGCCCACTTTACTGCCAAACATTCTCGCTCCACAATGGCATAATTTTTCTCGGCCGGGGTTAGTTTTCTACTCAAGTACGTCACTGGATGCTCCTCACCATTCACTACTTGTGAGAGTACTGCACCTAAGCCTGTGTTAGAGGCATCTGTCTGGACCAGAAATTCTCGCCTGAAATTGGGGGTAACTAAGACAGGTGGTTGGCACAAGGCAGACTTAAGGCTTTGGAAAGCCTTCTCGGCCTCTGGGGTCCACGTGACCATTGCTGTCTTTCCGCCCTTTGTCAAGTCAGTTAGTGGAGCAGCAACTGAGGCAAAGTTCGGCACAAATCTACGGTAATACCCCGTAATACCCAGGAAAGCTCTAACCTGTTTCTTTGTCAGGGGTCTAGGCCAACTCTGTATTGCCTCAATTTTATTTAGCTGTGGCTTAATCAACCCTCTCCCAATAATGTAGCCTAGATATTTGGCCTCTTCTAGGGCTAGAGCACACTTCTCGGCATTTATGGTCAACCCCGCATCACTTATGGCATCCAACACGGCCTGTACCTTACAGAGGTGACTTTCCCAATCAGGGCTAAAAATGACCACATCATCGAGGTAGGCAGCCGAGTAATCCCGATGTGGTCGCAGAATCAAGTCCATCAACCTCTGGAAAGTTGCAGGCGCTCCATGTAACCCGAATGGCATCACTACATACTGGAATAGCCCATCAGGGGTGGAGAATGCAGTTTTCTCTTTAGCCTCACCAGAAAGTGGAATCTGCCAGTAGCCCTTTGTGAGATCGAGGGTGGTTATGTACCTGGCGTTACCCAACTTCTCAATCAACTCATCTACCCTGGGCATAGGATACGCATCGAACTTGGAGATCTCATTCAACTTTCTGAAATCGTTACAGAACCTCCAAGTTCTATTGGGCTTTGGGATTAGCACAATTGGGCTGGACCATTCACTCTGTGACACCTCAATTACCCCCAGAGCAAGCATACGTTTTACCTCGGCAGATACGGCTTCCCTACGTGCCTCGGGTATCCTATAGGGCTTAAGGTTTACTCTGCTTCTAGGCTCAGTTTCAATGTGATGATGGATGAGGTGTGTACGCCCTGGGAGGTCAGAGAACTTGTTTTTGTTTTTCTGTAAAAATTCCTGAGCCTCCTGTTTCTGTGACACTGATAGAGTATCACCTACCTTGACTGGAGGGATTGGTGGTGACAAATTATTAACAGTATTTGTCGCCACCAAGGATTCCCTGTCTTTCCAGGGCTTGATCAAGTTTATGTGATAAACTTGGAAAGGCTTCCTTCTACCTGGTTGGTGCACCTTGTAGTTCACCTCACTGACCTTTTCAACAATTTCATAGGGACCTTGCCACTTCGCCAAGAATTTACTCTCAACAGTGGGGACTAGTATAAGGACCCTATCGCCTGGGTTGAATGTCCTGATTCTTGCGGACCGGTTGTAAATTCTACTTTGGGCCTCTTGAGCCCTCTGGAGGTGTTCCCTTACCAGGGGCATTACAGTGGCTATACGGTCCTGCATTTGTGCTACATGCTCAATAACACTCTTGTATGGGGTGGACTCATTCTCCCATGTCTCTTTTGCAATGTCTAGTAGACCCCTAGGGTGATGACCATAGACCAACTCGAATGGTGAGAACCCTGTGGATGCTTGGGGCACCTCCCTAATAGCAAACATGAGGTAGGGTAATAAATGATCCCAGTCACGACCATCTTTTGCCACCACTTTCTTCAACATATGTTTCAAAGTTTTATTAAATCTCTCCACCAATCCGTCCGTCTGGGGGTGGTATACAGAGGTACGGATGTGTGAGATTTTAAATAGTCTGCATAATTCCTTCATTACTTTCGACATAAATGGCGTACCTTGGTCAGTTAGGATTTCTTTGGGGATCCCAGTCCTAGAGAACATATAAAACAACTCACGTGCAATTGTTTTAGATGCAGTGTTTCTTAAGGGTACAGCCTCAGGATAGCGGGTCGCATAATCCAGGACTACCAAAATATACTGGTGTCCTCTAGCTGACTTTACAATGGGACCCACTAAATCCATGGCAATACGCTCAAAAGGCACCTCTATAATAGGGAGCGAAACCAAAGGACTGCGAAAATGTGACACTGGGGCACTAACCTGACATGTGGGGCACGACTCACAGTATTTTTTAATGTCATCATATATGGCCGGCCAAAAAAACCTCTGGAGAACCCTCTCTCGCGTTTTGTCAGTCCCCAAGTGTCCCCCAAGAACATGGTTATGTGCCATGTCAAGCACCTGACGCCGGTACGGCTTAGGTACCAGAAGCTGTTCCACAATCTCATCCTTAACCTTATTGACTCTATAGAAAAGATCATTAGTCACCGAAAAATGTGGAAATCTTTTTTCAGCATCTGGTTCCTGAGGTACCCCGTTCATAACAGCAACCTGCTCTCTCGCATTTTTGAGAGTGGGGTCCTGTAATTGTGCAGCCCCAAAATTATCGCTAGACACCTCTAAGTCTAGTATATTTTGCTCAGTGGGAGGAGCCTCCTCCTCCCCAGCCAGGACCTGCAAAGGAAAACAATCATTTTCATCCTGTACACTTTTATCATTCACAGTGGACAAGGCAACCCCCTTAGAGGTATCCTCACTCCTTTTGGGGATTTTTCTTTTTTCCCAGAGAGCCCAGAATAAAGGAAAATCGCGCCCCAATATTACATTATGCATGAGGTTTTTAACCACACCCACTTCATATTGTACTGTGCCTTGTTCAGTCCCGACTTTAGCCAGCACTATAGGGTACACTTTTGTATCACCATGTATACACACAACGCTCATATGCTTTTTAGACTCTAAGTCCCCAGCCACCAGGCTAGCATGCACCAAGGTTACGAGGCTTCCTGAGTCCATTAACGCTTTAACAGGAAAGTCATTGATTGTGATGTCGCAGATTTGCGGTTCAGTCTCTAGTCCAGGAACTGCAGCACAAGATGGTTCCGCAAATAGCGACTGACGCCGGCTAGCGTCACATTCCATGGGTTCAGAGGTAAGAGGGCAATGGGCCGACACGTGTCCCGCCTCATGGCATCTCCAACACTGGATAGGGCCTGGTCTCTTTGGCAAGGAGTCCTTTTCAGAGCCCCTTAGCCACCCGGGACCATCACCAGTCTTTTGTCCCTGAGACACCACTTGAGCCCTTTTCCCTCCATCAGCACCCCTCCACACTCCCCCAATAGATGGAAGTCTCTTACCAGCTGACGGCACAGATCTGGCGCTCCGGGGAGGTGAAGATTCTGCAGGAACATCACGGAGGTAGTCCTCAGTCGCCTGGAACCTCTCCACAAGGTTGACAAGTTCGTTGGCATTCTTAGGATCACCTTGTCCCACCCAGCGTTGCAGGTCAGTAGGAAGTGCTCGGAGGTAGCGATCCATCACGACCTTCTCTAGGATTTGTGCAGGAGTAGAAGTGTCTGGCTCCAACCACTTTCTTGCCAAATGGATTAGGTCATACATCTGGGACCTCGCTGATTTGTCCAGACTGTAGCTCCAGTTGCGTACCCTCCGGGCACGGACTGCAGTAGTAACTCCTAGTCGGGCAAGTATCTCCTCTTTTAGCCGAGTATAGTCCTTAACCTCTTGCTCACTGAGGTCATAGTAGGCCTTTTGAGGTTCACCTGTTAAATAGGGCGCAATTACCTCTGCCCACTCAGCGGCTGGTAACTTCTCTCGCTCAGCCACGCGCTCAAATACTGTTAGATAGGCTTCAACATCGTCCTCAGCAGTCATCTTTTGCAGCGCTTTCTGCACAGTCCTTCTCACAAAAAAAATCTCTGGAGCGGCTCCCATCACCACAGGCGCCTCTCGATTTGCTATCAGGTGCTCGATAAGTTGTTGTTGTGCAGCCATGGACTGTTCATGTCGTCTATTGACCTCTGTCTGAGCCTGCTGTTGTGCAGCCATGGACTGTTCATGTCGTCTATTGGCCTCTGTCTGAGCCTGCTGTTGTTGCAAACTCACTTGCATAAACTGCTTCAGCATCTCCTCCATGTTGCTGGACTGTTCTTGGAGTGTAGTTGCAGCTTTCACCCAGGACATCAGCAGCTGTAGCCAAGTCTGTCCACACCGTTGCCCCTAGCAACCGCGTTGCCCGCTACTTCCACCAATTGTAAGGGATCTTCCCGGGGTAGGGTGTGTTTGGACACAGTTCACAGCAGACTTGGAATTTATAAAGCAGATCTTGGCGTTTATTCGTGGTACAAACAGTCCAGCAAACAAAATATACAGCAACACCGTGCTTTCTAAGTACAACAAAAATAAAAGTCCTAGCCCGGCTGGGCGCTTACTAACAGGTTCTGCTCACCTATCTGACACTTACAAACACAGCGTCTTTCGCCTGGATATCGCAGGGTGAGTTTTAGCTCCAGCAGTGGCTGTGCTTGCAGCTTCCTTCAACACACAGTTTGTTCATTCCCTGGCTGAGAGCAATCACCTGCAGGCCCGCAGAGCCTTTAGCTTCCCAGGCTAATTAGGATCAAAGCTCACCTGATCCCAAACCCAGAACTGGATCGGGGGATGTGGAATGACAGGTCCCTCTACCAAACCTACCTGCCATTCCATATAAACCCAGGCCCGGCAAAATTAAATAACAACTCAGCAGCATATCGCTGCTGAGAAACTGATCCATCCTGGATTTACCATCTCACACTGTGTAGCAACCTAGGTGAGATGTACACCCCCTCGATCACTTCTCCAGTGACATGTCTACAATATATATATATATATATATATATATATATATATATATATATATATATATATATATATATATATATATATATATTAGACATATACATATTATTGTATTAAGGATTTTTTTAGTTTGGTTCACCATTATATTGTTTTTAGGATTTTATTGATTGCTTCTTTTCTCACCATATGGACGTTTTATCATATCCTGCACGAAAGCACTTTATTTGGAATATTGTTTGTAACTTAGCACGTTATCACTTTATTGCTGTTGACACATAGCACATCTATACATTTTTTCATTTCACTATTTGGATTTTATGTTTGAAAGAGCAGCGTACTTTAGAATATTTAATTTTTTTTTTTCAGATCTTCAGAGAGTTCTTTGCCATGAGGTGACATGTTGAACTTCCAGTGACCAGTATGAGAAAGTGAGAGCAATAACACCAAATTTAACACACCCGCTCTCCATTCACACCTGAGACCTTGTAACACTAACGAGTCACATAACACCTGGGAGGGAAAATGGCTAATTGGGCCCAATTTGGACATTTTCACTTAGAGTTGTACTCACTTTTGTTGCCAGCCGTTCAGACATTAATGGTTGTTTGTTGGGTTATTTTGAGGGGACAGCACATTTTCACTGTTATACAAGCAGTACACTCACTACTTTACATTGTAGCAAAGTGTAATTTCTTCAGTGTTGTCACATGAAAAGATATAATAAAATATTTTTAAAAATGTGAGGAGTGTATAATACACCGCCTGAAGTATATTAGAATTAGTATATATATATATATATATATATATATATATATATATATATATATATATATACACAAGACTGGCTGTGAACAGGCGAACACCCGATGTCCTTTAAAATGGGGACTTTAGATTTTGCATGTTGGTGTCTAGAACTTAGACTTTAACGGTGTTTGCTTGTTTGTCCAAATTTTTTGCCTGTTGATGTTCTGGTGTAAACCGAACTGGGGGGGGGGGGGGGGGAGTGTTTGGTTCATCCTTAGTCTTCACTAACTTAAAGATAAAAATGAATAAAAAGGGGTTACAAGGGTTTTCTGTCAGGGAGCCCTTTTCACAATCAGTCGCCTGTTCAGAGTAGTGTTAAGACTAGGGTTGAGCGAACCCGAGCTGTAAAGTTCAGGTTTGTACCGCACTTTTGGGTTTTTGGGTCCCAGACCTGAACCCGAACAATTTACTGTATGTTAGGGTTTGGGTTCGGTGTTCGGTAATGTAATGGCGCTTTTTTAACAGCTGCAGGGCAGCCAATTAACATTCATTTAACTCGTGTGAACCCTTATGCCCCGTACACACGAGCGGACTTTTCAACATCCAAAGTCCGAAGGACCGAGTCCGTCAGACTATCCGATCGTGTGTGGGCTGCAACGGACTTTTGATTCGCCAAAGTCTGACGGACTTTAGAAATGAAGCATGCTTCAAATTTTCCCGAAGGAACTCCGCCGGACCCGGTCCCCTTCGAAAACTCCGCTCGTGTGTGTGCTACTCCGACGGACTAAAACCGACGCTAGGGCAGCTATTGGCTACTGGCTATGAACTTCCTTATTCGAGTCGGGTCGTACGTCATCACGTTCAAATCCGTCGGAGTTTAGTGTGATCGTGTGTGGCCAAGTCCGTTCGGCCGAAAAGTCTGTCAGAACTCCGTCGGAACTCCGGCGGAACTCCTTTGGAAGTCTGTCGGACATAAGTCCTCTCGTGTGTACGGGGCATTAGAAGCCATTGCAACCATGCCTACTAATGGTATGGCTGTGATTGGCCAGTGCAGCATGTGACCCAGCCTCTCTATAAGCTAGAGGCACACAGCACAGCATGTTACTCTGCTTTAGATAGTGTAGGGAAAGGTCGCTGCTGCTGCTGCTTTGAGGGAGAGAATTAGATAGGAGTCCTGATTCAGAAATCTAATTATTCAGCGATCTACCTGGACTTTCTTGTGTGGGTGCAGTGCACATTCTTTTTACACTGCCCTGAGCCCAGTGCCAGAGAAGAGATAGATAGTGTAGGGAAAGGTTGCTGCTGCTGTTTTGAGGGAGAGAATTAGATAGGAGTCCTGCTTCAGAAATCAAATTACTCAATGATCTACCTTGATTTAGTTGTGTGGGTGCAGTGCACAATCTTTTTACACTGCCCTGAGCCCAGTCCCAAAAAAAATATAACCTTTATCCGCCTGTTTGTTAGGTTGGCGTTGGCAGGCATTTTATGCAAGCTCAGTGCACCAGCACTGCATATGTTACTGTGAGATACACTGTTTAGATACTGTTGCTCTATTCTGCTATTCTAAAAACACCCATTTAGGGCAAAAAAAAAATATTTTACAGTGTTTTCTGCATATCTGTACATGTGAGATACACACTTTAGGCACTGTTTTTCTATTGTGCTATTCAAAAAAATAATAATTTAGGGCAATTTTTTTTTTTTTTAATTACATTTTCTGCATATCTGTACGTGGGGGATACACAATTTAGATACTGTTGCTCTATTCTGCTATTCTAAAAACACCCATTTAGGGCAAAAACATATATTTTGCAGTGTATCCTGCATATCTGTATGTGTGAGATACACACTTTAGATACTGTTCTTCTATTGTGCTATTCCAAAAAAAAAAAAATTTAGGGCAACATTTTTTTTTTAAATAGCATTTTCTTCATATCTGTACGTGTGAGATACACTGCTTAGATACTGTTGCTCTATTCTGCTATTCTAAAAACACCCATTTAGGGTGTTTATATATATATATATATATTTAGGGTGTTTATATATATATATATATTTTGCAGTGTTTCCTTCATATCTGTACGTGTGAGATACACACTTTAGATACTGTTCTTATATTCTGCTATTCCAAAAAAAAACAATTTAGAGCAAAAATATATTTTTTTGAATAGCATTTACTTCATATCTGTATGTGTGAGATACACCCTTTATATACTGTTCTTCTATTCTGCTATTCAAAAAACACCCATTTAGGGAAAGATCCTAAATTTGAGAAATATGAGGAGAACATCAAATAAGGGACGTGGCTACGGTCGTGGTGCTGCTGGTGGAGCTCCTGTTGCAGGGAGAGGACGTGGTCGATCTGTGCCAGCTACATGCACAAGTGAAACACCTTCCTCAGGTGCGAGTAGGCATCAGAGCCTCCAGTGGTATTTGGTCAGGCCTAATGCAGCTGTACGAATGTTGAGGCCAGGACAAGTACAGGCGATAGTAGATTGGGTTGCTGACAGTGCCTCCAGTTCCTTCACATTGTCTCCCACCCAGTCTACTGCTGAAAGATCAGAGTTGGCACCTGCAGCTGATGGCCATCGGTCTTTCACCTTCCCCCCTTGCAAATCAGCCAAGCAGTCTGAGCCTCAAATCATGCAGCAGTCTATTCTGCTTTTTGATGACTCTGTTAGCAGGGTTTGCCAGGGCCATCCACCTAGCCCTGCCCCAGAAGTGGAAGAGATTGTGTGCACTGATGCCCAACCACTTATGTTTGAAGAAGAGTACATGGGAGGACCATCGCAGCACATCTCGGATGATGACAAAACACAGGTGCCAACTGCTGCTGCTTTCGCAATTGTGCGGACCGACAAGGAGGGCAGGGGGGAAGACTGGGTGGAAGATGATATGGAGGATGATGATGTCCTCGACCCCACATGGAATCAATGTCATGCTGGTGACCAGTGTGGTTCAGAGGAAGAGGCGGTGGTCGCACAGAGCCACCAGTCTGCTACTGCCCAATGCAGCAAGGGAACGAGCACACCAAAGCCAGGTCCAAGGAGTTCCCTAGCGTGGCAGTTCTTCAGATAATGTGCTGATGACAAGACACGAGTGGTTTGCACGCTGTGCAATCAGAGCCTGAAGCGAGGCATAAACGTTCTCAACCTGAGCACAACCTGCATGATCAGGCATCTAAGTGCAAACCACGAGCTGCAGTAGAGTAGACACCCCA
The DNA here is from genome assembly GCF_037356315.1 of Lithobates pipiens. Classification (NCBI taxonomy): domain Eukaryota; kingdom Metazoa; phylum Chordata; class Amphibia; order Anura; family Ranidae; genus Lithobates; species Lithobates pipiens. The sequence goes on from NW_027507903.1 coordinate 446,126,275, forward strand.
AAAACCAAGAAAGGTCTCTGGCTCCTCCTGCTTCCTCTTCTGTTGCAGTCTCGGCCTCTTCATCCACCTCTGTAGTGACAGTGGCACCTGCCAACCCACAAACAGAGGATCTGCCAGCAACACTACCACCTGGGTCAGCAACCATCTCCACAATGTGCCATGGAAGCGTTCAGCTCTCTATCTCCCAAACACTGGAGCAGAAGAGGAAGTACCCCCTACCCATCCGTGATCCCTGGCCCTGAATGCCAGCATTTCAAAATTCCTGGCCTTTGAAATGCTGTCATTCCGTCACACTGGGTAAATGCAGTGGCAGATGGGCCTGAGGTGGATAGCAGTTTGGCGCATGTCTTTCCACTACTGAGGATTGCAGGGTGCTTCAGTTTGCCTCCTGTTGCCTCTACCGCCTCCTCATCCAGTCAGCGTAACACCTTCACCACCAACTTCAGCACAGCCAGGGGTAAATGACAGCAGGCAGTTTTAAAGCTTTCCTGTTTGGGGGAAAAACCCCACATCGCACAGGAGTTGTGGAGGGACATGGAACAACAGACCGATGAGTGGTTGGGGGCAGTGAGCCTCAAGCCCGGCCTGGTGGTGTGCGATAATGGGCGAAATCTCGTAGCAGCTCTGGGCCTATCCGGTTTGACGCACATCCCTTGCCTGGCGCATGTGCTGAACTTGGTGGTCCAGAGGTTCCTTAAAAATTACCCCCATATGCCAGAGCTGCTGCAGAAAGTGCGGGCCATCTGTGCGCACTTTCTGCATTTTCATACTGCTGCTGCTCGCCTGTCAGTGCTGCAGCGTAACTTCGGCCTTCCCGCTCACCACCTCATAAGTGACGTGCCCACAAGGTGGAACTCCACCTTACACATACTGGCCAGACTGTGCGAGCAGCAGTAGGCGATAGTGGAGCTTCAGCTGCACCATGAACGCATGAGTCGCTCTCCAGAACAGCACCACTTCACCACCAATAACTGGGCCTCCATGTGAGTCCTGTGTGCCTTGTTGCTCTGTTTTGAGTACTTCACCAACATGGCCAGTGCCAATGACGCAGTTCTCAGCTTTACTATCCCAGTTCTATGCCTCCTGGAAAAAACGCTTTGGGGGATGATGGAAGAGGATGTGGCACAGGAGGAGGAGGAGGAGGAAGAGGGATCATTTCAACGGCTTTCAGGGCAGTCATTCACAGGGTGGGTTCCTGCACCAGGGTGGGTTCCTGCACCAACAAAGGCCAGGTGCACAATTGTCCAACAAGGGCACAGTTCTGGAGGATGATGAGGTGGAGGATGAGGAGGAGGAGGAGTAGATGGAGGAGGAAGAACCATGTTCACAGCAGGGTGGCACCCAGACCAGCTCATGGCCATCACTGGTGCGTGGCTGGGGGGATACAGAGGACACAGACGATACACCTCCCACAGAGGACAGCTTTTCGTTGCCTCTGGGCAGCCTGGCACACATGAGCGATTTCATGGTGCAGTGTCTCTGCAAAGACCGCCAAGTTGCCCACATTCTAACTGGTGCTGATTACTGGGTGGCCATGCTGCTGGATCCCCATTACAAGGACAACGTACCGTCCTTAATTCCCTCACTGGAGTGTGATCATAAGATGCGCGAGTACAAGCGCACGCTGGTAGACATGCTGCTGGTGGCATTCCCACCTGACAGCGGGGGCACAGTGGAAGCACAAGGCGAAGGCCCAGGACGAGGAAGAGGTCGCCAACGCAGCCAGGGCACCGCCAGCACCTCAGAAGGCAGGGTTAGCATGGCCGAAATGTGGAAAAGCTTTGTCAGCACGCCAGAAGAACCAGCAATACCAGCTGATATGGAACGTGTTAGCAGGAGGCAGCATTTCACCAACATGGTGGAGCAGTATGTGTGCACATGCCTACATGTACTGAATGACGGGTCTGCCCCCTTCAACTTCCAGGTCTCCAAATTGGGCACATGGCATGAGCTTGCCCTTTACGCCTTGGAGGTGCTGGCCTGCCCTGCAGCCAGTGTATTATCTAAATGTGTATTTAGCACGGTAGGGGGCGTTATCACAGACAAGTGCAGCCGCCTGTCCAGAGCCAATGTGGACAAGCTCACTTTCATTAAAATGAACCAGGCATGGATCCCACAGGACTTGTCTGTACCATGTGCAGAATAGACATATATACCGGCCTTACCCAGCCATTGTTGTATTTTTGATCTTTCTCACTCTTTTGGGGTGTACCCTAATTTAAAAAAAAGAAAAATTAAAAACAAAAATCAGTGTTGGCTACTTCATCCTCCTCCGCCGCCGCTTCCACCTACACCGCCACTTCCACCGCCATCTCACCCTCCTACTCCATATTGACCTCGTCCTCCTAGGTCAAGATTATTATTTTTTATTTTTTTATTTCAAAGTATTTTACTTTGTATCACAACAAGAATAATACATTTGAAAGTGACATTCAGAATATCGATTCAGTCAAAACATAGAAAGGTTGCAGGCAGCGCAACTAGATGAATCGAGTGCAACACGTCAGATATAAAATGTAAAATCATTTTAGACAGACATGTAGTGTTAGAGTGAAGGGTTGGTATTCCTGTTAATGGTTGAAGTTGTACCTCCTCCCTGGACACCCCCAATGGGAGCTAGCTGTGCCTAAGAGGAGGAACTTAACCACCGACCCCTAGGTGTGAATGTAAGGAGAGGGATGGAAATGGCCATGTGTCTTTTTCCCTAAGATAGGAATCCGTGACTAGGCATCAGTGTTCGTCATCTGCAAACAGGCCACATTTGTGAACCTGAGAGCCACATTGAACGCCTTGTATGTTGGGGTCCCGGCGAATGGAGATGGTGAGTTTCTCAATTGCTATTGCAAAGATTAGCGGAGATAAAGGACAGCCTTGTCTGGTGCCTTTGGCTATATGTATTGGTTTGGAGTGGTGGCCTTGAAGCCTAATATAGGCTTTAGGATTTGAATAAAGAGCTTGAATCAGGCCCATAAACTGGTTGCCAAAGTCCCAACGTTCAAGGATTGTAAAGATGTATGGCCAGGAGACCGAATCTAAGGCCTTTTTAAGGTCCAGTGATAAAAGCATGCCTGATTGTTTTGGACCTCCTGGCCAGTTTGTCTGGAGGATGGACACTATGTCTATGGCTCTTCTGATCTGATCAGGGCCCTGTTTGCCTGGGATGAATCCCACTTGATCCCTATGAACATATCAGTTAATGAAGGAAGCTAGATGATTTGCAAGGAGTTTGGTAAGGATTTTTTAGTCAATATTGATGAGGGAGATGAGTCTATAATTGCTGAATTCTTCTGGGTTTTTATCCAGTTTCGATATTACTGCAATGTAGGCTGTGTTTAGGTAAAGATCAAGTGGGGTTCTCTGTGTGTTTGCGTTAGAAAATTGTGTCAAATGTGGAGTCAGGGTGGTGGTAAATGTCTTGTAATAGGGGTTAGTGAGACCATCGGAGCCTGGAGCAGAACCTGATTTGAGGTTCTTAATGACTTCCTGTACCTCTTTTTCTGAGAAGGGGGCCTCCAGCATATTATTTTTTATTTTGATGTATGTTATGTTATTTTAAGTTATTTCCCTATCCACTTGCCATGCTCTTAACATTTTGCTGCCATTTGCAGTCCTCTAGCCCTTTCCATTACTTTTTTAGAGCCATTTTAGTCCTCAAAAGTTCGGGTCCCCATTGACTTCAATAGGGTTCAGGTTCAGGGTCAAGTTCGGTCAGGAACTCAAACTTTTTTGCGAAGTTCGGCCGAACCCGTCAAACCCGAATATCCAGGTGTCCGATCAACCCTAGTTAAAGTGGAATTAACCACTTGCTTACTGGGCACTTAAACCCCCCTCAGTCCCAGACCAATTTTCAGCTTTCAGTGCTCTCACAGTTTGAATGACAATTACTCAGTCATGCAACACTGTAACCAAATGATTTTTTTGTCCTTTTCTTCATACCAATAGAGCTTTCTTTTGGTGGTATTTGATCACCTCTCGGTTTTTTATTTTCTGCGCTATAAATGAAAAAAGACCGAAAATTTTGAAAAAAAATGAATTTTTCTTTGTTTCTGTGACAAAATTTAGCAAATTAGCAATTTTTCTTCATAAATTTTGGCCACAATTTATACTACTACACATCTTTGGTAAAAATAACCCAAATTTTTGCATATTATATGATCTGTGTGAAATTTATAGAGTCTACAAGCTATGGTGCAAATCATAAAGATTTGCAAAAAAAGATCACATCTGATGTACTAAGGCCTATCTCCATTCTTGAGACCCTAACAAGCCAGGAAAGTACAAATGCCCCCCAAATTACCCCTTTTTGGAAAGTAGACATTCCAATGTATTTAGTAAGAGGCATGGTGAGTTATTTTAAGTTGTAATTTTTTCCCACAATTCTTTGCAAAATTAAGATTTTTTTTTTTCCACAAAATTTTCATTGTAATAGCTTATTTCTCCCACACGGAATGTGCATACCACAAATAACACCCCAAAATACATTCTCCTACTCCTCCTGAGTATAACGATACCACATGTGTGAGACTTTTACACAGCCTGACCACATACAGAGGCCTAATTTTGAAGTAGCACCTGGTCAGGCTGTGTAAAAGTCTCACACATGTGGTATTGTTATACTCAGGAGGAGTAGGAGAATGTATTTTGGGGTGCTATTTTTGCTATGTAAATGCTATGCGTTGGAAATATCTTATAAACGGACAACTTTGTGTAAAAATTTTCTTTTTACACAAAGTTGTCCGTTTATAAGATATTTCCAACGCATAGCATTTACATAGCAAAAATAGCACCCCAAAATACATTCTCCTACTCCTCCTGAGTATAACAATACCACATGTGTGAGACTTTTACACAGCCTGACCACATACAGAGGCCTAATTTTGAAGTAGCACTTTCAGGCATTCTAGGAGCATAAATTACACATTTCATTTCTCAACCACCTATTACAGTTTTGAAGGCCCTGGAACACCAGGGCAATGGAAACGTCCAGAAAATGACCCCATTTTGGAAAGCTAACACCCCAACGTATAATCTATGAGGCATAACGAGTCTTTTCAATGGTTCATTTTTTTCCAGAAGTTTTCGGAAAATGTGGAAAAAAATGAAAACGCATTTTTTTTTACACAAAGTTGTCCGTTTATAAGATATTTCCAACGCATAGCATTTACATAGCAAAAATAGCACCCCAAAATACATTCTCCTACTCCTCCTGAGTATAACGATACCACATGTGTGAGACTTTTACACAGCCTGACCACATACAGAGGCCTAATTTTGAAGTAGCACCTTCAGGCATTCTAGGAGCATAAATTACACATTTCATTTCTCAACCACCTATTACAGTTTTGAAGGCCCTGGAACACCAGGGCAATGGAAACGTCCAGAAAATGACCCCATTTTGGAAAGCTAACACCCCAACGTATAATCTATGAGGCATAATGAGTCTTTTCAATGGTTCATTTTTTTTCAGAAGTTTTTGGAAAATGTGGAAAAAAATGAAAACGCATTTTTTTTTTACATAAAGTTGTCCGTTTATAAGATATTTCCAACGCATAGCATTTACATAGCAAAAATAACACCCCAAAATACATTCTACTACTCCTCTTGAGTATGGCAATACCACATGTGTGAGATGTTTACACAGCCTGGCCACATACAGAGGCGCAACATGCAAGAAACACCGTCAGCGTTCCAGGGACACATAGCCTGCACATACCAAGAATTACACCCCCAAATACATTATGCTGAGCAAAGGGTAAAGAAAAGATTACCTGTGGTTTTAGAAGCGCAGTTGTCCACAGGAGGATATCACTGGTCCAGGCAGCAGGCAGGGACTTGGTCAGCAACAGCGAACACAGTTTTTCAGGCAGCAGGCAGGGATACTGTCCATATTAAAGTCCAGGGTCAGTGCAGAGATGTCAGCAGTGCCAAAAATATTGGTCCTGGTAGTAGGCAGGTCCTTGTGGTGTGGTCAGTGCGGCATGATAGCAGTAAGTCCTACAGGCAGCAGACAGAAGTAGAGCCTCGCTCAGGACAGAATGGGGATAGGGGTAGAGGCTTCTCCCTCCCAAATCTCTTTGAAGCCTCCGAGTCTCCAGACCCTAATCTAGGAATAAGAAAACAAAGAAAATTGTTTTCTTCTTCCAGAAAAACTATACTGGAGCCCCTCACATATGTGAGACCCCGTGTTGAATCCCACTAGTCCAGTTGCAGAATACAAGATCAGTCCAAGAGGCAGGCAAATATCGTGGTCAAACAGTCCAAGGTCAGTTCCAGATCAGGCAGAGATATGTACAGAATTGTTAGACAGAAGCATGGTCGAATAACAGTCCAGGGTCAGTTCCAGATCAGGCAGAGGTATGTACAGAATCGTTAGGCAGAAGCATGGTCGAATAACAGTCCAGGGTCAGTTCCAGATCAGGCAGCGGTATGTACAGAATCAGCAGGCATAAGAGTGGTCAAATAACAAGCCAGGGTCAGTTACAGAGCAGGCAGTGGCATAAGGGGTGTGAAGGTGTATGAAGGCAGGAACTGAGGATTAAGTTTACCATACTTCACTAAAAATTTATTGAAGTATGGTAACGCCGAAAACAGTCGCCTATGCAGAGGCCTGGTTGGGAAGGACATTGTGTACAATAATATGTGTCTCTTCTGACTCCTGCTCTGGTACACACCTTACATCTTTTTTGACGTCTTTGGCCTGTTGGTTTGGGAGGGATTTTATCGGGAAAGTGGCGCTCGGAGAGTCGACTAACAATGTCTGATCGGATATTTTCTGGTGGGCCATTTGGGAAAATAAGGGCAGTGAAAACTTCCTCCTGGTAGCCAAAGAAACGTTTGGGGTTTTGGGTGGAGTTGCGGTAAATGACATAGGAATTATAAATGGCCAATTGAAAAAAATAAATTGCTACTTTTTTGTACCAATGGTATGTCCGTCTTGTGACAAGATATGGTTCCATCATTTGGTCGTTGAAGTCGACTCCTCCCATGAACAAATTGTATTCGGAAATGCATTTGGGTTTCTTTACGGGGCCATTCCTTCTGGGGATTTCCACAAAGGTAACATTGTGGATAGAAGATAACATATACACATCCCTTCTGTCCCTCCACTTCACTGCCAGAACCTCCTTGTTTCTCAGACTTGCGGTTTCTCCTTTTCGCAGCTTCTTGTTCACAAGACTTTGAGGAAAGCCCTTCCGATTCTTTTTTACGGTGCCACATGCTGGCGTCTTCTTCCGGTGAAGGTTGTGGAACAGGGGCAGAGATGTGTAGAAGTTATCTATATACAGGTGGTAGCCTTTATCCAATAGGGGGTATATGAGGTCCCAAACAATTTTTCCGCTGGATCCCAAGTAGTCCGGACAATTAGGGGGCTGCAGCTGGGTGTCCTTCCCTTCGTACACCATGAATGAATATGTGTACCCTGTGGCTCAGTCGCATAATTTGTAGACCTTCACCCCATAGCGGGCCCTTTTGCTGGGCATAAATTGCTTCATTCTAAGCCTGCCGCTAAATTTAATAAGGGACTCATCCACACATATGTGTTGGTCCGGGGTAAACAATTTGGGGAATATGTCTGAAAAATAATTCAGTATTGGTCGAATTTCGTGGAAGGCACTGGGAATTGTCGCTGAAATGTAAGAACCTCAGGATGATCTGATACCTGGTTCTGGGCATTACCGCGGAGAAGAGCGGTGAGTGGTGGAGGGGGTGGGTTGACCAGTAGGTACGTAATTGATTTTTTTTGTTGAGTCCCATATTAAATGTGAGGCCTAAAAAAACCTTGAACTCCTCCACCGTTAGGTCTCTCCATTCGTAGGGACGGGCATAATAAGAGGTCGGATTTTGAAAAATAAATTGTTGTGCATACAGGTTGCACTGGGCCACAATTGACAACAACATATCCTCCGTAAAAATTAAATTAAAAAAATCTATTGGGGTAAAATTCTCCGTGTCCACCTGGACTCCTGGCTGGGCAGTGAAAGGGGGAACATTGGCCTCTCCTGAATTAGGAGGAAGCCACAAGGGGTTCTGAAGGGCATAGGGAAGGCCAGCATGGCTCCTAATCATTTGGGGCTGAGATGACACCCCACTGGTACTTGGCCTTTCTTGCCGGGGCACTGCGGTGCTGGTGGATGGCACTGCGGTGCTGGTGGACGGCACTTCGGTGCTGGTGGACGGCACTGCCTCACTAGAACGCCTTCATTGATGGGCCGGATATCTTCCTCCTCGGATTCAGTCAGTGTTTCACTGCTGAGGACTGGCTCATAATTTACGTTGGCTTCAGAATCCGAATCTGAAAAGGAATCTGAAGAGGGGAGCTCCCCGTTGCTCTCGTCGGCCGTGGAAATAATTTGGTACGCCTCCTCAGCGGAAAAGACTCGTTTAGCCATGGTAGCACTGATGAGCACTGATGAGGTGGCACAGATGTGCACTGATGAGGTGGCACAGATGTGCACTGATTATACAGATGGGCGCTTTTGAGGTGGCACAGATGGGTGCTTTTGAGGTGGCACAGATGGGCGCTTTTGAGGTGGCACAAATGGGCACTGATGGGTCGGCACAGATGTGCACTGATTTATTGCACAGATGTGCAGATTTATTGCACGGATGTGCACTGATGAGGCGGCAGATGGGCACTGCTGAGGCAGCTGATGGGCACTGCTGAGGCGGCAGATGGGCACTGCTGAGTCGGCACAGATGGGCACTGCTGAGTCGGCACAGATGGGCACTGCTGAGTCGGCAGATGGGCACTGATGGGTCGGCACAGATGTGCACTGATTTATTGCACAGATGTATAGATTTATTGCAGATGTGCACTGATGAGGCAGCAGATGGGCACAGATGGGCACTGCTGAGGCGGCACAGATGGGCACTGCTGAGGCGGCACAGATGGGCACCGATTGGTACAGATGGGCACCGATTGGCACTGGCGGGCACTGGTGGTGCACAGATGGGGCACTGGCGGTGCACAGGTGGGCACAGGTGGGGTAGAGATGGGCACTGGCAGGGTAGATCTGGGCACTGGCAGGGTAGATCTGGGCACTGGCAGGGTATATCTGGGCACAGATGGCACAAAACACTCAACTTTTTTCAACTCACAGTATCTCTCTCCTCACACGCTATCGCTGTGTGAGGAGACAGATTCGGCAATGGGTGATGATCTAATTTGTTTACATTTGAGATCATCACCCATTGGAGGCGGCGATCGCGCTGTAAATGGCCGCTGTGATTGGCCGTTTACAGCGATCTGTGATTGGCTGTGTCCAGGGGACACGGCCAACACAGATTTTCCCCGATGCGCGCTCCCGGGAGCGTGCGGGGAGCTCTTAAAGGGGACGACGTCAATAGACGTAGTCCTGGAATTTGAGATCCGCGCTGTAGCCGTCATTTGACTATAGCGTGGATCTCAAGTGGTTAAACCCTCCTTATTGTTTTCAGCCAAGGAAGCTACCATCTTGGCCTTAGTTTAATCTTCAACTGCCATGATGCTGCACATGTGATCAGTTATGACATTAGCCATTGAATGGTTTGACAGTTACATTGAGAGCACAACCAATGGGACAGTTAATGTTTATGGCATGCCAGGAATGTAACTGTTTTTTTAAATTGATGGGTTTACTTCCACTTTAAGACCGACCCTCTTTTGATCAATTTAGTATCCTTGTCTTACAAGACAGGTCTCTAATTAGAGAAACTAATAAACTCTGCTGTCCTTCCTGTTTCAGTTGAACTTTTGTAAGGGCCCATTTACACCATAAGTCACATGTGTTTACATGTATTTTAAGTACATTTGAAGCATGCTTGATGTGTATTTGAAGCTCGCTTGACACACATTTGAAGCAAACTTGTGCGCTATGTTTTTTTTTATGCAGTTGCAGTGCATTTTTCTATATGTTTTTGGGCTTGGCTTCCTTGCATCTCCTTTGTGGTCCCTTCCTTCTTCTTCATAGTGTGTGAAGAGAAGTAGGAATGCCTGCTCTTGTCGGCATAATTCTGGTGCTGGTTATTGCCATTTTGATATCGCTAGCAACCAGACAAGTTTATTTAAGCAGCAAATTAATTTTGTGGTCTCTTTTTTGTCTGTAATAAAGGAAAAAAATATATATCATTTTATATATATTGTGATAGTGAGAGTCTCCGCCTCTGGAAAAACAGGTTGAAAAAGACACAGGGTTTACACATGCAGGACTAAGGAGCATTTTATTTTGAGCAGAGAGATTTTGGTATTTCTTCGATTAAACTCTGTAATTTGGATAGTCTCAAGAGTCTTGGGTAGTGATGGCCGAACGGTTCGCCCGGCGGTCGTTTCGCGGCGAATTTCGGCTGTTCGCTGTCCACCCGATCGGCGGACTATTGCCGCCGTTCGCCCGGTGGACTTCCGTGTTTACTGTGTAAAAGAACTTTGATGACACATCCATCATGGGGTACAGGACAGCCAATTGAGACATTACAGCACATGGACACTTGGACATTCCCTTTAACTTATAAATAGACCCGATCCGGCGGCCATTTTACATTCTTTCTTCTGTCACTATAGGGAGAGGTTGCTGTGTGGAGCAGGGAGAGATTGCAGTGACCCAAATCAATAGCTATTTGGTACACAAAAGTTCTTTTCAGGACTGGTATCACCTATAACTATATAGGTGTATCACCTACACCTATATAGGTGTAGTTCAGGATATAGGTTTGAGACAGCCTGAGTGTCTTTTGTCAGTGTAGAGAAAGGGACAGGACGCTGTGTGCTGCAGGGACAGTCAGTTTAATCATTAGCTGTTACTATTAGGTCCACAAAAGTGCTATTCAAGTTATTGTTCCAGCAGCCTCTGTTTTGTCAGTTTATATAGGGACAGGCAGGAAGCTGTGTGTGAGGCAGTGAGGGTCAGTTTAATCAGTAGCTGTTACTATTAGGTCCACAAAGGTTCTTTTCAGGACTGGTATGGTAATAGGCTTGTACACGTATAATATTCTTTCTTCCAAATATAGAAAGAATATTATACTTGACTGCTGCCATTCTGCTGCAGTCTGCTAATCATTCACAACCTACTTGTTCCACAAAGGTCCTTATAAGGAATGGTAACTTGGTCTAGGGTGCTGCAGTACATAAGGTTGAGTGAGGTACAGTCTGCTATTCCATAAGGACTGGTATAGGTCCACAATACATAGGGTTGAGGTGCACTACTGCTGACCGCTGCGCTATACTGCAGCAGTCCTTCATCAGTATAGGGACTGACGTACAGTCTGCTAATCAGTCACAACCTACTTGTTCCACAAAGGTCCTTATAAGGACTGGTAACTTGGTCTAGGGTGCTGCAGTACATAGGGTTGAGTGAGGTACAGTCTGCTATTCCGTAAGGACTGGTATAGGTCCACAATACATAGGGTTGAGGTGCACTACTGCTGACCGCTGCCCTATATTGCAGCAGTCGTTCATCAGTATAGGGACTGACGTACAGTCTGCTAATCAGTCACAACCTACTTGTTCCACAAAGGTCCTTATAAGGACTGGTAAGGTCTAGGGTGCTACAGTACATAGGGTTGAGTGAGGTACAGTCTGCTATTCCATAAGGACTGGTATAGGTCCACAATACATAGGGTTGAGGTGCACTACTGCTGACCGCTGCCCTATACTGCAGCAGTCCTTCATCAGTATAGGGACTGACGTACAGTCTGCTAATCAGTCACAACCTACTTGTTCCACAAAGGTCCTTATAAGGACTGGTAACTTGGTCTAGGGTGCTGCAGTACATAGGGTTGAGTGAGGTACAGTATGCTATTCCATAAGGACTGGTATAGGTCCACAATACATAGGGTCGAGGTGCACTACTGCTGACCGCTGCCCTATACTGCAGCACTCCTTCATCAGTATAGGGACTGACGTACAGTCTGCTAATCAGTCACAACCTACTTGTTCCACAAAGGTCCTTATAAGGACTGTTAACTTGGTCTAGGGTGCTGCAGTACATAGGGTTGAGTGAGGTACAGTCTGCTATTCCATAAGGACTGGTATAGATCCACAATACATAGGGTTGAGGTGCACTACTGCTGACCGCTGCCCTATACTGCAGCAGTCCTTTATCAGTATAGGGACTGAGAGTTTTGTCACAGCGTCATTTAAAAAATGACAGGCAGAGGAAGAGGCAGGCCCTTCCGCAGGGGTGGTAGGGGTAGGGCAGGAGCAACAGGCTTGAGCCAAAGTGGGAAGTTGCAGAAGGTGCGTTCAATTCATTTAAAGGACGCACCAGACTTGGTTGAGTGGCTCACTCAGCCTTACTCTTCTGCACCCTACTCATCCTCTCGATCTGCACCCTCTTCTTCACTCTCTGCTATGTGCACCCCCAAAGACACTACCACCAACAACACCACCACCACATACCTTCCGCTTGAGTCACAGGAATTATTTTCCGATCCATATCAAGACATTTCTGATGCGCAGCCACTCTTGGTATTGGATCAGGAAGAGGAGGTAGCAACAACCGCTACTCAGCAGTCTGACGACAGTACCCAGATCAGCCCAAGGAGGAGGTTGGTCCCCGTTGCTGCCTACTCCGAGATCTCTACTTATAGCGGTGGGGAAGGTGACGTCGATGATGACGTGTCTAGTGATGTCACGTGGGTGCCCACAATAGAGGAAGAGGAGGGGAGTTCAGAGGGAGATATGGACCAGCAGATAAGGAGGAGAAGCAGGAATAACTTACATTGCACAGGAGGGACAAAGCAGACTGCAAATGTATCAGGAGCGAGTCATCGACCATGTACGGTCACATCTGGTGCTCCCAGGGCTCCGCAGTGTGGGCTTTTTTTAACGTGTCCGCTGCTGACAATAGCGTTGCCATCTGCAATCTTTGCAGTCAACGCATTAGTCGCGGTAAGCCCAACACTTACCTAGGGACGACCGCCTTAAGAAGGCACATGAGCAGCCATCACCGAGCCCAGTGGGAGCAACGGAACACACAAAGCCACACTCCAGGCTCTCACCGTCCAGCCTCGTCTTCTACTTCTCCTTCTCCGCTCTCCTCACAATTGTCCTCCACTTCACCTTCCATCACGCCAAGCTCACGTTTTCTGCAAAAAGGCAGGCTTCCGTGGGCCTAATGTTCGAGCGTAAAAATATGATGATGCCGGATAACCCTCTTGCCCAACGGTTGACGGCTGGCTTGTCAGAACTCATAACCCGCCAACTACTGCCATATAAACTGGTGGACTCGGAGGCCTTTCGCAAATTTGTGGCCATTGGAACACCACAATGGAAGGTCCCAGGAAGGAAGTATTTCTCAGAGAAGGGCATCCCAGAGCTATATGGCCATGTTCAGCGGCAAGTGAATGTATCTCTGGCACACAGTCGGTGCCAAGATACATCTGACCACAGACACGTGGTCTAGCAAACACGGGCAGGGAAGGTATATCACTTTTACTGCCCACTGGGTGAACCTTCTGACGGCCGTCAAGCATGTAACCCGTGGCACCCGTGTACATTTGGTTTTACCGCCACGGATTGCATGCAGGCCTGGCCCTTCTCCTCCTCCTCCTCCTACTCCACCCTCCTCCCTCTCCTCCTCGGCTGACTCCTCCTTTTCCGCTGCTAGCGTCTCTTCCATTGCGCCGCCCAAGCTCCCCAGAACCTATTCGACATGCCAGGTGAGACGTTGCCATGCCATGCTGCATCTGTTGTGCCTGGAAGCCAAGAGCCACACTGGCCCGGCAATCCTTTCAGCTTTGCATTCACAGGCAGATCAGTGGCTAACACCACTCAATTTGACCGTTGGTAAAGTGGTGTGTGACAACGGTGCCAATCTGCTTAGCGCATTGAAACAGGGCAAAATGACGCAACGTGCCATGCATGGCACACGTCTTAGACTTGGTCGTGCAGTGATTCATTGTCAAATACCCTGGGGTCCAGGACATCTTGCGGCAGGCAAGGAAAATCTTGGCCCATTTCAGAAGATCTTACACGGCCATGGTTCGCCATGCTGAACACAATCAATCAACACAATCTGCCGGTCAGACGTCTTATTTGCGATTGCCCGACGCGATGGAACTCAACCTTCTATATGCTTGATAGGCTGCTCCAGCAGAAACATGCAGTTAACGTCTACCTGTATGAACTCTGCGGCAGAACAGGTTCTGGGGAGCTGGGTTTTTTTTCACCGCACCAGTAGCTGCTCATGCGCGACACATGCAGACTTCTGCGGCCATTTGAGGAGATCACCAAACTGGTCAGTCGCAGCCATGGCGCCATCAGTGACATGGTACCTTATGCCTTCTTTATGCGTCGTGTCATTGATCAAGCTGTGGAGGAGCAGGAGCGGGAAGATGAGGAAGTCGCAATGCTGGATGAATTCCCAGGGGGGGCTACTCTATCTGAGACAAGTGAACAACAGGAGTCTGAAGAGGAGTCAGAGGAGGATGGTGCCGGGGCAGATGAGGAGGAGCAAGAAGAGCATGCTTTAAACCTTTCTGGGATCCCTGTTGTTGTGCGTGGATGGGGAGAGGAGAATGAAGAGGACAACATTATCCTGGATGATGAGCAGGAGCCAGGCCACCACACCGCTTCCAGTTTAGTGCAAATGGGGGCCTTCATGCTCCAGTGTTTTAATAGGGACTGGGTGGCAACGTACTTAGACCCCCGGTACAAACACAAAATGGCGGAAATGTTACCGCCGTCACAGAGGGCTGTCAGAATGCAGCACTTCCAGGCCTTGCTTCGAGAAATGCTGCATTCTGCTTTTGCGTGCGCTGGCAGAGGAGCAATTCCCACTCCCAGAGAAGGAGTTGTGGGTACCAATCCAACAGCGCCTGCAAGAAGAGGCCGGTTTGAAGATGTGTTGGTGACTTCGGATATGAGGTCATTCTTTCAGCCGACCCATCGACAGGTGTCATCCGGATTCAGCATCAGGGAACACCTAGACCGCCAGGTGTCCGACTACATCGGGTTAACAGCCACTCTGAGGAGTGATGAACCCCTGGACTACTGGGTGGGCAGGCTTGACCTCTGGCCAGAGCTTGCCCAATTTGCAATCGAACTGTTGGCTTGTCCCTCATCCAGTGTCCTGTCCGAAAGGACGTTCAGCGCAGCAGGGGGGATCGTGACCGATAAGCATACTCGCCTAGCTCATGACAGTGTTAACTACCTCAAATTTCTAAAAATGAATGAGGCTCGGATCTCGGAGGAATTCAACACATGTGACCAGTAGACCATGTATATGTCTATAAACAATTTTTTTAATCGAGCACACAGACCTTCTTTCTTCATTTGGCTCACCTCCTTGTCCAAAAAAAGCACACCGTACTAAATGCCCGTACCCTCCTGTTTGAAGAGGTTGAGCGGTGTCATATTTCTACTGGGGCTGCTTATTATGAGGGGCTCACACCGTCCCTGTGCTGTGCTGACTTCCTCCTGGGGCTGCTTATTATGAGGGGCTCCCACCATCCCTGTGCTGTGCTGACTTCCTCCTGGGGCTGTACCTCTGCTGTGCATATTATGAGGGGCTCCCACCATCCCTGTGCTATGCTTATTATGAGGGGCTCCCACCATCCCTGTGCTGTGCTGACTTCCTCCTGGGGCTGCTTATTATGAGGGGCTCCCACCATCCCTGTGCTATGCTGACATCCTCCTGGGGCTGCTTATTATGAGGGGCTCCCACCATCCCTGTGCTGTGCTGACTTCCTCCTGGGGCTGTACCTCTGCTGTGCATATTATGAGGGGCTCCCACCATCCCTGTGCTATGCTCATTATGAGGGGCTCCCACCATCCCTGTGCTATGCTCATTATGAGGGGCTCCCACCATCCCTGTGCTATGCTGACTTCCTCCTGGGGCTACTTACGGTGCAGGTGTCAGTGCTGTATATCACGGTGCTGATGTCAGTACTCTCTATCACGGTGCTGCTGTCAGTGCTGTATATCACGGTGCTGGTGTTAGTGCTTTATGTCACGCTGCTGATGTCAGTGCTCTCTATCACGGTGCTGGTGTCAGGTCACTCTATCACAGTGCAGGTGTCATTGCTGTATGTCACGCTGCTGATGTCAGTGCTCTCTATCACGGTGTTGCTGTCAGTGCTGTATATCACGGTGCTGGTGTTAGTGCTTTATGTCACGCTGCTGATGTCAGTGCTCTCTATCACGGTGCTGTTGTCAGTGCTCTCTATCACGGTGCAGGTGTCATTGCTGTATGTCACGCTGCTGATGTCAGTGCTCTCTATCACGGTGCTGGTGTCAGATGACTCTATCACGGTGCAAGTGTCATTGCTGTATGTCACGCTGCTGGTGATCATCTCCTGCACCCTCTTCTTTGGCTACCCTGACCTTCCCTCTCCTCCATTGCCTTCATGCGCTCCACAGTCCTGAATTGTCACAACAATTTCCCATATAAAAAAAGAATGCTTGTAGTTGTCGATCCCAGATTCACCTCATACATGTGTTATGTCATTGGCCATGTGGTGGGACTATGTTTGCACAGCTATTAATTATTTTGTGGCTGCAAATTTGACCTGTAGGTTTGCAAAGTTCGCCTCCCATTGAAGTCAATGGGGCCCGCCGCGAATGTTACGATACGCAAACTATCGGCCGCGTTCACGGTCCACATTCGCGAAATGTCTCGTCGGAAGTTCGTCCATCACTAGTCTTGGGCAGGATGGAATCTCCAACTCTGTGTCCTAGTGTTGTGGGCAACAAGTAGGTTGTGTTCCCAGGTGCAGAGGTCAGTGAGTCCAGGGGGGCTGTAGAGAATCTGGAAGTCTCTGGTGGGCATACCTTCCAACAGTCCCGGATTGGATGGGACTTTCCCACATTTATAACTCTTTACTGCTATCCCACTGTACAAGGACTTTGTCCCACATCACCTCATCAGTTAATTATGTAGTAACTTACAGCGAAAGTGTGGAAAATCAAACACAGCCAGGGATTGGCCAGAAAATCCTTTGTAGGTGCTCTGTGCAACTGCAGCTGTCAGATTAAAGCCTTGATGTCAGGGATGAGAGGGACTGCTACTCACACCCGCCCCTTTGTCAAGCAATCGGCGTATAGGGAAACAGCACGCTTATACATTGCTGACCAGGGTTTTTTCAAACATGTGATAGCCCTGCACTCATAGCATGGCTTCTGCCATTAAAAGTAACAGCCTCCCTGCACTGAGAGCAGGAGAAGAACTGGTCTGTGAGTTCAGCATGATCGAGGGAAGTAATGGAGGAAGGGAGTGAGCTGAATCATTATCCTTATCTCCTTCTTGCTCAGGGAGGGGAGATTGGGAGCTGGAAAAGAGAAGAGG
Source organism: Lithobates pipiens (assembly GCF_037356315.1). Lineage (NCBI taxonomy): Eukaryota > Metazoa > Chordata > Amphibia > Anura > Ranidae > Lithobates > Lithobates pipiens. The sequence goes on from NW_027507903.1 coordinate 446,143,536, forward strand.
GTACAGTTAGTGCCAGGGGCGTGTTGTGCTTTTTATGGACATTTTCCCGCACAATATTTACTAAGTAATTTTTAACGAAGATATTTTTAAGATACAGAATCAATCTATATGACACAGTCTATACATGTGAAACGTATTCACGGAGACGAGTGATCATACGAAATAGTTACATTTATTGGTTGACAGAAAACAAATATTTACATGAAATATTAAAATACAGATTGCATTACTTGATCATTTTGACAATTAATGGAAACACCCTCAAACTGGGCGTAGTAGTACCTTGGACCCAATTATCACCATTATCACTTCTCGTAGAATCAATAACCTTTTGATAATTGACAATTAAACAGAATGTCTGTATTTCACACGTCCAACCGTTACTATACTGCAGGTAAGTAAGTGGTTAACAATGTAAAATAAATTAGACATTTGTTTGTCGATAAAATTGGCATCTATGCAAAAAGAAATTTATAATGAAAAATTACATTTAGAGAAAAATCTAAAAGGCAGTTATTGATTCGGGAGAAATATTTTCAATAATAGAATATTCAAAAAAAATCAATATTTAAGAGAATATAGAATAGATGATAAACATATACTTATCAATGTGGTATATTTACCAATTCCGATTGGCTACTAGTGTGGATTGTTGGTTACCAGGAATTTTAAGATGGCTGCCGTGGCTTTCAACATGGATTCTCTTACAGAGGCATTACTTTGTGTGACCTCCGAGTTCCAAGGAGCAGGGATCTTCATGAATGTAAAAATGGGTATTCATGCATGGTGCATGAGTGTCAGTTGTCTGGGAGTCTTCCAGTGTCCCTTCTCAGGGGGGGTCCCTAAGTTTCCCCCTGACTCTCTCCCCCCAGCTCTCCTCTGAGCTTTCTCTTTTCTTTCACCATCTCTTTGGTTTCTTAAATATCTTCTTAAACAAAAAGGTCATAAAATTATACTAAGTTCTGCCCAGAGGGTATGTGTCCCTTTCCTATTGGCAGGCAGACTTAATGATCACCTTTCCCAGTAGTCTCGTGATTTTAATGTAATAGCACCTTCAACCACCAGGTGTCTCACATGTGTTTGGTGTTTTATTTCTTTAAGTTAATATTTTTATCTCTATAATATGCGTTCGTTGTTTATATATGTTCTAACGAATATATCTCGAGTGTTCAGGAATGATAGTATAATATAAAATACGCTTAACATAATTTTGAATAATCACTTGCATAAAATGGTGATATATATGCATATCAATGTATATCTATTAATCTTTAGTCCATTTAGAAAGGACACAGGTTAGATATATATCAAACAATATCACATACAATTATTATCTATATGGATACATGTATAATTCGGGTATCCAATCAATATTTGTTTATCTAAACATAGGTTAAATTCTTATACAGTTATAATCATGATTATATGTTTTTCATAATACTAATTCGTTGCTAAAACACTTCTACTTATGATCACACTTTCATATATAATCTCTCCATGACAAAGTTCCCCAGATCACTAGATACCAAACCACAAATCACTTGAAGTAATTTTGAAATATGTCTGATTTGTATATTCCTCTCACACCATGTTTTGAGACATTTGTACTATAGTCAAATATCATCCCTGCTTCTAATATACGTATATTCATGATGTAAAAATATACACAATTTTCAATGTTTCCTAGCAGTGTCTCAAATGAACTTTGAACATTCAGGATACAATCCCATTGTTTACTTTTCTAATGGAGGTGTCTTATTTGCCCTGTTGGGGTAGATCTCCACTTTGTATCTTAGTCATTGTCTCATTAACATCTGAGTCCATATTGAGGTTGACTTTAGGATATCTGTTCACTCTCTGATCCAATAGGTTTATTTATTTAAACCTTCCTTGACTTAAACGTTATTGTGGCTCCAGTCTGAGTCAGCTTGAGACTTTTGTTTGTCGCAGCCCAGCTTTTCAAGGGGTCATATAAATTGGTCACCTAATTCTGATGGGAGGGGAAAGTGGTCCTTTGGTCTGCTGATTTAAATGTTACCAGGCTCTCTGACAGTAAATATTAAATGTATTATTATTATTTGTTTCTTAATGAATTCACAACAGGCGTCAGGAGGGGGAAGGCTAGGGGGGGCTGAAGCCCCGATCGTGACCCCGAAAAGCCCCAAGTCTATTGAATGCTGCATTTAATTGTTAGCCCCGAGTTCCGGGACCGATCTGATCGTAAGTGCGGCCGAAAGTGGCAGAGTGTGGTTGCGGCCGAAAGTGGCCGAGTGCCATAGCAGGTCCCGCCTTCTGGAGCCTGCAGCGCCAATGCCATGACCGTGGGACGTGTGAGTGACGTGATGTCCATCTTAGCGTGCAGGCTCCAGAAGGCGAGACCGCCACATCCTCACTCCCCGCTCGGGGGGGGGGGGGGGGGGGCGACTCTCCTCTCCTCCTCAGCTTGGCTCCTCTAACGAGGGACTGATTGGCTGCCTGCTGTTACCACACACCATGGCTGAGCTGAGGTAGGTCAGACAGTGTGTGTATGTATGTCATTGTCAGTGTATGTAGGTCAGTGTATGTAGGTCAGGCAGGTCAGTGCATGTAGGTCAGTGCATGTAAGTCAAGCAGGTCAGGTAGGTCAGTGTATGTGTAAGTCAGGCAGGTCAGTGTATGTAGGTCAGTGTATGTAGGTCAGTATATGTAGGTCAGTGTATGTAGGTCAGCAAGTGTATGTAGGTCAGTGAGTGTATGTAGGTTAGTGTATGTAGGTCAGTGTATGCATGTCAGGTAGGTCAGTGTATGTAGGTGGTCAGGCAGGTCAGTGTATGTACGTCAGTGTATGTAGGTCAGCCCCTGATCTTTTTGCCACCTACCAACGCCCCTGGTTAGTGCACAGAAAAAGTAAACAAGGCTGTGACAGAGCCAGCTACAGAAAGGTACTTTTACAAAGATCACCAAGTGGAAGATGGTAGTGCTTTGGGGAAGGGGAGGGAAGAGGCAAGGTGCTGTGTTTTGTATGTGTATGTATGTGTGGGGTTTGTATGTATGTGTGGTTTGTATGTGTGTGTGTGGTTTGCGTGTGTGTGTGTGTGTGTGTGGCTTGTATGTGTGTGTTTTGTATGTGTGGAGGATATAGCTGAGGAGAGGTGCAATAGTGAGATGTTAGATAGATGATGGACTCTGTACCTAGCGCTCTCTTGAACCCTGTGTATAACTTATTCTAGAACCCACTTTTCTGTACATAATAGATACATAATGCTCTCCAGAATCTTGCACTCTGCACGTAACACACTCCAGATCCATGCACTCTGTATGTAACACACTCCAGAAGCCTGCACTCTGTGCCTAGCACTCTCCTGCACTCTGTACACAATGCACTACAAAACCCTGCACCCTGTGCATAGCACACTCTAGAACCCACCTTCCTGTACATAATAGACTCCAGAATCCTGCACTCTTTATCTAGCACTCTCCTAAACTCTGTACCCATTAAGCCCCTCCCACACCCACTTTTGCCCTGTGGAGTGTAGCACTTAAAAAAAGCCAACTGCATCCAACTGTGTTTGGTGTGAAAGTGCACTAAGTGGTGCGCCACTATGCAGTATCTATGTGGTAACTGAGTGACAAATTTCGGCCTGCTTTCCCAAATTTGTTGTCAGTACTCTCAATTAGTTTGTGCCAGAATTAAAAAGTCGATCTGTCACTAAATAAAAAAGTGATGAGGATCATTTAAGTTGGTGCAGTGGGCGGATTTTAGGCAAAAAGTGACAAATAGTTACATTTGAATAAATTCTGACGTACTTTTGCATAATACGAAAGTGTAGGAAATCTTTCACACTTTCACATATTCAGGCAAACCAGCAAGCTCAATGGATTGCTGCTACATAATGATATGATAAAGCTGTACATTTTTAATGATGACTGTACAAAATGCTGCACATTTGTGGCCACAGTGACTGTGACCTTGGATAAGTCATTCTTTTTTAGGTATCTGGAATATATAGTATTTAGCTTATTTGAACTAAAAGTTTTGTTGGAATATAGTTAACCTTTACTGTACAGGTAGTTCTATGCAAATTGTCTTCTTCTGAAAAAGACATAGAGGTTTCATCCATTGACATTAAAGGAAGGGAACTCTAATGTGTTCTTGTATTGAGCATTGATTTATTCTCTATGGTAAGCAACTGGCGATATTAAACCCAAAAGCAAAAATGTAATATATTGCAGCGTACCAATTTTAGATGTAGTGGCTGCAGCAATTTTCTTTTCTTAAGCTTTTTTCCCCATGTTTTAACCTGGTGACACTCCTCGTCTACTAGAATATTCCCACTCTGCATGAAGGAGCACTGGGAGCACATTTGGATAGTAGCATTTTCAGTATGGGAGGAGGGGTCCGGACTTTCCGCCAGAAAAGGTCAGACAGTCTTCCCGACAGAGTTCCGACAAACTTTCGACAGAGTTACGACGGACTTCCAAATGAACAGACTTGCCCACACATGAATGGGCCAAAGTCCGTTCATTTTGAACGTGATGACGTACGACGGGACTAGAAAAGGAAGTTCAATAGCCAGTAGCCAATAGCTGCCCTTGCGTCGTATTTGGTCCATCCGACCAGCATACAGACAAACGGTTTTCCCAATAGAAATTGATTACGTTGGACAGATTTGAAACACGTTTTATTTCTAGGTCCGTAGGAATTTTTGAAGAAAAAAGTCAGATAAAGCCCACACACGATCGTAATATCCGACGGAATGATTCCGTCTGACCTTTTCTGCCGGAAAGTTTGATCGCGTGTATGCGGTATTAGACGTACTCGCAGATTTAGATACATTAACACATTGACACAGCAAACAGTTTTTTTCCTTTTGGGAAAAGGGATTTATATAAATAATTGCTGATCATTACAAGCACCCCTGCTAGTGTTAAGTGGTTTATCTGTTAACTGATACATTCTATTGGAGAGCTTATTCTTTGAAAAACAACAGACTTACTAAAACAGAAAATGAATGCAGCTTCCACATCTATGAAATTGTAAGATGCAATATAATAAATGTTTTCTTTTGGGTTTGATACCACTTTAACCGCTTCAGCCCTGAAAGATTTTACCCCCTACCTGACCAGAGCACTTTTTGCAATTCGGCTCTGCGTTGCTGTAACTGACAATTGCAGTCATGCGATGTTGCACCTTAACAAAATTAACATCCTTTTTTTCCCACAAATAGAGCTTTCTTTTGGTGGTATTTGATCACCTCTGCGGTTTTTATTTTTTGCGCTATAAACAAAAAAAGAGCGACAATTTTAAGGAAAAAAATCAATATTTTTTACTTTTTGCTATAATAAATATCCCCCAAAAATATATAAAAAAATTTATTTTCCTGAGTTTAGGCCAATATGTATACTTCTATATATATATTGGAAAAAAAATTGCAGCCCACTTGCCCACCGCTGCCACTGTGCCGACATACTGTATATCGGCGTGCAGCGGTCGGCAAGTGGTTAAAGTACAACTAAAGGGAAAACTTTTTTTTTTTTTTTTTGTTTTGAACATGGTTGAATTGGGAATAAAACCCCTGTAAGTTTTTGTTGTAGTCTATGCCCCTAATATGTAGATTCAGCCTATCTATTTGTCCTGTGTACCTCTATCATCAATAGTGAAAAAAATTCAAAATTTAGGCTTCTCCCCAGAATTGTATGGGGGGCGCTAGTTCCGGCGACTACCAGGAATTCCCTCACTTTGCTGGAATTTCCTTTCACTTTTTCACTGTTTTGGCTTTACTTTATCTAAAATGAAAAAAAAAGCCTTTAGTTCTACTGTATATTCATTTTGGGTCTGCAGCTTGCCTAGGATATGTTGTGCTCTTCTCTCTGTTGACATCTTCCCTGGCATTTTCTGGTTGTTTTCAGTGTATATCTCACCTCTATCTTCCATCTTCCTTCTTCCATCTGCTGCTCAGTCCCAGTTTTCTTAAATTTTCAATACAGTCTTGGCAAACTTGTGATTCTGCTCTGCTGTCTGACTGTTTCTGTGAATTCTTTCCCAGAAACCTCCTGACCCAGCTCTTCTGTCTGGTTGCTTAGGTCCCTTAGCTAATTCTTTTATTGGCAGTGGCACTGTCTCTTGTCCAGCATAATTCTTTTTTAATGTATTTTTTCCTTAAGATTTGCCTTTTGTCTCTATAAAATAATTTGTTACGTTAACGCTTTTCATACCTTTAAAATACTAGCTTGTTTACCAGCCTCTGTGCGTTGTGTCTGTTCTCCCCGTTTCTTTTCTTTTAATCTATTTGGCATCTGCTTGACTTTCTACAGTATCTTCGGACCCTGTTGCTCTCATTTAGCACCTGTTCAGATTTCAGTTCCTGTGACCTGGAAGTGCTCTCCAGCCAAACCTATCCCCAACATCAGCATCAGGGGAGGACAGTCCACACTTTGAAAAGCTCTGTGGTTTACAATGAAAGCCTTATAAAACACCTATATAAAAAAAGGGGGGGCGGGGGCAGGGGACTTAAAGGTTATGTCATACTGTTTGCCACTATAAATATGGCTCAGTGGCAGAACTACCAGGGTTGCAAAGGTCGCACCTGCAACTGGTCCCTGGTGTTTAGTCACTGTTGGGGGGGCCCCGGTGGGAATACTTACCTGGCTCTGAGCTAAGAGCATCTCTCTTATACAGTTTAGAGCCTGCATTGACAGTTCCCCCTCTCTCCTTCCTTGCACAGATGGGAGAAGAGAGAGACAATCTACTCTATCTCCTTCTGCTCCTCTCCTCCTGCATGTGCACCAAGGGAAGTGTGAAAGACAGGAGCTGAATGATCAAATTCATCTTCTGGGCTTCATACTTCTTGCTGTGCACACAGGAGAAGAGGGGTGGGAAGAGAAGGAGTAGATGTGCTCTCTTGTCTCCCACCCATACGAGAGATGGGGAACTGTCAGTGCTGGCTCTGAGCTGTATGAGAAATGCTCTCAACTCAGAGTCCTGCTGAGGAGGCACTGATTGGTGACACTGATAGGCAGCACCAAGAGGTTGCACTGGTGGGCACTGATATTTGACATTGATGAGCACTGATAGGTGGCACTGATGGCCATTGATAGGCGGCATTGATGAGCACTGATAGGCTGCATTGATGCGCACTGATAAACAGCATTAATGAGCACTGATAGGCACCACTAATAGGCTGAACTGATAGGGGACATTGATGAGCACTGATAGGCAACACTGATAGGTGGCTCTGAGGGGCACTGATATGCAGCATTTATGAATACTAATAGATGCCACCGATAGGTGACACTTATAGGCGGCATTGATGAGCACTGATAGGCGGCACTGATGAGCACTGATAGGCAGCACTGATGGTCACTAATAGGTGGCATTGATGAGCTCTGGCTCTGTTGGGGCTGCATTAATAATCAGGACACTGATGATCAGAGTCCTGATTATTAGTGTAAACACTGTACTGACAGTCTTGCCCCATTCCTCTCACAGACACAGCGTGGAAGGAAAAGACTGCCGATAACCAGCAAGTCTGTTTACATGTGATCAGCTGATCACATGGTAAAGGGTTGCTATGATTGGCCCTTTATCGTGATTTGTGATCAGCTGTGTCCAAAGGACTCAGCAGTCACAGAGCACGCTAGATGTGCACCCCAAGGGGCACCGGGAGCAGGGTTCTGGGAGAATGTCCATGGATGCCCTCCCTGAACTGGAATCTCAGGGCTCGGATGGAAGGGGGGGGGGGGTCAGGAGGGCTCTTCATGGTTTCTTGCACTGCGGTCCGTAAGGTTCTGATATGGCTTATCTGAAGTAGGCATGATTTAGTCATAATTAGCTTCTAAAGCATGGCAAAAAAGAATCAGATTTCATTAACATTATGAAAAAGAATTTCTTGGGAAATAAAATAGCTTATAACGTCTTAGTCTCTCAGTTTACATATGAACGGTAAAAAAAAAAAAATACAAATAAGACATATTTCTCACACTTGTTGGAACTAACAATTTGTGCAAAACAAGTCTAAAAAATACATTGTAACAATTGTATTGTTGTAACAATGTCTTTGTGAATGAAGTCTGTTCGCAGGCATCATTTACACGGGAGCCACTGCAAGTGCTGAAACACAGAGGCAAATGTCAGCTGGTCCTACAAATGCTGTACACCAGGGGTCTCAAACTAGTGGCCCTCCAGCTGTTGTGGAACTAAACGTCCCATCATGCCTCTGCCTGAGGGAGTCATACTTGTAAGCTTTGCAATGTCTCATGGGACTTGTAGTTTCACAACAGCTGGAGGGTCGCCAGTTTGATACCCCTGCTGTACACTGTGCAGAGAGGGTGGGTCCAGTTTTCTATGCAGATTTCTTAAACAGGGTATATTAATTAACACCTTCCCACCCAGCCTATAGCAGAATGATGCTGGGCGGTGGCTTTAAGATCCTGACTGGACGTCTTCACGTGGGCCAATGTGGGGTGTACAGTACGTCGGATGCAGACTCTTGGGCACAGCACATCACCAATCAGGGTAAAGGCCGATGACATAGGCTTTACTGTGTTATAGGCTCTTTAATCACAGCCAATTAAACAAATGTCGGTTATCTGCATTTCCTTTCTTCATCTCTGTCAGTTTTGGAGACAAGGAAAGCGGATAACTGACTTTCCAGTTACAGGGGACATTTGCACTGATAATCAGGGCACTGATCATCAATGCCCTGATGATCAGTGCAGTCCCATCAGTGCAGCATATCAATGCCCTTAAGTGCAAAATATCAGTGCAGTTTATCAGTGCCACCTATCAGTTCTGTCTCATCAATGCCACATATCAGTGCCAGCTATCAGTGCCCATCATTGCTGCCTATCAGTGCTCATCAGTGCCACCTATCAGAGCCCATCAATGCAGACTCATCGTTGCCTCCTCATCAGTGTCCATCAATGTGGCCTTTCAGTGCAGTGATGTAAGTAACTGAGTTAAAGTTAATGGCGTTACTTAACGCCATTCCTTTAGAGAGTAACGAGTAATCTAACTGATTACTCTTCCCCTCATGGTAACGCCGTTCCCATTACTTGGGCAGCGTTATCGCAATTACATCTATCGCCATGTGGGGCGGTAGATGTGGCGGTAGATGTAATTGCCGTAAAGCCGCAATTACATCTGCCGCCACTAGGGGCGCAACGGATCGGCACGCGCCGCGATCCAAAGCGCTTTGCGGCCTCGACCTTAGGAAAGGGCGCAGCTTTGGCCTAGCTCCTGAGTGGCGGCCATCTTGGTGCACCTGTCGGCCGTTTACAATGTGATTGCTCTGTCAAATGACAGAGCTATCACTTGTAAACAAACCGGCATCATGATGATGCCGGTTCCTCTCTCCCCCTGTGTACAGATCTGTACAGTGGAGGGGAGAAATCGGATGGCCTCCATACCCTGCCAATACTCTGCAATTCCCTGCCAATACTCTGTAATACCCTGCCAATACTCTGAAGTACCCTGCCAATACTCTGCAGTACCCTGCCAATACTCTGCAGTACCCTGCCAATACTCTGCAATTCCCTGCCAATACTCTGCAATACCCTGCAATAGTCTGCAATACCCTGCCAATACCCTGCCAATACTCTGCAATGCCCTGAAATACCCTGACAATACTCTGCAATACCCTGACAATACTCTATAATACCCAGCCAATACTCTGCCATACCCAGCCAATACTCTGCCATACCCAGCCATACCCTGCTATACTCTGCCATACTTTTCCATACTCGGTAATATCCAGCCATACTCTGCCATACTCGGTAATATCCAGCCATACTCTGCCATACTCGGTAATACCCAGCCATACTCTGCCTTCCTAGGTAATACCCAGCCATACTCTGCCATACTCGGTAATACCCAGCCATACTCGGCGATACCCAGCCATACCTAGCCATGCTCAGCCGTACCCAGACATACTTAGCCAATATTACAGTGGGGGAGATGACGTGGATATTACAGTGGGGGAGATTGTGGATATTACAGTGGGGACTATATGGTGGTGGAATTTTCACAGGTTTTTGCAAATTCAATTATTATCCGCTGATCCGAAAAATGATCCGATCCGTGACTCTGATCGAGGAATGATCCGATCCGTGAGTTTGGGGGGGGGGACAGATGTACAGAGGGTGACAGACGTGTAGTGGTGTACAGAGGGGGAACAGATATATGTGTGTGGGGGGAGGAGCAGACGTGCAGGGGGGTACAGAGGGGAAATAGACGTGCAGGGGGGAATGCGCCCCTTGCTTACAGTAATACTAGACCCGTCTCTTAGAATATAAAAAAAGTCACAGTTACTTTGCGGAGTAACTAATTACTTTTCCAATGTAGTAACTGAGTTACTAACACAATTACTTTTTGGGAAAAGTAATTTGTAACTTAACTAATTACTTTTTTTTAAATAAGATGACCAACACTGCCTATCAGTGCCCATCAGTGCAACCTATCAGTATACATCAGTGTCACCAATCAGTGCCCATCGTTGCTGCCTATCAGATCCCATCAGCACCGCCTATCAGTGCCCATCAAAAATATGCATCAAATGCATTGGAATAACCCCCTTGGACTTTAAAGGCAGAGGAATGTAATTAAAAGTAAGCTTAGTTTAGAAGGCAGTGACACCACTTTTATTAATACAAAACATGGTCAGAAGGGCAAACATAGCCCTGTAAATTTAAAAATAATGTATACAAAATAATTGGAGAGTGAATGTAAACAGTTTGAAATTACATAGTATAATTGAACCTAATGGTATCAGGTATATCCATATACTGCCAGAGTCATACTGTCAGTCCATATAGGTTTCTTGAATATCCCAACATGTTTTGTAATTACTAATATATATATTCCTTCTTCAAGGGAGTTTATATTCCGGGTGATTGTTTTTCTCCTTTCTGAAATACAAATATAATTGCTAATAGTCACATAGCAATACATAGTGTAAGCAGGACTGTTAATTTAATACAATGATTAACAATATATTCATACCTGATTAGATACTGACATTAAACAATCTACAACATATATGTACCAAACAAACATATGGATCAATTAAAAATTCCAATGTGACTGAAATAATCTGCATAGACACACCAGGTGAACAGATGCGTACCCCGGATGAGAAAAGAACACACATGCACAAGAAGCGCCCTATGGACTACACCAGGTATTTAAGGTGACAGTATCTAGAACCAAAAATGGTACACTGAAGTAAGTATAATGAAGATTTAAATTGCATAAGCATGTAGCTCAACATAGTATTTGACAAAAAGGAAAAGGGACATAGGCCGCTCAATATCCCCTTATCATAAGTCACTCTACCTTCAATCAAACTGGTGCATGTATGTCTCCATATCAACAGTATGTATAAAACATGCTACAGCAGAAATAAAATAAAAAAAGAATGAAGTTACATTTAAATTGTTACATTTAAATTGCCTTTTCCTGTCCTGCCCTTGCCCCTCTAGAAGTACTCCAAAATGCAGAAGAACACTTATTCCCTTTGCTCATAGGAAACGAGCATTGGCGCTAGACATGGGTATGTGCAAACTGGCGCGCAAACAGGAGCCGTTGCGCATCCCTGTGTGCGCCAACGCTTGCGCGCACCCGAGCGCACTTCTGCGCACCCGCACATGCTTGCGCGCATCCACGCACACCTGTGCTTGACGCTGGCGCCAAACAGTCTATTTAAACCCAGCCAGTGCCTGCCTCTAGTGCTGCTTCATCTCAGCTCCTGCATGCTCTGTTACCTGTGAAACCTATGTTCTGATCTCTGTGTTAACCCGGCTTGTTTTGACCTTCCCTTGAACTCCACCTGCATTGACCTCGGCTTGTCCTGTGACCGTTCTTCTGCCTTTTCCCGTGGCTCCTGTTTGCACTCATCTGGTTCCAGACCTGGCTTGTCTCTTGACTACATTCCTGCCTGAACCCTGCATCTGACTGTCTTGCCGTGTATGACTCAGCCTGCCTAACCCTGCTATCTGTTGCTGTCACCTGCACCAGCTGCCTGCCAAGACATTCTGGCATCTTCTCCAGCCTTCCAGCACATCCGCCCTGCTGTGTGCAAGATTCCTTGGCACTTGTGCGACTCTGCACTCTGGCACCTTCTGCTCACATTATCAGAGGCCCCGAGTTAGAGTTGTAAGGGAGGCCTTCCTCGTCCAATAGGCTAGCTATGCAGCCGGAACCATTCAAAGTGTCTTTTAGACCAAATTGAATGGTACCTGGGCCTCGTGTCCGAAGAAACAGGGTTTTGCCTGTAAACGCTTCTCATTTTAGAGAGCTGGACTCCAGGATTCAGTACTTTTGGTATCAAGGCCATTAAGTTTTACTGGCGGAGGTGCTATTACAGGTCCAGGATTGTGGGTTCTCTGAGGGTCTCCAGCTCCTGAAGGTTTGTTAACGGAACCCACCGTGAAAGGTGAAGATTGGGTCTGTTGGTTTTTACCACAGAAAACCCTGAGGCATTTAGTAAGATGCATGGTGAGCTTTTTAAAGTTATATTGTTTGTCACAATTTTTTTGAAAATGAAGAAATAGAATATGATTTTTTTCACATTTTTTTTACATAGCGGGCTACATTCACAAAGTGGTATTTAGCGCCTTCAAAAATATATTCTGCTCAGTGTATTTCAAGATTTTTTTGGGGCATTCACTAAAAAAAGCTCCTAAAATACTGCATGCGGTATTTGCCCGTGTTTTGCAATATTTTTCACATGGAACGATGCTGTAATTGACCGCAGGTCTCATCATATCCAGTGGGCTGCGCTTCTTTTCTGGTGCACACTTCTCAGGGCCCTGGCAGAAGTGAGCGACAGAAGAGAAGCCAAACAATCTGTAGTTGATGGAGCACACGGTAAGCCTTTTAACAGCTCAATTTGTCTTAGCAGTTAATGCACTTTCATGTTTGACTTATGACATATGTTTTTATTTGCATTTTCTGCCTAATTTCTTGTGTATACTTTGCTTTTGGCACATGTTTGTTCTGTATTAGATGGTTCATTTCTGCAATGTGCTTAGAGTCCTTTTTAGCTGTACATTTCTGCTGTGTCCCCCACTGCTTGCTGCACACGTTTCGTGCTTGTTTGCCTAACAATGTGAATGTTCAGCCTTTCTTCCCCATTTGTTTGAACTTGTGAAGAATGGCCAACGTGTTTTCTGTGCATTTCTTTGATATGATTTAGAAGAGAACCACAAACTACATGCAACCTTAACACAACATTTTCTTTTGCCAGACTTATCAACAGCAGAGATACATATATAGATGCTTATGTATTCCTTTTTTTAATGTTTTCTTTACTCTCAATATACATTTCAAGTCATCCACTGGAAACGATTTCTTCTCTTGTTCTTAAACGTGCTTCATTTTTTTTTCTCTGCATCTTCCAAATCTTGTATTTTTTTCTTTTCTACAGTACTAAAACATGGAGCACAAGTCACCTGCTGCATCCTTAAAGTGGTTGTAAACCCATCATTGTCATTTTTACCTATAGGTAAGCCCATAATAAGGCTTACCTATAGGTGGTGGAATGTACACTGCACCAATGATGTCATCGGCGCATACACTGTGAAGAAACACCCCTCCGTGCCGTTTCTTCACTCTCAAGTGACTGACGGCTCCCGCACTCATGTGGGGGAGTGACGTCACGTGGCTCCGGCCAGTCACAGAGCTTGAGTCCGTGGCCCCTGGAAGGAGGAGGGGCAAAGACGGATGTTGCCACCAGCGGGGACATCACGGACAACGCAGGCTTCATTTGCAGATAAGTGTCGCACAATGAGCTAGTATGCAATGCATACTAGCCCATTATGCTTTAACTTTGCAAGGGAACAAAGAGGAAGTAAAACCCATCAGGGCTTACTTGCTCTTTAAAGCATCCATGGTCCAATGTAAGTTTGTATTATTAATACCTACATATGCATGTGTTCAGAATTGCAGTTAGAGGATGCATTAATTTCTGGGCAATATATTGGTTTTATCTTTTTATTTCTTTATGCTAATGAAGGTTTTTGTAAGCAGGCATACAACAAAGTTTTTGTGTGGCGTAAATGTTTGCCTAAGATATCTCCAAAAATCTTTGTGTAAAATGAATCTATTGCACATGTGACACATGTTCAAGCAAGGGCTCAGAGCGTGAACAGAAGTTGCTGAAATGATCAGCTTGTGTTGAAGCAAGAGGGTTACAGACAGCCTGATATGGGCCCACTTCCTGTATTCCCTTGTAGCAACCACAGCCTTTTCATCAAAAGCAAACTACACGGTAAAAGTTGATGCATACCTTGAAATATAGCTTTGTATCAAGCACTGTCAGACTTGATGGCCACACTCATGGTTATTGGATTAAGGGATTGGTGGAATAGTGTCCTTATCAGTGTCTTGAAACTCAATATCCAGGAGCAATCCTGCAAGATGGGCTAAGCTAAGGATGCAGCAAGCCAAAAAAAACATGTTATCAACTTTTTCAGGGCTATAGCACAAAAAAACACCAGATAGTGATATACAGTGGAACCTGCTTTTAAGAACCCCATAGGTCCGCTCAATGACACATCTTGTCTTGGTAATTGGTACATTATTGCAAGATTCTGAAGATGATGAGCACCTCAAGAGTTGTGCTAGCAGCCAGGGCAGACTAGGATAGCCAGAATCACCTATAATCCAGTTTGAAAATGCAATAGAACAGCAATAATATATCAGGGTGAGTGGTAGTAATAGGAACATTTCTTCCCTACATTTTGCTTTTCATTGCTAAACATAATTGTAATGTGAAGGCCTTAGGCCATATGTAAAGTGACTTAGTTGGAAATAGTTGCACCAGGTTGAGGATCTGGTTTAACTATTTCTTTAACAACCAAGACTAAAAATCTGCTGTGTATATTTTGTGAGCAAGGTGTGAGAAGTGAACACAGGAGTGTAACATATGAACATATACTTCCATGTATGATGTATGTGGCATGCACTGAGACATACAGTATTTCATAATAAAAAGTGCCTTACCAAGAATCCAGCCTCTGATTATTCTGTTAGTGTCAAAATGTGGCAGAGTTGTGTTTGCTTTAATATGCGGGCAGCATGGACAGATCCTGGGAAGCCAGTGATCACATTTCTGATGAATATGTTTGCATCGCAGACAACTTGTTTCCCTCATGTTTCATGAGTGGTACACCCTCCTATTATGGTAGATGTGTTCTTTATCAGAGGGGGCAAAAAAGGCACATGGGTAGAGTCTACAACTCCCATAACATTGGGAATCCCAGCAACCGCATATAAATCAGTCTTCAGATATCTATATCTTTAGATATATTTGGGGAATTTACACCTGAAACCCTTCAGAGCCTTAGCAAACAAACTTGAGAAAGATGGCTGGGATACCCCCATCATCTTTCCCGCTACCATCTGATAGGAGAACTTGCCCAGAAAATGCAGGAAAGCCAGCAACTTGTTCATGGGTAGAATGGCCTGAAACTCTAACAAATTGGCCTCAAATAGCTCCATTAGGGATGTAGAGGAGGGCAATGCAATGTTCAGCTGGTTATGCTAGCCAAATGCTCATTAGATTGTGATTTGGTGCACTTTTTTAAACCTTTCCATGCCCTGCCCATTGAGGTGTGATGACCAAAGTCATCACTTCCATCATTACCGCATGCCTGGATCATTACTAATTACTGCATGCATTTATATAATCATTGTGAATTGAGTTAAACAGCTGTTCATGTGGTAAAAAAAATTGTATAAAAATGGTATAGTGAATTGACAGTTTAAGGATCACTTGTGATATTTGGGAAAATGTGTGTGTGTGTGTGTGTGGGGGGGGGGGGGGGGGTGATCAGGGATTTTTGTTTTACATTTTGTTTGTTGTTACAATAAAGATCATTACAACAGCAGCGTTTTTAACTGTCATGAATGGGTTAACCATTCATGACAGCTGTGATCACTATTGGCTACAGCTAATCACATGGTACAGGGTGCTGTGATTGGCCCAGGGACCATGTGATAGCTGTGGGTCAGTCACAGAATAGGCACATAGCTGATATGAATTAATTCATTCATAACAGCTTTTGTTGATATTGTGATCATGTGATCACATAGTGATCACATGATTGCCAGGCCCGAGTACCAGTATCTGCAATCTGCTGTTTCAAGTGGTCGTGGGGCACGCTATGTGCTCCTAAACCCAGCGTAGGCACATGACGTACAGGTACATGAGTGTGCCTGCACATGCCAACCTGCTACAGTATATGTACTGTGGCAGGTCAGCAAGTTATTAAAGTATAACTAAAGGCAAAACTTTTATTTTGTTTTGTCAGAATGGAGAGGGATTTTCAGTTTTTATTGCTTTCTGTACCCTCGTTATGGAGATTCACCCTCTCTGTTACTCATTTGTTCACCATTATTATTGAAAGTGAAAGTAATAGAAAATCCAAAATGTTGGGTTGTCCCCAGAAAAGTAATAGAGGGGAAATCTTCCAATGGGGCAGTAGTTCTGGTGACCTGGGTGTCATCAAAGAAATGCCTTTATTTTCAAGGATTTCATCTCACTTCCTGTTTGGCTATGGGGCAGGAAGTGAAGATAAATCTCCACAATGGGACACAGATGGTGAAAAAAAATCTGCCGGGTTATATCTATCCAACATATATATATATATATATATATATATATACATATATATATATATATATATATATATATATATATATATATATATATATATATATATATATATATATATATATATATATATATATATATATATATATATTACGTTTTATTAAAGATTATTGGTTCCTATAGCTCTGCTAATTGTTATTACACTTTCAAAACAAAACGTATTTTATATACTTTAAGTTTATATGTTCTGTTCTTTAAGTTTGTTTCTAGTTTTCTAGGTTTCAGTTTGATGAGCCTGCTCATCAGTTAGGAAGCAATCTAACTTTGTTTCACAGCAAATAAGATGGACTGTCTTGAGAATCAGTTGGGTTCTTTCTAATTTCGAGAGCAGACTCCATTTTATTTCAAGAACGAGACATAACACTATTGATGAGCAAAATGGCACCCAGTGAGAGAAGTGTTTCACAAAACGATATGGTTCCACCTCCAATTTGCTGCTAGATCGTGAGACATAGCAGAAGTAGCATTATTTTCTTCTTTGTTGCTCAGCAAAAAGGTATAAATTTCAGAGAGGAGGAATATGTACTGTATATAAGCTAGCTACATTGTTAACTAGATACCTATCAAGTGCAAGTGACTTTTTGTGCACATTTGCAACAAAATTACATTCTTGTTGGTAATATTTACTTCAAACAATCTGGTGCCAAATACACATCCTCATCAGAAGCACGTTCAAAAGAGTTGCAGTGAAATTTCTGACCACAAGAGGAGGGATTTTACAGAAAAATCTATAAGTACATTTATTTTTTAAATTTTAACCACTTAACCTCCAGAAGCTGGGTAACCCTTCAAGACTAAACCATTTTTTGCTATTCGGCATTGTGCGACCAAGGCAGCCATCAGCAGTGATGTAAGTAACTGAGTTAAAATAAACCGAGTTACGTAACGCAGTTACTTTAGAGGGTAACGAGTAATCTAACTGATTACTCTTCCCCTCATGGTAACTCAGTTCCCATTACTTGGGCAGAGTTACCTCAATTACATCTACCGCCCAGGAGGCCCCGCCGTGGCCGCGTTGCCTGGCCGTTCGTTCCGCCGCGGGGAGGGGGGCTTTCGTCCGCTGAGCTGAGAGAGGCTGAGACTCAGAGAGACTGTCTGGACCACCCCCTCCCGCCCTGCCTATCCAGAGAGAGAATGTATGGATGCGGGGCGGACATTGAAAAATGAAGTCAGCTGACACCAATCGAGTGAAGGGGAGGGTTTCTCTCTCACCCCATGAGGAAAGGCATCCCTGGAGGCATTCAAGTAAGTGATTAATGATTCGCATTGCAGTGCAATCGATCCATTCCAAGTTCTCCACCACCTCTGCTTCTTACTGATCCCATCCCTACCCACCCACCATCACTTCTACAACAGAGGTGATGGGGGGGATAGGGTAGGAATGAGATAAGTGGTGGTGGGGAACGGGATCAGTAAGAGGCAGAGGTGGTGGGAGAGGATGGCACCACCACCGCTGCCACCCCCCCAAGTACCATGCTGCCTGCCACCCTCCCAGTACACCACCGCTGCCACTCCCCAAAGTACCACCGCTGCAACTGCCAGCCCCCCCAAGTACCACCACTGCCATCCCAAGTACCACTGCCACCACCCCTCAAATACCACTGCTGCCAACCCTCAAGTACCACCGCTGCCACCCCCCTCAACATTTGGGTTCAAATAAATACCAAATATTCTAAAATACTGTATGTAGTGTTTTTATTCTTCAATCAGTTAATATAAACATCTTTGGTATTAAAGATGTTATAGAACGTAATTGCATTATAGAATATTTAAAAAAAGTCACAGTTACTTTGCTGAGTAACTAATTACTTTTCCAATGTAGTAATTGAGTTACTAACGCAATTACTTTTTGGGAAGTAATTTGTAACTTAACTAATTACTTTTTTAAAGTACGATGACCAACACTGGCCACCTGAAATTTCGGGGACCCTTACACAGCTTTAGGCCTGGGCCCCCCTTGACCACCAACATTTCCTAGTGCCTACCCACTGCCTGCACCACTGAATCTGCTCACTGACATCCCATACCCACTCCTCCTCCTTCCCATGTCCTCTTCCTCCTCCTCCTCCTCCTTAAAGCCACTTTCACACTGAAGCGCTGGCTGCGTTGATCGTAAAGTGCTGCTAGTTTTAGCGGCGCTTTACCGTCGTTTTAGCAGTGCTTTTTGGCCGCTAGCGGTGCACTTTTAACCCTTTTTCTGCTGCTAGCGGGGGTAAAAAGTGCCCCGCTAGTGGCCGAAAAGCACTGCTAAAACAACAGTACAGCGCAGCTAAAACGAGCAGCACTTTACCGTCAACACGGCCAACGCCTCAGTGTGAAAGTGTCTTTATTGCTTTCTGTCTATGGTCTTCATGCTCACAGCTTTGGCAGCGCTGGCCATTGTTTTTAATGGCACGAGCGGTTTCAGGAGCACTGTATACACCGCTCCCACACCGCTCCAAAGATGCTGCTTGCGGGACTTTTTTTGCTGTCCTGCAATCACACCGCCCCAGTGTGAAAGCACTCAGGCTTTCACACTGGGTCTGCAGAAGAGGCAGTTTAAAGGTGCTTTTCAGGCACTATTTTTAGCTCAAAAACGCCTGTAAAATACCTCAGTGTGAAAGTGGCCTAACAGGACAGATTCTGCAATCAGCAGACCCACATGAAAAGTTACCTGGGTGGGGGGTGCATACATTATGAGATATCAAAGTATTTTAGACACTACCTGTAACATAACATTCAACTTAGGATGTGTGTTCAGACACAGCTACTCACCAGCATCTGCAGGGGGAGGAGCCAGGACATTGATGCAGAAAAGGGTAGAAAGGAGCCCTGTCATTGCATGCTGATGAATGGAGGGGTGTGTCAGGGAGAGCTTCCTGCCAATCACCTCTTATCTCTCCCCAGCACTCCACACCTCATCTTCTCCTTCTGCTGCAGGGATGTGCTAGGGCATGTAAGCAATCTCTGTGTTCTCCTCCTGCCACCTGATCTCCTCAATGTCTGCAGCTCTGTCACTTGTGATGTGAAGGAGATCAGGCACTGGAAGGAGGAGAACATCAGATGAGACCAGGGCTGGACTGGGACAAAAATTTGGCCCTGGACTTCATCCAGATTGGCTCACTCCAATTTTGAAAACAAGCACAAAAACAGTATGCTGCGCACTTGCATGAGAGTGACGTCATCACGGCCCGGCTAGCCACATAGCAGGAGTATGCAAACCCAGAAGTAAGATCAGGTTAAGGGGGAAGCCCCCGGCAGCAGTGACAGTGCACTACTGGAGGGCTTTGCTTCAAAGGTAAGTTGACAATAAAATTGTGCCCATACTGTAAGGACTTGTTTAGTTCCAGACAGCATGAAAAAGGAAGATTTGCTTACTTGATCCTCCTTCCTGTTAGACTGGTCCTCAGAGTCTTCTCTCCCCATGCTCCAAGGTCTTCTGATGTCATCAAGACTGATGCAGAAACCATAACACCAATTTTTCCCATTGGGCCCCCTTCATTCTATAGGTTCCTTCTTCTAGGCCCCCTACATACCATACAACCCCTACATTCCATAGGGTCCTTCTTCCCATTGGGGGCCCCCTTCATTCCATAGGGTCCTTCTGATAGGACCTCTACATCTTAAATATTCATTCCTTAGGACCCCTTCTTCCCCCAAAAGCCTCTTCATTCCATGGTTCCCCTGATGATCTTTTATTTTCCAGTCCCCCTCTACCCCCTGGTGTCCCCCTGTCACCTGCCCAAAGTCTGACTCTGCATTATATATTTTAAAATAAACCACTAATGCACACACCTATTTTTGATCAATCGCAGTAGTGAGAAGCTGCCAACATCAAACAGGTTAACACAAACCCACAGATAAATTGAATATATAGCAAAGGATGTGATGCTAACCAGAATAACATCAAAAATACATTTGGTGCAAATAATGATTCAAATAATATGCAAAATCCAACATAGCTAAAAGTACATCAAAAGTCTCAAATAATATTGAAATGTGCATAAAAAAAATTTCAGCGAAAAATTAATATATAAACCATTCCTTATAAAACCATTATAACCTTTGGATATAATGGTTTTATAATTAAAACCATTATATCCAAACTATGTCCTTGGTAGTAAAGCGCAAAAAGAATGCAAAAAAAAAAGGGAGTTTTAATTATAAGCATGGTTTATATATGAATTCTTTTGTTCTTTTGGCAATTTTGGTGAACTTTTAGCTACCGTATGTTGGATTTTGCATATTATTTTAATCATTATTTTCACCAAATTTATTTTTTATGTTATTTTATTTAGCGCCACATCCTTTGCTCTATATATATATATATATATATATATATATATATATATATATATACAGCCATATTCTATATACAGCTATATGCTATAAACAGTATATATATATATATATATATATATATGCTATATATAGTATTCAATGGCTGTGCTGGGCCGGCCGGTTACCTGGACGGGTTCCAGCATCACCACCATCCTCCGGCCTCCCTCATCTCCCGGGGACTTCTCTGCCTGTCCGCTGCTCTCAGGACATCACATGGCGGCCCCCGGCTCATTTAAACTCACAGTGTCCATTACCGCGGGGGGCGCCGTTGATAGCCGAGTTTTGTTAGCTGAAGCTGAAGAGCTGTCGGAGAGGAAGAGGGCGGGGGAAGCCGAGCGGTGACGGAAAAGGACGACTGTGGGCCGGAGATGGCCGAAGATCTGTGCAGTGCCAGTGTTCTGAAAGCACCGAGTGGGGGCGAAAAGAGCCGAAGTGCCCTGCGCTGCGCTCAGAAGTACAGCGGTGCTCAAATTAATGGCTGTGCAAGTAGTGCAGCCATTAATTTGGCAGGCTGTCACTGAAACCGGCCCACTGAGCCATCGGCCCACTGGGAAACTCCCGGTAGTCCCGATGGCCAGTACATGCCTGGATGAGACCAGCAGGTGCCCCCCCAGTTTCAGTCCTGTTCCCAGTCACAAGGAGCTGTCCCACCATGGCTGTGAGACTCTCCATACCTTCAGCCACTCCGCTACACTTCCTGGTTGCCTGGGCAACATAAAGCTCACTCCTCACAGATGTCGCCGATTAGACGCCTCGGGATACTATAGTATTGGTATATGTACAATGTATGTATGTTTAAAAAAAAAAAAAAAAAAATTCTTATCTTTTTCCAATAGACCTTTTCTATACTTATACATACCCCTGAAGAAGGAGAATGCATAGGGTACTCCATGCAATCAGTGTGTATGCAGATTATCAGTGTATTTGTGCATTCCTTGTTTTATACATTTTTCTTATAATACTATTTCAATAAAAAAAAATCTTTTTGTACTTTACAAACTTTATACTTATTGTATGTGCCTAAAAAGTCCACCACTAGGGGTGTTCTAGTTTTTGGTATACAAAAAAAGACTGACAAAAATCAAATGTCTTCATCAATTTAGGCCAATATGTATTCTGCTACATATTTTTTGTAAAAAAAATCCCAATGAATGTATATTGGTTTTCACAAAAGTTACATCATCTACAAACTATGGTATACTTGTGTTTATTTATTTTTTTAGTCTTATTTTTTACTAGTAATGGTAGCAATAAGCGACTTATAGTGAGAATGTGATATTGCGGTGGACAAATTTGACACCTAACTGCTATTTTTGAAACTTTTTGGGGACAAGTGACACTAATACAGTGATCAGTGCTAAAAAATATGCATTATTACTGTACTAATGACACTGGCAGGGAAGAAGTTAACATCAGGGGCGATCAAAGGGTTAAATGTGTTCCCTGGGAGTGATTAATAACTGTGTGGGGGGGGGGGGGTGCTTTCACTGGAGGAATATAAAGATCTGTGTTCCTGCTTAGCAGGAACATTCCTCTCTCACAGAACGGCGGTCTGCCTTGTTTACATACATAGGCAGGGCTTTAGGGTTTAAAAGGATAGGAGCTTCTCGTTAGAATAGAACTGGAGTGCTAGAATGTCTTCAAATGGATATTCCTGTCTTAAAAAGTCTTCAGAGATCCCCGGAAGAAAATCAAGGTTCCCCCGTAAAGTGGTTAAAGGGCTCGGGAGAGGGTCAGATGTAACTAGGGATGAGCTTCAAGTTCGAGATCAACTCATGTTCGACTTGAACATTGCCTGTTCGCCTGTTCGGCGAACAGTGAACAATTTAGGGTGTTCGCGGCAAATTCGAAAAGCCGCAGAACACCCTGTACAAGCCTATGGGATTAATCTAAAGTGCTCATTTTAAAGGCTAATATGCAAGTTACTGTCCTAAAAAGTGTTTGGGGACCCGGGTCCTGCCCCAGGGGACATGTATCAATGCAAAAAAAAAGTTTTAAAAACGGCCGTTTTTTTCGGGAGCAGTGATTTTAATAATGCTTAAAGTGAAACAATAAAAGTGTAATATTCCTT
This sequence comes from Lithobates pipiens, assembly GCF_037356315.1. Lineage (NCBI taxonomy): Eukaryota > Metazoa > Chordata > Amphibia > Anura > Ranidae > Lithobates > Lithobates pipiens. Next base: position 446,166,579 of record NW_027507903.1, read on the forward strand.
TAAATTTCGTACCTGGGGGTGTCTATAGTATGCCTGTAAAGGGGTGCATGTTTCCCGTGCTTAGAACAGTCCCTGCACAAAGTGTCATTTCTGCAGGTAAAAAAGTCATTTAAAATCACTTGCGGCTATAATGAATTGTCGACTCCCCGTAATACAGAGAACAGTCATTGAAAGTCATTGATAAAAAAAAAAAAAAAGCGTGGGGTTCCCCCAAATTCAATTACCAGGCCCTTCAGGTCTGGTATGGATATTAAGGGGAACCCAGCGTCAAATAAAAAAAAAATGGAGTTCCCCCTAAAAATCCATACCAGAGCCTTTATCCGAGCACGCAACCTGGCAGGCCGCAGGAAAAGAGGGGGGACGAGAGAGCACCCTTCCCTTCTGAATTGTACCAGGCCACATGCCCTCAACATTGGGAGGATGCTTTGGGGGTCACAGACCCCTCAAAGCACCTTGTCCCCATGTTGATGAGGACAAGGGCCTCATCCCCACAGCCCTGGCCATTGGTTGTGGGGGTCTGCAGGCAGGGGGCTTATCAGAATCTGGAAGCCCCTTTAACAAGCGGACCCCCAGATCCTGCCCCCCCTGTTTGAAATGGTAAGGGGGTACGAAAGTACCCCTACCATTTCACAAAGAAAGTGTAAAAGAATGTTAAAAAAGACAAACACACTTTTGAAAAAGTCCTTTATTAAAAAAAAAAATTTTTAAAAAAAGATTCCAGCGGTGGTAATCGACTCTTGCTATCCAGCGAAGGATGATCATCTCTCCGGGGTCCAGCGATGGCTAATCTGATCCAGTGACGGGTGATCTCTCCCTCCAGTCCAGCGCAGCGCCACTGGCGGAGACACTGCGGGGATCCCGGCAGCCTGACATTTCTTATATGAGGAGGGCGGGGCCACCCATCAACTGACCCCGCCCTCCTCTGACGCAGGAGGGAAAACCTGGCTTCCTCAATGATGTGTGGGTGACCCCGTCCCCCTCTGATGTAACGCAAACCTGCATTGTTCCCTTGTTAAAGGGGGCTTCCAGATTCTGATAAGCCCCCGCCCGCAGACCCCCACAACCACCAGCCAGGGTTGAGGGGATGAGGCCCTTGTCCTCATCAACATGGGAACAAGGTGCTTTGAGGGGTCTGTGACCCCCAAAGCATCCTCTCAATGTTGAGGGCATGTGGCCTGGTACGGTTCAGGAGGGGGGGGGGGCGCTCTCTTGTCCACCCCTCTTTTCCTGCAGCCTGCCAGGTTACGTGCTCGGATAAAGGGTCCGATATGGATTTTTAGGGGGAACTCCACGCCATTTTTATTTTTAAATTTGGCGTGGAGTTCCCCTTAAAATCCATACCAGACCTGAAGGGTCTGGTATGGATATTTAGGAGGAACCCCATGCAATTTTTTTAATTTGAGGCGGGGTTCCCTTTAATATCCATACCAGACCTGAAGGGCCTGGTAATTGAATTTGGGGGAACCCAACACTTTTTTTTTATCAATGACTTTCAATGACTTCTCTGTATTATGGGGAGCCGACAATTCATTATAGCCACGAGTGATTTTAAATGACTTTTTTTCCTGCAGAAATGACACTTTGTGCAGGGACATTTCTAAGCACAGGAAACATGTGCCCCTTTACAGGGATACTATACACATCCCCTGGGTCCGAAATTTAAAGGAATATTACACTTTTATTGTTTCACTTTAAGCATTATTAAAATCAGTGCTCCCAAAAAACAACCGTTTTTAAAACTTTGTTTTGCATTGATACATGTCCCTTGGGGCAGGACCCGGGTCCCCAAACAGTTTTTAGGACAATAACTTGCATATTAACCTTTAAAATTAGCACTTTAGATTTTGAACGTTCGAGTCCCATAGACTTTAATAGGGTTCTAAAGTTCACACAAAGTTTAGGTCTGTTCGCAGGTTCTGGTGCGAACCAAACTGGGGGGTGTTCGGCTCATCCTTACTTGTAACCAAGCCTTTCTACAGGCCAGAAATGTAGGGTAGATGAGCAGGTGAGCTGAGAAGGCGTTGGGCCAGGTCTTAGAGGGTAGCCATGGGTGAAGATGTAGTGGTCCTGATGAAAAGGCTTTCTCTAGGAATACCCATGACTTTTTTGAGGCATGAATGTTCCAGTCAGCGATTCTTGTGAGGTGACAGGCGTTATTGTATTTTTGGAGATCTGGCAAACCTATTCCCCCTCTAGACTTAGGTAGTGTGAGTTGGGAGAACTTAATGTGGGGCGAAGAGCCCCTCCATAGGAAGGTGGAGCAAGATTTTCGGTATGATATGAAGAAACTTGCTGGTAGGCAGATTGTAATTGAGTGCATTAGGTAGAGGAGGCGAGGCAGAACAATCATTTTAATCAGAGCTGCACACCCCAACCAAGAGACATTTAGGCCCATCCAATCTTTAAGGTGTTGTTGGGTCTGAAGAAGGGCTGGGTGGACATTTTTTAAGTACAAGTCTTTTAGGCGAACTGGGATACAAATGCCAAGATACGTGAGTGTATCTTGTTCCCACCAAAATGGAAATGACTCTTGACAGTGTGCCACTACATGAGGAGGGAAAGAGACGTTGAGTGCCTGTGATTTTGTGTGGTTGATTTGGAGGTTTGAAAGGGTACCCAAGTCGTCTATATCTTTGAGGAGATTGGGTAAGGAAATATGGGGCGATTGTAAAGAGAGCAAAATGTCATCAGCGAAGGCTGCAACCTTGAATTTTTCTGTCCTTCACAGTGATCCCTTGAATATTTGAATTACCTCTAACCCTATTAAGGAAGGGTTTGCAGAGAGAGTATGTATATCAGTGGTGAAAGTTAGCATCCCTGTGCCATTGCTGATGGGAAAGGCGTCCGACAGGTGGCCATTGACCTTCACTGCTGCAGAGGGACCGGTGTACAAGGCCATAATATATGATAGCATGCGGGTCCCTAGACCAATAGCTTTGAGTGCCTCCTGCATGTAGTTCCAGGCCACCCTGTCAAACGCCTTCTCAGCATCTAATGAGAAGAAGAATCCATGTGTTTTGGAGGATGTGAGCCTGTGATGTAAATTTAGTGTGCAGAGGGCGTTGTCCCTGGCCTTACGTCCAGGGACAAAGCCAACCTGGTCTAAAGAGAGCAGGCCAGGTACCAACGGGAGTAATCTGTTAGCTAAAATCTTTGCATAGATTTTGATGTCCACGTTTAAGAGGGATATCGGTCGATAGTTTGCGACCAAAGAAGAATCCTTACCCTCTTTAGGGATCACCGCGATGTGTGCTGCTAACATTCTGCCTGGCTTGATCTGGGGGTCCGATAGAGCATTAAATGTGTCCAAGAGTTTAGGGGCTAATGAGTCAATGAAGGCTTTATAGTACTGGAGGGAGAATCCATCCTGACCCGGGGATTTGTCCGTTTTCATTTGTTTCATAGCTATATCTAGTTCCGACTTCGAAATAGGGTCTTTCAGATCTAGTGCCTGTTGAGAAGATATTGGTTTTTGGGCTGTAGCTGGAGAGGAATTCCGTAATTAGTGTGGTGCATGACTCAGTGGTGTTCTGTGAGGAAATGGTGAGTTGCAGATTATATAGTTTGAAGTAAAATCTCTCAAATTCTTTAGCAATATCCTCATTCTTGACCAGAAGATCTCCCCGAGAATTACATATATGATGAATTGTAGAGGAAAGTTCAGAATTTTTGACTGTCCGTGCCAAAAGGTGACCACACTTGTTGCCCTGTTCATAGAAAATCCTCTGGCCAAGGATGTATCATCTCCTAGAGCGTTTGCCCAACTCCTGAAGAAGCAGGGTCCGGCTATGTGTTAGTTCCTGTAGAGTGGCTTGTGCGTGGGTTCATTTGTGAGAGGTTTCGAGGGAGTTGATAGTCCTAATAAGAGAGTTTATGTATTCTTGGTGTTGTTTCTTAGCTTTTTTGGCCAGGGCGATTAGCTCACCTCGAATCACGCACTTGTGTGCTTCCCATAAGGAGACTGGAGAAATCTCCAGGTTCGAGAAATATTGCTGTAGTCTTGTGTGTATGTGGTCTGTCTAAAGGATCTTCGAGGAGGGAATCTGGCTGTTTTTTATCCCAGCTTTTCAGTGAGAAGAAACAGCCAGATCACTGTTCTCTGCACAAAGAGTTCTGTGTGTTTGTAAACAAAGAACTTGGTGTGTGATTGGACACAGACAATCAGCAGGTTTCAGCCAAAGTCATTGCCTGAAATATGCTGCCAAACTTATGTTATGTCCAATCACAGCACAGGTCAGCAGGGGGACACAACCATGTGCCAACCAGACTTGAAAGTAACACGTACGTTGCTGAGCCTGCACCTGCCACCCGCTCGCAGTATAATTACTGTGGACTGGTGGCAGGTAGTTAAAGGAAAACTTGGATTTGGGTGAATTGTTTTACAATTTTTAAAGCCCTGTATTGCCATGGCTACCTAAGTACTTTTTTATAGTAGGTATATAAAACAATTACTTTTAGCTACCATCTGGAAGAAAGGGTTATTTTACTATATAAAAGCTAATTAACTTGTTTTACTGGTTTGAAAAGGCTGGTTAAACAGGCAGTCACATTGGCAGAAAATAGTGAGGGCAGGAAATTAGATAACAGTCATAGATGGACATAGAGACCTGGAGTCTGAAAGAAAGAACCAGCTACTGTATGCTCATGCTCCTTAAGCAACTGTAGCGCTTGGCTTTATTTTTTAAATGTAAATGTTCCTAAAACCACAGTTGGGTTTTGGGGTTAATTGTTCTAAATGATGGTCTCAGTACCAGTTTGGCTGGATTGCACTGTGTTCTGCTTGACCATAGATGTCGGTGTCACCTCTGGCAAGTATACAAACGCTGTCCGGTTGGACGCATTGGGTGCCAATCTCTCTCGGAACCAACCAGTGAGTGTGTCATCTTGCTGGCCATTCTGGGAGGGCGTACTTAAGGTGCTGAGATCACATGATACAGGGTTCCGGTCCAGAGGATTGTTCCATCTTCTTCCTGACCAGCCCTCAGGGGCCCTCATGGCCTGGGATGCAGATCTATCCGTTTCTGAGTCTCGGGTCTGGCTAGTCCAAGGTGCAGTAACTGGAAGGAGGATTCCAAGGTGGTCTGGTGCCGTCTCGTCTTTGGAGAGGCCCAGCAACTGAGAACGCAATATGGGAGGACTCTTCAGAAGAGGGCCATGCAGGAGGCTGCTCGGTAAGCTAAGTTGACAGACACCAGGTGAATCCACACTCGTATGGTATCGCCGGACCGGCTGCAAGATACTGGTACCATACGAGGGTTTTCTAACTTTAAATATCCTTCAGTTACAACCAAGTCTGTGGCAGAGACATTTACAAGTTCATTTACAAGTTCTACAACCAATTCTGTGGCAGTCTGGCAGAGACTTTTTCTCTATCTGAACCATCTATCGGTTGCTAAATCTGCCGAGAGGAGATTTATCCGATGGCTGTAATATCCAGTTGTGAATGACTATTCTCTGGATGCTAAAAAAGAGAAAATTGAGTAGGTCTGGTTGAAAATTGTTGTGCCGCATCCAGTAAGGTTAGAAAAGAAAAGGGAGTTCCCTTGGGGGTGGATTTTTTAGGCACGTACACAAAAGAATGTATAGGCAATATATTCTTGGCAAATTTGTCTATTATTGTAATGATCTGCTGTTTGTATCTCAATAGACTTATAGTCCATACTGTATATCTGCCTCTGAAGAAGGAGTATATTGCTGTTTTTTTTCTTCATGCATGATTTCACCCTTTAAATAAATTTAGAATTTTACGATATATTCTTTTGTGTATGTGCCTAAAAAATCCACTACCAGGGGAACTCCCTTTTCATTCTCTGAATGCTATGGTGAGAGTTTTATGCAGTTCCAAGAGTGCCTGAACCTAAACAATATTTGTGGGAACATCTTTTTGTACCCACAAGTAGAGCTTTGTTTTGATGGTATTTGATTGCCTCTGCTATTTTATTTTTTTGCGATATAAACGCAAAAAGACTGAAAATTTTGAAAAAAATTATATTTTCTAATTTTTGTTATAAGAAAAATCCAATAAACTTAATTTTAGTCATACATTTAGGCCAAAATGTATTCAGCCACATGTCTTTGGTAAAAAAAAATCAGCAAATAGCTTGGGTGTCTACTTTCCAAAATGGAGTCATGGGGGGGGGGGGATTGAACTGTCCTGGCATTTTATGCACAACATTAGAAGCTTATGTCACACATCACCCATTCTTCTAACCACTTGAATACAAAGCCCTTTCTGACACTTTTTGTTTACATTAAAAAATTTAGGGGGGGGGGGGGGGGGTTGTGCCATCTGGGCATTCCATGGCCTCCGAAACTGTGATAGGCAGTGAGGAATGAAATCAAAAATTTACACCCTTAGAAAGCCTGAAGGCAGGGTCCCGTATGCGGCTAAGCTCCCAAAAAGACTCCCACATGTGGTATCCCCATACTCAGGAGAAGCAACAGAATGTATTTTGGGGTGTAATTTTCACATATGCCCATGGCGTGTTTGAGCAATATAGCATTCACATCACCCATTCTTCTAACCACTTGAATACAAAGCCCTTTCTGACACTTTTTGTTTACATGAAAAAAATTTTTTTTTTGCAAGAAAATTACTTTTAACCCCCAAACATTATATATTTTTTCATTTTTTTCACACAGTATTTGCGCAGCGATTTTTCAAACGCATTTTGTTTTTGGAAGAAATACACTTTTTTCAATTATAATGCACTAAAACAGACTATATTGCCCAGATTTTGATGAAATAAAAAAGATGATCTTAGGCCAAGTACATGGATACCAAACACAACATGCTTTAAAATTGCGCACAAACGTGCAGCGGCGACAAACTACATACATTTTTGAAAGCCTTTAAAAGCCCTTATAGGTTACCACTTTAGATTTACAGAGGAGATCTACCTTTGCTGTGATTCCTCATATGCATGGTACAATTGCTGATTTCATACCGACGCTTGCATTCGCCTTTGTGTGAGAGCGGGGGGGGGGGCAGGGTGCTTTTTTTTTTTCTTATTTATTTTGCTTTGTTATTTTATCTTTAAATTGTCTTCATTTTTTTTTTATCATTGTTATTGTTATCTCAGGGAATGTAAATATCCCCTATGATAGCAATAGGTAGTAACAGGCACTCTTTTATGAAAAAATTGGGGTCTATTAGACCCTAGATCTCTCCTCTGCCCTAAAAGCATCTGCGCACACCAAGGTCAGTGTGATAAAATGCTTTCTCAATTTCCCAATGGCGCTGTTTATATCCGGCGAAATCTAAGTCATGAAATGCTCGTAGCTTCTGGTTTCTTAGACCATAGAGATGATTGGAGCCATTCTGGTCTCTGATCAGCTTTATGGTCAGCTGGCAGAACCACCGGCTGCATTCTCAGATTCCCTGTTGGGACAGAAGAGCCAGAGAAAACCATGGAAGACGGTGGAGGGGGACATTCCCTCCCACTGCTTATAAAAACAGTCTAGAGTCTAATTAGCCGCTAGGATTGCTTTTACATGAAAGCCGACTGCTGGCTGAAAATAATGATACCAAGTCGATATCTTAACCCGCAGGCATCATTCTGGTATAACCACTCAAAATCCAGAAATATACCAGTAAGTTGCTGGTCCTTGTTGGGCATATATTGTAATATTTTTTTTTTCATGCAGCCTGTTGGCTGAAGGAAAAAAAAAAAGATTGATTGGTGGGTACCATTAGAATACCTCCCTTCATCCACCCACTTCTAATGATGAGCATACATGCACCATTTTGTTTTTAACTGTGGTGGTGAAATCACCTCCTACAGCACTGGAGTCACGGCTTTATGTATCATGGGAGTAAACGGTGTTGCTGTCAAGATAAATAAATCCGCACTGTAGCTGAATGGCATACCTGCTAAGCAAATTATGGTTAACAATAAAATAAAGTAACATTACAGTATAACAGTAAGACATACCATACCTGCAAAGCAAATACAAAAAAAAGCATACTAAAAAATAAACAATTTTTTAATGCAACCTGTGCCTAAAATATATATATGCCAAAGCATGGGGGCATCCGCCCCAAAAGTTAGGAGCAAATCACTCCTCCACCCCTGCTGCCCCCATCCTTCGGCATACATGCTCTTTTTTTAACTGTGGTGGTGAAATTACCTCCAACAGCGCTGGAGTCACGGCTTTATGTATCGTGGAAGCAAATGCTGTTGCTGTCAAGATAAATAAATCCGTGCTGCAGCTGAATGGCGTACCTGAAAACAGAAAAATGGTTAACAATAAAACACAATAAAACATTGCAGAATAGAATACAGTAAAAAATGATCAGAACAATAGAGAGAGAATAGAGCGAGAACAATAAAACGACAACTATTTTATTTTTTATTTTTTTTGTGTTTTGTTTTTTTTCCTTTTTTTACACTTTTATTTGTAACTGTAATGGTTTGGTTCCAGGTTTGGGTCTCTCAAAATGCAACGGTATCTTGGGAGACCCTGTGAAAGTGTGTCCTAGTCTGTGCAGTGCTGTACCCTATGTTAAAACTCCACTAGTATGGTAGCGTTCAAAACATTCACCAATGCAAAGACCAGGATTGTCAGGACAGGAGCGACAAAAATAGCGGGTGTCATGCCTATATCCGCGCTTTCTACAGATACAACATTTTCTTTGGGGGCCTTATTGGGTAGGGGTACTAAGGAGGAAAATGCCTCTCGTGCAGCCGTCTTACTGCATTTGGATTGGGAAGGTGAGGTGGAGCACCGTCTGTAAACAGATGATCTCTTCCTGAAATTTAAGGAAGGATCCAGTCCATCCTGAAACTCTGTATAGCACAAGAGCGTTCAGCAAAGCCAATTGAAATAAGTATATAGACACTTATGGTACCAGTGCCTGGCCTTCCCCTCCCATATATTGGTTATATTCGTGGACACAGAGGGGTTTCTTCGTGGACACCAGTCGCCATGGGAATTTGGACCGTCGTGTCAGAGGACAGAACGAAAACATTCTTATTATCCCTCCACTTCACAGCAAGCAAATTATTACACTTGAAGTAGGCTCTCTCCCCCAGTCTAAGCCCTTGTACACACGGTCGGAGAATCCGTCGGAATGTGTCCTATCGGACCGTGTCGTCGGATAATCCGACTGTGTGTGGTATGCATCGGACTGATTCCGTCGGAATATCCGTCGGACCCAATTTTACAACATGTTGGAAATATTTCCCGACCAACTGGGCCGGTCGGACATACTCCGATCATGTGTAGAGAATTTTGATCGGACCAAGTGCCACGCATGCTCAGATCAAATTCCTACATCAAAGCTATTGGCTACTAGCCTGAATGTAGTCCCATCGTAACGAAATTACGGCATCACGTTCTGAAAGATCGGATTTTTCGCCAACTTTGTCCGACCGTGTGTATGCAACAGTTTCGGACAAGATCCAATGGACAAAATCCGACGGATTTGGTTGTGGAAATCTCCGACCGTGTGTACAGGGGCTTAGATGGGAATCTACAAGCCTCTGGGGTAAGCCCCAGTGATTAGGTTGCACAGTGCCACATGCGCCAATCTGATGATCAAACAAGTGACTAAAAAGTGACACGCTCGTGTAATAATCATCCACATACAAATGGTACCCCTTTCTGAATAAGGGTAACAACAAGTCCCACACAATCTTGCCAGCGCTTGCTATGTAATCTGGGCAGTTTTCTGGCTCTACGTGACTATCTCTTCCCTTGTAAACCTTAAAACTATATGTATAGCTTGTGGCCCTGTCACAGAGCTTATACATCTTGACCCCGTGTCTGGCACGCTTGCTGGGAAGATACTGTTTGAAAGACAAGTGGAGAGAAAATATAATCAGGGACTCATCAACGCAGACAAGTTGATTGGTAGTAAACAAGACTGCAAAGCGTTGGTTGAAGTGGTTTACGAGGGGCCGAATTTTGTACAGCCAATCTTATCCAGGGTCTCCATGAGGATGACAGAGTTCATTGTCATTGAAGTGCATGAACCGCAAGATCTGCTCATATCGTGCCCTGGCCAGAGGCAGAGAGCAGGGGCATATGGTAAATTAGGTCAGTGGACCAATATGACCGCGACATACTCATTTTAGCTATGCCCATGTTGAGGGATAGGCCCAGTCAGGTATTAAATTCGGAAACCGTAATTGGGAGTGAGGTGTATGCTGCGTGCGTGGATGTTAGCGCTACTGGCACTAATCTGATGCTGCCTGGGGTAATGCAGACCCTAACTGACCCTAAAAACCTAACTGATATCACCTGGGGGGGGGTCAAGGGGTTAAATCTTTATTAGGGGGGTTAGGGGGGTACCTTAGACCTAAAGGGGCCTACCACTAACTGTCCTAACACTTTTTACAGTCACAAATGACACCAAATGCAGTGATCAGTAAAAAAACTGAACACTGCAATTGGTGACACTGTGACTTGGGGTGCAGGGTTTAACTGGAGGGATGATCGGGGGTGCTTGGGGTTGATTTGTGTGCCTATGTGTACTGGTGTTAGTGTGCTGTTGGTGCAACTCATTTTTCTCGTCCTCTCTCCATGGCACTTGAACAAAAAAGGACAGGAGAGATGACAACACTTTATCTGACCTGTGTTTACAGTTCACAGGCAGAGGAAGCTTCCCATTTGTCAGGAGCAATCGTGAGGAGGTGGCCATGAATCGGTGGCATCACCCTCAGCACGGGTCACTCCTGGAACAAAGCCGACCGCCACAGGCATGGGGGGGGCATGATTGCCCCCCCCGCCCGCTGGGAGGCAGGGCTGTACAGGTACGCCCATATGCCTGCCTGTGCCATTCTGTCGACGTATATCGTCATGCGGTGGTCGGCAAGTGGTTAAAGTGTTACTAAACCCAGGACTCTGCACTCACTATAGCAATTATTTTAGTAAATATAAACGGCTAAATACCTTTTTTCATCAGCAGTCTTGTGACTTCTATCAGTGCCTGGTTAAAGCTTGTAGGAAGAATTTTCCTTGCCAAAACGATTTTATTGAACATACAATAGAGTATTTGACAATAGATTAAGTACATACTATACAACAGAAGTAATGAAGCTCAGGTTATATATTCAATACAATGTAAATGATATATTTAACTATAATTACCACTATAACAATAACGCATATTAATGGTATGGTTTATTAGAGGAATTCGCTTCTTAAAGCGGGAGTCCACCGGGACTCCGCGTTTTTTTTTTTTTTTTTTTAAAAGCCAGCAGCTACAAATACTGCAGCTGCTGACTTTTAAAATAGTGACACTTACCTGTCCAGCGCGCCCGCGATGTCGGCACCCGAAGCCGATCTCTAGATCGTCTCTAGTGCTGCCGCCGCCATCTTGGGTATAAGAATCAGGAAATGGAGCCTTTTGGCTTCATTTCCCGGTTCCCTACTGCGCATGCGCGAGTCGCGCTGTGCAATAAGGACGGTCCCCGCTGCCTCTGGGATCTGTGTGTTTCCCAGCAGGCAGCGGGGCACTTGCGGAAAGGGGCGGGCACTTGCAGAAAGGGGCGTAATCGACGCCCCTTTCCGCAGAGAGCTATCCCGGAAGTGGGTGCAGAATACCTGTACTGTACAGGTATCTGCACCCCCCTCCCCCCTGAAAGGTGCCAATTGTGGCGCCGGAGGGGGGGAGGGTTCCGATGAGCGGAGGTCCACTTTAGGGTGGACCTCCGCTTTAAGTAGGAAAGAGCTTCAAAATCATAATAGGAATAGATATAGAAGAAAGGAAAGATAGGAAGAGAAGAAACTAGGAAGGGAAGAAGAGAGGTCCGCAGGGTTGAGTCAAAGGGCCGCCATATCACTCAGAATCCATATACTGTAATCACTTACCCATCAGGTCAGCTACCATGGTAATAGAACTTCTTTGTTAAAATTTGATGGTAAATACATTTTTATCCACGGATGCCATACTTTTTAAAATTTGACAAGCGTGTCAGCTTCAAGAGCTGCCATTTTGGATTGCGTCATAGTGTTGTTCATCCTATTCACTAACTCATCCACAATCAATGAAGGGGATTTCTAGGCTCTTGCAAGTGTTTGTTTTGCTGCGGTGAATAAATTAACAATTAATTTAAATTGGGTGTGTTAAGTCTGGCTTTTGATTGATGAGTGCCATTGAGGGATCTGGGGTAATGGATATTCCTAACATTTTAGATGCCATAGTAAAGATCTCATTCCAATAAATTTAAGCTTTGGGACATGACCACCAAATGTGTAAATGTGTTCCTAACTCAGCGCATCCACGGTAACAATCTGATGAGTAGTTATGCACATATTTCGCTATTCTAGCCACCGGTACAAGGTACCATCTTATTAGTAATTTATAATTCGCCTCTACTGCTAATATATTGGGAGAGGCTGTTTTGGTTGTTAACCAGACTTGATTCCATTCTGTGATTTCCAGTGTTTGTTCTAAGTCCACCTCCCATTTCTGGACATAAGCTGGTTTTACTGTTTCAGGTTTAGCTAACAATTGAACATATAAGGTCGAGATTATGCCCCTAGCATGAGGGTCATTTTTACAATATTTTTCAAAGTTAGTTAAATTAGTTAGTGAACTGTCTGTGGTTAAAAGAGGCATAAAGACATTTTTAATCTGGAGGTACCTAAATAGTTCTGATTGCGGTATCCATAATTATCACAGAGAGTCGGGAAAGGGATAAAGCACGAGGAATTCACAAATTTGTGCATCTGCAGTATATCCCTTCTAGCCCATACTCTGAAAGATCTAGGAGATACCCATGCTGGGCAAAATGCTGGGTTTTTGTAAAAAGATAGTAGAGGATTATGTAATGATTGCAATTGATTTCTGAATTTGTATCTGTCCCATAGGGAAACAAAATGTTGTGTAATTGGATTACACAACCCTCTACGATCTCTCGGTGAGAGCCAAATCAGGTTTGCCATTGACAAGGGATCACATTCAGCAGCTTCGATCAAAACCCATAGAGGGGATTCTTGTAGTGCATGATATTTAGTTAATGATGCTATATGTGCTGCTCTATAATAAGATGCAAATGTAGGAAGAATTTTCATACTGCACTGTCCTGTCCTATCAGGACCCCTGACCCTCTGTCTGGACAGTGCTGACTGGCCCTTTGCTGATCACATGCAACCTCCCAGGGGGAAAAAAAAAACTCTCTAGCAATACACATCAAACTGATCAGCCTAACTCCAGTATATCTGTTTTATCCGGACATGTTTTGGGGGCAATGTAAGAAGGGGAGGATCTGTGCATATAAGATCAAGCAGCCTTTTTACACAATGCAGAAGATTACACCTTAGGTTCCACAGTAAGTACAACAAGCATGCTTACTGCATATACAAACTGATTTTACTGTTGTGGGTTTAGTAACACTTTAAATGTGAATCAGAAAGCTACATACACCATCACAGGATGGTACTGTGGGTACATAAGGTGCCACATCCTAAGCATAGAACAATATGGGTTTAAAGTGGAAACATGTACTTTATAGGCATCGCTGATAAAAGATACATTTTATTTGTAACAATTTACACATAGGTTTTAAAATGACATAAATAAATAGTACTGTAGCACTTTACAGTGAAGAACTGGATATCTCCAATAGTAGCCGCTGGTGTCAGAAATACTGAGCCAGATAGACATGGCCTCTTCTAATACTATCTATAGTACACTATGAACACATTTATGGTGGTGAAATGTATCTTGTTTCCTTTTGGCTTATATGTAGGGTTGAGTGAACCGGACTTTTGGATTTTTGTGTCCTGGACCTGAACCCGAACAATTGACTGTATGTTCGGGTTCAGGTCTGGTGTTCGGCAATGTAATGGCACATTTTAAAAAGCCCTGCCACAGCCAATCAACATTTGTTTAACTGGTGTGCCCTTAGAAGCCATCACAGCTATGCCTACTAATGGCATGGATGTGATTGGCCAGTGCAGCATGTGACCCAGCCTCTATATAAGCTAGAGGCACACAGCACATCACTCTGCTTTAGACAGTGTAGGCAAAGGTTCCTGGCTGCTGCTGCTGTGAGGGAGAGAATTACATGTTAGGAGTCCTGATTCTGAAATATATTATAATTAGTCAGCGATCTACATAGATTTACCTGGTTGGGTTGCAGTGCACAGTCTTTTTACACTGCCATGAGCCCAGTGCCAGAGAAAATATTACTTTTATCTGCAAGCTCAGTGCACCAGCACTGCATATGTTACTGTGAGATACACCCTGTACATACTGTGGGTGTATTCTGCTCTTCCAAAAACACCCATTTAGGGCAAAAAAAAATTGCAGTGTTTTCTGCATATCCAGAGGTGTGAGATACACAATTTATATATTTTTCTTCTATTGTGCTATTCAAAGAAAAATGTTTTAGGGCAAAAACTTTTTTTTTTAATAGCATTTTCTCCATTTCTGTAGGTGTGAGATACAACGTTTACATACTCTGGGTGTATTCTGCTATTGCAAAAACACACATTTAGTGCAAAAAAAAAAGTGCAGTGGTTTTTGCATATATGGAGGTGTGAGATACACAATTTATATATTTTTCTTCTATTGTGCTATTCAAATACATTTTTTTTAGGGCAAAAACATTTTTTTTGAATAGCATTTTCTGCATTTCTGTAGGTGTGAGATACACCGTTTACATACTCTGGGTGTATTCTGCTATTCCAAAAACACCCATTTAGGGTAAGATCCTAAATTTGGAAAATATGAGGAGAACGTCAAAGAAAGGACGTGGCTCCGGTCGTGGTGCTGCTGGAGGAGCTCCTGTTGCAGGGAGAGGATGTGGTCGATCTGTGCCAGCTACACGCACAAGTGAAACACCTTCCTCAGGTGCGAGTAGGCAACAGAGCCTGCAGCGGTGTTTGGTCGGGCCTAATGTGGCTGTATGACTGTTGAGGCCAGGACAAGTACAGGTGATAGTAGATTAGGTTGCTGACAGTGCCTGCGGTTCCTTGACATTGTCTCCCACCCAGTCTCCTGATGAAAGATCAGAGTTGGCACCTGCAGCCGATGTCCATCAGTCTTTCACCTCACCCCCTTGCAAATCAGCCAAGCAGTCTGAGTCCCAAATCATGCAGCAGTCTCTTCTGCTTTTTGATGACTCTGTTAGCAGGGTTTTCCAGGGCCATCCACCTAGCCCTGCCACAGAAGTGGAAGAGATTGTGTGCACCTATGCCCAACCACTTATGTTTCATGATGAGTACATGGGAGGACCATCGCAGCATGCATCGAATGATGACGAAACACAGGTGCCAACTGCTGCTGCTTTCGCAATTGTGCAGACCGACAAGGAGGGCAGGGGTGAAGACTGGATGGAAGATGATGTGGAGGACGATGAGGTCCTGAACCCCACATGGAATCAACGTCATGCAGGTGACCAGTGTCGTTCGGAGGAAGAGGCGGTGGTCGCACAGAGTGCCCAAGCACAGCAGAAGAGGGAGCAGGGTGCAAAAGTCGGTCCCCTAGACAGTACGCCAGCTACTGCCCAACGCAGCAAGGGACCAAGCACACCAAAGCCAGGTCCAAGGAGTTCCCTAGCGTGGCAGTTATTCAGACAATGTGCTGATGACAAGACACGAGTGGTTTGCACGCTGTGCAATCAGAGCCTGAAGCGAGGCATAAACGTTCTCAACCTGAGCACAACCTGCATGACCAGGCATCTAAGTGCAAAGCACGAGCTGCAGTGGAGTAGACACCTCAAAAACCAAGAAAGGTCTCTGGCTCCTCCTGCTTCCTCTTCTGCTGCAGTCTTGGCCTCTTCATCCACCTCTGTAGTGACAGTGGCACCTGCCAACCCACAAACAGAGGATCTGCCAGCAACACTACCACCTGGGTCACCAACCATCTCCACAATGTCCCATGGAAGCGTTCAGCTCTCTATCTCCCAAACACTGGAGCGGAAGAGGAAGTATCCACCCGCGATCCCTGGCCCTGAATGCCAGCATTTCAAAATTCCTCGCCTTTGAAATGCTGTCATTCTATCTGGTGGAGACGCAGAGTTTTAAAAGCCTGATGGCATTGGCTGTCCCACAGTATGCCGTCCCCAGCCGCCACTACTTTTCCAGACGAGCTATCCCTTCCCTGCACAACCAAGTGGGGGACAAAATCAGGTGTGCACTGAGCAACACCATCTGTGGCAAGGTCCACCTAACTACGGATGCATGAACCAGTAAGCACAATCAGGGACGTTATATCTCCCTAACAGCACACTGGGTAAATGCAGTGGCGGCTGGGCCTGAGATGAATAGCAGTTTGGCGCATGTCCTTCCACCACCGAGGATTGCAGGGCGCTTCAGTTTGCCTCCTGTTGCTAACTCCTCCTACTCCACTTCCTCATCCTCTACCGCCTCCTCATCCGGTCAGCGTAACACCTTCACCATTAACTTCAGCAGAGCCAGGGGTAAACGACAGCAGGCAGTTTTAAAACTTTCATGTTTGGGGGAAAAATCCCACACCGCGCATGAGTTGTGGAGGGACATGGAACAACAGACCAATGAGTGGTTGGTGGCAGTGAGCCTCAAGCCCGGCATGGTGGTGTGCGATAGTAGGCAAAATCTCGTAGCAGCTCTGGGCCTAGCCGGTTTGACGCACATCCCTTGCCTGGCGCATGTGCTGAACTTGGTGGTCAAGAGGGTCTTTAAAAATTACCCCGATGTGCCAGAGCTGCTGCAGAATGTGTGGGCGCACTTTTGGCGTTCTCACCCTGCTGCTGCTCGCCTGTCAGCGCTGCAGTGTAACTTCAGCCTTCCGCTCACCGCCTCATATGTGACGTGCCTGCAAGGTGGAACTCCAGTGCCGATGACACCGTTCTCAGCATTACTATCCCAGTTCTATGCCTCCTTGATAAAACGCTTCGGGCAATGATGGAAGAGGATGTGGCACAGGAGGAGGAGGAGGAAGAGGGATCATTTCCAAGGCTTTCAGGGCAGTCATTCACAAGTGGCTCCGAGGGTGGGTTCCTGCACCAACAAACGCCAGGTACGCAATTGTCCGGCAGCAAGGGCACATTTCTGGAGGATGGCGAGGTGGAGGATGAGGAGGAGGAGATGGGGGAGGAGGAACCATCTTCACAGCAGGGTGGCACCCAGACCAGCTCATGACCATCACTGACGCGTGGCTGGGGGGGATACAGAGGACACAGACGATACACCTCCCACAGAGGACAGCTTTTTATTGCCTCTGGGCAGCCTGGCACACATGAGCGATTGCATGCTGCAGTGTCTCTGCAACGACCGCCGAGTTGCCCACATTCTAACTGGTGCTGATTACTGGGTGGCCACCCTGTTGAATCCCCATTACAAGGACAACGTACCATCCTTTATTCCCTCACTGGAGCGTGATCGTAAGATGTACGAGTACAAGCGCACGCTGGTAGACACGCTGCTGGTGGCATTCCTACCTGACAGCGGGGGTAGGGTGGAAGCACAAGGCGAAGGCAGAGGAGGAGGAAGAGGTCACCAACGCAGCCAGGGCACCGCCAGCACCTCAGAAAGCAGGGTTAACATGGCCGAAATGTGGAAAAGCTTTGTCAGCACGCCACAACAACCAGCACCACCAGCTGAGATGGAACGTCTTAGCAGGAGGCAGCATTTCACCAACATGGTGGAACAGTATGTGTGCACCCGCTTACACGTACTGAATGACGGGTCTGCCCCCTTCAACTTCTGGGTCTCCAAATTGGGCACATGGCCTGAGCTTGCCCTTTACGCCTTGGAGGTGCTGGCCTGCTCTGCAGCCAGTGTATTATCTGAACGTGTATTTAGCACGGCAGGGGGCGTTATCACAGACAAGCGCAGCCGCCTGTCCAGAGCCAATGTGGACAAGCTCACGTTCATTAAAATGAACCAGACATGGATCCCACAGGACTTGTCCATACCTTGTGCAGAATAGACATGTATACCGGTGTTCTGACAAAAACTTTCCGGCCATCGGATAGTGTCCGGCTCGAGGACAAGGAGATTCCGAAAATCTCGGAAAATGAACCGCGCCTGCGCCGTGAGTGCAGGTTCATGCCCCCCATCCAAGTGGACATACGGTAGCACATAGTAACAGGGCTCCTCACGGGCCCACTTCGCTCGCCACACTTTGGGCACGGCTCGCTTCGCTCGGCTTGAACCTGGACTTACCGCGCAGGCGCCGTTTGTCTTCGGAGATTTTCAAAATCCCCTTGTCCTACGTACTGAGCAAGCGCAGTACAGGACAGACACTATCCAAAGGGGGACAGAATTCGACACATCACCGGCCTTACCCAGCCATTGTTGTATTTTTGAACCAGTGTTGGCTACCTTGTCCTCCGCCACTTCCACCTACACCGCCACATCCACCACCACCTCAACCTCCTACTCCATATGGACCTCGTCCTCCTAGGTCAAGATTATAATTTTTTATTTTT
This sequence comes from Lithobates pipiens, assembly GCF_037356315.1. Lineage (NCBI taxonomy): Eukaryota > Metazoa > Chordata > Amphibia > Anura > Ranidae > Lithobates > Lithobates pipiens. The sequence goes on from NW_027507903.1 coordinate 446,184,947, forward strand.
TTATTTCAGTATTTTATTTTCCCACTAGCTTATCCATTAAATTGAATCATTTTTTCCAGAAAGGGCATATTCTGGGGCATTCCCACCATATGTGTAGCATCGTGCCGTTGAGTTTCTGAGGTTCTTAATCACTTCCTGTACCTCTTCTTCTGGGAAGGGGGCCTTCAGCATATTATTATTATTATTTTTTTAAGCTATTTTAAGTTATTTCCCTATGCACATTTGTTTGCATAGCACTTGCCATGCTCTTAGCAACATTTTGTTGCCATTTGCAGCCCTCTAGGCCTTTCCATTACTTTTTTAGAGCCATTTTAATCCTCAAAAGTTCGGGTCCCCATTGACTTCAATGGGGTTTCGGGTTCGGGGTCAAGTTCGGTCCCGAACTCAAACTTTTTTCCGAAATTTGGCCGAACCCATTGAATCCAAACATCCAGGTGTCCACTGAACTTTACTTATATGTATTGATATCAGGCATGTCCCCAAATTCTGCCCACAGCTCTCTATGCATGCCATCCCCTGGTCTGCTGGTTTTCAGATACAGTCATTCTATAATGTATTCAATAAATTGAAGCCTCATATGTATATGTACACACACATATATATATAGCTCCCGAAGAAGCGGTCCCCGCAAAACATGTAGAGCTTGCCCTAGTGTTACTTATCTCTCTAGCTGTGTCTCATATATCTGGGTTGATCTGGATCGTTATCTCTGACACCAATGGCTACTATTGGAGATATCCAGTTTTTCACTGTAGATTACTACGGTACTGTTTTATATGTCAATTTAAAACCTACATATAAATTATTATAATTAAATTTGTCTTTTTATCAGTGGTGTCTATAAAGTACATTTTTCCACTTTCAACCCATATAACACTTTAAATGTGGCACATTAGCTGGAATGGGTTGGATTTAGTGATGTTGGCCTTACTCATCTACAGTTGTTAATATATTGTTGATGGTCGTGGTGTCAATGAAGAATGTCAACACCCAGAAATACTGCTCAATCAACACAACATGTTGTTGCATGACATATATTCCATAGAATTAGGGATCCTTTCTTAATTATGAGTATAGCTGTATTATTTTTTTAAGCTAACTTGCTCATGTTATTTAAATTAGAGAAACAAATTCTCCTTTTTATTCATGACTTTTTTTTTTCTGTAACCTGGTGCTCTTTGACAGTCCACTCCTTCTTTTGTCAACCTGTTTCCATCATTAATGTCAAAAAGACAGACCGGAAGAGGCACGACTAAAGAAATGCACATGCCATTGCTAAAGTCTTCTATACTACATGAATCGCAGGCAGCTTTCACTTTTTTTCTTTTATGATAATTTTATATTATCATAAATTTGTCTCTAAGCCACAGGCTAAATACTGTACATAGTTAAAAAAACAGATTACCTGGCAAAGGATGTATAATCTTATTCAGTCAGACTTGTGAAGCAGGCCACATTACAGCATAACCAAATCACTGACCCTACTTTTCCTCACTGCCGTAAAAGCTGAACTGAAAATATTTTTGTACATTTGCTATGTAAAAATAAATTACCTCTAATGATGGGTGTCTCATAAATGTTCTCTGACTGAAACTAATACTGGTATAACAGCACCATCCGCACATGGGACACCCATCATTAGAGGTCATTTATTTTTACATAGCAAATGTCCAAAAATATTTTTTATTCCAGAGTTCAGATTTAGGCAGTATAGCTTGGTCAAGGGAAAAAAACACACACACATGGTACACAACACCAGGCTGTTGTCTCTCAAAATAACCCAATGAAATACAGAACACACGGTATGAAGCAGGGACAGAGAAACCATTTCAAAAATATATAGATGGTCCACAGAATTCTAGCAGTTCTGTTACAATAACATTTGGTAAGGACCAAAAGTGTGACTACAAAGCAAATGAACAAGCAAAGATAGTGAGGATAAGACAATTTATTAAAATTAATTAAAAACTCACAAAAACTGAGCACTGTCATCACAGAGCCACATTTACAGCATGAACCAGTGTATGTAGAACTCACTCACTGCCTATAAATGAGCCAACATCCAGGCAAGAGAAGATCACAGCACCATATACACATGAGACATCGGTCATTAGAGGTCATTTAATTTTACATAGCAAATGTCCAAAAAAAACAAGCAAAGAGCACTCAATAGTGAAGATAAGACAATTTATTAAAATTAATTAAAAACAGAGAATTGTATTCACAAAAACTGAGAGGTGTCATCACAGTACCATATTTACGGCATGGACCAGTGTATGCAGACGCCATTCACTCCCTGTACATGAGCCAACTTCCAGGCGAGAGAAGAAATGCTGACAGTCTATAAGCACCCTTCGTAACACTGCCAACACTACAGTGGTGGAAATCCTAAAAATACTGTGTAGCATGCTTCATGAGGCAACCTCACCACACAGATGCTGTCATTAACATGTTTTGAGGGTCTGTTTCTTTCCAAAAGTGATGGTGGCATCTCAGGAATGCACGTTTATTCCTCCCCTCCCAAGCCTGCACCTCCTGTCAACACCAGACCTACATTTGCATGAATACCATAACAGAAACCTGTCACTAACGCCTGGTCTAAAGGTAATGAAGTAACTTCATGAGAGGAGGAGGTTTGACTAAGGTCATAGGCAGGTCAAAATTTGCACAGAAGGTTGAAACTATTAGAGAAACAGCTGGGACAAGAGAACCTACAGTAGGTTTATTCCAACAACTTTGTATTGGGAAATTGGTTGTTCCCAATAAATACCAGTGATGTATTGACCATTACAATTCAGACAGTGTAAGAGGGGAGAGCTCAGATGAATAAGGCCTAGTGAGGTCCTGTTCATGGTGAAGGAAAGTTTGCAGAGTCAGGACAATGAGATGGGAGTCTAATCCAAGAGATTGTGAGACCTACTGTATCTGTAGAGTTGTAGCAGAAGGTGCTTGTGACATGACTTCTGGAGAACAGTTTGCCCTCTTTGTTAGCATTATCAAGATCTATAGAAGGTTCTCCATCTTCTATGTGGTCACCCCCCCCCCATTAACCTAAAGGGACATGTGGCAAACCCCCTTGCATAACCAGCAGAAGCACCAGATTATATAGTACTACAGAGTGCTCTTTAAAAGAATTGGAGTCCAGAACCTGACTGTCACTATTTTAAAAAAGGGCAGCAAAAAGAAAAAACTTCAGCTGTAGCACAGCTTTAGGTAAGTAGGAAAACTGTTAGGTAAGTGGTAAAATAGAATTTTCTATTTCAGTTTACTGTAAAGTGACACTGAAAAGAAGGCACCCAGTGATGCCTGCAACACCTTTCCAGCAGTTACTAAGTATCCCGAAGCCTTGTAACCCAAGGAGAAACTTTCCCCTTTATGACCACTTATAGTCCCTTTAGACCTAACGGGGCTTGTAAAGTGAATTATGCATCCTGCATGGATCATTTCATGGACCTTCAAATTTCTCATTAATGCTTAGCCTTGTTTACTTATTAAGTTAATTGTGGCATACTAAGATAACTGAGACTTTTTCCCCCAGTGGGAAGCAGAGTATAATCTGACAGCCAAGCTTGCTGATCTTAATAGCTCATTTTCTTGATGTGTGCAAGCTCGTAACGGTCTGCCCAAGAGCATTAAGCAGAAATCTAAGCTGATGCGACTATGAATTATTTTTGATAACAATATTGCTAACTTATTCTAGAAACCAGAATCACCCTCTTGTTCACAGTCTAATGGGATAATAAAATCGACAGATGCTGAGGATGCTGAAATAAATTAGTGTTCCGGTGTAGAATTTTCGTGTTTAGATTTTGTAAATTTTGCAAGTCAAGGTACAGTATCATTATTACCAAGTGCATTAACACGTTTGGGAACATTAATAAAATAAAAAACAATGTATGCACTAATGAGCCCAGTCTTGTATATCCCAAAAAATGTAAAGCCGAAGTTTAGTAAAAAATCTAATAATAAAAAAAGCAGCACAACGGGCAGCACCTTCTGCTGCTGGCTGTTTTAGTTTAAATCTTCTTTCTCTGATCCCCCTATTGCTACCGCTGTACTCTTCTGACACGGCGAGGATTTAGAGATAACTGGGGGACCTGCTATATGCACTTATCAAGAGTGATGAGTATGCTCTGCCTTTCTGGCCACCTTCCAGCCTGTACTATTGCTTGTATGAATGAAAAATTATCTATCAATGGAGGATGGGTGGATAAAAGAAATGTCCACCATCTCCACCCATAGCTACTTTTTCACTCATGGAAGCTATAGTACACCTTCTATGAATGGAGGAAGGGACAAAAAGGGAGTTGGCTTCGAAAGTTGGCTTTGGCTTCCAAAGTGCCCTTTTACTGTCATGTGGCCCTCATGGCATATCTTCCATGACTGAAGACCGGAGAGCCACCCTTGCTCTGTATAAACAAAAAAGGAAGAAGCCAGTTCAAATTCAGTCCCTTTTTGTTTCTGTACACTCTGATATCGGCACAGAGTAGACGGTGTTATATAATTAGGAAGCTTCCTAATCTTATAGTACCACTGCATTGTAGAACTCTGGGATGTCAGTCACTGTACTGTATTACCTCTTTATGGAAGGTATTAAACTGTGTACAACTGTGATGGAAGACTTTGAACAGTAAAAATCTCTAAAATCAAAGGCAATTTAGACTACATACCTCAGATGAAAGGCAATAGTTTTTTCTTTAAGTAAGGATCTTTATCGTGGTGTGTTAGCTTTGAACCTAATGCACTGTATAGTCATCATAAGATGGAAGGTGTTACATAGTACATCTCTTGAATAAAACACAGAATGCAGTGTAACACTCAGATGAAAACCATTTATGTAAACCTCTTCTTAATCATTTTTTCACAGCCAGATGACTGCTGTTAGATGGAGATTTGCTTTTCCAATCACACATTCATTTAGATGCAGGTGTCTTGGGGTAAAGCGCAGCTAGTATCACAACATTACCACATATTTTATATCAGTAAATCTCTTTTCATTTCATTTGTTTAGGTCTATTAAAAATATAGTGCACTTATAGCCTGAAGATTTGACTTTAGTCTGGTGATTTGATGCCTTTTTAGTTTTCATAAACTTAACAAATGTCACAGGCTTTCCAAAATGAATTACTGGCACTTCGTCTGTTATTGTCAAGATGACAGAAAGATAATTGAGATTGGTTTATTTTTCATGAACTTCAAATGTCAGAATGCCACCAAAAAAACACTTGCGGTATCTACAATGAGAAATCATAATCAATCCTAAAAGCCAAAATGTGTTTGTTTACTTGGAAATGTTTCAGTCAATCAATCAGTCAATCTCTCCTTGTCTTTCCCTCTTGCATTCTGCATTAAATAATTCCTTCTATTAACAGTCTTCAATTATACTAGCTTTTAATCCTGGGATCTAGGGGCTCTATTTATGACACACAAATTTAAATAACTTTCACCCAAAATTAACCATTGTTAAAATTGAATATTTGGTGTAAGTGTGTGAATCTTGGGTGATAATTGTGCAAATTTTAGGTGAAAATATTGATGAATTGTATCAGTTCTGAGGGGTTATTGTGTCTCTATCAGTTGTATATCCACTTGACCACTGGGCACTTAAACACCCTTAATAACCAGACCAATTTTCAGCTTTCGGTGCTCTCACATTTTGAATGACAATTACTCAGTCATGCAACACTGGACCTATATGAAATTTTTGTCCTTTTTTCACACAAATGGAGCTTTCTTTTGGTGGTATTTAATCACCGCTCGGTTTTTTATTTTTTGTGCTGTAAAAGAAAAAATACAGAAAATTCTGTAAAAAAATGAATTTTTCTTTGTTTCTGTTATAAAATTTAGCAGATTAATAATTTTTTCTTCATAAATTTTGGCCAAAATTTATACTACTACATATCTTTGGTAAAAATAAGTACAAATTTTTGGATATTATTTGGTCTTTGTGAAAGTTATAGAGTCCACAAGCTATGGTGCCAATATCTGAAAATTGATCACACCTGAAGCACTGATGGCCTATTTCAATTCTTGAGACCCTAACATGCCATAAAATTACAATTACCCCCCAAATGACCCCTTTTTGGAAAGAAGACATTCCAAGGTATTTAGTAAGAGGCATGATGAGTTTTTTGAAGTTGTCATTTTTTCCCACAATTCTTTGCAAAATCAAGATTTTTTTTACTTTTTTTTTTTCACAAAATTGTCATATTATCAGTTTATTTCTCACACACAGCATATGCATACCACAAATTACACCCCAAAACACATTCTGCTATTACTCCCGAGTACGGCGATACCACATGTGTGAGACTTTTACACAGCGTGGCCACATACAGAGGCCTAACATGCAGGGAGCGCCATCAGGCGTTCTAGAGCACCCAGGACAATTCTGACATTTCTCTCCTACATGTAAAAATCATAATTTATTTGCTAGAAAATTACATAGAACCCCAAAACATTATATATGTTTTTTTAGCAAACACCCTGGAGAATACAATGGTGGTTGTTGCAACTTTTTATCTCGTACGGTATTTGTGCAGTAATTTTTCGAATGCTTTTTTTTGAAAAAAAAACTGTTTTGTGCTTAAAAAAAAAAAAAAAACACAGTAAAGTTAGCCCAATTTTTGCATAATGTGAAAGATGAAGTTACGCTGAGTAAATAGATAGCTAACATGTCACTCTTCAAAATTGCACACGCTCGTGGAATGGCGCCGAACGTCGCTACTTAAAAATCCCCATAGGCAACTATTTAATTTTTTTTTACTGGTTATATGTTTTAAGTTACAGAGGAGGTCTAGGGCTAGAATTATTGCTCTCGCTCTAATGTTCGCAGCGATACCTCACATGTGTGGTTTGGACACCGTTTTCATATGTGGGCGGGACTTACGTATGTGTTCGCTTCTGCGTGCGAGCACATAGGGACAGGGGCGCTTTAAAAAAAAAATATATTGTTCATTTTACTTTATTTATTTTAGTCTGACTTTTTTTTCCCCATTGGCGAGTCGGTAGAAGCACCGGAGGGTGGCGGGGGGGGGGGGATGTCTATGGCTGGGTATTGCAGGGTATCACCAACTATGGCTGGGTATGGCTGGGTATCTCAGAGTATGGCATTGCAGAGTATTGCGTTGCAGAGCATTGCAGGATATTGGTGGGAGTTGCAGAGCATTGCAGAGTGTTGCAGGGTATTGGCGGGTGTTGCAGAGCATTGCAGAGTGTTGCAGGGTATTGGCGGGTGTTGCAGAGCATTGCAGAGTGTTGCAGGGTGTTGCAGAGCATTGCAGAGTGTTGCAGGGTATTGGCGGGTGTTGCAGGGTATTGGCGGGTGTTGCAGAGTGTTGCAGGGTATTGACGGGTGTTGCAGAGCAATGCAGAGTGTTGCAGGGTATTGGTGGGTGTTGCAGAGTGTTGCAGGGTATTGGCGGGTGTTGCAGAGCATTGCAGAGTGTTGCAGGGTATTGGCGGGTGTTGCAGAGCATTGCAGAGTGTTGCAGAGCATTGAAGAGTGTTGCAGGGTATTGCAGAGTGTTGCAGGGTATTGCAGGGTATTGCAGAGTGTTGCAGGGTATTGCAGAGTGTTGCAGGGTATTGCACAGTGTTGCAGAGAAATGCAGAGTATTGCACAGTAATGCAGAGTATTGCACAGTAATGCAGAGTATTGCAGAGTATTGCACAGTATTGCACAGTAATGCACAGTATTGCAGAGTATTGGCAGGGAATTGAGGGGTTAAATTTCGGTGAGCAGCGATGTGGGCACTGCAGATGCAGCCCACATCGCTGCTGACACTGATCTCTTCCCCCTCCGCTATTCCGATCGGTACAGAGAGGGGGAGGGAGGAACCGGTGTCATAACATGATGCCGGTTTATTTACAAGTCATCACTCTGTCATTTGATGGAGCGATCATGTGGTAAACGACCTCGATGAGCGGCCGTTTACCGGCGCGCGAGAGCAGAATTCTGGGAGGACGTCATATGACGGCCTCCCAGAGTTAAACAACCGCCCTGTAGCAGTCATTCAGCTATGGGCCGGTTGTTAAGTGGATATACAAACCTTAGTTATCAAGTCACTGAACAATAAATAGCCGTTGCCTATTCTAGTCTCTTCCTCTCCCCATGAGGACCTTGCATGAATACATAACATACAGTATTTCTTTAAATACAGTTCCTTGCAAAAGTATTCGCCCTGACATTTTTCATGTTTTGTTGCCTCACAACCTTAAATTAGCATGAATTGTTTGAGGATTTGCATCATTTAATTTACAGAACATGCCCACAACTTTGAAGATTTTGAAGATTTTTTTTTATTGTGAAGCAAACAACAAATAGGACAAAATAACAGAAAAAGTGCATAACTATTCACCCCCCTAAAGTCAATACTTTGTAGAGCCACCTTTTGTGGCTATCGCAGCTCCAAGTCGCTTTGGATAAGTCTCTATGAGCTTGCCACATCTTAGCACTGGGATTTTTGCCCATTCCTCCTTGCAAAACTGTTCCAGCTCCTTCAAGTTGGATGGTTTGCACTTGTGAACAGCAATCTTTAAGTCTGACCACATATTTTGTATTGGATTGAGGTCTTGGCTTTTACTAGGCCATTCCAACACATTGAAAAAATAGAAAATGCAGCACTTATATAAGAAATTCAGGATCCCTAGATCCTAAATTATACAAAATTATGTTAAAATAAATAAAAAAACAATAGCAACTCTGTGATGAACCAACAGTGCAGATAAAACCTCCTCTATTGAGTACTGTATAGTCCTATTTGTAAAGAACTTGAGGTGATGCCTCTTCAAATGATGATACATATGAGTGAGCAGACTTCTCCACAGATATGCATATACAACAATAGAGAGATTGGGTACGCTTACCGCAGAGGATGGACACACACGCCGTATAGCGGTGAGTCATACAGGCATTTAGACCACCCAAACCGGCAGGTCCTCGAATGGAAGCTTTGATTATATGATGATGAACACCGGTAATCACATCAGAAACCATGAAAGGTAGATGTTATACACTGGGAACTCCAACAAGCAGCCTCGTCCTTGGATCGATCATCAGCTGGAAAACGCGTACAATACTCCCAACAGCATCAAATCAATGGATCAAATCATAAGTGGAAAAAATAGAAAAAAGGGCCTCCACATGGTGCACGAATCCAGGTAAAAAAATTATTTATAAAAAAAAATCCAAAAAATAAAAAGTACAAACCACCATTACTGGTGGGTACAAGAAGTGATCACATACGGTACAAGAAAATTGTGTGGCATTAAAAGCACAATAGGCTAGCAACCCGACATGTTTCGGACAAATAGTCCTTCTACTGGGGCCACACCCTGGCCTTGTGGGATGTACTATATGGAGGTTTAGCCAGGTGGCATTGTCCTTTTGCATGGTTAATTTGCTATCATTACCTTTCGTAGCCCGCATTGAGCATGGCCCTGTGGTCCGATCGTATGACGTCACCACGAATGCCGTTCATGGGGTGTTTCCACATTGTGATGTATATTTACATGGGCGCATTGGTGCAGTTTGTTACACTCTCATCATGCTGAATGATCCCCTGGGCGGCAGTTCTTACTACGCAGCTATATACTGATGGTATGTGTTTGTTTTCTTTGGCTTCTATGCTTGTGTTTTGATGTCATGTTACAAATGTTTTTGACTTTAGGATTGTTCCTTTCTTTCATAAATCAGGATATACTACCACCCTTTTGCTTAAGTTACTGAGAACTAATCTTTTTCAAAAGCCTTGAAGCTCTCATTGTTGTAAAGGATTTATAGGCTTTCTATGCCTCGCCTTTATTTAGTGTATCATACCATGGTACTTTTGTAACCGCTGCGGAACTGGGGTTTCTTCCACATTATTCATTGATGTGGGTAAGTTAGAAAATCTTGAGCCATAGCTATGATATGTGCTTTATACTATGCATATGTCTTCCAACCTCTTTAACAATTAACCCTATACATTTCCATCATTGATTTTATAAACCATACATGTGATGACACATATCTGTAACATTTGCAGTACTTTAGACATCCCTCTACTTTTATCCTTACCCCTGTTTTTTGTGTATACTGTAAGTTTGAATCATTTTTCTTATTATTTTTTCATATCTAGAATAGATTTTTTGTCCTGTTACACATTCCTTCATGGTTACAATGTTTTTGTGATGGTATACATACCCGACCCTTACCACTTTATCCCTATAGACACACTCTGTCTCCATTGCATTGGGTTCATTGGGCCCTTGTCCTATGTGTGGTTTGTCAAACAGCCAGCATGTGTTATTTCAATACCCGGCACCAGGTGGCTCCGCCCCTTTACTATGTAAAAACTGTCAAAGCCTGCAGTGGTTGGTTAGCCTTCATTGATGTTAGAGCGTTTTTTTTGGGGGGGTCAGCAGTGGCGTCGCTGTCATGATTGACGATGAATCTACATCTGGAGACATTGTTCTTTATATTTTTAAATATAAGAATAGTCAAAAACTCTTGTACTGTCTTTAATTAAGTTTACACATTTTTGGTGAATGGGTAGGGGTATTTTGTACCCCATACTCATTCACATAGAAGGGGACTGGGATTGGGGGGCCTCCTTGTTAAAGGGGGCTTCCAGATTTCCCACTCACAGACCCCCACAACCACCGCCCAGGGTTGTCAGGAAGAGGCCCTTGTCACCATCAACATGGGGACAAAGTGCTTTGGGGCAGGGGACAGATCCTCAAAGCACCCCCTTCCTGTTGAGGGCATGGAGCCTATTATGGTTAAGGAGGGCGGTGTTCACTCATCCCCTCCCTTTTCCTGACCTGCCGGGCTGCATGCTTGGATAAGGGTCTGGTTTGGATTTTGGAGGGGAACACACACCTTTTAAAAAAATGAAATACATTTAGTCTGGGATTCCCCTTAAATCCATATCAGACCTTTAGATGCACAATAAATATATATACATATATTGCCTGTGTGTGTGGGTGGGTCCCCTTTGTCTGTCTGAAAATTGGCACATCTGTACAATGTATAGAACCTGTTGCAGAAAAAATTACATTTCTAAAAAAAAAATCGTCAAATCAGGAAAGGGGGGGAGGGGAACAAGCGACCTGCCTCCACTCCTAAATCATACCAACAAAAAGTATATAAGGAGGACTCTTATGTGCTGCTAAAAAAGGATAGAGTAAAAAATGAATGGGGCTGCAGAAACTCCAAAGTGTTAATAAAAAAAAAGTTTAAAATAATAAAAAGACCAAGTGCTGCTCTTCTCAATACTTAAATAATAATGTAAAAAAAAAAAAAAAAAATGCCCGCCAGAACACAACATAAAAAGCCCGCCTAGAACACAACATGCAAAAAAATAAATACACCTAAAACAAGTGCATAATACCAATATTGAATAAATAAATGATAAATGTGTCTTGTGATATCACACAAACAAAAAACTAATTAAAAACTAAAGGCCAGGCTTACCATCTAACACATATAAAGAAAAATTAAATATAAAAAGATGATGGCAACTCAAAAATAGAAGATGGTAAAATATTGAATGTAAAGAACCAAAAAAATATATATAGATGAATAGTGAATACAAATAATTCAATAGGTGATTGGGTAGTACAAATAATAATTACAGTCCGTGATTGAAGGCTAATCCCCAGCACAACCCTGCCAAGGTGCCATGAAAAAAACACACATAATACGTCCAAAAAATGTAAATAAGTTCAAATAAATGTCCAGAAAGCTACACTCAGTAATATAACATAATCAAGGATATCCATCTTGATGCACCACTGTGTGTACCACCACTAGGGATAAGCCGAACACCCCCCGGTTCGGTTTGCACCAGAACTTTCAAACGGACCCCAAATTCGTACGAACTTTAGAACCCCATTGAAGTCTATGGGACTCGAACGTTCGAAATTAAAAGTGCTGATTTTAACTGCTAATATGCAAGATACTGTCCTAAAAAGGGTTTGGGGACCTGGCTCCTGCCCCAGGGGACATGGGTCAATGCAAAAAAAAGTTTTAAAAACGGCCGTTTTGGCGGGAGCACTGATTTTAATGACGATTAAAGTGAAAAAAAAGGGAAATATCCCTTTAAATATCATGCCTGGGGGGTGTCTATAGTATGCTTGTGAAGTGCCACGTGTTTCCCATGTTTAGAACAGTCCCTGCACAAAATTACATTTAACGGAAATAACGTCATTTAAAACTGCTTGCAGTTTTAATTTTATATCTGGTTCCTGCAATATGGTTGAAAATCATTGAGAAAAATGGCATGAGTAGCCCTCCCTGCCCATTAGCAGCCCCTTTAGGTCTTGTAACGATATTAAGGGGAACCCCGTACCCATATTAAAAAAAGGAAATACGTGTGGCCCCCAGGCCCTATATACTCAGAACAGCAGTATACAGGCGGTGCAAACAAGACAGGGACTGTGTAGGTTTGTTGTGTTAAGTAGAATCTGTTTGTAATTTTCAACTGGTACATTTTTAAAGTGTAGCTCCGTCAAAAAATCTATTTTTAAGCTTTTTGGAAAACATAGGGAAGGGTTATCACCCCTGTATAATTTGTTTTGCCGTCCGTCTTTTTTCATCTCACTTGCTGTTGTCTCCTTCCGTTTGCAAATAGGAGATGTTTGTAAGTTGGATTTTTGAAAGTAGGGGCCTGCCCTATATGCTCTGCAGAAATGGCGGAACAAGGTGTTGGTGTTGCCACAACATTGTAAGCCCTCAAAGTGACTCTTGGCGGGCGCTGGAGCGCCCTGCTGTGAATGATTATATCAAGAATTGTAATTACATGCCATTGTTGAACAGTGGTAGAAAAATTGGGCCTTTGGTGGTTGTGGTGCTGGTGCTGGTGCCACAACACTATAAGTCCTTACAGTTAATCTGGGTGGTATAATTGGGTAGTATATATTGTGCTGGAGGCACACAACACCCACTAACTCCTGCAGATGGCAGATGGCTCAATTAGAGAAGAGTTATATAGGTGGATATAACGGTGTATAGTGCGGTCAGGGCACGCAGACAACACGCACAATCTCCTACAACTGACTGCAAGCTCTATTAAAAAAGAGCAATATAGCTAGCTATGTAGGTGGATATAACGGTGTATACTGCAGTCAGGGCAGAAGAGCAAGAACGAAAAATCGGCCGATAACGATCGGTGTATACTGTGTTGAAGGTACACAAAACTCCCACTAACTCCTACAGACACCAACACACTACACAAGGCCGCCGTGTTGGCGGCCTTATATAGTGTGGGGCGTGTACTACACAGCCTGAGCTATGATTGACCACAGGCATCCTGCCTGTGGCCAATCATGGCTCTCCTCGCTGCCGGCGCTGTGATTGGCCAAGCATGCGGGGTCACAGTGCATGCTTGGCCAATCATGAGCCAGCAATGCACTGCGATGGCGCAGTGCATTGTGGGCCGTGAGCGCCACATGAATTTGGCGCGAACGGCCCATAACGTTCGGAATTCGCCGAACGGGCGAACAGCCGATGTTCGAGTCGAACGTATGTTTGACTCGAACACGAAGCTCATCCCTAACCACCACCAGGCATGCACGCTATCCTCCAGATATTGACCTGTAAATGCTACAGGTCAATAAGCGTTCTGTCAATATCCATACTTTCTTCCATCTCTCCTGTGTGTCCCGGTTGCTGGAAGTTCCTCCTACGCTGTCATGAGGGCAAGTGTGCACTCAAGAAAAGCAAAGAGGCTCCTCATAGTGTAGTAAACTTACTACCATACCAGGCCACATGCCCTCAACATGGGGGGGGTGCTTTGCGGCGGGGGGGGGGGGGGGGGGGGTTGGCACTAGACAAGTTTTTGACAAATTCTTTATTAAGCAAAAAAAAATTTCCCCGGACCCAAAAAAAAATAAAAAACACTCCACACTCGTTGGGGTCGAATGTCTCCTCTGCCGGGTGACAGTTCCTAAATAGGTAAGGGGTGAGGGCCACCAGCTAACATCACCTTTGTTGCGAGTGGAGCTTTTTTTCCTGGGTCTGGCTGTGCGGCGAGCATTGTGATTGACAGTTGTTCTACATCGGGGAACATTGTTTTTTTTTTTGATTAAATTTTAAACTTGTCAAAAACTCATCTAGTATTTTTGACAGTTTTTTTGGTAAATGAGTAGGGGCACAATGTACCCCATACTCAATCACATAGGGAAAGGGTGGGATCTGGGGGCCCCCTTTTTTAAGCTAATTGGGTGCTACAGGTCAGGTGGTCAATGACATCATCACACTTGGTGGGGCTTGGACACCATCTTAGAGAACAGTGTTTTGCCTGTGTTTATACCATGCCTGATTTTATGGATTACATGTAAGTGCAATAGCTTTTATTAATAAATATGAAATAATCGGTCTGCACTATTGAATGTCTGTGCTTCCTTCCTTGGTTTATCGGCTATTGAAAATATACTTACAATCTGATGTTCAGCTCCATGGAATGAAGAGGGATTGAGTCATTACTTACAAAGTGCATATGACTTCATATATTAGTGGAGTACACAGCATCAGGTGAGCGAATACCCTCAAGGGGTGGTGAAGGGCACTGTGGTGGTGTTTTTCACTTATGAAGATATTGAGGATCAGAGGAAATTATTATTTTTTTTTTTTTTGTTCCTCATTGCACACATATTGTATGGTCTATGGGACTATTCGAACTATGGATTTTTTTTTGCACTTTGTTTGCACAGTTTTTTTATCATTGATCTTCTGTGGTGCTTTATATATATTGTTTATAAGATTCACATATGAACTATTTTGTGTATATATGTATATATTTTCTGTATAATTATTGCACGTGTCACTTTAGAATGTTTAGTTGAAAGCGCTTCAATATTATTTTATTAATTTTGGATTCTGCATTTATTGTAGTGATAGCACTGTTAGGTGGTCGCTGCTTTCTATAATATATGATATATTTTTATTATTTCTGTGATAAATTTGGGGTAGCATATAATAGCGCAGGGATATATATTTACTCATTCTCATTTAAAAATATTTATTTTGATTAATTCATACGTGACTAAATGGTACACCTTTATATATGTCTTTAGTTACGTTTTCAGTTTGGAAATTTTTGTTGTACATTTCCTAAATAGTATATAGTAGACTATATTATAGTAAATAAATGATGTGCTTGCTTTAGGTATGTACAGTGATTATTTACCTATCTTCTTGCTGTAAGGCATATGTCTTATACTGTTTCAGGCTTTTAATTGTGTACCTTTCCATTTTCACAAAGTGCCTCTGTCGTATCGTATCTTTACTTGAAAAAGCTTCAGCATTGAGTCAAGAGTTCCTGTTATTTGCAACCTACTCTAGTTTACCGTCTGTCATATTTCTACCATCTGTTTAAAGTTTGGTCTGACTGAGAAAGGGAGTTTTATTTTGCAATTTCATGTACATTAAATAGTGGATACCATGTAAAATGAACTAACTTGTCACTATATTATGTCAGTATAATAGGTAATACAGGGAATTACATATTTCCAAAAACAAAAAACATAGAATATGGTTTTCTTCAAGTCCCTTGATGGCTTTACATTCATTTACCTTGAATTCCAGCTCCAGACAATTTTTTTTTTACATTTTTCTGGATTGGGTGGGAAGGGCAAGAGCCATTGTCAGGTTTATAATGTTTGTGAACCTGTAGATGGAAGGCGCTGGATCCATCTAATGTGTGTGTGGGCCTCCTCTTGAATTAAGAAAATCTATGACATGGGTATATTATCCCTAACAAGTCTGCTCCAAGTCTGCTCTAAGTACTCAGCGGTCAATATGGTGGCGATTCAGGTCAAATTCACAGATAAATAAAATGGAGCTTGGAATAGAATATTAATTTTCTGAAATAATATAAGCCAACATATTTTTTTGCAATATTATAACTTTAATAATTTTCCAATATAGCAAAATATAAATACATATTTCACAACATTTTTTTATCAACATGTTTACATCAATCTTTCCAATTTCCTATCCCCCTCCACCCTCCCCTTAAATGTACCCTCTTTCCCTTTAGTATTAATATGTTTGTTCTATCTTCTTTTTTATTTTAGTAATCTGTCTCCTTCCTTTGTATTCAATTCTCATACCTTCTCCGCCCCTTACATTCCCACCAATTCAGTATATTTACTTGTAGTCTTAAAATCTACCCAGCCTTTCCAGATATTTAAATATTTTTCCATTTTATCCTCTCCGTCAGTGCAGTTCTTTCCTATTATAAATGTATTCAATGCTTTTAACCCACTCTATAACTGTTGGGCTCTCCGGGAACCTGCCAGTATCTTGGGATCAGCCATTTTGCTGCATTTATTAGATGTGGGATCACTGTATTCTTGTATTCATAAGCCAACATATTTTCGAGGCGCCCACATGTTCCCTTAATCTGTGCTTTTTGGCTGCAAGATCACTTGCTATGATATTGTATAACAGAGAGTTCTCTATGAATACTGTTTCAGTAGAACTGTGGCCTTCCATTAAAAAATGAAGGTACTGCAACACTTATTTATTAATGTATCCGCCTTTTTACTTTCAATAGATTTTTATTGAAATAACAATGAAATATATAACAACAGCAGATCTGTGCTCAAAGTGATAGCTGACAACAATGAGTTTCACATAGATAGAGAGTAAAGCATAAGGTTTGCTAAATAAAGTCTAGAATAGTTGAGATGACTAAGGTAGGCATACAAACTGGTATACAAAGAGTATCACGAGAGATATCTGCAGGGGTACATAGCAACACTTGGGATTAAGAACCCATAATACTAACAGCTAAACAGTAGTGAAAGACCACTCGTGTCCGACACCCCAAATGGGATCACACTGTGTCGGACACCTGAAGGTTCAGACCCCAAAAAAAAAAAAAAAAGAAAAAAGAATACCATAAGCCTGCAAATAACCTATCAACTGGTCTAGGTAGGAAAAAAAAAAACCCTTTTGCCTAAGCGAGTGAAAATAACTCGTATCAGATAATTAAAGAGCTGTTAGAGCTAAAGAAAGGCAATTGCCCTGAGAAAGTCATGTAACACATTTAGCATGGTAATGTTGTACTCTTATAGAGTATAGAAACCCAATGTTGAACCTAGATACGGTATCAAAGAGAGCACTAGATATAGAAAAAACAGTAAAGAGAAAGAAAAGATGAAGAATAGAGAGGAAAAGGAAAAGTAAAGATAGTAGGGAACAGTTGAGATAGAAGAAACTATCGAAATGGACCGCTCTCACCTGGCTCACGAACGTTGCTCAGGAGAATGAAGACACTTGGTGGTGTATCTGATCCACGGATCCCATGTCGCTGAGTGTTTATCTACCTTGTCAAGGAAGATGCTCACTATCTTTTCTTGAATCATGATCCATGATATTTTCCTTTTTACCAATCCCAAGGAAACAGTGGGCTGCTTCCAGGCCCTGGCAATGGTAAGTTTGGTACCAATGAGAATAAATCTAATGAGATGTTGTGTTAATTTCGGAACCCCCTGTAGAGGGAAATTTAGAAGGGCTATTTGAGGCGTTTTGTGGATAGGCAAGGTTGTGATCTTCCGGATAATATGGAATACCTTATTCCATAGGTTTCTAATTTTGGGGCACTCCCACCAAATGTGTATCATCGAGCCAATGTGACCACATTCGCGGAAACAGAGGGGAGAAGCGTGTGGGTATATTTTGGCTAGTCTCAGAGGAACCATATACCACCTCATAAGAACCTTTAAGTTAGCTTCAATAAGAGTTGTATTGAGTAAGCCTTTAGCTGCCGCACGAGTTGCCATGTGCCAATCGCCTAAAGACCATTGCTGCTGGAGATCATTTTCCCATTCCCGCATAAAAAGCGTTTTAGATTCTGTTTGGGCAAGCGCGCGATAAATCACAGAAATCCCCCCTCTCTGCTCCATGGCCTGGCCACTCCAAAGTTCATATTCAGTAATTGAGAGAGGAGAGCCTGAGGACAATCCTAGAGATTTGAGGAAAGGAGAGATTTGTTGGAATCTAAATTTTTCCGAGACTGGCATGTGCAGTTTCCTCATACAATGACTTAGAGAAAAAGGACCTGAGGGGGAGACTAGGTGGCCAATCCTATAAATGCCCTTGTCGAGCCACCAACGAAATGCCTTAATGTCCTGGCCCAGAGGAAATAGAGGGTTCCTAAAAACGTGAGAGAGGGGCTTCCAGTTGGAGGTAATATGTGGATTTGCTTTCATGGAGTCCCAGAGAGCAATTGAGTGTGAGAGTGTAGGTGCTAGTATGGCTGGTCTGATCTTAGGTGCACACCAAAGAAGATAGTCAAGTGTAAAGTTGGGAACTGCCTGTCTTTCCATATTTACCCAATCCGGGTGAGCGATTTTTAAATAAACCGTTGATAATTGGGAGAGTTGTGCCGCCTTATAATACCAGAGAATGTTGGGAACTCCAAGACCCCCTTGATTTTTCATACGAAACATAGTTTCCTTCGATAGTCTGTGGCTTTTGGATCCCCAAATAAATTTCATAATTCTGGCCTGAAAGATACGGATACGATCCTTAGGTACCAGGATAGGTAGAGACCGAAAAAGATACAGGATACGTGGGAGAAGAGTCATTTTAACTGAATTCACCCTACCTAACCAAGATAATTTAAGTGAGTCCCAAAAGACGAGATCTTCCTCCAATTTGCGAAAAGTCGAGGGAAAGTTAGCATTGTATAATCTGTCAATGGAGGCCGTCAGGTGTATTCCTAAGTAAGGGAGGGAAGAGTCTGACCATGTGAACTTGAAGCTAGATTTTAGTCGGGAGACAAGTGATAATGGAAGGTTAATGTTAAGTGCAGAGGATTTCGCATAATTGACCTTAAGGCCCGAGAGTTCACCAAAATCATTGAGAAGTCTGCAGAGAACTGGGAGCGATGTGGTAGGATGAGTAATAAAAAGCAGAACGTCATCCGCAAACAAGGCACATTTATGAGTTTGAGGGCCACACCGTACACCTGTAATGTCTGGGTTCGCTCTAATCGCTACTGCCAGAGTCTCAATGATCATGGCAAAGAGCAGGGGCGATAAGGGGCATCCTTGTCTCGTGCCCCTGAGAATCGGGAAAGGGCTGGAATAGTAACCTTGCATCTTAATTTGGGCTTCTGGGTTTGAGTAGAGAGCATGAATGATATTCATAAATGACTCACCAAAACCCCATCTTTCCAGGGTAGAAAACAGGAAAGACCAGGAAACCGAGTCAAACGCTTTCATAAGATCAAGAGAAAGGAGGCAACCCTGTTGGGGGGGTCCCCCATCCCACTTCGATCCCAGGAGCGAAATTACGTCCACTGCCCTCCTAATCTGATCCGGTCCCTGTCTTCCCGGGATAAAGCCCACTTGGTCAGCGTGAATATAAAGACTGATGAAGTTAGAGAGTCGATTTGCTAGAAGTTTCGTTAGGATTTTAAGATCATTATTTATCAAGGATATCGGTCTATAATTAGCAACACAACTGGGATCTTTTCCCGGTTTAGGTATGACCGTAACGAAAGCTGAGTTCAGGGCTTTATCCAGGGAAGAACCAGACCGAAGGTGATTAAAGAAGCATGCTAAGTAAGGGGCTAAGACATGAGAAAAGTGTTTATAGTAATGAACAGAGAACCCATCCGGCCCAGGAGCGGAGTTGGTCTTTAGATTTTTGATGACCCCTTCTATTTCCTCAGCCGAAATTGGCGCATCCATTTCATCCCTATGGCGACCTTTTAAATTAGGGATTTGTATCGATTGTAAAAAAGAGTGGACATCATCGGGAGATGAACAGTCAACCTTGCTACCGTAAAGAGAGAGATAAAAGTCGTGGAAAGCGGCCAAAACTTTACGGGGATTCTGAGAGGGAGACCCGTCTTTCAATCTTATCTTGGGAAGAGAAAACAGTCTGGTTTTGGGGGTTAGTCTTTTAGCAAGTAATGTGCCTAATCTGTTACTTTGATGATAGAAGCGTCCCCCTTCCCATCTGAGATCTTTTTCTGCTACAGCTGTTAGTGCAAGGTTTAGATTGGTGCGGGTAGCATTAAGCTGGTCAGCAGTGAGTTTAGAGGGATGAGCTTTATTTAATTTGCTTAAGGAGGAGAATTCCTTCTCAAGCCTATCTATGTCTACTTTGCGAGCCTTGCGAAGTCTAGAGGAGATTTGAATAAAGGTACCCCTAATGGTGGCCTTATGAGCCGCCCAGAGCGACGAAGGGGAGATGCCGTCCACGTCATTGAGGTGGAAATAATCCTGTATGTGTTTCTCTATCTCAGTCACATGAACCGGGTTACTAAGTATGGAAGCATTCAGTCTCCAATGAAATCCCGATCGCGGGAGTGAGCCACCCTGGAGAGAGAGAAGAACTGCGGAATGATCCGACAAAGCAGAGTCTTTAATGATTGCCCTTTGAACCAGCGGAATATGTTGTTGGAGGACAAAAAAGTGATCAATTCTAGCGAAGGTTTGGTGAGGACTAGAATAATGAGTATAGTCCCGAGTTCTAGGATTAAGTTCCCTCCATATATCTACTAGACCATAATGAAACAGTTGTCTAGCAACTTTCAGACTCTGCTTGGTCGGACGGACCCTATGTATCCGCCTTTTTAATATTCTCTTAGTCACCCTTCTAAGTCCCACAGATATATGCTAATCACGCCAGCAAAGTCAATCTATGCAGCTTCCTGTAAAGGTGTGGCAATGAAGCTGCACTGCTCCTGAATGCAGAGCAGAGTTGTTACTCTCATGTAGGCTGTGTTCGATTACAGTAAGAGCCCATTCACACAGGGGCAACACGACTTGTAGGCGACTTGAGTCAGGCAACTTGGACACGACTTGAGTTAAGATCACAGCGCGACTTGGGACGACTTCAAAACGACTTGTGATGACTTCAAGCCCGACTTGGGACGACTTACAAGTCGCCCCAGGCCAGGCGACTTTTGCCGAGGCCAAGCAGAGAATGAGCTCAAGGGGGAACTCCACGGCAAATTTCTGAAAAAAATTTGGCGTGGGTTCCCCCTCTGAGAGCATACCAGGCCCTTAGGTCTGGTATGGATTCCAAGGGGAACCCCCTACGCCGAAAAAACGGCATGGGGGTCCCCCCCAGATCCACACCAGACCCTTATCCAAGCACGCTACCCGGCCGGCCAGGAAAGGGGGTGGGGACGAGCGGGCGCCCCCCCCCCCTCCTGAGCCGTACCAGGCCGCGTGCCCTCAACATGGGGGGGGTGCCTTGGGGGAGGGGGGGCGTGCGGCCCCCCCACCCCAAAGCACCTTGTCCCCATGTCGATGAGGACAAGGGCCTCTTCCCGACAACCCTGGCCGTTGGTTGTCGGGGTCTGCGGGCGGGGGGCTTATCGGAATCCGGGAGCCCCCTTTAATAAGGGGGCCCCCGGATACCGGCCCCCCACCCTATGTGAATGAGTATGGGGTACAATGTACCCCTACCCATTCACCTGTGGAAAAAAAGTACAAAAAAAAAACACAACACAGGGAAAAAATATTTTATTGCACAGCTCCGGGGGTCTTCCGTCTTCGGGGGTCTTCTCGCCGGACTCCTCCGCTATCTTCTTGTAGCTCTTTTGCTAGCGGAGGAGTCCGGCTTTCTTCCTCCCCGCCGCCGGCCTCTTCTCCCGACTTCGGGGGTCTTGTCCCCCTCTTCGGTTCTTCTGCCGGGCCACCGCGCCTTCTTATAGCTCTTTTGCAGGCGGTGGCCCGGTCTTCTGTCGCCGCCGCCGCCGCCGCCTTCCGTTCTTCTTCTTCTTCTTCTTCTTCTCCAGGAGATGTTGACAAGACGCTCTCTCCGGCCACAATGCGAGGGACGCGCTCCGCTGCCACTTATATAGGGACAATGGGGCGGTGTCACATGGGTTGATGTCACATGGGTTGGTCACATGGGTTGATGTCACATGGTGACCCCGCCCCCTTATCATGTGACATCAACCCATGTGACCAACCCATGTGACATCAACCCATGTGACACCGCCCCATTGTCCCTATATAAGTGGCAGCGGAGCGCGTCCCTGGCATTGTGGCCGGAGAGAGCGTCATGTCAACATCTCCTGGAGAAGAAGAAGAAGAAGAAGAAGAAGAAGAAGAAGAAGAATGGAAGGCGGCGGCGGCGACAGAAGACCGGGCCACCGCCTGCAAAAGAGCTATAAGAAGGCGCGGTGGCCCGGCAGAAGAACCGAAGAGGGGGACAAGACCCCCGAAGTCGGGAGAAGAGGCCGGCGGCGGGGAGGAAGAAAGCCGGACTCCTCCGCTAGCAAAAGAGCTACAAGAAGATAGCGGAGGAGTCCGGCGAGAAGACCCCCGGAGCTGTGCAATAAAATATTTTTTCCCTGTGTTGTGTTTTTTTTTTGTACTTTTTTTCCACAGGTGAATGGGTAGGGGTACATTGTACCCCATACTCATTCACATAGGGTGGGGGGCCGGTATCCGGGGGCCCCCTTATTAAAGGGGGCTCCCGGATTCCGATAAGCCCCCCGCCCGCAGACCCCGACAACCAACGGCCAGGGTTGTCGGGAAGAGGCCCTTGTCCTCATCGACATGGGGACAAGGTGCTTTGGGGTGGGGGGGCCGCACGCCCCCCCTCCCCCAAGGCACCCCCCCCATGTTGAGGGCACGCGGCCTGGTACGGCTCAGGAGGGGGGGGGCGCCCGCTCGTCCCCACCCCCCTTCCCGGCCGGCCGGGTAGCGTGCTCGGATAAGGGTCTGGTGTATATCTGTGGCGGACCCCCACGCCGTTTTTTCGGTGTAGGGGGTTCCCCTTGGAATCCATACCAGACCCTAAGGGCCTGGTATGCTCTCGGAGGGGGAACCCACGCCAAATTTTTTTCAGAAATTTGGCGTGGAGTTCCCCCTTCAGAGCTAATAATTCTGTCAAAGTCGCCTCCGTATAGACGGAGATCCGACTTGGAGGCGATCTCCATTGAAATCAATGGGTACCGGTCGCCTACAAGTCGGATAGAAGTAGTTAAAGAAGCATGCTAAGTAAGGGGCTAAGACATGAGAAAAGTGTTTATAGTAATGAACAGAGAACCCATCCGGCCCAGGAGCGGAGTTGGTCTTTAGATTTTTGATGACCCCTTCTATTTCCTCAGCCGAAATTGGCGCATCCATTTCATCCCTATGGCGACCTTTTAAATTAGGGATTTGTATCGATTGTAAAAAAGAGTGGACATCATCGGGAGATGAACAGTCAACCTTGCTACCGTAAAGAGAGAGATAAAAGTCGTGGAAAGCGGCCAAAACTTTACGGGGATTCTGAGAGGGAGACCCGTCTTTCAATCTTATCTTGGGAAGAGAAAACAGTCTGGTTTTGGGGGTTAGTCTTTTAGCAAGTAATGTGCCTAATCTGTTACTTTGATGATAGAAGCGTCCCCCTTCCCATCTGAGATCTTTTTCTGCTACAGCTGTTAGTGCAAGGTTTAGATTGGTGCGGGTAGCATTAAGCTGGTCAGCAGTGAGTTTAGAGGGATGAGCTTTATTTAATTTGCTTAAGGAGGAGAATTCCTTCTCAAGCCTATCTATGTCTACTTTGCGAGCCTTGCGAAGTCTAGAGGAGATTTGAATAAAGGTACCCCTAATGGTGGCCTTATGAGCCGCCCAGAGCGACGAAGGGGAGATGCCGTCCACGTCATTGAGGTGGAAATAATCCTGTATGTGTTTCTCTATCTCAGTCACATGAACCGGGTTACTAAGTATGGAAGCATTCAGTCTCCAATGAAATCCCGATCGCGGGAGTGAGCCACCCTGGAGAGAGAGAAGAACTGCGGAATGATCCGACAAAGCAGAGTCTTTAATGATTGCCCTTTGAACCAGCGGAATATGTTGTTGGAGGACAAAAAAGTGATCAATTCTAGCGAAGGTTTGGTGAGGACTAGAATAATGAGTATAGTCCCGAGTTCTAGGATTAAGTTCCCTCCATATATCTACTAGACCATAATGAAACAGTTGTCTAGCAACTTTCAGACTCTGCTTGGTCGGACGGACCCTATGTATCCGCCTTTTTAATATTCTCTTAGTCACCCTTCTAAGTCCCACAGATATATGCTAATCACGCCAGCAAAGTCAATCTATGCAGCTTCCTGTAAAGGTGTGGCAATGAAGCTGCACTGCTCCTGAATGCAGAGCAGAGTTGTTACTCTCATGTAGGCTGTGTTCGATTACAGTAAGAGCCCATTCACACAGGGGCAACACGACTTGTAGGCGACTTGAGTCAGGCAACTTGGACACGACTTGAGTTAAGATCACAGCGCGACTTGGGACGACTTCAAAACGACTTGTGATGACTTCAAGCCCGACTTGGGACGACTTACAAGTCGCCCCAGGCCAGGCGACTTTTGCCGAGGCCAAGCAGAGAATGAGCTCAAGGGGGAACTCCACGGCAAATTTCTGAAAAAAATTTGGCGTGGGTTCCCCCTCTGAGAGCATACCAGGCCCTTAGGTCTGGTATGGATTCCAAGGGGAACCCCCTACGCCGAAAAAACGGCATGGGGGTCCCCCCCAGATCCACACCAGACCCTTATCCAAGCACGCTACCCGGCCGGCCAGGAAAGGGGGTGGGGACGAGCGGGCGCCCCCCCCCCCCCTGAGCCGTACCAGGCCGCGTGCCCTCAACATGGGGGGGGTGCCTTGGGGGAGGGGGGGCGTGCGGCCCCCCCACCCCAAAGCACCTTGTCCCCATGTCGATGAGGACAAGGGCCTCTTCCCGACAACCCTGGCCGTTGGTTGTCGGGGTCTGCGGGCGGGGGGCTTATCGGAATCCGGGAGCCCCCTTTAATAAGGGGGCCCCCGGATACCGGCCCCCCACCCTATGTGAATGAGTATGGGGTACAATGTACCCCTACCCATTCACCTATGGAAAAAAAGTACAAAAAAAAAACACAACACAGGGAAAAAATATTTTATTGCACAGCTCCGGGGGTCTTCCGTCTTCGGGGGTCTTCTCGCCGGACTCCTCCGCTATCTTCTTGTAGCTCTTTTGCTAGCGGAGGAGTCCGGCTTTCTTCCTCCCCGCCGCCGGCCTCTTCTCCCGACTTCGGGGGTCTTGTCCCCCTCTTCGGTTCTTCTGCCGGGCCACCGCGCCTTCTTATAGCTCTTTTGCAGGCGGTGGCCCGGTCTTCTGTCGCCGCCGCCGCCGCCGCCTTCCGTTCTTCTTCTTCTTCTTCTTCTTCTCCAGGAGATGTTGACAAGACGCTCTCTCCGGCCACAATGCGAGGGACGCGCTCCGCTGCCACTTATATAGGGACAATGGGGCGGTGTCACATGGGTTGATGTCACATGGGTTGGTCACATGGGTTGATGTCACATGGTGACCCCGCCCCCTTATCATGTGACATCAACCCATGTGACCAACCCATGTGACATCAACCCATGTGACACCGCCCCATTGTCCCTATATAAGTGGCAGCGGAGCGCGTCCCTGGCATTGTGGCCGGAGAGAGCGTCATGTCAACATCTCCTGGAGAAGAAGAAGAAGAAGAAGAAGAAGAAGAAGAAGAAGAATGGAAGGCGGCGGCGGCGACAGAAGACCGGGCCACCGCCTGCAAAAGAGCTATAAGAAGGCGCGGTGGCCCGGCAGAAGAACCGAAGAGGGGGACAAGACCCCCGAAGTCGGGAGAAGAGGCCGGCGGCGGGGAGGAAGAAAGCCGGACTCCTCCGCTAGCAAAAGAGCTACAAGAAGATAGCGGAGGAGTCCGGCGAGAAGACCCCCGGAGCTGTGCAATAAAATATTTTTTCCCTGTGTTGTGTTTTTTTTTTGTACTTTTTTTCCACAGGTGAATGGGTAGGGGTACATTGTACCCCATACTCATTCACATAGGGTGGGGGGCCGGTATCCGGGGGCCCCCTTATTAAAGGGGGCTCCCGGATTCCGATAAGCCCCCCGCCCGCAGACCCCGACAACCAACGGCCAGGGTTGTCGGGAAGAGGCCCTTGTCCTCATCGACATGGGGACAAGGTGCTTTGGGGTGGGGGGGCCGCACGCCCCCCCTCCCCCAAGGCACCCCCCCCATGTTGAGGGCACGCGGCCTGGTACGGCTCAGGAGGGGGGGGGCGCCCGCTCGTCCCCACCCCCCTTCCCGGCCGGCCGGGTAGCGTGCTCGGATAAGGGTCTGGTGTATATCTGTGGCGGACCCCCACGCCGTTTTTTCGGTGTAGGGGGTTCCCCTTGGAATCCATACCAGACCCTAAGGGCCTGGTATGCTCTCGGAGGGGGAACCCACGCCAAATTTTTTTCAGAAATTTGGCGTGGAGTTCCCCCTTCAGAGCTAATAATTCTGTCAAAGTCGCCTCCGTATAGACGGAGATCCGACTTGGAGGCGATCTCCATTGAAATCAATGGGTACCGGTCGCCTACAAGTCGGATAGAAGTAGTACAGGAACCTTTTCTGAAGTCGGAGCGACTTCAGTAGTGTGCATTAAGACGGCTCTCATTCACTTACATTGCTTTTTAAATGTTGTCCGACCTGAGGCGACCTGAGGCGACTTGGGGCGACCTGAAGTCGGATCAGGAGTTGCCCCTGTGTGAATGGGCTCTAAAGTACAATGAGCAAATATTGTAGGGGCACGGTTATCAGCATTTACACTTCTTATTCTTAAGCTGGTAGCTCATCAATCAGCAGCTAGTCACATCTACTTCTGCCCGCTGCTTTTTGGATTGACAGCACTGCCTCTGTTGTTGAAACCTTCTGTAGGCGTGTGCACAGGGTGTGCCAATCCACATCCCAATCCCAAACATCCCAATCACCTATTGCACATTAGCATAATCGATCTGTGTGGCAGCGGGGAGATTGGAAATATTTTCCTCTTACCCTCATAGCGGCTCTGTCATAAGAGAAGTGTTCATGCACTTCCGTTTCACTGTGCCAGCAGGGTAATCAACGTGCCCAGACCACATATATAGTATGCAGACACACACACACATGTGTTTTTGAGCTTTGGGGTACACACCCTAATGCAATACACTGTGCACACCTATGAAACCCTCCCACTGTGAGCTGCAATCTGGGAAGGGTGGAACATGAGACACAAATGAAGGAAGATTTGACTAATTTAGGGAAGAAAAAGGAAGTTTTTTGTTTTTATTATTAGACTTGGGCATCACATACTGGAGTAAGTACTTGTTTTAGATTGTCATACAGTAACCTTTAGTTGTGCTTTATGTTGTTTTTAATTACTATTAGTCATTGCATGCCTTTTTGTCAGCAGCCAATAAAGCCTTGATGAAGGGTGCATTTGAAGCACCAAAAAAGTGTTGGCATATATGAAATGAAGAAATAAGTATTCTATTCTTGTGTGTCTTAAATTCTGTGGTGCTCCGTCCTTTTCCAAGGATTTGTATTGTTGTCTGTATCACTGCCTAGCAGAAATGTAAACTCTTTGCTACTCTATCCATAAATAAATTAAAGAAATCAGAGTTTGGTCTTTAACCGCTTAAGGACCGCCCCACGTACATTTACTGTGGCAATGTCGACCTTAAGCGTAAAACCACGTACCCATATGTGATTTCTTTCAAGGGCTCTGAGGAGCACACACAGCCGGAGCCCTGCTCCCACTGTGATTGGACACAATGGGAGCCAATCAACAGGTCCAGCGGACCCGATGTCTGGCGGAAATCCGGCAATCGCACACAGAGAGGCAGAATGGCGGCCTGCATATGTAAACAAGGCAGATCGCCATTCTGCTAGTAAGGAAGATGGAGATCTTGTGTCTCTGCTAAGCAGGAACACGGATCTCTGTCTGTCTGCAGTGCATACACCCCCCCCTTCCACACACAATTAGAAAGCACTCCCAGGGAACACATTTAACCCTTTGCACTCCCCTGATGTTAACCCCTGACAGTGTCATTAGCACAGTGACGGTGCTTTTTTTTTTTTTTTTTTTTTTTTTTTTAGCACTGATCACTGTATTGGTGTCATTGATAATTTGTGTGCATGGTTCTAAAAACTTCCTAAAGTAGAATTAAACCCTTGGAAAAGAATAGAGCACTTTAAGCTAAATATGATTGCTGTATCTTTTGTATTTATAAAATATATCGTTTTCCCCTTACTTTATTTATACTTTGTTTTATTGCCTTGCATGAATCCTTGCAGTCTTTGTATGAACTTTTTGTGGATGCATGTGCACTCCAGCAGTAGCGGTACATCACAATTTTACCATGGTGACTACAGCAGGGTGTGCCAGGACATTGTCCCGACTACTTGTAATCCAATGCAGGGACATACAGAAAAGTGAGAAAATGCTGTAGCTAAACTTGTTTTCAGATCGACTTTTACCGTTAGCTGGCAAAGGTCACATTGGATGAGCTTGGATAAAGTGTGTCTGGGGGGCTGCCTTTTTTTTGTTGCTTCGTGAATCCACACAAAAAGCATGCTCTGCACTGAAATCATAATTTTATGGCTGTTACCACTGAAGGCATTGAAATAACAAGGTACAACGAGCAAAATAACATATTTTTATTTTAATCACAAGCATGTACTTATCTTCTATAAAGAAACTCTGGGTAAGAACAACTAAAGTCAATACAAATATGTGAATTGAAAAGGTATTTACCCAAGTTAGCATTTGTTTTTAAAAGAATTGATAACATTTCATACAGTCTCATACAGAGACCGAGGAATGGGAAGACTGGAAAGAGAATTGTGTTTCAGAGATACGTGTTCAGGGTACTCAAGAAGTCATTTTTATTGTTATCTTGCATGAGGGGACTCTAGAATACAGCTTTGATTTTAGGGGTCCGGGACCCATTTTCTTGTTTTATATTGTTATCACATTTTTTTAAATAAAGGCCGATTCATACTGTAGTACAGTGTGACTTGAAGTGAACTTGTCACCAACTTTAAAACTACAGTTAAGC
Source organism: Lithobates pipiens (assembly GCF_037356315.1). NCBI lineage: Eukaryota > Metazoa > Chordata > Amphibia > Anura > Ranidae > Lithobates > Lithobates pipiens. The sequence continues at coordinate 446,213,784 of NW_027507903.1, forward strand.
ACAGATAAATTAAGTGTTTAAAATGTTTAAATTTTTCTTTATACTCGCAACATGTCTTTTACCTTGCTAGAAAATTGGACAAGTCAATTACCTGGCACAACCCCTTTTCCTCCTTGCAGGCCATCTCCTCTTCTGGGGGTGTTAATTACGGTCTATGCTGGACGAGCTCCTCTGCAGTGGTGGTGCGTTCATAAGGGTGCACGGGTGCTTCTACCTCTCTCCAGCCTACCCCTCTATGACCAATAGATAGATTCATGCATTGCATCCAAGGCCGCCGCTGCCACCCCCTATTCAGTTGCTGGGCCCTGAATTACAGTGGTGTTTTTTTTTGAAGTACCTGATTAGAGCCATAGGCTCTAATAGGCATCAAAAAAGATGGATGCCTATCAGGAGGAGAGGATGGGAGGGGACGCTGGAGGACACCACTCACCACCGTCACATGCTGCCCCACCGAGACAGGGTAAGTGCCGGGCAGATGGCGAGCAGGCGGGGGGTCACAGTGACGGCATTCGATTGCACGGTGGCAGCATTTGATGGCACAGTGGCTGCATTTGATGGGCACAGTGGCAGCATTTGATGGGCACAGTGGCAGCATTTGATGGACACAGTGGCTGCATTTGATGGCACAGTGGCAGCATTTGATGGGCACAGTGGCAGCATTTGATGGGCACAGTGGCTGCATTTGATGGGCACAGTGGCTGCATTTGATGGGCACAGTGGCTGCATTTGATGGGGCACAGTGCCAGCATTTGATTGGGCACAGTGGCAGCATTTGATTAGGCACAGTGGTAGCATTTGATGGGCATAGTGGCAGCAATTTATTGGCACAGCGGCTGCATTTGATGGCAAAGTGGCTGCATTTGATGGCACAGTGGCTACGTTTGATGGCACAGTGGCAGAAATTGATGGGCACAGTGGCTGTGTTTGATGGGCACAGTGAGGCTCCAAGTGATTTTTTTCTCAGAATCTTTCAGTTTGTTTGCGCCCCCCCCCCCCAAAAAAAAATTTGAGCATCATCCGCCATTGCTCCTTTGTACCCTCCCTCGCCTCCCTACATTGTCTTCAATGTAGTTGAGGGAGGAGCCAAGGGAAATACTATAGAGCGCCACTTGAGTGACAGCTCTTACTCTGTTGGGACTGCTGACATCACATACAAGATAGCCCAGTAGCCTCAGGGATTTTGGATGTCTACAGAAAGAAGGCTTTTATAGATCAATAACATGCATAAATAGTCGGTTGATCGTGTCTCTTTGGTGCACGTGTTTTTATGTGCTAAGCATGTGTGTTGCATTAGGTAGCACAATCATTTTGAATGGGCTAGTAGTGCACCTTAATGTATGACGTAATTACTTTAATTAAATTCGAGAGTGCAAAGTCTGGTGCAGCTCTGCATAAAAAAACAATCAGCTTCCTGATTTTTTTTAGTCAAACCTTTATTGAACAAGCTAAAGTTAGAAGCTGATTGGCTACCGTGCACAGCTGCACCAGATTTTACACCCCTCAGTTTTAGTAAATCAATCCCAGTAAGTTCTGCTGTATTTTTTAAAACACAGAGCACTGCAATCACACAGAGAAAAATTCCACCCAAAACATTTTGTTCTGTTTTATTTGAGCATTAATGGGTTAAATCTGATCTCCCAATGGGAGTTGGAAAAATATAGACCACTATCTTGTCTGTGATGTGGGAAGGTCTGCATTTTGGTGCCCACATCATTCCCTGGTGACATTGATGGTTCACATTGGCTGAAATATGAGTGCTTTGGTGGGGTTCTTACAGGGTTTTGAAGACTTCAAGCAACTGCATCATTATGCAAAGGGCAGCAAGACCAGTTGACAGGTCAGGACTAGGGATGAGCCGAACACCCCCCGGTTCGGTTCGCACCAGAACTTGCGAACGACCCCCGCGTTCGAAACGAACGTTAGAACCCCATTGAAGTCTATGGGACTCGAACGTTCGAAATGGAAAGTGCTAATTTTAACGGCTAATATGCAAGATAGTGTCCTAAAAAGGGTTTGGGGACCTGCCTCCTGCCTCAGGGGACATGGGTCACTGCAAAAAAAAGTTTTAAAAACTGCAGTTTTGGCGGGAGCACTGATTTTAATGACGATTAAAGTGAAAAAAAGGTGAAATATTCCTTTAAATATGGTGCCTGGGGGGGTGTCTGTAGTATGCCTGTGAAGTGCCACGTGTTTCCCGTGTTTGGAACAGTCCCTGCACAAAATGACATTAAACGGAAATAACACCATTTAAAACTGCTTGCGGTTTTAATGTTATATCTGGTTCCTGCAATATGGTTGAAAATCATTGAGAAAAATGGCATGGGTAGCCCTCCCTGCCCATTACCAGCCTATTTGGGTCTTGTACGCATATTAAGGGGAACCCCGTACCCATATTAAAAAAAGGAAATGCGTGTGGCCCCCAGGCCCTATATACTCAGAACAGCAGTATACAGGCGGTGCAAACAAGACAGGGACTGTGTAGGTTTGTTGTGTTAAGTTGAATCTGTTTGTAATTTTCAACCGGTACATTTTTAAAGTGTAGCTCCAGTCAAAAAAACTATTTTTAAGCTTTTTGGAAAACATAGGGAAGGGTTATCACCCCTGTATAATTTGTTTTGTCGTCCATCTTTTTTCATCTCACTTGCTGCTGTCTCCTTGCGTTTGCAAGTAGGAGATGTTTGTAAGTTGGATGTTTGAAAGTAGGGGCCTGCCCTATATTATAGCGGTATGTACTGGGTACAGAGCACGCAGACAGCACGCACTATCTCCTAACACTACTGACTGCAAGCTCTATTATTAACCACTTGACCACTGGGCACTTAAACACCCTTAACCACTTGAGGACCGCCGTATTGCCAATGTACATCAGCACAATGGCACAGGCAGGCACAATCACGTACATCTACGTGATTGCCTTCCAGCGGGTTGGGGGTCCGATCGGACCCCCTCCCGCTGGTTACGGCGGTCCGATTCGGTCCAGGAGCGCTCCGTGATGAGGGGATGGCCGATGGTTTTCGGCCACCCCCTCTGGATCGCTCCTGGCCAATGAGAAGCTTCCTCCCCTGTGTATTGTTTACACAGGAAGGAGGAAGTGATGTCATTCTCCTCGGGGCGGTCTTTTTGACCGGACTACGAGGAGAAGACAGAAAGTAAGTGTGCACCAACACTACACTGACATGTAGGTACACACAGGCATTTTATGGCCTTCGAAACTGTGATAGGTAGTGAGGAGTTAAATCAAAAATTTGCACCCTTAGAAATCCTGAAGGTGGTGATTGGTTTTCGGGGTACAGTGCGCGACTAGACTCCCAAAAAGTCCCACACATGTGGTATCCCCATACTCGGGAGAAGTAGCGGAATATATTTTGGGGTGCAATTCCACATATAACCATGGCATGTGTGAGCAATATATCATTTAGTGACAACTTTTTGTAAAAAAAAAATTTTATTTTTTTTTTTGTCATTATTCAATCCCTTAGGACAAAAAAAATAAATATTCAATGGGCTCAACATACCCATCAGCAATTTCCTTGGGGTGTCTACTTTCCAAAATGGGGTCATTTGGGGGGGATTTGTACTGCCCTGCCATTTTAGCACCTCAAGAAATGAGATCGGCAGTCATAAATTAAAAGCTGTGTAAATTCCAGAAAATGTACTCTAGTTTGTAGACGCTATAACTTTTGCGCAAACCAAAAAATATACGCTTATTGACATTTTTTTTACTAAAGACATGTGGCTGAATAAATTTTGCCCTCAATGTATGACTAAAATTTAGTTTATTCGATTTTTCTTATAACAAAAAGAAGAAAATATCTTTTTTTTTCAAAATTTTCGCTCTTTTTCCATTTATATCGCAAAAAAAAAAAATCGCAGAGGCAATCAAATACCATCAAAAGAAAGCTCTATTTGTGGGAAGAAAAGGACGCAAATTTCGTTTGGGTGCAATATTGCATGACCGCGCAATTACCAGTTAAAGCAGCGCAGTGCGAAATTGCAAAAAGACCTCTGGTCCTTAAGGTATTTATTGGTCCGGAGCTGAAGTGGTTAATAACCAGACCAATTTTCAGCTTTCGGTGCCCTCACATTTTGAATGACAATTACTCAGTCATGCAACACTGGACCTATAGGAAATGTTTGTCCTTTTTTTCACTCAAATAGAGCTTTCTTTTGGTGGTATTTAATCACCTCTCAGTTTTTTATTTTTTGTGCTATAAAAGAAAAAAGACCGAAAATTCTGTGAAAAAAAGAATTTTTCTTCGTTTCTGTTATAAAATTTAGCAGATTAGTAATTTTTTCTTCATAAATTTTGGCCAAAATTCATACTACTACATATCTTTGGTAAAAATAAGTACAAATTGGTGGATATTATTTGGTCTTTGTGAAAGTTATAGAGTCCACAAGCTATGGTGCCAATATCTGAAAATTGATCACACCTGAAGTACTGACGGCCTATTTCCTTTTTTTTTTTTTTCACAAAATTGTCATATTATCAGGTTATTTCACACACACAGCATATGCATATCAAAAGACCCTGGAGAATACAATGGTGGTCATTGCAAATTTTTATCTCACACGGTATTTGCACAGCAATTTTTCAAACGCGTTTTTTGGGGGGAAAAAACTGTTTTGTGCTTAAAAAACAAACAAAAAAAACAGTAAAGTTAGCCCAATGTTTGCATAAAGTGAAAGATGAAGTTATGCTGAGTAAATAGATATCAAACATGTCACTCTTCAAAATTGCACATGCCCGTGGAATGGCGCCAAACGTCGCTACTTAAAAAATCCCCATAGGCGACGCTTAAATTTTTTTTTACTGGTTACATGTTTTGAGTTGCAGAGGAGGTCTATGACTAGAATTATTGCTCTCGCTCTAACGTTCTCGGCGATACCTCACATGTGTGGTTTGAACACCGTTTTCATATGTGGGCGGGGCTTACGCATGCGTTCGCTTCTGCATGCGAGCACATGGGGACATGGGCACTTTAAAAAAATTTTTTTTTTTTTTTTTATTGTTCATTTTACTTTATTTATTTTAGTTTGACATTTTTTTTCCCAAAAATATATTTTTGATCACTTTTATTCCTATTACAAGGAATGTAAACATCCCTTGTAATAGGAATATGGGGTGACAGGTCCTCTTTACTGTGAAATCTGAAGCCTGAAATAAAAAATAAAAAAAAAGATTCTGGCTTTGATCGTACTGGCGAGTTGGTAGAAGCACCGGAGGGTGGTGAGGGGTGGGGGGCGTCTATGGCTGGGTATTTCAGGGTATCACCGAGTATGGCTGGGTATCTCCGAGTATGGCTGGGTATGGCAATTTATGGCAGGGTATTGCAGAGTATTGGCGGGGTATTGGCGGGGTACTACAGAGTAATAGCAGGGTACTGCAGAGTATTGGGGGGTACTCCAGAGTAATGGGGGTTACTGCAGAGTAATGGGGGTACTGCAGAGTAATGGCAGGGTACTGCAAAGTAATGGCAGGGTACTGCACTGCAGAGTAATGGTGGGGTACTGCAGAGTAATGGCGGGGTACTGCAGAGTATGCACTGGTATTGCAGAGTATTGGCAGGGATTTGAGGGGTTAAATTCGGTGAGCAGCGATGTGGGCACTGCAGATGCAGCCCACATCGCTGCTGACACCGATCTCTTTCCCCTCCGCTGTACCGATCGGTACAGAGAGGGGAGGGAGGAACCGGCGTCATAACATGACGCCGGTTTGTTTACCACGTGATCACTCCGTCATTTGACGGAGCGATCACGTGGTAAACGGCCGCGACGAGTGGCCGTTTACCGTGATCCATGATGCGCCGGGTCCGGGTCACCCGGATGCTCTCGAGAGCAGAATTCTGGGAGGCCGTTAATTAACGGCCTCTCAGAGTTAAACAACCGTCCTGAAGCCGTTAATCGGCAATGGGCAGTTGTTAAGTGGTTAAAGCTAGATCACTAGCTATATAGGTGAGGTGAATATAGTGGTGTATACTGCAGTCAGGGCACAGACAACAACCACTACACAGCAGCAAGATAGGAAATCAGCCAAAAACGATCGGTGTGTACTGTGTTGAAGGTACACAGAACACCCACTGCTTCAGATGCTAACACACTACACGAGGCCGCCTCAAAGGCGGCCTTATATAGTGTGGGGCGTGCACTACACAGCCTGAGCTATGATTGGCCACAGGCAGGATGCCTGTGGCCAATCATGGCTCTCCTCGCTGCTGGCGCTACGATTGGCCAAGCATGCGGGGTCACAGTGCATGCTTGGCCAATCATGAGCCAGCAATGCACTGCGCCACCGCAGTGCATTGTGGTCCGCGCGCGCGCCACTCAAATTTTGACGCGAACGGCCCAAACGTTCGGAATTCGCCGAACGGCCGAACAGCCAATGTTCGAGTCGAACGTACGTTCGACTCGAACACGAAGCTCATCCCTAGTCAGGACTGCAGCAATATATTACCAGATTACCAGACTGGTAAGTAAAAATGGGTGCTTGATTGTTTTTTTTATTTGTAAATAGGGGTAATTGGGTTGGGTGTAAAGGATTGAGGGGATCTACCCAGAGATTGGCATAATTCTTTGCAGTCCACCAAAGATGTCACTCTGATTATTTTTTGCCCCATAAATCTATCATTGTGTGACCCAGTTATTTAGCTTTGCAGTGAGAATCAAATTGTAATTTAAAAGAAAATAGTATTAATGGTGATATCTTGTCAATTGAATTCTGAGGCTCGGCTGGCAATCGCAAACAAAAGTAGGATGGGTTTTGGTTGGAGTTTCCGGGCGGGCAAAATAATTAAATAGATATTAGTAGTAGTCTTTAATGTTTCACATGCTGTATTTCCGTATATTACCAATGTACTTCAAATGCCCTCCAATTTTTACAATATTCTCAGTTCCAATATAAATTGTGTTAAATCACCCGCCCACAGAGAGTTTTATGTATATATATATATATATATATATATATATATATATATATATATATATATATATATATGTGTGTGTGTGTGTATATATGTATATATATCAATCACTAATGGATTGTACTGAACAGTGAAAGGTTAAAAAAGTGCCCTCAGTTGAAATTGTAATGATAGAAATTGAAATGATTGGGGAAATTGTATTCCAGAGGCAGAGCCTAGAGAGACAGCAAATTTAGATTATCGTTCCTTGGCTTCAAGTAACCACCTGCGTAGGAGACGACATGGATATAATGTATTTGTTGTATGAACGAAAAGCTTATGATACATCAGTGGGAATGGCAGCATTAGGGGAGGGCTGGCTATGGGGAATAAATACATTGGGGTTCATTTACTAAAACTGGAGTGCAAAATCTGGTGCAGCTATGCGTAGTAGCCAATCAGTGCCTAACTTCAGCTTTTTCAATTAAGCTTTGTCAAAAGAACCTGGAAGCTGATTGGGTTCTGTGGAGAGCTACACCAGATTCTGCACAATCCAGCTTTAGTAAATCAAATCAACCACGTTGAGTTTAATGTACTAAAGGAAATGTGCACTCATTTTTTTTACGTTTAATTAAATTACATTTTTTAAACATTTTTATAAAGTGTGGTTTGCTAGAATGTGTATACTTGTTACTCATGTAGGAACAAAACTGCATGAAGTACAAAAAACTGCTTGAATTCCAAAAACCTGCTTGAAGTATGAATAAAGCAATGCTCCTAATTGTCCCTCATTTGGATGGACTGTCCCTATTTTGGAATCAAATACCTCTGTTCCTACTCATCTGTCCCTCTTTTGTGTGGTTTGCCTACATACTTTGTGCTTTTAGAAAGTTAGGATTAGGGAGGAGCCGGCAAATCAGCTGTTTGGAGGTTCATCAAATGGTCAAACTAAATGATCATTTGACTGATCCCAGCCTGTCTGAAACAGGAAACGAAACATTTAGCAGAAGTATTACAGCTACTACTAAATGTGACAGCTTCCTGTTCAGGGCTTTCAGTTGGCAGGTAGCTGGTAACCAGTGCTGTGATACACCAATACTATATTCCTCTAATGGGACTTTAAAGTGGGAGTAAACTACCATGCATGAATTCTACCTATAGGTAAGCCTATAATAAGGCTTACCTATAAATACTGTAAATATAGGGTTGCCACCTGTTCGGGATTCACCCAGGCAGTTCAGGTTTTGAATAATGCATCCGGGTTTTAGACTGTCTGAAACCCAGACACATTATTCATACTGGACTATGGCTTCCCAGCAGGGTTGCTGGCTGTAGTTGTCTAAGCCGCGATTGTCTGTTATACTCTCTTTCACACTGCCCAAAACCAGCACTAACAGTCCCCCCCCCCCCCCCCCCCACACACACACACACACACACAAACACACACACAGATGGAAAAGGAGAGGGCTCAATCTGCTCCTCTTCCTCCCGCTTTGCCCCCCTCTTTGTCTGCCCACACAATCCCTGGCTCTGTGTCTCAGAAAAGGGAAGTGGGGGGTGAGAAATTTGAAGCCCAGCATGCCACAAATACATCTGGATGAGAGGTGCTGACTGCCAAGAGGTGAGTGAGCTCACCATCCATCCATGTCTGCATATGAAGTCTTCCCTCCCCCCCCCTTCTCTTTCATGCTTCTGAGTGAGTACACTAAGGAAAATCAGGGTTCTTAGAGCACCCCTGACATCAAAGTTCCCCTTTACACCAGAGGCCACAGTGTTCCCCCCTTACATCAGAGTCCTCTCCATACATCAGAGTTCTCTGTGTTCCCCCTTAAATCAGGGTTCCCAGAGCATCCCTTATGTCAGATTCCCAAGAGTTCTCCCTTTCATCAGAGTCTGCAGAATCCCCCTTTACAGTGTAAGGGAACTCTGTGAGTTTAGATGTAAAAGGGGAACTCTGCGGATTCAGATGTAAAAGGGGAACTCTGTGGATTCCGATGTAAAAGAGGAACTCTGTGGACTTTGATGTAAGGAGGGATTCTTGTGATTAAATTCACATGATTAGAAATGCTATTTAATAGCAAAATATATGTATAGTTTATACCATAAAAAAAATTACTGTGGGCTGCTAAAGTGTTCGAGTTTGACCTGAAGAAAAGTGTGTGTGCTCTGAAGGAACGGCATACCAGTGCCATTCCTTCAGAGTCCTGTGATGTCATTGCGGCTCCAGCCACTCACACAACTCAGAAGGAAGACCAAGCCTTCAGCACTGGAGTGCTTCATTCTAAGTTAAGTTTTACATAATGTGCTAGTATGTGATGCATACTAGCACATTATGTCATTGCCTTGCAGGTTTAAAAAAAAAAAACAGTGGTTTACTACCACTTTAAGGGCAACTAAAAAACTAAAAGACTTTTGTAAATATATATATATACATATATATATATATACTGTGAGGGGGTTCGCTCGGTAGCGGGTGTGTGTGACCCCCTGGATGGGTTCACAACACAAAGTCAGGCACAGCAGACAGCGGTGTAGGTGCAAAAAACAAAAGGTCCGGTTTATTTAGGCTACATGCAGTGATACATATAACAGCCAAACAAACTAAAACAAGAAAATAAATCCTGGTCAGCTTGACCTCTAACTACACACGTAGACTCCCTGTCTAACAACTGGGTGCAGCCTTGTGCTGCCCCAGTCCCTGTCCCTATTGTAGGGGTTTGCCACACAGGCGTTAACTCACCGCACAGAACAGATCTCAGACTCCCCAGTCTATACACACAAAACTGGTTCCAGGATGGAGCATCTCCCTATGCATGCTGGGGTTTTTTGTAGAGGTCTTAATGAGCCCACTTACTTCAGCTGGGCTCATTAACTCTTCCCCTCTAATTGTAAAAGTCTGCATAAAGCCTGAATCTAGGACACACATATTTCCCATCCTGAATACAACCAGGTGATTTTACCTGCGTGCTGCCACATACCCCCCCCCCCTCTTGTTTCAACCTTGGGGTTGTAACACAAGCAGTCAGACACGCATGTATCCGAGACAAAGCATCCACATTCCCCATTTTAACACCAGGGCGATGCTTAACTGTAAAGTTAAATTCCTGTAGGGCCAGGAACCACCTATTTACCCTTCTATTGGTCTCCTTGTTTTGAGCCATCCACTTTAAAGGAGCGTGATCAGTCACCAGGTCAAAGTGCCTACCTAGCAGATAGTACCGAAGGGAATCTAGAGCCCACTTCACTGCTAAACATTCCTTCTCAATCGTGGAGTAATTTACCTCATGGGACTTCAACTTCCTGCTGAGGTAAATGACTGGGTGCTCTTCCCCGTTCCAGACCTGGGATAACACTGCTCCTAACCCAACGTCTGATGCATCAGTTTGTACAACAAAGTCCTTAGAGAAGTCTGGTGAGTACAACACTGGCTGGCTACATAAGGCTGTTTTTAAGGACTGAAATGCTTCCTCAGCCTCTGGGGACCATTTAACCATAACCGACTCTTTCCCTTTTGTCAGGTTGGTGAGGGGCACAGCCTGAGAAGCAAAATGGGGAATGAATCGTCGATAATAGCCAGCGATTCCCAGAAAGGCTCGTACCTGTTTCTTGCTGTTGGGACGTGGCCAACTCTGTATGGCCTCGACTTTATTGACTTGGGGTTTTATCACCCCCCTCCCAATAGTGTACCCAAGATATTTGGCCTCCTCCTGTCCAATGGTACACTTCTTTGGATTGGCCGTAAACCCAGCTTCCCGGATAGAGTCTAGGACTGCTTGTACTTTTGGCAAATGTGAGACCCAGTCTGTGCTATGGATAATCACATCATCCAGGTAAGCTGCAGCATATTTATGATGGGGCCTCAGAATCTTATCCATTTTCCGCTGGAATGTTGCCGGTGCATTCTGTAACCCAAACGGCATTCTCTTATATTGGAATGCCCCATCTGGGGTTACAAATGCAGTTTTCTCCTTGGCCGACTCGGCCAGGGGAATTTGCCAATACCCTTTGGTGAGATCAAGAGTTGTCATATATCGGGCTGTTCCCAGCCGGTCAACCAACTCATCTATACGTGGCATGGGGTAGGTGTCAAATTTTGTAACTTTATTTAATTGTCTAAAATCGTTACAAAACCGCCAGCTCCCATCAGGTTTGGGCACTAGTACAATAGGACTGGACCAGTCACTCTGGGACTCCTCTATCACACCCAATTCCAGCATCCTTTGAACCTCCCCACGTATTGCCTCCCGTCGGGCCTCTGGTATTCTATAAGGTTTTAGTTTTACCCTTTCTTCTGGCGGGGTGATAATGTCATGCTCTACGCCAGATGTTTGTCCCGGAGGCTCAGAGAAAATCTCTTTGTTACGAAGTACAAACTCTTTAACCTCCTGTTGTTGGGGTTTCGATAAGGTGTCTGCTATTCCAACCTCAGGAACTAAGCAATCAGGCTGTACTTGTGACAAAGTCTCTGCGACTAGGGATTCCCTATCCCTCCAGGCTTTCAGCAGATTGACGTGATAGATCTGCTCCGGCTTTCGCCTTCCTGGCTGTCTAACCCTGTAGTTCACCTCACTAATTTTTTCAATTACTTCATATGGACCTTGCCATTTGGCCAGAAATTTGCTTTCAACCGTAGGGACTAGCACCAAGACCCTATCCCCCGGGGAAAAAGTACGTGTCTTGGCCCCACGGTTGTACACTCTCTGCTGTGCTAACTGCGCTTGGGTTAAATGTTCCTTTACAATTGGCATTACCTGTGCAATTCTATCTTGCATCAGGGCGACATGCTCAATCACACTCCTGTGAGGAGAACTCTCATTTTCCCAAGTTTCCTTGGCGATATCCAGCAGCCCTCTTGGGTGTCTCCCATAGAGCAACTCGAAGGGTGAGAAACCCGTAGAGGATTGGGGTACCTCCCTAATGGCAAACATCAGATAGGGTATTAGACAATCCCAATTCTTTCCATCTCTATCCACCACCTTCTTTAACATTTGTTTTAGGGTTTTGTTGAATCTTTCAACCAACTCATCTGTTTGGGGGTGATACACAGATGTACGCAATTGCTTCACTTTGTACAACTTGCATAATTCTTTCATAACCCGGGACATAAAGGGTGTACCTTGGTCCGTAAGCAGTTCCTTACAAATACCCACACGGCTAAAAACAAGGGATAGCTCTTTGGCTATGGTTTTGGCCGAGGTATTTCGGAGAGGAATTGCTTCCGGATAACGGGTGGCATAGTCCAATATAACCAAAATGTACTGATGCCCCCTAGCAGACTTCATTATCGGACCTACCAAATCCATTGCGATCCTCTCAAAGGGGACCTCAATGATAGGAAGAGGTACCAGTGGGTTACGGAAATGTGGCATAGGTGCCGACTTCTGACACACAGGGCAGGAGGAACAATAATTTTCTATTTCCTTCATGACCCCAGGCCAATAGAGTCTCTGCAATACCCTCTCTCTGGTTTTCTCTGTCCCCAGATGACCTCCCAGAATGTGTCCATGAGCCAATTCTAACACCAACTTCCTGTAAGGTTTGGGCACTACAAGTTGCTCAATGGTTTCTTCTGCCCTTTGAGCCATTCGATATAGCAGGTCCCTTTCCATAGTGAAGTAAGGATAAGGGCAAGTCTTATCTGGGTTCACTAACTCGCCATCTATTTTCACCACATTTTCCCGTGCCTTTATTAGGGTGGGGTCTTTTAACTGTTCTGTGGCAAAATTTTCCCTGTGAACCTCAAGATCCGAAAACTCCACAGACGGCATGTTTTCATCTGAGGATGTTGGCTCCTCCCCAGTTTCTCGAGTTTCCCCCGCCAATACCGACAAGGGAAATTCAGGAGAGTCCTCACCACTCCCAGAGGAATTCTGGTCATCTTCCTGGTTTATAGGGGCACCAATGCCTCAGGACAATCCCAGAGTTCCCAGAATTTTGGAAAATCCCTTCCCACAATAGCATCATGTGGTAACTGAGACACTAACCCCACCTGATGAGAGAGGTTACCTTTGGGGGTCTCAAAAAACACTGAAGTTACAGGATACTCTCGGTTGTCCCCATGCACACAAATAACAGCCACCCTGTTCTTCCCAGAGACCTCTGTAGTAACTAATTCAGCTTTTATCAATGTTACCAGGCTACCTGAATCTAGCAACACATCAACATGTCTACCATTAATACACATTTTACATAAATGTTTCTCAGGTCCCCGAATGGCAGTGCATGCAACTGTCGCAAACAGCGACTGACGTCTCTCCCTTATAAAGTCACATTGCATAGGCTCATCCACAACTGGGCAATTGGCTGCAATATGTCCCTCTTGCGGCAGCGGTAGCAAATAATTTTTTTCGCTGCCTCTTGCAGCATGGGCTTCCTGGGCTGCTCCCGCCAGATCTTAGGTAGAACTCCCACCCTCTCACTCTCTCCACCCTCACCCCTTGGAGTCATCTTACCCGCCACTGGGGATGATCTGGTCTTAGGGGGGAAAGTCCGTGAGTCCCTGGAAGAGCTGGTCAAGTTCTCTGTAGCCAAGTACCTCTCAACCAGATCCACAAGTTTATCTGCATTTTCTGGGTCTCCATGGCTTACCCATTTTTGGATGGCAGTAGGAAGAGCTCTCAGGAAACGATCCATAACCACACGTTCCACAATGTTTGGTGCGGTCAAAATCTCTGGCTGCAGCCACTTCCTGCTCAGGTGAATGAGATCATACATTTGAGACCTGGGAGGTTTTCCAACCTGAAAAGTCCAGTTATGCACACGCTGAGCCCGGACTGCCAGGGTGACACCCAGCCGTGCCAATATTTCTGCTTTTAGCACCACATAGTCTTTTGCTTGGTCAGGCTCTAGGTCATAATAAGCTTTCTGCGATTCCCCAGTTAACAGAGGGGCCACCAGTCCAGCCCATTGCTCCTTAGGCCACTTTTCCCTTTCAGCAGTCCTTTCAAATGTGGTCAAAAACACCTCCGGATCATCCTCTCCAGTCATTTTTGTCAGTAAACGGCTCACACCAAAGGTTGCGGTATTATTGTACCCACTTGCTTCATTGGTCTGCGGACGTTGCTGTATCAATGTCTCTATTTGCTGTTGAAAATTCTGCTCTTGCTTCTGCAACAGGTCTATGAAGAGGGCTTCAGATCGCTGCTGGGCTTGTTGCTGAGCTTCCAAACTCTGCTGCAAAGTTGCATTTGTCTGCTGCTGATTTGCATTTGCCTGCTGCTGGGCTTCCAAACTCTGCTGCAAAGTTGCATTTGTCTGCTGCTGATTTGCATTTGCCTGCTGCTGGGCTTGTTGTTGAGCTGCAAGGCTCTTTTGTAAAGCTGCATTTGTTTGCTGCTGATTTGCATTTGCTTGCTGCTGGTTTGCATTTGCTAGAGCCAGAGCTGTCTCAGTATCTCCTCCATTGCTGGCCTTTAAAAAAAATTGAAAAAAAACTTGCCAAAATTCTCCACCAACTGTGAGGGGGTTCGCTCGGTAGCGGGTGTGTGTGACCCCCTGGATGGGTTCACAACACAAAGTCAGGCACAGCAGACAGCGGTGTAGGTGCAAAAAACAAAAGGTCCGGTTTATTTAGGCTACATGCAGTGATACATATAACAGCCAAACAAAATAAAACAAGAAAATAAATCCTGGTCAGCTTGACCTCTAACTACATACGTAGACTCCCTGTCTAACAACTGGGTGCAGCCTTGTGCTGCCCCAGTCCCTGTCCCTATTGTAGGGGTTTGCCACACAGGCGTTAACTCACCGCACAGAACAGATCTCAGACTCCCCAGTCTATACACACAAAACTGGTTCCAGGATGGAGCATCTCCCTATGCATGCTGGGGTTTTTTGTAGAGGTCTTAATGAGCCCACTTACTTCAGCTGGGCTCATTAACTCTTCCCCTCTAATTGTAAAAGTCTGCATAAAGCCTGAATCTAGGACACACATATTTCCCATCCTGAATACAACCAGGTGATTTTACCTGCGTGCTGCCACAATATATATATATATATATATATATATATATATAATAAAAAAAAATGCTATCACAGCCCCTAAAAATATATCCATCAATAAAATCCATTAGTACAAAAAGTTTGTTTTACAGTGTCATTTTTATAAACATTTTTGGTTGCCTTAAAGTCCCATTGGAGGAATAAAGTAATGGTGTATCAAGTTTTCAAAAGGTATAGCAACGTCCACCCATAACTGAGTTTATTTTATGTATTGTGAGGTAACCAATGACAAATCACCACCCAACCCTTGTATGTAATAATCGTGTGTAAAATCTGACAGGCTGGCTGCACCCAAGTTGATTGCTTGATCCTCTTGGGTACATTCAGCCTCCCAATCATGGTTTGCATCACTGCTGGTCCCTGCTGAACAGCCGAGATTCAAACCGTCTATAATCAGGTTTAGCCTCAATCTCTGAACATACCCCAAACCCACCTGAGGACATGAAGTAGTAAACAAATGCTAACCACTAGAAAGGCCAATAAAGCTGCAATAAACAGAATCAGATACAGGTAGGAAGGATGAGATGCACACGGAAACTCTTCAGACAGTTGGCAATTATTCAAACTCAGTGTTCAATATGTTAATCTACGCCATCGCCCAGTATATAGCAGCCGATCTGACCCAAGCCAAATAGAAACATGATATAGCCCTCTCCTAGGCTAAGGATGCTAAGTAAATTAAGTGTGGTTTGCTCTGTAGCCAGAAGAGCTGCGATCTGCTGTTTTGGCCTGTTCTGGCTCCATAGTGTGCATTTGATTGAGTCCCCTTGAGCCTGTTAAGGACTTTCCAGAACTCAGAGCAGGGGAATTTTAAATGCCTAGGCTGGGCCCTTACCTTGCTTTAGCCAATTCCTGAGGAGGTGTGCCCAAATGGTGGGTGGGAGGCAGGTAAATAGCTGGAAGTCCGGAGAAATGTGCTCTTCGTCTGGAGGAAGGAAGACCATGTGCTTCAGGTGGCTGTGAAGCCCTAGCTTCAGTGTCTGCAGGACTAATTCCTCGCCTGGATTGAGCCCATGGCCTTGCTTTTATTGGGATTTGTGAGTAGAGCCAATTCTCCTGAGCTGCATTTTATTTTTGGTCCTCAGCTGTGGATGTTAAAAACTGCTCCAGTGTGCCTAGTGTGCTATCCTTCAGCTGCAAGAGCCCAGACTGCTCCAATCTGCTCCTAATAACTGCCCAAGCCTATCTTGTAGTAATCAGCTGCAGGAAACTTAGACCGTTCCAGTCTACTTTCATTTCTAGTCTACATTCTACATTCTCCTAGTCTACAGCTGGGAGTGAAAGATTGTTGCTACTACCTAGTGAAGTGCCTGTGCTAATGTTGTACCTAATATTCCCCTGGTTTACAGCTGGGACTGAAAGACTGTGTTGCTATCAGCTAGAGCAGGGGTCTCCAAACTACGGCCCTCCAGTTGTTGAGGAACTACAATTCCCATCATGCCTAGTCATGTCTGTGAATGTCAGAGTTTTACAATGCCTCATGGGATGTGTAGTTCCGCAACAGCTGGAGGGCTATAGTTTGGAGATCCCTGAACTAGAGAAGTATCCTCTTCAACTTTCTGCCATTTTTTTGGGGACAATGCCATGCCTCACTATTCCTCCAGGTTACAAATTTCTGCATAAAATTACAAAAATACACCCTGCTAGACCAGTAATGGCAAACCTTGGCACCCCAGATGTTTTGGAACTACATTTCCCTTGATACTCATCTACACTGCAGAGTGAATGAGCATCATGGGAAATGTAGTTCCAAAACATCTGGGGTGCCAAGGTTCACCATCACTGTCCTACACTGATTTCTGAGTCAGAGTGAGTGAACTTTTGTGTGCCTGACTGCTTCTGCACTAATCTTGAGAAAGAACCATTTTAAAAGGTTTAAATCCCCTTTAAAGTGCCACATTTTTATAATTATTCCTTCCACTATTCTACTGATAATAGATGAAGCAACAAACAGGGACAGTGGGATCCCTTGTTATGGCAGGCAAGAGAAGAGGAGATGTGTGCTCCTACTTGATGATCCCACACATTATTGGTGATTCCACCTGGACATATTCATTAAAGAATATGTAAACCCAATATTTTATATTCCTGATATGTGCCTGCTGTACCATGTACTTGTATAAAAAAAAAGTATTCTTTTCTCTGTGTATTGCATTCTTTGTGTTCCCTACAGTCCCTCTGCTTTCCTATCAAAAACTAAGCACACTAGGCATGAGAGCACAGTGTGGTCAGTCAGCTACTCACTGGGAAGACCAGAGTGCTGCTGTTTTTCCTACTCTAGCTTTCTAAGATCCTTATGCCCTTATGCTGCTGAGAACAGAGGTACAGGCATACCCCACTTTTAAGTACACAATGGGGTTTATTTACTAAAGCTGGAAAGTGCAAAATCTGTCTCACTTCTGCATAGAAACCAATGAGCTTCCAGGTTTTATTACCAAAGCTTAATTGAACAAGCCGAGGTTAGAAGCTTGTTGGTTTCTATGCAGAAGTGAGTCGGATTTTGCACTTTCCAGCTTTAGTAAATAAACCCCATTGTGTACTTAAAAGTGGGGTATGCCTGTATTTATAATGTTTTTTTTATATCTATAAACAAAAAAGAAGTCCAGAAACAATGTATTAATAATCAAAATGCTCAGGTATAGCCAACACATTTTGGGGGTGCATTTGTCCCACCTCAATAGGGTGAAAAATATGAGAGATTATAGAAATACCACAGATGCACACCCACACTCATACTCCGAAAATCCACAATAGCTATATATTATAAAAAACACTAAACAATTTTACTCATTGGAAGAAAAACATACTTTTTTTCTTTAATTGTCCCACAGGGAATTGACGAGTTCTTTTTAGAAACTGTCACATCCATTTCTACGCTGTGTATTCCAGATATAAGAGCAGTACATTCATTTATTCTCATATAGCGGTTTCTGTTCCGCTAACAATGTTCCATGGAGTGACAGACATGACGGGCTATATATTACTTCTCTCTCTTTCTGTCTCGCGGTGTCATTGTGTCATGCTGTAGCGTCAGACTTGATTGGTTCTGTTTTGCTTTGTTTCACATTATTTAAAGAGATTTTTTTTTGTCTGACTCGCTGTATTTGCTTCTTTTCCATCTCTTTGGTTGGACAAGTTGACCAGCTAAGCCTATTATTCTTGAAAGATGGAGAGTCTGTTGTTTTAGCTCTGTTCTTCATATCACAAGCAGGTTCTTGCAAGCTAATACTCTGTTTGACAATGTCCTATTGTGCCGATGAAGACAGATTTAGTGGGCACTAAGGTCCTTCTGTTTATGTTTTATACCGTGATGAACAGAATTGATAAGCCAAAAGGTTCATCTCTTGCTGTGTAGCTGGGTTGAGAGTGGACAAATCAAAACTACTTAAGATTCTCTCCTTTTAATTTGTGTTTCTGGATGCCAGCTGCTGATGGATAGAGTGAAATTTTCACTCAAGATTTTTTCTACTTTGTCATAGTTGCTGCATCTTTAAAATCTATGTAAACCCATAGACTAAAATGTCATATAGACTTTGTAAACCATTTTGACTTTGAAGACATTTTCAATATGTTAAAACAGCTTTTAATAAATGAATATATAATATTTGACGGTCTTGCCATGAAGGCATATCCTCCTTAGGCATTTCCTGTAAATTAGTGACAATGCTCTTTTACTGTCTTCTCCTAAATTGTCACTTTGGGGCTTTAACTGAGACTAGAAATGGCCATTTCAAAACAAGTTACACAGTCATGGTCCACTGTTATCATCATCAGTAAACCCAGCCTGAGGAATGCCATGGAGCTATTGTGGGGTAGACAGGAAGAGGCTGTAAAGAGGCTTTAGGTCAGGGGTGCCCAACCTTTTGAAGAGCGAGGGCCACCTAAGCAACTTGGTAACCGGCCGCGGGCCTCAATGAGCGGAGCGGGTGTATGCCAGCCCACTCTACTTCTTTTTTCTTTTTTTTTTTGTGGATCGGATTGGAGGTAGACATTTGTAAACGGACACAAGTCCATTTACATCTTCTACTCTTTAGAGGTGAATGGAAGGTCCAATTGGGTCGGACTGTGAAAGGGGCCTATGGCTCAGTGCAGGTAAACCTCAGGTGCATTGCATTGATCAGTTTGAAAGCAGCCCAGTAACCACTGCAGAACAGATATGCCCATAAATACACTGTGATTTTAGTAATAAACTTACTATTAATAACTGTATTTTATTCCATCACAGAGCAGGAGGTTGCGGGCCACATCAGAGGGCTCCGCGGACCATAAGTGGCCCCCGGGCCACTGGTTGGGCACACCTGCTTTAGGTGATCAGAAAAATGGAGATACAAAGAACACAAAAAAGTTAAGATTTCACGGAAAAAAGCTTGCCAAATGTTTAGGATATATAGTTTAGCAAACCAAATGTAATTGATTAAGGGTTTATGTTTACTGTAATGTATTTTCTAGCATAGTGGTCTCCAAATGGGCCGAATGCCATGGGCCGAATGCAGCTCTTCATTTGCCTTTATCCAGCCCTTGGAAGACTATTCCTTCCATTGAAGGCATCATTCCTTCCACTGATACCAACAATGGGGAACTAAAGATAGGACACTATTCTCCCCACTGATACCAATAATGGGGCACTATCCCCGCCCCTCCTACTGACACCAATGATGGGACACTATTCCTCCCACTCATTTTAACTGCTTGCCGACCAGTACACGATGATATACGTTGGCACAATGGCATGGCTGCACAAATGGGCGTACAGGTACATCCCCTTTAAGAATCAGCATTGTGGGTGCACGCATACCCGTTGCATGCTTGCCACGCGCTCCATGATCGTGCCCGCGGTACCCGTGGACTCGATGTCCACCAGTTTCCCACGATCATGTCACGGAGTGGCAGTACGGGGAGATGCCTATGTAAACAAGGCATTTCTCCATTCTGCCTAGTGACAAGACAGAGATCCACTGCTCCCTGTCATCGGGAGCAGAGATCGCTGTCATGTCCTAGGTAGCCCACCCCCCCCCCCCCACAGTTAGAATCACTCCCGGGGACACACTAAACTCCTTGATCGCTCCCTAGTGGTTAATGTCTCCGCTGTCAGTGTCATTTATACAGTAATCAGTGCATTTTTATAACACTGATTGCTGTATAAATGCCAATGGTCCCAAAATAGTGTCTGCCATAACGTAGCAGTCACGATAAAAATTGCAGATTGCTGCCATTACTAATAAAAAAAATATATATATAAAATTGACATAAATCTATCCCCTATTTTGTAGACGCTATAACTTTTGCACAAACCAATCAATTTACTCTTATTGTGATTTTTTTTTACCAAAAATATGTAGAAGAATACCTATCAGCCTAAACTGAGGAAAAATATATATTTTTATATATTTTTTGAGGATATTTATTTTAGAAAAAAGTAAAAAATATAGCTTTTTTCAAAATTGTTACACTTTTTTGTTTATAGCACAAAAAATAAAAAACACAGAGGTGATCAAACACCACCAAAAGAAAGCTCTATTTGTGGTAAATAAAAGGACGTCAATTTTGTTTAGGTGTAATGTCGCATGACCACGCAAAAGTGCTCTGGTCAGGAAGGGGGTACATTTTTCTGGGGCAGAATTGGGGCACTATTCCTCCCACTAATACCAATTATGGCGCACTATTCCTCCCACTAGTACCAATCCTGGGTATTCCTGTAATTTCTTACTCCCACTTACCCCCAAGCCTGAGACATTGTTTATTCCCACTGATGCTGGGACATTTCCTCCCACTGGCCACTCTAGTTTGATATAAAGTATTAAGGATAGTAAACTGGCCCTCTGTTTAAAAAGTTTGGAGACCCCTGTTCTAGAGCAACACTTTTTTTGTGGTGTAACCATACGTGCCAGTTTGCCATTAATATGAATTAAAACTGATATTAATTTCAGTCCTGACATATAGGAGTCTATTTATTAAAAATGACTTTCACAAACATTTTTTGATGATATTTTCTTGAAAATAGATCTTTTGAACTATAGACGATTGATCTATTGACAAAAAAAGTGAATTTCTTTCTACTTTTTCAGTGTCAGAGAATAAAAAAAAATATTGTTGCATGCAGATAAAATATATACATTATATTATATAATTTGTCCTGTTTAAAATACTAAAATTAAAATTCAGCTACAATGCATTGCAAATGGATTTCAAAATTAAATAATTGATTTTGTTTTTCTTGTGCTTGTTGTGACACTGAAAAAACAAACACAATTTGTAAAAAAAAAATAATAATAATTAATTATTAATGGTTAAAAAAAATAAAAAAATAAAAAAATAATCAGAAGCATAATATTTAGAAGTATAAGAAATCTTCAGTTAGGATTAATTATGATAAACTAGGGGTTAATGGGGGGGGGGGGGGTAAATAGAAACAAAGAAAAGCAAAAAACATTTTTTTTGTTAGGTTGCTTTAACTGACATCACATGCAGATCAAAGTTAAACTGTTTTATCTGCACATGAATTAAACAGAGACGATACAAAAGTAATAATTTTAGTATCTCTCTATCTCCCCTATAAACATTGTTCAGACGTTTCTACAGAACTTGTATTTAATCACCAAATCCCAGCTGTCATTTTGAAAGCTGAAAATTGCTGGCAAGTGTAAGGGGAACCAGCATCGGGGCAAAAAGTCAGGGCTTCTTTGATGACGTTTTTTTTTTGGGGGGGGGGGGGTGTGCCCAATGTCCACAATTAATTAAAATAGTGAAAACAAAATAAATGGGTGATATTTAATTTACTATACGTTATTTAATAAAACACAGTTTTAATCTTTTTCATTCTTTTTTTTTTTTCATCTTGTTTCAGCTGATCTCCCCCGGCCTCTTTCCATCATGTCCAATGTACATGTATGTGCTGTCCCCATCAGGACTGGCTTCCTAGCGCTAGCACAATTGTGTCAGGATGGCCACTTGTAGTCGGCCACATGTGACATGAGTTACAATGTAGTGGCATTGTATGGAAGTGTGGAAGTGCCTGAACATGCCCTTCATGACAGGCTCACCACATTTTCTTTTAATAATGAAAGCTTTAGATTAAAAAAATATATAATATATATATAAATAAATATATATATATATATATATATATATATATATATATATATACATATATATATATTTTTTTATAATATTAACATGGCAAAGTCTACAGTATATCTATTTTTCAACAAGTTAATGAGCTTTCTCAATGCTTCCTGCCCTGATACTGGTGTCACTTGGGACAGGAAGGGAGGGAAATTCCTCCTACAGGGACACAGATAGCATTCAACTATTTATAACCCAACCACTCTCTTTCCCAGATCTAAAATATTTTGGCTAGACCATTCCTTTAAGGACTAGTCCATTTCATTGATTTCCATTCTGGCTCAGTGCAACTCTAATAAGTAATACTGAAACTCTACAGAAAATCAAAATTGTTCTCCCTCTTTTCATATTAATATTACACATTAAATGTAGCAATTTGTCTTGTAAAGGCAGCCGCTAACAGGCACAGCTGCTCTAATTATCCGTATTGTGCTGCGTGGCTTGCTGCTCGATGTCACCACTCAGCAAGTGAAAAATAAAGCTGGATTTCTCAGATACAGCTTAGATGGACTATGCAAGCCTGTGTTTTCTCTATTCCTAGTCATCTCATTTTTTTTTTAAAGACAAGATAAGCAACATAATGTATTCAATACCTTTTATTAGAGTGTGCGCCAGTAATGCTATGGCTATTCTGATCCTGAATAAATAACTTGACCCCACTATGGTAGGTGAGGAAGATCTTCATGGTCCTCTGCCCAAGAGCTGGTTGATATACTTGTGTACTGGATGTATGGAAAATAGCTATATACTGTACACTGCAGCGAAAACTCTGATATTTGTCCATTTAGAATTGATCCATTTTAAACATAAAGGATTATGAACATTTTTTTCTTTTTTTCAGTTCAGCACCAGTGTACATAACTGTTTTTAACATCTTTCTACATCTTTCTTTTTTCCTATTAGATATACAGCTATTACATGACCCAGCTCTTTCCCAGCATGTCTGCAGGGAAACTTAAGCAGGAGGAGTTTCTAGTCATAGTTGCTGGTCACGTGTTCAAAATAAAAAAAGACACCCTTTAAAATACAGAGTAAAAATAAATAATTAAAAGACACCTTTTAAAATACAGAGTAAAAATAAATAATTAAATTCAATAAACTGTTTTAAATTGTCATACAAATATATATTTAAAACAATTTTTTTATTATTTTTTGCCAATTTCACAGCAGCGTATTTCTAACGGTCACAGGCTGTGTCACACCCCTCCAGCCTGTGTCTTACAATAAGAGGGAGGTGAAGCCCCCATTAATCTACATGTAATATCCCACCCTTATTGTGTTTATCTGGTTAGTTTGCATAGAGGAGAAGGGAGGGAGTGGGCTGTCTTTACCACTGTTTATATATGCCGGCATGTGTGACTCTATAGTTACATGGGCTGCTCGGATGTGATAGGGTGGAAATGCTCAGCACTGAAAACTGAGCATGCGCAGAGTTGCCACCACAGATGCAAAATCCCTAGCTGAATTGGGTACATGGACAGAAGGTGGAGATAGAAAGCAGCAGGGTCAACCAGTTTTTTTTTTTCAGAATACAGAAAACAAATTTCATAGTGACTGAGTGAGTATGAGCAGCATGTAATACAGAATTTATTGAGAGATGTTTATGATATGGGTTTAGTGACACTTTAAGGTCAAAAGACAGGCAGGCCACTAATATTTTCACAAAGAGAAGTCTGCATCGGTAGCCTATAGTTCTATCTCATGACAGGTTGCGAGGAGAGAGTAGTGACCTAAAGTTATAGATAAGTTTAAGTGCACTGTATGCAAAGCCAAATCTTTCTTTCTAGCTTTGTTAATTTTATTATTATTATTATTTATTATGTACGTTATTTTTATTTTATTTTTTTGCTGTTTATGTCATGTTGGGCAGATTTCCCTTTACTTCCTGTCCCTGAGATGCAGCCGGAAGAGATATTGCATCTCTACAATGTGAGAGGAATTTAATTTTTATAATTTATCACCAACTAAAAGGCTTTTCCATCACTTTAAGATTCAGTGACAATAGTTTCTATATTAAGTAAAGAAGGTGAATATATTTGGCAGGGACCCAGACAGCAAAAAAAACTTGAGACCTGGTTCACACCTATACAGTTTTTTTTTTATCCGTATCTGCAGTGCTTTTTGTGACGCGCTTTTATGTTTTGCGTTTTTTTAATGCTTTTTTTGGCCAATTTGTTGTTGGAGCAGATTAACAAAAACACACAATGAATCAAAAATACTTCAAAAACGTGTAAAAAAAAAAACACTACATCATCTCCATTGAAGTCTATTAAATGAAAAACGCACCGTTTTACATTTTAAAAAAGTACCCAAGGCTGAATTCACACCTATGCAGTTTTAGTGCTTTTTGCATTTTGCAGATTTGCACTACAGAACGTGTTCCATAGGAAACCATGGTAAATGGACTGTAGCACCCCTCTGCAAAAAGCACCAAAAAACGCACAGGTGTGAACCAGGCCTAACAATGGCTATAATATTTGCTTACTCTATCCAAAGCTTAAACATTTTGGCTATACAAACACTTTAACTTTCTAAAACCAGTTATGATTTGCTATTGTACTTCGGAATGTAAATATTTACCACAATTTATGATAGGCTTAACCACTTCAGCTCCGGAAGGTTTACCTCCCCTTCATGACCAGGCTATTTTTTGCGATACTGCACTGCGTTATTTTAACAGACAATTGCATGGGTGTACAACTCTAATTTGTGTCCTTTTTTTCCTCAAAAATAGAGCTTTCTTTTGGTGGTATTTGATCAAATCTGCATTTTTTATTTTTTTGCGCTATATACAAGAAAGACCGTCACTTTTGAAAAAAAAAAACAATATTTTTTACTTACTGCTATAAAACATAACCAATAAAAAAAAAAAAAAAGAAGAAGGGGCGTGGCCTGCAGCGGAACCGAATGGACGTCTGATTCCAGAGCTCCTGCTTCCCCGTAGATACAATGGCGACAAGCGGCTAACAGGACCCCGTTTATCCTCCATATACCTGGCGTTTTGAGAGGGGCACACCCGAAGAGCATGATGGGCAAGCGAAAAGGCTCGTCGAAGCCACAACGGCTTACAGATTTCTTCCTACAACCGCGCCATAACGGTAGGCAAGATGGCGCTGACCATCCATCCTCATTGACTGCCAAACACAAGCTGAAACTGCCCACTAATACCTCATCCCCTAAAAATCTGGACTTATAGCGACCAGGCCTCCCCATCAGCATCCTCTCCCTCGGGGAGCCCAGCTAAAGCAAAGTTAAAGCTGGATGGCTCTGGATGCAGCCCCGCGCTGAGCCCGGCGGCAGACTCTGAGGATGACACCAGGGAGCTCCATGACTCTATTTCCAACTATCCTACTACCAATCAGCCAGTGCTGGATACAGTACTGAAGGACATGCTAGTCTCACTGAGAAGCACGCTCCAGGCTGACATGATGGGCTGCATGAACAGGCTTAGTGGAGCTGTGAGGAAAGTGGAAGACAGAGTAGATCACCTGGAAGGCAAGATGGGGGAATTTGCCTCCACCATAAATGACTTGGTGGATGCTCACGAAATGCAGGAAGGGGAATCAACCTGGGTAAGAGACAAGCTGGCCGACATCGAAGACAGGTCTAGGAGGAACAACCTCAAGATTAGAGGTATTCCTGAATCCATCCAAACCTCAGAATTACGCTCCTATGCCGCTGACCTGTTTGCCTCTCTTCTACCCAATCTTTCCGCCATTGAATTGTCTATTGATAGGATACACCGGCTGCCAAAACCGGCCTACCTCCCAGACAAAATCCCCAGGGATGTGATCCTTCGTATGCATTTTTACTACTCGAAAGAACAACTGATGCAATACGTTCGCAAACAGGAGCAGCTTCCACCTCAATACCAACACCTGCAGTTCTATGCTGACCTGTCCCAGCATACATTGCAAAAGCGAAGAAACCTGAACACGATCACAAAAGTGCTGCGGAACCACCAAATCCCCTATCGTTGGGGTTATCCCACCAAAATCACGATTACTTACCAGGAACGTTCGTTTGTCATAGACTCTTTGGATAAAGGTCTTGCCTTGCTAAGGGACTGGAAGATCCTTCCTGACGCTAAAGATAATAATGCGGATGCCTCCACTCGCCGGCTGCCCAGCCCAGACTGGAAGACAGTGACGCCACAAAATGCCAGCTCACATGCTTGACTATATGTTAACGGGGTCATCTCTCCTCCCGACGGGGAGGCAGGACGACCGTTAGGCCTGAACTTTTACCCCGATTCACCTGAGCAACATTTGGTTGCATACGATCCACCCCTTCCCTCTTGAGGGGTGTCTTGGACCTATGTTGAAACTTGCCATGCATAATGGTTTTCGTTTTCTCAGTTATGTTTGTAAAAGTTGGATTTTCTTTGTTTTTTTTCTTTCACTTAATCTGCCTTTATTTTTTCTACTTCCGGAGTTTTGCCAGCACTTGACGAACCGGCAGCTCACCTCAAGCATGCTTGTTCATCGCACGGATAGCGGCTTCCACGAACAGCTTCAAACACAGCCCACAGAAAGATCTCGACCTCGGCTTAACTGTGAGTACACGTTCCACGGAACGGTCACCTCACCCCTGCTGACACTTCTAGGGGGAAATTTCTGCCTTCTCTTTATGTGTACAGAGCCTGCACTGATCTCAACCTACGTCCATCCCCATGGCCATTAACTTTTTATCTATCAATACCAAGGGACTCAACCACCCCATGAAAAGGAAGTCCATGTGGAAGGAAGCATTATCCAATGGATCTGATATCCTCTGCGCCCAAGAAACACACTTTTGTCAACATGCGGCACCGGTCTGCAAGCATAAGAACTTCCCACACACCTTTTTTGCGAATGCCACCTCTAAAACGAAGGGAGTCATGATAGCAATCAGGGACTCTGTTGCTTTCAATCTACATATGGTAATTGCAGATCCACAGGGTCGCTATTTGATTTTGGTATGCGATATTGATCAAACGACTTATACCATTGTAAATGTCTACGCTCCTAACACCCGGCAAATCTATTTCTTTCACAAAATTATGAAGAAGGCCCAAAAATGCAGTAGAGGCTCGATGGTGCTATGTGGTGACTTTAATGTCGTACCCGATACGTCCATTGACACGACATCCAACTCTAAATGCCTACCCACATCTCTGGGTAGTACATTGCACAGTGAGGATGTTTATGACGTATGGAGATGCCTACACGCGACTGAACGAGACTTTACTTTTTTTTCTGCCCCTCATTATACGTACTCACGAATAGACTTGTTCTTGGTCGACCAACACACATTGTCCAAAGCAATATCGGCATCTATCAACACCATCACGTGGTCAGACCACGCGTCTATCACGCTATCGTTGAAAAACTCTTCTACATTTGAATCCATTCCTCTTTGGAGGGCGAACTCTTACCTTATGCAATTGCCTGAGTATAGGTCGCAAATCGAGGACCATTTGGGGGAATTTTTCTCCCTCAACGGGCCCTCGATGCCTAACAAGTTTGTGCTCTGGAATGCCCATAAGGCATATATTCGGGGAATTTTCATAAAATTGGGAGCTGGGGAGAGGAGGAGGCGGCGGCAGCAGAGGATACGTGAAGTTACTGACAAGATCCGCGACTTAGAATCTCAAAATAAACGAGACACATCCCAATCTCTGACTGAACAGCTCAATAGATTGAGACATGACCTGAGACTCCTTCTACTGGACTCTTTTGAAAAACAGACAAAAAGGCTAAAGATGACGTACTACACACAGGGCAATAGGGCAGGGAAATTACTTGCACACCAACTTAAAGGTCATAGATTAAAATCAAAAATCCCTTACATCATTCATCCCACTAACAAACAAAAGCTGTTGCATCCACAAGACATTGCCAACGCATTTAGTAACTATTATGGTTCCCTTTATAACTTAAAGGATGATACTGCCACTGTCCAGCCCACGCCCTCCCTGATCAATTACTTTTTACAACAGCTATCCTTGCCTACTATCTCCTCACATCATCTGGACCGACTCAATACGCCTTTTACGTTAGAAGAAATTCTCAAAACAATTGACTCACTCCCCAGCTCAAAATCTCCTGGTCCTGACGGATTCTCCGGAGAATACTATAAGGTGTTTAAATCATTTCTACTACCTTGTCTGACAGAAGTGTTTAATGCTGCCGCCGCTTCCTCCTCCTTCCCACATGAAATGTTGAGCGCTATCGTAGTGACTTTGCCGAAGCCAGGAAAAACTCCAGACACACCGGCCAATTTCCATCCCATATCCTTACTAAACACGGACGTGAAAGTCTATGCTAAACTTATAGCAAACCGGCTGATCACTATTCTTCCCTGTTTAATACACCCCGACCAAACTGGGTTTACAAAGGGGCGTCAGACCTCAGATGCCACGAGGAGATTGACAAATATCATCCATCTGGCTGGCGCTGGACGGGGGCCTTCTCTGCTCCTTGCATTGGACGCGGAGAAGGCCTTCGACAGGGTCCACTGGGGGTATATGAATGCAGTCCTAACCAAATTTGGATTCTCCGGTATGATCCTATCGGCTATAATGGCTTTATACTCAAACCCTTCAGCTAAGGTATATACTTCGGGTATACTCTCTACTCCCTTCCCAATATCGAATGGGACGCGCCAGGGGTGTCCACTCTCCCCACTAATTTTTAATCTAATATTAGAACCCCTGGCGGAATATATACGATCCCACCCCAATATTGCTGGGTTTAAGACTCAGACATCGGAACACACGATCAGCCTGTTCGCAGATGACATTATTTTGATGCTTACAGATCCTGAAAATTCCTTGGCTTCGGTTCATGACACTCTGAGACTACCTTCCAAGCTGCAAGCCCTTGACAAAACAGAACTTAACTGGTCCGGTAGGTTAGCAGCGATAAAGATGATAATTTTACCCCAACTACTCTACTTATTCATGTCCCTTCCTATCCCCATCCCCACTAAATACTTTACTGAGGTACAAGCTGCGATAAACAAATTTTTGTGGAAAGGGAAAAAAGCTAGGTGGGCCTTTAAAAGCTCGCTGACAGCGAGAACGGCCGGGGGAGTGGGAAATGTACTGATCTATGACTATTACATTGCCTCCATACTAGCGCAGCTGAGGACGTGGTTCCCAGATTCGCCCCAAACGAGATGGCAGGAACTTGAAGAATGCCAAATCCCCAACACTAGCTTATACAATTATTTACTGACACATGTAGCCAACACATCCCGCGTCACAGCCTTGGCCCCCTCTATCGTAGCATCTTTACGAGCTTGGAGGATACTCCTTACACAAACTTTTACCATCCCTACTTCCACTTTAAAAATTCCTCTCAGCAGTCTCAGTGGACTCATCCCCAATCTGCAAATATCTCATTGGCAAGAAAAGGGTATCACATTTATTGAGGATCTTATGATAGGACCAGCAATGAAAACATTTCGCACATTACAAATTGAATATGGGCTGACAGATTCTGATAATTATAGATACATCCAAATTAGGCATCTTCTCCAATCACACCATCTCTCCGACATACAACTCCCCTGGAAGATTGTTTTATATCTCACCAAACCCTCTACTAACTTGAAAGGAATATCTCTATTCTATAATGCCCTCAATGACAAACTGACATTCTGCAAGACATCTAATATTAGTGCTTAGGAGAAGGATTTAGGGGAGACATTCACAGAAGCCCAATGGCAAACAGCGCTGCGAACAGCTTACGCATCCACTAAATGTATCAACCTTTGGGAATTGACGCAAAAAATACTGCGACGCTGGTACATTACTCCATATAGGATTTCCAAATTTGCTCCCAATGCCTCTCCACTTTGTTGGAGGCAATGTAACCACCCCGGCACCCTGTACCATATCCTCTGGGAATGTCCTAAAATACAAACACTTTGGAACAAAGTATTCCACTTATGCTCACAAATAGCGCAGATTCACATCCCCGCTGACCCGGCACTGGCCATCTTATTTCTAAACGTAGATCAAATACCCAAACCCGCCAGAATGATTGTTTCCCATATTATGTTGAGTACTAAACTGGCTCTAACGCGCCACTGGAAAGATCATAACGCACCAACATTAGGAGAAATCATCAGGATTACTGACACGCATACCATGTATGAAACCCTGTTTGCGTCAACCCAGGGCAGGCTTGTTGTGGCCAGGGAAAGTTGGAAAAGGTGGACTGACTGGTTTACTAATACTAAACTGATATGATTATTGCTTTAGAATAACCTAGACCTGTGAAAGGACATATAGCAAAATGTGTTGAAACTCCGAACCTCTAGCTTTTCTTTTTCTTTATTTTTATTTTATCACTTTATTATTTCCTTTGTTCTATTTTTCCTATATCAATTCTATCTTTGTTTTATTCTTTACTCTCTAAAACTCTCTTATGTTAATCATCCATCATTCTCTCTCAATTGCCTACATGACGTATTATTCATATGCTTAGGCAGCGCAACTGGCTTCACCAGATTTGATTACCGAACCAGGGGAAGGTGGAGGTTTTCCCTCTCTAGGCACAGTGAGTACCCACTAGGGGTGCCAAAGGGAGGGTCTCCTCTTCATAATGGGGAACCTACTGGATACACAGGTAATCCATGTTACCCCCTGACTACTGTACTGGTGACCCAGGTGTGATGCGGTTTTGTTCTTTTTGTATCTTTCTTTACTTTCTATATCCCACGTTAGTCATCATATGCTTCTACTCTATACTGTAAACCGGAATGTTGCAATACTATGTATGTAGGTATATCTTTGTTAACTCACAAAAATTTTAATAAAAACTTATTGCAATGAAAAAAAAAAAAGAAATCAAATTTCTTCATCAATTTAGGCCAATATGTATTCTGCTACATGTTTTTGGTAAAAAAAATATCACAATACGTGTATATTGATTGGTTTTCACAAAAGTTATGGTATTTTTTTTTATTTTTACTAGTAATGGCGGCGATAGCAGGACTGCAATATTGTAACAGACAAATTGGACACCTAACTGAGACTTTTGACCCTTTTTGGGGACCAGTGACACTAATACAATGATCAGTCCTAAAAAAATATGCACTGTACTAATGACACAGGCAGAGTACGTGATCTGGAGCAGAGCTGCCGCCCTGCTGCAGTAAATTTACAGTGGGCGGTACAAAAATGGTAAAATATGGTTGCATTTCTTTTTCTTTTCCAGGAAAACCAGACAAAATGCTGTATCCCACACAAAACACCCCTTTTTATTGTGGGTACAGTTCTTAACAGGCATAGTGAATCAAACAAGAAAAATAGAAATAGAGATGTTTTCCAGTAAGGAAAAGATCTGTTTTTAAAGCCGCAGTTCATGGGCCCCAAAGCAATATTGAAATACTGCAAAAGAGATTTTAACAATGTAAGATTATTCTTATTATAATGCATGTATTAATGTATTGCTAGGCAAAATTCCAGAAGGTGTGGGAACCATGTCTAGTGATCACCCCTACAGGGGCTGCTGATTTTGTAACAGGTTCTTCACCCAGATATGTACCACGGCAGCCAGACAAACAGCACCTTCCCGCAGGGGTTGGCTAGAACCACATGATTATTAAGGCTGTCCATCTGGTTTTTCACACCCACTATATTCTGGAAGCCTCCAGAAAACAGGGGGAACCACAACAGAACTATCAGTGCCGGGACAAGGTCATCCAGCGCCCAGGGCAAAGATGCCAAACTGCGCCCCCCTTTCCCTTAGGGTTAGGGTGCCCCCTACCCCTGCAATAAACCATTGCGCCAGGGGCAGCCGCCCCTCCTGCCCACCTCTTGTCCCACCCCTGAGAACTATATATGTTTAGCTTCCCTAGCAGTCTATCTGGGAGGGTGCTACACATGGGTCGTGTCTTATTTTCTGCCTACTTTTTGTCCTGACTCATTAATCCTATTTAAATACTGACGCCTCCTAACCACTTAGGTGTTCCCCCCCTTCTTTTCCATCCACCTCAACTTCCCACGCATCCTTCCTTTCCCTTTCCCTTTGTCTCTTTCTTTACTTTTGTCCTCCTCTGGGGTTGAAGAAGGCCCAAAATTGACATGCTAACCATCTCTTCCCTTAATTTCCTTTTTTCTTTTTTCATCATAATTGTGTGAGTATGTTCTACCCACAACGTTTGAATACCTTTATAGAAGTCCCCACCCCTAATGAAATTTCCCATAACCCTACAGCAGCCAATTTTTATCCACAAAAACAAATAACAATACCCAAATAAGCCATACAGATAAAAAAACATAACTGTTAGTTATGAGAGGGGTCTTTGGT
This sequence comes from Lithobates pipiens, assembly GCF_037356315.1. Taxonomy (NCBI): domain Eukaryota; kingdom Metazoa; phylum Chordata; class Amphibia; order Anura; family Ranidae; genus Lithobates; species Lithobates pipiens. The sequence continues at coordinate 446,246,110 of NW_027507903.1, forward strand.
TTTGGCTTGCCAAAAGGCTTGTCTAAGATCCACCCTAGTCTGCAGCTGCACCGACTGACTCGAGTACAGCTCAAAAATTGATAATTTCTGACTTCCCAATTCACTAAGACACTGGTAAAAGAACCAATACCAAAGGAAAAGCAGCAAGCATACCTCTAGATCACCCCCCCCCCCCCCCCCCACACACACACTTTGTAATTTTCTCACTTTTTTGACAAGCTAACGTAATAATTCCATGGCAATCTCAGTCTGTTATCCAACAAGAAATGTGAGAAGGTGAGTGGGACAACTTTTACTCTCCTCCTGTCAACCTTTTGGACTAAACATGTGCACCCCCCCCCCCCCAACATTTAACTTTAACACTTTTTTGGTGACTATTCCTCACCATAGTTAAGCAGCCCCTCTGTTCATTTTATTCCTCCTGGTCTGTCTTTAGTGACGTTTTTAAAATATATATTAGTATTAAAACTGTGTAGAAGAGTTACTAAAATTGTTGTACATAGAATCTGGTGCAGCTGTACATAGTAACCAATCAGCCTCTAGGTATGAGCCCCCATTCACATCAGCACAATTTGACATGTGATTTTACATGTAAAATCGCAGCCTGTTTTCGGCAATGGCACTGTGCCAGTCGTGCAACGCCAACTTTGCAGAGCCCCACTGTTTTCTAAAAGTAGTTCCTGCACTGCTTTTGGAGACTTTTGGGGGTGATTTCAATAGACCTCTGTGCATGAACCCACGCAGATGTTTTTTAACTCGCCCTCGAACTGGCACTGAAATGCGTGTTTGAAAGCTCAAACCTGCATTCAGTGTGAACGTACCCTTACGCTAGGTTCACACCTATATGTTTTTAGTGCATTTTGCTGTTTGCAGAAACACACTACAGTCTAGTTAACATGGTTTCCTATAGTGCATATGCATCTATGCGTTTTGTGTCTGGTGTATTTTTGAAAAGGGTTTGGGACTGTTTTTCTGTGTTTTTTGCATGTAAGGCCGCGTACACACGGGCGGACTGTTCGCCCAACTTTGTTTGTCAAACAGTTTCGGCAAACAGTCCGCTCAAAATTAGCATGGACGGACATGGCCACACACGGCACTTTTTGAGCGGACTGTTTCAGCGAACTGTTTGCCAAACAGTTCGCTCAACTTTTGAAATGAACGGACTCGCCCACGTAAGGCGGAGGCAAATCCGCCCATTTCGAGCGCGTGTACAGGTAGGCGGGGCCCGCGAAGGAGACGTCGCGGGCTCCGCCGCCTGGAATGGACTTAAAGGGGAACCCCAACGCCGAAAAAAATCGGCGTGGGGGTTCCCCCAAAGTCCACAACAGACCCTTGTCCGAGCACGCTACCCGGCCGGCCAGGAAAGGGGGGCGAGCGAGCGCGCCCCCCCTCCTGAGCCGTACCAGGCCACGTGCCCTCAACATGGGGGGGTGCCTTGGGGAAGGGGGGGGGGGCGCGCGGCCCCCCCACCCCAAAGCACCTTGTCCCCATGTTGATGAGGACAAGGGCCTCTTCCCGACAACCCTGGCCGTTGGTTGTCGGGGTCTGCGGGCGGGGGGCTTATCGGAATCCGGGAGCCCCCTTTAAGAAGGGGGCCCCCGGATACCGGCCCCCCACCCTATGTGAATGAGTATGGGGTACAATGTACCCCTACCCATTCACCTGTGAAATAAAGTACAAAAAAAAACACAACACAGAGAAAAAATATTTTATTGCACAGCTCCGGGGGTCTTCCGTCTTCGGGGGTCTTCTCGCCGGACTCCTCCGCTATCTTCGTGTAGCTCTTTTACTAGCGGAGGAGCCCGGCTTTCTTCCTCCCCGCCGCCGGCCTCTTCTCCCGACTTCGGGGGTCTTGTCCCCCTCTTCGGTTCTTCTGCCGGGCCACCGCGCCTTCTTATAGCTCTTTTACAGGCGGTGGCCCGGTCTTCTGTCGCCGCTGCCTTCCGTTCTTCTGTCGCCGCCTTCGGTTCTTCTGCCGGGCCACCGCGCCTTCTTGTAGCTCTTTTACAGGCGGTGGCCCGGTCTTCTGTCGCCGCTGTCGCTGTCGCCGCCTTCCGTTCTTCTTCTTCTTCTTCTTGTTCTTCTTCTTCTTCCCCAGGAGATGTTGACACGTCGCTCTCTCCGGCCGGAATGCCAGAGCCGCGCTGTGCGGTCACTTATATAGTGACAATGGGGCGGTGTCACATGGTATATGTCACATGGGTTGGTCACATGGTGACCCCGCCCCCTTACGATGTCATAGTCCCCATGTGACATCAACCCATGTCTCCGTCGCGGGCCCCGCCTACCTTCACACGCGCTCGAAATGAGCAGACTCCTCCGGGCGGGAACAGTTTGCTCATTTCGAAAGTAGCCTACACACGGGCGGACTGTTCGCTCAAACACAGTTTCAGCGGACAGTTTTTCGGAATTTCCGAAAGACTTTGTCCGTCAAACTGTCCGCTGAAAGCCCACACACGAGCGGACTGTCCGCCCAAACACTGTTCAGCGGACAAGGTTGGGCGAACAGTCCGCCCGTGTGTACGCGGCCTAATAGACACCAGAGATGCAAGTGTTGTGTTTGTTATGCGATTTTTGATGTGTTTTGCGTTTTAAAATTTTCTCTTTAAAACACTGTATACTGTTCCCCACTTACAGCTGAATGTAAAAAAAAAAAAGAATTGACATTTAAGGAGTATTATAAAACCCTATACAACCTACCGATCTCATCGGGAGCGCAACCCCGGATGGAGGCCTATCTGTCTGCCAGTCAGATGCCTACATTGTCCCCGGAAAGTATAGCCGAGCTAGAGACCCCAATAACCCCAGAAGAATTGGAATTGGCATTCAACTCGACCAAACTGGGGAAAGCTCGATGGCTTTACCCTTCAATATTATAAAACATTATTCCCATCCCTTTGCCCCATATGGTCTCCTTTTTCAATGATATTGGGAGCACGGCGAGCTTTTCCAATGATACCATGTGGGCGCATATCACGGTCATTCCCAAAGAAGGCAAGGACCCGTTAGCTTGCAGCATCTACAGACCAATCTCCCTGTTAAACACAGATCTTAAGTTATTCACCAAAAGTTTAGAGACACAATTAGCCCGTAATTTACAGACTTTGGTCCACTTGGATCAGGTGGGCTTCATCCCTACAAGGGAAGCTAGAGATAGCACGATTAAGGTGCTGAATTTAATACATGTAGCTACTCAGACTAATACGCCCTCAATTTTACCGATGCAGAAAAAGCCTTTGACAGGGTTAACTGGGAATATATGTTCACAGTTCTCCGTCATATTGGATTGGGAGAAAAAATTATTAGATGGATTGCCCAGATATACACTACTCCTACAGCTCAGATCAAAGTGAATGGGATTCTATCAGACCCCCTCCCGATCAAGAATGGGACTAGACAGGGCTGCCCGTTCTCCCCTCTGCTTTTTGCCCTTTCCCTAGAGCAGTGATGGCTAAAATTGGCACCCCAGATGTTTTGGAACTACATTTCCCATGATGCTCAACTACACTGCAGAGTGGATAAGCAACATGGGAAATGTAGTTCCAAAACATCTGGAGTGCCAAGGTTCGCCATCACTGCCCTAGAGCCTTTTTTGTGTAAAATTAGGAACAATCCAAATATCCAGGGTCTGGTGGTTGGAGATACCCCAGTACAAGGTCTCTGCCTCCGCGGATGACTTGCTGTTTTCTCTTTCAAACCTGGTAATCTCTCTTCCAAAACTTCTGCGAGAATTTGATGAATGCGGGCAGATATCCAGTCTCAAAATTAATTACAATAAGTCAGAGGCCATGGGCGTAGAGATTCTGCGAACCGTAATGCGAGCACTCAAGTCTAGTTTTAACTTTAAATGGACATCCACAGCGTTGACATATCTGGGAACCTCCGTCCCGGCAAATTTAAACCACACTTTTAAAATGAACTTCCCTTCGTTATTAACCCAAACTCATGCCTTACTAGAATCCTGGAATAAAGGCCTACACTCCTGGTTTGGCAGGTGTAATCTTATTAAGATGTGCATACTGCCCAAATTCCTATACTTACTGCAGGCATTGCCAATCGCAATCCCCACATCGTATTTTAGACAGGTACATAGTCAGTTCACTAAATTTATCTGGGCTAATAAAAAACCGAGATTATCCCGAACCCTGCTTTCCTCACCTAAGATTAATGGGGGTCTAGCTGTCCCGGATGTGAGGAAATACTACCAGGCTGTACATCTCGGGAGAATTATAGATTGGCGCAGGCACCAAGATCTGAAGTTGTGGACACATCTGGAGCAAGCCCAAGTGCAAGTTCCTTTGCAGGGTGCTGTCTGGTGCTACGCACACCTCGCAACGAAGGTAAAAAAACACCCTCTGATAGGAACGACGTTGCGGATAGGGTCACAAACCTGTTCCACACAGTCACTATCCCTGCCCAATTCTCCATTATACCCTATTATAGGAAATCCGCAATTCCCTCCAGGCTTGGACCCCCAAATTAAGAATGCTATGACGAGCATAAATTGTACACAGGCACAACACTTCAGGACGAATGATTCTTGGCCCTCCGTAGTGACACTGACCGCGTATGTGGGCCAGTCCGTTCATTTCAAAAGTACGGCGGATAGTCCGGTGGACTTAGTACGCCGTATTAGTCCGCTGAAAAAGTGCCGTGTGTGGGCAAGTAGCTCGTTCGGAAAGTCAGGCGGACAGTCCGGCGGGAAGTCCTTCAGTCTAAGTCCGCCGGATAGTTGGCTACGTGTGTACGCGGCATGAGTGATACCACGGGCCCCTTCAAACTATCTTTCTGGACCGCTGTCCAATTAAGACACTTCCTTACCTCTTTGCCCTCCCCGCAAGGGTTTGATGAACCCCTGACTAACTTTGAAGGATACTGTTCCAAAAATGGTGCACTCCCAAGAATGCTGTCCACAATGTATAACCTTCTTGTCACCCCCCCGGGATGACACACACCTGGCCTTCCTGAAAAGATGGGAGAGGGAACTAAATTGTACGCTTACTTCGAACCAGACTCAACGTATCATAACATTTGTCCTAAAATCCTCTATTTGTACGAAAGTGCAGGAGACCAATAACAAGCTCCTAACAAGGTGGTATCTTACCCCCCAAGCTTTACATACCTACTACCCAAACACCTCAGCACTTTGCTGGAGATGTCGGATGGAAAAAGGGCACATTGTTGCATATATTTTGGTCCTGTTCAAAGCTATCCTATTTCTGGTCTACAGTCCGGACCATTATTCAGAAGTTCACAGAGTACATTGTCCCAGATGACCCCGCCTTTTTCCTCCTACATGTAAACACAATGTCCACTAAAAGATACAAAAAATCGGTGGTATGTCACCTGGTGAATACTGCTAGATCCTGTATCCCACTTCAGTGTAAAAGCCAAACCCCTCCTTCGGTGGCATCCTGGATCCGGAAAGTTGAGGACATCTGTAAAATGGAGTACCTGGTGCTCACCGTGAGACACCAGCAAGAAAAATTAAAAAAGACATGGGCGCTGTGACACCAGTTCATCTTTTCATCAGAGGGTGTCTCCCTTAGAACTCCATGCTGAGGCCCTTAGTTTGGTAAAAGCAAGAACTAGGGCTGTCCCGAATCAACCAGAACCCTTGCACTCCTCCCTATTTTCTTTTCTCTCTCCCTTGCCCCTCCTGGGAGGTAGGAGACGCCTGAGACCTTCCCATATGAACCGCCTCCCCAGGGAGGACCATCTGTTCACAAAGGTTTGGACCTCATGATGCCAGGTCAAGCAGGATCTCCTATCCGACGTATATTGATATGTTTGGAATGTATATGTTATCTGCCTCTCCTCCCATCTATGTGAAGGAGGTAGCATGCTTATTGTTTATTTATGTATGTTTTCCCTTCCTTCCCCCCTTGTTCCCCTTATGTATATGTATTGTTTTGTTAACGCCCATGTTGGGCATCTTTAAAATGAATAAAGTTTATATTTGAAAAAAAAAAAAAAAGAATTGCTGCCAAAAAAAATTGCAAAAAAAAACCGCATGTGGTCCCCTCCCTAGGTTCATACCAGGTCCTTCAGGTCATACTAGACCCACGCCAAAATGTAAAAATTAAATGGCTTGGGGTCCCCTCAAAATCCATACCAGACCCTTATCTGTGCATGCGGAAAGGGAGGGGACGAGAGGGCGCCCCCCCGAACCATACCAGGCCACATGCCCTCAACATGCCCCCCCCCATATCACCCTGTCCCCATGTTGATGGAGACAAGGGCCTCTTCCCAACAACCCTGGCTGGTGGTTGTTGGGGTCCGTGGCCTTATTGGAATCTGAAAGGGGGCCCCCATCATACATCGCACCTATACCCATTCACCAAAAAAGTACTGAAATGTAAAACAAAAAAAACAAGAGACACTTTTTGACAAATTCTTTATTAAAAAAATAGCTTTGAGCCATCTTCTGCCCGAGCCATCTTCTCCTGCTGCTGTCTTCTCCCTGTGCCATCTTCTCCTGCTGCTGTCTTCTTCCGATGCCGTCTTCTCCCTCACTGCAGGTTACCCACTAAAAAAAAGCCTCTCTTCTTCTGTGGCTGTCTTCCTCCATTGTGATGTCGCCCGTTGTGTGGCATCTCTTATTAAAACATGGGGCAAGGCCATCCAACGACGTCACTCAGAGGGCCCACCCTTTGTGATGCTAAAGGTGGCTTCCAGATTCTGAACCCACAAACCCCGAAAACCACTGGCCAGGGTTGTCGGGAAGAGGCCTTTATCCCCATTAACATGGGGATAAGGTGCTTTGGGGGGCAGTGCCACTCTAAAGCACCCATCCCCCCAATGTTAAGGACATGCGGCCTGGTATGGTTCGGGGGAGGGAGGGGGGGCGCTCGCTCGTCCCCTCTCTTTCCTGACCTGTGAAGCTGCATGTTTGGATAGGGGTCTGGTATGGATTTTGGTGGGGACCCTACAACATTTAAACAAAAAAAAAAAATGTGTGTGGGGCGTCCACTCCAAATCCATTTTAGACCCTAAGGGCCTGGTATGGACTTGGGGAGGACTCCATGCCCGATTTTTTGTGATTTTTTTTGCCTGCAATTTTTTCTTTTTATATTCAGCTATCAGCAGGGAACTCTGCTGCCAGCTGATGACTCATGGGTTGTTAAGGACGCAGCAGCCAGCTTCCCGAGCCCTCCCTTAGCAACCAGCTATATACAGTGTGTTTACAGTATGTTTAAAGAGAAAAAGAACCTAAAATGCAAAATTCAAGAAAATTGCATGCAAAGATGCATAAAAAACAAGGGTTTAAAAAAACACAAAATGCACTGCAAAAATGTACCTGAAAAACACATCAAGTGCAGCCACATAGATGTTAACCTAGACTTATTGTCAAAAAGTAATTGAACAAACTGAAGTTAGAAGCTGATTGCTTACAATGCACAGTTGCACCAGTTTCTGTGTGCCCGGGTCTTAGTAAATCTACACTGAAATGTCTACCTCTACTTTAAAGGATAACTCCACTTTTGTGGGGGAAAAAATGCACATTAAAAAAAAAATAATATGAAGCTACTCCCGTTAGATTCACTTACCGCATGGACTGAAATCCTTGTAATGTTCATAGAGGGGAATTTTTTTCTTAACAAAAGTGGAGTTACTCTTAAAGTCCTACATATATGATTTAGATCAGAGAGAGAGATAAGTTGGTCAAAGACTACAGGCAGAACATTTTTTTTTTTTAACAGAAAAGAGAAAAGTAGAAAATGTAATCAAAGACAAGTCGAAGAATGTATACAGTTATATTGTGGAAATGTAAAATGCATTCAGTGCTTGGAATAAAATTGAAATTAAACTTCAATGGTATGTTGAACAGCACAGACTTGTTAAGTTGTCACAAAAGAAGTCTCAGTAAAGACATATTAAGAACATGACACGTAACCAAAGGTCTGGTTCAGTGAGTTTTCTTTATATGCAGAGTCCTCTTATATCTAAAATAGAAAAACTAACCAAAAACAATGTATTCCCCCAAGCTTTTTGTAAGTCACAGACAGCTCCGAGATATCTCTGAATGATGTTTCCTTTTCATTCTCATTTCTTGAACATCTGATCTTCCTCTAAGAACACAAACCACTTAGATGTTCTGAGCATAAACAAGAATTTTTCTAAAAAACAGTACATAAAAACACAAGAGAGGTGAGTCAGAAGATTCCTGTGGGATAATGTTCCTGTGATGATGCATGGTACCCAAACTGGGTATACCTTACAGTTCATGTTTTGTTTATGACTTAAAAAATGCTGTCTAATGCATTAGTTCTACAGATTTAGCATCCATTTCTGAGAACAAGCTGTCCTTAATCCTTTATTAATGTGCACATCATTGTTAGTTCAGGAAACCTATTTGACTCACTCTTGTTCAGTAGCGTAACTATAGCCATAGCAGTCAAAAAGTACCTACCTGCACTGATGTTCTTTGCTTTCAACTAGGGATGAGTTTGCTGTTCAGGTTGAAACATAAGTTCAACTCGAACATCGGGCGTTCACCCGTTCGCCAAACAGTGAACATTATGGGGCGTTAGTGGAAAATGCGAGCACCACGGAACGCCCCATAATGCACTGCGAGATCGCAGTGCATTGCTGTATGATCATTGGCCAAGAAGCATGCACCTGACCTTCATGCTTTTTCGAATTATAGCACGCTCTGCTGAAAGAGCCATAATTGGCCACAAAGGCAGGGTGCTTTCACAGCGGCCCTGTGTAGTGTTGTTGGTGTGGACAGAGAGATAGCTTGAGCTAGATTAAAGTGGAGGGCCACCCTGAAAAAAAAGAGCATTAATATTATAAAAAAATAAAAATAAAAAAAACATTTGAAAAAATTTTTTTTTTTTACCTGGTTAGAAATTCCTGTTGCTAGGCAGTCTTCCTAATCTGCCTTCTTCCTGCTCCTCTGTGATCTTCTGTCTTCTGGGTAATGGGGCGCGCTGTGTTCTGGGAACTGTGTGTTCCCTAACACAGCGTGTCCCATTCACAAAGCTCCACGTGACCCATGCATGCGCAGTAGGAAACGGGCAGTGAAGCCGCAAGGCCGACATCACAGGCACCCTGGAAAGGTAAGTCTCCTTATTAAAAGTCAGCAGCTACTTTTTTTTTAGCTGCCGACTTTAAAAAAAAAAAAAAATTTACAGCTGAAACACCACTTTAAGCAGGCAGGTTCAGTTAGTGGCAGTGTATTTGATATATATATATATATATATATATATATATATATATATATATATATATATATACACAGTATCTCACAAAAGTGAGTACACCACTCACATTTTTGTAAATATTTTTTTTTTGTAAATAGCCATTAATGTCTAAACCGCTGGCAACAAAGGTGAGTACACCCCTAAATGAAAATGTCCAAATTGGGCCCAAATTGTCAATATTTTGTGTGGCCACCAATATTTTCCAGCATTGCCTTAACCCTCTTGGGCATGGAGTTCACCGGAGCCTCACAGGTTTCCACTGGAGTCTTCTTCTACTCCTCCATGATGACATCACAGAGCTGGTGAATGTTAGAGACATTAATGGCTGTGTGTTTAGTTATTTTGAGGGGACAGCAAATTTTATACAAGCTATACACTCACTACTTTACATTGCAGCAAAGTGTAATTTCTTCAGTGATGCCACATGAAAAGATATAATAAAATATTTTATAAAAATGTGAGGGGCGTACTCACTTCTGCAGGATACTGTATATATATATATATATATATATCTATATATATATATATATATATATATATATATATACATACATACAGTCAGTCTAGTATATACTGCATACTCTGCATTTAGCATAGACTTCAGTGTTTATATATATATATATATATATATATATATATATATACACACTAATGTAAGCAGCCCACTCGCCCATGATCTTTGTCGTTTCAGTGCACAATACTACATGTCACTGGGCCAACACTTCCCTGCTCATCTCGTGTTTGTGATTCTGTGCATTTGATTGCAAGTGCATTGTGGCTTCTCTGTTCATGGTCTTCATCGGCTGTTCCCGATCACTGTCACAGGTAGTATTCAAACCTTTTCGTATCATGTGCAATCTTGCGATTCGTTATGCTTCTTCTCCTGCATCCCTAAAAAACCTGCCTCTGATTTGTTGTCGGTCATGTCCCGACATTATTTGGCATTGGTGTAGTACATTTGTAGGTTCCTTCTGCCAAACATATGATTCATTTGCAAATCCAAGCCTCCGAGCCACTGTCAGTCTTTGTCCGATATCACTCGCCATAGGCTTCACTGGTTATGAGATTCACTGTCCATAGGGTTGCCGTCTCATCCATTTGAAGATGAGCATGAACATGTATTGTTTGTACGTGGTCTGTGGCTGATTGATGTGGTAATTAGACCCACCTGGTGCCTTGTCTGCACTTTGATTAACCCGAGGGCCTGGGTGGTTGGTAGGTGTTCAGTTTCAGAGTAAGGGGTGGCATACACTCTACAACCAATTCGGATCAGATTAATTTAATACTCCTTACTACCGATTCGTATCAGAGTAATTTCTCTTTACAACCAATTCATATCAGATACATTGCATACTTTCTACCATTGCCACTTGTTTCCCCTATGCCGTGTGTTTTAGTTCCCACAGTGGAACTTCCGAATCATTTGTACACGGTTCTTCTCTCATTTATTTACCAAATCAAAGTTGTTTTCTATGCTTCATGCATGGCACCACATGACACTATTTGGATGTGCTTCAGTCCAATGAGAACCAGTTGCACAGTCACTGGTAGGATACGTTACCGTGTTTTGTCCTGTCAAAAATTTGTGGCCACTCGTGGTGTCGCCCGTATCATGTGTTTGGTTCCCGCAGTGGAACTTACGAATCATTCCTATGCACAGCTCATGTTCTATTTTCTACACCTTCACCTTGCATGTTTTGCCTCATGCATGGTCCACTGTCGCAAGTAAGATTTGTTACCATATTGTTTATGTTCTATCAATAAGTTTTAATTCGGTGTCTCCCATATCATTCGTTAGTTTCCCCTGCGGAACCTACAAATCAAACGGATGTTGCCCTTATCTCTTATACTGCTTGCTTAAGGGTACGGTAAGCCACCAAACAAACCAGGTGTTTCTATCCTTTTCTCAGTAACCCAATTCTCATTTGTTGAGACCCTTGCAGCCATGCAAAACCGTCTCAACAGTCTATCACTCTCGTTGAGACCCTCGTCTCAGCAACCTCTCACTCATTTAAAAAAAAAAAAAACCCTTTGCCACCACACAATTTCGACCGAGCGACCTCACACCTGTTGTGACCCTTGCAGCGTGGAAATTGTCTCAGCAGCCTGACACTCTTGTTGAGACCCTTGCAAAAATGCAACATTATCTCAGCAACCTCTCACTTGTCAAAAAAATTAAAAATAAAATAAAATATAAATAAAAATAAGTAAATATCCCCTCTGTGGCCATGCAATCTCAGCCCAGCAACCTGACACATGTTGAGCTCCTTGCAACCATGTAAAATCGATTCAGCAGCCTGACACCCTTGTTGAGACCCTTGCAAATGCAATACAACTCTGCTGGCAGATGGGAAGGATGCAGGACAGGGTTCAGTGTTGTTGGAGCTTGTTCCACCACCACGCCTACAAATTCTAGTGGTGATTCTGCCACAGCTCTCTCCTCAACCCCATCCTCTTATTCTTCCTCTATGGACTCTTCTGCAGATTTTTCCTCTGAACCAGCAGTGCTCCGTAAGCATTCAAGGGGCTACGCAAGCAGCCAGGCTAAAAGATTCCATGCAGTGCTTGAGTTTGGTCTGCCTAGGGGACAGGAGTCACAGAGATTATGTCAGCTCTGCAGGGGCAGGCTCAAAGGTGGTTGACGCCAAGCTAACTTCAGCCAGGAATGGTTGTATGCCACAATGGCACCAACCTTCTCTCTGCCCTCAGACAGGGACACTTGACCCATGTTCCATGTTTGGCACATGTCCTGAATTTGGTGGTGCAGTGGTTCAGGAGCAGGTACCCAGGCTTGCAGGCCAGAAAAGTCTGTGGTCATTTCTGCCGGTCATATATTGCCAGTGCTCGGCTGGCTGACATTCAAAGGGATTGCAACCTGCCCACCAATCGCCTCATTTGTGACATGCCCACCAGGTGGAACTCAACGTTGGCAATGCTGCAGTGGCTGCATAAGCAGCGAAGGGTCGTCAATGAGTACCTGTGCGAGTATGGCACCAAGACAGGGTCGGGGGAGCTTGGCTTCTTTTTGCCATACCAGCGGCTCAAGGATGCATGCTGATCAAGGATGCATACTGTCCTGTCACCATTTGAGGAGGCCACAAGGATAGTGAGTAGGGATGAGCTTTGAGTTCAAGTTGAACTCATGTTCGACTCGAACATTGCCTGCTCGCCGAACAGCGAACAATTTGGGTAGTTTGCGGCAAATTCGAAAAGCCGCGGAACACCCTGTAAAAGTCTATGGGAGAGATCTCAAGTGCTAATTTTAAAGGCTTATATGCAAGTTATTGTCATAAAAAGTGTTTGGGGACCTGGCTCCTGCCCCAAGGGACATGGGTATCAATACCAAGGGTATCAATGCAAAAAAAAAAGTAGAGTAGTGATTTTAATAATGCTTAAAGTGAAACAATAAAAGTGTAATATTCCTTTAAATTTCATACCTGGGGGTGTCTATAGTATGGCTGTAAAGGGGCGCATGTTTCCCGTGCTTAGAACTGTCCCTGCACAAAGTGTCATTTCTGCAGGAAAAAAAGTCATTTAAAAGCACTCGCGCTATAATGAATTGTCGGCTTCCCGTAATACAGATAACAATCATTGATAAAAAAAAAAAAGCATGGGGTTCCCCCAAATTCAATTACCAGGCCCTTCAGGTCTAGTATGGATTTTAAGGGGAAAAAATTACATGGAGTTCCCCCCAAAAATCCATACCAGACCCTTTATCCGAGCACGCAACCTGGCAGGCCACAGGAAAAGAAGGGGAGACGAGAGAGCGCCCCCCCCCCTCCTGAACCATGCCAGGCCACATGAACTCAACATTGGGGGGATGCTTTGGGGGTCTGTGACCCCCTCAAAGCACCATGTCCCCATGTTGATGGGGACAAGGGCCTCATCCCCACAACCCTGGCCGGTGGTTGTGGGGGTCTGCAGGCGGAGGGCTTATCAGAATCTGGAAGCCCCCTTTAACAAGGGGACCCCCATATCCCGCCCCCCCCTGTTTGAAATGGTAAGGGGGTAAAAAAGTACCCCTACCATTTTACAAATAAAGTGTAAAAAATTGTTAAAAACACACACACACTCAGTTGGGAAAAGTCCTTTATTAAAAATAAAAAAAATTTAAAAAAGAATCCAGCGGTGGTAATCCACGCTTGCTATCCAGCGATGGATGATCATCTCTCCAGGGTCCAGTGATGGGTGATCTCTCCCGATGGTCCAGCGCAGCGCATCCATCCTGTCTCCCCTGGAGACACTGCGGGAATCCCGGCAGCCTGACAGGTTTTAGCTGAGGAGGACGGGGCCACCCGTCACCTGACCCCACCCCCCTCTGACGCAAGGGGAAAGCTGGGCTTCCCCAGTGATGTACGGGTGACCCTGCTCCCTCTGATGTAACGCAGGTTTCCCTTACATCAGAGGGGGGCGGGGTCACCACCTGTGACCTAAAATGTTGCATGCTCGGATAAAGGGTACGGTATGGAATTTTTGGGGGAACTCCACGCCATTTATTAAAAAAAATTGGCGTCAAGTTCCCCTTAAAATCCATACCAGACCTAAAGGGTCTAGTATGGATATTTGGGGGGAACCCCACGTAATTTTTTTTTTTCAATTTGACGTGGGGTTCCCCTTAATATCCATACCAGACCTGAAGGGTCTGGTAATTGAATTTGGGGGAACCCCACAATTTATTTTAATTTTTTTATCAATGACTGTATTACGGGGAGCTAACAATTCATTATAGCCGCGAGTGCTTTTAAATTACTTTTTTTTCCTGCAGAAATTACACTTTGTGCAGGGACAGTTCTGAGCACAGGAAACATGTGCCCCTTTACAAGCATACTACACACACCCCCCCCCCCCCCCCAGGTAAAAATGTAAAGATTTAAAGGAATATTACACTTTTATTGTTTCAATTTAAGCCTTATTAACCACTTGCTTACTGGGCACTTAAACCCCCCTCAGTCCCAGACCAATTTTCAGCTTTCAGCGCTGATGCACTTTGAATGACAATTGCGTGGGCATACAACACTGTACCCAAATGAAATTTTTATAATTTTTTCCCACAAATAGAGCTTTCTTTTGGTGGTATTTAATTAAAGCTCGGAGTTTTATTTTTTGCTAAACAAACAAAAAAAGATGCAAAAAAAAAAATCATGTTTAATAGTTTGTTATAAAATTTTGCAAACGGGTCATTTTTCTCCTTCATTGAAGTGCGCTGATGAGGCGGCACTGATAGGCTGCACTGGTGGGCACTGATGGGCTGCATTGGTGGGCACTGATAGGCTGCACTGGTGGGCACTGATAGGCATAGTTCAGGCGGCACTAATAGGCACAGATAAGGCGGCACCGATGGGCACAGATAAGGCGGCACTGATGGGCAAAGATGGGCACAGATAAGGTGGCATGGATGGGTGGCACGGATGGGTGGTACGGATGGGTGGCACGGATGGGCACTGATAGGTACCACTGGTAGATGGGACTGATGGGCACTGATAGGTGGCACTTATAGGTGGCTCTGATAGTTGGCACTGCTGGGCACTGATGGGCGGCACTGCTGGGCACTGGTAGATGACACTGATGGGCACGGATATGTGGCACTGGGGTGCAGCACCTTTGTTGAGGCAGATTGTGGGCACTGCTGGGTGGCACTGCTGGGTGGCACTGTGGGCACTGCTGGGTGGCACTATGGGCACTGCTGGGTGGCACTGATGGGGGGCACTTACTTTTTTTAATGTGGCACTGGCAGGGGGCAAGTGGGCACTGGCAGGGGGCAGGTGGGCACTAGCAGGGCTGGCCATGATCGGGACTGATGTCCCGTTCACGGCCGCCGGTGATCGGCTTTTTTTTTTCTCCTCGCGCTGTCAGCGCGAGGAGGAATAATAGCCGATTACCGGCTCCGTTATATCACATGATCAGCTGTCATTGGCTGACAGCTGATCACATGATAAGGGGTCGGGATCGACCCCTTGCACGGATCGGTGATCAGGCGAGTCTCGTAGACTCGCCGATCACGGGGCGCGCAGGGCGCTCGTGCACGGGACGACGTCTATTGACGTCGTCCCGGAAAAGGAGATCCGCGCTGTAGCCGTCATTTGGCTATAGCGCGGATCTCAAGTGGTTAAAATCACTGCTCCCGAAAAACAGCCGTTTTTAAAACTATTTTTGCATTGATATATGTCCCCTGGGGCAGGAACCAGGTCCCCAAACACTTTTTAGGACAATAACTTGCATATTAGCCTTTAAAATTAGCACTTTTGATTTTGAATGTTTGCGTCCCATAGACTTTAATAGGGTTCTAAAGTTCACACGAAGTTTAGGTCTGTTCGCAGGTTCTGGTGCGAACCGAACCGGGGGGTGTTCGGCTCATCCTTAATGGTGAGCAGCGACAATGCATACATCAGTGACACTGTCCCTATAGTCTTCCTGCTGGAGTACACGCTTCATGGAATCATGGACAGGGCACTTGAGGCAGAACAGCGGGAGGAAGAGGAGGACTTCCTTTCCTCTCAAGGACCCCTGTTATCCAGAATGCATTCCTGCGGGCCCACCAAATACACAGGAAGAAGAGGTGGAGGATAGTGTAAGCTAAGATAGTGTAGAGGATAACACTCAGCAGCAGTCTTCAAGGGATGGTTTTCAGTCCCCAGAAACCCAAGGAGTTGTACATGGTTGAGAGGAGGTAGTTACGGATCATGTGATCCAGGGGTATAACTATAGGGGGTGCAGCAGGCCCATGCAGCCCCCTCTACATATGGCCGGCAGCAGCATAGGCAGCTAGGGGTACCAGTACACCATGCACACGGGTGGCTGGAGGTGGAGGGTGACTAGCAGAGCTCCATGCTCGATTATCGCACTGGCTGCTCTTTAGTTGTGCATTCCCCGCATGACCTGTGTCCTCGGCTGGCTCCTCAGAGTACCCCTCTCCTGCTCCATGCATTGCCGCTCAGTCCGATGTCTGTTCTCCCCAGCCAAAGTCCTGCCCCCCCCTGAGTCCGACCCACACAGCACTGCATACTTCTCCTGGGTAAACAAACTTCAAGCACACAGATGCAGTGCAGCCCTATGAGAGACGGCTCCCCAAAGGACACTGCAGGCTTGTCTGCCAGACCTCCTCCCCGGTCATACACAGATGATGAAAGGTCTTTCTGGGAGATATGCTGATCGCCCATCCAGCACACTGGATGGAGCCCAGGCCAACATGGATGAGTGCGCGGCCTTCAGCTTGGTCATGGTGAGTGAGAGGACCCCATCCGCCACACACCATAACATACCCCCTCCATCTCCCCCTGGGGACCCCTTCTCACCTGGGGCAGTAACTTCATATGCCCTGGAGAAAAGGACCTCATCTCTTCTGGGGACGGGGACCCCATCCTGCCTAGGGACAGTCCCCCAATGGGGCACCTAAAAATAAAAAATAAAATAATATAAAAAAAGACTGATATCAGTGGTGGAACTACAGGGCTCACAAAGGTCATACCTGTGAAACATCTTCAGGAGGCCTTGAAGAAAGATTTATGCAATGCATTTCCAGACCCTGGGAGGTTACAATTTCCTGGTGCTGGAAAACGTGTTGTTTAACAAGGGCATGTAAATACAATTTTTGATATAATATCTCAACACAGAGCCTGTTCCTGTGCCCAACAAGAGTAACTGTGAGGGCTTGCAATGTTGTGGCACCACTACCCCTACCCAAGGCCCAATTTTTTCTGCACCTGTTTAACAGGTGTATGTAATTACAATTTTTGATATAATATTTCACAGCAGAGCCCATTCCTGCACCCGACAAGAGTATCTGTGAGGGCTTACAGTGTTCTGGGGCCACCAACACCTAAGGCCCAATTTTCTGCAGAGTATATAAGGCAGGCCATATAGTCTATATACTGCTGTTCATAGTATATAGTGCCTGGGGGACCCCCACGCCATTTAAAAAAAATAATTGGCTGTGGGGTTCCCCTTAATATCCATAACAGACCTGAAGGGTCTTGTATGGATTTTGGGGGTGACATCCACACCATTTTTTTTATATTTTTGGTATTTTTATCTGTATTGCCGGGATCTGACAATACATTACAGCCGCACACAGTTTTAAATGACATTTTTTACTTTACAGGCACACTAAGGACACCCCCAGGCACGATATTTAAAGTAATATTTCATTTCTATTGTTTCACTATAAGCAATAAGCATTATTAAAATCACTGCTTCTGAAAAAACTGAAGTTTTTAAAACTTTTTGTTTCCATTGATACAGAGATCTACTGTTCTGGTATCAGTGCCTGGACTTGAACCTGGGACCTCAGCTGTGTCTGGTAAGAACTCTGCTTGCTAAGCCTCCTGGACTGCTGGACAGTTTTCTGGACAGTTCCTTGAATGATCCTGCCTTGAAACTTGTTTGTCTTGAACCTTGCACTTTTTACTCCTCCCATGAATTTCCTGATTTAAGCCATGTCTCTGGACTTCCTGTTTGCCAGATTATTATTGCTTTTGTCTCTCCTGCTGCAGTCCACATTTTCACTACCATTCATTACTGACCTTTTGGCTTGTTTACAAACGACGCTACTGCTTTATCCCTATCTGCTATATCTAGGGTTGCTACCTCATCCCTTTAAACTCGAACACATAAGAGAGCCCGCAACAAAAGCCAGAAAGAATAGGCGTAGGGCGGGCATGACGGGGTTAACAGTGGGAAAGATGGAAGATCAAGGGGAAGTATTAAGGTGCCTAGGGGGAGGGGTTAAGAAAGTTGTTATAATCTCCCGGGGCATGCTGGGAGATAACAGGAGCCTGGAGGAAAAGTTTGCAGCAGCATGGATCCAGGGAAGAGGATGCTGGCTCGGCTCAGGGATG
This sequence comes from Lithobates pipiens, assembly GCF_037356315.1. NCBI lineage: Eukaryota > Metazoa > Chordata > Amphibia > Anura > Ranidae > Lithobates > Lithobates pipiens. The sequence goes on from NW_027507903.1 coordinate 446,264,153, forward strand.
AGGCGGCTGTGCAGGGTGAAGACTGGCTAATTAACACCCTGGGGGACTTGGTAGAGCAGCCTGCGCAGGAGGTCATGGGGGGGTCAGGAGCAGCGCCAGAGCCTGCAGATCGTGGCCACCCGAACGCTTCTTGCCGGACAGACAGGGGGGTGTACAGCGGGAGGGGGGAAGCGGCATGGCGGCGCAAGCGGCAGAACCCCCAGATAGCGGTTTGTCACTATGGAGGGCCTGCTAGGGATCCAGCTTAACCTGGCCCAGCCACGTGGGGGAGGCTCAGGCCAGGGAGAAGGGGGCCCTCGGTGAGTGCAGGCCCCACCCCCAGATCGGAGCAGAGTGCTGCTTCAGGACACTGGAGGGGGAGAGGTGAGCAAAGGGATGTACAGCATGGGAGAGCTGGCCCCGCCCCAGATCGGGACTGAGCAGTACAGTGGATGGGAGCAAGGTGAGGAGAACATCTATCCCCAGGGCAGTGGCAGCCTCAGCAGGGGATTCCAGTGGGCCAGGAAAGGAGAGAGCAGGAGCTACTGCAGGCAGAGAGGAGGACCCCGGGACTGCGCTCTCCCACATCGGTCCCGGCAAGGCTGTCCAAAAATCCACAGGAGGGCATGCAGTGCGCAGGATGAGCCGAATGTCATCGGTTACAGGGTGGACTTGTCTGGCAGGCTGTCATCGTCGGATGAGGACGAGTGGGAGCGGAGAGCGGAGGTGGAGTCAGAAGGGATGGACGAGCTTTTCCCCCATCCGGAAGGACGGTGTCCGGAAGGAGAAGGCACTCGGCTAATGGAGCGTCACCTGTGCAGCCCCGTAAGTCACCTGTACATTTACCTGTGGTGTGTGTGTCAGGTGGTGTGGAAACTGGGGGTCAAGTAGTGGGACCCAGTCAAGGACCGGGGACGTTAGGGGCCATGGGAGTGACCCTGGGATTGTTGGGGTTTTTGGCTGGGATAAAGGAGCTGGTGAGCAAGTTTGAAGTGGGAGAGAGGACCTCAGCGGGGCTGGTGGCGGCATGGATGCCCCCGGCGGGGGTTGTGGCTGGGGCAGGCACTAATGGGGTCCCGCTGGCCATGGAACCCTCCGCTGGAGATACAGTGGCGGTAGCGGGGGTTGGGACTGCGAGTACGGCGCAGGTAGGTGAGAAGGTCGCAGCTGGCGGCAACAAGGTAGTTAGGCAAGACATTACGAGATTGGCGGACACTGCAAGATGCAAGATCTACATGTGTTATGAAGGACCATTGGGGGCTCATCTGAAGCAGGAGGTCAAAGACAAATTGTGGAAAGGTGAGTACGTGGAGCTTTTCTCCCTGTTGCCGCTGGAGAAATTTAATCTGGATAGGGTGAAGCTGGATCACTCGAAGAAGGAGGATGAGGAGAAAAGGAGGTATCGGCTGATACCTAGGACGTTTGCTAATTGGTTATAGGCGTTCTCCATCATGGCCAGCGTCATAGGGGAGAAGCACTCTGAACATTGTTTGGCGTTGTTTTGCTATCAAGACGACATAGCGGAGGCCTATCGGGTGTACGGTAGAACTACTTGGCTGCGCTACGATGAGCAGTTTAGGCAGCTGAGAGCGGTTCGACCAAAGTTGAGATGGGACCACAAGTACATCAGCTTGTGGATGCGCTTGATGACTATGGCGTGGGCTCCGGGGCAGTTTTTTCAGGGGGGGGGGGCGGTGCACGTTCGGCCCCTGGATAACCGGCCGGAAACGAAAAAGGGGTGTGTTGGCAATACAACACAGGATCGTGTAAGTTCGGTAGAGGTTGCAGATTTAAACATGAGTGTACAGGATGCGGCGGAACTCACCCCTCTTCCAGATGCTTTAAGCAGGGAAAAGGCCGACCGGGAGACATTGGCAACAAGAGGGAGGACCCCAGTGATGGTGGCAAGGATGCTGCTGTTTCTCGGTAGATAGCTGGACAAGGGAGCGACAAAGCTACTGGAAGCGGGATTTACGGTGGGTTTCAGGATTCCTTGTTTGTTGGCAGTCGTTCCCCCGGTGTCACCTAACCTGAAGTCGGCCCTGCAGCACCCGGAGGTAGTTTCGGAGAAACTGCGGAAGGAGGTTGCATTGGGCAGGATGAGCGGTCCTTTTTGGGCTCCGCTGTGGGTGGATTTGGTGGTATGTCCGTGGGGGGGGGGGGTGCCAAAAAAGGAGCCCAATAAGTTCCGGCTCATCCACCACCTGTCCTTTCCAAAGGGTGGGTCGGTTAATCATGTGATCGATCAGGAGGCTTGCTTAGTGTCGTACACCTCGTTCGATGCTGCATTACAATGTGTGCGCAGATATGGAAAAGGGGCACTATTGGCCAAGGCGAACGTGGAATCGGCCTTTAGGTTGTTGCCGGTGCATCCTGATAGTTTTCACCTGTGTCATTGGAAAGATGGTTTTTACATCGACCAATGCTTGCCTATGGGTTGTTTGATATCATGTGCATTATTTGAACAATTCAGTTCTTTTGTGGAATGGGTGGTGAGGGATGTGTCAGGAGTGAATTTGATAATTCACTACCTCGACGACTATTTGTGTATAGGACCTGCGGCTTCCAGGACTTGTGTGATATTGTTGGCTACACTGCAGCATATTGCACAGAAGTTCAGCATTCCTTTGGCACTGGAGAAAACAGAGGGACCGTGTACGGTCATCACTTTTCTGGGCATTGTCCTTGATTCTGAGGCCATGGAATGCCGGTTGCTGGAAGTGAAACTGGTGGACTTGCGGAGGGAGATAGCGTTTTGTTGGGGGCAAACAAAGTTCAGCTGCGGGCGTTGCAAACCGTTTTGGAAAAACTAAATTTTGCCTGCTGGATTTTGCCGATGGGGAGAGTTTTTAGTCGCAGGATTGCCGCTAGTACTGCAGGAATTAGATCCCCGACTCATTTTGTGCGTTTAGTCAAATCGCACGAGGATTTGAAGGTATGGAATACCTTCCTGGAGTCGTTTAATGGTATGGCTATGTGGATGTCGGGACCAGTCAGCAACTTTGACCTGGAACTTTTCACAGACGCGGCGGGAGCTACTGGATTTGGGGCATTTTTCCAGGGACAGGGGAGCACGGGTCCTTGGCCACAGTCCTGGGTGACAGCGGGTTACACAAAGAATTTGGAAGTCGAGAACGTGGTGGCTGATGCGCTGTCTAGGTTCAGATGGGACAGGTTCAGGGAGTTGGTGCCAGAGGCGGAGCAGGTGGGTACACCTTGCCCTGAAGGAAGAAAGGGTCAGTCAGAGTGGCTGTTTTGGAACGGGTTGGAAATGGGGGGCGTGAGTGGTCGGCATTTCACCACAGGAAGGGATATGGGGACTGCAGGGAGTGTTGAAGATGTGGTAGTGAAGATAAGGGATAAGTAGAGGAGTGTGAGGTCATTTTGCAATGATGCTTGGGGCAGATCTTTTTCCTCCTGGTGGTCATTTAACAGTCAAGTGGTTGCTTCAGAAAATGCTAATATGTTTTCACATTAAGAACAAAAAAAAAAAACAGGTAATACAGGAACTTGGGTTGGAATTTTTTTCATAAGTGGGGTGCTCTATGGCAGATGGCGGGTAGTTGTAGTTGTGGGCAGGTTGTCTATTGGCCTGGTGGGGCTATCCAGAAAGTTGAGTTAAAGTCATGCTTGCAGCTAGCCAGGTGGTAGGGTGACAAGGGTGCAGGCTGATTTTGGAAGGGGTAAGTGTTTTATCTGTTTTATTCTCCCGTAGAGGAATACAGTGATCATGCATGGTTTTTGTCTTCTTCTACTTTCAGGTACGGCAAAAGGATTGGTCTGGATTATGGTCCATTCCTATGTGTGCTGTGGGGCAAGGAGGGGGGATGCTAGAAGGGGAGGAAGGCATCTAGGGTTTTCTAAGAGGGAAGTCTGTATTAAGTGGTTTGTCTTCCCAGGAATGTTGTGGGGCAGATTGGTGGGGGAGGTGCATCATTTTGCACAGAGGGAACGGCCGCCGGATGTGTTAATGATCCATGCGGGAGGTAATGATTTGGGGAACAGGACTATAATCGATCTTACACGCGACATCAAGTTCGATGTGTGGCATTTAAGTATGGATTTTTCAAACATGGTCATAGTATGGTAAGACATGGTGGCCCGTACAACGTGGTGGATGGCCAGGTCTGTGGAAGGGGTGAATAGGTCTAGGAGGAAGGTGAATAGGGCAGTCAGCAACTTCATGGTCAGGAACGGGGGTTTGGCCATCGGCATCTAGAGCTGGAATTTGAGACCTGGAGGTACCTGAGACAGAGTTCACTTGAATGACGTCGGCATTGACTTGTGGACATTGGGGATTCAGGATGGCATTGAGCGAGCACTTTGGGTATGGAGGGGCATTCGGGAGTAAGTGGGTTACTCCCTCTTGCTGTGGCAGGTGTTTGGTCTGTGCAGGCGAAGGAGATATGGCAGAAAATAGTTTAGGAACTACCGCTGGATGGGGTACTGGTGGTGGTTTCCGGATAACTGAGGTTAGACAGAAAGTGTTATGGGGCACCGCAGACAGTGTTTGTCTTTGAGCCTGCTTGTTGGCTTGAGGCCTATGATTACCCTTGGAAAGGGACCGCAGTGTCAGGTTGTTATGGTTTTTCCAGTTGTTTTAATAATTGCCTGCACAGACCAATGCCAGATAATGGTTGCTATGCAGAAGTTTTATATTTGTATTTCCTGTCGCATCATGGCAGCATACACCTATGGGTTGTGGCTCCGCCCCCGCAACCTGATAGGACCGTTTGACTATTAAATCTTGAGAGGGCCTCTGCCTCGGTATTCTCCTTTTTTTCCTCACCTGAGAAGACCGGACATCACCCCTTACTGCTATCGCCCCAGCCAGGTTCAAGACTCTCCTGGGTGGAAGTCCTACCTGTACAGCCTCTAAATGAGCTTAATGGAGGAATCCCCACTCTGATGGTCTCAGGGGTACCATTCTTATCTTTACAAATCTTAAATAGATTTATCATGCAGCGGCCTCTAACCTGTATTTTTTCAGTATGTTCTGTTCTTTTTCTTTGCTGAGCTCTGTAGTTCCTCTCTCCTCCCTCTTCGGGCGCCGATGTTTGGACTCTTTAGCGCATGCGTTGGCGGGCAGTACCTTGCTGTTTTATCTGTTTGCCAGTTTCCAAGATGGCGCCGGACGTCGCGAGAGATTTCTGCGCATGCGCGGGATGACGTTGGCGCTGTGGACGGCGGTGGTGCTGAATTTAAAAAACATAATTTTTACATTGTGTACTGTGGCTGCTGCTGCATTTCTAATAAGATCGTTTTGAGAGTTTTCCGATCGTTTTTCCGTCTGGTTTCCTTCGGATCTTAAGGTCAGTCTCTTCGTTTCTTGAGGTTTTTTCTTTTCTTGCAACTCTGCTTATCTCCCTACCTGCCTTTTTGCACACTGACTTCCGTTCGTTTTTAGGAAGCACACATAGGAATGGCCCCAGCAGCCCATCGCCAGCATAATAGGTAAGTGGGGTCAACTTTCTAAGAGAGCCTGTCACTAACGCTGTCTAATTTGGCAGCCCTATCAGGTCATCCAGATCATCGCACTCAAGGAGCTCAAGAAGAAGTCGCTCAAGTCATAGACAAAACCGAGACCATGGCAGAAGCCGTTCAAGGCGCAGAGAGAGTGGAGGTCACAGGAGGAGTCGATCAAGGTCCTACTCTCGACATGGCCACTCCTACCACAGAAGATCCCCCACGCGCAGACATTCTTCTCGCGCTCGGAGTCTCCGTCCATCTGGGAATTCATGCTGGATTTGTGGCACAATAGCACTTCCAGATAAGCTGACCTGTCGTTCATGCTTTAATGAAGCAACTAAAGACAGAGAATTAGAACCTAGTAATCCAGCTATTGAATCACTCCCTCCAAATCGCAGGGCCAGAAAATAGCAGACCTTTGCAAGGTACCACACCTGCTGCTCCTTCCTCTTCAAAGATGTTGGATCCTTTGTCAGATAACGATGACATTGACACATCTACCGGCTTCGACTTTGCACTGGTCGAACCTTTCATTAAATCAGTGAAGGAAGCGATCGATTGGGTGGAAGAAAAACAAACTCCTCAAAAAGTGAGGAAATATTTTCCAAATCTCAAAAAAGATCCTGAGACCTTCCCATTTATTGAGGAACTGGAGGATTTGATTAAGGAGGAATGGCAGAAGCCGGAAAAGAATATCAGCCTAACTAACAGGTTAGCAAAGCTTTACCCCCTGAAGGAGCCTAGTGTCACTCCATTAGTGATCCCGCCAGTGGTGGATTCTTCTTTGATGCGTCTTGCCAGACATGTGACACTTCCAATCGAAGATGCTGTTACATTTAAAGATGTGCTGGATAGGAAAATTGACTTAGATCTTAAAAGATCTTATCTATCGGCAGGAGGTGCATGCAGACCAGCTGTGGCTCTAGCAGCTGTCGGTAGGGCCATTTCCAACTGGTCCGCTAATGCCGAGAGGCTGGTATCAGAAGGAGTGGAACAAGAGAAAGTAATCTCAGCCCTCCAGGAACTGTCTCTCGCATGCGATTTTGCCACAGAAGCCTCTGTAGACATAATTAAATCTACATCAAGGGCAATGTTGAGCTCAGTAATGGCCAGAAGGGCACTTTGGCTAAAACCCTGGTCAGCAGACCCATCCTCAAAGTCAAATTGGTGCAAGATTCCCTTTGACGGAGTAAATCTCTTTGGGGAGAAACTAGACTCGGCAATTTCAAAAGTTACCGGGGGAAAATCGGGTCTGATCCCTTCAGATAGAAGATCTAAACAGCGAAGACCGCCAGCCTCCAGACGAAATCTTCCAGACAAATATAGGGAGGCAAGATCCTACAGACCTGGCAGAGAATATAGGAGGAACTGGAAGAACCCTCAATCATCCTTCCTCAAGCTCCAGAAAGCCAAGACCCCTACTAAAGGGGATCAAAAGTCTTTTTGAAGGTGCGCCCACCCAACCAGCTGTAGTAGGAGCCAGGCTCAGGTTGTTCAGGAAGATATGGGCGGAGGCAATAAAGGATCCATGGGCAGTGGCGACTGTCTAGAAGAGGACAGGCAGCAACTTCCCGCACTATCGCAGCATGTCTGGTAAAAATCATAAAGAAGGCTTACTCATCTAATCAAGCTCAAATACCTGAGGGCTTAAGGGCGCATTCTACAAGGGCGATGGCGACCTCCTGGGCAGCCCTCTGCAGAGTCTCCTCAGAAACCAACTGCAGGGCAGCCACATGGTCTTCAAAAAGCACCTTTATATCCCACTACAAAGTGGACTCCGCTAGGCTGTCATCGGTGGAGTTCGGGAGAGCAATTATTCAGTACAATTCCTCCATTCCTTGTAAATAAACTTCTTCTGCTTATACCCACCCAGTTTTGTGAGTTATTCCCCATAGGTGTATGCTGCCATGATGCGACAGGAAAACGGAAAATTGTATACTCACCTTTCCGTAATTTTCCTTTCCTGTTGCATCTCATGGCAGCATACAGATGCCCACCCGTCTGAGGTGAGGTATCTATATATTGAGAATACTGAGGCAGAGGCCCTCTCAAGATTTAATAGTCAAACGGTCCTATCAGGTTGCAGGGCGGAGCCACAACCCATAGGTGTATGCTGCCATGAGATGCAACAGGAAAGGAAAATTACGGAAAGGTGAGTATACAATTTTCCGTTATTTTGATATTTCATATTTTATTACAGAGTTGTTTATTGGAATTTATTTGTTTATATGTTTAACTAGATGCTGACCGCTGGCTGTCAAATGACGGCCAGGCGGCGCACCTATTGTGGCGGGAGGCCATCATATAACGGCCTCCCGTTTAAACAGGGAATGCGTGTGATCGTGCGCACGCATCCCTATTTCTTCGGTGGCGGCGTGTCACGGAGACTTTATCGTGGGAAAAAATGACAGCTTAAAAAAACTCACCATGCTACTTACTTAATACCTTGGAATGTCTACTTTGTAAAAAGGGGTCATTTGGGGGGTATTTGTACTTTCCTGACTTGTTAGTGTCTCAAGAAATGAGGTACAACTGATGTACTGAAGGCCTGATCAGAAGTGATCAATTTTCAGTGATTGGCACCATAGTTTGTAGACTCTATAACTTTCACAAAGACCAAATAATATATACTAATGTGTGTTATTTTTACCAAAGATAGGTAGCAGTATAAATTTTGGCTAAAATTTATGAAAAAAAATTACTAATTAGCAAACATTTATGACAGAAACAAAGAAAGAGGCATTTTTTTTTTCACAAAATTTACGTTTTATTTTATTTATAGCACAAAAAATAAAAAACCCGCTAGTGATTAAATACCACTAAAAAGCTCTATTTGTGTGAAAAAAAAGGACACAAGTTTCATATGGATACAGTGTTGGATGACTGTAATTGTCATTCAAACTGTGAGAGCGCTGAAAGCTGAAAATTGGTCTGGTCAGGAAGGGGGTGTAACTGCACTGTATTGAGGTGGTTAAATAAAGTAGGCTGCTATGGCCTTTTGTACTCCAACTGGTGTGGTCTCAAGTTAATGGGGTAGAAATTAAGGTTGGGGTCTGTAAGCATCATATCTGTTATATTAAAGTCATGAATTACACAGGTTCTGAGGCTAATTTAACGCAGATAAGGCACCAAGTGAGTTTAAATACCATGTTAATTAGCCACAGAATCTGTATAATGAATATGTGTTCAGTTTTAAAGGGGTGAGGTGGCAACCCTAGTTACAGTATATCTACTAGTGGACCCCAGCTTACTCACCTCCTTGTGGGGTGAACCTCACATGAATTTGTGTCATCAGCCAAATACACCTGCTTGTTGGTGCATTCTGCTCCACTGCTATAGCTACTGGCCTCCGGGCCTGACTTCAAACCGCGACATCCTGATACCAGCTGTTCCAGAATCCTAGTATTCCAGGAGTTCTGCTGCAAGGCTGTGGTGTTGGCAACCTCGGTTGAGTTACAGCGAGCACAGGACTCTGTCATTAGGACACTGTCATTAGGACACTGGCCATTAGTTCCTGTTGTACTAGGGTTACTAACAGTGAGTGCAAAATCTGGAGCAGTTGTGCATGGTAACCAATTAGCCTTTGAACTTCAGCTTGTTCAATCAAGCTTTAACAAACTGACTCGACTTGTCATGCGATTTCAAATGTCCAAATTGAATAAGTCGCACCCTATTGTTGGCAACTGTTCAAATCTGTGCGACCTTGCGGTGCCGCACCAATTTAAAAAAAAGGTTGCTGCATTATTTTTGGCAATTTCAGGTGTGACTTGCATAGACATCTGTGTATAAAGTCACACAGATGTCAGCCAAGTCGCATCTGAAGTCATACTGACATGCGGCTTTAAAATTTTGAAAATTCAAGTGAAGTTACGTTATTTTAAAGTTGGATTGTTGTGAACAGGGGGCTAAACCCTGGAAGTTAATTGGTTTCTATGCAGAGCAGCATTCGATTTTGCACACTCCAGCTTTAATAAATTTTGGGAGTAAAAATACTCCAGGTTGGAAATGAGCACTCCAGGTTATAGGGCCCTACCACCAGCTGACTGTGTTCAGAATCCATTGCCGAGTGGTTTAGGGAGGGACTTTTAAATAATAATTTGACCCCTTAGCTTACCTTTATGAACCATCATGCCTAACAGTATGGTTGCATCTTTTGCCGCGTACACACGATCAGACTATCCGGCGGACTTAGTCTGGCAGACAAACCGCCGGAAAGTCCGCCGGACTTTCCGAACGAGCGGACCTGCCCACACACAACCAGACTTTTCCGGCGGACCGTCCGCCAGACTATGGCCGGACTATGGCGGGAGTCCGCCGTACTTTTGAAATGAAGGGACTTGCCCACACACGGAGGAAAGTTTGTTAATTTTGAACGCGGCTCCAGGTAGCCGGGACTATCGAAGGAAGTCAATGTCGCCGCCTACAGCGGCGAGACTGGCCCGTCACCTGGTATGGAAGCCCTATGCCGAAAAAATGGCGCAGGGTCCCCCCCAAGGTCCATATAAGACCCTTATCCGAGCACGCAGCCCGGCCGGTCAGAAAAGGGGGTGGGGACGAGTGAGCACCCCCCCATGAGCTGTACCAGGCCGCGTGCCCTCAACATGGGGGGGTGCACCTTGTCCCCATGTTGATGAGGACAAGGGCCTCTTCCCGACAACCCTGGCTGTTGGTTGCCGGGGTCTGCGGGCGGGGGGGCTTATCGGAATCCGGGAGCTCCCTTTAATAAGGGGGCCCCCAGATACCGGCACTCCACCCTATGTGAATGAGTATGGGGTACAATGTACCTCTACCCATTCACCTGTGAAAAAAATGTAAATAAAACACAGCACACAAGGGTTTAAAATAATTTATTGCACAGCAACGGGGGTCTTCTTCCGTCTTCTCACCAGACTCCTCCGCTATCTTCTTTACCAGCGGAGGAGCCTGGCTTTCTTCTTCGTCGCTGCCCGGGGGTCTTCTTCCGACTGCGGGGGTCTTGTCCCCCTCTTCGGGGGGGCGCACGCTCGTCCCCATCCCCTTTCCTGACCGGCTGGGCTGAGTGTTCAGATAAGGGTCTTATATGGACCTGGGGGGACACCCATGCTGTTTTTTCAGCGTAGGGCTTCCCCTTTAAGTCCATACAAGGTGACGGGGCCAGCAAAGTATCAATCTCGCTGCCAAAGGTGGCGACATTGACTTCCTTCGCTATTCCCGGCTACCTGGAGCCGCGTTCAAAATGAACGGACTTTCCTCTGTGTGTGGGAAAGTCCGTTCATTTCAAAAGTACGGCGGACTGGCACACACACGACTGGATTGTCCGGCGAACAATTTTTGAGTCAAAACTACCAAAAAAAAAGTCCGCCGGAGCCCCACACGGACAGATTGTCCGGTGGACCAAGTCTGTCAGATAGTTTGATCGTGTGTAAGCGGCATTTGAGTTTTGTTCATTACATTTCTGTGTTTAACATAATTATACAGTAATATATCGCAGTTATTTACTGTCTGTCTGTTGCCTTGCCTATCTTTAACTTTTTTCAGTGCATGTTCCCAATAAAACCATTAGAATCCCCAGGTGTGTTGGTGAATTCAGATACTCCCTGATTGCAAACAGAAGGACTCGGTCATCTGGCAGCTCCTCCACAGGCAGCGCTATACATGCTAAAGCATCGTATGAGTTATGTCATCAGTAGAAAATCCAAATCTGTGATTAAATTAACTTTTTTATTACAAATTAATCTTGCTGTAAGTTAAACTTTAAATATGTTTTGAGCAGCAGTCTTTAATGTCCCCTCCTTTTAACCAATCAGTCTGCACAAACCAAACTGCCTGCACTTATTTATGCAAGAAAATGTTGACTTTGGCAAAAAACAAAGCACAGGTTCACTTTATTTGTGCAGATTTTATTAAATAACATTTCATATTTATGAGCAGATTCAATATTTGCAGGCCCGTGCCTGGTCTTCAAATACTAAAAATGAAGTATTTTATTCTCTACTAAGAGATTCATTTGTAAAACTTTAGAAAATAAAGTGCCGGACAATTTTTTCCCATAGCTGTTGCTAATTCCTCATAACTCTGAGCTCTTACCACAATTCTGGGTTTCTAAATATCACCCAAGAGAAAGCAAGTGATGTGGATGGTCAGACCAGAAATAAAGACACAAGCAGGCTGCGCAGTTCCTCAATAGATTCCAGCATGGTGCCTCACAGCTTTAACGAACATTGATCTGAATAGCAGATAAAATTGAACCAGAGCTCAGGACTGCAGATGAGATATTAAACCAGCCCCAGAGACTTCATTATGGGCACAAATAATCAAAGGGACATTATTATGTACAACAAGCGTCAGTATGATTTCTCTTACAAGAATAGGTTTAGTGAAGTGACGAGCCTTGTTTTCTGGAATACATTTCAGAATATTATCTATAGTTTGTACTGAATTTAAAGCTAAACTTAAGGCATGTCTTAAAAAAACACAACTTAATGCAGCTCTAAGAGCATTAATATAAAATTAAATATATTTTATGTTCTATGCAAGCAGTGTAAGCATTTGGATTTCTTTTGCATCCTCTCTATAAATTGTGATTGAGAGAAGCAAAACAATTAAAAATGGCCCATAGCACCTCAGTCAACATAGGGATGATGGAAACAAACTATAAGTGTTTAGTGAGATGGTACAAGACACCAGATATTGTAACAAAATATCAGAGTGGACAATCTGGGGACTGTTGGAGGGGATGTGGGCAGATAGGATCTATGGCCCACATATGGTGGAACTGACCTAAGATCAAAAGATACTGGGAGGAATTATTAAAATATGTAAAAGAGATAACTAACGTCCACTTTCCCAAAAACCCATGTGTGCCTGTTCCATAGGACATAAACCACCCATAAAAGAATATAAAAAATCTTTGGTACCCCAACTATTAAATATAGCTAAGAATATGATCCCGAAAAAATGAAGACAAGTGGAAGAACCTACGATAAAAAATGGTTTGAGAAAATAGACAACACATTTAGGATGGAATACTTTGATAGGGAGGAAGAGGGAGACAGAGAACCCCAGAGAAAATGGGAAAGACGGAAAACCTTTAAGTTAACGAAGAAATATAGTGAGGTGGTTGGGTTGCAGGAATAAAAAAAATAAAAATAAAAAAGGGAGGGGGGAGGGAAGGGAGGGAGCAGAGTCATAAGGTAAACAGAGAAATAGATAATATAGGTGAAGAACATGTATGGGTGAATGAGAGGTTAGGGGCAATAGGTAAAGAATATTTGGCACTGTCCCATGGGTGTTATGACTTGTTGGTATATATGCGTTACAATTATGATTCTGCCTTCCTTTTCTCTGTTTTAGATTTGTAACGATGAAAATTGGAAATAAATAAAGAATAAAAAAAAAAAGGAGAGAAGCAAAACAAGGAGCCACTCACAGAATGAGGGAGGGGCAAGATCTTTTAGGCCTTGTTTAAGCCAGCCATAGATGGAGCGATTTTCTTTTCTGCAACCATGGGATGCAGGAAAGAAAAACGTTTGATTCCCCCATCAACACAGACAGTGTTAATGGAGAAATCCCTCCCGTGGAGCTATTATGTCCTCCAGGTGGGGGGGGGGGTGCAGGGAGCAGTCCCTGCTGGGAAAAATACAGTGATTATTGCTAGCAGCTATAGCTCCTGGCAATAATTACATGTAAAAATTTGACATGCTGGTTATACCCAAGTCAAACGACAGACCGACTTGTGAACAATCAGCCTGCCCATAGATGGTTCCCTGCTGAACCGGGCAAGATTTGAACAATCTATGGTTGACTTTACCCAGTTACAGTAGAGAAAAGTTAGGCCTCCAGGTTGGCTGATCGGTCTTTGACTTGTCGGAACAATTGTGCAATAAAGCAACAAGCTGTTTTTGTTCTCCAATGCATGTCCTTCAAGAGTCCACTATACCTGCATATATAGGGGGGATACCAAGGAAGAGTCCAAGCAGGCTTGTCTTACATTATTATTCAAAAAGCTAGCATTCACATTCTCAACACAGGAGGACTTTGTACAGCAAATTTATAACATAAACATGCAAATGATCTGCTTTTCTAAGCCACTATCTGAATACAGGTTAGTTCTTGACTAACAAGATGAAACCAATGGGTTCCTCAACTCAAACAAGTAACATTTGCAACTTATTGAGCAATGTTCAACAGTCTGGGAGGGAGTAGTATGTCAAATAAAACACTTACTGTGAGAGCAAAAGAAATAAAACATGCATATTGGTGTTGAACTTCATAAAATGACTGCCACAATTAAAAGGTTTTGTAGTAATGGAGGTGGTAGTTGGATTCAGTCTTTGGCTTCCCTCTTCCACTCAGACCAGAAATGTGCACCTATGGATCCATAGCCTTTGTGGCTATTGAATAATATATTTTAATAAATTATTTTGTGCTTGGAGTTCGGCTTTAAGAAAGAGAAATGTAGGTGGAATATATATTTTGAGAGAGGTCAGAGGGCTCTTTAAATTTCAGGGCACTAGAAACCACCTCTTCTTTCTCTTGTTTGATGGAACAAGAGAAATGTAATTCTATACAATAAATAAAACACATGTTGCCTCTGACAGTGCATTCTAGCATTATTAGGTTTACTAAAATAATCATACTACAAAAGGGGCAGAGCTTGTGAAAAAGATTGTCATCATTTTCCTGTGCTTAGGGCTTCTTGGTGTCTAAATACAGCCTTGTAGACAGGTTTCAAATTCACCCTATCAAAATTCTTTAAAACCCGCAAACTAATTAAAATGCATTTATTGTGATGGGTGGCCTCACTGATAAATAGAGGGGCTCAAGATACAAGAGGACCAGGACAATAGACTCGCCTTACATGTAAAAGGATTTCCACTGCCATACGATCTATATAAAGGAGACATAGCCCAATAAGAAGCACCTACCAGGAGACCACATTGCCATCTATAGGATATCCTTAGGGTGACCTAATACAGTTCCCCGGATCACCATTGGCTAGTTTACGCTGTATCCTTACAGCAGTATGGTAAGCAGCCATTTCATCCTAAGGTACGATCACACTGAAGAAAAACAGTTTATTTACACCATGACACTAAGGCTTGATTCACACCTATGCATTTTTAATGCTTTTTGAATTTTGCAGATTTTCACTACAGTCCCTTTAACATGGTTTCCTATGGAACACGTTCTGTAGTGCAAACCTGCAAAATGCTAAAAGCACTAAAAATGCATAGGTGTGAATCAGGCCTAACACAGCGTGTTAGTTGGAAATCAGCACTCTGCTTCCTGCACTTTATTCACCAGCAATTATCTGAAAATTTACAATTTGGGACCTGCACTTTGTTCTGTTTGGGACAGCGCTGTTTCAGATGCTATCCCCTTGCACTATTTGCACTTTCATTGCACATTAGAAGTTATCACTCGTATTTAGGGTTGCCACCTTTTCTTCAAGTCAAACCCGAACACTTTTTTTATAGTATAAACTATATATATATATTTTGCTATTAAATAACATTTCTAATCATATGAAGTTAAGAACAAGAGTCCCCCTTTACATCAAAGTCCACAGAGTTCCCCTTTTACATCTGAACTCACAGAATTCCCTTTCACTGTAAGAGGGGACTCTGCAGACTCTGATATAAGGGAGAATTCTAACCTAAGGTATGCTCTAGGAACCCTGATTTAAGGGGGAACCCTGAGCACTCTGATGTACAGAGAAGACTCTAATGTAAAGGGGAAACACTGATGTAAGGGGTGCTCTGAGTACCCTGATTTGCCTTAGTGTACTTACTCAGAGGCAGGAGAGAGAAGGGGGGAGACTTCAGTCACAGACAGGGATGGATGGTGAACTCACTCACCACCTCTCATCCAGATGTATCTGAGGCTGCTGGACTTCAAATTTCCGGCCCAACTTACTTTCCTATTCTGGGGCTCAGCACCAGGGATTGGAGTGTGGACAGACACAGAGGGGTAGGGGTGGGGGGGGAAGGCACAGATCGCGCCCTCTTTCCTCTCCTGTGTGTGTGTTTGGGGGGGGGGGAATTGTTAGTGCTGGCTTTGGGCAGTGTTAAAGAGTGTAACAGACACTCTCAGCTTAGACAACTGCATTCAGCAACCCTGCTGGGAGGCCATAGTCCAGTTTAAATAATGTGTCCGGGTTTCAGGCAGTCTGAAACCCGAACACATGATTCCAAACCCGAACTGTCCGGGTGAATCCTGGACAGGTGGCAACCCTACTCGTATTCTGAGTACTTTGCACTTTAGACTGTATATTGTTTACATTGTGCTTTGTTGAAGTATATTTTTATTCTGAATATTTTGCACTTTATACTAGTCACTTAGCACTTATATATTTGTTTATTATTACTTAGAGAGCAACATTTATCTATTGATTTTATATTATAAATAATAGGGCAATGCTTAGATTCCCTACCTGCCTCCTTTACAGCTTACTATTTTCTCCAAGGCTACAGGTACATTTTAACATTCTCTATGTTCTGTCAATAGTAATAATGTACTTGATATATAAGCTTTTGATAGCTATTCATGTTTGACTGTTAAAGAATTACACAGTGAAATAAATTATTACTGATCCTAAAATACATGTAGGAATATGTCATCAGTACCTCACGTTACCATAGAAACCTTCTCATTTAAGCTCTCAAGTATACATTTTAAAATTTCTTTTGATTTAATACACAAATATACTTTATGTGAACATCAACCTGCAAGAATGCATTTTAGCACAAAATGTGAATGTTAAGAAAAAAAACGAACAAGGGAGAAATATACAACGATTGTCATGGACACCTGGAAAAATAATCATGAAAACCCATAAAAACTGTAGGAAGCAGCTGTAGGACCCTATACATTGTGACGGGCTGAAATCCTGCCACTGTGAAAAAGGAGGAGAATATGACACAGAATTCGTATTAAGTGTTAATGTGACGTTCTGGTAGGAGAAACTGTATTTACGTTTTTTTTTCTCCAGATTCTGTAATTCTGGATTGGAACTTTTGGTCCTGTGTCTGGGTTTTACCAGGTGCCTGCAGTCTAAGTATACACATGCGCAGGGTCGTTATATACTCAAGCCTGAGGTTAGCTCAGGGCTCCAAGTTTGGAGACAGTTCCCAGTGTGTGAGACAGAAGGTCTCAACCAGGGGTCAGGAGAGAACCAATCAGGAGCCAAGAGACAGGAGGTCCCATCCTGGGGTCAGAGCCCCTATCTAGAAGCCAAGATTGGGCTATGCAGAAGGATGCTGCGATTGAAAACTAATGCCACGTACACACGACCGGACTTTTCAACATCAAAGGTCAACAATTCCGGCAGACCATTCGATCGTGTGTGGGTTGCAGCAGACTTTTGATTTGCAAAAATCCGACAGACTTTAGAAATGGAACATGTTTCAAATTTTTCCGCCGGAACTCCGCCGGACCCAGTTCCTACCGAGAAATCCGCTCGTGTGTATGCTAGTCCGATGGACAAAAACCGACGCTAGGGCGGCTATTGGCTACTGGATATCAACTTCCTTATTCTAGTCCAGTCGTACGTCATCACGTTCGATTCCGTCGGACTTTGGTGTGATTGTGTGTGGCCAAGTCCGTTGATTCGGAAAGTCCATCAGAACGCTGTCAGAACTCAGTCGAAAGTCTGTCGGACCTAGTCGAAAAGTCCGGTCGTGTGTACGGGGCATTAGGCTGGCCATACATGGTCGAATTTCGAAAGAATTTTCTTTTGAAAGTCATAAAATTTGTGCGTTTTGTGATCCGATGGTGCCACCATTGATTTTGAAATTAGATTAACAAGACCTTCAATTTCACCATGTTGCTTCAGAAAAGAATTTTCGTGGCTGGGAATCTTCTTTTCTTTCCGGGAATGTTCTTTTTTTGCACATGCACATTTATTTTTCAATTATATTTCTTGCACGATTCTCCCATCATTGATTAGAAAATGGTTTGTTTTTCAAAAAATTTCAAACATGTCCAACTACTCAAATTCGATGGCCACATGAAAATCGGCTGTTATTGCAGCCCACTAATACGAAATACGAATGAAAATTCTTAAAGTGGAAGTAAACCCACATATCGTTTTCAGTCAAGGAAGCTGCCATCTTGGCCTCTAATGATTCTTCAACTGCCATAATGCTGCACATGTGATCAGTTATGAAACCAGACATTGGATGGTTTGAAAGTTTGGTTGAGAGCGCAACCAATGTGAAAGTTAGCATTTCCGGCATGCCGGGAATGTAAGTGTTTTTTGAAACTGGGTTTACTCCCGCTTTAAATAAGATTTTCAAAAGAAAGTTCTTTCGAAATTCAATCCTTGCATGGCCTGCCTAAGAGAGCCAAGTGGACCAGCAGAGCTGGACAACACAGTAAGAGGGACTGGTAAGAAGAGCAGCATTGCTGCTAACAAGGTAGCCAGGTGGCTCTGTATTTTTGTTTGTTCATATTGATGTGGAAGAACCCATGGGCAACTGATGTCTATGTAAACTTACCTGTTTATTTTAATAAAAGTGGGCTGCCATGCCCTTAAATGCAGTTTTGACTGGTGCAACTAACTAGAAAAGAACCTGCCACTTGAGTATACAGTAATCTCCTCAACACCACACGATCCAAACTATAGCACCAGCTAAGAGAACAACACAGTGACATTAAAATGCATATATTGGCAAAATAAACAAAGATATGTATTACATCTCTGCTACACATACACGTTTTAAATGTTTTTTTTTTTCTTTTAAAAATGTTGCAATTACAGAAAAATACCTGTTGGTCCTGCTGATAAACCACTGAGCTCCTAACTTGCTGGTGTGGACTGACAATACTGCTTCTGAAGCACTGAAATCCCAAACAGAGTTTTGACTCTTACCTTCATTTTTCTTTGTTGAGCTACAGAAATTTAGCTATTGTTTATTTTCTATTTTTTTTTTTTTAATTTCTGTCCCAAAAAAACAAAAAAACAATGCTGCTGTCTTGACTTACAAAAGCCTGCTTACAGACAGGTTGATTTATCATTATTTTCACCCAAGATTCACATAACGCTAATGCTGCACACAAACGATCGGACATTCTGACAAATAAATCCTGGGATTTATTTCTGACGGATGTTGGCTCAAACTTGTCTTGCATACACATGGCCACACAAATGTTGACGGAAATTCCGATTGTCAAGAACGCTGTGGCGTACAACACGTACGACGAGCTGTGAAAAATGAAGTTCAATAGCCAGTGCGGTTCTTTTGCTTGATTCTGAGCATGCATGGAATTTTGTGAGTCGGAATTGTGTACACACGATTGGAATTTCTGACAGCGGATTTTGTTGCCGGAAAATTTGAGAACCAGCTCTCAAATTTTGTTGTCCGAAATTCCGACAAAAAATGTCTCAGGGAGCATACACATGGTCTAAATTTCCAGCAACAAGCTCCCATTAAACATTTTTTTGGTTGGATAACCTGATCGCGTGTACGCGGCATTACCCAACATTGCCAACATTCATATATTTTTCGAACCAAATCTTTGGCAAACAACATGTGCATCTTGTGTAAAAGATGTGTGAAATAAAATGATAAATATATCTCTGTGTGTAGGGAAAGGGCACTTGGGGAATGTAAGTCTGTTCAGGGTTTCTTTCCTACATTATTAGTAACTGGCCTAAAACCCCATACACACTATCCTATTTTATGCTGATTTTTTTCCTTCAGATTTACCAAAACCATATAATATGAGGTCAAACCTTAGGAGTTTCAATTTGTATGCAATCAGGCAGCAGGCCCTTTCACTACATGGTTTTGGGAAATCTGAAGAGAAAAATCAGCAGAAAATCTGATAGTATGTATGGGGCTTTAGACACCCTGCTGATTCTTCAAACCAGCAGTTGTCCCTACAACAATTTGACACCTTTGTAAAGATGTCACTGGGGTTAAGGAAAGCTGTTTCTGTCTGCAAAAACAAGGTACAATAAATCTGAGTCTAAGCTCACCCTTTTCTTATTCAGGTAAATTATAATTTAGAAAAAAAATAATAAATATTCTTTCAAACCAGAAATTCTGTTGCTGGTAAAAATTAGATCATTATTGGTATGGGCTAACATCTTTTGGGAGTCTTAGGTGTCATAATAGCCCTGCCTAGGTACTGTAGATGACGGTCAAGGAATAATGCCATGTACACACGATAGAACTTTCTGGCAGAAAAGGTCAGATGGAATCCTTTCATCAGATATTCTGATCATGTGTGGACTTCATCTGACTTTTTTTCAAAAATTCTGACGGACCTAGAAATAGGAATTGATTCCGTTGAAAGTATTTAAAACACGTTCTATCGGGAAAACCGTTTGTCTGTATGCTATTCCGACGGACCAAAAACTACGCAAGGGCAGCTATTGGCTACTGAACTTCCTTTTTCTAGTCCCGTCGTACATCATCGCATTCTAAATGAATGGACTTTGGTGTGATTGTGTGTAGGCAAGTCCTTTTCAGCGGAACTCCGTCAGAAAGACCGCCAGAGTTTATTCTGCCGGAAAGTCCGGTCGTATGTACGTGGTATAAGAGGTAATTTTACATGATGTATTCTGTGGTGCAAGCATTGTTCCCTCGTGATGTTTCTGTACAATATGATGATTTGTTAATATCATGTTTAAACATCTTTAGACCTTTATATGGATGCCTAAAGTTCTGCATGGAAATGAGACTTCATCATTTTCATCTGCCAAAAAACTGAAAGCTTTACATTTCTGATGAATGGTGCATAATCTTATTACATGCAGTTACACCAAAATGTAAAAAAAAAAAAATGGCATGGGCCCCCCCCCCCAAATCCATAGACCCTTATATGGGTGATGAGAGGTATCTAGAGTGCCAAGCTAGGGACCCAGCAGAGAAGTGGGGATGACGCTTGAGGAAGATACTACCATGAAGATTGGAGGAGCTCAAGGGATTCAGTGGCAGTGAATCAGTGGGTCTAGTGAGAGACCAGGAGCTCAGTGTACTTAAGCACTTCAATACCAGGCACTTAAACACCTTCCTGCCCAGACCAATTTTGAGCTTTCAGCGCTGTCGCACTTTGAATGACAATTGCGCGGTCATGCTACACTGTACCCAAATGAAATTTTTATCATTTTTTTCCCACAAATAGAGCTTTCTTTTGGTGGTATTTGATCACCTCTACGGTTTTTATTTTTTGCGCTACAAATAAAAAAACCGACAATTTTGAAAAAAAAAATGTTTTTTTTTGTTTCAGTTTTAAAACTTTGTAAATAAGTACGTTTTCTCCTTCACTGATGGGCACTGATGGGGCTACACTGATGGGCACTGATAAGGCGGCACCAATGATGTGGCACCAATGAAGTGGCACTGATGAGGTGGCATTGATGGACACTGATATGTGGCACTGATAGGCGGCACTGATGGGCGACACGGATGGGCGACACGGATGGACACTGATAGGTGGCACAAATTGGCACTGATAGCTGGCACGGATTGGCATGGATGGGCGGCACAGATGGGCATGGATAGGCGGCACAGATGGGCATGTATAGGCGGCACAGATGGGCATGGATAGGCGGCACAGATGGGCATGAGTGGGCACTGATAGGCGGCACAGGTGGGCACTCATAGGCAGCACAGGTGGGCACTCATAGGCGGCACAGGTGGGCACTCATAGGCAGCATTGGTGTTATACTGTACTAATGGATGCCAATCAGTGCCAAACAATAATGCATGCCAATCAGTGATGCCCATTGTGGGCACTGATTGGCATCCATTATGGGCACTGATTGGCATCCATTGTGCTGACTGGCATCCCTGGTGGTCTAGGGATGATTACCTTTTCCCTGGTGGTCTGGTGGCATCCCTGGTGGTCCAGTGTGGGCATCCTCGGGGGGGCTGTGCTGATAATCGATCAGCACAGACCCCCCCCTGTCAGAGGAGCAGCCGATCGGCTCTCCTCTACTCGCGTCTGACAGACGCGAGTGAGGAAAAGCCGATCACCGGCTCTTCACATTTGCACTGTGATCAGCCGTGATTGGACACGGCTGATCACGTGGTAAAGAGTCTCCGTCGGAGACTCTTTACCGAGATCGTAGTTGCCGGGTGTCAGACTGACACCCCGCAACAACGATCGCCACGCAGCGGCTCATAATCCTGATCACGTCATATGACGTCCGATCAGGATTATGAAACCACTTTGCCACCGTCAATTGCCTATAGGGCGGGCGGCAAGTGGTTAAAGGAGGACTTTTCAGGAGTTTCACTACACAAAGGATATCTTTCTTTTCCTACTGCTAGTAACAGAAGACCAGGAACCTGAACTGTCTAGGCCGATTTAAAGAATCAGAGGGCCTCCTGTGTGGCCCAAGGATTATATGTTGTAATTAAAATACATACAGTAGTATTGGTTTGTGATAACATTCCTTCATTTTTTTCTTCCTAATTTTGAAAAATACAGACAACAAAAATGTATTTGTTACTAAGAGGGGAATATGTGGTGTTCATCCCTCTAAACCCATATAGTTGTCCCTAGTTACAGTTGTCACATGGATAATATTTTCTATACTTGGCACAAGTTAGTTTCAGTTCCTATTTCTGTAATGAGACACTCAAAATGGCATGTGTATTATAGATGCCTTAAAGTATAACTAAAGGTAGACTTTTTTTTTTTTTTTTTAGCTTTGGATAGAGTGGAAAGGGAAAAAAACCCCTGTTTTTTATATTTTTTTGCTGCCCCCCTGTCAGCTCACCTGAGACCAGGTGACAGATGCACTCCATAGGAGTCGGAAGTGCACCGTTAGGTAGTGGACCTTAGGACTGACTGCTGCGGATTGTACCCAGGGAGATTCAGGACACAGGTCTACAGGATCACTAACACAGATCCCAATGGGAGCTGGAGCATAGATTCCCCAGGGCGCGGAGTCTAAGAGCCAGCAGATGTTTGCCAGAGCCTCCAGTGGAGAGGATGGACTTCACTGCAGTCTGGCTCCAGGTCGCGACCCCTAGGGTCTCACAGCTCACGCTCACAGTAGACTACAGGAGAAGGAAGCAGCAGGCTGGAACGACAAGGATAGTAAGGGGATACGGCAGAGGTCAGGTCAACTAGCAGACAGGAACAACAGAGTACATGCCAAAGGTTCAGGGTCACAGGCAGACAGGGATGGTCGGAGACATACAAAAGGTCAAGGTCGCAAGCAGAAAGGAATCGTAGAGAACATGCCAAGCTCGGTAACAGAGCCAAATGTAGAGCACACGGCAAGCAGAAAACAGGAAGCCAAACACACAATGATACACAATGGTTGATCAGCACCGCTGGCTTGCAGTGCACAGGTTAATATAGGATTCCCTGATAGGGCCTGGGGTGGAGCCATGCTTATAGGAGAGGTTATAAAAACCACCAGGTAGAAGTGGCTGGCCTTTTAGTCAGAACACATGAGGGGAGGTAAGCAAACAGAGGAAGATCACTGCATAAACATGACACCCCCCCCCCCCCCCCCATTAGGGAGATTCCCCTTCTCTAGTTGCCCTGTTTCCCATTATCGTTGAAAGTGAAAATAAAGAAAAACACAAATTTTGGGTTGTCCCAAGAAAAGTATTAGATAGGAAATCTTCCAATGGGGACACTAGTTCTGGAGACCGGGGGGGAGGGGGGGATTCCCTTAATTTTAAGGGATTTACTCGCATGTCCTGTTTGGCTATGGGACAGGAAGTAAAGGGAAATCTCCAAAATGGGACACAGATTGCAAAAAAAATTGACAGGGGTTATAACCCTTCTTTTTGCCTTAAAAAAAGTTTTGCCTATAGTTCTACTTTACTCAGTATCTAACTTACTCAGTGCCACAAATGAATGATAGGATGGTAAACAATACTATCAGGCTCAGTGCCAGTGTATCCTATGCAGCAGAGAAAGAGGAAGCAGCTCTATGTTGAAAGAAGTTCACCTGCTTGTGCCAATGGGCATGGTGCACAGGTGGGGTGATGAGGTCACAATCTCCACCTTCTCCAATCAAAGAATGCTTTGCAATTATTGAGCAGATGCAATGTGTTCTCTGAATGGTGCCCGTGCTGAGCCTCCTGTGTTCACTAATCAGCAGGGCAACCATTTGGCACAGGACCCTGAAGACAGCTAAAAGTATTGTAGTAGTGTCTACTACAACAATTTCCAGCTTCAACAGGACTCTCACAGGTATGGAATGTGCATACTTACATTGGGTCCAAGCTGGATCAATGTAACTATGTAAAATAGTCCAAACCCACGCTTCGGCTTTAACCAAAAGAGACACTCCACTGACCCTAACAATTTCTTATATCTTTCAAGTGACTCCAGTAGGGAGATCTCACAGGAATTATTCTCACATTGTAATGTTAATCTAGACACTGACAAACTCAACCGAAACATAATATTTTATCTACTGGCATGCACAAGTATTTTCATAGGCGACAGACTCTTGTGATGATGACATGGCTTGTTGTTCAAATTACATGCACATACATCATTTTTTTGCATGTGTTAAGTCTTTCTGAACCTTGCCTCATTCAAAGAGACCACAGCATCTGCCTTGAAAACTTGCAAACTAATGAAAAGTCCTATGAATGGCACTGATTCACACAAAATGGTAATTTCTCCAAATCAGTCTGCCTCTTATCTCTAACTCTGAAGGCTTGATTGTAAACATTCAGAACTAGTTTTTGTGAATGGAGATAAAAAAAAAAATCCTGTGCATGATTCACAGCATACCAACTTTCTTGAAAGAGAGAATAAGGGGTCCTTTATCCTGGCTGAGATATTTCCAGGACGGGAGGGGTTAAAGCAAATGTGATTGATAAGCTTTGCATTTTGCGACAAAGTCCACTTGTTCTGCCCGCTGTTGATTGCCATGCTTTTAATGTGGCACACAAGGATTTTATGCTGCTGCCTTCCATCAGCGGAACTCTTTTGTTGTCATAGCAACCGGCCTCAATTTTCTTTGGTTCTGCCAATTGTGTTTTTATCGTTTCCTGCTGCGAAGCAGATAAAGATGGCTCGTCTCTTCCAGATGCTTCTAAAAGTTTGGCCCCTTCAGAATAGGAACATCATTTTTTTCGTATACTTTTTTAGCCCTCAATAAAAGGAAAGTGTTAAAGAGCTCCTGAAAAAAAAAAGAGGACATGAAGCCGTAAACCTATCCGATCATTTATCTTATGGATTTCCTCAGGGACAGGTAAATTGACTTGGAAACGTAACAAGAAGATTATGGTTCTTGTTTATAAAAACCTGGAGGAAAAGTGACAGTGAGGCCTATCTAAGCTAAGCAGATGCTTTAGGGCTTGTCATATCTTGTCATGCATTTTAATGCATTTTTCCATTGCATTCAGAATGCATAAATGTGTGCGTTGTTTTAAAAAGGTCATGTTATCACCAATGCCCAATGAGGTTTTGGAAGCAGTTGTGCACACTGAACAAGGATAATGTTACTTTGGCCATACATGGCAGCCTCCAGTAACCTTTAGGAGTACAACGCACCTATAGGAAAGAATAAAAGGAAAAGGAGGGAGGGCTGGTTTTAAGGTCCCCCTTTTCCATATGGGATCGTGACAGGAACAGTTTCGGGGGGGGGGGGGGGGGCTTGGATAGGTCAATTCAGGTCTGACCTGGAACATTCTGGAAAATGGGATGACCTCCCATTATATGTCAGTTAAGGTGACCTCATGGAAGCTTCGGAAAACCCCAAGGGTCCCTATAAAATGGGGCTGCTTAATGGGTCTGTTGCCAGTCACTTAAGGTATTTTCACCAGCGGAGCTCCCCCCCCAGGGAAGCTAGTCAGAGTTGATGTGAAAATGGATGGAGCCAAATACAGGGCAAACTTAGAAGAAAACCTATTATGTCCTGTACACACGACCGGTTTTCCCATCGGAATAAACTCTGAAGGTTTTTCCGACGGAATTCCGCTGAAGCTGTCTTGGGTACACACGATCACACCAAATTACGTCTGTCAAGAACGCGGTGACGTACAACACATACGACAGGACTAGAAAAAGGAAGTTCAATAGCCAGTAGCCAATAGCTTCCGTCTCGTACTTGCTTCAGAGCATGCGTTGTTTTTGGTATGTCGGAACAGCATACAGACAAGCCTTTTTCCCAATAGGAATTTGTTCTGTCTGAAAAATATAGAACATGTTCTCTTTCTAGGTCCTTCAGAATTTTCGACGTAAAAAGTCCAATGGGGCATACACATGGTCAGAATATACAATGGAAAGCTCCCGTCAAATTTTTTCTGTCAGAAATTCTGACTGTGTACGGGGCATTAGAGTCTGCAAAAGACTTGAGACTGGGGCAGGAGGTTCACCTTTCAGCAAGACAATGACCCTAAACATACAGCCAGAGCTGCAATGGTCCATGTGTTAGAATGGCCCAGTCAAAGTCCAGACCTAAATCCTATTGAAAATCTGTGACAAGACTTGAAAATTGCTGTTCACAGATGCTCTCCATCCAATTTAATGGAGCTTATGCTATTTTACAAAGAAGAATGGGCAAAAATGTCACTCTCTAGATGTGCAAAGTAGGTAGAGACATCCCTAAAAAGACTTGCAGCTGTAATTTCAGCAAAAAATGGTTCTACAAAGTACAGTGAATACAGTGAATACAAATACACCCCCCACTTTTCAGATATTTATTTGTAAAAAAAAAAATTGAAAACCATTTATCATTTTTCTTCTACTTCACATTTAACATGACAAAATGTGGAAAATTTCAAGGGATATGAATACTTTTTCAAGACACTGTAAATATCTGTACCAAATCGTGTAAGTGCATTTCATAATCTCATGTTTTCCCAGATGGATGGATGGCATCATCTTATACTGTATATTACTGATATACTTGAACCACTTGCCCACTGGGCACTTATAACCCCCTTGTTAACCAGGCCAATTTTCAGCTTTCAGGGCTCCCACACTTTGAATGCCAATTACTCAGTCATACAACACTGTACCCATATGATATTTGTGTAATTTTTTTTCACACAAATAGAGCTTTCTTTTGGTGGCAATTAATCAGCACTGGGTTATTTATTTTTTGCACTATAAATAAAAAAATATATATTTTTTAAATGCATTTTTCTTTGTTTCTGTTATAAAATTTAGCAAATTACTAATTTTCTTCTTAAATGTTGACCAAAATATTTACTGCTACATTTCTTTGGTAAAAATAACCCAAATCAGTGTATATTATTTGGTCTTTGTGAAGGTTATAGAGTCTACAATCTATGGGCCAATCATTGAACATTGATCACACATGATGTACTGACTGCCCGTCTAATTTCTTGAGACACTAATGCTGGCCATACACTATACAAACAATGGGCAAAACACATTTTTTTGAAAAACAAACAGCCGTGAGTGAAAACGATAGTACCATCATGTATTGACCGATAAATTGTTCAGTGGACATAAATTAATGCATTTTTTGTTTGTTTTTTACATATACCTAGTACAGACAGGTCAGATGAGAAATACATTAATCTTTCAATTTATCGTTCATTCGGCAGAAAATGTCCAAACTTTTCCTTTGTTTTTTCGGCTCAAAAATATCCCAGCAATTATCAATTTTGTGCCCATTAACTGGTCGAAAAATGAACAAATTGTCGAAATGATTGAATTTTGGACGATTTTTAATATATAGTGTATGGCTCACATAACAAGCCGGGACAGTACAAATGCCCCCCAAATGACCCCTTTTTGGAAAGTACACATTCTAAGGTATTTAATAAAAGGCATGGTGAGCTTTTTGAAGTTGTAATTTTTTCCCACAATTCTTTGCAAAATGAAGATTTTTTTCCCAAAAATATCATATTAACATGTTATTTTTCACGGCATATTCATATTTGCCACTATACTCTAAAACACATTTTGCTACGTCTCCTGAGTATGACGATACCACAAGTGTGAGACTTTTCTCACAGCCTGGCCACATACAGAGGCCCAACATGCAAGGAGCACCTTCAAGTGTTCTAGGAACATAAATTACACATCTGATTTCCTGACTACCTATTACATTTTTGAAGGCCCTGGAGCACCAGGACAATGGAAATGCCCACAACATTTCCCAATTTTGGAAAGAAAACAAGTTTTTGGAAAATGTGGAAAGAAAATAAAAACTGTTTTTTTTTTACACAAAGTTATCCATTTATAAGATTTTTCTAACACATTGCATATACATAGCAAACATTACACCCCAAAATATATTCTGCTACTCCTCCTGAGTATGGCGGTACTACATGTGTGAGACATTTTCACAGCCTGGCCACATACAGAGGCCCAGCACTGATTTGCACTGTAGTGGCACCGTAGGGCACTGATGGCACTGTAGGGGCACTGATGGGAACTGTAGTCTCACTGATGGCACTGGGGTGGCACTGATTAGCACTGTAGTGCCACTGATGGCACTGTAGTAGTACTGATGGGCACTGATGGCACTGTAGTGGCACTGATTAGTACTGTTGTGACACTGTAGGGGCACTGATGGGCATTGTAGTCACACTGATGACACTGGTTAGCACTGTAATGGCACTGATGACTAGCACTGGAGTGGCACTGTAGTGGCACTGGGAGGCACTGATGGCACTGTAGTGGCATTGATTAGCACTGTAGTGTCACTATGTGGGCACAGTAGTGGCACTGATGGGTACTAATTAGCACTGTAGTGGCACTGGTTAGTACTGTAGTGGCACTGATGCGGCACTGTAGTGGCACTGATACGGCACTGTATGTGGCACTGTATGGGCACTGATGGGCACTGTAGTGACACTGATTTGCACTGTAGTGACACTGTATGGGCACTGTAGTGGCACTACATGGGCACTAATGGCACTGATTAGCACTGTAGTGGCACTGCATGGGCACTGATGGCACTGATTAGCACTGTATGGACACTGATGGCACTGATTAGCACTGTATGGGCAATGATGGCAATGATTAGCACTGTATGGGCATTGATTAGCACTGTATGAGCACTGATCAGTACTGTATGGGCACTGACGCCACTGATTAGCACTGTAGTGCCACTGATTGCATTTAGGACCCAACCAACCCACATTGCTGTGGTGCTTCTCTCTCCTCTCCTCACACTGATATAGCATGAGGAGAGGGGATAGAAACAATGCAGGAGCATAAGCTGAACTGCACATGATCTCACTCTGTTGGCAAAGTGATCGCTCCATCATAATGTGGTAAAGGGCTGGTGTGATTGGCCCTTTACCCTGATCAGTGAGTCCTGGGGACCTGGCGATTGCAGGTTGCAGGAAAGAAAATAATTTGATTCGACAGTCAGTGTTGATGGGGGGATCCCTCTGTGGAGCAGGGGGAGCCATCAGAACACAAAGTTATTATTGCTAGCAGCTAAAGCCACTGGCAATAATCACATGAAAAATCCAACAGGCTGGTTGTACCTAAGTTGATTGATCAATCAACTTGGGTACAATCAGCCTGCCCATTCATGTTTTGAATCTCTGCCAATCCCTGTTGAACTGGCCTAGATTTAAACCGTCTATGGTTGGCTTTACACTTATACCCCGTACACACGATCGGAAATTCCGCCAGCAAAAGTCAGATGTGAGCTTTTGGTCGAAAATTACGACCGTGTGTATGCTGTGTGGACTTTTTCTGGCGGAATTCCCGCCAGCAAAAGATTGAGAGCAGGTTCTCAATTTTTTGGTTGGAAAAAGTTCCCGATCGGAAATTCCAATTGTCTATACCAATTCTGATGCACAAAATTCATACACATGCTCGGAAATAATTAGACGCAGGCTCTGAAGAACTTAATTTTCTCGGCTCATCGTAGTGTTGTATACGTCACTGCGTTCTTGACAGTCAAAAGTTGGGAGGACTTTTCTGTGACCGTGTGTATGCAAGCCAAGCTTGAGCGGAATTCTGTCGGAAAAAACATCCAAGATTTTTCTGATGGAAATTCCGCTCGTGTGTATGGGGCATTACAGTTACAGGCCTTGTCCCTCCCCAGCCTGTGACTAGACAGTGAAAGGATAAGCAGCAAGATTATGAAATACAAACAAACAAGAAGTGTGCACACTAAGTGCAGTAGTGTTAAAATTAGGAGGTGTACCGAAATTTTGGCTGTGGAAAATCATCAGCCGAAAACTGTGTTTTTGGTATTGGCCAAAAGGAAAAAAAAAAGCTGATACCGAAAGAAGGCGGGGGGTGCCGCCCATTGCAGGAGTGTCATCCTGGCACACCCAGTCCTCCACTCCCTCCTCCACCTCTCCCTCCTCCTCTCCTCACAGCGATCTCCATGTGTCACACAGCTGAATTGCAAAGACCACAGGAACAATGTCCCGCCTCCTGTGATAGACGACACACTAATCCAATGGCAGGACATTGAATCAGTGTGACGTGATCACAGGAGACAGGACATTGTTACTGCGGCCCAGGCAATTCAAATCTGCTCTGTGACACACAGAGATCGCTGCTCTAAAATAGGCACAGGCAGGCTACATCCACAGGCACTGGCTGCACATGACGGGCACTGGTGAGGCTGTTGGGCACAGGTAGGCTGCATATGATGGGCACTGGAAAAGGCTGCTGGGCACAAGGAGGCTGCATATGACAGGCACTGGTGAGGCTGCTGGGCAGAGGCAGGCTGCATATGATGGGCACTGGTGAGGTTAGAGATGGTTAGAGACTGAGGACATGATACAAGAGATGGTTAGAGACTGTGGACATGATACAAGAGATAGAGACTGAGCACATGATACAAGAGATGGTTAAAGACCGTGGACATGATACAAGAGACTGTGGACATGATACAAGAGATGGTTAGAGACTGTGGACATGATACAAGAGATGGTTAGAGACTGCAGATGTAATACAAGAGATGGTCAGAGACTGTGGACATGATACAAGAGATGGTTAGAGACTGAGAACATGATACAAGAGATCGTTAGAGACTGTAGAATGCATCTTTCTTGACCTTTCTTGCACTAAAGGTGCCAATAATGGCCAACAATCAATTCATATTAATTTAAATCAATGATATTAATTAAAAAGTCGACTATAATACAGTTATATATAAAAATCGAAATCTTTTTTAAAAACTGTAATTTTCGGAATTGGTTTTCGGGTTTCGGCCTAGTGTATCCTTCATTTTTGGCACCAAAATTTCCATTCGGTGTACCCCTAGTTAAAATCAAATGCAAGTCTGGTCATTTACAAAATTGAAGTAGGAAAATCATGTATTCAACACTACCAGCACGGATGCCCCTCTGTATTCACACTGGTAGTCTTGAATAGCAATGCTGTCAGATAGAGCAATAGCCACAGCTGGGGGACAGACCAGAGCTCTGTGCACAGGCATAGTGTCTTGCATGGGGTTTCTCCTATTTAAATTTTATGAGTGGCCAATTTGCATTTGATTTTAAGATTAAAGCCATTACTGTAACTCTACTTCACTTAGTGTGTGCTCTTCGTGTTTGTTTGTATGTCATTTGTAGATTTCCCCAATCTAGTAAACAGCAGCACCAAAGGCAGCAAGAGGTGTTTTATCACTCTTGATTTCAATGCTTGGACTTGGAATTTGTGGTTTAATCAATTTATGGACATAAATAGTTTTTTTCTGATGGACTTGATTTTTGTTTACATTCCACAAGGTCTTTCATTTACATTTTGTTAGTCATAGTTAGGTATTTTATTGCATATTACTATTATTATACAGGATTTCTATAGCGCCAACAGTTTGCGCAGCGCTTAACAAAATAAAGGCAGACATTACAGTTACATTACATTTTAGTACAAGAGGAATCAGAAGGCCCTTGCTCATTAGAGCTTACAATCTAAAAAGGGAGGGTCAATTGATACAAAAGGTAATAGCTGAGGGGGATGAGCTGATGGAGAAAGTAAAACAGTGTATTAGTTAGAAGCAGGATAGGCTTCTTTAAAGAGAAGGCTGTTCAGGGATTGTATAAAGATGGATAGATTAGGGCACAGTATGACAGATTGGGGTAGGGGGTTCCAAAGGATGGGAGAAGCGCTGGAGAAATCCTGGAGGCGAGCATGGGAGGAGGTGACAAGGGAGCCAGAGAGCAGGGGGTCTTGGGAGGACCGAAGAGAACAGCTTGGTTGGTATTTTGGGACTAGGTTAGTGATGTAGCTGGGGGCAGAATTTTGGATGGCTTTGTATATTAGTGGAAGCCATTGGAGGGATTGGCAGAAAGGGGTGGAGGACACTGAATGGTTGGTAAGGTGGATGAGTCTTGCAGTGGCATTCATTATGGACTGAAGGGGGGATAGTCTGTGTAAAGGTAATCCAATGAGGTGGGAGTTGCAGTAGTTGAGGCGAGAGATAAGCAGGGAGTGAATTAGAAGCTTGGTGGTGTCATTAGTTAAAAAGGGGCATATTCTGTAAATGTTGCGGAGGATAAGCGTCATGATTTGGACAGGGATTGGATGTGGGCCTGAAAGGACAGTTCACAGTCTAAGGTTACTCCTAGCACCCTGGCATGTGGGGACGGAGTGATAGATGTGCCATTGATCTTGACAGAGCAGTCAGGGGAAGGGGCACGTGGTTGTAGATAGATTCAGTTTGAGGAAGTGGTATGACATCCAGGCTGATATGTCTGTTAGTAAATCAGTGATGCCTGAGGAGGCTGATGGGGTGAGCTGAGGGGCAGAGAGATAGATTTTGGTATCATCAGCATATAAATGGTAGTGGAAGCCATGAGAGGCGATCAGCTGACCCGGGGAGGACATGTAGATTGAGAGTAGTAGAGGTCCAAGGACAGAACCGTGGGGGACCCCAACAGTAAGAGGAGTTGGAGAAGAGGAAGTTGAGTTGTAAGTGACACCGATGGTGCGATGAGACATGTAAGATTAGATTCAACGGAGAGCGCAGCCATGGAGACCAAGCAAACTGAGTTTTTTGAGGAAACATAGCAACCTGATTTCTGTCACTCTGCTCTCTCCTACAAGTAGCATGTTCCTTGTATTGCTTTTCCCTCTCCCTATCTGAGCCCTGTTGTACAGAAACTGCAAGAGGCTGATACCAAGTCAAATTTAGATAATTGCACTGCTTGCATCAAAAAACACAGTTAATAATGCCAGGAGTTCAGCTTTAATGATTTTTATACAGTTCCTGTCATGCTTAGTTGTGTCCAGTGTCTCTTATAAAACACTGCATAACTTGTTGGTGCCTTGGCAATCAGGGACAGTACTATTGTGCTTATAGGCTGCAGAGACAAAGTGGCAGCTTTTTGCTTTATAGTCATTAGACACACATTTTGTTGCCTAATCGGCTGAAATGCAATCATCTCGCAGAATTTTTTTTACATCAGTTCACAATATTTTAAGTCAAGTTAACAACAAGAACATATCCTGGGTGGAAAAAGAAATCCTAACAGTCTGCTGTTGCTTTAGGCGCCAAGGGCTATGTGCCTACAGTAAATATAGTTATTGCCAAAACTGCGGAGCACAAAATACTTCCTCTCTTGTGGCATAATACTCTATGCAGAATCGGGGCCCTGAGATGTCTACTATTTCTTAAGTTTGACAAAGACAATTCAAGATTTATTACTGATATCTGCACTGCTAGCACTAGCAAAGGACATTGCACTCCACTCTTTGACTTGGCCAATAAACAAGATTTGTAGTTAACACTGAAAATTTCTGAAAAAAGCAGAGCCAGTTTTATAGACTGAGGCAAAGAATGTGCTAAGGCAATAGCATACTGGAGGGGCAATAACTGATGCAATAAGTGTTAATGCTGGAGAAACATAACAATTCAACATTCATTCTGTACAGAACATAAGCTCTGTGCTTTTATAGTCAGTTTATAAATGTTTTAGCGAAAATTGTGTGTACAACTGCAGAATCTGAAGAGGCATATTCTAAATGGCACACAATGTCTCCTTCTGCCCTACATTTGCTATCAATGTCTCAGAAAGAGCTTTAGTTGTTAGCAGTGCCAGAAATTTTGGCACATGAACTTTGGGCTCAGGTTGCTTTTATTGCGCATTCATCAAACTCGAAAAAAGGAGCATTTCACAGCTGAAAAAGTAATAATTACAAAATTATTTTTAATATCAACCTAACTCTCAAAGTGTATCTAAAGCCAAATTAGATTTAAATGAAGCAGGGAAGGATTGGGCCTCATGCGCTGGTGCAAGAGACTGGTATTTTGGTCCCGGCAGAAGGCACAGGCATGATGTCAGCAGCCTAGAAAACTATATGAGAGGCTAACAGCTGCTGTGGCTAGAGGGGGCTGGAAAGTGCATTGAGCAGTACTAACTGAATTGGTTACTGGGCGCATACTGCCCTGAACATTAATACTGCTCAGTGCACAATCCAGCCCTGTCAACCCACAGCAGATTTCAGCCTCTTATAGAGTATTTTAGGCTGCTGGCAGCAGACTTGATGGTGCATCTGCACCTTCCGGCCGTACCTAAACACCCAGGCTTAGAAACCTTGTCAGGTTTTTACTGCTGTCTGTGTGCCTGAAAGTGAAAATCACCCCCTCAAGGTGTCCTGCTTACCATTGTCTCAGAAAAATGAAAGTGGGGGAAATCCTACATTTTATCACTAGAACAGAAATAGAAGGGAAGTCCACCAATGGGCACACATGTTGCAGAGTCTGTCTGATGCCCTGTACACACAATAGGATTTTCCAACAACAAATGTTGGATGTGAGCTTGTTGTCAGAAAGTCCGACCGTGTGTATGCTCCATAGAACAAATGTTTGAGAACAGGTTCTCAAATTTTCTCGGCTCATCGTACGTGTTGTATGTCACCACGTTCTTGACGTTCTGAATTTCTGACAAAATGTGTGTGACCATGTGAATGCAAGACAAGTTTGAGCAAACGTCCTTCTGAAAAAAATCCAAGGTTTTGTTGTCGGAAATCCTATCGTGTGTACAGGGCATAAAAGAGAATTTCTCGAGTATAAGCCGAGATTTTCAGCCTCTTTTTTGAGGCTGAAAGTGCCCCCCTCGGCTTATACTCGAGTCATCGCCGTCTGCCTGCTCGATCAGCGTGTCGAGCAGACAGACGGCGGCCATTCTACTATACCATCCCGGTGTGTGTGTCCGTGCAGCCTTGTGTGTCCAGCCTACCTGTGTCCCGAGCCTCCGTCCCGAGCCTCCGTCCCGTCCCGAGCCGAGCCTCCGTCCCGAGCCGAGCCGAGCCTCCGTTCCGTCCCGTCCCGAGCCTCCGTCCTTCTGCCATGCCAGGATCGCCGCTCTTCGTCGGCACCTCGGCGGCCATTCCACTATTCAAAAGCCGCGCCTCCGTCTGTGATAGGCGGAACACTCAATTTCCCAGCAGTCAGTGGTCCACCTATCACGGACATCCGCTCATCCTCATACTACGGACGAGGATGAGAGGATGTCCGTGATAGGCGGAACACAGACTGCTGGGAAATTGAGTGTTCCGCCTATCACAGACGGAGGCGCGGCTTTTGAACAGTGGAATGGCCGCCGAGGTGCCGACGAAGAGCGGCGATCCTGGCATGGCAGAAGGACGGAGGCTCGGGACGGGACGGAACGGAGGCTCGGCTCGGCTCGGGACGGGACGGAGGCTCGGCTCGGGACGGGACGGAGGCTCGGGACGGAGGCTCGGGACACAGGTAGGCTGGACACACAAGGCTGCACGGACACACACACCGGGATGGATGGACACACACACAGGCATGGATGGACACACACACAGGCATGGATGGACACACACACAGGCATGGATGGACACACACACAGGCATGGATGGACACACACACAGGCATGGATGGACACACACACAGGGATGGATGGACACACACACAGGGATGGATGGACACACACACAGGGATGGATGGACACACAGGGATGGACAGGCATGTCTCACCCTCGGCTTATACACGAGTCTATAAGTTTCCCAGTTTTTTGGGGGTAAATTGGGGGCCTCGGCTTATATTCGGGTCGGCCTATACTCGAGTATATACGGTACTTCTGACACAATTTTTGTTTTTAACAAAATACAACATACATATTGTTAGCCCCTTAATCATTTGCTGCATACCAGTTCTTCTAATCTTCTCTGGCCTCTTTGCAGCCTCTTCCTGTCAAGTTTACATACCAAAGATAAAGTTTCCATCATAACTTCAGATGACAGGGTGACAATGCAGGAAGGGCAGAAGCACTGACACTCTATAAGCCCTTGTACACACGGTCAGAGATTCAGAAAAACCAAATCCGTCGGAGTAATTCTGACGGATTAATTCCGGAAGAGGTCCGGAAGTGATGTTGCATACACACGGTCAGACTAAGTTGTCGGAAAATCCGATTGTACATAACGTGATGATGTTATTTCGTTATGACGGGACTACGTTCAGGCTAGTAGCCAATAGCTTTGGCCTAGGAATTTGATCTGAGCATGCGTGGCACTTTGTCCGTCGGAGTAGGCTACACATGATGGGAGTATGTCCGATAGGAGCATTTTGTCGGAAAATTTTACCGGCAAGTTGGAAAAGTTGGTCCGTCGGATATTCCGATGGAAACAGTCCGATGCAGATCACACACAGTCGGAATATCCAACAAAACGGTCTGATAGGAAACATTCCGACAGAATCTCCGACCGTGTGTACAAGGGCTAAGATGAAGTGCATGAACAAGGACTTTCAAGGCATGATCACCAGGTGTTACATAGTTACATAGTTAGTCTGGTTGAAAACAGACACAGATCCATCCAATTGCCCCCATAGAGAAAAAAAAACACACACACACATACAAAATCTCCACATCCACAACCCTATACCCACAGTTGACCCAGAGGAAGGCAAAAAAAACGAAACAATAAAGCATGATCCAGTTTTCTCCAGCAGAGGAAAACAAATACCTTCCTGATCTCCCAGAAGGCAATCAGATATTTTCTGGATCAACCTTACCTATAAATATTAGTATCCAGTTATATTTTGTGCATTTAGGAAATAATCCAGGCCATTTTTAAATCAATCTACTGAGCTAAAAGACGTACAGTGTCAGTCTCGCTGGCACTCACATGGCATGTGTGACATGAAGCAGTGGTCACCCATGGCCCTCAGTTTGCAGTACCTGAGTAATTGGATTAGAGGTCAACGCTTGCAAATTATTGGAATCTTATTATCTTGTGCCACCTGAGCTGTGCTTACACTTGTGGTTTATTCACATACGTAGCACACACACACACACGGGGGTTCTTGCTACCTTCTAGTAACTGGCCAGAACCAGCTCTTGAAGGAGTCTATTTCACATTTTCATAGCTCTTACTGTGAAGTAGCCTTTCTGTATTTGGAGCTAAAATCCCTTTTCCTCCAGACGTAAAGAGTGCTCCCTTTTCCTTTGCGACGACCTTAAAATTAATAACTCTACATCAAGTTCACTATAAGGGCCACTTATGCATTTATTTGTGTTGATCATATCCACCCTTAATCTCCTCTTGTCAAGAGAGAATAAATTCAGCTCAGCTAATCTTTCCTCATAGCATAGCTCCTCCATGTCTCTTATCATTTTGGTTGCCTTTTTCTGCACTTTCTCCAGTTCCCCGATATCCTTTTTTCCTTTTTGTGAACTGGTGCCTACAACTGAACTGCATATTGTAGTCTAGTTGAGGTCTTACAAATTATTTGTCTCTCTTTCTAAGTCCATACCTATTTTAATGATCAGAGGTACCTCTTTCTGTTCTATCAGAACACTGAGATCCTTCTCCACCGTTGATTCCTCCAGTTTACTCCTAGTATGTATGATGCATATTTTTTAGCCCCTAGGTACATCATTTTACATTTATCGACATTACACCTCATTTGCTACATATTATTTTGATAAAAAAAAGTGAAGATTGAAAAAAACTCTTGTAAATAACCTTTGAAACAATGAGAACATAATAATTTGGCCAGAGAGAGTTGATTACCCCAGCACAGCCCCAGTTCTCTCGGTGTCCTGCAATGTCATAGCCCTCTTCTATTCTGGAAGTATATAATTAATCTCTGTGCTGGCCAGCACCTTTTCCCTTCCCTTCACTTCCCTTCATATCCGTTTATGTAGTAGCTGTGGGAGGAGCAAAGGAGAAAGAATGTCACTTGAGTGACAGCTCTGAGATTGCAGGGACTGTTGACATCACATCCAAGAAGGTGGCAACCAGCAGCGGTTCCAGAGCTTTAGTTACCTATACAAGAGAGGCTTTTACAGGTAAATAATAAAATACATTAAATACACATATAATCTCAAGGGAAGATTGTTGAAATGAATGGTCTGGCAACAGAATCTCTTTAAAGTGTATGTGAAATTTTAGAGATCGGCTTTACATTTATTTTAAGAAATCTCACAAATGGAGTCTCAAACAAAATAAATAAATACAAATCCTAAAGCCAGTTTGCTCTAGAGATAGTGAAAGCTATGATATCAGTCTTGGTGGAGTTAGCTGTGTAATAATTTACTGAACACAAGCTGCACCTTGCTGGTTCTTGCAGTATAATGACTTAGTGGATAACATCAGAGCAGTCATAAATCCAGCACCCTGCCTGGCTTCCTGTTTAAAGTACATTCTTTGTGTTATGAGAATGGAAAGCTAACAGCAAATGTTCTACCGGTTGTCCCAGATGTCATCTTACCTAGTTTTTTATTGAGGAGAATATCTGTCATTATAAAGAGATCTGACTCAGCGACTTTCTTTGTTGACATCTGGAGAATGGATGAAATTTCTATCTAATCTGGAATGAGTGATTGACTGAATGAAATTACATGTAGGAAATACCCCCTTGGCCATCCTTTGCACTCAGATGGCTTTCTGTTTAACATACTCATAAATTAGATTTTATACAAATGCTATGTGTTTTCATACTTGAGCACCAGGCGTACAGTGCTCTCGGCATGTATTTTGACTCTTTAGCCCTAGCTCTGCTGTCATCACTGTCCTGGGCAAGGGTGAAGGATCCACTGAAATGACCAAGTGCCACAGGGTTAAAAACATCTATGCATCCACCCAAAAATATATATAAATTATAATAAACTTGGGCAGTGTTCTAGGACCCCCTACTTTGGTCATGATGACCTGAACACTGCTCACTTTCAGAGTAGGTGTGAAGTGAAAAGAATTCTTCATTATGCCTGAAATTTGCTTTGGGTTTGTAATACCTAAGTGGCATCAGGCAACAAGCATTTTCTCAAGCATTAGGTCTAGAAGGGCCAAAGTTTTGTCCCTCAATTTACAGGCAATGAGCCTGTCAGTTATTTTCTCTGGGTTTTTGGAGTATTTAAAGTGGAACTAAAGGTAACTAATAGAAAAAATTTGAGCATGCAGCTCTTTATTGCAGAAGAGACAAGGTTGCCTGCCCACAGTCTTCTATTAAATGCACACTGAGCTGCATATGTGCAATTCACCATGTAGTCCCGACACTCTGGCTGTGCTGGAATGACTGCTCATTCTGCCACTGGCCAATCAGAAGGCCAAAAACCCACAATGCTCCTTAATGCATATAGCCCAGTGATCCCCAACCTTTTTGCCACTGGGGACCCGGCTTTGCCAAAGCCGGGGTGGGGTGCGGGGGGTAACTGATTTTTTGTGGGCAATTTGTCAGAGCAATTGCTGGTGTTAGTACTTCAATCATCCCGGCACCATGGTTGGTATGGTGTCAGGATGATTGAAGCACATTATTTCTGTCATTACATTGTATTATAAAATGATATATTTCAACTCGCCATAATGCAGAATCAGTGGGAAGCCTTGAGCGTGTCACATGCCACCGTCGCTTGTCGCTTTCCACGTCACCTTCCACTTGATGAGGATGTCACTTGCCACTATGCCTGCCACTAGATGGGGATGTCACTTGCCACACTGCCTGCCACCAGATGGGGATGTCACTTGCCACGCTGCCTGCTACCAGATGGGGATGTCACTTGCAACTCTGCCTGCCACCAGATGAGGATGTCATTTGCCACACTGCCTGCAACCAGATGGGGATGTCACTTGCCACACTGCCTGCTACCAGATGGGGATGTCACTTGCCACACTGCCTGCCACCAGATGAGGATGTAACTTGCCACACTGCCTGCAACCAGATGGGAATGTCACTTGCCACACTGTCTGCTACCAGATGGGGATGCCACTTGTCACATTGCCTGCCACCAGATGGGGATGTCACTTTGCCACACTGCCTGCCACCAGAAAGCCCAATTTTTTCACACCTGGTACTTCTATCCAAAGTCTGCAAAAGAGACACCACACTTTATCTAAAACCAAAATTGTTCATCTTGGCCTGCGTGTACTAATGGCTTCTTCACTTAAGGCTTGCTCACGGTGGTGCAAAAAACAGAAAATTGTTCCATACTTACCGTAATTTTCTTTTCCTGGTGCCTATCCATGGCAGCATACCTGTGACAAGCTCCGCCTTGGCTCCTCCCTCAGGACTAGTGAATATTATAAAAGAAAAGGTTAGTACAGCCCCCGCATTCTCGTTAATATAGAATACCGAGGGTGGGATTGTATGCTGCCATGGATAGGCACCAGGAAAAGAAAATTACGGTAAGTATGGAACAATTTTCTGTTTTCCTGGTGCCTCCATGGCAGCATACCTGTGACAAATAACTAGCTGAGACGGGTGGGATAATGCTTAGAGGTTTATTAAAGAATTTATTATTTAGAAGAGGCTAAGGCCGAAGTGATTGCCTGTCTGCCAAACTCCACTGAGGAGAGAGCTCCTGGGTCCACCCTGTAATGTTTCAGGAATGTGTGTTGGGATGACCAGGTTGCTGCCCGACAAATAGTTTCGATCGACACATTCGCTCTTGCCGCCCAAGAGGCAGAGACCGCTCTTGTGGAGTGCGCCCTGACCGCTGAAGGGGTCTCTAGTCCCTTTGTCCTGTACACCTTGTGGATGAGTTTGACGATCCATGAAGCGATCGTTCTGGCTGATGCCTCCTTTCCTTTACGTTTTCCCCAGGGAATTATGAACAGTCTGATGGAAGCCCGGAATGGAGCTGTGGCTTGGAGATAGCATTTCAGAGTGGAGGCGATGTCTAATTCATGAAGAGTGACAGAGTCCTGTTCAGAAAATGTTGGGAGTGCCCAGGGTTCTGACATGCTCAAGGATGAAGCGACCTTGGGAATGAACCCTCGTATTGTTCTAAGTTCCACTCTATCTGGGTAAAAAATAATATGATCCTGATCTGCTCCCAAAGCTTGGAGCTCTGACACCCGCCTGCCGGAGGTTATGGCTATCAGAAAGGCTAATTTTAAAGTTAGGTTCCAGAGTGATATTGAGTCCGAAGGGGCAAAGGGTGGATTGGCTAAGGACTCCAGGATGACCGTAAGGTCCCAAGTGGGAAAAGATTGTTTAGACGGTGGTCTGATCTTCCTGACGGCCTTAAAAAATTGGATTAACAATGGGTCCTCCGCCCATCTTCTACTGGTTGCTGCTGAGATCGCTGACACCTGTACCTTCAAAGTACTCAATGCAAGACCCAGGTCCAGGCCTGCCTGCAGGAACTCAAGAATTTGAGATGACGAAGGGGAACCTGGATCACAGTTTCTATCAAGCATGAAGGTCTTGAAGTTGTTCCATACTTTATCATATATGTTGTTTGTGGATGGTTTTCTTGCCTTGAGCAGGGTTGCGATCACCTTGTCGGAGCACCCTAGGGATTGGAACCTTTCCCTTTCAGTTGCCAGATGTGAAGGTCCAGCCTGCGGGGATCTGGGTGGGTGTGACATCCTTGCGACAGGAGGAGGGGTACTATTGGAACTTTGACTGGAGGACTGGTGCTCAGATCCATTGCCGTAGGGAACCAAGGCCTTCTTGGCCAGTATGGCAGAACCGCTATCACCGTCGATGTCTCCCTCACGAGTCTTGACAGGAACCTCGGTATGAGGGGCCGTGGGGGAAAAGCGTAGGCCCGATCGCATGCCCACGGGGCTGATAGGGCATCTGTTGCCTCCGCCTGGGGGTGCGGAAA
Organism: Lithobates pipiens; assembly: GCF_037356315.1. Lineage (NCBI taxonomy): Eukaryota > Metazoa > Chordata > Amphibia > Anura > Ranidae > Lithobates > Lithobates pipiens. The sequence goes on from NW_027507903.1 coordinate 446,305,504, forward strand.
TCTCGAGATAAACCTTGGAAGTTTGGTGTTGGATGCTGTCGCAAAGAGATCTAGCTCGAGGGGCCCCCACTGGATCATTATCCAGTTGAAGATTTCCGGGTGTAAGGACCACTCGTTGGTGTCTGCGAACCTGCGGGAAAGGCTGTCTGCCCTTGAGTTGAGATGGCCGGGCAGATAGACTGCCCTCAGGTCCTTCAGATTCCTTTCGGCCCAGAGGAATATGGGCTCCACCTCGTTCAGGAGGGATCTGCTGCGCGTTCCTCCTTGACGGTGCACATAAGATACCGCGGCCCTGTTGTCCATCCTGAGGAGAACTGGTTTGCCCGAAATCTCGAACTCCAGGGCTAGCAGTGCAAGATAGGCCGCTCTGAGCTCCAGGACATTGGACACCACGCCTGCTGCATTGAAGGACCATCTCCCTTGTACTGAGGTCTTGTTGGAATGTGCTCCCCAACCAGCTGCGCTGGCATCGGTAGTAATTATGATCCAGTCGACATGCCCTAGCGGGCGAGACTTCAGAAGCGACTGTCTCTTCATCCACCAATGTAGACTCCTGAGCATCCGGGTTGTCAGGTGTATGGGTTGGGATAGATATCGTTTGTTCCACATTCTTAAGAACTCCAGCTGAAAATGTCTCAAATGCCAGTGGGCCCAGGGGACCATAGGGATGCATGATGACATCCGACCTATCAGGCTCAAACAATTTGAGGCTGTCAGGTGGGATCTCGAGCTCACCTTCTTCATCTGTTGGATAATGGAAGATACCTTCTGAGGTGGGAGAGACACTGATCCTTTCATTGTATTGAACAGGGCTCCCAGATAGACCATCTCTTGGGTCGGAGAGAGAAGACTTTTCTCGTAGTTTATCTTCCAACCGAAATCCACTAGTGTTGTTAACAGGATATCCCTGTGTTCTAATAACTGGGTTGGGTTCTTCGCCAGGAGTAGAAGGTCGTCCAGATAGTGATACACCCGGAGCCCCAATTCTCTCAGAGGTGCTATGATGGCAATCAGGGTTTTTGTAAAGACTCAGGGTGACGTGCAGAGGCCAAACGGAAGGCTCCGAAATTGGAGATGTACTTGCCCCACCGCAAATCTCAGGTATTTCTGGAACGTAGGGAGTATAGGTATGTGTAAGTAGGCGTCTTGCAGGTCTATTGACAACATCCAATCCCCTGGTTGGACTACGCGAATGATCGTCTGAAGAGACTCCATCTTGAACTTTTCCAGAAAAATGTAGCGATTTAGCCTCTTTAGGTCTATCACAGGTCTCCACCCTCCGTTTCTTTTGGGGACTAGAAACAGGGTGGAATAGAAACCTGAAAATCTCTCGGATGGAGGCACTGGAACTACTGCCCGTTGTTCCTGTAGGGAAAGAAGAAATCGCTTCAGAGCTTCCGCCTTTTGAGGAGATCTTGACACCCTTGTCGGAGAAAAATAGTCCTTGGGGGGTTGGTTTAGGAAGGACCAGGAATGACCGTGTTTGACTGTTGCAACTACCCAGGGATCCCTGCATTTTTGTTCCCAAATCTTTGAGAACTGTTTCAACCTGGCCCCCACAGGGATCACTTGGGCTGGCCTGGCGTCAAAAAGATTTTGATGGCTCCTGTGGGGTAGGTACCGGCCTCTGCCTCCTGGACTTGAGAAACGTAGACTGTGTGCTCTTCCAGTTGTGCCTGAAGCCTTTCCCTTGTCTTGATTGTCGGTAGTCCCTATTTTTGGAATATTGGAACCTTGGTGCAGAGGATCTGAAACGTCTAGATCGCCTGTCTTGAGGAAGTAGGCCTGACTTTCCGCCGGTGACCCGAGAGATGGCTTTGTCGAGTTTTTCCCCGAACAAGGCTTTACCGTCAAAAGGTATCTTGCACCAATTTTGCTTCGAGGCAACGTCCGCTGCCCATGGTTTTAGCCACAGTGCCCTTTTGGCCATTACTGTGTGAAGCATTGCCCTTGCGGAGCAACGAATGGAATCGATGGCGGCTTCTCCAATGAAGTCGGCTGAGAGCTTCAGCTCATCCAATGCCCTTATTATCTCTTCTTTAGGGATATCCTGTTGGATTGCCGACTCTATATTATCTGTCCAGACGCGTAGTGCGTTGGACACTGATGTCAGAGCTATTGCAGGTTTACAGGCATATCCTGCCATCTGATAGGCCTTCTTAAGGTCAAGGTCCATCCTTCTATCCAGAGGGTCCTTGAAGGAGGTTGAATCATCTAGGGGTAAAGTGACGTTCTTGGCCAGCCTTACCACTGCGGCATCTACCACCGGCGGGCCGTCCAGCATTTTGGAATCTGCCTCGGAGAGAGGGTATAATTTTCCCAATCGATTGGTGGAAAGTCTTTTGTCTGTCCTCCCCCATTCTTCCTCGATCACCTCCCTGATTTCCTCCATAAGAGGGAAGAAGGAGATCTGGCGCTTAAGGAAGGGGAAGTATGATTTGGACTTCCTGACCTCCACGTTGGAATCCTCCCAACCGATTGCTTGTTTAACGGCCTGCACATAGGGCTGGACCATGGCAAAGGCAAAGCCAGAGGCATCTGTGTCATCTGAGGAATCCTCTGAAATGGCCATTTCGTCCTTATGCTTAGAGGAGGAGGGAGGGAACAGACGACCACTTCCACTGGTGGATGGACCAGGAATGGAGGCCTCAGCCATCAGCTCCTGAGGAGGAGATGCCGGTTGTTGTGTCGGCCTTATAGCGACCAATTCCGTAAGGGAGTCTTTTACTGCCTTTTTAAGGAGATCTGCCACCTGTAGGCTCTCAGACTCTCTGTCTGCTGCATAGTCTCTAAGGCAATCTCGACAAATTAGTTTGTCCGGAAGTGGGGAGCCTCCGCAGGCCTGACATCTGGTAGGTCTAGGTCTCGGGGAGCGCGAATGACGGCGCCTCTTAGCTGAAGCTTTCCTGCCGCTTCTGTAATGCCCATGTCTGGGTGACCTGTCTCTGCTGTGACAGGAATCATCATCGTCATCTCCATATCGCCTTGAGGTCTTCTTAGACGTCTTCTGGCGTACAGGACTGAAATACAAAAGTATCGTCCTTAGTGCACTCTTTTTTTTTTTTTTTTTTTTTTTTTAAACTTACCTGGGCGTAGGTCCTTACCTTGGAAGTAGAGTAGGATCTTGAGCGGGCGGCGAAAGGCTCATGTTTAGGCGGCTTAGCAGAGGTAACGGCTAGGAAAGAGTCAGAGGAAAAGGCGTCAACCCGTCGTGCGCTGATTCACGGAAAAGAAGGGAATTTGCCTACAAAAGTGACGATTCCCACCCCCCGTTACTGTGTGTTGTGTTTTGTGTTTTTTTTTTTTTTTTTTTTAAATCCATTTTTTATATATATATTTTTTTTTTTTTTTGGAGGCTCCGATTTAAATAATTTAATATATTAATAAATTAATTCTTTTTAAGTGAAAAAGAGACATTCCATCAGAGCTATACCAATATATTCGGATGATCACATGTACAAAAACAAATGCATTTAAAACATGCCTTACCTTAACAGGGGTGGGAATAGCCTGGAACTCTAAAGTGTAATTCTCTTGTTGACCACAGGCATTTCACTTGTGCTGCTGGGGAAATAAATAGGAGGAGGGGAAGTGATGTCGTGCTAAAGCTCCTCCTCTGACACTCTGAGGGCAAAAAGAACCATTTGCCCTCAAAACAGATGGCCGCCGAAGCTTCCGACGCTACCGCACACGCACCGAACGTCAAAACTGACCGTCGAAACATACAACCCGCTGGCGCATGCGCAGACGACGGCGGGAACGCTAGACTATTATAAAATGACACAGACTCGCCGCGCGCGGCCCCTAGTGAGTCTGGGAGTGACAAACAGGAAGGACAGATGAGACTGGAGGGAAAAAACAAACCTCAGGGACAGAGCAAAGCTGCTACCTCTGCTGCCATAGACTGGAGCCTGAATGCCCATACTGCAGGTAAAGCTCTTACTTAAGAGACAAACTGCTTGTCCCAAAAGATCCTACAGAAGGGACTTCCAACCTTATAAGCGCATTTAGCTGCCCAAGAGAAGGAACTGCGTCCGGGAGAGGCTTGAACCCGGACGGACGCTGCCGAATGCAGAAGGTAAGGACGCCGACCAGGATTCACTGCCATGAGGTATGAGGAAAAAAAGGAGAATGCGGGGGCTGTACTAACCTTTTCTTTTATAATATTCACTAGTCCTGAGGGAGGAGCCAAGGCGGAGCTTGTCACAGGTATGCTGCCATGGAGGCACCAGGAAATGTGTTATTTCCATCCAAAGTTTGGAATTTATCCAAAAAAATCTCTAATCTTGTTCCGAGTGCACTAAATTGTGACCTTATCATACAGACTGGCTCCCCAAGCCATTGTTTAAAATGAAAGAAAGCTTGCAGGAAAAATCAATTTAAATGTAATTTATTTTCTTTATAAATGTCAGTGCTGCAGTAGGTTCTATACATGCACTACTTTACAGACAGACTAAGGGGACCCCACAGGCATTATATTTAAAATAATTTTTAATTTTTATTGTTTCACTTTAAGCATCATTAAATCACTGCTCCTTAAAAACTATCTTTTTTAAAAGTTTATTTTTGCATTGGTGCATGTCCCTCAAGGCAGTAGCCAAGCCCCCATACCCTGGCCATTAACTTCCATCTATGCCTTCAAAATGGGGGCTTTTGATTTTCAGGTCCCATAAACTTCAATGGGGTTTGTCGTTTGGGTCCAAACTTTTGCGATGTTCGAGAGTTCTGGCGCAAACTGAACTAGGGGGTGTTCGGCCCATCTATACTTCTCCAACATTGATTCTCCCAACTGTTCTCCTAGTATGTAAATGCAGCATGTTTCCAGCACCCAAGTGCATAACTTTACATTTATCAACATTAAACCTCATTTGCCACATAGATGTCAAATTAAACAGTGCATTGAGGTTGGATTGCAAGTTGGAGACATTATGTAAGAACATTATTCCACTTCAGAGCTTGCTTTCATCTGCAAACACTGAAATGGTAATTTTAATCCCAGACCCTATATCATTTATAGATATATTAAAAAGTAAGGGTCCCAACACTGATTCTTGTAATACACCACTAATAACCTTAGACCATTCAGAGTATGAATAATTAACCACTACTCTCTGAATTTGGTCTTTTAGCCAGTTTTCTATCTATTTACAAAATTAATTTTCCAAGCCTGTAGACTTTACCTTACAGATTAGCTGTGCGTGGGGAACTCAAACACTTTGGCAAAATACAAGTATACTACATTGAGGGAAAATAGTATTTGATCCCCTGCTGATTTTGTACGTTTTCCCACTGGCAAAAAATTATTAGTCTAGAATTTTAATGGTAGGTTTATTTTAACAGTTAGGTACCAAACAAAAGAACCCCAGAAAAACACATTTCAAAAAAGTTATAAATTGATTTGCTTTTAATGAGTGAAATAAGTATGTGACCCTTTCGCAAAACATGACTTGGTGGTAAAACCCTTGCTGGCAATCACAGAGATCAGACGTTTCTTGTAGTTGGCCACCAGGTTTGCACACATCTCACTAGGAATATTGTCCCATTCCTCTTTGCAGATCCTCTCCAAGTCATTGAGGTTTCGAGGTTGACATTTGATAACTCGAAACTTCAGCCCCCTCCACATTTTTTCTATGGGATTAAAATCTGGAGACTGACTAGGCCACTCCAAGGTCTTAATGTGATTCTTCTTGAGGTAGACCTCTGTTGCCTTGGCCATGTGTTTTGGGTCATTGTCATACCTGAATACCCATCCATGATCCAATTTCCGATTTCCAATGCCCTAGCTGAGGAAAGGAGGTTCTCACCCAAGATTTGGCAGTACATGGCCCATCATCCCTTTGATGCGGTGAAGTTGTCCTTTCCCCTTAGCAGAAAAATGCTCCCAAAGGTTTCCACCTCCATGTTTGACGGTGGGGATGGTGTTCTTGGGGTTATAGGCAGCATTTCTCCTCCTCCAAACCGGGCAAGTTGAGTTGATGCCAACGAGCTCGATTTTGGTCTCATCTGACCACAACACTTTCACCCAGTTCTCCTCTGAATCATTCAGATGTTCATCAGCAAACTTCAGACAGGCTTGTACATGTGCTTTCTTGAGCAGGGTGACCTTGCGGACACTGCAGGATTTCAGTCCTTCACGACTTAGTGTTTCACCAATTGTTTTCTTGGTGACTATGGTCCCAGCTGCCTTGAGATCATTGACAAGAGTCTCCCGTTCTGAGCTGATCCCTCACTGTTTTCATCATCATTGAAATGCCACCCTCTTGTCACCCTCTCACCAAGCTGCTTGGCGATGGGCTTGTAGCCTATTCCAGCATTGTGTAGGTCTACAATCTTGTCCCTGACATGCTTGGACAGCTCTTTGGTCTTGACCATGGTGCAGAAATTGGAATCTGATTGATTGATTGCTTCTGTAGACAGGTGTATTTTATGATGAGGAGCACTCCCTTTAAGAGAGTGCTCCTCATCTCAGCTTTTTACCTGTATAGAAGACACCTGGGATCCAGAAATCTTGCTGATTGATAGGGTATCAAATACGTATTTCACTCATTAAAATGCAAATCAATGTATAACTTTTTGAAATGTGTTTTTCTGGATATTTTTGATGCTATTCTGTCTATCACTATTAAAATAAACCTACCATTAAAATTTTAGACTGATCATTTCTTTGTCATTGGGCAAAAGTACAAAATCAGCAACGATCAAATACTTTTTCCCCTCACTGTACTTCCATAGCCACTCCTTTCTCTAAGGGTTTCCTTTTTTTTCTAGCAAGAACTCATCTATGTGGTCTATTATTAAACTCTCCAGTATCTTCCCAACTATAGAAGTGCTAGAACTAAAAGGTCTATAGTTTCATGGTAAAGACTTTGATCCCTTTTTAAAGCCAAACCCGAAAGTGGAACTTCCGCTTTAAGCACTCTTCGGCCCCTTCCATGCCACATTTGGCATGTCATTTTTTTTCGGGTGGGGGGGGGTGAGTGAGTCCCACTTCTTTCTTCCATTGCTTGGCCACCTATTCGACTTCTCCTTTCCCCTAGGCGGAGAGGAACAAGGCTTCGGCCAGCCGCATCGCTGGACCACGTGTCTCTTTATTAAACGTCAGCAGCTACAATTTTTGTACCTTCTGACTTTTAATAAACTTACAAAACAGTGGAACTCCACTTTAAATATAGGGAACACATTGGCATTATGCCAATCCATTGGTACTATGTCAGTAATTAAAGAGTCCCTAAAAAATAGAAACAATGGCTTTGAAATGACAGAGCTCAATTCTTTTAGGATCTGTGGGTGTATAAAATCTGGTCCAGGTGCTTTATTCACCTTTATTCTGTCTAAATATTTATGGACTGTATCAATTTTGAGCCATAGTGGATCATTTGGGGCTGTATTAATACCCTTGCCATTATGGATATGAGCTCCCCCATGCTCCTATGTATACACAGAGCGAAGAAGGTTTTTAATAAATTTGTCTTCTCTTTGCCCCCCGTCACCTGCTCTAGATTATTTTGTAAAGTGCCTACATGCTCAGACCTTACCTTTTTACTATTAATATATTTGAAGAATTGTTGGGGGTTTGTTCTACTTTCTTTTGCTATCTGTCATTCATTTTGAATTTTTGCTTCCTTTATTTCCTTTTAAATGCCGATAGTGTTCCTTCATTTTTAAATTTTTTTAAAAGCTCTTCTCTTATTATTTTATAGATTTTTAGCTTTGGATGTGAGGCACATACGTTTTATTTTTAGGCTTTTAAACTTGTTTCCCATGGGAAAATACTTTGCATTGTGTTCACATGTAGTCACTTAGAAGAATTCCCATTTCTGTTCTGTGTTCATCGATGCCAATATTTTCTCCCCATCTAAGTCTTGAAGAGCAGCCCCATCCTTGGAAAATTTGCTCTCTTAAAATTAAGTGTTTTTTTTTATCTTTCCTGTATGTGTTTGCTGCTTACAGCTAACAAATAAATTAAATCATGACGTTCCCCATTGAAAACGTAAATTGATGACGAAACGCATCTGGGAGGTATGTGCTTATGTCACCACCCTGTTGAGGAGGGCGGGAGTCTAGTTTGTTTGCTGGCCAGCTTCATTTTTTATGTTAAGAATGTCGAAAGCTTTGTAAGTGCAATTCTCTTTAATAAATTGGGTTATGATAGTATTACGCTATGGTCTGTTATGTCTTTCTTTTGGGTTGATACTCACCAAACGTATGGGAGATACGGAGTTTGTTTTTGCTGGGAATCCGAATCAATCATCATTTGGCTTGCCTATATATCCAGCTGAGGATTTATACCACTGTGGGAATATCTGCATTTTGTGGGCTGGTCATCTGGTAAGGAGCCCCTTCATGTGGTGTTGGTGCACTTGGATTCCTTATATTTCACATATCACTGGGTGTTTTTTATTCCTTACGTTTACACTTAATTCACATTGTAAGTGCATTTATGTGGTGTTTTATTTGTTTATATGTTTCACAATATTACACTATGGCACATTACATTTTTTTTCTGGGTTAAATACATTTGTGGAGCCAAGTTTATCCAGGACTCTGGGCTTGCCAGGACTTCATTGTTGTTCCATCCCTTTGTATTTCAAGACCTTGACTGGGTTAAAGCTGTCTGCTCATTTGGCTTACATTTTGGTAAGCATGAACCCCTTAAGGTGGTGGTGCACCTTGTTGTGAAAATTCACTGGTGGCTCTTCTTGTTTGGAAGCTTTTATAATAAAAATGATCACTGTGGACTTTATTTAGCACAACACACTTTTTGCTTTATTTGCACAACACTTATATTGATTGATTAGGTTTATTAATTTATCTATTTTGTGTACTTAGTTTTATACAATCACTATTTTGGTATAATACACATTGTTTTTATACATTTTTAGCGCAGCTTCTCCCCGTATACGTTTTTGTGTGTATCCCACAATAAGCTGCTGCTCATTGTTTAATGTACAATTTTTTCCTCCAAAGCGCATTTTTTTCCCTTGTCAACAAATAAATGAAATCATGTTAAGGTTACTGCTACCCAGATGTTTTTTTTATATGAACATTAGTAATATGCTCTGCACGGTTTTAGATTACTAGGTGCAGCAGAGTATCATTTCTAGTTGGGGCCTCTATGAACTGTACTATAAAATTGTCATGTAATAGGTTTTTACATTTTTGACCTTTAACTGTTCCAGCAGTGCCATTACTCCAATCAATGCAGTAGTTAAAATACCCCCCATTATTATCACTGTCCCAGCCCTTGCATCCATTTCCATCTGAGCAAGGAGCTGAGTCTCCACCTCCTTGTTAACACTTTGCCTATAACAAACTCCAGTGATTTACTTTGAACTATGCACATCTATATGCAGTTCCAGCGATAATGCTTCAGCCTCATCACACTCTCCATCAACTAGGTTCTCTTGCACACTCGCTTTGAGACATAGAGACAGACACCACCACCTTTCCTTTTTACCCTGTCCCTCCAAAAGAGAGCACAGCCAGGAAAATTAATAGCCCAGTCGTGTGAAGAATGAAACCAGGATTCAGCAATACCAATTAAATTACCAATTATATATATATAAATATTATATAAATATATAATTAACTTATATACTTCTCTTCATGCACCAAAGATTCCAACTCTTCTATATTACTTGGCAGACTTATGGCATTGGTGAACAAACACTTTAATGCATTGTCACATTTTGCTCTTGTGTTATGCATATCTTTTTTAGTAGTACAAATAGCACTATATTTCCAATGGTTGTTTGTAACATAGGAACCTACAGTACTTGTCACTCCTCCCCCCCCCCCTCGAACTTACCACAATGCATTATGGAGCTGAACAGTGCATTGCAAGCCCTGATTGACTACAGCTGTGAAAGCTTCAGCCAATCAGGGCACAGTGCACTCTCAGAGTCATGATTGGACACTGCCATCATGACTTTATCCAATCATGGCTCATTCCCAAACCACAGTAGAATTTATTAAAAAAAATGTAAATGTAGGTTTATTGAAATTTTTTTCTTAACAAAACAGAAAGAAAGCAAATACAATACAGAGGAACATTACTGTAATCTTATTCAAAGAAAGAGAAACATCTTCTAGTGGGTAGTATAATCCGAGGAGGGAAGTAGAGAGAAAAATAAGGGGGAAAGGGTACACCATGGATCTTGATACAGTAATTGTATATTAATAGAATATATAATGATAGCAGGTATGCTAATCTCTTGAGTGTGAAGGGGGTAAGTTGCCCAAGGGACATTTTATAGCATTTTAGGATAATGATTCATTATTAAAAGAGGACTTGACCCAAGGATCCCATATCTTTGAGAATTGAGGCAGGGAGTCCTGGATCACCGCCATCATATGTTCCATTCTACGTATCTGCGCTATAGTTAAGATCAGTTGGGATTGTGTAGGAGGGTCAGAAGATAACCAATGGGTAGGTATTACTTTCTTGGCAGCTAAAAGAATATATGACATCAACTTCTTGGCATGTTTAGATATTCCCGGGACTAGGAGGCCCAATAAGTAATGTGACGGGTCCTTCGGGAAGTCCAACTCCAACACTGATTGAAGTAGCGATTGAACCAAGTACCAGAAAGGCAAAATTAACGGGCATTTCCAAAAAAGATATGGTAGTGTGTTCCTACATCCCGCATACATCTCCAGCATTTCCGGGATACCGAGGAATCATATTTATGTATAACCTCAGGGGTTCTGTACCAAAACATGAGGACCTTATAGGCTGTCTCTCTCTGCTCCACGCATCTGGAAACCTTAGATCTGGAAGTCCAGATCTCCTGCCATTGAGGGAGGGATATAGGGGAAGGGAGTGCCTTGGCCCATCTGCACATGTATGGGTGAGAGTCTAACGTGGGTGGTGATGAGTCATGGAGGATCTTGTATATAGAAGATATGAGACCAGACTGATATGGGCCTTGGGCACATAAAGCTTCAAAGGCGTTCTAAGCTTTTTCTAAGGCCATGGCAGGTGATACGGAATGGAAGTAGTGCTTAAATTGAAGGTAAGAAAAAAAGCTTAAGTACGTCAAATTTGTTTTTGATATCTTGAAAGGAGAGTAGCTTGCGGGTCACAGGGTGCACTATGTGGCGGAGCAGAAAAATGCCCGCTTGAGACCATGGATACATGTTAACATAAGAAAGGCTGCCTGGCATGTCTGGATTAAAAATAATGTTTAAGAGGGGGGGGGGGGGGGGCATAGAGAAGAGAGAGAAAACCTCTTGTTACATTTTTTCCAAATAGAAAGAGTAAATACATTGGTCCTAGGCATATATGTCTGAGCTGTGATATGGAAAAGGTCAAATCAGAGCATTGAACAAGGATGTACGGGGCAGGTAACACTCATTTCGAAATTCCGACCATCTACTTGTTGCAAAATGCGATGACCGTGAGATGGTCGCTGTGAGGTGGGTAGCATAGTAGTATTTAATAATATCGGGTGCTCCCAACCCTCCTTGGGAGCGTGGAGCCAATACCACCGTGCTAACAATCCTATGCACTTTGCTACCCCAAATAAATTTAGTGAAGGCCCGTTGGATATTTCAAAGTTGTGACATTGGGAGCGCAATTGGTAATGTTTCAAAAAGATACAAGAATTTTGGAAGTATAGCCATTTTGAGGACATTTATCTTGCCCAAAAGAGACAGAGGGCAATTCACCCATTTATACAGCCATATGGCTGTATTAACTTTATAACCCGAGAGTTTTCCGAATACATCTAATAAAGTGTGGAGGTTGGGGAGCGAAATGTGTGGTTTCGTTAAAGTGAGCAGTATATCGTCTGCGAAAAGAGACAATTTGTACTCTCTCTGTCTCAGAGAGACTCCACTTATATCCGGGTGCCCGCGGATGGCCGCAGCTAGGGGCTCAAGGCATAATATAAACAATAAGGGGAGAGGGGACATCCTTGTCTGGTGCCGTTGCTATGTGTGAATGGTGGGGATATAAAAGATGCCAGTTGTACTTGGGAGGTGGGGCGGGAGTATAAGGCCTGGAGGGCTGACATAAAGGAACCTAAGAAACCAAAGCGTGTAAGAGTGGCAAACATGTATGGCCAGCCGAGTCTATCGAACACTTTTTACGCATCTAAGCTCAAGATAAGAGCAGGGCGGGATGTTTGTCAAGCAAATCTATCAGATCAATGGTATGTCTAGTGTTGATGCCTGCCCGTCTAACTGAAACAAAGCCTACCTGATCACTATGAATGAGATTAGGAATTATAGAGGAGAGTCTGTTGGCTAAGACTTTGGTAAAGATTATATAATCTTAATTGAGTAGGGCTATGGGCCTGTAGTTATCTGGTAGTGATGGGGGTTTGCCAGGTTTCGGGAGGACTGTAATATGAGCGTGTAATTGTGAGAAAGGTTTTATAATAAAGATAGGGTAAGCCATCCGGTCCTGGGGACTTATGCAAGGGCAGTTCTTTAACGACTTCCGCTAATTCTTCTGGTGTAATAGAAGCGTTAAGGGTATCTGCTTGAGATGATGATATTTTGGGAAATTTCAAAGGGGCGCAGAAGGAGTCAAATTCTTCCTGGGAAAATAGGTGTTTGGGATCTGTGTCTAGGCAGTTATACAGCTTATTGTAAAATGTTCCAAAGACTTTGGACATTGTTAGTGGCCAATGAGTTCGGGTTCCTTCCACCTGGAGGAGGAACTCAGGATAAGAATGGAACGGGCGCTTGTTAGCAAATTCATAGAATTTCTGTTTCGCCCAGAGTAAGGATTTGGAGCATTTGTTCATATCGATATATTTTAACCGTTCGCGTAGAGAGGTGACTGTGTGCAGACGTGCCACCGTAGGGGAAGCCAGAAGCAAACCCTGTGCTTTTTGGAACTGTGAGAGAATATCTAGTCTCTGAGCTGCTGAGTCCCTCTTTAAGCAGGAACCGGCCGAGATACATATGCCTCTAAAGTATGCCTTATGAGCCTCCCAAAGGGTGGACACATCCGCCACAGATTTGTCATTCAAGTGGAAGAATTTGGTTACATTTTGAGACAATTGGGTTTCAATGATAGGGTTACGTAAGAGGGAGTCATTAAGTCTCCAATGGCAGGTTCTAGGCATAGATGAGGAAAGTGCAAGATCAAGTTGGACAGAGGCATGGTCTGATCAGGTTATAGGATTTCATTCTGAGGCTACAGATGATGTCAGTAAGGGGTCAGTGACGAAGAGATAGTCCAATCTGGAACACATCTTATGTGGGGGGGGAAAGAAAGAAAATTGTTTGTGCGTCGGGTGTTTAATTCTCCAGATATCCAATAAATTCTGCGGAATGCGGTAGATTGACATTCTATTTTAGCTGAGGAAGAGAATAGTGTGCATCTGTCTCTTCTGGGGGACAAGTTCATATTGAAATCTCCCTCAACAATCATAAAGGGCTGAGCATATTTGGCAAGATTTCCAAGCACTTCAGTGAGAAATTGGATTTGACCCGAGTTGGGGACAGTAGAAAATTATTGAAGACATAAAGAAAACTACTCACAAACGATCGTATAAAATCTTGCAGTAAGACAGCAAAAGTAGTCATCAAGTGGCAGCATCTAGTACTAGACAAATGGGACTCTCCAGAGGTCGCACCACTCACTACCCTCTGACACGCTTCGAGGGGACCGCCCCCTCTTCTTCAGAGCTCAGTAGTGGGCTCTCTTTCAGCAGTCCCTGAATTCTGTTTGTCTAGTACTAGATGCTGTCACTTGATGACTACTTTTACTGTCTTACTGCAAGATTTTATATGATCGTTTGTGAGTAATTTTCTTTTTTATGTCTTTAATAAACACGTACCTAAAGGATAATGCACAAGGCTGGTGCGCCCTCTTTTTCTTTTCTCTCTTTGACTTCTAGGGTCCCCCACCCTTGAGGGCAGCAAGGCCAGGGTTTTTTTTTCCATAGCCGGTCTGGTGTTCCACCTACATGCAGGAATGCTTTTGTTTTGTTGTTGTATCAGTGACACAACCCATGTTGTGTTCCTGCTGGAGCAGACTCTGCATGGCATTATGGACAGGGCACTGGAGGCAGAGCAGCAGGTGGAAGATGAAGAGGATTACTTAATTTCCTCTCATGGCCCACTTTATCCAGACACCATCATTCCTATGTCACAGAACACACAGGAAGGGAGAGGGGAGGAGGATGAGGAGGAGGATTCTAGCACTTTCATAGGCTTTGGAGAAGAGGAAGACATGCATCAATCTGTAAGCGATGGCTTTCCAACCCCAGGACCCTTGAGGGTAGTATTTAGCTGGGAGGAGGAAGTTCGAGATGCTGTCATCCTGAGTGACCCCGAGGAGTCTGCTTCTCAAGCCTTGGTAAATTTGAGGTGCATGGGCAACATCATGCTTCAAAGCCTGCCAAAGGACCCAAGAATACATGGTCTAAAGGAGAAGGATGATTACTCATTGACCAACATAATAAGGGGAAGGTCTCAGAACTCACCCCGTCCCCACAGAGAGTGCAGAAGATAAAATCTCTTGAGGACACGTTAAAGAGGATTTTATTGAACGTTTTTCCCTGACTCCAGTAAGTTACAGTGTCGTGGAAAGTTTTGAGAGGCGCATATCATTGCAATTTTTTACAGCAAGGCCAATTCTTGCTTTAATCAAGATTACCTCTATAGGGTTAGGGTGGGAAGGTGCCTAATGACCAATTTTTATGCACCCGTTACTTCTATCTAAAGTCAAAGTGACACCAGAATGTATCCAAAAAATTTCTCATCTTGTTCCCAGTGCACTACATTGTGGCCTCATCATACACACTGGCTCCCCAGCTATTGCTGGGCAAAATAAAGGCAGCTTGCAGGGAAAATACCTTTTTTTGGCTTTATAAATGCAATTATTGCTGCAGCAGATTCTAGACATGGTACAGATCTGCCACTTTACAGGTAGACTAAGGGGGCCCCCAGGCACTATATTGGACAGACTTTTTCATTTTTATGCTTTCACTTTAAAAAAAAAAAACACTGCTCATTTAAAAATTATGTTTTCCACAAACTTTTTTTTATTTATACATGTCCCCCAGGGCAGGTTCCGGACCCCTATAACCATTGTATGCCTAATTACTTGCATATAAGCTTTCAACAAGGGCACTTTTTTTTGATTATTTTTTTTTTTATATTAAACAGGTAATGTTTATTGAACATTATTGCAGAGATTACAATCACAGTGGCATACACCGAACATTCAAAAGGTGTTGCATCATAACCATAACAATAAATAAAAAGCATTTCTCCAATACAGTAGCCATTATATATCACTGCCAAGGAAAGTCCTAACATTGACATATTATTTACTGTAATATTACATCAAATTCCCTCATCAAACGTGGCAGCCACCTGCAGCCATTTATCCCATATTCTATGATATTTTTCTGGGCAACCTCTATTTTTATATAAGAATTTTTTGTATGGGAGCGTAAAATTAACTTCCCGTTTCCAGTCCTCAACCCGGGTGGAAGGGGCCTCATCCACTGTCTAGCTATCACTTTTCGAACAGAAAACAAAGTTTCCTGCAGGAAAGTGCCAGTAATTTTATCTAATACGTCAGGAAATATCCCTAGTAGACATGGTTTGGGGTCGAGAGCCAAGGGCGAGCCCATAACATCATGTAGAAATGACACTACTTGTTTCCAAAGTTCCTGTAGTTTGGGGCAAGACCATATAAGATGGAAGAACGTCCCAGTCTCTAGAGTACACATCGGGCACAGCACAGATTGATTCGTATTATATTTGGCGGTCCTGAGGGGGGTGAGATATGCTCTATGCACTATATAAATCTGAGAAAGCCTGTCTTGGAGCCTAGGGGACACCAACTTGCACGTCTCCAGAGCCTCCTCCCACTCCTCATCCGTCAGTTCCCCCACATCGCCCTCCCAGCGGGACTTCAGAGCATACGCTAGTCTCGCCGAGACGGGGGCCATAAGCATACCATAAAAGCATGAGATAAGCTTTTTGGGATCAGTATCCTTCACTATGGCGACAATAGGATTGGGAGCAGGCCGAGGCAATGCCTGTGGAAACTGTGCTCCAAGTGCATGTTGAACCTGTAGGTATTGATATAGCATAGTGTTTGGAATACCAAATTCCTCCTGCAGCGCCTGAAACGTTTTAATAGTACCATGGTGAATCAGGTGATGTAGGTAGTATATTCCCCTCGATACCCATGACTGAACACCCTGGATCTTTTGAAGTTCCGGCATTTGTTTGTTATGCCAAAGTGGGGTATAGTCATTTGGTGATGTAACATTCAGTTTAGTGGATGCCAGATCCCAAATCCTTCTGTAATGAAAAAGCATGGAGTGTTTACCTGGCTCCCCAACAGAGCTCCCCGCCCCCGTCGAGATAGCAGCTATCGGGTCATCTGCAATTTGTGCCCAAGTAGGGCAGAGAAGGGTAAGAAAACGTTGTTTATCAGTCTTGTCCACATGAAAAAGCTGAGACAGTTGTGAGGCAACATAATAATGGTTTAGGTCTGGAAGAGCCGTGCCCCCCATATCAGTTGGGCTTTTCAAAGCCTGTCAAGCAAGCTTGTGTCTATTATTCCCCCATACAAAGGGCCTAAGGAGACTTTCAAGGGATTTAAAATATTTCAGTGGCAAATATACCGGGGTATGCCACAACACATACAGTAGTTTAGGTAATAGGACCATTTTAATCAGATTAACGCGCCCCCAAACCCCAAGGGGGAGGCGAGACCAGGCCTGAATCTTGGTACGCACCAGGGAGAATAATGGTTCTACATTCAGCGCAATATAGTCTGCTGGATTCCTAGAGACACATACCCCTAGATATTTAATAGTGCCAACCCGCTGGAGAGGCAGACTGGCCTGAGATTCTGACTGTGGAAAAATGTCAATAGGTAAAATTTGGGACTTTTCCCAGTTTATACGGAGACCGGAAAAGCTACCAAACCACTCTATCATGTGTAGGGCCTTTGCGAGGGAAGGGCCCGAGTCCGCCAGGTATAGCAACGTGTCATCAGCATATTGACTGATTTTTTCGGTTAGTCGACCCATCGTCAGTCCCCTAATCGCGGGGTCCGCACGAATCGATACCGCTAAAGGTTCAGCAGCCAAGGCATATAGTAGCGGGGACAGTGGGCACCCCTGTCTGGTACCCCTACTAAGGCCAAACGCCCGGGAAGACCACCCATTCGCCACCACCTTAGCCGTTGGGCGATGATACAGCAGCCTCACCCACCGGATAAAGTTCGGGCCAAAGCCGTATCCCGCTAGACACTTCCACAAGTACTCCCATTCCACTGAGTCAAATGCCTTAGCCGTGTCAAGTGTCACTACCACACGCTCACCCACCGCCTCATGTGTTGCCTGTAGATTCATAAATAGCCTGCGTAGATTGAACGACGTGTTCCGCCCCGGCATAAAGCCCGCCTGGTCAGCCTGAATCAGGCTAAGGATCACTCCGTTCAACCTAGTAGCGAGTATTTTAGCTAAAATCTTAATATCCACCTGCAATAGGGAGATTGGGCGGTATGATTCCGGGAAACCCGGATCTTTTCCAGGTTTGGGAATCAAAACTATCGTTGCCTCTCTCATGGACGGAGGCAATGTCAGTGTATCAAAAAGATTCCCGTAGAGGGCGAGAAGCCTAGGCGCCAGCACATCTTGGTATCGGGAATAAAATTCAATGGGAAGACCATCTGACCCCGGTGACTTGGATTTTGCAAATTCCGCAATAGCACTCACTATTTCATCAGTGGTCAGGGGAGGCTCCAGAGCCTGCACCTGTTCCTCCGTAACTTGGGGGAGGGAAACCTGCGCCAAAAAGCTGTCCATCGGAGTGGTGTCGTCTGAGACTGTAGTGGTGTATAAGTCCGCAAAAAAGTCTCGAAATCTAGCTGTCACCTCGGAAGGGTCCGTGATCATTGTATCACCCTGTCCCCGCAAAGAAATAACAACCGGGGGCCTGTCTTCCCTGTGCACCAAATATGCTAGCAACTTACCAGCTCTCTCCCCAGATTCAAAATATTTTTGTTTGGTAAAAAAAAGTTTCTGTCGGGCCTTGTCTTGGTGCAGCTGGGAAACCACTCTCGACTGTAGTCTAAGTGCGTCAGCGTTTGCCGTAGACGGGTCATCTATGTAGGTGCGTTCCCTGGAGCTCAAATCTGCCTCAGCCTCAATAATGACAGTAGCCGAGTCAGCTTTGAGCCTATTAATGTGGGCAGTCAGCACCGATCGAGCGTGTAATTTAAATGTATCCCACACTACTGGAACTGAGGCCGTTTGGTCATTATCCTCAAAATTTTTTATCCACTCCGCCTCAATAGTGTCATCTTCGGGTAATAATGTCAGCCAGAACGGATTTAGCCGCCACGTCCGTGGAGGCCTACCCAGGGGTACGTCAAGCACTACAGAGTAGGGGCTGTGGTCCGAAAGTAGTCTGGGGCAGAACAATACTTCTCTAAGTCTGGGAGTGAGTTGCTTAGATATTAGTATAAAGTCAATACGGGAGAGAGAACCATGTGTGGGTGAGAAGCATGAATACTCCTTCTTTTGAGGGAATTTGTGTCTCCAAGTGTCCACAAGATGAACGGTGGTTATAAGCCTGGACAACCTAGTGGTCCCAGCTTGCCCCATCATCAACTCGGGGGGCTTGAGCCTATCCAGGGAAGGGTTAAGCGTAGTGTTAAAATCCCCCAGCCAGATAACAGGAACCGCCGGATGTCTGGACATAAAAGACAGTCCCTCTACAACTAGCGTCATGGTAAATGGAGGGGGGATATAAAAGGCCATAATAAGGTAGGGTTCCCCATACAGTTTAGCATGTAGAAAAACAAACCTGCCCTGTGGGTCAGTAAGAAGTTCACAAAGTTCAAACTGGACAGACTTAGCCACTAGTACCGAGACCCCCCTCGAATGAGACGTGTAGGTGGAATGAAATGCCCACCCAATCCAAGGGCGTTTAAGGGCCATCTGCAGTCCACCCTCCACATGCGTCTCAACTAGCACCATCACTTCCGCCCTTTGCTTTTTGAGGAACGTGAAGGCTGCCGCGCGCTTAATTTTATCGCGCAGGCCCCTCACGTTCCAGGTAAGAAACCGTATAGATGCCATAAAGATTCATATAAAGTAATAAGTGCAGTTGGCTTACCCCCTAACAGTCCTCCTATAAACGCACCCCAATACAGTTGTGCTTGATCAAGCCCGAACAGGGGCTGCATAGGCAGTAGTGGTAAAAAAAAATCAGTAAAAGCAACACTTAGTTCAGATACATACTTCGATATATTTATAGTAATCTTCTGCATAGAAACCCTAACCAAACCACCCCCCTCCCCCCACCCTACCCTGCACCAACCCCAACTTGTGCGGGCATATTCCCTGAAAAACCAAACATGTCTGGCTGGGAAAACCAGTTTCATTAAATCAATAAAAAGGTTTAGAACAATAGGTCTGAAAGAGGGTCGCGGCCACCGGTACCAGAGGGCAAGGCAAAGCAGAGCCCCCTGTATAACAGCACACAGTGGTGACCCGGGTAAATAGGCAAAAGTGTCAGTTGCTGTCCAGTCCCGGTGATCAGCTCCCTCATAACAAGAAGAAGTCCCAGCAGACAATGGAACAGTGTTCCGCTGCACCGTGCAATTAGACCGTAGGCCCAACATGTCTCCCCTTGCTCCGGGAGAAAAAAGAAGAAAGAGAAAAAAAAGGGGAAAACCAAAATTGTTGAAACAAAACACACAGGTATGTATTGCAGAAAAGGTCCCCCAACAGGGACACTAAGAAAAAAGGGAAAAAGTTGATCCATTAACGTTGACACCATCAGCTGGCGTAAATGTCCCAGAATCGGAAAGTTCAGCAGATCTCAAAGTAGAAACAGACATAAAGGTAACATACGCCTCAGATGCAAGCACCCTGGCGACAATAGAGCAGCAAATAGAGATCAGGCAACCTGCCTCCGTTCCAGGACACCAGGGGAGAAACAACAAAAGGTGTTAGCTCACACGTCCCAAAGGGTCTCAGGCAGCTCCATTCTGAGGCACTCTGCGTTCCAGCCATGCTATGACCTCTCTGGGTTGTTCAAAGAAGAGCGCCCGGTCTCCTGCCTCCACCCTGAGGCGTGCTGGGAATAGCATAGAGTATTTCACTTGCTGTGCACGTAGTAATCTTTTGGCCTCCATGAAACTCTGTCGGCGTTTCTGGACGTCCGCGGAGAAATCAGGGAAGATTGCAACTTTAGTATTGCCCACAGGGATATTACCTTTTTCCCGAGCCATGCGGAGTGCAGCATCTCTGTCCTTATAATTCAGGAGTTTTGCAATAAAGGTGCGTGGAGGTGCACCCTGCGGTGGAGGCCTGGCAGGCATACGGTGCACGCATTCAACCGCCAGCATGGGGGAAAAAGACTCTCGGCCATAGGTACTTATCAGCAATTGTTCCAGAAAAGTTGTAGGGTCCTTACCTTCAGCCCCCTCCGGAAGACCAATCAATCGGATGTTGCACCTGCGTATGCACTTTTTTTTGATTATTGATGTTCGGGTACCATTGACTTTAATGGGGTTCAATATTCTGGTCCAAGCTTTTGCGGTGTTCAGAAGTTCTGGTGCGAACCCGAACAGGGGTTCATTCGACACAGCCCTACTTGTTACCTGCCATTACCATCCTCCCATCTATCCCCTTTACAAAAATTGAATATACGCTGCACTGGAATGGCTATGCACTGAATAATCTGTATCTTAATCTATAGTTATAGATCCACAGGAATATAATAATGTGCATAAAATAGTAAACATACAACTGGTGTAAAGTGCAAGTGCAAAATATAGCAAAACAAATAATGTGCACAAAATCTGTAAACGCACAACTAAATATAAAGTGCACAAGTGCCAATAAAACTCTGTGAGGTTATATGGACCCCCTAGAGTTACAAGGTGCCATGCACAATAACACACCAGGAAATAAAATATTAATAATAATAATAATATTAGATGAAAAAAGTGCTAAATGCATACAAATGTGATAGCAAACATGTATAAATAAAAAACGTATAAAAAGGTGCAAGTGCATAAAACATACAAGTGTCTCTATATTATTAAAAAACAGTTCTTTGTGGCAGCCTGTCTTGGGCTGTGATAAGAAACACAAAATGTTGATTGATGTGAGACTAGATGCAGGTGACGTGATCTCCAGTGATCATACTATTGACATGCTTGTTACATCTAACCGTGGCTCTGAATCATGCATAGGTGAAATATGCGAACCCCTTAGGGTAATAAGCTCACATCAGAGCATGTGACCAGCTTTTACACTGAGTCAAAACACGCTTATGAACCACTATAGGGTTCTCAACTGTTACACTGGATCAGTGGTATCCTCAATGCAATGATCTCAAAAGCGCATTAAAAAAGGAAAAAGACTAATAGTGCAATACCGTTTTTTAAAATTTAATAGACAAGTTAAAAAACATTCCCCCGCCGGGGTACTCATATGTGTAAGGTGTGTCAGTGCACCGTACTTCATAAGGCTCAATAAAATACTGTAAACAGTATAGGTATGGTTTGTATCTCCTCTAGGCAGGTGTACTATCTCTCGCTCCATCCTGGCCCCTCATCTACGCTTGACTGTTCATATAGAATAAAACCTCACCGTTACTATTTATCTCAGTGGCAATGGTTGCTGAGAAAAACTGAGTATTGGATCTCTCCAATATGGCCAAAGAGAGCAATAAAATCCCTACAAGAAGTCTAAAGCGTCGTACACACGATCGGATTGTTGACCAACAGAGCGTCAGACTTTTGTCCGAAGGGCATGTGACGGGAACTTGTCTTGCATACAAACGGTACACAATTGTCGGCCAACAAACACGAACAACAATTGTCTGAAGGAGCGTACTAACAGTCAGATTTTAAGAAAACAGTCTGTTATTACACAATTGCCTGCTGAAAATCCGATCATGTGGCTTAACTTTCTTCTGATTTATCCAAAAATGAAAAAAAAAAAAGATTTTACCTTTACATTTTAATTTTGAATGGGGCTTTTCTGGCTAGCAATGCATGCTTGTGGAAAGGTAACTATGTAGGATATGCTTTCATAACATAATAGAAATATTTTCTTTTCCCCTGGACTAAAGACAAATACGACCTTCTCCATAGTAAGCAGTTTTCATACTGTAATACACTCAAGTGTGCAATGGAGCAATAACCAGTTTTGAGCGGATTGTAAGCACCCTTGTGATAAAAAAAAATACAATTAGTTTGAACATCTGTTGGATCCATGGTTGATGGAAATAATGTCCCCACTATTTTACCATCCAAGATTCACTGCTTGACATATGGAGTATATAAACACATAATTAAAATGCAGATTTTTTTTTTTTTAGTTGTCATAGAATAATATACATAGCAGTAAGATATTAGTTTAGATTTTACAACAGAAGCAGTTGTCTTTGTTTTGTTTTTTCTTCTACCTATCTATTAGATACAGCCTGTGATTAGGATTGGGCCAAACCATAGGCAGGACAGACATCCTCCTCGAGTGTTATGCCCTGTACACACGGTCAGACATTCCAACGACAAAATCCATCTGATTTTTTTCAGATGGATTTTGGCCCAAACTTGTGTTGCATACACACGGTCACACAAAGTTGTCGGAAAATCTGATCGTTCAGAACAAGGTGACATACAATACGTATGACAGGACTATAAAGAGGCCAGTAGCCAATAGCTTTCGTCTCATAATTTATTCTGAGTATGTGTGGCACTTTGTCCGTCGGAATTGTCTACACGCAATTGGAATTTAAATGATCAGATTTTGTTGTCGGAAAATTTTAGATCCTGCTCTCAAACTTTGTGTGTCGGAAATTCCGACTGAAAATGTCAGATGGAGCCCACACACGATCGGATTTTCCGACAACACGATCCGATCACACATTTTCTTTCAGAGAGTCAGATTGTGTGTACAGCGTATTACAGTGGAGGAAGGTGGCACAGCTGGATAGACTGGTCAATCCGGCAGGTTACATCAGGAAAGGGGCCCTCCAGGCGCCATAGCCATGGCTGTAAGTCTGGCAGACAGGTCCTGCTCTATATATTGGGAGTATTGACTGGGGCTCAAGCAGTCCTTGCAGGCTTTAATTATACATATATTATAACAATAAATATAGGTAAAACATTTTTTGTTTATTCTTTTGTGAAAGCCAAAGAATTGTCATTTGAACTGTACTTTATGTCAGTATAAAAAAAAACACAAATCAAAAACATTTTCGCTTAACCATATTTAGGTCTTATTAAGGTGTGACATTTTGGATAAAGTGGGACCCCCAATCAAGCTTTTTATTACTGTCTCTGTCCGATTTGGAAGATTTACCTTCACTTCTTCCCCCAGAGACACATCAGGAAGTAAGAAGAGCTAGGGGCTAGCTTTTCTTGGACAGTTGTCACAACTACCTCCTGTTCCTGTGACAGCACTAGAGTTATAGAAATCCTATCAATTTCTGTCCTAGAGATTGATATACAATATGTCTAACAAGTAAAAATATCCATTTTATTATTTTTATTCCTAAACAATCTTTAAAAATCAATAAAAACGGGGGAGAGTTGTGACAAAATAAAGAAATAAGGAAAAAAATGCTTATGGATTATATTTCCACAGGATAATTACCCTCAAATGCCCCTCCACTTAGCATCACCTATTACTGTATATGAAACAGAATTGATCTTTACTTTTGGCAAGTTCTGGTTCTGCCAATGGGGTAAGGGTACTGTTTGACATGTTTGTCAGACCATAGAAACTGTCTTGTCAGGAAACAGTGAAAACATGCAATATGTATGTATTCTTTTTTATCAGTTAAAAAAAAAAGCTTTATTGTTCATAGAAAATAACACCTCACCTTCACTTTCAATATCAATGTCAATGGTCACCAAGAAAAATAGAGGATCCAATCATCCCAGTGTGAACACAGAGGTCAATAAAAATCTGACAGTGGGTCTAACCTCCTCTTAATCTCTCCAAAAAATGTAAAAAAACAAAACAAATTATGTAGAGTATACTTTCGTGACATGATAGAAATTTATGTTTTTTCTCCCAAGACTAAGGACCGATATGACCTGCTCCATGCCAAATAATTTCCCCACTTTACCATTTTACTGCTCAACATATGGGCAGTGATTTACGAAAGCCATGCGCCATCAGTTGAGGTGTCATGGTGAGGCACAACACACATTTCCATATTTATGAAATTGTGCACTGGTAACAGAGCGGAAATCCCCCATTTACTATATCAGTCTCGGCACACAGGAGCCAATATGGACATGAAGCATGGCATCTCCAAATCAATATTAACAGAAGATGGAGGTGCCAATATTATGGGATGATGTGAGGAAGTTTAGTAACAACTTCCCAAATAACAAACATGCCCAAAACAGAATTAGAAAGTAACTTTTTCAGAGAAAGCCTGCAGTGCCTGCAAGTAGGTTTAGAACTGCGTGAGATCAATGTAAGCAGTGCGCATGTGCGCTCATTCACATGCGTTTGTTCACTGCGTGGCCAAAATCTTAGTAAATATTAAGCAACGTACATGCAATTGCATGGGTTGAACGGACGCACCTCTAAACTTGACATTTTTTTTTTTTTTACACGAGTTCACCTTTATGTATTTTTTTAAGGACATTTGCACACAGGTCATATTAGCATGCTATGTTGCCAACATGTGACATGCACCTTGTTAAAATTATGTAATGAGACCCTTGCTCCTCTAGGTCCTCCAAAAAGGGCATTTAACCTTCCCCCTATAATGCATATGATTTCCTTGGGCTAGCTTTGCTTTTAAAGGGGAATTCCACACTCCATTCTCCAATTCTCTTGTCTTTCCCCTCTAATCCCTTGGATTTCCATGGGCTAACTTTTGCTTTTAAAGGGGAACTCCACACTCCATTCTACAATGCTCTTGTCTCCCACATCTAATGCATATGATTTCCTTGGGCTATCTTTTGCTTTTAAAAGGGGAACGCCACACTCCACTCTATTCTCAAAAGGCCCTGGGCGCCTTCACCAATCCAAACCATGTCCTTTTTCAGAGCATAAAACAGGGCCGGCTAGGAAAGGGGCAAGAGGAGTGATCGCCCAACCCCCTCCTAAACTATACAACCCCACCCTAGGGTTGTGTGGAAGAGGCCCTTGTCCCCATTTCACTTCTCCTTGTTTTGGGATTGTCCAAATTGGTGACATTGATATATGTCCCACATGGTGGGACCTTGCCCCCTTTACCCATTGTAAGGTCAATAACTAGAATATAAGCCAGCCAAGTGGGGACTAGCAAAATTAACAAGTCAGTTTCCATAGACTGCAATGGTATTTGTTCTATAACTTTTGCCCATGTTAGGCTCTTTTGCCCCCCGGATGGGGGTGTTGGTGTTTGTCCCATCTGTAATTGTGTAGCATGCTGGATGATGTGCTTTATTTTGGACGAGGGGTGGCTTATTTTGTGCTAGCTTCATTTTGGTTGTTCTGGGCATGCTCAGGGACTTTCGTTTTTTTGGTGCTTTTTGTGTGTGAACAGCACTTTTTTTTCCTGGGCATGCTCGTAGAGTGTTTTTTCAGTTAGTAAGTTAAGGACATCCTTAACAGGTGTACCCACTTTGAATTACTTTCTTTACATTGGGTGAACTTGCATTTTGTGTGTTTCATGGACTGATAAAATGTGTTTTCAATTGCCTCATTAGCACACAAACCTATGTTATATAAAGCTTGGTGTGCGCATGCGTGTGTGTGTCATTGTCAGTCAAGAGTACATTTGGGTGTTTTTTATAGAGTGTGTAACACGTGTATATTCACTTTTTTTTTTTGGGGGGGGGGGGGGGGTATTTTTCACTGAAATATTTTTGATGTTGTTTGTAGGTTGTTAGTTTCACTTTGATTTACTTGTCTGTGCTGCATTATTTTGCAAAATCTTCCTCAAGCTGTTGTGATTACTACATGTTTAAATCCTTAAGAGACTGTCCATTTGTGGGCGCAGTCCTTTTAACTCCTGTTAAATTCCTCAGCAAAATGGTCCAACCTCAAAACCATACTCTGTTAGTGTCTCAAATTAACATACATGTGTTTTTTTTCTTTCCTTGCTCTTTTCCAAGTCCTATTTTGTTGACCAATAAAATTTGTAGCAAATATTTATGTTTTATGTGTTTTGTTAATAATTTGTTTTGCAGATGCATGCTCAATCCAAGTAATGCATTTTAAACTCCCCCCACCCCCCAAACAATTTTCATGCAACAGATTTCCCAGCTGCATCTTAACTAGGCTGATTGGCATGGCAAAACAAAAAGGTGTGATTTGTCTAAAAGCTACTTTCCTGGTAGCATATGCATGGATTGTGCGTATGCTGCCATGGACAGGCACCAAGAAAGGAAAATTACAGAGAGGTAAGTATTCAATTTTCCATTTTCTCAGCCTCCGTCTTCAAAGACCTGCCAAAAAGGACATGTTTTGGGAATTTATCTTAGCTAAAATAGCTGTCCAAAACACCAAGCCATTGACTCTGATTTAAAGCACCTGTGCAGGATGAAGGAAAACCTGCAAACATGGTCTGTAGGGAATACTTGAGGACAGGGTTGAGAACCACTGATTTAGAGCACTGAGCTAAAATCTAGCTCAAGACAATCCTATTAAGACTATTAATTTCCATAAAAATTGGGGTCCTGCAGCTAGATGCACAGAATGCCTCTAGATGCACAACCACTGTGTATGTTAGATGTGCAACTGCTGTGTGCATAGAAGTATCCGTGGTGCAGAAGCGATGGCCAGCACACAGGAATTACATCACGCCCCTCCAGGAAATTGCTTGTACTGCTGCTAATTTGTGACAACACTGAAGAAAGGACATTTTGCTAAAATGTAAAGTAGTGAGTGTACAGCTTGTTTAACAGTGTAAATTGACTGTCCCCTCAAAATAACTCAACACACAGCCATTCATGTCTAAACCGCTGGCAACAAAAGTGAGTACACCCCTACGTGAAAATGTCCAAATTGGCCCAATTAGCCATTTTACACCGCCCCCCCCCCGGTGTCATGTGAATCGTTTGTGCTACAAGGTTTCAGATATGAATGGGGAGCAGGTGTGTTAAATTTGATGTTCACTCTCTCTCATATTGGTCATTGGAAGTTCAACATGGCACCTTATGGCAAAGGACTCTCTGAGGATCTGAAAAAAAGAATTGTTGCTCTAAATGAAAATGGCCTAGGCTATAAGAAGCTTGCCAAGACCCTGAAACTGAGCTGCAGCTTGGTGGCCAAGACCATACAGCGGTTTAACAGGACAGGTTCCACTCAGAACAGGCCTCGCCATGGTCAACCAAAGAAGTTGAGTGCACGTGCTCAGCATCATATCCAGAGGTTGTCTTTGGGAAATAGACGTATGAGTGCTGCCAGCATTGCTGCAGAGGTTGAAGGGGTGGGGGGGACAGACTGTCAGTGCTCGGACCATACGTCTTCAAATTGGTCTGAATGGCTGTTGTCACAGAAGAAAGCCTCATCTAAAGATGATGCACAAGAAAGACCACAAACAGTTTCCTGAAGATAAGCAGAATAAGGACATGGATTACTGGAACCCTGTCCTGTGGTCTGATGAGTCCAAGATAAACTTATTTGGTTCAGATAGTGTAAAGCAAGTGTGTCTTGCCTACAGTTAAGCATGGTGGTGGGAGTGTCATGGACTGGGGCTGCATGAGTGCTGCCGGCACTAGGGAGCTACAGTTCATTAAAGTGGTTGTAAACCCTTACAAACCACTTTGACCTACAGGTAAGCCTAGATTAAGGCTTACCTGTAGGTCTAAGAAATATCTCCTAAACCTATATGGTTTAGGAGATATTTTCCCGAAAACAGGCACCGCTGTCTACGGCGCATGCGCCGTAGACAGCGGCGAGCAGGCGCACTGAGCGTGGCATTCTCAGCGACGGAGCTGCCGCGCGTGTTGGCTCCCGTGTGCATGCGCAGGAGTGACGTCATCGCGGCTTCGCCGAATGACAGCGGCGGAGCTGCGAGACCCCACCAAGAAGATGGATGCGGCGGACTACAGGGGACAGCGGTGACTTCGCTGGCTCCTGTGTCAGGTAAGTGACACATAATGGACTACTCTGCGATGCATAGTAGTCCATTATGCTTTGCCTTTGCAGGGAATGAAAGAGGAAGTAAACTCATCAGGGTTTACTTCCTCTTTAAGGGGAACCATAAATGCCAACATGTACTGTGACATACTGAATCAGAGCATGATCCTCTCCCTTGGGAGACTGGGCTGCAGGGCAGTATTACAACATGATAACGACCCCAAACACACCTCCACTATGACTGCTGCCTTGCTAAAGAAGCTAAAGGTAAAGGTGATGGACTGGCCAAGCATTTCTCTAGACCTAAACCCTATTGAGCATCTGTGGGGCATCCTCAAACAGAAGGTAAGGAGCGCAAGGTCTCTAACATCCACCAGCTCTGTGATGTCATCATGGAGGAGTGGAAGAGGACTCCAGTGGCAACCTGTGAAGCTCTGGTGAACTCCATGCCCAGGAGGGTTAAGACAGTGCTGGAAATATTGACAGTTTGGGCCCAATTTGGACATTTTCACTTAGGTGTGTACTCCCTTTTGTTGCCAGTGGTTTAGACATTAATGGCTGTGTGTTGAGTTATTTTGATGGGAATGTATATTTGCACTGTTATACAAACTGTACACTCACTAATTTACATTGTAGCAAAGTGTCATTTCTTCAGTGTTGTCAAATGAAAAGATAGAATAAAATATTTACAAAAATGTGAGGGGTGTACTCACTTTTGTGAGATATTGTGTGTGTATATATATATATATATATATATATATATATATATATATATCTATAGATGTAGGTTCTTGTGTCCACCAGCAGAGAGAAGTTGGGTAGATGCCACACTCCCAATTCTGGAGGCATAATAATAGTTTAGCACAGGGGTCTTCAAACTACAGCCCTCCAGTTGTTCAGGAACTATAATTCCCATCATGCCTAGTCATGTCTATGAATGTCAGAGTTTTACAATGCCTCATGGGATGTATAGTTCCGCAACAGCTGGAGAGTCGTAGTTTGAAAATTCCTGATCACTCTAGCATGTCTTGAAAAAAGGTGTTTTTTCACGTGCCTTGTATAATGCCCAAGACATATCGTTGGAGAATACAAGTGGGTCATTGCACATCTACATTCCAAATTTGCCACTTAAGATGGTCATGCACTATGCAATCTGATTGGCAAATCTCTGTACAACTCGATATTTAGGCAAAATAGGTAATAGGAATACGCACTTGAACAATTAATTCAAATTACAGGAAATCAAACAGACTCTTGCACTAAATCAAATTTTTGCAGTGTATGCTCACCTTTAAAGATCAAGATCTGAAAATATTAATTTATTGTGTTTAGAAACTCTTCTCTGTTCTTTGTACTGTTTTGAAAGATTTGGGTAAAAAAAAAAAAAAAAAAACGCATTTCAAACATATATTAGAAGTGATAGGAATGACATTAGCATCAAAAGGGTTAATTAACTGAGAACACCTACTAATTGCCTAAGAAGACACATCCAATGAGATGAAATTAATAAATTGTATTGGGCATGCGCTATTATCAATGAGAAAACTGCAGTTACCCTAGAGACAGTTGTAGTATACATA
Organism: Lithobates pipiens; assembly: GCF_037356315.1. Classification (NCBI taxonomy): domain Eukaryota; kingdom Metazoa; phylum Chordata; class Amphibia; order Anura; family Ranidae; genus Lithobates; species Lithobates pipiens. Next base: position 446,335,136 of record NW_027507903.1, read on the forward strand.
TGCCTGTATCTAATATCGCTATTTGCGCTTCAATGTGCGCCGGTTCACACATTCAATTAATGACTTTTCTGGCGCATCCAATTAAGGTATGAACTTTTTCGTTGTAAATCAACCCCATGGAGTATATAAGCGTAATTAGAATGTTGAAATTTTTTAGTTGCCATGGAATAATACACACTATATTGTCAAAAGTATTGGGACACCTGCCTTTACGCACACATGAACTTCAATAGCATCCTAGTCTTAAGCCTCGTACACACGATCGGATTTTCTGATGGAAAATGTGTGATGACAGGCTGTTGGTATGCTCCATCGGACAATTATCGGATTTTCCGCGGACAAATGGATGGCAGGTTTTAAAATTTTTCCGTGGACAAATGTCTGTTGGCAGATTTTCTGTCATAGTCATAGTAACATTGGATATTATAAAAAAAAAAAATGACCTTTCCTTTTCAATCTGCAGCTCTGTATTTTTTGGAAAATGCAATATGGCTACCTGGAGGTGTTTTGTACAGAGTGTGTACAGAACGCCGCCCCCCAGAAATATAGTTTCCTGCTACTGTGATTGGCTCACCAATTTTCCCAGAAGTCTGCACTAAGATACAATCTCACCAAAAATATCATTTTTGGTGAGATAATCCCAATAGAAAATCACATCTTGGAGGGCTTTCACACCAAGCCGCCCATAGCTTCGGCGGTAAAACTCCGATATTTTTAGCGGCTTTTTACCATCGGATTTTGGATTTCGGCTGCTAGCGGGGCGTTTTTACCCCCGCTAGTGGCTGAGAAAGGGTTAAAAACGCTAGCAATAGCGGTGTTTTGCCGGTGGTATAGCCACGCTGCCCCATTAATTTCAATGGGGAGCAGCGGTGGAGGATCACGGATCCAAAGAAGCTGCTGGCAGTACTTTTCCTGACGTCCTGCCAGCGCACCGCTCCAGTGTGAAAGCCCTCGCGCTCTCACACTGGAGACAATGGTGCAGCTGTTCGAGGGTGCATTGCAGGCGCTATTTTTAATGCTATAGCGCCTACAAAACTCCCTCAGTGTGAAAGGGGTCTAAGGGAATGCAGGTCCAGCACCTTTCCTCATTTGAGGCCTGCGTTTGGACAGCTGATTGATAATTATGAAACCACGCCTGTTAGACTCACTTTCCCACATGGATACAATCAAATACACAGGGATTTCTTCAGAATAACAAAAGGTAAGAATCTGTAACAAAGTTTGTTAAAATCCTTGTAATGTACATAGATAACCCAGAGGGGAATGTTTTTTTTTCTCAACAAAAGTGGAGTCATGCTTTACGATTATTTCCCTCATTAAAAATATAATATACATTTTTTTTTTCTTTATGGTTACTTGCAACTCTGTATTCCTCTGTTATTTTCATGAAAAATGTTGTTGTGCATGTTCTATATCAGTATATATCACCCGAAAGTCCCAATGGTGTATTTATTAACCTATAGGGGTGTGGTGCAATAACAATTTTGCCAGTCATCAGTATATTGAAATATGTACTGGAGATTGACAAGTGGTTACTACCCTTAATGAGGCCATGAGAAAGCTCTGTTTGGTCTCACTGAAGTGGATGATGTAATACATCTCATATTAATGTAAACAAATGTGGCCCAGTAATGTTTCCTGGATTACATTAGCAGTTAGGCAATTTTTTTATTTTTTTTGATCACCAGTTCAAGGGACAAAGCAGTAAAGCAGACAAACAGGGACTCCATATAAATGGACAGAAGGAAAGAAGAAAGAAAAGGAGGAAGTCAGTAAAAAATGCAAGGGAGTGGGAAAAACGAATGAAGCTTGATGCTTTCATTATTATACTCAGAAATCCAGCTCTTGCCCACACGTCTCTCGGAGCTTTGTACAGTTTGTTCCATCCAGCCTTTCAAATATCACGCAGTGAAAGCACTACACTTATAAAAGATTCTGAATGTCGGCAAGAGAAAGGGCAAATGGAGTATATTTAATATTTAAATCCATTAACCTTAAAGTGGAGCCTCTTTCACTCTCTGTGTTGCACAAAAAAACATTTTTAAATTATTAGTAAATGTGAAGAGGGCTTTATTGCATCAGGCACATTGAGAAGACGAAAAACTTTTATCTGCGTTTTTTCAGGGCTTTGCAGGTATAAGCATTTTTGTTTAGGCCAAAGGAAATCAGGTTGCATGCAGGGGGAGACTGGCTATTGGGTACAAAAAGCCAGAAAAACATGTGCCAAAAATGTACAACCTTGCAATGTAGAAGAACCTGTACTTCTTTGGTGGGACATTACTTATGCCGCGTACACACGACCGGACTTTTTGACAGCAAAGGTCCGACGGAACGAGTCCGTCGGACAATTCGATCTTGTGTAGGCTCCATCGAACCTTTGCTTGGTAAAAAATCCGGCGGACTTTAGAAATAGAACATGTTTTAAATTTTTCCACCGGAACTCCGCCGGACCGAGAAATCCGTTCGTGTGTATGCTAGACCGATGGACAAAAACCGACACTAGGGCAGCTATAGGCTACTGGCTATGAACTTCCTTATTCTAGTCCAGTCGAACGTCATCACATTCTAATCCATCGGACTTTGGTGTGATTGTGTGTGGCCAAGTCCGTTCATTCGGAAAGTCCGTCGGAAATCTGCTGAAAGTCAGTCGGAAAGACCGTCGGACCTAGTCCCTCGAAAAGTCCGGTCGTGTGTACGCGGCATTAGAAAAGAACACAATGGGATCAACAAAATAAAATTGTATTCTTTTTTTCAAGCTCTGTTGTGCTTCTGGAAACAGGTAACAAATCACTCAAGAGTGAACAGTGGTTGCAATTGGGACAAATGATTTAACACTGACAGGGTGCTTTGTTACAATGGAATGCTTTTGTTTGTTTGGACTCTCCAAAAGAAAAAAAGCTGTTGCTGTAACTGCTTAAAAAGTGTTAACTGAAGTTAGATTTTAATTTATTTTTACCTTAACCATAGCTCCCAACTATCCCTGATTTCGAGGGACTGTCCCTGATTTCAAGCAATGTCCCTCTGTCCCTCTGTCCCTCTTTCCTCCTCATTTGTCCCTCATTTTGGTCTGATCTATATAGTTGTATATAAAATGCACTTTTTATCTTTCAAAAAGTGTTTCCCAGTGCTAAACCTTTCATCCAATTTCTAAATTGCTGCATTTGTCAATATAAAAGGAATAGTAGTGGTAAAAAAGCACTTTTGGATTTAATTAACCTTTTTTGGGGGGGTTATTTCTCCATTTAAGGGACGTGGCAGGGGGATGTGTCCTATGCCTACATACATTTGCTAGTACGTGTCCCTCATTCCCATCTCAAGATGTTGAGAGGTATGCCTTAACTCAAGTCCATCCAAAACCACATAACCATCTAAGAGAGGGGTGTCAAACTCAATTTTCATTGTGGGCTTCATCAACATTATTCTTGCTCTCAAAGAGTCAAGATCCCCCCCCCCCCCCAGTTTCAAAAGTCAAGAGTTGTCCATCCTCTTTTACATCACAGTGCACCCCCCTTACCTTTGCTGCCACTGGGAAGAAGCTGGGGTCAGAGCTGGAAAGTAGAAACTGCAGGGTGTGGAGAAGGAAAAGAGGGAACAGAGGAGGGCTGGAGTCAGTTGCACAGAGAGATACAGGATTGTTGTAGGAGTTCTGTCCTCCTCTGCTGCTGACTGCTAAAATGGAGGGCAGAGGGACCTCTCTGTGGCTGCATGGAGAAGCACATGATCTGGTGGAGGAGTTCTGTAATCCTCTATGTTGCTGCCTGCAAGGTGGGGGTAGAGATGAGGGGGTTGCCCCAGCTACAGAAGAGGTGCAAGGGGCCACATGAAATGGCCTGGTTGGCCGGATTTGGCCCGCAGGCCTTGTGTTTGCCACATGTGATCTAAGACAACCATGTCCCACAGAGTGATAATTCTGCTGAGTGATTTAAATGCAGAGCAGGTGTTGTCACCCTTTATTAGGGATGAGCTGAATGTACTTTGGTTTGGTTCGGCCAGGGCTCGATGAACGTTAAGTAAGTTTGGGTACCGACTCTGAACCCTATTAAAATCAATGGGCGCTGAATCTGTAAAATTACTATCCATTTTATTGGTTATTAGGCTAGGGATTGTCAAACAAATGGAATTGGGGGCTGGACATTGACCTGAGTGCATGTACTAATGTATTTTTTTGGAAAAACTTTGAGGGGGTCCCCATGCCATTTTTAACAAAGAAAAAAAAGCCACTTTTGCTGTAACACATCCTACAGTAGGAATGTAATAAAAAAAAAAAACGCGTGGGGGGGATTGGTCCTACCAAAAATCCATACCAGAATCCATACCAGACACTTCAGATGTGGTATGGATTTTAACGCAACCTGGTTAGCCAGGAGAGGGGGGAACAAAAATGTGCCCCAATCCCATACCAGGTCACATGGCCTCATGATTAGAGGTCATACGTTGATAAGTTGATAAGGACAACTCTTTCCTGCAACTCTGATCACTAGAGGGAAGCAGTGCTGGGCAGTTTGTCATACTGTATATCACTTGTATTCACATTTTTGGACAACTTGCTATATTTTTATTGGAAAACTTCAGTATTTCATCCAAGAGATTCTTTAGATAGCAATCATTTTATTCACATTAGTGTCTTTATTGTATGTGGACAGTGGCGGAACTACCGCCATAGCAACCCACGCGGTCGCTATGGGGCCCACAGTCACTATGGGGCCCGCAGCCTAGTGGGGACCGCTGCCGAATGGGGCCCTCAGCCGGGGCCCACTGCCGAGTAGTCCGACCGGGGCTCGGCATTGGCAAGCTTCTGTCCTGCCTAGAACACCGGCATCAGCCCCGTCCCAGCGTCGTGACGTCACTCGGCCGGAGGCTCGATGGGCGGAGCTACTGAGCCATGCTAGGCTGAGCTACTGCTGAGCTACTGCTGAGCTACTGCAGCCTGCATACAAGAGAAGCCAGGCAGCACCGCCGAGGAGGAACCAGTCTATGCCCTCACTTGATTGCATAATTTGCAGACTACAATTCCAGAGGTACTGTACAAGCTAAATTAAGCTGATGCAGTGATGGGGCCAGACTGCATTCTGAACTATCAGTTTGTGAGTTTGACTGATTTTTCTAATATGCAGCATGGCGGGGGGAAGGGGGTAAATGTCCTGCACTGGTCACAGTAATTTTTGTATTAATGTCCTGCACTGGTCACTGTCACTGATAAATGAATTTACTGGTCACTGATAAATGAATTTACTGGTCACTGATAAATGAATTTACTGGTCACTGTCATTGATGGATGAATTTACTAGTCACTGTCACTGATGAATGAATTTCCTGGTCACGGTCACTGATGAATGAATTTCCTGGTCACGGTCACTGATGAATGAATTTACTGGTCATGGTCACTGATGAATGAATTTACTGGTCACGGTCACTGATGAATGAATTTACTGGTCACGGTCACTGATGAATGAATTCACTGGTCACTGTCACTGATAAATGAATTTACGGTCATTGATGAATGAATTTACTGGTCACTGTCACTGATGAATGAATTTACTGGTCAGTCACTAATGAATGAATTTACTGGTCACGGTCACTGATAAATGAATTTACTGGTCAGTCACTGATGAATGAATTTACTGGTCACGGTCACTGATAAATGAATTTACTGGTCACTGATGAATGAATTTACTGGTCAGTCACTAATGAATGAATTTACTGGTTACGGTCACTGATAAATGAATTTACTGGTCAGTCACTGATGAATGAATTTACTGGTCACTGTCATTGATGAATACATCTACTGGTCACTGTCACTGATGAATGAATTTACTGGTCACGGTCACTGATGAATGAATTTACTGGTCACTGATGAATTAATATACTGGTCACGGTCATTGATGAATGAATTTACTGGTCACTGTCATTGATGAATGAATTTACTGGTCACTGTCACTGATAAATTAATTTACTGGTCACTGATGAATGAATTTACTGGTCACGGTCACTGATGAATGAATTTACTGGTCACTGATGAATTAATATACTGGTCACGGTCATTGATGAATGAATTTACTGGTCACGGTCATTGATGAATGAATTTACTGGTCACTGTCACTGATAAATGAATTTACTGGTCACTGTCACTGATGAATGAATTTACTGGTCACTGATGAATGAATTTACTGGTCACGGTCACTGATGAATGAATTTACTGGTCACTGATGAATGAATTTACTGGTCACGGTCACTGATGAATGAATTTACTGGTCACGGTCACTGATGAATGAATTTACTGGTCACTGTCACTGATGAATGAATTTACTGGTCACTGATGAATGAATTTACTGGTCACTGATGAATGAATTTACTGGTCACGGTCAAATGATTTTACTGGTCATGGTCACTAATGAATGAATTTACTGGTCACTAATGAATGAATTTACTGGTCACGATCGAATGATTTTACTGGTCACGGTCACTCATGAATGAATTTACTGGTCACTAATGAATGAATTTACTGGTCACGGTCGAATGATTTTACTGGTCACGGTCATTGATGAATGAATTTACTGGTCACTGTCACTGATGAATGAATTTACTGGTCACTGTCACTGATAAATGAATTTACTGGTCACTGATGAATGAATTTACTGGTCACGGTCAAATGATTTTACTGGTCACGGTCAGTAATGAATGAATTTACTGGTCACTAATGAATGAATTTACTGGTCACGGTCGAATGATTTTACTGGTCACTAATGAATGAATTTACTGGTCACGGTCTAATTAATTTACTGGCCTGGGTACTGTGCCACGTGAGTATGGTAATCTGTTTTTCAATGGAATTTGCTAATTTTTTTTGTGTGGGGGGGCTGTTTGCAGGGGGGCCCCATACAACATTTTGCTATGGGGCCCTGTGATTTCTAGTTACGCCCCTGTATGTGGAATATCCATTTTTACCTATATGAAGTTTATGCCCTAAAATGATTTTTCTATTTACATATCAGCAATGTGATTCTACCTTTGGGGTAATGGTGGACACACTGGGCAAGTACACAAGGTCAGTCAGGGGGTGGCAAAAGCAGCAAGTTTAACCTTGGTTTTTTAGCCCTCCAACAGCCCACCTAAATACAAATATGCAGCTGCTCAGGGCTGTACAGTACACATGCCCCAGCTGCTTTGCTTTTCGGCTGTGAAAATAAAAATAAAAATGTGCCGCATTTGGCAAGAAGGAATGGATTGTGATGCAACCTCCTTGAAACCATGTGCAATACAGTGATCAGCATTCTGAGGCCGCGTACACACGCGCGGACTGTTCGCCCAACTTTGTCCGTCCAACAGTTTCGGCAAACAGTCCGCTCAAAATTAGCATGGACGGACATGGCCACACACGACGAACGAACAGTTTGCTGAAACCGTGCGCGATGACGTGAACGGCACGTACGACGGGACGGAAAATACGACGTCCTATACACTGCATTATAGCTTTCGGCGTGAAAATCCTTTCTGAGCATGCGCGCAACTTTGTTTGACGAACAAGCCTACACACGGGCGGACTGTTCGCTGAAACAAGGTTTCAGCGGACAGTTTTTCGGAAATTCCGAAAAACCTTGTCCGTCCAACTGTCCGCTGAAACTGTCCGCTGAAAGCCCACACATGAGCGGACTGTCCGCCCAAACACTGTTCAGCGGACAAAGTTGGGCGAACAGTCCGCCCGTGTGTACGCGGCCTGAGAGTTAAGTGGTGAGGCCTGCTGTCTTCCTACCACCACCTGTCAAAGCCCTTTGAAAAGCAATCTGTGTATTGCTTTTCAGGACAAGACTGGAAGATATTAAGTCAATCGAATGAAGTTTATATTTTAAGAAAAGTACATTAAGTGGTGGGATGCTCTTGCCTGCTTTGTCTTTAAATAGTTTAATATGAAGGCAAGGTCTCCCACTTATAGAATAATATTACATTTTACTTATATATTTATTTGGCTGAACAGATATTTAGAGGTTTACACTTTTCTTGATTATACAATTTTGTTGTAGCTCAGTCATGCCGCTGAAATTGTTAGCAGTAGTTTCACTAAGAATAGAGCTGTAGCAGTGATTATTTAATCACAACAGGATGATTGTGCAATCATGCAAGATTAATTGCCACTGCGTGCTACTTGTATAGCTCTTACAATGGGTACCTATTTGTTCTATTGCTCAACAGTTATTCACTAGCAAATTTAGGAGCGCTACTAAACTACTAATGATTATGACCACAATGAGAAATGGATATGTCAAAATAGCAATTGAAGGTGAGTAAATCATGCAGGATTTTACTTTCCTGGGATTGCAGATTGACTAAAGTGGTGACGACTGCAGTCCAGAATTAAAGCACCATATTGCACTGGGTCACACAGCATTAATTGAATACTGAAAATAAGGACGTTAGCCTGGTAAAAACACAGAGTAGTCTGTGCTCTTGTGTAAGCTACCTATGGTTGTCAAAGTTGGATCATGAAAAAACAACATAGAAGGGAAATCAATATGTTTGATCTATGGTGCTGGAGAAGGCTCATGAGTAAGGATGAGCTTAGGCGTGTTCGCATGGTCCACGTGCAGAACCCGCCAGGAAGTCGGTGAAGCGTTGCGCTAATCACAGGCAGTGAGACATTGCCCCGATGCACAGCTGCAGAGATCAGGCAATGTCTCACTGCCTGTGATTAGAGCAGCGCTGTGCACCGACTTCCTGGCGGGCTCTGCACGTGGACCATGTGAACACGCCTGAGCTCATCCCTACCCCCGAGTATTGCATGGACAGCAAAGATAACATACAAGCAAGTACTGGAGTGCATCAAGTCAGATGTTTCACTGGATGGCAAAATTTCAAAACTCATCCTTGCCTATTCTGGAGATGTTATGCAAAAAATTCAATTATGTTTTAATTAATTAGCATAAAAGGGAACCCAGGCACCAAAGAACAAAATAGTTAAGCACCACAAAAGCTGGCACCAGCCAGAACATGCAACAGCTCAAAAAAAAACAGCATAAGATCAACAAAATGTGGCCTACTGAATCACGAGAGGTGGACAGATAATATCATTGCTAAACTGCAAAAATCACCCTTGTATCCCCAGCCTTTACTTTGTACCTCCTCTTCAGCAGAGACCGCATAATATTAGGGAGGGTTACAAACAGTTGGTTGGCTGAGAATTGGATAAGGTTTTTTTTTTTTTTTTGTTTTGTTTTTTACAATGGTTTTTTATTAGGATTTTAGTGAAAGAAACAAAGTAAATATTGGCCTTATTCACAATAATAGAACACATTGTACACACATGCATTAGGAATCCTAATGCAGGTGATTAGTATGAGTCCAATATGAGGAAAAGCATACAAGAAAAAACATAGAAAAAACAAACAATAAGTAGAAGAAAAACTGGCAAATCCACTAGGTACTCATCAGTATTAAAGAGATATCCAGTTGTCACAACACTTCCATGCCCTTTCAGATCTGTAAAGTGTACTATCTCTGATAATGAGGGATTTTTCATATGTGTAATGTAGCTTAATTAGTGCCACCATTTCCGAGAGATTAGGAGCTAGATCTTTTTTCCAAAGTCTGGTAATTAGTAATTTGGCTGCCAGGAGTATACTGGCTATTACCATACGATCTTAATTGGGGAAATGATCAGTACCTAAGTAGAGTAGAGCCAAGGCAGGGTCAGGAGGAGTTATTATACCCATAATGTTAGATATCAGCGTGAATGTCTGGTGCCAGAAACTAGATAAGCCCTTACATGCCCAAAAAATGTGCAAGATGGTGCCTACTTGGCCGCAATCTCTCCAGCAAAGAGTGGATTGGGTGGGGAAGATTTTTGAAAGTCTGTAGGGGGGTGAGATACCACCTAGAAATGATTTTTTTGGTATAGTTCCCAGTGGTTAATTCAATGTGAGATAAAGTATGCATAGCGTGGAGCTTTAAGCCACTGAGTGTCTGAGAACGTGGATTGCAAATCTGTCTCCCATGCCATTGCCATTTGCCATTGGAGGAATATTGTGGAATGTCTCTTTACACTGAAGAGGAGAGTCAAATAAGGAGATACCTTTGACTGTAGAGTGTAGGTCTATGAAATGAGGGTTTGTGAGTGTTGAGTAATACGGAGATGCAGTTAAAAGTCAGGGCAAATGTTAAAGGTGGGTATTAAGTCTTTCAGTGCTAAGGGCTTGTGGTCCTGAAGGAGGACCTCTACCTAACGAATACCAGATTCCTGACATTTATTGATCTGCAGCTGCGGTAAGGATTTTTTTGTGTTAGGCACAATGGTTTTTTATATGCTGAAGCTGGAAGCTTCTCTGAAGGTCATTTCTGTGCTGCATTTATTGCCGTATAAGCTTGGCCTGTCAATACTGAAGACGACATGAATAGGCCAGTGAAGAAAACAGGATCCTAATATATAGACTTATCTACTTTGTACACTTACAAAATTAATAGAATGTTATGGAATGCACTGTTAAAAACTCCCTTTGTAAAGCAACACAATGTCCTTAGTAGTCTCGCTAATTGGTAAACCAAACTTGTTTCTTTTTTCTTATCTCCTAATAAACTTTTGCCTTGACAACATGAAGGCATCCTAACCGCAAGACAAATGGCTATGCGTTGTTGGGACACAATCAGCTAATTTTGTTTTATCTCTTTTTCAAAGAATTCTAGGATTCATCAATCCTCTCCTTCCTGTGAACCTATTAAGGAAAGGAAATTGAGAATTAGACTTATAGTATAACTCAAGGATTTGGGGCTATTAAAAAGATGTAATCACCTTTTTCTTGTTTACAAATTACTAAAGGATAAGGTTAACTGGGAATACTAGTAACAGTAAGTGGGATTGTCAAGGGAACAGAAGTCCTTATTTATTTCGGTACGAGTGTGTTATGCTAGTCTAATTTTAGAGCATAATTATGGTACTTTGCAATCACAGATATTTTAAGGGAATATACTGTATATTTTCAAAATAATGTGAATGTGACCACACTGACCAACTTATTGTAAATAATTTTTAAGCTTGAAAAACATTTTTATTTGAGAAATATATGTCCACCTAGGCGTACCAAAATAATCGTATTAAAGATGAACTATGGTAGCTGACAATGTAGGACTGAGCGGACACAAATACAAATCCATTTGCAAATAAAATAGTTTCCTTATAGGTATTTCAACTTTGTATTTCACTGTTTTTCTGGACTCTGACCTGACATTAACATTTAACCTTAACCCTTACATTTCCTGGGCAACTATGTGATCAATGAGATTTACTGTTGATAAATGTAAGGTTTTGGATTTGGGGTGAAAACATGTATGGATCATACAATTTAAGAGGGGCACAACTGCAGGAATCAATGATGGGGAATGATCTGGTTGCCCTAGTATATTATAGATTTATTAGCAGCATGCAATGCCAAGCTGCAGTTCCTATAATGTGCAAGATTTCTTATTGCAATAAAAGACTCCAGGGAGAGACGGTAATCTACCTACTTACAAAGCATTGGTAAAACCTCATCTTAAATATGATTATGCAGCTCAGTTTTCTCCCAATTCCCAATTCTCCTGACCCCTGTACCCTGCTCTACTGACCCAAGACCCTCCGTCCTGACCCCTGTACCCTACTCTACTGACCCCAGGTCCTCCGTCTTGCTCACCCCTGTATCCTACTCTATTGACCCCAGGTCCTCTGTCCTGACCCCTGTACCCTGCTCTACTGATCCCAGGTCCTCCATCCTGACCCCTGTACCCTGCTCTACTGATCCCAGGTCCTCCATCCTGACCCCTGTACCCTGCTCTAATGAACTCAGGCCCTCCATCCTGACCCCTATGCACTGCTGTATTGACCCCCAGTCCTCTGTCCTGCTAAACCCGTACCCTGCTCTAACGAACCCAAGTCACCCTGCTCTAATGACCCCAGGTTCTCTGTTATGCTGACCCCTGTACCCTGCTCTATTGACTCTCAGTCCTCCTGACCCCTGTATCCTGCTCTATTGACCCCGGGCCTGAATCTTGCTCACCCCTGTACCCTGCTCTATTCACCCCCGATCTTCCATCTTGCTCTCCCCTGTACCCTTCTCTATTGACCCCCTGTCCTCTGTCCTGCTGATCCTTGTACCCTGCTCTACCAGGTCCTCTGTCCTAACCCCTGTACCCTGCTCTAATGACCCCAGGTCCTCTGTTCTGCTCACCTCAGTACCCTGCTCTAATGACTCCAGATCCTCCATTCTGATCCCTGTACCCTGCTCTACTGACCCCAGGACCTCCATCCTATTCACCCCTGTACCCTGCTGTATTGACCCACGGTCCTCTGTCCTGCTAACACCATACTCTGCTCTAACGAACCCAAGTCCTCATGACCCCTGTACCCTGCTCTAATGACCCCAGATCCTCCGTCCTGCTGACCCCTGTACCCTGCTCTATTGACCCCCGGGCCTCCATCTTGCTCACCCCTCTACCCTGCTCTATTCACCCCCGATCTTCCATCTTGCTCACCCCAGTACTCTTCTCTATTGACCCCCTGTCCTCTGTCCTGCTGATCCTTGTACCCTGCTCTACTGACCCCAGTACCCTGCTCTAATGACCCCAGGTCCTCTGTTCTGCTCACCACTTTACCTTACTTTAATGACTCCAGATCCTCCATTCTGATACCTGTACCCTGCTCTACTGACTCCAGGACCTCCATCCTATTCACCACTGTACCCTGCTCTATTGACCCCCGGTCCTCTGTCCTGCTGACCTGTGTACCCTATTCTACTGACCCCTGGTCCTCTGTCCTACTGACCCCTGTACCCTGCTGTAACGACCACAGGTCCTCCATCCTGAATCCGTACCCTGCTCTACTGACCCTAGGTCCTCCATCCTGCTGACCCCTGTACCCTGCTCTATTGACCACCGGTCCTCCTGACCTCTGTACCCTGCTCTATTGACTCTCAGTCATCCATCCTGCTAACCCTTGTACCCTGCTCTTTTGACCCCCTGTCTTCTATCTTGCTGACCCCTGTACCCTTCTCTACTGACCCCAGGTACTCCATCCTGACCCCTGTACCCTGCTCTACTGACCCCAGGTTCTCTGTCCTGCTGAACCCTGTAACCTGCTCTATAGACCCCAAGTCCTTCGTCCTGCTGACCCCTGTACCCTTCTCTACTGACCCCTGTACCCTGCTCCACTGACCCCAGGTTCTCTGTCCTGCTGAACCCTGTAACATGCTCTACTGACCCCAAATCCTCCATCCTGCTGACCCCTGTACCCTGCTCTACTCATCCGAAGTCCTCCATTCTGCTGACCCCTGCACCCTGCTCTAATGACCCCAGGTTCTCTCTCCTGGCCCCTGTACCCTGCTCTACCTACCCTAGGTTCACCGTCCTGCTCACCCCTGTACCCTGTTCTATTCACCCCTGGTCCTCCGTCCTGATGACCCTTGTACCTTGCCCTACTGACTCCCCCTGTCTTCCACCCTACTTACTCCCTGCCTTCTCTCCTGACCCCTCTACCCTGCCCTACTGACCTCCTGTCTTCCATCCTGCTGACCCCTGTACCCTTCTCTATAGACCCCTGGTCCTCCATCCTGCTGACTCCTGTACCCTGCTCTTTTGACCACCTGTCCTCTATCTTGCTGACCCCGGTACCCTTCTCTACTGATCCCAGGTGCTCCGTCCTGACCCCTGTACCCTGCCCTACTAACCCCAGGTTCTCCATCCTGCTGACCCCTGTACCCTGCTCTACTGACCCCAAGTCCTCCATTCTGCTGACCCCTGTATCCTGCGTTAATGACCTCAGGTCCTCTGTCCTGACCCCTGTACCCTGCCCTACTGACCCCCTGTTTTCTATCCTGCTGACCCCTGGCCCTGTACCCTGCTCTACTGACCCCAGGTCCTCCGTCCTGCTTACCCATGTACCCTGCTATTTTGACCACCTGTCCCTTATCTTGCTGACCCCGCTACCCTTCTCTACTTACCCCAGGTACTCCTTCCTGATGACCCATGTACCCTGCTCTAACGACCTCAGGTCCTCTGTACTGACCCTTGTACCCTGCTCTGCCTACACCAGGTTCTCCGTCCTGCTCACCCCTGTACCCTGTTCTATTGACCCCTGGTCCTCCGTTCTGCTGACCCTTGTACCTTGTCCTACTGACTCCCCCTGTCTTCTGTCCTGAACCCTGTACCCTACCCTACTAACACCCTGTCTTTTATCCTGCTGACCCCTGTACCCTTCTCTTCTGACCCCAGGTCCTTCCTCCTGACCCCTGTACCCTACTCTACTGACCCCCTGTCATCCATCCTGCTGACCCCTGTACCCTGCCCTACTATCTTCCTGGCTTTCATCCTGCTGACTAGTTTACACTGCCCTACTGACCCCCTATCCTCTGTTCTATGCCTGTGTGATGCTTCTTCTCTGCATTGCTGACCCCCATGCACTGCCCTGCAGACCCTTCTCCTCTTCAATCCCTATCTACAACATTCCTTAAGCCCCTCCCACTGTTAGGAGTTTGGTCACAAATTACTCCCACCCCCTCAAGTTTACCTCATTCCAAAGTTCAAAAGATAGGAAGTATTTACAGTATCTCACAAAAGTGAGTACACCCCTCACATTTTTGTAAATATTTTATTATATCTTTTCAAGTGACAACACTGAAGAAATTACACTTTGCTAAAATTTAAAGTAGTGAGTGTACAGCTTGTATAACAGTGTCAATTTTCTGTCCCCACTGGCAACAAAAGTGAGTACACCCCTAAGTGAAAATGTCCAAATAGGGCCCATTTAGCCATTTTCCCTCCCCACTGTCATGTGACTTGTTAGTGTTACAATGTCTCAGGTGTGAATGGGGATCAGGTGTGTTAAATTTGGTGTTATCTCCCCCGCTCTCTCATACTGGTCACTGGAAATTCAACATGGCACCTCATGGCAAAGAACTCTCTGAGGATCTGAAAAAAAGAATTGTTGCTCTACATAAAGATGGCCTAGGCTATAAGAAGATTGCCAAGACCCTGAAACTGAGATGCAGCATGGTGGCCAAGACCATACAGCGGTTTAACAGGTTCCACTCAGAACAGGTCTCACCATGGTCGACCAAAGAAGTTGAGTGCACCTGCTCAGCGTCATATCCAGAGGTTGTCTTTGGGAAATAGATGTATGAGTGCTGCCAACCTGTCAGTGCTCAGACCATATACCACACACTACATCAAATTGGTCTGCATGACTGTCGTCCCAGAAGGAAGGCTCATCTAAAGATGATGCACAAGAAAGCCCAAAAACAACTTGCTGAAGACAAGCAGACTAAAGACATGGATTACTGGAACCATGGCCTGCAGTCTGATGAGACCAAGATAAACTGATTTGGTTCAGATGGTGTCAAGCGTGTGTGGCAGCAATCAGGTGAGGATAACAAAGACAAGTGTGTCTTGCCTACAGTCAAGCATGGTGGTGGAAGGGTTTGGGGCTGCATGAGTGCTGCTGGCACTGGGGAGCTACAGTTCATTGAGGGAACCATGAATGCCAACATGTACTGTGACATACTGAACCAGAGCATGATCCCCTCCCTTTGGAGACTGGGCCGCAGAGCAGTACTCCAACTTGATAAGGGCCCCAAACACACCTTCAGGATGACCATTGCCTTGCTAAAGAAGCTGATGGTAAAGGTGATGGACTGGCCAAGCATGTCTCTAGACCCAAACCCTATTGTGCATCTGTGGGGCATCCTCAAATGGAAAGTGGATGAGTGCAAGGTCTCTAACATCCACCAGCTGCATGATGTCCTTATGGAAAAGTGGAAGAGGACTCCAGTGGCAACCTGTGAAGCTCTGGTGAACTCCATGCCCAAGAAGGTTAAGGCAGTGCTATAAAATAATGACGGCCAAACAAAATATTGACTCTTTGGGCCCAATTTTGACATATTCACTTAGGGGTGTATTTATTTTTGTTGCCAGCAGTTTAGACATTAATGACTGTGTGTTGAGTTATTTTGACGTGACCGCAAATGTACACTGTTATACAAGCTGTACACTCACTACTTTACATTGTAGCAAAGTTAAATTTTTTCAGTCTTGTCACATTAAAAGATATAATAAAATATTTACAAAAATGTGAGGGGTGTACTCACTTATGTGAGATACTGTAAATAAATAAATGGGTCTTATAGTAAGCGACAAATATACTTGGGGGTCTTATAGTAAACCTGCTGGAACGTTGTTAACCTTGAAGTCATTGCAGATGACAAGTGGGAACCCTTTCATCTGGAGGAAAAGAGGCTTAAAGCGGGGTTCCACCGCCGTTTTTTTTTTTCCGCAATAATCTTCAAAAGTAAATATTCTAAATAGGTTACTTACTTTTATATGATGTCAAAGTGTCTTGCAGCCGTTTTTCTTTCTTCTAAAGTCATTACAAAAACGTCTCCAGACGTTTTCCATTTTTGCCTGTGGGCATGTGAAGCCCACAGGCATTGTCTTCCGGGACACCTAATCTCCTAGCATGCACCGCCCGTAAAATCTGCTATCTCGCGCATGTGCAAATCAATCCGAGCATGGGCGCCGCACAGACTCCTGAGAAATAAAAACAACGATCCCAGGAGCCCCTGCGGCCGACAGGAAGAACTGACCTGCCGCTGAAGCCCCGCCCATTTCCGTAGCAGCACCGCCCCTTTCCGGAATCTCCAGAGGCAGGAAATTTGAAAGAAGAAGAAAACAGAAGAAGACATCAGAAAGGTGGGATATCTAGTGATTAGGGAAGGGGGGGGGGGATCACTTAGACGTAGGACTAGTAATTCGGGTGGACCTCCGCTTTAACCACTGCAGCAAGAACTGTGAATATGTGGTTTAGATTCCACAGGAGCTAGTTTTCCACAACTCAGTAAATTGTTAAAACAAAAAATGGATGTGTTTCTAAATGCACAGATTATAACTTTCGTAATAACACCATAGATTGTTAATCCAGGAATAACTTATTGTCCTGGGCAGTGTTTCTTGAACTATAAGTCGCACCCCAAATTGGGTCACTGATGTGTTTGTGATGGGTTGCCACTTCTTTGTGTAGCCTAGTTTGTTCAAGTGCGAAATCAGTAAGTCAGTGGCAAACCTATTCCTGATTTATTATAAATACAGAGCTGCAGTTCTTTATATTTGTCTGACGATTTTGTATATTTTTATATAAAATTGTTTTTGTATATGTATGAGCATTTAATAACACGACACTTAGGAATCTATTATCTGGGGGGGGGGGGGGGGCGTGGCAGATGTCAGGGATGCTCCGAGAGTGTTTCTCTCCTTTCTGCAAAATACTGTTGATACAGCAAGCTCAATCTACAGTCTCTTCTCCCTTGTTGCATTCTAACAGTCTGCTGTTCCCGCCGGTATGGCTAAAATTGGGCACAGGGCCCTTAAACCCCTGAGAGAGCTATTCCCCAAGAACACACCAGATGACTCTAAAGATGGCGGCAATGCAGCAGCGTAATGTGTTTTCCCCCAGTGGGAGAAGCACAAGTAGACACCTGTGGTTGAGTCTACACATAAGAAACATGTTGCCCTGAAGCCTAAACCTCCCTGTACCATTCAGGAGCACTTCTCTGATCACCACCCACACTCAGCCTTACAATCCCAGTCACAGTTTGCTGAAGAGGGAGCAGTGTTAACTTTTTCCCAGGCGGGGGGGGGGGGGGGGGCAGGGGAGAGGAAGGGGACTGCTATCTTAGCTCACCACCTAACCATACTGTTATCTCTGTTCGTGGGTTGCATTGCCCTCATATGTTTTGGCGGCCCTTCTTTTCCTTGTCTGGGAAAATTCAATGAACATGTTGTTATGGCTTGCTGTGCCTTCTGAATTCAGACTATATGTGCTGCCATCGTATGCTGTTTGTCTATACTATTTACCTGGATCACCTCTCTGTTGCAATATCTTTTGTTATGTTTTTTCATTAATGTGGTGTTCTTTTGCAGTCTTTATTGGACTTTCAGGGGCACTTCCCCTGTTGATCTCTGCAGTTTGGGGAAAAAGCCCACTGTATTTCTTTCTGTCAGGCTGGGTAGGAGAAGTGGGAATTTCTGCTTTAGTTTAACCCGCATTGTAACACTAATTCACCTGTATTGTATTTTTCTGTTGTGTGGTACCACATGGTACTGTTTTATTGCTGCTTTCAAGGTCTATGGCACTCCATCCAGTCTGTTTTTCCCCTCTTTTTTCCATGATGCCTTATACTATAGTGTCCTAGAAGGTCCTATGACCTATGACTGTATTCTAAAATTAAAAGATTACTGTCTCTTAATCATTTAAAAAAAGACAGGAGCCCACATAGTTGTTTTTTTTTTGTTTGTTTTTTGTTTTTTACAGGAAACCCATCTTGTGAGATCTAGAGTAATATCTCTTAAATGTTTCCATATATTAAATGCTTTTCATGCCACATATTCCTTCTATTTTAGGGGGGTATCTACATTAATAGGTCACCAAAGCCCAGGCACTCCGCATAGAGGAAGTATTTACTGATTCACAAGGTTGTTATATAATATTAGTGCTTCAATATTATACATTGATACATTTTTAGTGTATCTATCTCCCCTTTGACCTTCAAAGGCTTCTATCATGTGCCCAAAAAATGCTCCAGGTGGCCAGGGGAGTCTTACTCTTTGGTGGGCACTTTAACATGGTGTTGGATCCTCTCCTGGATAGGATGTGGAGCACTAACACCCCTTCTGCTGTTTTGAAGGATTGGACAGACAGCTATGGCTTTATTGATATATGACTCTGGAGACACCCTGATCGAGAGCATATTCCTGTCCCTCTGACTCTCACAGAATGCTGCCCAGACTGGACATGTTTTTTATCACTGCAACATTTTTGAGTAAAGTTGTTGATGTGTGATATCTCCTGACAGCCCTCTCAAACCATGCTCCACTGGAGCTCCAATTTTGCATAGACCACATTGGCCTGCATGCATGGCGCATGAGCCCTTTTTGACGCTTGGATCCTATGGTTTTGTATAAATGCTGGGATAATATGAGTTTTTTTGGGCAAAAAAATGATTGGGGTTTCTTGAAGGGCTTAAAGTGGGATGCCTTTAAGCCTGTGATGAGGGGTTCTTACATATCTGGTGTCCTTGCCTTGAAGAAAGTGAATGACTCTAATTTAACTCTATTATCTCAAAGATTTTTGGATACTGGAAAATCAATATATCTCTGACCTGTCCTCCCTCAACTACCAACAGTGGAAGGATGCACAGAGATCTTATAATATCGCTTTAAAAGATAAAAAAAAAAAACGATTGTACCAGGAGCAGCATATCTTTGAATCATGGATAACAATGGATGCCTACTTGCCTTTTTGGCTAAGCTGGTCCATAAAACCCTTTAGTATCCCTTGGATTATAGATGTAGTGGAGCCCCCAAACTTCCACTGAGGAAATTCTGAATGTTTTCTTACAGTTTTATATTGCCTTGCCCTTGTATGCTTCCCATGTCAATTTTGGATCTGACAAGCTCTCAGGGTACCTGAACTGCTTACGTCTTCCTGCTTTGACTTTGAAGGATAAATTATACTTGGATAGCCCTATTACTTAGGAGATGGAGAAAACCTTAGGGACATTTGCAAAGCACAAAATATCTGGCTTGGATGATTTCTCTATCGAATGGTATATAGCCCACAAAGAATATTTAGTACCACGTTTATGGCTACTTTATCAGGTTATTATTGAGGACAAACCATTGCCTCCTACTACGAGTAAAGCTTTATTCATACTAATCCCTAAACTTAATAAGGATCTTAATTTCTTTGAATCCTTCCAACCCATATCCCTAATCAACACAGATCTTAAGATGCTGACTAAAATTCTTACCACTTTCTATCTCTCCTGACTGGTCGATTGTGGGCGTGACAAGGTCTATTGTATTTGCATCCATTTATGATAGCATACAATTAAGTCCTTTCAGCAGCTGCGGCAAGAGTTAGGTGTTTCACCTAAGTGATCCTTTCAATATGCACAGCATAGACCTGCTATGGAGGCCCAATTTGGGCTGTACAATGTCCAACTGAGTAACTCAAAATCGGAAAGGGCTCTCCTTAGCCCTGACCATACATGCCTCATCTCTATGTATTACTTACGATTCCTGGACATGACTTATCAAATTGCAAAATTGTCAGCTAAAGGGTGTCTCTGCTCTTTCAGATAAAAACTAGCAGGAACTATTTAACTTCCATGCTAGCACAGTCCTTGGTGCAGCCCAATGATCTGATCAACTGAATTGGATGTCTGTGTATGACATCCCCTGACAGCTGTCTTCAGCTTCCTATAGTCTTTAGAAAGTGAATATCATGTTAGACATTTTCTTTTCCTTTTCAGCACTGGGAGTGAAGTCTTGACATACACTGTGTGACAGCTGATTGGAGGAAAGGCACACACCCCCACTCCCCATAGGCAGAAGGAAGGAAGGCATGTGCTGTAAATAGAGCAGCTCTCTGCTAATCTAGTCATAGCACCCACCCCGACACAAATTTCAGGCTGGTTTTATCCTGTTTGTCGAAGAACTTCAAGTTATCATGCTGATAACAGAAAAACGGGGCAGCAGAAAGAAACAGGACTTGGTGTGTTCACTTAATGTCTGATAACAAAAATCTCTGTCACCTGTTGCCAAGAGCGAAAAATACAGAATATCCTCCAGATGCATTCTTCAGTAATTAGAAAGTGTTTAGACCAATTCCCAGGTGCTGATTTTATGGCTTCAGAATTCTGTCAGGGATGTTATACACAAACATCCAATACAGGGGATCAGATCGTTGGGCTGCACCAAGTAATCGGGAACAAACGAGTAAGTGAAAAAAGTATGTATATTTAAGATAAAGACACACGTGCAAACCAAATAGCAAACCACAAACAAGTAATAAATGCAAGACACAGCAATACCCCGAAAACACCTAACTATCTAACTAATAATTATTATATATTCATAAGCACAGGAAACAAACATAAATAACCCAGGCAGGGACAAAGGCAAAAGGGGAATAGAAGGCAGGTATGAGGAAACAGACCATAATGGGAGCAGGCAGCAGCTACAGGGAACAGGTCTCAAGGACAGGGTACACGGAACAGAGTCCAGGACAAAAGCAGGAACAAAAGCAGGTTCAGGCAGGGACAAGGCTAGTAGATGGAATTCTGAAGCATTTGAGCCTTGGTTAAGGGCGGACTTATATAGTCCAGCAAACCCCCACAGGTGTGCATGATAGCTGGTTAATAGTCTTGGCAGGGAGACATCCGCTGGTAGCCACCAGAACTACATCTTTTGGTGCTGAGTGTACCAGTGCCACCAGCAGGTGAAACCAGTAATGGCACTGTTCCTGACAACAGCAGGTATACATGAAAAACTTATGTAGGGAGATTTCTTTCATCTCTGTGTATCATCTGAGGCTGTTCACTTCACGGGGTATATGTGAGGGTTTACATCCACTTCAATGCATTCCCTGCATTAAGCTAAAAAATGTTTTGCTATTTGCAATGCCCATCCCCCAAAAATGTATCCTGTATTTATCCAGTGCTGTGCCCAGTTACCTGTCTTCTCTCCTCTTTCTTTTCTAAGAGGAGGATTAGGTGCGGCTGGAGCCATTGGTTGGTTCCTGCTGCCTGTCAGTCAAATCATATATATATATATATATATATATATATATATATATATATATATATATATATATATATTATACATAAATAATAGTGTGCTTCTGGTTACTATGCAAGAAATAAAATCTAAAAATATATCAATGTACAAACAGTGAATTGAATAGTCCATAAAGTTCTATATAGACATGTGCACACTGAAATATTTAGTTTCGGAATTTCTTTTTTGTCCGAAAAATACATTTATTTAGTTACTCCCGAAATTCCTTTTTAATTATTTAGTTAAAAATTGCATTCGTCTGAAAATCCAAATGAATTAAGGTCGAATCTGTCATTGACGGCTTATGGTGTTTGTCGAATGTTCAAAGAAGATTCAACGGGGAAGCTAAACTGTATGACTCTGTATAGTTTAGCTGCTCCGTCTTCTTAGAACTTTCGACAGATACCATAAGCCAAAGATTTGACGTTTGTATGTTTTTCGCTGCTTTGTCAAATCTCTGTTGTTCATGTTGAATGTATATAGTTCAAGCAGAAAATGGACTGGTGATAGTGATCACTGATCAGACAGGTAGCAAGACAGGGTATATAGAATCTATATAGAATCTCAATCTATACTATAGAGTCTATAATAATAAATCCCCCCGCCCCCATAACACAGGCAGCCTCTAATGCCCCGTACACACGAGCGGACTTTTCAACATCCAAAGTCCGAAGGACCGAGTCCGTCAGACTATCCGATCGTGTGTGGGCTGCAACAGACTTTTGATTCGCCAAAGTCTGACGGACTTTAGAAATGAAGCATGCTTCAAATTTTCCCGAAGGAACTCCGCCGGACCCGGTCCCCTTCGAAAACTCCGCTCGTGTGTATGCTACTCCGACGGACTAAAACCGACGCTAGGGCAGCTATTGGCTACTGGCTATGAACTTCCTTATTCGAGTCGGGTCGTACGTCATCACGTTCGAATCCGTCGGAGTTTAGTGTGATCGTGTGTCGCCAAGTCCGTTCGGCCGAAAAGTCTGTCAGAACTCCGTCGGAACTCCGGCGGAACTCCGGCGGAACTCCTTTGGAAGTCTGTCGGACATAAGTCCTCTCGTGTGTACGGGGCATTAGGCTATCACAACACTAGCAACGCTAGTATCACTATCAAGTTCACAACACTAACACAATAGCAGCAGATTATTATGAAAAAGTTAAGTTGAACTGTAGCTTGCTTCACTATTGTTCTGCTGCTGTGCTTATGCTTAATTGCTTAATAATTCAGGTTCTCTGACAAACGGACCAGCTAAGATTGACTGTCTTCTGAAATGATTCAGTGTGTGTCTCTCTCTGCTAGCAATCGTAAGTGAAAGTAAGTTGGCTGTACGTGTGTACTTAGTTCTAGCTATTTTACTGCTCCTCCTCTTTGGTTACAATCAGCCAATAACATTCATCATCATCATTTTTATTTTTCCTCCCCCACCCAATTCCAGCAGCGATCTTTTCTCTCTATGTAGAATAATCCTGGACTAATAGAGTTAAGGTTAGGCACATTCGACCACAGGTTCGATAGACACAGATTGTTATTTTCAGTGTCATGTCGAATCTCCTATCTATATCGAACTGTTGTCACAACGAAAATGAAAATAAAGCATTTGTTTATGTCAGATCTTTCATTTTTCGGATTCTGCACTTCCATTATTGTTTGTTAAAACAATAACGAAAATACCTGAAATTCGGACAGAAACGAATGCACATGTCTAGTTCTATATGGTCCATGTGCCAATAGCAATGAAAGCATATAGTGGAATGAAAGTGTATCCAATTCTCCTCAAGATAATGATATATCCCACCCAGTGGCAAACCATGTGATTTTTTAAGGAATTCCACCATATACACATGCCCTCCACTGTAATCAAGCCTCTTACCAGATGGTTGTGATCCCCAATTACAGAGATCAATCACACATGAGAAATAATAGACCCATACAGATGTCTCTAAATGGGATCAGTATGGTCCATTGGGTTTTAACATATGTTATTCTTAAATACCAATGCCACAACTTTGGAACATGATCGGGGACAATAAAAAACATCCAAACAGCATGGAGCCTCGCCAACAACCGGCATCGGAGAGTGTGATACTGTCACACTCTCGTGGCCCCACCCAATGTGTTTTGTGTCACAGTGCATTATCAGGGAAACAGGAGCAGTCAAGTCCTATCAGCATAGAGTGGGGGGGGGTAGGCCGAGCCACGCTGTGTGTGTCTATGGATACACACAGCCCGGCTTAAAAGCAAGCCCGGACGTCTGCCCTTAAATCAAGCCGCTTGCTATGGGGGCAGACACAGAAGAGGAGGAGCCCAGATCACTGCCAGGGGATCCCAGAAAAGGAAGTTTGGCCCTGCTCTGTGTAGTAGAATTGCCTCTCTTGGTGGCAATCTGAGGTTGTGTAAGTTTTTTAACCCCATGTTAGGTTATAAATAAACAATCCTAAAGATGTAAAATGTAAAACAAGTGCTGTATCCTTTAATTTCCAGCAAAATAGGGATCAGCCAATAGCTTGGCACTAAAGATTAAACCAATGCTCTGGTCATAATCCAAAAGACCTGGAGTTTTGTTTTTGTTTTTTTATTCTACATGCAGTAATTTTTATGTAATTTATTTTTGTTTTGTTTTTAGAAAAGGGAGTTTTTTTAAAGGCTCTGGGAAATAGATTCTTATGACAACAAATTAGACAATTAGCTAGTCTCTCCCTTAATTAGATGTTTTAATTAATTATGTTGTTCTGTTTGAATAAATGAGGGAATAACTTGTAATTCTGGTTAGATTGAGGAGGTAGAAAGTCAGTGCATGTTAACTGATTTCTCTATGATGCAAAGGTTAATGGTTAGGTAAGATTAGTCTGTTCTAAGTAAACATAATACAATAAAAGGGAATCGGTAAAAAAGCATTATTCACCATTTTGTGGATACGTTATTGCTGTTTTATAGCCCAAAAAGAATCCCTCAGTGCTAGAGATAAACCCATACCCATCAGAGATATGCTTGCTTCTAGGACATCTGTGCTCATCTACACAATGGGCAAACAGACCAATCTTTTAAATGATATGTATGTAGATGTAAGTTAGGGTTCCTCTTTATTTAATTAGCGCTCCCTCTATAGGTGGGCTTTTGGGATTAGCCCTGCTCTCTGCCTTTATCTAAGAAGGAGGAGCCTTGCTGGGTCTCTTGGGATGTCAACAGCTGTAGAGAAAAGATGTCCCTGTGAGCTAGGAGAGCTCCCCTTGATGCCTTGGGATCAGAGCAGGCCTAAGGCCTGGATTGACTAGCACCATGTAAAATAAGTACCGTATATACTCGAGTATAGGCCGACCCGAATATAAGCCGAGGCCCCCAATTTACCCCCAAAAAAACTGGCAAACTTATTGACTCGTGTATAAGCCGAGGGTGAGACATGCCTGTCCATCCCTGTGTGTGTGTCCGTCCATCCCTGTGTGTCCGTCCATCCCTGTGTGTCCGTCCATCCCTGTGTGTCCGTCCATCCCTGTGTGTCCGTCCATCCATCCCTGTGTGTGTGTGTGTCCATCCATCCATCCATCCCTGTGTGTGTGTGTCTCCATCCATCCATCCATCCATCCCTGTGTGTGTGTGTCTCCATCCATCCATCCATCCATCCCTGTGTGTGTGTGTCTCCATCCATCCATCCATCCATCCATCCCTGTGTGTGTGTGTCTCCATCCATCCATCCATCCCTGTGTGTGTCTCCATCCATGTGTGTGTGTGTGTGTGTGTGTGTGTGTGTGTGTGTGTGTGTGTGTGTGTGTGTGTGTGTGTGTGTGTGTGTCCAGCCTACCTTTGTCCCGAGCCTCCGTCCCGTGCCTTGCCTCCTTGCCTCCGTCCCGTGCCGTGCCTTGCCTCCTTGCATCCGTCCCGTGTCATGCCTTGCCTTGCCCCCGTCCCGTCCCGTCCCGTGCCGTGCCGTCCCGTGCCCTCTTCGTCGGCGGCCATTGTAAAGTTCAAAAGCTGCGCCGCCGCCTTCGCCTGTGATAGGCGGAACACTGAATTTCCCAGCAGCCTGTGTTCCGCCTATCACAGACGTCGTATCATCCTCGTCCGTAGTACGAGGATGATACGATGTCCGTGATAGGCGGAACACAGGCTGCTGGGAAATTCAGTGTTCCGCCTATCACAGGCGAAGGCGGAGCCGGAGGCGCGGCTTTTGAATAGAATGGCCGCTGTCTGTCTGCTCGACACGCTGATCGAGCGGGCAGACAGCGATGACTCGAGTATAAGCCGAGGGGGGCACTTTCAGCCTCAAAAAAGAGGCTGAAAATCTCGGCTTATACTCGAGTATATACGGTAAGTAACACCACCGCACCCCTTCTGAGTAATAGTGGAACAGTTATCACAATAGATGAAAGACAGTAACCAATAATTTGGAAATTGAAATGTTAATGTTTTGCATTTAATGCCATTTTGCTGGACAGTTGGGAATGTACTCATACCAAAGAAATACCAATATTGTGGACTGTTATATTTTATTCGTTTTTAACCCCTTCACATCTAAGGGTAAAACATATCTAAAAACCTAAGCCCAATTTAGCAGCTTTGACATGTGTTAGTAAAACTGTACATCTCGTTACAACTTCTTTGTGTGTCCAGGCGGGTTATACCTTGTTTTTTTCAAGACCAAGTGGGCTTTCTTTTGGTGGTAAATTGTAATGGATATCTCCTGATTTTTTTTTTTTTATGAAGGGAAAACTGACCCAAAATAGTAAAAAAATAATATATATTTTTTAAATGTAGCTGTATATCTCTTGGTATTGTTGTTATATTATAATTTACCACCAAAGAACAACCAAAAATGAATTCTCTGCTCCTGATGATTGCAGTGATATCACATATGTGTATGTTATGTATGTATGTCTTGTTATATTTCCTCCTTCACGGTCCGCCCCCATGACTTCACCATTAATAACAACAATACAACCATTGGTCCCTCCACACATGCCAGGGTCCTGGGTGTAATTCTTGACTCTGACCTCTCCTTCTGCCCCCATATCCAATCACTGGCTAAATCCTGCTGCTAGGGATGAGCTTGGTGTTCGAGTCGAATGCATGTTTGACTCAAACACTGGCTGTTCGCCCATTCGGCGAAGCCAGAACTCTGTGGGCAGTTTGCGCCATATTCGTGTGGCGCTCATTGCCCACAATGCACTGCGCCATCGCAGTGCATTGCTGGCTCATGATTGGCCAAGCAAGCACTGTGACCCTGCATGCTATGCCAATCACAGCGCCGGCAGCGAGGAGAGACATAATTGGCCACAGGCAGGATGCCTGTGGCCAATTATAGCTCAGGGGGTTTAGTACATGCCCCACACTATATAAGGCCGCCAGCGCGGTGGCTTTGTGTAGTGTGTTTCGGCGTTCAGGGAGAGAGCAGGATAGGCAGGGACAGTGTGTTCTTTTCTTGTGAACCTAACGCTGTTAAAGTGGGCGTTGTATGCCTCCAGCACAGTATACACCGGAAGCTACCCTTTATTGCTGGTTTTCTGCAATGCAGGCATCTGCAGGAGTTAAAGTGGGTGTTGTGTGCCTCCAGCACAGTATGCACCTGAAGATACCCTTTATTGCTGGTGTTCTGTAATATAGGCATCTGTAGCAGTTAAATTAGGTGTTGTGTGCCTCCAGCACAGTAAAAAACCTGAAGCTACCCCTTATTGCTGGTGTTCTGTAATACAGGCATCTGCAGCAGTTAAATTGGGTGTTGTGTGCCTCCAGCACAGTATACACCTGAAGATACCGTTTATTGCTGGTATTCTGTAATACAGGCATCTGCAGCAGTTAAAGTGGGTGTTGTGTGCCTCCAGCACAATATACACCTGAAGCTACCCTTTATTGCTGGTGTTCTGTAATACAGGCATCTGCAGCAGTTAAATTGGGTGTTGTGTGCCTCCAGCACAATATACACCCGAAGCTACCCTTTATTACTGGTGTCCTGTAATACAGGCATCTGCCCATCTCCCTGCAGGCCATTACTATGTCTGGAAGGCCAACAAGGAGAGGCAAACAGTCACAAGCCAATAAAAGAGGGTAAGCAGGCTCTGTGTCTAGAGACAACAGTGCTGGTCGTGGACACGGTGCATCATCATCAGCACGTGGCCATGGGACACGCTTGTCCTTATTTTCGGCAGCTGGACGCATTGAGCCGAATCATGCCGAAGACTTGGTAGAGTGGATGACCAAGCCCTCCTCATCCTCCTCATCCTCTCTCATCCAGGCTCAGGGTACTAGCAAAGCAGCTGCCAATGCGTCCTCTTCCCTCGTCTCAATGTCATCAGTCACTCCTTCCCTAGACTCACCATGTCCTCCTGAGGAGTCCCCCGAACTGTTTGAGCACAGTGTTGGGTACATGCTCCAGGAGGATGCCCAGCGCTTTGAAGGCTATGATGAGGATACCCAGCAAGAGGAAGGCAGTAGCGTGAGCGCAGAGAGAGGGGATGCTCAAGAAGGACAGCAATCTGGCAGTCATGTTCCATCAGCTGCAGCATACTGTCAGGTTTGTTCCAGTGATCAAGAGGGAGGGGATGATGAGGTCACTGACTCCATGTGGGTGCCTGATAGGAGAGAGGAGGAGGAGGGAGGAGGAGGCAGGATGCCCTCCGTGGGCCAGCTTAGGGGCAGCACACCGACCAAATCACACCGCAGAGCTCCGCCTGTGCAGGGTGCTGCCTCTGCGCGTTATTCCAAAAGTTCTTTGGTGTGGGCCTTTTTTGAGACCAGTGCATCAGATCGCACCGCTGCTATCTGCAACATATGTCTCAAGTGTATCTCGCATGGCCAAAACATCAGCCGCTTGGGCACCAAATGCTGGACCAGACATATGTTGACCTGCCATGCAGCTCATTGGCAAGCGTACCTTAAAGACCCACACCAAAGAACAAAGCAGACCTCTCTTTGCTGCTCATCAGCTGGGATCTCCAACCCCACTAGACCTTCAGTCCTCTCTGAAACCTGCACTGAGGGGAATGAAGGAGTAGAATTAGGTGTGTCACAGCCAAGTACTTGCGGGCACTCTGCTAGCAGTACACTGACGTCTGATTGTACCAGGAAAATTTCCCTGCCCCAGCTGCTGGAGTGTCAAAAGAAGTTCACTCCCAGCCATCCACATGCCCAGCGGTTGAATGTTAGCTTGGCTAAATTGCTAGCACTTCAGCCGCTGCCTTTTCATTTGGTAGACTTGGCCCCCTTCCGTGAGTTTGTGCAATGTGCGGTTGTCAGGCGTGGCTTAGCCCTTCCTCCTCTGGGCTGGCCGCTCAGCTGTCGGCTATTTGCCAGCTCTCTTCTCTCTCCACAGTTACCAGCTGTTCCCGTTGATGCTCGTCTGGCCTGCCTATTTAAAGTCTAGCAGCTCATTTCTCCATTGCCTTCACGTTTGGTCACATCACTAGGAACCATCTCCTACTGTTGTTTCAAGACTGGCTTGCAACATGCCTCCTGGCTTCCATCCTGCTTGCAGTTGCTCTCCCTGGATCCCTGACTTCTGGACTGGCTGATTACCCGATCTGGTTTATGAACTTTGGACTGGCTGACTACTCGATCTGGCTATTGGACTCTGGCTTGCTTGACTACGCTTTTCCCTATTTACCTTTTTATTTTTATTAATAAACAAGTGTGATTTGATTATACTTCTGTCTCTGTCTGTTTCATGGTTCCTGACAGCGGTTCCTCAGTGGCAGGTCCCCAAACGCCACTTTTTCTCATGGAAGGCGATTTCGGCTCTCTACCGGCATGTGGAAGGCAATGTCCATGCCTCGCTGGACAGGGCAGTCAGTGGTAAGGTGCATATTACCGCTGACTCATGGTCCAGCAGTCATGGACAGGGATGTTGCCTATCTTTCACGGCCCATTGGGTCTCTCTTCTGGCAGCTGGGAAGGATGCAGGACAAGGTGCAGTAGTGTTGGAGGTTGTTCAGCCACCACACCTCCAAAATGCTACTACTGGTTGTGACACACCTCTCTCCTCCACCCCCTCCTCTTCTTCTTCTTCTATGACCTCTTCCAGTGCTTTGTTCTCGGAACCAGCGGTGCTCCGTAGGCGTTCAAGGGGCTACGCAAGTACGCAGACAAAAAGATGCCATGCCGTGCTTGCGCTGGTTTGTTTGGGGGACAGGAGCCACACTGGTGCAGATATTTTGTCAGTGCTGTAGGGGCAGGCCGAGAGGTGATGGACGCCACGCCAGGTTAAGCCAGGAATGGTGGTTTGTGACAATGGCACCAACCTCCTCTCCACCCTCTGACAGGGACAACTGACCCATGTGCTCTGTGTGGCTAACGTCCTTAACCTGGTGGTGCAGCAGTTTTTGGGCAGGTACCCGGGCTTAAAGTCTGTGTGCATTTCCGCCGATCATTTAATGCCAGTGCTTGGCTGGCTGAGCTCCAAAAGGAGTTGAACCTGCCCAAGAACCGCCTTATATGTGACATGCCCACCAGGTGGAACTCAACGTTGGCCATGCTGCAGCGGCTGCACACGCAGCAGAGGGCCATCAATGAATACCTGTGTGACTATGGCACCAGGACAGGGTCAGGGGAGCTTGTTTTTTTTTCCCCACGCCAATGGGGCATGATCAGAGATGCATGCACTGTCCTGTCACCATTTGAGGAGGTCACAAGGATGGTGAGCAGTGACCATGCATGCATCAGTGACACTGTACCTCTTGTCCACCTGTTGGAGCATACACTGCGTTGAATAATGGACAGGGCATTTGAGGCAGAACAGCCACCCACCCATCACACAGGAAGAGCAGGAGGAGGAGAAAGAGGAGGAGGAGGGTTGTGTCAGCATGGAGGTGGAGCCTGGCACGCAGCATCAGCAGCAGCAGTCTTTTAGGGATGATTTACAGTCCCAAGAAACCCGTGGACTTGTACGTGGCTGGGATGAGGTGGCTGCGGATCATGTTGTCCTTAGTGACCCAGAGGACTCCGGACCGAATGCCTCAGCTAACCTACGCTGTATGGCCTCCCTGACCCTGCAAAGCCTGCGGAAGGATCCTCGTATTCTTTGAATCAAGATGAGGGACCATTACTGGCTGGCCACTCTTCTTGATCCATGGTACAAGGTTAAGGTTGTGGACCTTATCTTGCCATCGCAGAGATAGAGAAAGGTCTGTGCGTTCCTAGAGACTGGGAGGTTACAAACTCCTGATCCTGGACAACGTGTTGCTGAGGCATCGGTCAGAAGGAGCGAAGGAGAAGGTGACCATCTGACCGATGTGTTCAGACATTTTTTTAGTCCGCAGCCCCAAGGTATTATCGGCTCCAGCAACCATCGCCAGCGTCTGATTTACATGGTGCATGAATACCTAGGGGCAAGGTCAGACTTGGACACCTTTCCAACCGAAAATCCTCTGGCTTACTGGGTCTTGAGGATGGATCAGTGGCCAGAGCTTGCACAGTATGCAATTGAGCTACTGGCCTGTCCTGCATCTAGCGTTCTTTCGAAATGCGTCTGTCCACCGACTCGGTTGATAGACTGACATTCATAAAGATGAATCAGTCTTGGATCACCACCAGCTACCAAGCACCTGAAGCTGATGTAACCAAATAATTTTTTTTCTAATGTCACATCCTTTCAGGACTGTCTATGCTGATGCTGAGTGACTGTCCTGTTATGTTGACTGACTATCCTCTTCCTCCTCAATGATCCTGCTGGAAGAACATTTTTGGTTCTGGGTGATGCCACCAGTGGCCCAATTTTTCAGCCCCTGTTTAACAGGGGCATGTAATTAAAATTTTTGATGCAATGCTTTGCAGCAGGGCTCATTCCTGCACTCCAACTAGAGTATCAGGCACTGGTGCTGGTGCCACGATACTGCAACCTCTCCCAAAGGCCCAATTTTTCAGCCCCTGTTTAACAGGGGCATGTAATTACAATTCTTGATATAATATTTCACAGCAGGGCCCCTTCCTGTGCCCACCAGGAGTCACTGTGAGGACTTATAGTGTTGTGGCACCAGCACCACCACCACAACCACCAAAGGCCCAGTTTTTTACCACTGTTCAACAATGGCATGTAATTACAATTCTTGATATAATCGTTCACAGCAGGGCGCTCCAGCGCCAACCAAGAAGTCACTTTGAGGGCTTACAGTGTTTGGAACACCAACACCTTAGGCCCACATTTCTGCAGAGCATATAGGGGAAGGCCCCTACTTTCAAACATCCAACTTACAAATGTCTCCTACTTGCAAACGGACGGAGACAACAGGAAGGGAGATGAACAAAGGCGGACGGAAAAAAAAATATTCAGGGGTGATAACCCTTCCCCATGTTTTCCAAAAAGCTCAAAAATAGATTTTTTGACTGGAGCTACACTTTAACCACTTTCAGACCGGACCATTTTGCTGGTCAATGACCAGAGGTCTTTTTACAATTTGGCACTGCGCTGCTTTAACTGGTAATTGCGCGGTCATGCAATGTTGTACCCGAACAAAATTTGCGTCCTTTTTTTCCCACAAATAGAGCTTTCTTTTAAAGGTATTTGACTGACTCTGCGATTTTTATTTTTTGCGATATAAACGTAAAAAGACCGCAAATTTTGAAAAAAAATGATATTTTCTACTTTTTGTTATTAGAAAAATCCAATAAACTCAATTTTAGTCATACATTTAGGCCAAAATGTATTCAGCCACATGTCTTTGGTAAAAAAAAAGTCAATAACTGTATATTTATTGATTTGCGCAAAAGTTGTCACATCTACAAACTAAGGTACGTTTTCTGGAATTTACGCAGCTTTTAGTTTATGACTGCCTATCTCATTTCTTGAGGTGCTAAAATGGCAGGGCAGTACAAAACCCCCCCAAATGACCCCATTTTGGAAAGTAGACACCCTAAGGAAATTGATAAGAGGCATGTTGAGCCCATTGAATATTTTTTTTTTGCCTCAAGCGATTGAATAATGACAAAAAAATATATAAAAAAAGTAATTTCACTCCTCACTACCTATCACAGTTTTGAAGGCCATAAAATGCCAAGATGGCACAAAACACCCACAAATGACCCCATTTTAGAAAGTAGACACCCCAAGCTATTTGCTGAGAGGCATGTTGAGTCCATGGAATATTTTATATTTTTCCACAAGTTGCGGGAAAATTACAAACTTTTTTTTTTTTTTTTTCAAAGTTGTCACTAAATGATATATTGCTCACACATGCTATGGGCATATGTGAAATGACACCCCAAAATACATTCTGCTGCTTCTCCTGAGTACGGGGATACCACATATGTGGGGCTTTTTGGGAGCCTAGCCGCGTACGGGGCCCCGAAAACCAAGCACCGCCTTCAGGCTTTCTAAGGGCGTAAATTTTTGACTTCACTCCTCACTACCTATTACAGTTTTGAAGGCCATAAAATGCCAAGATGGCACAAAACCCCCACAAATGACCCCATTTTAGAAAGTAGACACCCCAAGCTATTTGCTGAGAGGCATGTTGAGTCCATGGAATATTTTATATTTTGCCACAAGTTGCGGGAATATTACAAACTTTTTTTTTTTTTTTTCACAAAGTTGTCACTAAATGATATATTGCTCACACATGCCATGGGCATATGTGAAATGGCACCCCAAAATAAATTCTGCTACTTCTCCTGAGTACGGGGATACCACATGTGTGGGATTTTTTGGGAGCCTAGCCGCGTACGGGGCCCCGAAAACCAAGCACTGCCTTCAGGATTTCTAAGGGTGTAAATTTTAGATTTTACTCCTCACTACCTATCGCAGTTTTGAAGGCCATAAAATGCCAAGATGGCACAAACCCCCCCCCCCCCCAAATGACCCCATTTTGGAAAGTAGACACCCCTAAATTTAGGGGTACACTAGTGAGACTCACAGGTAAAAAAGCACCTAGGCTGTCAGCGACTGTATCAAAACGCTACAAAAAAAAACTGTAATGCCCCGTACACACGAGAGGACTTAAGTCCGACAGACTTCCAAAGGAGTTCCGTCGGAGTTCTGCTGGAATTCCGACGGAGTTCTGACAGACTTTTCGGCTGAACGGACTTGGCCACACACAATCACACTAAACTCCGACGGATTCGAACGTGATGACGTACGACCCGACTCGAATAAGGAAGTTCATAGCCAGTAGCCAATAGCTGCCCTAGCGTCGGTTTTAGTCCGTCGGAGTAGCATACACACGAGCGGAGTTTTCGAAGGGGACCGGGTCCGGCGGAGTTCCTTCGGGAAAATTTGAAGCATGTTCCATATTCTAAAGTCCGTCAGACTTTGGGGAATCAAAAGTCCGTTGCAGCCCACACACGATCGGATAGTCTGACGGACTCGGTCCTTCGGACTTTGGATGTTGAAAAGTCCGCTCGTGTGTACGCGGCATTAGCGATCGCAGGGATCAGGCCTGACTCTGCGAACGCTGCAGTTATGTGTGTTGTGTTTTGTAAGTGACAGTGATCGATCGATACTGCACTTAGGTGGGCTGGGCTGGTATTGGCAGAGGGGCTAAACGCAGGTGCTAGCAGGTATCTGGGCTGATCCCACTAACAATGCGTTTTGGGAAACCTAAACTGCTGGCGACGCTAATATAGATCTGATCAGATACTATATTACTAAGGGAGGTGTATGCTTTGTGCGTGGGTGTTAGCGGTACTGGCACTAACCTGACGCTGCCTGGGGCGACGCAGACCTTATCTGACCCTAAAACTTATATCACCCACCGGGTGATCAGGGGGTTAAACCTTTATTAGGTAATAAATGGCGGGTGCCCTGAAACTATAAAAATATAACTAACCAACCAGCGTCACCTGTAACAGTTATATGGTGATCACTGGTGAAAGGGTTAACTAGGGGGCAATCAGGGGGCTTTATGCGGTAGTATATGGGGGTCCCTGGCGCTATAAAAAGCTGCAGCGAACCTAAATACCTACCTGCCTAACTAGCGTCACCTGTGACACTAATACAGCGATCAGAAAAACGATCGCTTATTAGGCTGGGTTCACACTGGAGCGATGCGGGAACGCCACAAATCCGCGGCGGGTTCCCGCATCACACTGCCCTATGCGAACTGCTGGGAGTGTCAGTGAAATGTTAATGACACCCCCAGATCAGTTCGCATATCGCAGTGCGATCTGCAAACTCGGACAGGAATCAGATCGCATGGTGTGAACACCCATGGGATCCGATTCTGCTGCGGACCAAAAAGAGGGTCCCGTGCGAGTTTGCGGCGGGTGCGATGCGAATTCAGCCATACTATCTGTATGGCTGAACTCGAATCGCACAGAGATCGGATGTGATTTGCACTGCAGTGCGGTGCGAATCACATCCGTTCTCATAAACCGCTGCAATGTGAACCCAGCCTTAGTGACACTGGCGACGGGGGGTGATCACGGGGTTAAACCTTTATTGGGGGGGTTAGGGTGGTACCCTAGAACTAAAGGGGGCTAACCCTAACTGCCCTAACAGTTATTACAGTCACAAATGACACCAATGCAAAAAAAAAAATATGCATTTGGTGTCATTGTGACTGCGGGTGCAGGGGTGATTGGGGGGGTGATCGGGGGGTGAAGGGGGAGTGAGAGTGTGCCTGGCATGTTCTACTGTGTAGTGTAGTGTTTGTGCAACTCACCGATCCTCTCTCCTCGGTGCCGGAACGAAAAATACCGACACGGGGGAGAGAT
The DNA here is from genome assembly GCF_037356315.1 of Lithobates pipiens. NCBI lineage: Eukaryota > Metazoa > Chordata > Amphibia > Anura > Ranidae > Lithobates > Lithobates pipiens. The sequence continues at coordinate 446,370,384 of NW_027507903.1, forward strand.
TACATCACTTCCTCTGCCTGTGTTTACATTACAGGAGAGGAAGTGATGTCACGCTGCACTTCCATTCGTCAGGAGCGATCGCGAGGGGGTGGCCATGAACGAATGGCCGCCCCCTCATCCCGGATCGCTCCTGAACGGATTCTGACCCGATCGGGCCCCCCACCCGCGGGAAGGCAGGGACGTACATGTACGCCCATATGCCTGCCCGTGCCATTCTGTCGACGTACATCGTCGTGCGGCGGTCGGCAACTGGTTAAAAATTTACCAGTTCAAAATTACAAACAGATTCTACTTAACACAACAAACCTACACAGTCCCTGTCTTTTTTGCACTACCTGTATACTGCTGTTCTGAGTATATATGGCCTGGGGTCCCCACGCCTTTCCTTTTTTTAATTTTGTGTACAGGGTTCCCCTTAATATCCGTACAAAACCCAAAGGGGCTGGTAGTGGGCAGGGGGGGCTACCCATGCCATTTTATTCTCAATGATTTTCATCCATATTGCTGGAACCAGATATTACATTAAAACCGCAAGCAGTTTTAAATGACTTGTAATTTTGTGCAGGGACTGTTCTAAACACGGGAAACACGTGCCACTTCACAGGCATACTATAGACACTCCCCAGGCACGATATGTAAAGGAATATTTTACTTTTTTTTTTTATTTTAATCGTCATTAAAATCAGTGCTCCCAAAAAAACTGCTGTTTAAAAAAAATTAAAAATGGCATTGACCCATGTCCCCTGGGGCAGGAGCCGGGTCCCCAAACCCTTTTTAGGACAATATCTTGCATATTAGCCATTAAAATTAGCACTTTTTATTTTGAACGTTCGAGTCCCATAGACTGCTGCCTTAACCTCCGCAACATCTCCAGAATTCGACCCTTCCTGACTAATGACACCACAAAGCAACTTATTCACTCCTTGTTTATTTCTCACCTTGACTACTGCAACTCTCTCCTTAATGGCCTACCCTTAAGCAGGCTATGCCCCCTTCAGTATATTATGAATTTTACTGCTAGACTAATACACCTCGCTAACCGATCCGTGACTGCTGCTCCTCTCTGCCAATCCCTTCACTGGCTTCCCCTACCCCACTGTGTAAAATTCAAAATACTAACCATAACATACAAGGCCATCCACAAAATCCCCCCCCCAGCTACATCACCAACCTCATCAGCAGATATTGGCCAAATCACCCCCTCCACTCCTCCCAGGACCTCCTGCTGTCTAGCTCCCTTGTTACCTCCTCCCATGCTCGCCTTCATGCTCGCCTCCATGACTTCTCCAGAGCCTCTCTCCCATCCTCTGGAACTCCCTGCCCTGGTATATCTGCCCTTAACCTGTCCACCTTTAGGAGATCCCTGAAAACTCACTTATTCAGGGAAGCCTATCCCACACCCACCTAACAACTGTCCCCCAGCCACCTCCTTCATATCATTCTCTGCAGCTATTACCTTTTATACCACCACCCCCACCACCCCCTCCCTTTAGAATATAACCTTTTGTATTGAACTGTACTGTAATTGTGTTGTACCCCCTATACACTGTAAAGCGCTGCGTAAACTGTTGGTGCTATATAAATTGTGTATAATAATAATAAAAATGTTAGTTGTTGTTTGTACCCATAGTACAACCCAGAAAGAATGGTGTGCGTTTTGATTTTTTTTTTATCCTTCCTAAAACACACTGACACTAACTCTAACCGACGCTGATACCAATTAGTTTTATTTTTTTATTTATATTTATTATTTATATAATTTATATTTATTATTTATATTTTTGTTTCAATATTTTTATTGATTTAAAGAAAAAATATAGACAATCAGTACAGAATGAGAAATGTCCTTTGGTTGCCATAAGTGAAATAACAGTACAATGTTGGTGTGATATCAAGTAAGATTGACCAAAAAGAATAAATTGTATGGGATTAAACACATTGGAGGTGTCATAGCAACAGAATACCTAATATTACTACGTTTCAAGAGTCTCGAGATGGACTACCATGGAGAAAAATTGGTCAGTGAGACTACTTATTGTCCCTGAAGGTATACCAAATGGTAAAATATGCCACAAAAAAAGTATAACATCCAAATTATTGTCCATAACAACATAGCGAAGTCCAGGCCCAATAAAATTAGGAGGCCTGCTCCCTTGGAAAAAAATTAGTACTAGTGCACAAGGGTCGCATACATCCATCATAAGAGACAACCTAATAATTGACCAGAGAGTCTGGGAAAGGTTCCTGAAACTCTGAGGTAACTGTAGTCAGTAAGGAATTAGTGGAGGAAAGCATGGATAGAAAGGAAGAGAAGCAATGAGAGGTGAAGATGGAATATAAAAGGGGAATATACCTGTGAGGGAGACAGCTTTCAATGTCAAGATACAATAAAATAGAAAGATATATGGCGGATTAAAGGGCAGGATATATTTTTGCAAGATGTGCGGGTACCAGCGGGAAATGATTTTTAAATTAGCTTCTATCAGAGATAAATTTTAAATACCCTTAAAGGAATGCTTGAAACGGAGGTGCCATTTATCTATATCCCAGTCAAAATCAAGGTCTTGTGCCCATCCTAGCATATAAGAGGTTTTATCCTTGGTCTCTACCAAGGCCGAATAGATCAAAGAAATACTAGACATGTGCACTGCCCAAAAATTTCATTTTTGTTTTAGTTGTTTTTTTCAAAAAATTTAAAAAATTTGGAATTCGAAAATTTGTAAATTCATAAATTCGAAAATGTTATATTTTTAAAATTTGAAAATCCGAAACTAAGAAAGGAAAATCTGAAAATTAGAATGAAAATACAACAATTCTAAGTAATAGCTTATAATAGCTAACTAACTAATAATAACTAACTATTAAATTATAGGTATTGGAATTTCCTTTCAAATTTGGCTATTAGTGAATGTGTAAATTTGTCTAAAGTTACAAATTATCTGAAATAAAGAATGCCTTATCTAAACCTATGGAACAAAACTAAATAATAATAAATAATAATAAAAATAATACATTTTTATTATTTTATTTTTTTCTCAATACATTTTTATTAAAGTATATAAAAAAATATACAAGTTTTTCCATAGACAGAGTATAAACAGTGTATACACAATGTTACTTAACAAATACACAGCATTTGTTCATGCTCAGATGGCCTATACAGCCTTGTTGAATCTATCCAGTATAGTTCAAATCGTGATGAAACTTCAAACAAAGCATAGAAAAATAATAACATTACCCCCGCCTCCAACGCTTTAATGATGTAAGAGCTGGGCATCCTCTGACCCCCCCCACCCCAACTGGGAACACACTGTGAAGGGCCAAGAGAACCTCCCACCTCCCCGATTGCCATTAGCGTTTGTTGGATGTGGAAGACCTTGTTGCTGAAAACCGTCAATATCTTCAATTTTGTATTGAAATAGGGGACAAATGCAGTACAATTCGAACCAAATTCAATATAGAATTGTAAAAGTAAGATGCAAAAGAGAAACAAAAACATAGAAAAGGAAAATTCAAAATAAAAGTACACAGTCTATTGCGTCCGTTGGTGTTTATTTAAATCGCCACTATTACTCAAATATACAAAAGCCCATTTAGGGGTGTTGCCTCAATCAGTCCACGGTTTCCACTGTCCCTGTGTTTTCGGATATTTGCCTTGGGATGAGGCAAATAGAATTTCATACGTTGCATGGATGTTGGTGGTAGCTAATATTTCTCCCAGCTCTAGGGGTTCATGATCCCTCCAATGTCTCATGATCACCAGCCTGGTGCTCAGTAAGATGTGGGTAGTTATTACTCTTGCTCTTTTGGGTAGTGCCCTTAGATAAGTCAAGTGAGAGAATGGCCATACCAGGGTGTTTCGGTATTTGTATCTGTAATATGTTCTCAATCGTATGGAACACTTTATCCCAGAGTATTTGAATGCTAGTGCATTCCCATAAAATGTGAAAGAGTGTACCTACGCATCCGCATTGCCTCCAACACAGCGGAGATGTTCGGTTATCAAACTTGGACACTCTATACGGGGTCAAATACCACCTCAGGAGTATTTTTTGTGTTAATTCCCATAAGTTGATGCACATGGAGGCCGAGTACGTGGATTGAAGTGCCTGTTGCCATTTGTCTGACGAGTATTGGGTTCCCCAGTACCGTTCCCAGGCTATAATGTTAGAGTTTTTGGTGAACAATAATTTACCATTTAATGAGGTGTAGAACAGGGAAATTCCTTTAATGTTAGTGGTTGTATTATTCAGGTAGAGGAAAATCTTCCACGGTAACTGAATTGAGATAAGGGAGTTATCTTTGAGAAAGTGTTGTATTTGGGTATACCTGTAGAGGTCAGATCCTTTAAGCGATCTGAATGTTTTCACAGAAGGTCCTATGGTGAGATCAGCGATATTCTTAATCCCCTTTCTGACCCAATGTATCACCTGAAGATCAGGTATAATCTCTGAGAGGCATGCAAGAGGTATCTGAATTGAGGACAATGGCGTATCAATAGGGGGAGTATCGAGTAGGAGTTTCCAGGCCTGTAAGGACACACAGATTTCTGGGGCTAGAGACACATCAGGCATCTTTTTAAGAGTACTAGCCAGTAAGTAGTTATAGGTATTGGTGCCAGAAAGCTGAAATTCCTCCAGCACCTGCCATTTCGTTCTGGGTGAATTTGGAAACCACGACCTCAATTGCGCTAGAACCGAGGCCGTGTGGTATTCTTTAATCAGTACATTGCCCACTCCTCCAGCTTTCCTTACCGCTATTGATTTCCTAAAGGCCCACCTTGCTCTCTTTCCTTTCCATAAGAATTTATTAATCATAGATTGCATTTTGATAAAGTATGAGTTAGGGATCGGGATGGGCAGTGCTCTGAATAGATATATGATCTGTGGTAAGATCACCATTTTAAACGCCGCTAGACGCCCCGACCAGAGTAATTCAGCCTTCGCTAGGTCTTGAAGTTTTGACGGTAGAGAGTTAAGAAAGGGAGTATAGTTAGCCGAGAAGAGTTCCCTTGTGGAAGCAGTCAGGAAGATCCCTAGGTATTTAACTCTATCTTTGCTCCAGGCATATGGAAACCGTGAACTGAGCTCTCTCTGTAAACCTGGTGGTATGCCTATTCCCAGTACATAAGATTTGCTTTCATTCACCTTATAATAAGATATTGTATTAAACATTTGTAGAACTGCATGTACTGAAGCCAGGGAAGTTTCAGGGTTCGTAAGCATTAGAATAATATCGTCTGCAAAGAGGCTGATGACATGTTCAGATTTATGGGTATGGAAGCCAGTAATGTCAGGATGCCCTCTAATAAGGGTGGGCAAGGGTTCCAATATGAGATTAAAAATTAAAGGAGAAAGCGGGCACCCCTGACGGATGCCATTAGTGATTTGGAACGGTTTGGAAAGAATGCCCGAGGTGTACACCCGGGCAGACGGTGTAGAGTATAGGGCTAATATTGCCTGCAGCATAAATCCCTGAAAGCCATACCTCCGCAGGACCGTCTCCATATAGCCCCAATGCACCCGGTCAAAGGCCTTCTCCGCGTCTAACGCCAGCAGCAGAGAAGGCCTCCCCCTAGCACCAGCCAGATGAACAATGTTCAGCAGTCGCCTGGTGGCGTCCGAAGTCTGACGCCCCCTAGTGAATCCAGTCTGGTCTGGGTTAATTAGAAGTGGCAGAACATCTATCAGGCGGTTTGCTATTAGTTTGGCGTATAATTTCAGATCGGTGTTCAACAAGGATATAGGTCGAAAATTCGCAGGTGTATTTGGGTCTTTCCCTGGCTTCGGCAATGTCACAATTAAGGCTTCGAGCATTTTAGGGGGGAAGGACGAAGAGGCAGCGGCATTATTAAAAATTTTACCCAGATAGGGTGCTAAAATATCTTTGAAATTGCGGTAATATTCCCCCACAAAACCGTCCGGTCCTGGGGATTTGTTAAGTGGGAGTGTATCAATCGCTTCAATTATTTCGTCAATAGTAAACGGTGCGTTCAGGGATGCTATGTGTTGTGGCGTCAGTGTTGGTAGCGAGATTTTCAGTAAAAAGTCATTGATCATGTCAGTGGTAGGTTGTGGCGTATCTCTGTCTTCTTTGAGGTTATAGAGGGTGCTGTAGTAGTGGCTAAATGCGTCCGCAATGTCTTGGGGGTGTTGCATTTTCAGTTTGGTGGTGGGGTGCAAGAAGAATGGGATTTTGGTTTTACGTCTATGTCCTTTAGGCTGCTTTCACACTGGGGCGGGAGCAGCGTCGGCGGTAAAGCGCCGCTATTTTTAGCGGCGCTTTACCGTCGTTTTAGCGGCGGTGTGCGGGTGCTAGCGGGGTGGTTTTAACCCCCGCTAGCGGCCGAAAAGGGGTTAAACCCGCCCGCAAAGCGCCGCTGCAGCGGCGCTTTGCCGGCGGTATTGCCGCGGTGTCCCATTGATTTCAATGGGTAGGAGCGGTATAGGAGCGGTGAATACACCGCTCCTTCACCGCTGCAAAGATGCGGCTGGCAGGACTTTTTTCACCGTCCTGCCAGCGCATCGCTCCAGTGTGAAAGCCCTCCGGCTTTCACACTGGAGTTAAAGGGGCCGGTTTTTTTCAGGCGTTACACAGGCGCTATTTTTAGCGCTGTAACGCCTGAATACCGCCCCAGTGTGAAAGCAGCCTTAAGTTGGTGTGCTAACAATTTCCCTGCTCTATTTCTATGTGCGTAGTATTTCATCTTAAGTCTTTTGGTATGTTTCTCAAAATCCTCCAATAAGAGTGTTTTGAGATCACATCTTAGTTGGGTTAACAGCTTAGAATTGGAAGTAGATGGTTGGCGTTTATTTTTTGATTCTAGGTCAGTAATTTTAGATGTGATATCCTGGATCTTTTTTTGTCGCTGCCTTCTCGCCCTCGCCCCCATTTGGATAAGAATTCCCCTCACATACGCCTTGTGGGAATTCCACAAGGTGAATTGATTGCACACCGATGGTTCATTTAAGGCAAAGAATTCTTTCAAGAGTTGCTCCATGCGCAGCCTACACTCCGGTTGTTGCATGAGAAAAGAATTAGCTCTCCAGACCGGGGTGGAGCCCACCATGGAGGTGTCTGTCATTGAAAATGTTATAGAGGCGTGGTCAGACCACGTAATATCATTAATCTCAGAAGATACGATCATAGACAGAGTCTTTTGGTCAACCAAGAACAAGTCGATCCTAGAGTAAGTTCGATGAGCCGCTGAAAAAAACGTGTAATCCCTTCCCTCAGGGTGTAGACAGCGCCACACATCAAACAACTCTTCCCCTTGAAGTGTTTCAAGTAAGGATAAACCTACGCGAATCTGCCTTGCCGTGGAGTCCACCGTGGGATCAGGCACTACATTAAAGTCTCCACAGATTATCAAGAAGCCTCATTTAATACTATTGATCCGTTTCATGAGCTTAAGGAAAAAGCGAGGCTGTCGTGAATTAGGGGCGTACACGTTGACAATAGCATACGTTATTTGGTTAATGTCACAGATGAGTATATGGAATCGACCATTGGGGTCCTTGTGCTCTTCTTGTAAAGTAAAAGCAACAGTGTCCCGAATCGCAGTTAGCACCCCTCTGGTTTTGGATGTGGAGTTAGCTGTAAAAACATGTGGATATTGCCTATTACTGCATGGTGGAGCCGAAGTTGCACAAAAGTGGGTTTCCTGGGTGCACAGGACGTCAATCCTGTTCTGTAAGGCTTCAGCCCAGAGAGATTTCCTTTTCACCGGGTGGTTGAGGCCATTAACGTTAATCGACAAAAAGTTTATAGCCATAGGGGCAATAGTGAGCTATGAGGACGGTGGCGTGGTTGACTCAGTGCGAGCTGCAGAGCACATACCCATTGCAAAAATGGTAAAGGCGCCCCTGTCACAAGAAAATCACATTTACTCACTGTGTGTGTAGGTCCAGTCCGAGAAACAGGGTTTTGTGTCCATCCCATAGCTGCATAGGATCTCGTAGGAGAAAGGTCTTGCGGCAGATAGTGTTCGACTGTGACAATAGACTGTGTGAGGACAAAGGAAATAAAAAACAAACAGAACAGAAAAAAACATAAAAAGTTGAACAAAAGCAGAGGCGTACTTGCCGACGGATGATACCGTGAACGTGTTGCTGTAGAACAAGGGACCATCAGTAAAGCGTCGCCTAAGCAGTTCTAAGGGGTATATACCCGGGTGCAGCTGCACGCTGCTCAAGTAGGCTGGGGGTAAGTTCAAGCCTATTGTTCGGTCCGGGGATCCTAGGTGGACAAGTTGAGGTTCCCATGACCCAAAGTAGGCTAAACTGGTAGTTAGTGATGGGACCTGGCGTTTCGCTGCGTAACAGTTTTTCAGTCTTGGATATGTTCCAGTTTGCTGGAGGTGGCGACAGTGTTGTCAGCCGGTTCAGGGATGATCTGCCATTCTTTAAGCAGTAACAGCCCTTTTTCCAAGGAGTCTACCACAAAGAGTTTGTCTTGCTTTGTAATAACGAGTTTGGTCGGATAGCCCCACCTATAAAGGATACGGTGGTTCCTCAGTGCTTTCGTGATAGTGTTCAAGTTCCTACGCTTTTGCAGGGTATGTTGGGATAAATCAGCGTAAAATTGTAGATCCTTGTATTGGGGTAGAAGTTGATCCCGGTTACGCATTATTGACATCAATTGCTCTTTTATATGGAAAAAGTGCAGGCGTAAGATCACATCCCTGGGGATGTTTTCCGAAAGATGAGAAGGTTTGGGCAGACGGTGTATTCTGTCAATAGTGAACTCTATATCGGGCGTTTCAGGCAGGAGGGAGGCAAACAGGGTTTTGGCATAGGATCTCAGGTCTGATGGTGTGACCGATTCGGGGATCCCCGTATTTTGAGGTTGTTCCTCCTGGATCTGTCTTCAATGTCTGCTAATTTACTTTTCACCCATGCCGAATCTCCTTCCCTCTCCTCATTCGCATCCACCAAGTCATTAATGGTGGATGCATACTCTCCCATCTTCCTCTCAATATGATCCACCCTATGTTCCACCGCTCTCACCTCCCCGCTTAGCTTATGCATACAGTTCATCATGTCTGATTGTAGAGTGCTTCTCAAAGAGACAAGTATATCCTTGAGGACTGTGTCCAGCACAGGCTGATTCGTCGTGGGAAACTTAGTGATGGATTCCGGGAGTTCCCTAGTGTCCTCCCCTGAGTCTGATGCAGGGCTCATGGCTGGGCTGAATCCAGCGCCATCCATCCTCATCTTAGCCTTAACTGGGCTGCCAGAGGGAGAGTGTGGAGGTGGGGAGTGTGAGCTATCTTGCGGTTCATCTAGGGAGGGTGAGTTGTCAGCATTCATCTGAGAGAACCGAGGATTGTGAGAGGGGGTGGATGTGGCGTCAGCGCCATATTGCGACTAAACCCAAAAGTCCATAGATACAACAAAACAACAAGTAGAGTTGTCAAGGAAAAGATCCGCTTGTGCAGTGTGCCTTCAATCGACAATAACAAGTGATGATGTGATTCCTTCACCAATAAGAAAGATGGACTCTCACCTCAAAACATGGACCCCTGATTTAACAGACAGGTCAGAAAACGCATGTTCCCATCATGGGTTAATCACAGCATTCAGTAGATGTAGCGGTAGTGCTCAAAGATTGAATCCTTTTCAGTATCCTCAAGTTAATATGATTCCATATAAAAACATAAAGAACAAAATCTAGTGCTCTCCGTTTAAACGAATTTATTTTAAAACAGAAATGAAAGAGATACACTCACATTCTGGTGCACTGATCTCCAGTGCTGAGTGCTGGGCATGAAAACAAATGTAGCACAGCGTCCATGCATGGATCAGTATAGCAGCTTGCGGATGACGTCAAGGCTTAGGTCACGTGGTCCGTACGCGTTGCGTCCCCGAAAGTAGGCGGGACTTCATCAGCGGCGACGGCGTGACGTCGGACAGCCGCTTTTAAGCTGGTATACTGATAATAAGCCAATGAGAGAGAAGATAGTGCGCAAGGCAGTTTCACAGAGACAACACGCATCAAGCGTGACTCCGGAAGCCAAATTAACACTTAATCAATTACCGGAAAGAGAGGAAACATTATAAAAACGAATAAAACTAATAACATAAAGGGGTGCATATGAATTGAACCACATCAGTAGCAACATATATACGTTACACAACCCATTGCCATCAAATAGAGCATATTAGATAGCAAGAAAAATTCCTAATAACCATAAAAAAGCAGTATTATAGCGCCGATGTGGGGACACATAAGTGTCTCTCAACCCATCATTGCACCCCTGCAGAGCATAAGATAAAACCACAAAGCCGCCAACACGCCATCAGCAAGCAACACTGATCCATGCATGGAAAAAACAATTAATACAAAAATAATAAATTACATAATGAAAATGAGTCCCAAAATAAATATCGAAATAAAATAAATAAAAATAAAAATAAAAATGAAATTGAAATAAAAATAAAAATAAAAATAAATAAGAATAAAAATAAATATAAAAATAAAAATAAAAATAAGAATGAAAATAAAAATAAAAATAAATAAATGTGAAAATAAAAATAAAAATAAAAATAAAAATAAAGATGGTACATACATGTATAAAATTAGCAAAATGATCTGTCCGAAATGAAGCAGTTTAAATCAAAATCAACGTTCAAGCCACTCGGGGCAAGAACCCTTGTTTCATGAATCCAATGCGACTCACGTCTGCTCCATTGGCGTATGAAGTTACCCCCACGCCAATGTTTCGTAACCTTCTCTATCCCCCAGAAATTCAAACTTTTGGGATTCTGAGCATGTACCAATTTAAAGTGTCGAGATACATTGTGTGTCCTCAGACCCTTCTTAATATTATTTACATGCTCACCTAATCTCACATGGAGAGGCCTGGACGTCCTGCCAATATATTGGAGGCCACATCCACATTGTAACATATATACCACCCCTACCGTAGAGCAAGTGATCAATTGATCGATCTTGTACTCCCTATTGTTACTAGTAGCAACAAAGGATTTCCTCTTTTTTACATTGCATCTGGAGTGTTTGCAAGCAGTACACCTACCACACGCATAAAAACACTCCAGATGCAATGTAAAAAAGAGGAAATCCTTTGTTGCTAGTTTGAGTTTCTGGGGGATAGAGAAGGTTACGAAACATTGGCGTGGGGGTAACTTCATACGCCAACTGAGCAGACGTGAGTCGCATTGGATTCATGAAACAAGGGTTCTTGCCCCGAGTGGCTTGAACGTTGATTTTGATTTAAACTGCTTCATTTCGGACAGATAATTTTGCTAATTTTATACATGTATGTACCATCTTTATTTTTATTTTTATTTTTATTTTTATTTTCACATTTATTTATTTTTATTTTTATTTTCATTCTTATTTTTATTTTTATTTTTATTTTTATATTTATTTTTATTCTTATTTATTTTTATTTTTATTTTTATTTTTATTTCAATTTCATTTTTATTTTTTTTTATTTTTTTTCGATATTTTATTTCGATATTTATTTTGGGACTCATTTTCATTATGTAATTTATTATTTTTGTATTAATTGTTTTTTCCATGCATGGATCAGTGTTGCTTGCTGATGGCGTCGGCGGCTTTGTGGTTTTATCTTATGCTCTGCAGGGGTGCAATGATGGGTTGATGTGTCCCCACATCGGCGCTATAATACTGCTTTTTTATGGTTATTAGGAATTTTTCTTGCTATCTAATATGCTCTATTTGATGGCAATGGGTTGTGTAACGTATATATGTTGCTACTGATGTGGTTCAATTCATATGCACCCCTTTATGTTATTAGTTTTATTAGTTTTTATAATGTTTCCTCTCTTTCCGGTAATTGATTAAGTGTTAATTTGGCTTCCGGAGTCACGCTTGATGCGTGTTGTCTCTGTGAAACTGCCTTGCGCACTATCTTCTCTCTCATTGGCTTATTATCAGTATACCAGCTTAAAAGCGGCTGTCCGACGTCACGGATCTTTTCCTTGACAACTCTACTTGTTGTTTTGTTGTATCTATGGACTTTTGGGTTTAGATGCATTAATAGAGTGTCACTTTATTATTATTCACTTATATTATTTATTTATGCGCTGTACTGTTACTTTTTTACTTTGTATTGTGGGATTTTGTATTTTGACCTATAGTATTCTAGCTGCATATTGTTTATCATTTTATTTATTTGTTGTGTTCAGCGCTGATTGATTTATCGTTATATACCGTATATACTCGAGTATAAGCCGAGATTTTCAGCCTCTTTTTTGAGGCTGAAAGTGCCCCCCTCGGCTTATACTCGAGTCATCGCTGTCTGCCTGCTCGATCAGCGTGTCGAGCAGACAGACAGCGGACATTCTAAAATTCAAAAGCCGCGCCTCCGCCTCCGCCTCCGCCTTCGCCTGTGATAGGCGGAACACTGAATTTCCCAGCAGTCAGTGTTCCGCCTATCACGGACATCCGCTCATCCTCGTACTACGGACGAGGATGAGACGATGTCCGTGATAGGCGGAACACAGGCTGCTGGGAAATTCAGTGTTCCGCCTATCACAGGCGAAGGCGGAGGCGCGGCTTTTGAATTTTAGAATGGCCGCCGAGGCGCCGACGAAGAGCGGCGATCCTGGCAAGGCACGGGACGGAGGCAAGGCAAGGCACGGCACGGGACGGAGGCAAGGAGGCAAGGCACGGCACGGGACGGAGGCAAGGAGGCAAGGCACGGCACGGGACGGAGGCAAGGAGGCAAGGCACGGGACGGAGGCTCGGGACAAAGGCTCGGGACACAGGTAGGCTGGACACACACACACACACACACACACACACACACACACACACACACACACACACACACGGACACACACACACATGGATGGATGGATGGAGACACACACACACAGGGATGGATGGATACACACACACACAGGGATGGATGGATGGAGACACACACACACAGGGATGGATGGATGGAGACACACACACACAGGGATGGATGGATGGAGACACACACACACACACAGGGATGGATGGATGGAGACACACACACACAGGGATGGATGGATGGAGACACACACACACAGGGATGGATGGATGGAGACACACACACACAGGGATGGATGGATGGATGGAGACACACACACACAGGGATGGATGGATGGATGGAGACACACACACACAGGGATGGATGGATGGATGGACACACACACACACAGGGATGGATGGATGGATGGACACACACACACACAGGGATGGATGGATGGATGGACACACACACACACAGGGATGGATGGATGGATGGACACACACACACACAGGGATGGATGGACGGACACACAGGGATGGACGGACACACAGGGATGGACGGACACACAGGGATGGACGGACACACACACAGGGATGGACAGGCATGTCTCACCCTCGGCTTATACACGAGTCAATAAGTTTGCCAGTTTTTTTGGGGGTAAATTGGGGGCCTCGGCTTATATTCGGGTCGGCCTATACTCGAGTATATACGGTAGTCAGCGCCATATTGCCTACCTCCATGCCGCGGCCTGGTAAAGTCATCCATCAAGCGTTGCGGCTTGGACGAGCCTTTTCGTTTGTTCGGCATGATCCTCAGCGGTGCCCGAGGTAGAGCGCCAGGTTTAGGGGCCAAAACGGGATGTTTATCCGTAGATTTGAGCCGTTGATTCCACCGTGTCTCCGGAGCTCCGGACTTATGCTGCCATTCAGCTCCGGTGCAGGCCACGCCCCTACATTTTTATTATTATTATTGTTATTTATTATTATTAATTCGATATGGCATTCGTTATGATAGATAATTCGTACATTCGGATAAATTTATATTTAAAATTTGAAATTCCAATACCTATAATTTAATAGTTAGTAATAGTTAAGTTATTATTAGTTATTTATTATTTCAGATTTTTAAGTTTTTGAATTTTCAGTTTTTCGTTCCTATTTGTGGCTTTTCGTTCCTATTTTTGGATTTTCGTTCTTTTGAATTTTTGGATTTTTATTTTTGGATTTTCGAATTTCCAGATTTTTGAATTTCGAATTTGTGAATTTTTGAATTTCTGAATGTCCGAATTTCAAAATTACACAAAATTTTGAATTTTCGAATTTCCTTATTTTCAAATTTCCGAATATTTGGAAAAATTCAAAAGGACGGAAATTCAAAAATGCTAAAAATTTCAAAATTTGTTAAAAAAAACGAATTTGGAACTAAATGAATTGCACATTTCTAAGAAATACCTCCTCTCATCTCCAAGACTTTAGACCACTACTGTTCAAAAGGTGTCACTTTTTAAAGGTCTGGGTTTCATAACCCAAATCGAGTTTAGAAAGTGAGAAATTTTGGTGAGTGGCATCTCTAATTTACTAACACAGTAGCTCAAAGAAAGTGAAGCTAAAAAGTTAATGAAGTGCTCAATCCTATAAAAACCTTTGCCTGTCCACCACTGAAATGCTCGTATGTTATTCCCTGGGGGTAAGAGCGGGTTGTGGAAGATATGTGATTTTAGTTGGCTTATGTAGGGAATCACATAATGCTATCAAGTGAGACAAAGTTGGGGAGAGTATAGGGGATTGGGATTTAGGGTCACTCCATATTAGATAGTCTATAGTGAAGTTAGGGATCGATTGTCTCTCCATAGCAACCCAATCAGGTTTGGCACCTCTAAAATAAACAGTAGAAATCTGAGCCAAATGAGCTGCCTGGTAATACCACCGGAGATTGGGGAGTCCTAATCCTCCCTGAAATTTGGATCTGTATAGTATATTTTTAGGGAAACGGTGACCTTTCTTCCCCCACACAAATCGGACTATAGATGATTGCAGTTTAGAGAGATGGGCCTTGATAACTGGGATAGGGAGGGAGCGGAACAAGTAAAGGATACAAGGTAATGTCATTTTGATATGGATTCTGCCTAGCCAGGAAAGTCCTAGGGATGACGAGTGTGATAGTTCAGTAGACAATTTATTGAAAAGATTTGAGTAGTTAAGGCCTTATAGCTGGTCTAAAGAAGAAGCCAAATTAATACCCAAATAAGGGATTTAGTTATTGTTCCAAGTGAAAGAGAAATGGTCCCACATGCGATCCATCAGAGCGCGAGAGGTCAATACAGTCAGGGCCTGAGATTTGGTCATATTGATTTTGAGGCTGGAGACTTGGACAAAATTATGTGGCAATTTAAAAATGTTAGGAGTTGAGATAAGGGAAGAGGTAATGAATTATAGTATATCGTCCGCAATATTTATATGTAAACGGTCAGCAACGAACGCCATGGATATCAGGGTGTTTTCTGACTGCTATAGCCAAGGTCTCTATTAATATAGCGAATATTAGAGGAGATGGAGGACATCCCCGTCTCCTTCTAGCAATAGAGAAGGGTTCTGAGTAAATGCCTCTGACTTAAGTGGAAGGGTGAGAGTAGAAAGCTTCTAACACTTTAGTGAAGTTAGGACCGAAGCCCCATCTGTTGAGGTTATAGTACAGGAAGGGCCAATAAACTGTGTTGAAAGCCTTCTGAAGGTCCAAGGACAGTAAATATCCCTCCTGAGGAGAGCCCCCATCCCAACCCGACTTCATTAGGGAAATCTCTACTGCTCTCCTTATCTGGTCCGGAACCTGCCTGCCGGTATAAAACCCACCTGGTCTTTATGTATGTAATTTTCTATGAAAGAGGCTAAACGGTTGGATAAGAGTTATGATAAGATTTTCAAGTCATTATTGACCAGATATATAGGTCTGTAGTTCTCCACTTCACTATGATCCTTACCTGGTTTTGGTATAACGGAGATAAATGCCAGGTTGGAGGCAGGATCTAAAGGTTTACCTTTCCTCAGGGCATTAAAATAGCGTACCATATAAGGAGATAGGATGTTTGCAAATGCTTTATAATAACAGTTAGAGAATCTTTCAGGTCTGGGAGCAGACCCATTCCAGAGCCACTTAATAACCCCTAATGCCGCATACACACTATCAGATTTTCTGCTATTTGTCTTCAGATTTACCAAAACCATGTAGTGCAAGGGCCTGCCTGATTGCATACAAATTGAAACTCCTAAGGTTTGACCTCATATTATATGGCTTTGGTAAATCTGAAGGAAAAAATCTGCAGAAAATCTGATAGTGTGTATGGGGCTTAAGAGTTTGGATTCTGAAACAGAAGATTCAAGGAAAGAGCAATGGTTATCTGTGAGAGTGGGAAGGAGAATCCCTTCCAGGAACGCCTTGAGGCTTCTAGGGTCCTCGTCTTTGTCCTTACTGTATAGTTTGGAATAAAAAGAGTGTAAAGTTTCCATAATGAGGCTAGGGTTTTGAGTAACGTTGTTTGGGGCATAATAGGTGATGGATGTTTTTTGACAGCCGTCAATATGTCCTTTGACTAGAATGTAGCGACCTTCCCGGTCCTTAATCATTTGCAAATGAGAAAAAGAGACTTTTTTTTGAAAAAAGGATAGCCACTCCCCTTTTTTGGCCTCTGCATTTGCTAAGTAGTGTATGGGATATTTATGGTGCAAAAACACTGGATTAAACTTCTCTTGAAAATGAGTCTCCTGAAGCAGGAGGACATCAATACCCTGGGAATGGGAATGCTGAAATGCCTTATGCCTCTTTATTGGGAAGTTAAGGCCCTGTATGTTGTGAGATGCCCTTCTAAGAGTATCACTCTGTGGAACTGAATTAGACATGGAGAGGAGAGGAGAAGTACTCTGTCAATATGTATATATAAACCCATCCAGCCTGCCAGGAGTCAACAGAGAAGCCTTTTCATATAGATATGTATTCATGACTCATCAAACAAAACCAAGGCCCCTGGCATAGGCATCTGGAAAAAAAAAAAAAACTGAAAGTAATTGAAAAACAGGAAGAGAAATTGTAGAGGAGGAGGAGGTAGAACCCAGAACTAAAATTCTTCTGTGTTCTCTGAGCACAGGATCGGCATTGCCTTGTCCTGTCAACCAAAGTTCACATGTTGATGATATCCTGCTCGTCAGTCCTGCCTGCATAAGCCGTCCAGCCCAGATGATCTCTGCTAGACATGTGCAGAGTAAAATATTTCGTTTCGGAATTTTGTTTTCGTCCGAAAACTTAATTTATTTAGTTACTCCCGAAATTCGTTTTTATTTATTTCGTTTTTTGTTCAAAAATTGCATTCGTCCGAAAATCCACATGAATTACGGTCGAATCTGTCTTTGAAGGCTTATGGTGTCTGTCGATTGTATAAAGAAGATTCGACAGAGCTAGTATATAGCATACTTTAGAACCCTATTAAAGTCTATGGGACTCCAACGTTCAAAATCTGAAGTGCTAATTTTAAAGACTAATTTGCAAGTTACTGTCCTAAAAAGTGTTTGGGGACCTGGGTCCTGCCCCAGGGGACATGGATCAATGCAAAAAAAAGTTTTAAAAACGGCCGTTTTTTCAGGAGCAGTGATTTTAATAATGATTAAAGTGAAACAATAAAAGTGTAATATTCCTTTAAATTTCGTAAGGGGGGGTGTCTATAGTATGCCTGTGAAGGGGCGCATGTTTCTGGTGCTTAGAACTGTCCCTGCACAAAGTGTCATTTATGCAGATAAAAAAGTCCTTTAAACTCACTCGCAGCTATTATGAATTGTCGGCTCCGTAATACAGAGAACACTCATTGAAAGTCATTGATAAAAAAATAAAAAATAAAATAAAAAAAAAGCGTAGGGGTCCCCCAAATTCAATTACCAGGCCCTTCAGGTCTGGTATGGATATTAAGGGGAACCCCGCGTCAAATTTTAAAAAAAATTGACGTGGGGTCCCCCTAAAAATCCATACCAGACCCTTTATCCGAGCACGCAACCTGGCAGGCCGCAGGAAAAGAGGGGGGGACGAGAGAGCGGCCCCCCTCCCTCCTGAACCATACCAGGCCACATGCCCTCAACATTGGGAGGATGCTTTGGGGGTCTGTGACCCCTCAAAGCACCTTGTCCCCATGTTGATGAGGACAAGGGCCTCATCCCCACAACCCTGGCCGGTGGTTGTGGGGGTCTGCGGGCGGGGGGCTTATCAGAATCTGGAAGCCCCCTTTAACAAGGGGACCCCCAGATCCCGCCCCCCCTGTTTGAAATGGTAAGGGGGTACAAAAGTACCCCTACCATTTCACAAAGAATGTGTAAAAAATAGTTAAATAAGACAAACACACTTTTGAAAAATTGCTTTATTAAAAATAAAAATAAAATAAAAAAAAGATTCCAGCAGTGCTAATCCACTCTTGCTATCCAGCGACGGACGATCATCTCTCCGGGGTCCAGCGATGGCTCATCTGATCCAGCGCAGCGAATCCATCCTTCTTCTGTCTCCATGGAGGAGACACTGCAGGGATTCTGGCGGCCTGACGTTTCTTATATACGGAGGGCGGGGCCTCCCGTCACCTGACCCCGCCCCCCTCTGACGCAAGGGGAAACCCGAGGTTCCCCGTGACGTATGGGTGACCCCGCCCCCCTCTGATGTAATGGAAACCTGCCTGTGTTACATCAGAGGGGTGCGGGGTCACCCATTAATAGAGGTAAGGTTAGCCACATTCGACCACAGGTTCTATAGACAGATTGTTGTCAGAGTCACGTCGAATCTCCTATTCTATATCGAACTGTTGTAACAAGGAAAACGAAAATAAAGCATTTATTTATGTCGTATCTTTCGTTTTTCAGATTCTGTGCTTTCGTTATCGTTTGTCAAAACAAAAACGAAAATAGCTTAAAATCGGACGAAAATGCCTTCGGACGAAAACTAATGCACATGTCTAATCTCTGCCTTGGTCAAAATTACAGAGTCTATCTCCTGCATTCCTGTTAAAGACTTGCTTGGCTGACATTCCTTATCCAGATTCTGCTTGCTGTTCCACTACACTGATCTCTGGCTTCCTGACTTTCTGGCTTGTCTGACTATCTGTTCCAGTTACAGAACTTTGGCTATGTTTTGACTACATTTGTTCTATTTACATTTATTGTTAAACAAGTGTGATTTAACTATACTTCTGTCTAAGTCTGAGTCATGGTTTCTGACACCCACATGAATGTGTTTTATTCCAAAATTAGAAACTGCAGACGGAAAGGGAACACCTACCAATATTTCACAGATTTTTGGGATATTTACCCCAGGAGGGGTTTAAGAGACCTCCAGCGTTGGATAGTTGTGAGAGACAAGTCCACAAAAATTTGAAGCCTTCCTCATAACTTCATCCAAAAACATCTGCAATAGTGCAATAGTGTTCCATTATGACATCAACATCTGTCAGGGCCGGTCGGAGGCCAATCAACATCTGTCATTGCACAAGTGCACAAAAACATCTGTTAGTGTACCAGTGTCCCACCACTAAATAAATAAAACATTTAAAGTGCCCCTCGCCCCCCCCCCCCCCCCCATGCTCACATTGGTCCCGTAAGCATACCTAAACAGAGATTGCAACACCCATATGAGGTAGTGCCACGAAAATCAGAGCAATAGACCCCCTGTGTAACTCTAAACTGGTAACCAATAAAGGTTTATAAAGCATCACCTATGGAGATTTTTAAGTACTGAAGTTTGGCATTATTTCACAAGCGTGCACAATTTTAAAGCGCAATATGTTTGCTATCTATTTACCCGGCGCAACACCATATTTTATATTTTAAATGTAGGTATTATATTGTCTCTGTGTGCATTGAATTTCTTTAAAATGTATTCATGCGTTAGTGTGTAAAATTGCATTAGAAAAACTGCTGCACGAATACTGCGTGAGATACAAATTTGCAAAACCCACCATTTTGATCCCTAGGGCCTCTGCTACAAAATATATAATATTTGGGGGTTCTAAGTAATTTTTTAGAAAAAATACAGATCTTTACTTGTGAAAAATAAAGTGTTGGACTAAGGTCTGGTCTTAAAGTGGCTAATGCCTGAAGTACTCCTTGGATGTTGTGCTTCTCTATGTGGCCAGGCTGTGAAAAAGTCTCACACGTGGTAATGCCATACTCAGGATGAGTAGAAAAATGTGTTTTGGGGTGTTGTTTCAAGTATGCCTGTGACACCACTTACTAAATACCTTGGACTTTCTACTTTCCAAAAAGGTGTCATTTGGGGGGTATTTGTACTGTCTTGACATGTTAGGGCCTGAAGAAATGAGATAGGCCATCAGTACATCAGGGGTGATCAATTGTCAATGATTGGTAATATAGCTTGTATAACTTTCAGATAGACCAAATAATATACACTGATTTGAATTATTTTTACCAAAAAAAAATAAAAAATGAAGCAGTATACATTTTGGACAAAATTTATAAGACAAATTGCTTATTTGCAAAATATTATAACAGAAAAACACAATTTTTTTTCAACATTTTTGATCTTTTTTCATTTGTAGCGCAAGAAATAAAAATCCCAGTGGTGATTAAATACCAGCAAAAGAAAGCTCTATTTTTGTGTAAAAAAATAATAAAAATTTAATTTGGGTACAGTGTAATTCTCATTCAAAATGTGAGAGTGCTGAAAGCTGAAAATTGGCCTGGATAGGAAGGGGCTGAAAGTGCCCAGTATTGAGGTGGTTAAAAAAAATGACTTTAATATTACTTTATTATTATTTGGTTTGTGTGACAGTTAGTGTCTGGTATAGATACTGGAATTTTTATGTATTCTTTTCTTTAGTATAACGGTAATGAGGTACTGTGATAGTGTGGTGGGCAATCTAATAATAGCTGACACTGGTGGAGGGTACACTAACTGACTAACTGACATTGACATCAAGAGTGACACTAATACAGTGATCAGTGCTAATACTATACACTGTCACTGTTCTATTGAACCTGGCTGGGAATTGTTTAACATCTAGGGGCGATCCTGCCATGAAGATCCTTGTTCAGAGTTTTTCAGTGTTTAGGATGTCAAAGCTATGTTTCTAAAGAAGGGAATCTGACCGAGAATACTTGACCAAAAGTGTGCCACATCCGTCATGAAAAATAAAAAGGGGTATACCCCTGAAGTGGGACTTTAAAGGCACTACTACAAAAGAAAAGGAAATATGTATAGCAAATTGTATATTTTTATTT
Source organism: Lithobates pipiens (assembly GCF_037356315.1). NCBI lineage: Eukaryota > Metazoa > Chordata > Amphibia > Anura > Ranidae > Lithobates > Lithobates pipiens. The sequence goes on from NW_027507903.1 coordinate 446,391,411, forward strand.
AAAAAAATACATACAAAACTAAAACACATTAAGCAATTATGGATACAATTAAAAACCGTCAATGAAATGTAGTAAGGTCTCCCTGAACAAACGCGTTTCAGAAATTTTTTCGTCAGGGTTCATACAGAGAAAATTTACATCTGAGAAATTACAAAATGCAAGAAAAGGGAGGGTAGTAAACAATATCACCACCAACATACACCTTCAAAGTTACCACAGATGCAGTTCACTTACTTTTAATTAATTGACATTACATGAGTATCCATAGGGTTGAAAAGGATTTATGCAACTTCACGCCTGGCCCTGAACATACATCCACTGAAAGGTCTGCTTAGAATCTCCCAGGCTGGTAAAAAGTCCTCTTTTTAAAAAACAATTATTCGGTTACTTCAGCTTCAGCTACTTGGTAGCTGGTGGTGATCCAAGACTGATTCATCTTTATGAAAGTCAATCGATCAACCGAATTGGTGGACAGGCGCACCCTATTATCGGTTACAAAGCCTACAGCAGCACTGAAGGTGGGTTCCGAAAGAAAACTGGATGCAGGGCAGGCCAGTAGCTCAATTGCATACTCTGCAAGCTCTGGCCAGTGGTCCATCCTCAAGACCCAGTAAGCCAGAGGATTTTCTGTGGGAAAGGTGTCCAAGTCTGACCTTGCCCCTAGGTATTCCTGCACCATGTAAATCGGACGCTGGCGATGGTTGCTGGAACCAATCATACCTTGGGGCTTCAGACTAAAAAATTGTCTGAACGCATTGGTCAGACGGCCACCTTCTCCACCGCTCTTTCTGTGACTGACCGAAGTCTCAGCAACACATTGTCCAGGACCAGGAGTTTGTAACCTCCCAGTCTCTGGGAACGCGTTGCACAAACCCTTCTGCAAAGCCTCCCAGAGATGTCTCATCCTCTGCTCCCTTTGCGATGGCAAGATAAGGTCCGCAACCTTACCCTTGTACCGTGGATCAAGGAGAGTGGCCAGCCAGTAATGGTCCCTGTCCTTGATCCTAAGAATACGAGGATCCTTCCGCAGGCTTTGCAGGATCAGGGAGGTCATGCAGCGTAGGTTAGCTGAGGCTTTCAGTCCGGAGTCCTCTGGGTCACTAAGGACAACATGATCCAGCCACCTCCTCCCAGCCACGTACAAGTCCACGGGTTTCTTGGGACTCTAAATCATCCCTAAAAGACTGCTGCTGCTGAGTGCCAGGCTCCACCTCCATGCTGACACAATCCTCCTCCTCCTCCCCGTCCTCTTCCTGTGTGATGGGTGGGACAGCAGGAACACTGTCTGGATAAAGAGGGCCTTGAGAGGCAAGGAAGTCCTCCTCTTCCTGCCTCTGTTCTGCCTCAAGTGCCCTGTCCATTATTCCATGCAGCGTATGCTCCAACAGGTGGCAAGAGGTACAGTGTCACTGATGCATGCACTGTCACTGCTCACCATCCTCGTGGCCTCCTCAAATGGTGACAGGACAGTGCATGCATCCCTGATCATGCCCCACTGGCGTGGTGAAAAAAACTGAGCTCCCCTGACCCTGTCCTGGTGCTGTAGTCGAACAGGTACTCATTAATGGCCCTCTGCTGCACGTGCAGCCGCTGCAGCCTGACCAACGTTGAGTTCCACCTGGTGGGAATATCACATATAAGGCAGTTCTTGAGCAGGTTCAACTCCTTTTGGAGCTCAGCCAGCCGAGCACTGGCATTATATGATCGGTGGAAATGCACACAGACTTTCCTGGTCTGCCTCAGGACATCCTGTAAGCCCTGGTACCTGCCCAACAACCGCTGTACCACCAGGTTAAGGACATGAACCCCACAGGGCACATGGCTCAGTTGTCCCTGTCGGAGGGCGGAGAGGAGGTTGGTGCCATTGTTGCAAACCACCATTCCTGGCTTAAGCTAGCGTGGTGTCAACCACCTCTCTGCCTACCCCTGCAGAGCTGACAAAATATCTTCCCCAGTGTGGCTCCTGTCCCCCAAACAAACCAGCAAAAGCACAGAATGGCATCTGTAGCCCCTTGAATGCATATGGAGTTCCGAAGACAAAGCACTGGAAGAGGCCATGGAGGAAGAAGAGAGGGGTGGAGGAGAGAGGTGTGTCACAACCAGTAGTAGCATTTTGGAGGCATGGTGGCGGAACAACCTCCAACACTACTGCACCTTGTCCTGCATCCTTCCCAGCTGCCAGAAGAGTGACCCAATGGGCCGTGAAAGATAGGTAACGTCCCTGACCATACCTGCTGGACCATGATTCAGTGGTAATATGCACCTTACCGCTGACCGCCCTGTCCAGCGAGGCATAGACATTGCCTTCCACATGCCGGTAGAGAGCCGGAATTGCCTTCCATGAGAAAAAGTGCCATTGGGAACCTGCCACTGAGGAACCGTACATTGCACAAACTTATGGAAGGGGGGCGAGTCTACCAACTGAAAAAGCAGCAGTTGAAGTGCTAGCAATTTAGCCAAGCTAGCTGGGCATGTGGATGGCTGGAAGTGAACTTCTTTCAACGGTCCAGCAGCTGGGGCAGGGAAATTTGCCTGCTACAATCGGATGTCAGTGTACTGATAGCGGAGTGCCCGCAAGTACTTGGCTCTGACACAGCTAATTCTACATCTTCATTTCTCTCAGTGCAGGTTTCAGAGAGGTCTGAAGGTCTAGTGGGGTTGGAGATCCCAGCTGATGAGGAGCAAGGAGAGGTCCGCTTTGTTCTTTAGTGTGGGTCTTTAAGGTATGCTTGCCAATGTGCTGCATGGCAGGTCAACATATGTTTGGTCAAGCATGTGGTGCCCAAGCGGCTGACGTTTTGGCAACGTGAGATACGCTTGAGACATATGTTGCAAATATCAGTGGTGCGATCTGATGCACTGGTCTCAAAAAAGGCCCACACCAAAGAACTTTTGGAATAACACGCAGAAGCAGCGACCTGCACAGGTGGAGCTCTGCGGTGTGATGAAGTCAGTGTGGTGCCCTTAAGCTGGCCTCCGGAGGGCATCCTGCCTCATTGGAGATGTGCCTCCTCCTCCTCCTCCTCTCTCCTATCAGGCACCCACATGGAGTCAGTGACCTCATCATCCCCTCCCTCTTCATCACTGGAGCAAACCTGGCAGTATGTTGCAGCTGATGGAACATGACTGCCAGATTGCTCTCCTTCTTGAGCATCCCCTCTCTCTGCGCTCATGCTACTGCCTTCCTCTAGCTGGGTATCACCCTCAGAGCCTTCAAAACGCTGGGCATCCTCCTGGAGCATGTACCCAACACTGTACTCAAACAGTTCGGGGGACTCCTCAGGAGGACATGGTGGGTCTAGGGAAGGATTGACTGATGACATTGAGACGAGGGAAGAGGACGCATTGGCAGCTGCTTTGCTAGTACCCTGAGCCTGGGTGAGAGAGGATGAGGAGGATGAGGAGGGCTTGGTCATCCACTCTACCAAGTCTTTGGCATGATGCAGCTCAACACGTCCAGCTGCCGAAAATAAGGACAAGCGTGTCCCATGGCCACGTGCTGATGAAGATGCACCACGTCCACGACCAGCACTGCTGTCTCTAGACACAGAGCCTGCTTGCCCTCTTTTATTGGCTCGTGACTGTCTGCATCTCCTTGTTGGCCTTCCAGACATAGTAATGGCCTGCAGGGAGATGGGAAAACCATAAATTGGGGTAGCTTTAGGTAAACGCTGAGCAGATGACACAGTACACCGACTGTAATTACTGCAGCTGCCTGCCTGTGTTACAGGAACAGACCAACACCAGCAATAATGGGTAGCTTCAGGTGTGTACTGTGCAGGAGGCACACAACACCTACTTTAACTGCTGCAGATGCCTGTATTACAGAACACCAGCAATAAGGGGTATCTTCAGGTGTATACTGTGCTGTAGGCACACAACACCCACTTTAACTCCTGCAGATGCCTGTATTACAGAACACCAGTAATAAAGGGTAGCTTCAGGTGTTTATTGTGCTGGAGGCACACAACACCCACTTTAACTGCTGCCAATGCCTGTATTACAGAACACCAGTAATAAAGGGTAGCTTCAGGTGTATACTGTACTGGAGGCACACAACACCCACTTTAACTCCTGCAGATGCCTGTATTACAGAAACAGAACAACAGTAATAAAGGGTAGCTTCAGGTGTATACTGTACAGGAGGCACACAACACCTACTTTAACTGCTGCAGATGCCTGTATTACAGAAACAGAACACCATCCATAAGGGGTATCTTCAGGTATATACTTTCCAGGAGGCACACAACACCCACTCTAACTTCAGAAACAAAACATCAGTAATAAAGGGTAGCTTCATGTGTATACTGTGCAGGAGGCACACAACACCCACTAAACAAGCACTAAGTTCCCAAGCAATAAAGACACTGTCCCTGCCTATCGTGCTCTTGACTGCCACAACACACTTCACAAGGCCGCCACGCTGGCGGTCTTATATAGTGTTTGTCGTGTACTAAACCCCCCTGAACCAGTTATGGCTCTCCTCGCTGCCGGCGCTGTGATTGGCCAAGCATGCGGGGTCACAGTGCATGCTTGACCAATCATGAGCCAGCAATGCGTTGGCGCAGTGCATTGTGGGCTGTGAGCACCACATGAATATGGCACGAATGGCCCACAGAGTTCTGGCTTTAGCAAAACGGGCGAGCAGCTGGTGTTCCAGTCGAACATGTGTTTGACTTGAACGCCGAGCTCATCCCTAATCCCCGCAGACGTCGAGTCCGCGGGACCCACGATCCTACTGACGGAGCTTGCGGCGGGCGTGCACGGGATGGCACGGCAGCAAATTCAAAGGGACGTACAGGTACGCCCATTTGCTCAGCCGTGCCATTCTGTCGACGTAAATCTAAATGCGGCGGTCGGAAATCGGTTAAAAGCGGATGTTTTTTTCGGGAGCAGTGATTTTTTTCATGCTTAAAGTGAAACACTAAAAATTAAATATTCCCTTAAATATCGTGCCTGGGGGTTGTCTATAGTATGCCTGTAAAGTGGCACATTTTTCCCATGTTTAGAACAGTACCACAGCAAAATTAAATTTCTAAAGGAAAAATTGTCATTTAAAACTCATTGCGGCTGTAATGAATTGCCAGGTCTTGGCAATATAGATAAAACTCATTGAAAAAAAGAGCATAGGGTCCCCCCAGTCCATTACCAGGCCCTTTGGGTCTGGTATGAATATTAAGGGGAACCCTGAACCAAAATGAAAAAAATACGTGGGGGTCCCCCTAAAATCCATACCAGGCCATTCGGGTCTGATATGGAAATTAAAAAATTAAAAAATTTAAATGTCCCACGATGTCCATTCATCTTCTTTTTCATGCCGCGAGGACTGAAAAATAAAAAATAAATCCACAACTGATCCTGCTCTATGGGAGGCTCCCGCTGTGTGACGCTTCATCGTCTTTGACAGTTCTTTTATAACTGAGGCCACCTGGTAACATACCTGTGTGGCCCCTCTCCCTCTGGCGCCACAGGGAAGCCATAGGGAAGTCCCTGTGGCATCAGAGGGGGCAGGGTCACCCAGTGACATCACCGGGTGGCCCCACCCTCAGTTATACAAGAACTGTCATCAGCGAAGAAGCATCACATGGCAGGAGCCTCCCATAGAGGAGTATCGGTTGTGTTTTTTTTTCCTTTTTGGTTCATCGCAGCAAGATAGATGAATGGACATTGTGGGACATTTTTATTTTAACATTTTTTAATAAAAAACTTGTCCCCAAGCTGTGGCTTGACGTTTTTAACTTTTTGACACTTTTTTGTGAAATGGTAGGGGGAATTGTACCCGTTTCCATTTCACACAAGGGGGAGGCCGGGATCGGGGTGTCTCCTTGTTAAAGGGGGCTTCCAGAGTCCGATAAACTCCTTGCCCGCAAACCCTCACAACCATCGTACAAGGGTTGTGGGGATGAGGCCATTGTCACCATCAACATGGGGACAAGGTGCTTTGGGGGGCTACCCCAAAGCACCCTCCCCATGTTGAGGGCATGTGGCCTGGTATGGTTCAGAAAGGGGGGCGATCCCCCCTCTTTTCCTGCGGCCTGCCAGGTTGCTTGCATGGATAAGGGTCTGGTATGGATTTTGGGGGGACCCCTACATAATTTAGTGTCCCATAGACTTTAACGGTGTTCCAGGGGCTTTCAAATTTTCCCCAAACACTGCATATTGTTCGATGTTCGCAGAACAACCGAACAACCAAAGTTCGGCCTTAACTTATGTTTGGGCCGAACTGTACACCTGTCCCTTATTGTCACTCTTTTACATGCCATTTCAACATACAATGAACAGGCATTGTCCACTGTTAGCAATAGAAAACCACTTCAGAAATCCATGCAGCCATCACTGTTGTCCATGCTGCTTCATTCAGCTGCCTGAATTGAACAGAACAGCCAGTATATTGGGGTATGCAGGAGCATGTAACTCTATCATGTCATAGCTATGGTGTTTGATGATTGGAGATGAGTTGTCACATGGGGACAAAGAGTCCTCAGCCCTATGTAAGCTTAGTTTCGCTCCAGGCTTCTTTTCCTTCCTTTTTTTCTTTATATAGCATCCTTCTGAACCCTGCAGTCTGAATGTAGCACTCTCTTGAACCTGAACTTTGTATGTAGCACCCTCTTGAACCCTGTAATCTGTACGTAGCAACCTCCTTAACTCTGCACTCTGTGCAAAGCACACTCCTGAACTCTGCACTCTGTACAAAGTACACTCCTGAACTCTTCACTCTTTATGTAGCATTCTCCTGAACTCTTCACTCTGTACAAACCACACTCCTGAACTCTGCATTCTGTACAAACCATACTCCTGAACTCTGTACTTATCCCCCTTATAAACTCTGCACTCTGTCAGTAGCACCCTCCTCAACTCTGAACTTTGAACAAAGTACACCCCTGAACTCTGCACTCTGTGCATAGCACCCTTTTGTAACTCTGCACATAGCACCCTCTTATACTCTGCACTCTGTATAAGCACACTCATGAATTCTGCTCTCTGTAGTGCTACCTGCCTAAACTCTGCACTCTGTACAAAGCACAGTCCTGAACTTTGCCCTCTGTCCATACAGTGGTGTGAAAAAGTGTTTGCCCCCTTCCTCATTTCCTGTTCCTTTGCATGTTTGTCACACTTAAGTGTTTCGGAACATCAAACCAATTTAAACAATAGTCAAGGACAACACAAGTAAACACAAAATGCAATTTGTAAATGAAGGTGTTTATTATTAAAGGTGAAAAAAAATCCAAACCATCATGGCCCTGTGTGAAAAAGTGATTTCCCCCTAAACCTAATAACTGGTTGGGCCACCCTTAGCAGCAACAACTGCAACCAAGCGTTTGCGATAACGTGCAATGAGACTTTTACAGCGTCCTGGAGGAATTTTGGCCCACTCATCTTTGCAGAATTGTCCTAATTCAGTTACATTAGAGGGTTTTCGAGCATGAACGGCCTTTTTAAGGTCATACCACAACATCTCAATAGGATTCAGGTCAGGACTTTGGCTAGGCCACTCCAAAGTCTTCATTTTGTTTTTCTTCAGCCATTCGGTGGTGGACTTGCTGGTGTGTTTAGGATCATTGTCCTGCTGCAGAACCCAAGTTAGTTTCAGCTTGAGTACACGAACAGATGGTCGGACATTCTCCTTCAGGATCTCTTGGTAGACAGCAGAATTCATAGTTCCTTTTATCACGGCAAGTCTTCCAGGTCCTGAAGCAGCAAAACAGCCCCAGACCATCACACTACCACCACCATATTTTACTGTTGGTATAATGTTCTTTTTATGAAATGCAGTGTTCCTTCTACGCCAGATATACTTGGACACACACCTTCCAAAGAGTTCCACTTTTGTCTCATCGGTCCACAGAATGTTGTCCCAAAAGTCTTGGGGATCATCAAGATGTGTTGTGGAGAAATTGAGACGAGCTTTGATGTTCTTTTTGCTCAGCAGTGGTTTTCTCCTTGGAACTCTGCCATGCAGGCCATTTTTGCCCAGTCTTTTCCTGATGGTGGAGGCATGAACGCTGACCTTAACTGAGGCAAGTGAGGCCTGCAGTTCCTTGGACGTTGTTGTGGGGTCTTTTGTGACCTCTTGGATGAGTCGTCGCTGCGCTCTTGGGGTAATTTTGGGCGGCCGGCCACTCCTGGGAAGGTTCACCACTGTTCCATGTCTTCGCCATTTGTGGATAATGGCTCTCACTGTGGTTCGCTGGATTCCCAAAGCTTTGGAAATGGCTTTATAACCCTTTCCAGACTGATAGATCTCAATTACTTTCTTTCTCAATTGTTCCTGAATTTCTTTGGGTCTCGGCATGATGTGTAGCTTTTAAGGATCTTCTGGTGGACCTTACTGTGTCAAGCAGCTCCTATTTAAGTGATGCCTTGATTGTGAACAGGTGTGGCAATAATCAGGCCTGGGTGTGGCTAGAGAAATTGAACTCAGGTGTGGACAACCACAGTTATAGTATGTTTTAACAAGGGGGGCAATCACTTTTTCACACAGGGCCATGATGGTTTGGATTTTTTTTCACCTTTAATAATAAACACCTTCATTTACAAATTGCATTTTGTGTTTACTTGTGTTGTCCTTGACTATTGTTTAAATTGGTTTGATGTTCCGAAACACTTAAGTGTGACAAACATGCAAAGGAACAGGAAATGAGGAAGGGGGCAAACACTTTTTCACACCACTGTAGTACCCTCCTGAACTTCGCACTCAGTACACAGTGCACTACTAAACTCTGCACTCTGTACAAAGTGCACTACTAAACTCTGCACTCTGTATGTATGACACCCCTTAACTCTGTACTCTGTATGTAGTGCACTCCTGAACTCTGCACTCTGTAGGTATCACCCTCTTGAACACTACACTCTGTACACAGAGCATTACCTAACTCTGCACTCTGTATGTAGCATCCTCCTGAACTGTAATCTGTAGAAAACACACTCCTGAACTCTGCACTCTGTATGTAGCACTCCCTTAACTCTGCACTCTGTATGTAGCTCACTCCTGAACTCTGCACTCTGTAGGTAGCACCCTCCTGATCTTTGCACTCTATATGTATCACAATCCTGGACTCTGCCCTCTTTTCATAGCACACTCATGAACTTTGCACTCTGTGCACAGCACCCTTCTGAACTCTGCATGTATCACCCTCTTAAACTCTGCACTCTGTATTAGCACTCCTCAACTCTGGTCTCTGTAGTACTACCCTTCTAAACTATGCACTCTGTACAAAGCACACTCCTGAACTCTGCACAAAGCGCACTCCTAAATTCTGCACTCTGTAAGTAGCACACTCCTGAACTATGCACTCTGTACACAGTGCACTCCTGAACTCTGCCCTCTATATGTAACACCCTCCTGAACTCTGCACTCTGTACAAAGCGCACTCCTAAACTCTGCACTTTGTATGTAGCACACTCCTGAACTCTGTACTCAGTATGTATTACTCTCTTGAACGCTACACTCTGTACACAGAGCACTACTTAACTCTGTGCTCTGTATGTAGCACCCTCCTGAACTCTGTACACAGCACATTTCTGAACTCTACACGCTATATGTAGCACCCTCCTAAACTCTTCACTCTGTACAAAGCACACTTCTGAACTCTGCACTCTGTATGTAGCACCCCCTGAACTCTGCACTCTGTCCGTAGCACAATGCTGAACTCTACAGTCTGTATTTAGCACCCTCTTGACCTGTGCACTCTGTATGTAGCCCACTCCGGAACTCTGCAATCTGTACGTAGCACCCCCCTGAACTCTGCACTCTGGATCACCCTCTTGATCTCTACACTCTGTACACAGTGCACTCCTTAACTCTGCACTCTGTGTGTAGCACCTCCTTAACTCTGTACTCTGTATGTAGCACACCGCTGAACTCTGCATGCTGTATGTAGCACCCTCCTGAACTCTGCACTCTGTCCGTAGCACAATGCTGAACTCTACAGTCTGTATTTAGCACCCTCTTGAACTGTGCACTCTGTATGTAGCCCACTCCAGAACTCTGCAATCTGTACGTTGCACCCTCCTGAACTCTGCACTCTGGATCACCCTCTTGATCTCTACATTCTGTACACAGTGCACTCCTTAACTCTGCACTCTGTGTGTAGCACCTCCTTAATTCTGTACTCTGTATGTAGCACACCGCTGAACTCTGCATGCTGTATGTAGCACAGTCCTGAACTCTGCACTCTGTACAAAGCACACCCCTAAACTCTGCACTCTGTATGTAGAACACTCCTGAACTCTGCACTATGTACACAGCAAAGTCCTGAACTCTTCCCACTGTATGTAGCACTCTCCCGAACTCTGCACTCTATACATAGAGCACGCCTGAACTTTGAACTCTGTCCTTAGCATCCACCTTAACTCTGCACTCTTTATGTAGCACCCTCCTGGACCCTGTACTCTGTACAAAGCGCACTCCTTAACTCCAAAGCGCACTCCTTAGTGCTGAACTCTGCAAACTGTATGTAGCACTCTCCTGAACTCTACACTCTTTACAAAGTGCCCTCCTGAACTATGCACTCTGTATGCACAGTATCTCACAAAAATGAGTACATTTATGATATTTTATGATAACTTTTCATGTGACAACACTGAAGAAATTACACTTTGCTCAGATTTTAGGGCAAGATAGGACTGTGCCTAGGGTAGCAACATTTTACATGAGATATCATACTGCTTATTTAAAGTTGTATCTCAGGTATGGCAATTTTTACATAGTTACATTGGTCCAGCTTGGACCAATGCACAGTAGCACCCTCCTGAGCTCTAAACACAGTATGTATCATACTCCTGAACTTTGCACACTATAACACACTCCTGGTATATAATGCCCCTTCAAGGCCCTCCTACACCCTTTTTCTGCGCCACCCTTAACCCCCCATCTATTCTTCGATTAAAAAAAAGAAACATAGCTCACTCCTGAACTCTGTACTCTTTATCTAACACCCTTTTGAACTCAGCACTCTGTATGTAGCATACTCTTGAAACTTAGCACACTCACTAACTCTGCCCTCTGTACATAACACCCTCCTGAACTCTGCCCTCTGTATGTACCACACTTCTGAACTCTGCACTCTGTATATAGCACCTCCTTGAACTCTGCTCTCTGTACTGAGCGCATTCCTAAACTCTATACCTAGCACCTTTATGCGCATATTGATTGGTTTGCGCAAAAGTTTTAGTGCCTACAAAATAGGGGATAGATGTATGGCATTTTTTGACTGTACTATATACAAGGAACACACAATCTGTCTCCTCTCCTCTGACAGGATGTGGATCTGTGTTTATACACACAGATCCACGTCCCTTCTTTGTGACAAGCAATTGCGGGTGCCCGGCGAATATCATGGCCGCCAGGCATGTGCAGGAGCCCCCAAGTGACGTGGTGGGCGTGGGCGCCCCTAGATGGCCAGGAAGCCGAGAATGTCACATGACAGCCGCCCAGGATGAGAGAGCCACCTTGTGGCTCATCATATTACTATACGTGGGATGGGAAGTGGCTAATTGACACATTAAAGCTTTAAATAAACCATGTTACTCAAGTACATTGGGAATGGTAGAGTGGACACAGACATAGGGACATGAAGGTGTTGACTCCAAATTATATGTGGTGCTCTATTTAGATATTTAATTTGGTTTGATATTATAAATAAAGTAGATGATAGCTGGTGTGGAACATCTTTCTTTGTTGCTGCTGTATTATCCTTCTGCAGTGTGGACAGGGTTAAACTAAATATTCATTAATACAGAAATGCTAAATTGTTTTTGGACTTTAACCACTTGGGTACCGCGCTATTGCCGAATGACGGCATTAGCGCGGACCTAGATTGCCGGGACTACGTCTATTGACGTCGTCCCGGTTACGAGCGCCCTGCGCGCCCCCTGAGGGGCGCGCGCGGCGCGCTCTGTGATCGGCGAGTCCGTGAGACTCGCCTGATCACCGATCCGTGTAAGGGGTCGATCCCGACCCCTTATCACGTGATCAGCTGTCAGCCAATGACAGCTGATCATGTGATAAAACGGAGCCGGTAATCGGCTAGTATTCCTCCTCGCGCTGACAGCGCGAGGAGAAAAAAAAAAAGCCGATCGCCGGCGGCCGTGTTCGGGACATCAGTCCCGATCACGGCCAGCAATTCAAGCGGACACCTGCCCCCTGCCAGTGCCCACCTGCCACCCGCAGTGCCATCCTGAAATAAAGTAAGTGCCCCCCTGTCAGTGCCACCCAGCAGTGCCCATAGTGCCCACAGTGCCACCCAGCAGTGCCCACAGTGCCACCCAGCAGTGCCCACAGTGCCACCCACAGTGCCATCCAGCAGTGCCACCCACAGTGCCACCCAAAATCTGCCTCAAAGGTGCTGCACCCCAGTGCCGCCCATCAGTGCCCAGCAGTGCCGCCCATCAGTGCCCAGCAGTGCCACCTATCAGAGCCACCTATCAGTGCCACCTATCAGTGCCCATCAGTCCCATCTATCTGTGGTACCTATCAGTGCCCATCCGTGCCACCCATCCGTGCCACTTATCCGTGCCACCCATCCGTGCCATCTTATCTGTGCCCATCTTTGCCCATCAGTGCCGCCTTATCTGTGCCCATCGGTGCCGCCTTATCTGTGCCTATTAGTGCCGCCTTAACTATGCCTATCAGTGCCCACCAGTGCAGCCTATCAGTGCCCACCAATGCAGCCCATCAGTGCCCACCAATGCAGCCCATCAGTGCCCACCAATGCAGCCTATCAGTGCCGCCTAATCAGCGCACTTCAATGAAGGAGAAAAATGACCCGTTTGCAAAATTGTATAACAAACTATTAAAACATGATTTTTTTTTTGCATCTTTTTTTGTTTGTTTAGCAAAAAATAAAACTCCGAGCTGTAACTAAATACCACCAAAAGAAACCTCTATTTGTGGGAAAAAAATGATAAAAATTTCATTTGGGTACAGTGTTGTATGACCGCGCAATTGTCACTCAAAGTGCATCAGCGCTGAAAGCTGAAAATTGGTCTGGGACTGAGGGGGGTTTAAGTGCCCAGTAAGCAAGTGGTTAAACATACCCCCTTAGGTACCCCATAAAAGTTAAACATTTTTATTTAAAATATCACAAAATCTTAAACAGTTTGTTTAAAAACATGCTCTCAAAACAGTTGTTCAGGGTGATGTTATCCTGGCCTCGAGATCCGATATGCCAATGCTTTTTTTGTGGGCTGACCCACTTTGTCAGGACCTCAAATCCTGTTATCTAGCACTACAATGGTGTATAGAAAAACATGTATGAAACAATAAGTATTCCACAACACATTATATCACATATTATATGATATTATGTCTCAAAATTGTTTAACAGATGTTATCTTAAAAAATCATATACATCAGGGATATTCAATTAGTGGACCTCCAGCTGTTGCAGAACTACATGTCCCATGAGGCATAGCAAGACTCTAACAGCCACAAGCATGACACTCAGAGGCAAAGGCATGATGGGAGTTGTAGTTTTGCAACAGCTGGAGGTCCGCTAATTGCATATCCCTGATATACATTATGAATGCTCACAAAAGGGGTGAATAGATTTATGGTAATATAATTCACTACAATACAGAAATACACTAGGGAATAACTTTTAAAGTAGTAAGTACAGAGACATTAAGACATTAAGTACATAAGAACAGAGATTATCTCCCGTAAAGTCATGTGTAATAGTTGGTGATAAAATAGCATGTGAGGAACTTTTTCCAAACCCTCAAAGAACTACCCACATCTGAGAATGGACACTGACAAAAATCTAAATATTAGAAGATAATATACTTACGTTTTTAAAGGTTGTGAGAAACAGGAAGGGACAGAGAAAGGGAAGGTGGTGGGTGGGGGAGAGAAGAGAGCAGAAACAAACAGAAAAAGTGAAGGTGGAGGGGGAAGCTGGGAAGAGAGGATAAGAAAGACTCTGCCTCCTCTCCTGCGGATGCAATGCAGACATGGTCTCGTATTTAGGCTTATCGTTCCTATTCTGCATTTCCCATCTTATCTTCCAAACAGTGGGCTGACCTGGACCAGTCTATCTCCCCTGGAAGAATTACTAGCTAACGCAAAGTCCCTACTGAATAGGAAAAGCCTGGGGCCTGACAGCTTTACGAAAGCTTACTATCTGAAGTTTTTCCCCCTGCTTTTTTACCCATATGTATATGTACTTTAACTGCCTTGCCTTTAAGGGCCATATTTTTCAGGGGGCCCTAGTGGCACATATCACAGCCCTTCTGAAAGAAGAGAAGGATCACACCCTTCCTCAAAATTACCGCCCAACTTTTCTGCTTAATACAGACTTAAAGATCTTCGCTAAAATTCTCACCAATTGGTTAAAACATCTTCTTTCCTCAATAATCCACCCTGACCAAATGGAATTTATAGTTAGGCATGGGGATGATCCAACTTGATCCACAATCATCCTGAGAAAGTATTTGATTGAGTTGATTGGGGCTTTCTCAAGGCTATCTTGGAGAGGTTGGGCCTCGGTCCCCATATGTTAAGTAGGGATGGACCAAACTCCCCCCCCCCCCCCTCGGTTCAGTTCCCACCAGAATACCTCGAACAGGCAAACAGTTCTATCGAACATGCAAACCCAATTAAAGTCTATGGGACACAAACATGAAAAATCTAAATTACTAATTTTGAAGGCTTATATACATGTTATTGCCATAAAAGTGTATGCAGACCCGGGTACTGCCCTAGGGGACATGTATCAATACAAAAAAAAAGTTTTTAAATGATAGTTTTTTCAGGAGCAATGGTTTTAATAATGCTTAAAGTGAAACAATAAAAATGAAATATTCCTTTAAATATCATGCATGGGAGTCCCCTTAGTCTGCCTGTAAAGTGGCACATCTGTGCGATGTGTAGACAAGTGCCAGAGCTATAATGATATTTCTAAAGGAAAAAATGTCATTTAAAATTGCTTGCAGTTGTAATGGATTGCTGGCTCCCAGCAATACAGATTAAAAATCAATTAAAAAAATGGCATGGGTTCCCCCCCCCTTCAGGTCTGCTATGGATTTTAAAGGGGGGAACGCCACAACAAAATAAAAACAAAAAATGGCATGCCCCCCCCCCAAAATCCATACCAGACCCTTATCCGAGCATGCAGCCTGGAGGTCAGGATGGTGTGGACGAGCAAGCGCCCCTCCCCTGATGGGGAAAAGGGTCTCTTCACGACAACCCTGGGCTGTGGTTGTCAGGGTCTGTGGGCAGGGAGGCTTATAGGAATCTAGAAGCCTCCTTTAACAAAGGGGACCCCAGATCCTGCCCCCCCATGTGGATGGCTATCGGGTACATTTTACCCCTACCATTTACCAAAAAAAGTGTCAAAAAGTAAAAACCACAAGACAGTTTTTGACAAAACCTTTATTGGCCAATCGGCAGCCATCAATGCATTCCGATTATGTTTCTCCCACTGCTCAGGTTAGGGTTAATGGCTCCTTTTACCATGGTATTCCTCATCTGAAATGGCATGAGGTAGGGGTGTCCACTTCCTCCTCATTTGTTTGCTCTGGTCCTGGAGCGTTGCTCCTGAAAATTTGAGCTAATCCGAACATCAAGGGAGTCCCGGTAGGCTCAACAGAACACAAATGTACCACTAAAAAGTTCAGGCGCTGTTTGGACAACCAACATATGGCAGTCTGTGTAATGAATGTTAGCCCTCTGTAGCTAGAGGGGAACCAAAACACCAGGGTATTTTGCAAAAGAGCAAACAAAAAAAATATTCCTCTTAATCCAGCGCTGGGGGGTGATGGCTACAAATCATTTGAGTCACACCTCAGAAAAGTCATAAGGATGTCACCTTTTGTGATAAAAAGATTTATTGTATAATCAATGTCAAAGCATACCAAGAATGGAAAGGGTTAAAATATGACTGACAGACAATCAATGTTAAACCACATGCTTGATTATGAACCTCGATCTCACCCAAACCTTGGCAGGCTGACTCAGGTATATCAGGGTGGGTGCTGGGGACAATCAAAAGATATGTAGGCGGCAGATGTCGCATGGGCATCCACCCAATAGAAGGGATGACAGGCCACTGGTTGAACCCGTAAGGGTCAGTGATGTGAAGAGGCCCCCAATGGACCAGACAGGTGACGCCAAACTGGTGGATGGTGCATCTGGTGTAGTCGGGTGGCGAGCTGGATGTGATGTCACCAACACAGAGCAATGTTGGACTGATTCACCAATGCAGCTGCAATGGTAGAGCAGACAGTAAGCTGTCAGCAGGCTGTAATCATGACAATGCATTTCAGTATGGCCCTTTATCACATGATTCAAATGATTTTGAGCACCAACAACCTTGATTTATTTTTTCCCACATTTATTTATTTGGATTATCACATAGCAAGCTTTTTCCTATAGCCTCCTTTTTTTTCAGCCTTGACCTGGTTATGTGGTTGATGCATTCCGGAACCTCAGCAACTCCCTTAACCTGAGTAATTTAACCTGTATTGTTTTATTTATTATGTTAAGGCCTGATGCTAGATACATATTTTTCTCTTGACTTAGTGACTGGTCTCACCCGTGTTATATGTGGATCAACTTTCCACCTCCTGTGGGCTTTTGTTCATGGTAACTTAAGGGGCGTTCGGACGCACACATGGTCTAACTATGTGGATGTTCATCCCAGCTGCTTGGTAGTTGGGTGGCCAGATGAGACCTTTCTGAATTAACTCTTGCTTGCTTATCTCAACTGTGCATCTCTGATGGCATGAACAGGCCAATGTTTGCACGGATTGTGTTTGTGCTATCATTTATTTTTATTGTTATGTATGCATCATCTGGCCGAGGCATAATGGCATTGGAAGATTTGTGGTTGTTGGTTGTGATAATACTGTTTCCCACTGTAAATATTGGATAAGACGTGTTATAATGGACTGACTAATTTTCTTCACTTTATTCTTTGTACTGTTTAGGGCTAGTGATGGCCGAACGGTTCGCCCGGCGGTCGTTTCGCGGCGAATTTCCGACATTCGCGGTCCGCACGTTCGAACGCCTTTTTCCGTCGTTCGCCGCGGCGGACTTACGTGTTTAATGTATACAAGAACTTTAACCTTTGGTGACACGTTTATCATGTGATACAGGACAGCCAATTGAGACATGACAGCACATGGACACTTGTACATTCCCCCTAACCTATAAATACACCCGATCCGGTGGCCATTTTACATTCTTTCTTCTGTTAAGATAGGGACAGGTTCCTGTGTGGAGTAGGGAGAGATAAACCACTAGCTATTTGGTACACAAAAGTTCTTTTCAGGACTGGTATAGGTGTTAGGTGTTGATAGGTTTGCTGTGCTGCTGATTCTTGCAGCAGCCTGAGTGTCTTTTGTTAGTTTAGAGAAAGGGAAAGGACGGTGTATGCTACAGGGACAGCCAGATTAGTCTTTCATCATCATCATCATCATCATCATCATTAGCTGTTACTATCAAGGTCCACAAAAGAGCTGTTCCAGTAACCACTAATCGTTCTCTTTTTTTGCCAATTTGTATAGGGACAGGAAGGAAGCAGTGTTGTCAGGCAGTGAGGGTAATTTTAAAGACTTGCTGTTATTATTAGTTCCACAAAGGTTCTTTTCAGGACTGGTATCAGTGGTACAGTAATAGGCTTGTACATGTATAATATTCTTTCTTCCAAATATAGAAAGGATATTATACTTGACTGCTGCCCTTCTGCTGCAGTCTGCTAAACATTCACAACTCACTTGTTCCACAAAAGTTCTTATAAGGACTGGTAACTTGGTATAGGGTGCTACGGTACATAGGCTTGAGTGCGGTACAGTCTGCTGTTCTGTAAGGACCGCTATCGGTCCACAATAGATAGGGTTGACGTGCACCACTGCTGACCGCTGCCCTATACTGCAGCAGTCCTTCAGCGGTATAGGGACTGACGTACAGTCTGCTAATCACTAACACACAACCTGCTTGTTCCACAAAAGTTCTTATAAGGACTGGTAACTTGGTATAGGGTGCTACGGTACATAGGCTTGAGTGCGGTACAGTCTGCTGTTCTGTAAGGACCGCTATCGGTCCACAATAGATAGGGTTGACGTGCACCACTGCTGACCGCTGCCCTATACTGCAGCAGTCCTTCAGCGGTATAGGGACTGACGTACAGTCTGCTAAACACTAATACACAACCTGCTTGGTCCACAAAAGTTCTTATAAGGACTGGTAACTTGGTATAGGGTGCTACGGTACATAGGCTTGAGTGCGGTACAGTCTGCTGTTCTGTAAGGACCGCTATCGGTCCACAATAGATAGGGTTGACGTGCACCACTGCTGACCGCTCACCTATACTGCAGCAGTCCTTCAGCGGTATAGGGACTGACGTACAGTCTGCTAATCACTAACACACAACCTGCTTGTTCCACAAAAGTTCTTATAAGGACTGGTAACTTGGTATAGGGTGCTACGGTACATAGGCTTGAGTGCGGTACAGTCTGCTGTTCTGTAAGGACCGCTATCGGTCCACAATAGATAGGGTTGACGTGCACCACTGCTGACCGCTGCCCTATACTGCAGCAGTCCTTCAGCGGTATAGGGACTGACGTACAGTCTGCTAAACACTAACACACAACCTGCTTGGTCCACAAAAGTTCTTATAAGGACTGGTAACTTGGTATAGGGTGCTACGGTACATAGGCTTGAGTGCGGTACAGTCTGCTGTTCTGTAAGGACCGCTATCGGTCCACAATAGATAGGGTTGACGTGCACCACTGCTGACCGCTGCCCTATACTGCAGCAGTCCTTCAGCGGTATAGGGACTGACGTACAGTCTGCTAAACACTAATACACAACCTGCTTGGTCCACAAAAGTTCTTATAAGGACTGGTAACTTGGTATAGGGTGCTACGGTACATAGGCTTGAGTGCGGTACAGTCTGCTGTTCTGTAAGGACCGCTATCGGTCCACAATAGATAGGGTTGACGTGCACCACTGCTGACCGCTCACCTATACTGCAGCAGTCCTTCAGCGGTATAGGGACTGACGTACAGTCTGCTAATCACTAACACACAACCTGCTTGTTCCACAAAAGTTCTTATAAGGACTGGTAACTTGGTATAGGGTGCTACGGTACATAGGCTTGAGTGCGGTACAGTCTGCTGTTCTGTAAGGACCGCTATCGGTCCACAATAGATAGGGTTGACGTGCACCACTGCTGACCGCTGCCCTATACTGCAGCAGTCCTTCAGCGGTATAGGGACTGACGTACAGTCTGCTAATCACTAACACACAACCTGCTTGTTCCACAAAAGTTCTTATAAGGACTGGTAACTTGGTATAGGGTGCTACGGTACATAGGCTTGAGTGCGGTACAGTCTGCTGTTCTGTAAGGACCGCTATCGGTCCACAATAGATAGGGTTGACGTGCACCACTGCTGACCGCTGCCCTATACTGCAGCAGTCCTTCAGCGGTATAGGGACTGACGTACAGTCTGCTAAACACTAATACACAACCTGCTTGGTCCACAAAAGTTCTTATAAGGACTGGTAACTTGGTATAGGGTGCTACGGTACATAGGCTTGAGTGCGGTACAGTCTGCTGTTCTGTAAGGACCGCTATCGGTCCACAATAGATAGGGTTGACGTGCACCACTGCTGACCGCTCACCTATACTGCAGCAGTCCTTCAGCGGTATAGGGACTGACGTACAGTCTGCTAATCACTAACACACAACCTGCTTGTTCCACAAAAGTTCTTATAAGGACTGGTAACTTGGTATAGGGTGCTACGGTACATAGGCTTGAGTGCGGTACAGTCTGCTGTTCTGTAAGGACCGCTATCGGTCCACAATAGATAGGGTTGACGTGCACCACTGCTGACCGCTCACCTATACTGCAGCAGTCCTTCAGCGGTATAGGGACTGACGTACAGTCTGCTAATCACTAACACACAACCTGCTTGTTCCACAAAAGTTCTTATAAGGACTGGTAACTTGGTATAGGGTGCTACGGTACATAGGCTTGAGTGCGGTACAGTCTGCTGTTCTGTAAGGACCGCTATCGGTCCACAATAGATAGGGTTGACGTGCACCACTGCTGACCGCTGCCCTATACTGCAGCAGTCCTTCAGCGGTATAGGGACTGACGTACAGTCTGCTAAACACTAATACACAACCTGCTTGGTCCACAAAAGTTCTTATAAGGACTGGTAACTTGGTATAGGGTGCTACGGTACATAGGCTTGAGTGCGGTACAGTCTGCTGTTCTGTAAGGACCGCTATCGGTCCACAATAGATAGGGTTGACGTGCACCACTGCTGACCGCTGCCCTATACTGCAGCAGTCCTTCAGCGGTATAGGGACTGACGTACAGTCTGCTAAACACTAATACACAACCTGCTTGGTCCACAAAAGTTCTTATAAGGACTGGTAACTTGGTATAGGGTGCTACGGTACATAGGCTTGAGTGCGGTACAGTCTGCTGTTCTGTAAGGACCGCTATAGGTCCACAATAGATAGGGTTGACGTGCACCACTGCTGACCGCTCACCTATACTGCAGCAGTCCTTCAGCGGTATAGGGACTAAGAGTTTTGTCACAGGGTCATTTAAAAAATGACATGCAGAGGAAGAGGCAGGCCCTTCCGCAGGGGTGGTAGGGGTAGGGCAGGAGCAACAGGCTTGAGCCAAAGTGGGAAGTTGCAGAAGGTGCGTTCAATTACTTTAAAGGATGCACCAGACTTGGTTGAGTGGCTCGCTCAGCCTTACTCTTCTGCACCCTCCTCATCCTCTCGATCTGCACCCTCTTCTTCACTCTCTGCTATGTGCACCCCCAAAGACACTACCACCAACAACACGACCACCACCACCACCACCACATACCTTCCGCTTGAGTCACTGGAATTATTTTCCGATCCATATCAAGAGGACATTTCTGATGCGCAGCCACTCTTGGTATTGGATCAGGAAGAGGAGGTAGCAACAAGCGCTACTCAGCAGTCTGACGCCAGTACCCAGATCAGCCCAAGGAGGAGGTTGGTCCCCGGTGTTGCTGCCTACTCTACTTATAGCGGTGGGGAAGGTGACGTTGATGATGACGTGTCTAGTGATGTCACGTGGGTGCCCACAAGAGAGGAAGAGGAGGGGAGTTCAGAGGGAGATATGGACCAGCAGATAGGGAGGAGAAGCAGCAATGACTTACATTGCACAGCAGGGACAAAGCAGACTGCAAATGTATCAGGAGCGAGTCATCGACCATGTACGGTCACATCTGGCGCTCCCAGGACACCGGCACATGGCTCCGCAGTGTGGGCTTTTTTTAACGTGTCCGCTGCTGACAATAGCGTTGCCATCTGCAATCTTTGCAGTCAACGCGTTAGTCGCGGTAAGCCCAATACTCACCTAGGGACGACCGCCTTAAGAAGGCACATGAGCAGCCATCACCGAGCCCAGTGGGAGCAACGGAACACACAAAGCCACACTGCAGGCTCTCACCGTCCAGCCTCGTCTTCTACTTCTCCTTCTCCTCTCTCCTCACAATTGTCCTCCACTCCACCTTCCATCACGCCAAGCTCACATTTTTCTGCAAAAAGGCAGGCTTCCGTGGGCCTAATGTTTGAGCGTAAAAAAATGATGACGCCGGATAACCCTCTTGCCCAACGGTTGGCGGCTGGCTTGTCAGAACTCATAGCCCGCCAACTACTGCCATATAAACTGGTGGACTCGGAGGCCTTTCGCAAATTTGTGGCCATTGGAACACCACAATGGAAGGTCCCAGGAAGGAAGTATTTCTCAGAGAAGGGCATCCCAGAGCTATATGGCCATGTTCAGCGGCAAGTGAATGTATCTCTGGCACACAGTGTCGGTGCCAAGATACATCTGACCACAGACACGTGGTCTAGCAAACACGGGCAGGGAAGGTATATCAGTTTTACTGCCCACTGGGTGAACCTTCTGACGGCCGTCAAGCATGTAACCCGTGGCACCCGTGTAGATTTGGTTTTACCGCCACGGATTGCATGCAGGCCTGACTCTTCTTCTCCTCCTCCTACTCCATCCTCCTCCCTCTCCTCCTCAGCTGCCTCCTCCTTTTCCGCTGCTAGCGTCTCTTCCACTGCACCGCCCAAGCTCCCCAGAACCTATTCCACATGCCAGGTGAGACGTTGCCATGCCGTGCTGCGTCTGTTGTGCCTGGAAGCAAAGAGCCACACTGGCCCGGCACTCCTTTCAGCTTTGCGTTCACAGGCAGATGAGTGGCTAACACCGCTCAATTTGACAGTTGGTAAAGTGGTGTGTGACAACGGTGCCAATCTGCTTAGCGCATTGAAACAGGGCAAAATCACGCACGTGCCGTGCATGGCACACGTCTTAAACTTGGTCGTGCAGCGATTCCTTGTCAAATACCCTGGGGTCCAGGACATCTTGCGGCAGGCAAGGAAAATCTCGGCCCATTTCAGAAGATCTTACACGGCCATGGCTCGCCTTGCTGACATTCAGCGGCGACACCATCTGCCGGTCAGACGTCTTATTTGCGATTGCCCGACGCGATGGAACTCAACCTTCTATATGCTTGATAGGCTGCTCCAGCAGAAACGTGCAGTTAACGTCTACCTGTATGAACTCTGCGAAAGAAACGGTTCTGGGGAGCTGGGTTTTTTTTCACCGCGCCAGTGGCTGCTCATGCGCGACACATGCAGACTTCTGCGGCCATTTGAGGAGATCACCAAACTGGTCAGTCGCAGCCATGGCGCCATCAGTGACATGGTACCTTATGCCTTCTTTCTGGAGCGTGCATTGCGTCGTGTCATTGATCAGGCTGTGGAGGAGCAGGAGCGGGAAGATGAGGAAGTCGCAATGCTGGATGAATTCCCAGGGGGGGCTACTCTATCTGAGACAAGTCAACAACAGGAGTCTGATGAGGAGTCAGAGGAGGATGGTGCCGGGGCGGATGAGCAGGAGCAAGAAGAGCATGCTTTAAACCTTTCTGGGATCCCTGTTGTGCGAGGATGGGGAGAGGAGAATGAAGAGGACGACATTATCCTGGATGATGAGCAGGAGCCAGGCCACCACACCGCTTCCACTTTAGTGCAAATGGGGGCCTTCATGCTCCAGTGTTTTAATAGGGACCCCCGTATAAAAAGCATGAGGGTCAAGGACCAGTACTGGGTGGCAACGTACTTAGACCCCCGGTACAAACACAAAATGGCGGAAATGTTACCGCCGTCGCAGAGGGCTGTCAGAATGCAGCACTTCCAGGCCTTGCTTCGAGAAATGCTGCATTCTGCTTTTGCGTGCGCTGGCAGAGGAGCAATTCCCACTCCCAGAGAAGGATTTGCGGGTACCAATCCAACAGCGCCTGCAAGAAGAGGCCGGTTTGAAGATGTGTTGGTGACTTCGGATATGAGGTCATTCTTTCAGCCGACCCATCGACAGGTGTCATCCGGATCCAGCATCAGGGAACGCCTAGACCGTCAGGTGTCCGACTACATTGGGTTAACGGCCGATGTGGACGCTCTGAGGAGTGATGAACCCCTAGACTACTGGGTGGGCAGGCTTGACCTCTGGCCAGAGCTTGCCCAATTTGCAATCGAACTGTTGGCTTGCCCCTCATCCAGTGTCCTGTCCGAAAGGACGTTCAGCGCAGCAGGGGGGATTGTGACCGATAAGCGTACTCGCCTAGCTCACCACAGTGTTAACTACCTCACATTTCTAAAAATGAATGAGGCATGGATCTCGGAGGAATTCAACACATGTGATCAGTAGACCATGTATATGTCTATAAACAATTTTTGGAATCAAGCACACAGACCTTCTTAATTCATTTGGCTCACTTCCCTGACCCAAAAAAGCACACCGTACTATATGCCCCTACCCTCCTCTTTGAAGAGGTTGAGCGGTGTCATATTTCTACTGGGGCTGCTTATTATGAGGGGTTCCCACCATCCCTGTGCTGTGCTGACTTCCTCCTGGGTGTTCTTATTATGAGGGGCTCCCACCATCCCTGTGCTGTGCTGACTTCCTCCTGGGGGTTCTTATTATGAGGGGATCACACCATCCCTGTGCTGTGCTGACTTCCTCCTGGGGCTGCTTACGGTGCTGCTGTCAGCGCTGTATGTCACGGAGCTGCTGTCAGCGCTGTATGTCACGGAGCTGCTGTCAGCGCTGTATGTCACGGAGCTGCTGTCAGCGCTGTATGTCACGGAGCTGCTGTCAGCGCTGTATGTCACGGAGCTGCTGTCAGCGCTGTATGTCACGGAGCTGCTGTCAGCGCTGTATGTCACGGAGCTGCTGTCAGCGCTGTATGTCACGGAGCTGCTGTCAGCGCTGTATGTCACGGAGCTGCTGTCAGCGCTGTATGTCACGGAGCTGCTGTCAGCGCTGTATGTCACGGTGCTGCTGTCAGCGCTGTATGTCACGGAGCTGCTGTCAGCGCTGTATGTCACGGAGCTGCTGTCAGTGCTGTATGTCACGGAGCTGCTGTCAGCGCTGTATGTCACGGAGCTGCTGTCAGCGCTGTATGTCACGGAGCTGCTGTCAGCGCTGTATGTCACGGTGCTGCTGTCAGCGCTGTATGTCACGGAGCTGCTGTCAGCGCTGTATGTCACGGAGCTGCTGTCAGCGCTGTATGTCACGGAGCTGCTGTCAGCGCTGTATGTCACGGAGCTGCTGTCAGCGCTGTATGTCACGGAGCTGCTGTCAGCGCTGTATGTCACGGTGCTGATGTCAGTGCTCTGTATTACGGTGCTGCTGTCAGTGCTCTGTATCTCCTGCACCCTCTTGTTTGCCTACCCTGGTCCCTGACCTTCCCTCTCCTCCATTGCCTTCATTAGCTCCATAGTCCTGAATTGTCAGAACAATTTCCCAAATAAAAAAAAAATGCTTGTAGTTATCGATCCCAAATTCACCTCATACATGTATTATGCTATTGTCCAGGTGGTGGGACTACGTGCTACCCCCTAATAATTACCCCGTGGCCGCAAATTCGACCTAAAGGTTTGCGAAATTCGCCTCCCATTGAAGTCAATGGAGCCCGCGGCGAACGGTCGTTTTCGCGAACGTTTGTGTCCGTTCGCGTTTCGCGTTCGCGAAACGTCCCGTCGGAAGTTCGTCCATCACTATTTAGGGCTTTTTTTTCTCTGTCCTTTGCTTCCACACCCTACCCACCTCCCATTATTGTCCTTTTTAGAGAATATAGAACCAAGTATCATTTTGTGGTGCTAAGTAATTTGTATGGAATTTATTAATAACAGGAAAAGCAGTAAAATTGATCTCCTGCAGCCAGTAACAATAGAGCCCCTCCCTCAACAATATATCTACCAGCAGCAAGCAACAATAGATCCCTCCCTCAACAGTAGGAATGAGCCGAACACCCCCGTGTTCGGTTTGCATCCAGAAAATGCGAACATGCAAACACTGTTAAAGTCTATGGGACACAAATATGAATAATCAAAAGTGCTAATTTTACAGGCTTATATGCATGATAATGTCATAAAAAGTGTTTGGGGACCTGGGTCCTGCCCCAGGGGACATGTATCAATGCAAAACATTTTTTTTTAAATAATGCTTAAAGTAAAACAATAAAAGTGTAATATTCCTTTAAATTTCATACCTGGGGGTGTCTGTAGTATGCCTGTAAATGTTTCCCGTGTTTAAAACAGTCTGACAGCAAAATTAAATTTCTAAAGGAAGAAAAATAGTATTTTTGTACTCAGGTAAAATCCTTTTCTCTGAAGTTCATTGACGGACACAACTCCAGTAATCTTGACCGTAGGGTTATTACACCACCTTCAGGAGAGGTCTAGGCAGAACATGTAATACATGTGAAACACAACAGAAGTGTACAGTTCCGCCCAGGGGGCGGCCCCTCTGGTAATAGCTCAGTATATCAACAAGCAGTATAATGTAAACCAATAGGAGGGGAGGGTGCTGTGTCCGTCAATGAACTTCAGAGAAAAAGATTTTACGGTGAGTACAAAAATCCTATTTTGTCTTTCGTTCATTGACGGACACAGCTCCAGTAATCTTGACTGTAGGGACGTCCCCAAGTAGTGTCATAATGAGGGGTGGGAACAGCAAAAACGACCAACCAAAACTAAATGAGAATCTGACTTCCGGAAGGGAGCCATGGCAGACAGATATACCCTTAGAGCCCGGACCATGTCCAGGGAATGGAGAGCCACCTCTTTAGGGTGTGTTGGTCTTGGACACAGAGATGGTAACACAATGTCTTCATTGAGGTGAAAAGCCAAACCACCTTCGGCATAAAAAAGGTTGCGGAAGCAACACTACCTTATTCTTGTGGATAACTAGATAAGGCGACTTGCAAGACAAGGCCGCCAGTTCTGAAACCCTACTGGCCGATGTAATGGCCACTAGAAAGACCACTTTTTGAGAGAGCGTTAACAAAGGAATTTCCCTGATGTTCTCAAACGGCGGTTTCTGACGCGCCGATAACACCAGGTTCAGATCCCACGGAGGTAAGGTTGGATGCACCGGGGGACTACATGCCGGACCCCTTATATAAAGGTGCTCTCTAAAGAGTGAGACGCCAGGGGTCATTGGAAAAAGACAACCAAGGCTGATATCTGTGCCTTGATGGTGCTTAAAGCCAGTTTCTGGTCCACTCCTCGCTGTAAGAACAGCAGGATCCTGGAAACGGAATAGGTCTGCGGACGCCACTCCATCTCCTCACACATGGAGATATAAGCCTTCCACATACGATGGTAGATCTTCTGAGAAGAAGATTTTCGTACCCTCACCTTAGTGGAAATCACTGAGTCAGACAGACCTCGGTTCCTTAGCACCTGTCTTTCAACAGCCATGCCATTAAAACCAAAGCAGGATGGAGAATCGGACCTTGTGACAAAAGGTCTTCTCACATCGGTAACCGCCAAGGAGCGTCCACCACCAGGCGTACAAAGTCGGCGTACCAAGGACGCAGAGGCACATCTGGGGCAATCAGTATCACTGGAATCCCCTCTGTGGAGTAGATGTGGTGACAGTTTTAGCGGAGGAAGGGCGTAAATCAGCCGGTACTGCTCCCATGGAGCCACCAACACGTCTAACTCATCCACCCAGGGATCTCTTGTCCTGGACACGAACCTCTGCACCTTTCGCTTAAGCCAAGAGGCCAGGAGATCCACATCTGGTGTGCCCCACCGCTGGCAAAGAAATCTGAACACCTCCTGATGCAGTGACCACTCTCCTGGGTCCAGCATCTGGCGACTTAGATAGTCCGCCTGCCAGTTTTCTACTCCCGGGATGTATATTGCCGACAGGGCCGGTAAGGATGTGAGCGACCTCCTGTGCTGCAGCCGAGCTTCTTGTTCCTCCTTGATGGTTGACATTTGCCACTGCCGTGGCATTGTCTGACTGGATCCTGATCGGATGCCCTCGTAGTCTCATCGACCATGTGGAGAGGCATAGCCTGATCACTCGAAGTTCGAGCACATTGATCGGCAAATGGGGTTTCCTCCCTTGACCAGAGGCCCTGGGTCGATTGTACTCCCAGTACACCACCCAAGCCGGTCAGGCTGGGGTCTGTTGTGATCACTGTCCAATGAAGAGGTAGGAACAATTTCCCGGACCGAAGGGCCGGAGATCTCAGCCACCAGAGAAGAGACTCCCTGACTAACTGGCTCACCTGAATCTGCCATTTCAGGGATAACGAATATTTTTCCCATTTTGCCAATATCTCCTTCTGCAAGACTCTGGTGTGAAATTGAGCGTATGGTACCTCCTAGAAGGAGGCCACCATGAGGCCCAGGACTCGCATGCAGAAGCGCAGCGACGACCACCTGTGGTTCATCAACAGCTTCATCGCGGCTCTGAGAGTTTGCAGTTTGTCTGAAGGGAGAAACACTCTCGCTTCCACGGAGTCCAGCAGTAAGCCTAAGTACTCCAGGTGTTGAGTTGGCACAAGAAATGACTTTTTGAGATTCAACATTCACCCAATTTCCTGCAGGATTTGCATGGTGATCGCCACATCCTCCCTTAATTCTGAGGAGGAAGCTGCTCTCAGAAGGAGATCGTCTAGGTAATCCACAATTGCGATCCCATGTTGTCGAAACAACACCAAAATTGGAGCCAATACCTTGCTAAAGAATCGGGGTGCTAAAGCTAAGCCAAAGGGGAGAGCCACAAACTGGTAGTGGTCTTCCCCTACTGCAAATCCCAGAAACCTCTGATGCCTGAGGCATATGGGTATATGCAAGTACATGTCCTGGATGTCCAAAGACGCCAGGGAGTCCCCCTGATGGAGTGCAAAGAGTACGGAGCAAACTGATTCCATTCTGAACCTCTGTACTTTCACAAAGCAATTGAGAGCTTTTAGGTCCAAGATTGGACGTACCCCTTCCTTTTTGGGGACTACAAACAGATTGGAATAGAATCCCTGAAACCTTTCCATTTCTGGAACAGGCACTATCACCCTGTGGCTGAGCAGGTCCCTTACTGCCCCAAACAGGGCCTCCCGGTGAGCCGGGAGTAAGGGTATGTTGGAGGGGAAAAATAGGTTTGGTGGCCAAGAGAGGAACTCTATCTTGTAGCCCGATTAAATCAGTTTACAGACCCATTGGTCAGACTCCCGAAGGCGACCCCCCACCCGAGTGAAGGGAGGGGGCAAACCTTCATGCGGTAGTACTTTTGCTCACTGGCTTGCTAGGCTTGCGTGTCCAGAGACGCTTCTGTCCCTCAGTAGTCGCCCTGTCTGACTGGGAGTGTTTTGCTGAACTCCTGGGCGAACGAAAAAGCCTCTTTTGAGCAGAAAATGAGGGCCCTTGCCTGTGGGCGTGACTCCTTACTCTTCCTGGACTGTGGGAGCAAAGTGCTCTTCCCACCTGTGACATTCTTAATAATGTCATTCAGCAAGGCTCCAAACAACCGCTCATCAAGGAAGGGTAAATCCATCAAGACTTTTTTAGATGCCTGGTCCGCGGACCAGCATTTCAACCAAATCAGGAGCCGCAGCACCACTGCTGAAAAAACCGAGCTGCAGAAAGCAGGCTGAGGGGTTATTACCAGAGGGAGTGCCCCCTGGACAAAACTGTACAGTTCTGTTGTGTTTCACATGTATTACATGTTCTGCCTAGTCCTCTCCTGAAGGTGGCATAATAACCCTACGGTCAAGATTACTGGAGCTGTGTCCGTCAATGAACAAAAGACAAAAGTTATTTAAAACTACTCGCGGCTATAATGAATTGTCGGGTCCGACAATACACAAAACAGCTCATTGATAAAAAGGGAATTTCCCCACAGGGGAACCCCAAACCAAAATTAAAAAAAAATTCTGCCCTTCAGGTCTGGTATGGATATTTAAGGGAACACCACCCCAATTTTTTTTAAAAATGACGTGGGGGTCCCCTCAAAATCCATACCAGACCCTTCTGATCTGGTATGGAATTTAAGGGGAACCTTGTGTCAAAATTTAAAAGAAAAATGGCCTGGGGTCCACCCAAAAATCCATACCAGACCCTTATCCGAGCACGCAACCTGGCAGGCCACAGGAGAAGAGAGTGAGAGTGCCCCCCCTCTTAAACCGTACCAGACAACATGCCCTCAACATTGGGAGGGTGCTTTGAGGTAACGGCCCACCCCAAACTACCTTGTCCCCATTTTGATGGGGAGAAAGGCCTCATCCCCACAACCCTTGCTCAGTGGTTGTGGGGGTCTGTGGGTGGGGGGGGCTTATCAGAATCTGGAAGCCCCCTTTAACAAGGGGACCCCCATATCCCAGCCCCCCTGTGTGAATTGATAATGGGATACAAATGTACCACTACCATTTCACAAAAAAAGTGTCAAAAGGGTTAAAAAACTCAAGAGACTTTTTTTTACAAGTCCTTTATTAATTTCTTCTTCTTTCCGCTTCTTCCATCTTCTTTTTTCTGGTCTTCCTTTGGTGTTCTTCTTCCTCCATCTTATTCTTCTCCATCTTCTTCTCCATCCGCTTTTCTCGTCCCGCATCTTGCTCCAGCTGCTTCTCCTCTCCGTCCGCACGATCCGCCTCTGTGGGAGTCTTCCGCTGTGTAATGCTTCTTTCTTCTGACACTTGTTATATAACGGAGAGCGGGGCCACCCGGTGACCCCTTCCCCCTCTGACGCATGGGGAAAGCCATATATTATATAAGAAGTGTCAGAAGAACAGAAGCGTCACACGGTGGAAGACTCCCACAGAGGCAGATTGTGCGGACAGAGTGGAGAAGAAGCCGAAGCAAGATGCGGGATGAGAAAAGCAGAGGAAGAAGAATATGAAGAAGGAGAAGAAGAAGAAATTAATAAAGGACTTGTCAAAAACAGTCTCTTGTGTTTTTGAACCCTTTTGACACTTTTTTGTGAAATGGTAGGGGTACATTTGTACCCCATTATCAATTCACACGGTGGCGGGATCTGGGGGTCCCCTTGTTAAAGGAGGTTCCAGATTCCGATAAGCCCCCCGCCCGCAGACCCCCACAACCAACGGGCAAGGGTTGTGGAGATGAGGCCCTTCTCCCCATCAACATGTGGATAAGGTGGTTTGGGGTGGGCCGCTACCCCAAACCACTCTCCCAAAATTGAGGGCATATGGCCTGGTACAGGGTTCATGGGGGGGCGCTCTCTTGTCCCCACCTCTTTTCCTGCGGCCTGCCAGGTTGCGTGCTCGGATAAGGGATCTGGTATGGATTTTTGGGGGGACCCCATGCCATTTTTTTTATTTTGGTGACAAGTTCCCCTTAAAATCTATACCAGACCTGAAGGGTCTGGTATAGATTTTGAGGGGGACCCCCCTGCCATTTTTTTTTTAATTTTGGCAGGGTTCCCTTTAATCCCCATACCAGACCTGAAGGGAATTTAGGGGGACCCTCACACATTTTTTTTTTAAATTTTGGTTCGGTGTTCCCCTGTGGGGAAATTTCATGCCTTTTTTTTATCAATGAGCTGTTATGTGTATTGTCGGACCGAAAATTCATTATAGCCGCTAATAGTTTTAAATGACTTTTTTTCCTTTAGAAATGCCATTTTGCTGTCAGACTGTTCTAAACATGGGAAACATGCGCCCCCTTTACAGGCATACTATAGACACTCCCCAGGTATGAAATTTAAAGGAATATTATACTTTTATTGTTTCACTTTAAGCATTATTAAAATCACTACTCCTGGAAAAACTGCAGTTTTTAAAACTTTTTTTTTGCATTGATTCATGTCCCCTGGGGCAGGACCCAGGTCCCCAAACACTTTTTATGACAATACCTGCATATAAGCCTTTAAAATTAGCACTTTTTAATTCTCCCATAGAGGGGGACCCCCCTGCCATTTTTTTAAAATTTTGGCGGGGTTCCCATTAATCTCCATATCAGACCTGGGGCAGGACTCAGGTCCCCAAACATTTTTTATGATAATACCTGCATATAAGCCTTTAAAATTAGCACTTTTGATTTCTCCCTTAGACTTTTAAAGGGTGTTCTGCGGCTTTCGAATTTGCCGCGAACACCCAAAATTGTTCGCTGTTCGGCGAACTGGCGAACAGCCAATGTTCAAGTCAAACTCATGTTCGACTCGAACATAAAGCCCATCCTTACTCAACAGTAGATCACTTTCAACAACCATTGACCCCCCCACCAACAACAACATGTTTCCCAAGCAACAATAGATCCCTCAGCAACATCAGCAACAATAGACCTCCTCAACAACAATAGATCTCTTAGCAGCCAGCATCAGTAGACCCTCCAGCAGGCAGCAACATTAGACCTCTCCTTAAACAGTAAATCCCTCCCAACAACCAATTGACCCCCCCCCCCCACCAGCAACAATAGGTCTACCCGCAACAATAGAGCCTACCCATTGACAATAGACCCTCCAGCACACACCACCACCCTTGCCATTCCATACATTATGTGCTGGAGGTGGCAGAACTGCATTCCCCCCACGTTCCCATTGAAAAAAGCCTGATACTGTTTAAACTTAAAATTAAAGTAAAGTTCCACACATTACTTCGCCCTATAGGTAAGCCTATAATAAAGCTTACCTCTAGGTAGTGTAAATATCTTCTAAACAGGCCCCGTTTAGTTGATATTTACGTTACATGCAGCCTGTGATATCACTGGTGCATGCGCTCTGAAGGAACAGCCAGTTGTGCCTTACCTTCTAAACCCTGTGCCGTAATCAGTGGCTCCTGTGCGCATGCATGGGAGTGACGTCATTGCGGCTCCAGCTAGTCACAGAGCCAGAGTCCATGAACCCGGAAGCAAGACAGGTGAAGATGGAAGCCTGCTGCAGCTCTGAGATCTCGGCGTGGGAGCACATTATGCCTTTACCTTGTAGGGTGTGAAGAAAAAAAAAAGTCCAATGATTTGCAACCGCTTTAAAATAAAGATTACATTTTAAAAATACAAATTGAATGATGTATTAATAATTATAGAGCTGCATTCATTTTATAAGGTACATGACATAAAAAGCTTGAAGTGATATTAAATCCTTAGTTTCTGAACCACTTTCAACAGCTGATTTAATCACATACTGAGTATGTATAACTTCTCTTCTATGCAGAGACTAGAGTCGTGTCTCCCTACACTGTGTGCATTGATAGAAACAGAGCCATATAGCATAGGATGGCACAGCACTCCACTGCTCCTCTCCTCCTCCCTTCATCAAACTACCCTGTTTCCCCGAAAATAAGACGTAGCGTGATTGTCGGTGATGGCTGCAATATAAGTCCTACCCCCCAAATAAGCCTTAGTTAAAGTCCTTGTAGGTCTTATTTTCAGGGTAGGGCTTATGGTCGGGGAAACAGGGTAATTGAGTGACTGGAGACTACACTGTCCACTGTTAACACTTTCTTGTGAAGAACAGAAGTTCAGGGAAGCAGCATGAAAGTGAGGCCCGGAACGGAAAAGACAGAAAAGAAAAAGTAGTGCAGGGCCGGGCATGACAGTGTGTTTAGGGGAGACAAAGCATGAGTTAATATGAAGAGCTAAGAGGGGAGGGGACAGTCGGTAAAGTCGGTAAACTAGGAGGCGGTAATGGGCTGGGGAATAGAAAGTTGTGAAGAAAGAAAGGAGGAAGCAGTTTTTTCCTCTGCTCCTCCAACATGGCTGAAATGTCACTTGGATGAGTTTTCAGGCAGCAGCGGCAAACAGGGGATCGGGGTGGATGCTCAGACAGGTCACAGTCTTTAAGGATGATCAGGTGAGCGGATTGAGGCTGGGAGGTGATGGTTGCTGTGCATGTGGAGGTTGCGGCCTCTGGCACTCTGTTTTCACCAGGGCCATCATCTGGGGCTATGCGCCAGGTGAGGAGCCCTCTGGGGGGAACAATCCAGTCCCCCAGCAAAGAAAAGCCAGCAGTCTGCCTGAGCAGGGCCTGGGCGTATTCCACGCCGCTGGCCCAGCTCTGTGGGTGGAGCCATGGGCCGTTGAGGCTCCTCTTCCCCTCCCGTGAATCTTAGGACAACTACCTCCTCTGCCTGCATCACTGAACGGGGAGGAAGGCTCGGCAAGAGAGACTTATTAGTATGGCCGTTGGGCTGCTTATACAAAAAAAATTAAAAATAAAAAATATAAAAAAAGGGGGGGGGGGGAACCCGACGTTGTTCTGTTATATGTAGGCCATTGGTAGGTGCACATGTTAAAAAGGGGAATCTGATACTACTGGCTACGGGATGACGAGCAGTTTAGACCGTGCAGGTTGGTATGGCCGTCTCTTTGTGGGAATCAAAGGATAGTGGCCCCTGGATGCGGTTTCTGTAGTAGTAGAGGCCCCTGAAGCAGTTCCTTTGGGGGAGTATACCCCCCTCTGGACGGTCGGCTGAAAAGAAAGGGGGGTGGGTTGGCAGTGCAATGTGAGCTCCTGTCATTTTATTGTTTTTTGACGATAAACATGGGTATTAAGGGGGTGGGGGGACTGTGACAAACTGTCAGATTTTTTCATCGATAAAGTCAAAACCATCAGGGAAACAATTTGTCAGAAGAAAACATCCAACCTCAGCTAGCAAATACATAAAGAGGATGTCCGCACCAACATACCGCAACCGCCAAAATTTTCACTATCCCCAATTACCGTAGACACCGCAAAAAACATCATTAATAAACTGCGTGACAGTACCTCACCTATTGACATCATCCCCACAAAACTACTGAAAGAATGCACCGCCATCGTGGCTCCAACCATAACCCACCTCATAAACCGATCATTCCACGAAGGGATTGTTCCCAGCATCCTCAAACAAGGCATCGTCAAACCTCTACTCAAGAAACCAAACCTGGACCCTCAGGATCCAAACAACCGTAGGCCGATTACAAGCCTCAACACCATTTCTAAGATCATGGAGAAAGCTGTAGTACATCAGCTACAACTTCACCTGGATACTCACAAACTCCTGGACCCGCTGCAATCAGGCTTCCGCCCGGGTCATGGAACAGAAACAGCTCTCCTCAAGATTTGGGATGACGCCCTCGAAGCAGTAGATGACGGAGAGCCGTGTCTCCTCGTACTGCTAGACCTAAGTGCAGCGTTTGATACAGTAGATCACAATACTCTACTCGTCCGCCTCACAGAAGTAGCCGGAGTCCAAGACATAGATCTCCATTGGTTCGCGTCCTTCCTAGGAAATCGGTCACAGACAGTGAAACTAGGAAAATTCCTCTCCGAAACTCGGGCAGTCACCTGCGGAGTCCCTCAAGGCTCTCCGTTGTCACCCGTTCTCTTCAACATTTACATTCGCCCACTCCTTCAAATCATCAGATGCTCAGATCTCTGCTTCCACTCTTACGCTGACGACACGCAACTTTATTTCCGGATCAATGGAAAAAAAGATCACCAACAACAACTTGAAAACTGCCTCAAATCAATAGAGGACTGGATGACCACCAACTCCCTCCAGCTGAACCAATCAAAGACAGAGCTTCTTATCTTACACCCAAATCATAAGCCCGCAACCAAAACCTCCTGGTCTCCACCAACCGTCTTTGGGCAGACTATCTCCCCAAAGACCAAAGCGAAGAGTCTCGGGGTTATTTTAGACGCACAATTGTCAATGGATGTGCAAATAGGATCTGTAGTCAGTCAATCTCACCATCTGCTGCGCATGCTTCGCAGACTCATCCCTTTTATCCCAAAGAATGACAAAGCAGTGGTAGTTGGAACAATCATTAATTCACGACTGGACTACGCAAACTCGCTTTACATAGGACTACCACAATATCAACTTGCGCGATTACAACTGATCCAAAACACGGCGGCAAGGCTGATAACAGGAAAAAAAAACCTGGGAATCCATTTCTCCTTCACTGAGGAGCTTACATTGGCTAACCGTAAAAAATCGGATCACGTTCAAGACCCTTTCCCTCACTCACAAATGCGTGCATAGAGAAGCTCCGCAATACCTAATGGAGAAAATAAATCATTACACACCAAACCGCAGTCTTCGATCAGCCAACAAAAACCTCCTCCTCGTGCCCAAAGCCCGGTATAAATCCAAGGGTGATCGGAGATTAGCTGTCCAAGGGCCTCGGCTATGGAATGCTCTACCAATCAACATCCGCCTGGAAGAAAATCACCTGGCTTTTAGGAAAAAACTCAAGACTTTCCTCTTTTAGCAGATGATCAAAGCTCGCCACAGCGCCTAGAGGCGATTCAGTTCGCATTGTGCGCTATATAAGTATTTCATTCATTCATTCATTCATTCATCCATTGTATCGTGGCTTCACGTGAGGATACTGTACAGGCGTGCCTAGTCAAACAAGGGATGATATTTGGAAAGGGGTGAAAAGGTTGCAGCCTTTCATAAGTAGATACCCGGATAAGGAAATGGCGAGGTTGCTTGCCTCCGGGGTTTTTAATGGTGTCTACAGCGGGGGTGGTGCCTGAGAAGGAACCAAACAAGTTTCGCCTCCTTTTCCCACTTATCTGTCAAAAAAAAGAGTTCTGTCATAATCCGATGCAGTGCACTTTGTCCGATACTTCAGGTACACAGCTATAAGGTGGGTTAGGTGTGACAGAAAAGGGGCACCTATGGCAAACTAGGAATCCGTGTTCCACTTGCTTCCAGTTTATTCAGAGAGGTTCGGCTGCTGAATATATGCTGGCAAGAGGAGTTTTTTACTTGGATCGATGCCTGCCCATGGGTTGCTCAATTTAGTGGGCCATGGTTAGATGTTTAGTTCTTTATGGAGTGGGGGGGAGGGGGTAGAGACGTGTCAGTCCCTGATCCAATCATACATGGATTGGATGTTTTTGGTTGTTGAGCCGCCTTCCTCCGGTGTGTATGCGATTATACTTTATACATTGCAGCACATTGCAGGTAGGTTCATAGTGCTATTGACTGCAAAACACAGGTGGCCCGATGAGAGATATTGTACTATTTTGTTTTGGTATTGTGATTGTTTAAGGGGTTATGGAGGGTCGTCTGCCAGTGATCAAGTTGGAGGTACTATAGAAGGGGGTTTGGGAGGCCCAGGGACAGTGCTAGGTACATTTGAGGACTTTGCATTCGTTGCTGGGTTCAATTTCGCTTGCCGGTTTTATTCCGATGAGTGGGTTTTGGCCGACGCCTGCCGTCTGCTACAGTGGGGGTTTCAGGCCCCAGGCCAATTTAAACAGTTGAATGTGGAACATAGAAAGTTTGGTATGAGTTTTTGGCCACATACAATGGACGATAGGTATGGATGCCAGCCCGGTGAGTAAAGTCGACGGGAAAAGAGGTCACAAACAAGTTGGGGTAAACAGGTTTGGGGGAAATTTTTCTTTCAGGGGCAATAGAGTGAGGAACTTTGGCCCCAATTTTGTTGGGTGGCAGTGGGGTGCTCATTCGTAAACGGGTGCTATTGGAATTTTTCCAGTGGTTCTGGCTATGAAGCTGGGGTAAGGGTCATGCAGGAACCTGACACGGAGCTGAAATGTGATTATGTGGGTGTGGTTTATGTGGTCAACCACATGTCCGCATTGTCACAACTGGTCATACAGTGGCTATGCCGTTTTGTGTTGCGTTAGGTGCAGTTGAACATTTTCCATATGCTATTCATCTTGCAGGCATCGGAAACATGGGGGCTTACTCGTTGCATTCATTTTCAGTGGGACAGGTTCAGAGAGTTAGCCGGTCACAGAGGAGGAGGAGTTCCCTACTTGGGCTGGATATGGGAGATGCCATTGGAGTCATCACGGGAGGTAGCAGGGCAGTCAGCCAGTGAGTCCACATGGAGCGGCTTATGTGAAGGTATGAAAGGAAGGGTGGGTTGTTCGGTGCAGGAGCCGGAGGTCAAAGATGGCTATGTGGGGGGGGGGGGGGTAAGGTTGTTGGTGGTACTGTGGTTCCAGGAACTTGGTAAATGGGGATCGGTGTCTGCCATTGAGCGGAAACTGGTGGGTTTTTGGCTTTTGTTTAACCTGCTGTGCAGGGTGGATTGAAAAAGGAGTTTGGGTTGGACAGTTAAAAAAAAAAAAATTATCAAAGGGTTAGAGGGGTGGAGGTGCTGCTGTTTGTGTTACCAGACTTCAGGGTAATAAAAAAAAAATGTGACAAAACGGTAAGGGAGTTTCTAGGGTTCGGAAACAGATGGCATGGGGGCAGTTCATGCGGCACAAGGCTGGGAAGTATTGGTCAAGGTTCCAGTTTGGGTGGGTGTTCTGAAAATGTCGCTGGGACGCAAGGCTGGATGGTGCAGAATACGCTTCACACTCCTTCCGCATCGGGGGGGGGGGGGGGGGCTGTAGAAGCTGCCACATGTGGGTTGGATGAGGCGGCGGTAGGAGGAATGGTAAGTGGGAAGCAAAGAGATTCCGCACTTACCTATGCCTTCATGTGGTGGTGGAATAAAAAAAAATGAGTGGGGGGGTAGGCTGTATATACAAGCAGTGTTGTTTGTGGTGTGGGGTACGTTGGTTTACTTTAAAGTTGGTGCTGCCTTTGTTTGGCGTTTTTTTCGTCCAGATGGAGGACTTATTATGCCTTGTCTGGATTTTCTTTGTTATCTATATGTTTGTTGGGGGGCCAGGAGAGCAGATGCGAGATCGGTTGGCAGACAGTTGGGTAGCTAGAGGAGGGAGGCATGTGTTCACTGACTAGGGGTATGTGGGTTGAGGTGGAGCAAGGTGATATCGTTAGTGGAACATAAGGTGCGGCGGGATAGACCGCCGGTCGTTTGGACTATGCATGCAAGGGGTAATGCTTTTGGGTTTGGATGATCAGGAAGCTGATCTCGGACGTTAAGTCAAATATTTTACGACTTCGTATGGTTGTCTAACACTCAGGTGGTGGGGAGGTTGTGGCTCAGAATGGGGGGCATGGTGATCAGGCAAGTAGAGGTGGAAACTAATGCGGGCCTGTAATTGAGGGTGTTGGAATACACTTCTAGGTAGTGGGATTGTTTTCTGGGTGCTGGGGCTGCAAGATGGGATCCAGCGACCCCTGTCGGTGTGGGGGAGCCCTTAAGGGTAAGGTGTCATCCTTGCGGGCTATGACAGTGTTTTGTTGGTCTTTGACGGTGTATTCCAGCGAAAGGTTAAGTGGAATACTGTAATGGTTGTACTGCAGGAAGGGGGTTGTCTCCGAGCTGATTATGCGCTGGAGGCCTATCATGT
Source organism: Lithobates pipiens (assembly GCF_037356315.1). Lineage (NCBI taxonomy): Eukaryota > Metazoa > Chordata > Amphibia > Anura > Ranidae > Lithobates > Lithobates pipiens. The sequence goes on from NW_027507903.1 coordinate 446,429,916, forward strand.
GGAAAAAGGTCCCGCAGTGTATTGGTGGAATATGTGTTGGAGTTCGGGGGTGCCATCAAAGACCAACAGACTGGAGTTAAACAAGTTGTTATGTGATATTTTGGTATATATTTGATATTGGAGTTATTTATATGGTGTGAATAATAAATAGGCTGCTATGGCCATTTTTACTCCAAAATTAAGATGTGGTCTCATCATTTTAGAAGGGTAAGAAATTGGGATGTTGGAGTACAAGTGGTATAGCAGTAAGAGGCAGGTTGGGTACCTCTAAACTACACTGGTCAAGGGCAGGAGCCAGCAACACTGAAAGCTGAAAGATGCACGTTCTGGGGTAAGAATAAAAATAAAAAAAAAGAGCCTACTGAGAAATGTTTATTTTATTGTGTTCAATGTGTTAAGCTAAAACACTGAGGGTTTAATATAAAAAAAATAATTTTATTATTTGTAATATGTTAATAGAGTCCCTTAAATTATAGCAATATACAGTAAGAACAATTACGACAGAAAAAAGATTATTATCTTTTGTTCCAACACCTGACATTACATCCAGGTGCACTATTGGTACTGACAAATATCCAACATTCCCAGTTTATACAGAACATGCCTGCAGTGCAGCTATTTACAAGGCAGAGATACAACTTTGAATGCCCTGTACTTAATTCTAAACATTTCCGTACTGTGTGATCAAAAAGCTTGTTCCAACTATGCTAATTTTGTATTATGCAGTCAGACTGAATGGCTAATTTGAGTAGCAATTTATACATACTTACCAATGTTTACAAGTGGTGCGCCTACCACAAAATCTTTTCTACAAAACTATCTAAATTTTGGATTATATTATTTATACAGAGAGATTTCCTGTTACCCAAAGTTTTTGCTTAATGTGTACGTTCACCTTTTTTTCAGAAAAAGTGAAAAGGGGAACTAATACCGTACATTTGCCCCCAGACCCCGCCAGGGCCAGACTAAGAATAAAAACCAGCCCTGGAAAAAAATTCACATCAGCCCCATATCATTACTATACCAGCCCAACAGCAAACATCATTATTTTCTTGTTCATAAAAGGGAAAAACTATACATTTTAAAGCACAGAGACCACCTTCTGTAGAAAGAATACACTACAGTAAGGGGGGGGGGGGGGGTTACTGATATAAGGGGAAAACCTTTATACCAGTGCTCCCTTACATTTTTGTATTCACTCCCTCCTTACATCAGTGACTCCCCCTCTCAGGCTGGCCTGGTGGCATTGTCACTGACCTCCTCTCAGGTGCACCATGCAGGAATCAGTCAGATGGCTCCAGGTTGGCAGGTCTGGTTTTATCCCATAGTCTCCTCTCCACAGTTCACACACTTCTGACTTCAGACATGATACAGGAAATGGTCAGAGACTGTGGACATGATACAGGAGATGGTCAGAGTCTGCAGACATGATACAGGAAATGGTCAGAGACTGCAGACATGATACAGGAGATGGTCAGAGACTGCAGACATGATACAGGAGATGGTCAGAGACTGCAGACATGATACAGGAGATGGTTAGAGACTGTGGACATACTACAGGAGATGGTCAGAGACTGCAGACCAGATACAAGAGATGGTCAAACTGTGGACATGATACAAGAGATCAATGCAGCCTCACCAGTGCCCACCAAAGCAGCCTCACCAGTGCCCACCAATGAAACCTCACTGTGCCCATCAATGCAGGCTCACTGTGCCCATCTGAGGCCTCACTGTGCCCATCTGAGGCCTCACTGTGTCCATTTGCGGCTTCACTGTGCCCATAAATTCAGCCGTACTATGACCATAAATGCAGCCTCACTGTGCCCACCTGCAATGTGCCCTCTAAGCAGAATCATTGTGCCCATATAAGCAGCCTCACTGTGCCCATCTAAGCAGCCTTACTGTGCCCATCTAAGCAGCATCACTGTGCTCATCTAAGCATCATCACTGTGCCCATTTGCATCCTCCCTGTGCCCATCTAAGCAGCCTCACTGTGCCCATCTAAACAGCATCACTGTGCCCATTTGCAGACCCACTGTGCTCATCTAAGCAGCCTCACTGTGCCCATCTAAGAAGCCTCACTGTGCCTATCTGCAGTTTCACTGTGCCAATTTGCAGCCTGTCTGTGCCCATCTAAGCAGCCTCACTGTGCCCATCTAAGCAGCCTCACAGTGCCCATCTGCAGCCTCATGGTGCCCATTTCCAGCCTCACTGTGCCCATTTGCAGCCTCACTGTGCCCATCAATGCAGCCTCACTGTGCCCATCTTCAGGCTTGTCAGTGCCCAACAATGCAGCCTCACTGTGCAGCGTCAGTGTGCCCATCTAAGCAGCCTCACTGTGGCTACCTATGCAGCATCACTGTGCCTATTTTCAGCCTCAATGTGCCCATCTAAGCAGCCTCACTGTGGCCAACTAAGTAGCATCACTGTGCCCATTTGCAATCTCACTGTGCCCATCTAAGCAGCCTCACTGTGCCCATCTAAGAAGCCTCACTGTGCCCATCTGCAGCCTCACTGTGCCCATCTAAACAGCATCACTGTGCCCATATAAACAGCATCACTGTGCCCATTTGCAGCATCACTGTGCCCATCTAAGCAGCCTCACTGTGCCCATATAAGCAGCATCACTGTGCCCATTTGCAGCCTCACTGTGCCAGTCTAAAAAGCATCACTGTGCCCATCTAAGCAGCATCATTGTGCCCATTTGCAGCCTCACTGTGCCCATATAAGCAGCATCACTGTGCCCATCTAAGCATCATCACTGTGCCCATTTGCATCCTCCCTGTGCCCATCTAAGCAGCCTCACTGTGCCCATCTAAACAGCATCACTGTGCCCATTTACAGTCCCACTGTGCTCATCTAAGCAGCCTCACTGTGCCCATCTAAGAAGCCTCACTGTGCCTATCTGCAGTCTCACTGTGCCAATTTGCAGCCTGTCTGTGCCCATCTAAGCAGCCTCACTGTGCCCATCTAAGCAGCCTCACAGTGCCCATCTGCAGCCTCATGGTGCCCATTTGCAGCCTCACTTTGCCCATTTGCAGCCTCACTGTGCCCATCAATGCAGCCTCACTGTGCCCATCTTCAGGCTTGTCAGTGCCCAACAATGCAGCCTCACTGTGCAGCGTCAGTGTGCCCATCTAAGCAGCCTCACTGTGGCTATCTATGCAGCATCACTGTGCCCATTTTCAGCCTCAATGTGCCCATCTAAGCAGCCTCACTGTGGCCAACTAAGCAGCATCACTGTGCCCATTTGCAATCTCACTGTGCCCATTTGCAATCTCACTGTGCCCATCTAAGCAGCCTCACTGTGCCCATCTAAGAAGCCTCACTGTGCCCATCTGCAGCCTCACTGTGCCCTTTTGCAGCCTCAATGTGCCCATCTAAGCATCATCACTGTGCCCATATAAACAGCATCACTGTGCCCATTTGCAGCCTCACTGTGCCCATTTGCAGCCTCACTGTGCCCATATAAGCAGCATCACTGTGCCCATTTGCAGCCTCACTGTGCCAGTCTAAAAAGCATCACTGTGCCCATCTAAGCAGCATCATTGTGCCCATTTGCAGCCTCACTGTGCCCATCTAAGCAGGATCACTGTGCCCATCTAAGCAGTAGGAATGAGCCGAGCACCTCTGGTTCGGATGGCATCAGAACATTCGAAGTTTGCGCAAACTTTTGAACCCCGTTAAAGTCTATGGGAACGTGAGAAATCAAAAGTGCAAATTTTAAAGGCTAATATGCAAGTTATTGTCCTTAATAGGGTTTGGGGACCCGGGTACAGCCCCAGGGTATATGTATCAATGCAAAAATAAGTTTTAAAAACTGCTGTTTTTTCGGTAGCACTGATTTTAATGATGCTTAAAGTGGAAAAATAAAAGTGAAATATTCCTTTAAATATCATGCCTGGGGGTGTCTATGGTATGCCTGTAAAGTGGCACGTGTTTCCCATGTTTATAACAGTCCCTGCTCAAAATGACATTTCTAAAGGAAAAAAGGTCATTTAAAACTGCTTGCGGCTTTAATGTCATGTCTGGTCCCGGCAATATGGAAGAGAATTATTGAGAAACCTCCCCTCCCCCCAGTCCATTACCAGCCCTTTTGGGTCATGTATGGATATTAGGGGAACCCTGAACCCAAATAAAAAAAGAAAGGCGTGGGGCCCCCAGATCCTATATATTCTGAACAGCAGTATACAGACAGTGCAAACAAGAAAGGGACTGTAGGTTTGTTCTTAAGTAAAATACGTTTGTCATTTTGAACTGGTACATTTTTTACGTGTAGCTCCAGCGAAAAAATCTATTTTTAACCTTTTTGGAAAACATAGGGAAGGATTATCACCCCTGTAACATTTGTTTTGCTACCTGTGCCCCTGTTCAGAAGACCTCACTTTCTGTCCCAATGACAATTTGATTTTGAAAATTTGAGTGTTTTAGTGACACAAGGAACTCTTACAGGAGAGAATTTCCCTTCCCAGGGGTAGATTTCCTCTCACTTCCTGTTGTCTCCTTCAGTTTGCAAGTAGGAGTCGTTTGTAAGTTGGATGTTTGAAAGTAAGGGCCTGCCCTATATACTCTGCAGAAATTTGGGCCTTGGGTGTTGGTGTTGCCACAACACTGTAAGCCCCCACAGTTACTCTTGGTGGGTGCAGGAACGGGCCCTGCTTTGAAATATTAGATCAAGAATAGTAATTACATGCCCCGTAAACTTGGGCTGAAAAATTGGGCCTAAGGCACTGGTGCTGGTGCCACAACACTGCAACCCCTCACAGATACTCTAGTTGGAGCGCAGGAATGAGCCCTGCTGCAAAAATTGTAATTACACGCCCCTGTTAAACAGGGGCTGAAAAATTGGGCCTTAGCCACTGGTGGCAGTGCCCAGAACCAAAAATATTCTTACATGAACATTGAGGAGGAAGAGGATAGTCACTCAGCATAACAGGATAGTCACTCAGCATCAGCATATGCAGTCTTGAAGGGATCTCACATAAAAAAAAAAAAAAAAAATATTTGTTTACATTAGCATCAGGTGCTTGGTAGCTGGTGATCCAAGACTGATTCATTTTTATGAAGGTCAGCCGATTGACCGATTCGGTGGACAGGTGCACCCTGTGATCATTTACAAAGCCTCCAGCAGCACTGAATGTGTGTTCCGAAAGAACGCTGGATGCCATACAGGCCAGTAGCTCAATTGCATACTGTGCAAGCTCTGGCCAGTGATCCATCCTCAAGACCCAGTAACCCAGAGTATTTTTTTTTTTTTTTTTTTTCAATGCTGCTTGTTTAATGTCAGGCCCATAAATTACACCCAATAATTGCAAATTCCTAATGATTTAACATATTAATAAATCTCTCTCTTTACGTTTTGTTTTCCTTGTGTTTTTTTGTTTTGTTTTATTTATTTTTTTTTTTTTTAAACTTAATGTTTATTGCAATTACTGAGAGAGAAAAAAAAAACAAAAAAAGCAAAGAAGAAATACATAGACATCACCAAATGGGCATATCCCGGTGTAAGTATAAACAGAGATGATAATAAATGCAAGGTATTCAAGCAATCATAAGGGAATGAGAAAAGAAAAGTAAAGATAGGGGGGGGGGGGAAGGTAGAGGGGCACAGTTACATACGCGACTAGGGTTAGTCAGTTATCGCCGAACATAAAGAGCAAATAAGTCCTTAATAAGATATAAACGATGGGTATGATCATAGTATAGGAGTACTCCTTGGATTAGTAATCCAGGGCTCCCAGGATTTGCGAAAACGACTTGTGGAATGGTTAGCTTTGGCAAAATAATGTTCCATCTGAAAGTTCTGGTTAAGGATTTGGATGACTTCTTCCAATGTGGGGGGGAGGGCTGTTTTCCATCTTCTCGCAATTGCAAGTCTGGCTGCAATAAGTATGTGGGTAACCGGAGTGCGAAGGTGGTTAGGCCAGGCAGGGATGTGAAGTCCCAATAGAAGATCCAATGGGGATAGAGGAAGGGTTACTCCAGAGAGTGAGAGAATTAAGCTCTTGACTTTGTTCCAGTAGTTTCTCAATAGAGGGCATTCCCACCAGACATGTAGTAAGGAGCCAATCTGGTCGCAGTTCCTCCAACACTTGGGCGAGGTGTTCAAGTATATTTTGGCAAGTCTTTCAGGGGTAAAATACCATTTGTGAAATAGTTTCTGCGTGGATTCCCAGTGATTGATGCAGCGGGATAAACGTAGTGGAAGTAGAAGGGCTTTCTGCCATTGTAGCTGCGTCGGTGGCTGGTCTGTAAGGGGAGACCAGTATTGCATGCTGGAGGCAAGAAGATCCGAGTGAGGTTCGGTAAGGAGTTTGTATATCACCGAGATCCCTTTGCTTTTGGGAGTTTCAAGATTGTAATGCGTGAGTAGGGGAAGCGTCAGAGTGTCCAAGGATGAGTAACGCATTTTGGAGAGCATAGACCTGATCCTTAGGTAGAGGAAGAAGGTTTGTTTGGGCAGTTCGTATTGTTCCATGAGACGTGTAAAGGTTTTCAAGGTGGAGCCTTCAAAAAGCGATCCAAGGTAAGTTAGGCCTCGGTTTGTCCATTCTGAGAGGGGTAGATCCGGGGAGAGAAGTTGAAGTGCATCAAGGGGTAGCTTAGGCAAGGTCTCCACCGAGATCCCATTCGTTGACTGTATTAACGCTGACCATGTTTTCCTGGAGGCCGTGATGGTATCAAGTGGGTAGCGCAGGGGAGGGAGCTCAAGCCAGGTGGCTGCAAGCAGAAGCTTAGCGTTCGTGTCCAGTATGGTTGATTCGATCTGTTTCCAGTTTGAATGACAATTATCCGACCACCAAGATTTCAGTTGGTCTAGAATGGAGGCTCGGTAGTAGGCCTGGACATTGGGTGCTCCTAGCCCTCCAGAATGAACTGGAGTCAGGACTATAGACTTTTTAACTCTAGGACGTCTCTGTTGCCAGATGAAACCAGTTATAATCCCTTGAAGTTTCTTGAGTTGGTGTTGCGTCATAGGGAGGGGTATGGTTCGAAAAAAATATAGGATATGAGGCAGCAGATACATTTTAGCCTGAGCTATCCTTCCAGCCCAGGAGGCCGGAATTCGGCTCAGGTCTTTGATGAGGCTAGTAAGCTTGCCCACGAGGTCTTCGAGATTGGTTCTAAGTAGTAGACGACTAGGGGATGTCAAATGAATTCCCAAGTAGGGGAGAAAAGAGTTCGGGGCCCAGGCAAAGGGGAAGGTGGAGGAGATTGATTTTGACGTATGTGGATCTAAACCAAGGTTCAGCATGAGGGATTTGCTATGATTCAGTTTATACATGGATATTCTACTGAATTGATCTAGGACTGCGTGTACCGCAGGAAGCGAGGATAGGGGGTCAGTCAGGGCTATGATTACATCATCGGCGTAAAGGCCAATTTTGTGATCAGTATCTCCGATTTTTATTCCAGATATCTTTGGGTCTGATCTTATCTTCTGTGCTAACGGCTCCATCACTAGGGCGAAAATCAGTGGGGATAGTGGACACCCTTGTCTGGTGCCGTTGGTGATTTGGAAAGGTTGGGAGACTACTCCCGATGTCCAGATGCGTGCCGAGGGATGGGAGTATAAGCCCATTATCGCTTTATGAAATGTGCCAGACACTCCAAATTTGTGGAGGACTGCCTCCATATAGGGCCAGTACACCCTGTCGAACGCCTTCTCTGCGTCTAGTGCCAGAAGCAGAGAAGGCGTTCCAGTATGCTCCGTCCACTGTATCAAGTCGATAAACCTTCTAGTACCGTCGGATGTCTGCCTGCCAGGCACAAATCCGACTTGATCAGGATGTATGAGTTGGGGAATAACAGAAGATAGCCGTTGTGCGAGTAATTTAGCATACAGTTTTGTGTCTGTGTTGAGAAGGGAGATAGGGCGGTAGTTACCTGGATTGTCTGGGGGTTTACCTGGTTTGGGGATGGTGACTATCAAGGCATCAAGGGATTCTTTCGGCAGTATTCCTGTGGTGGCAAACTGATTGTACATATCACATAAATGGGGGACTAATAGTTGGGAAAACCGCTTGTAATATTCACTAGGAAGTCCGTCGGGGCCTGGAGCCTTATGTAGTGGGAGGTTTTGGATCAATTTGTGGATCTCGGAGTGTGTAAAGGGAACTTCCAATTGTTTGAGTTGTGTCGGGGATAGAGAAGGGAGGGAGATAGAGGATAAGAAATTGGCAATGTCATGTTGGGAGGGGGGTGGAAGCGGGTCTGAGCCTGACAGATTGTACAGTTTCGTATAAAAATGTCCAAATTCGTTTGCAATATCTAGCGGGTTAGTCATGCGTCTGCCCTGGGAGTTAGTGAGGTGTGTGATTTTTTTGTTAGCTAGTTGCTTTTTAAAGTGTCTAGCCATATAGGCTCCTGGTTTATTGGCTGCTGAGTATGTCAGCAGGCGTAGTCTTTTAATGTAGTAGTCGAAGTTTTTACGAAGGTGGTCACTAAGCTGGAGTCGGAGGTTTTTGAGTTCCGAGGAGACGGCCTTCGATGGGGATTTCTTGTTGGTGGATTCTAGGGACCTGAATTTAGTCAGGAGGGATTCTGTAATGCGTGAGTGATTTTTCTTTGCCTGGGAGCCAAGTTTAATAAAAAGACCTCGTAGGCAAGACTTATGTGCATTCCATACTATGGAGTGATCAGAAACTGAGTTGACATTTTGCTGGAAATAAGTCTCAATCTCGGATCGTATTGCAGTTTCAGAGTTAGGATCGTTAAGGAGGGAGGTGTTGAGCCTCCATACTGTGTGTTTGGGTGTTTGAGAAGGGGAAGCCAATTTGATCGTGACCGGAGCATGGTCAGACCACGATATCGTGCCTATGCGGGAGGATTCAATAGACTGGAGTAAATGTTTGTCTGCGATAAATAAATCGATACGAGAGTAAGACTGGTGGGGGGGGGGGAGAAGAAGGTGTAATCTCTCTCCAAATCATGCATGCATCTCCAAGCATCATATAAGTCCTCACGTTGGAGGAGAGAGGCCAAGGCTGAGGGCCTGCATCTTGAGAGACTGGTAGTGTCTAGCGTATGGTCAATAATTTCATTAAAGTCCCCGCAGATTAGCAGAGGGGAAGATCTGTAAGGTTCTATTTTGGAGAGGAGGGTGGAATAAAACTTTCTCTGGGCGCCATTAGGGGCATAGATATTGACCAGAGTGAGAGGGCGATCGTCAAAGGTGGCTGAGAGGATGATGAACCTGCCATCTTCATCGCATTCACAGTGGTGTAGCGTGAAGTTAACGCTAGCGCTCACAGCAATCATAACTCTCCTCTTCTTTTTCGGGGCGTTAGCGAAGAAGCAGTGGGGGTATTTCTTGTTGCTACATTGGGGTGGTTTGGATTTAGAGAAGTGTGTCTCTTGGACGCAAAGGATATCCGCATGATGACCCAGTGCTTCCTTCCATAGTAGATTACGCTTAAAGGGAGAATTAAGGCCTTTAACATTTAGTGAGGTGATCGTGAGAGACATGATAGGCGTTTGGCCAGGGAGATGCAAGCAAGTGGAGAGAGACCACACCAACCAATGAACACCAAGCAGAAAGAACAGAGAGGTTGAGTAGGCAAAAAAAAAAAGAAAACAATCACAAATAAAAAGAATGAAGATGTCAATGAACTGGTATATAACAAGATATAACAACGTATAACAGTGAGAAATATCACAAAAAATATGTGCGCAGCACACTAATAACCTGGGGGTTGGAGGGAAGAAACAGAAGGTATAGTGCCCAGGCTGGATATGACAGCTCTAGGGGAACTGGGGTATTAGCATAGTCAGGTCTTTTCCGCCATTTTGGTCGCGGCACGTCTGGTGGGTCCAGAGGGTGGGCCGGAGGAGTTAGACTGATCCGTGCCTCCCGGGGGAAGAGGGAGGAAGCCCCAATTGGTCAATTTTTTATATCCATCTTTCGGGTTAAGGATTGGGACAATTTTCTGTTGATGGGTGACCAGTAGTTTGGTAGGGAAGCCCCATTTGTATGTTATATTTTTCTGTTGGAGGATGGAGGTTACCGGGGAGAAGGCCCTACGCATCTCCATTGTGGCCGGTGACAGGTCGGTGAAGAGCTTAATGGAAGTGTAAGGGGCCGGTAAGGACTTCAGGTTTCGCGCGGAAGAGAGTATTTGTTCCTTGACCTGGAAGAAATGTATACGGGCCAGAACATCTCTGGGGACGTCATCTGGGAGACGTGATGGTTTTGCAATTCTATGGGCCCGATCTATGATCATGTCTCGTGCGGTCAGGCGAGGAAGTAAGGACGAGATGAGTTGTTGCAAGTATGGGGTCAGGTCGCATGGCATGACCGATTCAGGGATACCTCTAAATTTGATATTATTTCGTCTGGATCGGTCTTCCAAATCGGCCAGTTTCATTTTTATGTGTCGGAGTTCTTCCGTATGGTGGTCTTGCACATCTAGCATTTCGTTGTGTGCTTTAGAGTAATCCTGAAGATTTTCTTCAAGAGCGTCAGTGCGTTCCTCAATGCAATCAATGCGGTCATGCATCTGGGAAATGGAGATCTGTAGCTCCCTATGTAGGTCTTGTTGCAATGTAAGAAGCATATTCTTCAATGTGGATTCAGATACTGTGCTGTCTGAGGCAGGCATGGCCGCCAACGAGGGGGTAGAGTGAGAGGTGTGTGTCCCGGCCACAACTGCAGACCAAAGCTGCTTTTTGGCATGTGGAGCTTTGTTTGGGGAATGTGCTGGGGAGGTAGCCAGTCTCTTACCTCTGTCCGCCATGGGGTCACCTGGGGGCTCCACCGGGGGAGGAAGAGTGTCCATGACATCCCTGCAAGCATCCGGAGCGTCCTCCTGTGCTGAGTGCAGTGCAGTGTGATGGCCCAGCGAGGTCACGGAGGCGGCGTTCTGCGTGTTGAGGAGGTCGGCGCCATCTTGGGCCTTCTGCATGGCGGCGGCTGTCGGATAAAAATCCGTTAAGTGGCGGGGTTTGGGCGGATTATACCACGATTTCGACATGCCCCGTTCGTCCCTGCTCCTTCCCCGCTCCGGTGGTGTGGGCTGGGGAGAGGAGAGTCGCTTCGTGTTGCCGATATCCAGGCCGTGGAGCGGAGCTCGGATCTCAGGCAGCCATCCCGGTCCGCAGCAGGCCACGCCCCCCAACCCAGAGTATTTTTGGTGGGAAAGGTGTCAAAGTCTGATCTTACCCCTAGGTATTACTGCACCATGTGAATCAGACGCTGGTGAAGGTTGCTGGAACCGATCATACCTTGGGGCTGCGGACTAAAAAAATTGTCTGAACACATCGGTCAGACGGCCACCTTCTCCACCGCTGCTCCTTCTGTGTCAGCAACACATTGTCCAGGAGGACCAGGAAATTGTAACCTCCCAGGCTCTGGAAACGCATTGCACAAACCTTTCTGCAAGGTCTCCCGAAGATGTTTCATCCTCTGCTCTTGCGATGGCAAGATAAGGTCCGCAACCTTAACCTTGTAACGTTGATCAAGGAGGGTTGCCAGCCAGTAATGATCCCTTTCCTTGATACCACGAATACGAGGATTCTTCCACAGGCTTTGTAGGATCAGGGAGGCCATGCAGCTTAGGTTTGCTGAGGCATTCTGTCCGGAGTCCTCTGGGTCACTAAGGACGACATAATCTGCAGCCATCTCCTCCCAGCCACATAAAAATCCATGGATTTCTTCAGACTGTAAATGATCCCTTAAAGACTGCTGCTGATGCTGAGTGCTAGGCTCCACCTCCATGCTGACACAATACTCCTCCTCCTCCTCCCCATCCTCTTCCTGCGTGATTGGTGGGCACGCAGGAATACTGTCTGGATAAAGGGGCCTTGAGAGGTAAGGAAGTCCTCCTCCTCTTCCTTCCTCTGTTCTGCCTCAAGTGCCCTGTCCATTATTCCACGCAGCGTGTGCTCCAACAGGTGGACAAGAGGGACAGTGTCACTGATGCATGCACTGTCAATGCTCGTGGCCTCCTCAAATGGTGACAGGACAGTGCATGCATCCCTGATCATGGCTTACTGGTGTGGTGGAAAAAAACAAGCTCCCCTGACCCTGTCCTGGTGCCATAGTCGCACAGGTACTTATTGATGGCCCTCTGCTGCATGTGCAGCAGCTGCAGCATGGCCAACGCTGAGTTCCATTCCATTATATGACCGGTGGAAATGCACACAGACTTTCCTGGCCTGCCTCAGGACATCCTGTAAGCCCAGGTACCTGCCCAAGAACCGCTGCACCGCCAAGTTAAGGACATGAGCCAAACAGGGCACATGGGTCAGTTGTCCATGTCAGAGGGCGGAGAGGAGGTTGGTGCCATTGTCGCAAACCACTATTCCTGGCTTAAGCTGGCATGGCATCAACCACCTTTGAGCCTGCCCCTGCAGCGCTGACAGAATCTCTGCCCCAGTGTGGCTCCTGTCCCCCAAGCACACCAGCTCAAGCACAGAATGGCATCTTTTTGCCTGTGTGCTTTTGTAGCCCCTTGATCGCCTACAGAGCACCGCAGGTTCCAAGGACAAATCAACACAGGAAGAGGCCATGGAGGAAGAAGAAGAGCAGATGGAGGAGAGAGGTGTGGCAGAATCACCACTAGTAGAATTTTGGAGGTGTGGTGGCAGAACAACCTCCAACACTACTGCACCCTGTCCTGCATCCTTCCCAGCTGCCAGCAGAGTCACCCAGTACACCAAGATAGGTAAAATCCCTGTCCATGCTTGCTGGACCATGAGTCAGCGGTAATATTTACCTTACCGCTGACCGCCCTGTCCAGCGAGGCATGGACATTGCCTTCCACATGCCTGTAGAGAAGGGGGCAGAGTCTACCAAATGAAAAGGCAGCAGTTGAAGTGCTAGCATTCAACTGCTGGGCATGTGGATGGCTGGGAGAAAACTTTTTTCGCTGGTGGAGCAACTGGGGTAGGGAAATTTACCTCCTAGAATCGGAGGTTGGTGTACCAATAGAAGATTGGCCGCAAGTACTTGGCAGTGGCACACTTAATTCTACACCTTCATTCCTCTCAGTGCAGGTTTCTGAGAGGACTGAAGGTATAGTGGGGTTGGAGATCCCAGCTGATGAGGAGGAGCAAGGTCCACCTTGTTCTTTGGTGTGGGTCTTTTAGGTAGTGTTGCCAATGGGTTGCATGGGAGCTCGACATATGTCTGATTAAGCATGTGGTGCCCAAGCTGTTGCTGTCTAGTCCATGCTTGATATGCTTCAGACATATGTTGCAAATAGCAAAAGTGCGATCTGCCACACTCGTCTCAAAAAAGGCTCACACTGAAGAACTTTTGGAATAATTTTGGAGTCACCAGTGCCCTGCACTTGCGGAGCTCTGCGGTGCCCCCAAGCTGGCCCCTGGAGGGCATCCTGCCTTGTTGTAAATGTGCCTCCTCCTCCACCTCCTCTCTCCTATCAGGCACCCATGTAGAGTCAGTGAGCTCATAATCCCCCCCCTTCTCTTCACTGGAGCAAACCTGGCAGTATGCTGCAGCTGGGGGAACATGCCCGCCAGTTTGTTGTCCTTCTTCAGCAACCCCCCTCTCTGGGCTCATGTTACTGCCTTCCTTAAGCTGGGTACTATCATCGGAGCCTTCAAAACATTGCGCATCCTCCTGCAGCATATACCCGACACTGTGGACGAACATTCCGGCTGACTCCTCCGGTGGGGCTAGGGAAGGAGTAACTGGTGATGACCTCGAGTCCAAGAAATAGACCATTTTGGTACCTGCATTGGCAGCCAAGGTAGCCTGGATGACAGAGGATGAGGAGGATGAGGATGGCTTGGTCATCCACTCTACCAACTTTTCGGCATGTTGTGGCTCAACACAACCAGCTGCCGAGAAAAAGGACACGCGTGCCCCATGGTTACATGGGGATGCACCGTGTCTATGTCCAGCACTGTTGCTTCTAAACACAGAGCCTGCTTGCCCTCTTTTATTGGCCTGTGACTGTCTGCCTCTCCTTGTTGGCCTTCCAGACATACTGTATTTGATGTATTGGAATAGGTACACAA